>NC_143580.1:116868887-119268887 GCF_048544385.1 Mastigoproctus giganteus | reverse complement strand
TCAACCTGTGTGCTGTAAGTATGCTTCAGGTGTGCCGCAGAAAATGCAAATAAAAAAAATTAATATATCCAAGTTTTATAATAAAAGTTAATTCAAATAAAAAATGTTTTTTTACACTGCACCGATCCCAGCCCCTTCAAGCAGTCAATGTGATGTCACATTTTGATTCCTAGTAGTAGATCTGTTCACCTTTATTTGGCCATTCTTATCACTTGAGGGTCTCTCCCAGGCACCCTGCAGTTGTATAAATGCAGCTGGTAAGGAGCATAATAAGAAATTTCCTTTGTTTTAAAAGTACTTTTTGTGCTTTTATATCTCTAAAATGTCATATTCAGTTAATTCGTATAGAAATGGTATTTAAATTAACTATAATGGTACATTCTAGAAGTAACTTTAATTTTTTTTTAGAAATTATTAGTGATGGATAAATTTTTAGTGAAAGGAAATCAGAAGAGGCAACTTGATAACGAGCTTGGAACAAATAACGAAAACAAAAATGAGCAACCATCAACATCAAAAAAAAAAAAAAAAAAAACGTTGTCATAAATATGATGATGATTATTTGGGGATGGGATTTTCATATGCTGGTACCCAAGATTATCCTCAACCTTTGTCAAAATGTCAAATGAATCAGTGGCAGCGAGTAAATTGCAGCGTCATTTTTCTGTGAAACACGAAAATTTAGCATCCCAAACTGTGTAGTATTTTAAAAGACTGCAGGCCTCTACTAGAAAACAAGGTACAGAATTTTATAATATGGCTAAAATATCTGATAAAGTGCAAGAAACTAGCTATTTAGTAGCCGAACTGGTGGCAAAAAAAAAAAAAAAAAAATCTCACCTGATTGCAGAAAGTTTGATTTAATCAGCATGTTGCATAATCGTGAAAAGTATTTTGGAAGAGGAAGCTGAAAAGAAAATAAAGACAGTACCACTTTTGAACAGCACAAATTAACAGGCGTATAAAAGAAATACCCGATGATATTGAAGAACAAGTTGTTCAGCATATTAATAATTTTGGACGACTGTTTGCATTGGAAGTAGATAATTCTTCAGATATTAGGGGGAAAGCCCAATTAATAGCCTTTGTCAGATTTATTGAAAACGGCACAATTATTATTATGTTTTTGTTTCTGTTGTGACGAACTCAATGAAAGAACAACCGGCCAAGATATTTTCAAAGTAATGAATAATTATTTATAAAAGTGTGGTATATTATGGAAAATCTGGGTGCGAGGTTAGCCTGTGCGGGCGAAGCTCCTTGAAGCCCTTGGAACAGAGAAGTTTTTCCTGATTTATTTTCTGATTTATTAGCTTAAATTGTCATATTAACTTATTTTCTAGAGTAGCTTTATATTCCTAGTTACGATACTTAGTTTAAAGTTTAACTTAGACAGAGATTTTGTAGGTATTACTTAGTATCGGTAACGGTATCAAATCCACGTGTTACAAATTGAACGAGAGGTCTTTTTTTTTAACCAAATTTAGTCGATTTATTAACCAATTGTTATATCAAATTATCTTTTATAAGTAGATTATAGACCTAGTCAGGATCCTTAGTTTATTCTAAATTGAGATAGCGAGATTTGGAAGCTAACCAATACTTACGAGTCCGTAGAAGTACCGTTCGAGAATTCCCGCCATTTTTACACGATAGCATAAGCTTAGTGTAGTATAGTGCATAATATAATATTGTCAATTAATCAGTAAATCTATTAATCTTGATAAACTTTATTGTCAATTAAATTGTATTTTTAACTCTATATATATATATATATATATATATATAACGACTTAATCGTAACAAATAATTAATACATAACTATAGTGATACACGTGATACGGAAGTTGTATAAAGGGAACTCGTAGAAAACACTAGATACCGAAAAAAAATATATATATAACATAACTGTTTTGGGATATAACTTAAGGATTTAATTTTTGTTTTGAAATTTTATTGAATTAAATCGGAATCATGACTCTGACCAGAGCAGCAAAGCAAAAGGCTCAAGCTAATGGGAGTGCTGTGGTTCAGGGGAGAACTGAGGGGGGGGCAGTTGCCCTCTGAATCACAGTCTTTTAACATGCACTGTTTGCTTGATGTTTGCGGAGCAGTCGGGTACGGGACATGATACTGCCAAGGGGGATAGGGGGATGTCTTTGTGTGTGCACGATGTAAGGAGTGCAAGGAAATCAGGCGACAACTCAGCGTTGTTATGGGCCTTTATGAGAGCTTGAAGGACAGGGTGGATGCCCTCGAAGGAAATAAATTGAGGGCCCCATCAAGCTCTCAGTTGCCCACATCAACGCCAGAGCTTGCACTTGGTCATCTTGCAACACAGAGGCAGCCCCCAAGGCATAATGCGCTGGTCCCACAGGAACTGGTAGTTGTTGGTGACTCTATTGTCAGGGAAACGGGGAACATGCTTTGTAAAAAGGATAGGTGGAATAGGACCAGGGTATGTCTGCCAGGGGCAAAGGTTGATGATGTTGTAGAGCGGATATCATCTTTTAAGGGCACAAAAGGTGATATAGTTGTACACGTTTGCACAAATGATATTAAGAGTAGGAGACCGGCGGAATTACTTAGCAAGTACAGGTAACTGTTGAAAAAAAGCCGTGAATTAGGGTTGAATTTGAAAGTGTCTGCAATTCTGCCCAGACACGATAGGAGGGAGTATATGATGAGAGCCTTGTCGATCAATTCGGCCCTGGAGGGATTGTGCAAGGCTCAAGGGGTAGAATTTTTTTCAGCCTGGACTGTACTTGTTAACAGGAGAGATTGCTTCTACAGGGATGGGATTCACTTAAATAGAAAGGGTGCAAGAATTTTTGCTGATGCTGTCGAGGCAGTGTTAGGTGGGTCGGAAAACTGCTAGTTGGGGGGGGGGATACAAGGACTAATAGATTAACAGTAGCCACTGGCAGAGGTGGAAGTGATTCTTGCACTGCTTCTATTGAAATGAGCAGAAGCCTGAAAAACACGATGCAGGATATTTCGGAGACTGCTGGGAGTCATTGCGGTACAAGTAAACACATGGGTTGTGTTAGGGTAAGAATAGAAACAGGTGCATGTATACCTGCGTGTACACCAGTGCTAGGAGTTTGGTAAATAAATTTGATGAATTTGAGGTATTGCTCAAAAACATCAAAGGTAGATATTGTTGGGATATCAGAGACGTGGTGTCACACAGATATAAGTAATGCGGAACTGGAATTTGGGGAATACAATGTGTATAGAAAGGTTAGACAGGACAGGAGGGGGGAGGGGTTATGCTATTAGTTAAGAAACACATAAAGTCCAAGGAAGTGAAGCCAGTCGACATCGATGCCAAGGAAGTCCAAGGAAGTGAAGCCAGTCGACATCGAGTCAGTTTGGTGTGACATAAGCATAGGGAAATCAAAATTGAGAGTAGGAGTGTGCTATAGGCCTAATGACTCTGATGAGAATAATAAGATATTGTACAGGGAAATAGAGTGGGCCAGTAAATCAGAGAGTCTTATAATGGGAGATTTTAATTTCCCAGATATTGACTGGAATTTGTGGGTTGGTCACTCGCACACTAGCAAGGCTTTTGTGGATTTATTGGATGATTGTTTTCTACATCAGCATGTTCGTGAGGCAACAAGAGGGAGCAATACTCTTGATCTAATTATCAGTAGTGATTTTTCATGCATTAAGAATCTGCAGATAAATGAACCACTAGGTGGCAGTGATCACAGTGTGTTGAAGTGGGATTTACTCAAGGAGGTAACTACCATCAGAGGTAAAGGGAAGGGTTTTTGTTTTCGTAAAGGCGACTATGATGGTCTGAGACAGTATTTAAATTCTATACAGTGGGACCAACTGATGATGTTACCAACAGCAAACTCAAAATGGGAAGCATTCAAGGAACTAATCTTGGAGGCTACCAGGCTTTACATACCAACTAAGAAATATTGTTCAAGGTTTAGGCCTAAAATGCTTGTCAGATGAACTAATGAGACATGTAGCAGAGACGAAAAATGCATGGGATACATACAAATTAATGGGTGACATGGAAGCCTATGATAGATATAAGTTGGTCTGTAACCAAGTCACAAAGGAGATTAGGCAGGCAAAGGCAGACTACGAAAAATCCTTGGCAAAGGATGCAAAGAAAAACAGAAAAGAGTTCTTTACATATTTAAACTCAAGAAGGAAAGGGATGAATCAGATTGGTCCACTGGATATTGATGGTTCAACAGTTGAGGATCCTGCTCAGGTGGCTAACAATCTAAACGAGTATTTTGCGTCTACATTCACGCATGAGGAGTTATTCAGAAAGGAGAATGATGTAGGTAAAGTAAACATTGGCAGTGAGCTGGATGATTTTGTAATAACTGAGAGGAAAGTGGAGGAGAGATTGTTGAGGATAAACATAAAAAAGGCACCTGGGGTGGATGGGATCTATCCAGTTATATTAAAGGAGGCAGCAAAGGAAGTAAGCAAACCCCTAGCCATAATTATGAGAGCTTCTTTGGACTCAGGGGAGGTACCCATAGACTGGAGATGTGCAAATGTAACCCCAATTCACAAAGGAGGATCAAAGGCTGACACAAGTAATTATAGACCTGTTAAACTTCTGTTCCAGGTAAATTAATGGAGGTACTGGTTAAAAAAGCACTGCAGGATCATCTAGACAAGAATTCAGTTATAGCTCAGACACAGCATGGTTTTGTTAAGGGTAGGTCTTGCCTGACCAACAAGAGGTCGGATACTATGATGTAGTCACAAAAGAACTGGATGCAGGGAATAACTTTGATATTATATACTTGGATCTTAGAAAGGCTTTTGATACTGTTGCACATGGAAGACTGCTGCACAAATTGGAGCAGTGTGGCATTGGAGGCAAATTGCTGCTATGGATAAGGGGATGGTTGAGTGGCAGAAGACAGAGAGTGGTAATCAATGGACACTGCACGTGGACTAATGTTATTAGTGGAGTTCCTCAGGGTTTAGTGTTCGGTCCGTTGTTGTTTTCGGTGTTTATGAATGATATTGATGATGGGATATCAAGTTTAATGTCCAAGTTTGCAGATGATACAAAGGTTGGCAGGGTTGTTAAGGACACTACTGACGCTATGCTGCTGCAACAGGATCTGGAAAGGTTGAACAGATGGGCTGAGAGGTGGCAAATGAAGTTTAACGTGAAATATCACCAAAAAGGGGTTAAAGAATCTGTCATTTTGATATTTTAGTTTTTGTAGTTTCTTTAACCCCGTTTTGGTGATATTTCACGTCTTTTGGAACTGGTACCTTCGGGGGGGGGGGGGGTGTACCGCTAAATTATATATAATTGGCATTATTTTAAATTTACATCGTTTTTATTAATTGGGTTTAATGACTAAATTATACAGGGGATTATCGACTACCTTTTTGTCTTATTATCTCTACTTTCCCTTCCCTGTTTGTTTATTTTATATTATTTTACGTTTCGTTTCGCTCTGCATTTTTGCCGTACTACTGGCTGATGTTTTTTATTTTAAATATCATATTTATTTTAATTATCAGATATAATTAGGCTTCATGTGGAGGATGTGCATTTGCTGCCTCTAATGATAGCTTCATATTTATATATATATATATATATATGTATACATAAAACTTATCGTTGTCTACCCACAAGCTAGATGACTTCAACTGGGGCCAACCACCCAGACTGAAGGCAAAAAACAAGTAGTTCTCTGTAATGATCAATATCTGCTAAGATATATAAAAATTCAGAGATTAAGTAATTTGAATCTAACCAATTAAAGGTAGTTAAAAATATTTTTAGAATCAAAAGAAATATATTATAAATGTAAGCATATATTGAATATCGTTGACCTGAAAAAGAACGTAATTTAATAATTAAAAAGAATAAATGTAAAGTACAAGGCATATCTACCATATCCAGGACATAATGTAACAACTAGGCATTATGAAATAATAATCCCTCTAGTGAGTATATATGTGGTGACCCCTATGTGATGGATATGGTAAAAATAAATAATTAATTAAAGTTAAGTTAACACAAAGAGAAACATGCAGATAGTAAGAATAATAATAGAACATGAACTCCATAAAGGCGAAAATATAATAGTACAAATAAGAAATAGTTTCTCCTACATCCTCGGATTACCCTAATAATTTCGGAGAAATAAGAACAAAGAGTGTAGGACAGCTTAAAGACAATACAAGATATAAGTTGTAGCTTGGGTATGCCCAGGATCGCAAACCCTTTCCTATAGTAGGACCCTGAGCTGAATTTGCATGTCACCTTAGCGTGAACTTAAGTATATACAGTGTGGTTATAAAATAAGATAAAATAACATAAAATAAAATAAATGATACACTATAATTTGCAGGCCGGTGGGTACATAGAACTACTTACAGAGAACTGTTTGTCGTTTTTTGTCTTCAGTCTGGGTGGTTGGCCCCAGTTGAAGTCATCTGGATTGTGGGTAGACAACGATAAGTTTTCTGTATATATATATATATATATATGTATATATATTATTTTATTTCATTTTTTTATATCCCTTGCATTTCTTTAAATCCAGCTTGGTATTGTCTGCTCAAATTAACTTTCTATATTATTATCTTCAATATTATACAAAATATTTTATACACATTATGGTCGTAATGCATAGTTGATCTAGCAACTTCATTGGCCCATAAGTATTAGCTACAGCTTGATACAATTTATTAACTTTCTTTCCATATTGCTCATATAAATAAATTATATATATATATATGTATATATATTATTTATAATTTTTATTTATATATAGTTATAATATATATGAGTATAATAGTGATTGTAGTGTGCTACAAAATTTTAGTGTATTTAAAATTGTGCCACAACAACGAAAAGGTTGGGAAACACTGATGTGCATTTGGGGCATGGGGATATAGAATAGAGAATAGTTATGTTTGTAGAAGTCTCCTGTGCATGATGTGTGCTGCTGAACTGTCTATAATGATGCTTTACATGTAATATCAGGTAGAGATCCTATAGATATTGTTATAGCAAGAAAAGTATTAGAATATGCCACAAAAATAAATACTTTACTTGCTTTCAGATAATGGGAGTTAGATCCTGTTTAGATCTAACAAAGAATTATGGAAAAGGAGATATAAAAGTTGAAAGAAAGAGATTTCACTAAGAATTAAGGGAGAAGTGGCAATTGAGATGGGAAAGCTGTGAAGTCATGCACAGGTTTATAGTAGATGAGGATACTGTAGAGAAGATCAGGAGGTGGCCTGATATGGGAATGTTTGCTGCAGTGTTGGTGATGGGGCATGGTCTTAAGAGGAGTATTGTAGAATTGGGAGTAGCCTTTGTTTATGTGGGAGAATAGAGGATAGTGAACACATTATGGAAGAATGTATTGTATATGAGGATTTGAGGAGGGAGATGAAAGATAGGATTTGCACAGATACCTATAGCTTAGGATTTCTTTGATAATAGTGATAAGTATGGTGGCTTCCTGGACTTTGCAAATGCCGTTTATTTGTAGAGGAAGGAAAAGTATATGCAAATATGTAAATATTTTTAGAGTTTTATGGAGTATTGAGATTTGTAAGCATTAGAATTAGTTGAAGTATATGATGCAAGAAAGCAAGCTTATGCATCATCAGCCAAAAAAAAAAAAAAAAAACACTCCCATTTCACCCCTCCATTCATTTCAAATACCTGTCCAGCTCAGCCTTAAATTTATTTAGGCTATCAACTTCCACAGCAAAGGATGGAAGTCTGTTCCACCAACTAACTACCCACTGGCTAAAGGCAAGCTTCCTCACATCTATCCTTCATCTGTCTTTCCTCAATTTGGATTTATGCCCTCTCAGGTGATTATTCTGAGCACGAGGAAGAATCCCATCTAAGACTTTCTTCGAAAGAGCAACCCTTGGTTCCATTCACTAATCTTGTTGCCCTTCTCTGTACTCATTCCAACAGCTCTACATCCTTCTTAAAATGAGGCTTACAGATCTGTATACAGTACTCAAGGTGTGGCCTGACCATTTCCTTATACAAGGGGATAATCACCTCCTTATCCCTGCTAGAAAAATTCCTGTATATCATTGACAAGACACCATGAGCTATTCTTGAAGACCATCTGCACTGCTCAGAAAACTTCAAATCTGCCTGCTGTTCTCTATCACTGTCAGTGTTGATACCACAGAGTTGATACGTTACTGTGATTACTGCTTCCCATATGTAGTATTTTATATTTGTCTATGTTAAACTTCATTTGCCACCTCTCAGCCTATCTGCCCAACTTTTCTAGATCCTGCTGCAGCAGCGTACTGCCATTAGTGTCCATAACAATCCTGCCAACCTTCATATCATTTGCAAACTTGGACATTAAGCTTGACATACCATCATCAATATCATTTATAAATACCGAAAACAACAATGGACCCAACATTGAACCCTGAGGGACTCCGCTAATAACATTAGTCCACGAAGAGCAGTGTCCATTGATTACCACTCTGTCTTCTCCCACTCAGCCATCCCTTTATCCATAGCAGAAATTTGCCTCCAATGCCACACTGCTCCAATTTGTTCAGCAGTCTTCCATGTGCAACAGTATCAAAAGCCTTGAGAGATCCAAATATATGATATCAAAGTTATTCCCTGCATCCAGTTCCTTTGTGACCACATCATAGTGTCCAATCAAATTGGTCAGGTAAGACTTTCCCTTAACAAAACCATGCTGTGTCTGAGCTATAATTGAAGTCTTGTCTAGATGATCTTTCAGTGCTTCTTTAACCAGTGCCTACACTAATTTTCCTGGAACAGAAGTTAAACTAACAGGTCTATAATTACTTGTCGCCCTCTGATCCTCATTTGTGAATTCGGGTCACATTTGCACTTCTTCAGTCCATGGGTATCTCCCCTGAGTCCAAAGAAACTCTCATAATTATGGCTAAGGGTTTGCTTACTTCCTTTGCTGCCTCCTTTAATATAACTGGATAGATCCCATCCATCCCGGGTACCTTTTTTATGTTTATCTGCAATTTCTCCTCCACTTTCCTCTCAGTTATTGCAAAATCATCTAGCTCACTGCCAGAGTTTAATACACTTCTGGTGTTCCCCTCCTTGAATAACTTCTCATGTGTGAATGTAAATGCAAAATACTCATTTAGTTTGTTAGCCACCTAAGCAGGATCATCAGCAGTTGAACCATCAATATCCAGTGGACCAATCTGATTTATCCCTTTCCTTCTAGAGTTTATTTATGTATGGAACTCTTTGTTTTTCTTTGCATCCTTTGCCAAAAATTTTTCATAATCTGCCTTTGCCTGCCTAATCTCCTTTGTGACTTGGCTACAGACCAGCTTATATCTATCATAGGCTTCTATGTCACCCATTAATTTATATGTATCCCATGCATTTTTGTTTTGTGTCATATGTCTCATTAGTTCATCTGACATCTATTTAGGCCTAAAGATTTGAACAGTATTTCTTATTTGCTATGTAAAGCCTAGTAGCTTCAAAATAAATTCTTTGAATGCTTCCCATTTTGAATTTGCTGTTGGTAACATCATCAGTTGGTCCCACTGTATAGAATTTAAATACTGTCTCAGACCACTGTAGTGAACTTTACGAAAGCAAAAACCCTTCCCTTTACTCGATGGTAGTTACCTCTTTGAGTAAATCTCATTTCAGCATACTGTGATCACTGCCACGTAGTGGTTCCTTTATCTGCAGATTCTTAATGCATGAAAAATCACTGTTGATAATCAGATCAAGAGTATATTACTCCCGAGCATGCTGTTGTAGAAAACAATCATCCAATAAATCCACAAAAGCTTTGCTAGTGTGTGAGTGACCAACCACAAATTCCAGTCAATATCTGGGAAATTAAAATCCCCCATTATAAGCCTCTCTGATTTACTGGCTCACTCTATTTCCTTGTACAGTTTCTTATTATACTCATCAGAGTCATTAGGCCTATAACACATTCCAACTCTCAATTTTGATCTCCCAATGTTTATGTCACACCAAACTGACTCGACCCGGCACTGTCCAGCGATGTCGACTGGCTTCACTTCCTTGGATTTTGTGTTTCTGCACTTAACTAATAGCATAAACTAAACTAATAGCATAACCCCTCCTCCCTTCCTATCCTTTCTGTACTCCCTAAATTTCAGTTCTGCATTCCTTATATCTGTGACACTGCATCTCTGATATCCCAACAATATCTGCCTTTGATGTTTTGAGCAATACCTCAAATTCATCAAATTTATTTACCAAACTACTAGCATTGGTGTATACGTGCACCTGTTCCTATTCTTAGCTACCCTAACACAACCTATGTGTTTACTTGTACCGCAGTGACTCCCAGCAGTCTCTGAAATCCCCTGCATCTTGTTTTCCAGGCTGCTGCTCTTTCCAATAAAAACAGTGCAAGAATCACCTTCACCTCTGCCAGTGGCTACTGTTAATCTATTAGTTCTTATATCCCCCCAAGCTAGCAGTTTTCCAACTCACCAAACACTGCCTCGATAACATCAGCAAATATTCTTGCACCCTTTCTATTTAAGTGTATCCCATCCCTGTAGAAGCAGTCTCTCCTGTTAACAAGTACAGACCAGGCTGAAAAAAAATTGTACCCCTTGAGCCTTGTGCAGTCTTTCCAGGGCCGAATTGATCGACAAGGCTCTCATCATATACTCTCTCCTATCGTGTCTGGGCAGAATTGAAGACACTTTCAAATTCAACCCTAATTCATGGCTTTTTTTCAACAGTGACCTGTACTTGTTAAGTAATTCTGCTGGTCTCCTACTCTTAATATCATTAGTGCCAACGTGTACAACAATATCACCTTTTGTGCCGTCATGTTCCACCTATCCTTATTACATACCATGTTCCCCGTTTCCCTGACAGTAGTCTCACCAACAACTTCTAGTTCCTGTGGGACCAGCACATTCTGCTTTGGGGGTTGCCATTGTGTTGCGTGGTGATCAAGTGCAAACTCTGGTGTTGATGTGGGCAGCTGAGAGCTTGATGGGCCCCTCAATTTAGATCCTTCAAGGGCATCCACTCTGTCCTTCAAGCTCTCATATAGGCCCATAACAACGCTGAGTTGTCACCTGATTTCCTCACACTCCTTACATTGCACACACACACACACACACACACACAAAGACATCCCTTGGATGTCTTTGTGTGTGTGTGACAATATGTTTATGTTGTGAGCTTATATAAGATTTTAAAAATTTAGAAAATTGTATTAAAAAATGATAAAATAGAAAAATACAAAAATATATTGTGAGTTTATGAATTGTAAAGTTGTTGGAATGCATTGATTTCGAAGCTATTAGAAGTTTTGTTAGTGCATGAAGTTAGAAAATTCAGAGTATAAATCTGTTCTAGATAGTGGAGATTTGCTTCCCTGGGGCAGGGGTGATAACATGGTCCTCTATACATGACTTGGCATGTGGAGGATTTTGGCTAAGGATCAGTAAAAGATTTAAAATTCAAAATTAGTGATATTATGTGCAGATGAGCTTCAGTTCAGGAAGCATAGGACTCTAAAGGAATTAGATGAGATGAGATACACTGAACGAATCACTTACACCTCTGCCTGTGACTACTATTAATCTGTTTATCTCTCTCCTCTAATTAGCAGCTTTTTGACCCATCCACAACACTGCTTCAATAGCATCAGCAAATCTCTATTGTTAACAAGCACAGACCGTGCTTAGAATAATGATACCCCATGAGCCTTACATAGTATTCCAGGTCTGAATTGATTGACAAGTTCCCACCCCTATATTGTCTGAGCAGAATTGCAAACACTTTCACTTTCAGTCCTTAGTGACCTTGTTTCCACATTGCCCTGTACTTGTTAATTAAATCCTCAAGATCAGTGTTTAGATCCTGAGGATTTAATTAACAAGTACATAGCCAAGTTTTTGGGCCGTTAGGCAAGAAATTATTTCGAGCCCCTTATTTTTATTAAAATAAATTTTAATTAGGTGTAATATAAAAAAAAAATGTTGAAACATTTTAATAACATATGTATTTTATTTACGATTTTTTTATAATTTTACAAACATTAAAAATATGTAAATTAATATTACAATATGATACTACTTATTAAATAAAATTTGACAAACATAAAAAAAATCATACTTAACTAATAAATTTATGAAAAAAGTTAAAACGTTACTTTTCGTGCTTTTACATTTGCGAAATCATTAATAATATCTTAAATCCATTTTACTGGCATATTTATGCTCAATAGCCAGTATTGCAAGATTGCACAGTCTACTCTGAGCAATAGCATTTCTTTATAATCTTTTATTATTCGTATTTTACTAAATGATCTTTTGGGAGAGGCAGCGCAAGGAAAAAAATAACATAAACTAAAAATTTCTGCAAAGTTACTTTCTAGGGCACTATATTTTGAAACTAACAAATAAAAAATCATCTTATAGACATGTCTGCTGATAAATCTTGTTTAATAAGTGTGAATGATTAAATTACAATATTGAATCGGCAGTTGGGGAGAGAGCACAGATGAATACTTTTTATGAGATTTTCACACTCGCTTAATGGTTCGAGCCCGTCACCGCCAAATACGGAGGATGCGGAAAGGTCAAGGGAATGACCACCGCATATTCCCGGAGCAATATGGCCTTAGTTGCTAATGCTCCTAAAAAAACCAAATAACAAACAAACAAACTCGCTTAATATATCAGAATTTTACATATTTTTTTTGGTTCTAGTATTACAAAATAATTTTTTACTAACTTCATACTTTTAAAACTATTTTTAATATGTATTATAATTTTGTCTAAAACGTGTTTTTTACTGATTTTAAAAAAAAACTGATTTCTATTATCAAACAAAAAACCTGAAGCTAAATTCATCGTACTGTCTTTTAGTTCTATGTTGTCGTTTGTCTTCATATTTCGGATCTACTCCTTGACAATTAGATTCGTATTTAATTTGTTTGTATGAATTTCAAATGTTTTGTAAATTTTTACTCGCTCGATCCAATACAGAAGTACATTCATCAAGGTCTATATCATGTTTCTGTAGAGTTTTTGAAGCATAATTAATTTTGCACATCACGTTATTCAAAAATATACAAATGAAAATAAAATCAAATGTCATTATTTGCTTCATTATTCTTTATCGCGGTCTGCTTTTTTTAGTTGATTTAAGATTAATTTCTGTCAAAACTTTTATAATATCCACAGGATGAACATTCACAGCTGTTAGAGACTCTACTCTACCAGACCAATGAGTAGGGTTGAGTTTTTTAATGTAACTTCATATTCCCCAGTAAATTTAGAAAAAAATCCCATCTTTTTGTACTATTTCCAAAAAAATTATACAAATTTTGAAGAACGTCGAAAAATGATGAAATGTTATTACAACAATTTTGGCTGTCATTAATAACTAAATTTAAATTGTGACTTGCACAATGAATGTACTCTGCATTTGATTGGATCCTTTTAATGCGTGACTGCACACCATTATAAATTACCACTCATGGCATTAGCTCCATCATATCCCTGGCCATAACATTTTTCAATGGGAATATTTACTTTGTGTAATATTTTCATTATATTATATGTCATCATTTCTGCTGAATGATCATTCATGTCATAGAATCCTAAAAACATTTCACAAATTTCAAAATTTTTGGATTTTTCATTTTCATTGCAAATTATGTGAACATGTCGTACACTAACATTTAATTGATCTTTTTTTGTGAGATCTTGAGTAGTATCTAAACTTAGTGAATAGAATGGTGCTGAATTAATTTTGAGTGTTAATTCTTTTGTTAATTTGGTACCTAAACATTCTATTAACTCATTTTGGATAGTGGGGTTTAAATAAGTTACTGAACCAGATGGCTTATTAATAATTTGTTTCATTACATCATCATAGTAGGAAAGTAAATGGACTTGCGATAAAAAAATTGCTGTTGTAATCTTCTGAAAATCCTTCCCAATGACTGTGAAATTCTGAAGAATTTCCAACATAAGTGTTATCTGAAATAACTGTTCTCTAGTACCATTTTCCAAAATGAGGATCTGTATCCTACTTGATCCTCAAGATCTTTATTAATTGTTGCATTCCTTTGCCACATTTCATGTATAGCACATGCCTCGATACGTTGAGAAACGTTGCGAGTTTTGATCCGAAAAGATAGATTTTTGTCAATCTCATAGTCCAGAATGCCACTGACTTTTTAATATTTGAAAACAGCCAGCATGGTTGGCAATATGCAGCATCTAAAATTCGTGAGTAGCACAGCCTCAAATGAGGAATAGGACCATACATTGAAGTAGAATAGTAGTACATGTCACTAAAACTTCTATTTGGTTGTTCAGGATCCCTTAGAAATGGTCCTTTAGGTCTCTGAGGTGACAAACTGATGTTTCTTTTTGTTTCGTCAGAAATGTTGATGTCCATGTATTCTCCCAGATTGCTTGAGGGAATAAATGGTGCAGTGTGTTCAATACTAATTTCCGACAAAGGCATATCTATGATTGTTGAATTGTTTTCGTTTGATGGCCCTGCTTGATTTAAATGATCCGCAGATATATTTACACCAGCAGCATTCTTTTCTACATTTTCTGATTCAATACTGGTCTTTTCTTTACCTTTCCTCTGGACATAATTCATTACTATGTTTTGTAAAGAAATGATCTAATTTAGGTAATTTATTGACTACTTGTTCTTTTGCTTTATTCATTTTTCTTTTTTTTTTTTTTGTGCTCCACTCTTTCCCTTTTTCTTTTCATTCACTTTTAACTAAAAATTTTATTAATTTAATTTTAAACTTTATTTTAAATACAAATAGCAATAATAAACAAATTTTTTATGTCAGTTTCTGTTTTGATAATGACTTAAACTTGAACAAACTTGAATTGAAATTAATCAACTAACAACTTTTGACCAGCGTATATGGCTAAATGTTCATATACGTGGGGCCTATCCCACCTGTCAAGTTGGGGAATCCCAAACATCATATGGTATGATGATCACTATACAAAGTTGCATTTGTAAAAGCAAAATAAAGACTGCCGCCGCCTGGGTTTGTTATGTTTTGGCAATAAGATATAAGAATTCCTTCCTTATTCTAGATGTATCACATTGTTGAAGAGGTCAGTGGAAAAATATTTTCATTACGTGTTGCATCTGTCTATAGGCCCTAGCGTAGTAGGGGCAGCCCCTACTTGCATCTGTCTATGGGCCCTGGTGAAGTAGGACCCTTAATTCACTAGGTCTCCTAGTCTTTGCCTACTTTTGCTATACGGTAGCTATGCTCCTGTCTCAGATCTCCTTCTCTTAATATCATTACTTACAATTAAAATATTAGTAGAGCAAAAGACATTTAAAAAACTTTTAGAACTATTTACAGTAACATGTATGTATTTTTAACTTTAAAGTATAAGTTTAAACCTTAAAGTTAAAAGGTTTTTTAAACCTTTTTAACTTTAAGGTTTAAGTTTCAATGTTTTATTCAAAATGTTCCAAGAACATTTTGAATAAAACATTGAAACACATTATGATCCGAGGTTAATCACAAGGGGTCATTATGTTTAATTATGAGGGCATCACTGGACTTGAAGTTTCCTATTTTGGAGAAGTGCCAATTCAATACATAAAGGTGGGTCTAAGAGTGAAGTAGGTAACTACCAACTGTCAGTCTGACTTCACTGGTAGGGAGAATTCAAGAATGTGTTATAGGACCATTTAGATAGAAATGGAATTATGAAGGAAACACAGCATGGTAAGCTCAACCAACCTAGTAAGCTGTTTTGTAATCACTCATGAGTTACATGTAGAAAATAATTTAAATAGTTTTTTTTTTTATTATTTATTTATTTTTTATTTTATTTTAGCAAAGCATTTGACTTAGTCCCACATGAGAAGTTACTGTATAAGCTGTTGAGATTATGGATAAGATTCTAAGATGGATTGCAGGGTGGCTGTAGGGTGGGAGGCAGTGGGTTGTGATAATGGATACTCTTCATACTGAGCCAACATAAGAAGTGGAGATCTCCAAGGATCAGTACTAATTTTATTTTCTTGTTTTTGATTTTCTTAAATGACAATTGATGCAGGGATACAAGGATGTTAAAATTTGCAGATGATATCAAGATGGCAGAGTAGTTAATGATCATCACCAGGCAGCACTTCTTCAGAATGACAGATAGACTTTGGGGGGAGGGGTCAGAAAAGTAGTGGCTATGTTTTAAAGCAGCAAAATATGAGTTCTTACACTTGAGGAAGGGGGGATATTGGTATTGGTATGGTTATTTCTGGTACAAGGGCTACTTAGGCCATATTGTGCCTAAGAGGGAATATGGCAGTCACAAAATAACTTATACACTTAGTAGGGTTGAATTTAAAACAGTGGAGGAAGAAAAGGATTTGGGAGTTACAATATGTTCAGACATGAGGTTCTCTGAACAGTGTAAACTTGTAGCAAGGAAGGCACATTGGGTCCTGTTGATGATTTATCTGATATTTGCTTGTAGAAAGAGGAATGTCATAATTCCACTGTATAAAACAGTTGTAAAGAAGCACTTGGAATACTGTGTTCAAGTCTTGAAGAGAAATTGTTGATATTAAATGTAAAAAAGACACCTGGAGTGGGTGCCTTTTGTACATTTAGTATTAACAATTTCTTTTCCAGACTATAACACAGTATTACAAGGTAAGAAAAAGAGGTAAGTAAACCTTTAGCCATGATTATAGAGCATCTTTGAATTTGGGGTGGGGGGTCCCTGTGGACTGGAGATGTGCAAATGTGCCCCCAATTATCGAGGGGTGACATCAGTAATTACAGACCTGTTAGCTTGACTTCTGTTCCAGAGAAAAGAATGGAGTCACTGGTTAAAGTAACACAGTACCATCTGGATAGAAATGCAGTAACAAAGGAACTGGATGCAAAAAATAATTTTGATAGTATATACTTGGATTTCAGAAAAGCTTCTGATACTTTTTCACAAATTGGAGCAGTGTGAAATTAAGGGCAAGTCACTGGTATAGATAAAGGGATGGTTGAGTGGAAGAAGACAGAGTGATTATCAATGGCACTGCTCTTCTTGGACTAACGTTATTAGCAGATTTCCCCAGGGTTCAGTACTAGGCTTGTTATTTTCTGGATTTATTGACATAGGCATGTCAGGCTTAAAGTCTAAGTTTGCAGATGATATGAAGGTTGGCATGGTGGTTAATCACAGTACTCAGGGTATGCAGCAACAAGATCTACACAGATTAGGCAGATGGGCCAAGAAGTGGAAATTGAAGTTTAATATTGGCAAATACAAGGTACTTCTTATAAGGAGCAGCAATCCTAGATTAATCTATCAACTAAGTGGCACCAAACCGAGGTTAGTATAGAATGAAAAAGACCTGTGAGTAACTGTGCAGTCAGATATGAAGTTCTTGGAGCAGTGCAGACAGGCTGCCATGACAGCTCATGAAGTTTTGTCTATGATATTTATTAATTTTGCTATCAGGGATAAGATGGTGGTTATCCCATTGTACCTCACCTTGAGTACTGCATAAAAGTCTGGAGGCCTTGTTTTAGACAGGATGTAGATCTACTAGAACAGGTGAACAGAAGGGCAATAAGATTGGTGAGGGAAACAAAAGGATGGTCTTATCAAGAAAGGCTTCAGTTCTGCAAACTGCAGCATCTGGAGTCTTAGGCACCTGTGAGAAAATCTGATTGAGGTGGCTTTGAATGGATTGAGGAAGCCCAATGCTGACGGAATCCATCCTGTGTCACACTACCCATTTGGGGGGGGGACATAAATTCAAATTGAGGCAGGATGGTTGAAGAGTAGATGTGAGGAAATTTTCCTGAATGTAGGTGGGGTGGTTGATCGTTTGAACAAATTCCCATCTTGTGTAGTAGAGGTTGGTACTGTGTATAAATTGAAGGAACAACTAGACAAAGTGTTAGCAGAGATGGGCAGGAGAAATGTTGGCTGATGTAATTTTGCAAGTAAGCTTGCTTTCTTGCATCATTTGCCACTACTAATGGTAAGTATGGAGACTGAACTCAAAGAAAGACATCTCACACTGTGAAAGGATTCAAAGTTGGGTAAAGTACTCACTTGCCACCCTGTCTTGAGTAGCAAGTGAGTTTGATAAATTAATGTCCATGTGAGGAGAGACTTTTAATATGTGTACTGCAGAGGTTTGGTAACTAGGTAAAGCAAGTAAAATGAATGGGGGAGAAATTTCCGTTATGATTCCAGAACTAGGACCATGAATTGAATTCAAATTATGGGGGAAGAGGTTTATTTTGAATTGCAGGATGTTTTCTTTTATCTAGTGAGTGTTGCTTATTGTAATAAATTGCCTGTGTTTGAGGCTGAGGGCTTTGGGGAGATTCAAATGTCAGTTGGATAGCAAACTATGTGAGGAGGGAGTCAAGTGGGTGATTTGTTTGTTTGTGTATTTTATTTATTTATTTTTTTGTCTGGTACAGCGAAATCCTTGGGCTTCCTTGCACCATACGACTACTAATTTCACTAATATTTGTCCTTCGTTTGGCATAGAACAATGGTGCGATTAAATAGTATAGGTCAAATAAAGGGAAAATATTAGTGAAATTAGTATTAGTCATATGGTCGATACTAATTTGCTGTACCAAACTATGTATTCAATTTTAATATACACCAGAAATTCCTAGATGGCAAATTAACGTTTTGAATTATACTATTTCAAACCTTTCATGTATGGATAATTTTTATGTATATAGAGAATAGTGTGGTTTCAAGATATTCATAAACTTTCAGTACAGAGTAAGTAATTGATTGTTGTAACAAACTTCCATTTGGTCTTATGGAAGTAAGTAGTTTGAATAAATAGTTTTTTTTTTTTTTTTTTGTTTTGCTTCCTTGATCACTTACCTTTGATACCTTGGAAGTATATATTGTAGATGGAGTAATGTGATAATTTTTTTTTTTGTTTTTTTATTAATGATGGAATTACACTAATCTATCATTGATGTATATGGCTTAATAAATGTGAAGACTTTAAATCAATTAAATGTGCAGACTTTAAATCAATCAAATGTACTATTTTGGAACACTTAAATGAAATGATTATGATTATTTTTTTTATTTTTTTATTTTTTTTTTTTTTCAGAAATAAAAGTTTACCAAGATTGAGTAATGATTATTATTATTTTTATATATAATGCTTTATTTTGTCTCATATATGATGCAAGGAAACCCATCCTGCTGTGGTATTGGGGGATATTTTGACTACGCATGTGATTCTTGAGTGGCAATAAATGAATATGTATTTAATATTCCTCCTGCCTATGATGCATAGCAAATCCACTATAGTGTGACGCCTCTGTAGCCAGGGGGGGCAGGAGCAGCAGTGCGTAGCACACGCTTCTTGATTAGACCGGGGTTCGAGCCCGTGACCACCAAATACGGAGGATACAGAAAGGTCAGGGAATGACCACTGCATATCCCCGGAGCAATATGGCCTTAGTTGCTAATGCTCCTAAAAACCAAAATAACTAACTAAACCACTATATTGTCACAGTGGATGCAGAAGAGATATTGTACTAAAGGTGCAATTAGTACAATAAATTTTCAAGGCAGGGTTATTTCCCCATCCCAGCACTTTCAGAGAGAATGCCCCATTCCCAAGGACCTTTAACCTCATCCCAATAGATTTCTTGCTTTGGAAGACAGCTATCTGCATGCTCTTGTGTATATCTTGAAATTATATATGGGTGCTATGTGACACTTTGCAGAGGTGCATTGAGCTCAGTATTCATTTTCATGGATGATAATGCTCCCTCATATAGGGATGAGCTGGTCAATGAAAGTCAGATATTCTTTGGCATAGACTGTCCAATCAGATCTGCAGACTGAATCTAACTGAACATGTCTAGAATCAGGGCAGAATTAAGGATGAAATAGGCCCCCGGCCATATTTTGGTGCTATGTGACACTTGGCAGAGATGTGTTGAGCTCAGTATTCATTTTCATGGATGATAATTCTCCTTCATATAGGGATGAGCTGGTCAATGAAAGTCAGATATTCTTTGGCATAGATTGTCCAATCAGATCTGCAGACTAAATCTAACTGAACATGTCTAGAATCAGGGCCGGATTAAGGATGAAATAGGCCCCCGGCCATATTTAAATTTGATGCCCATTTAATATATATATATTACACACATATATATAAATACAAATACTACGTAGGATTTTATATTTATATTGTGAATAATAATTCCTTTATTAAAATGTAAACTAAGAAGTCAAAAATGTTTTATGTTTTTTGACTTGGAAAAATAAAGTAATAATAAAAATAATTTTAACAGAAACTTAACTTATTTATTGTACAATAAAAAGGTATGAGAATAAAATTTAAACACTTAACAAGTTTTTAGTTTGAGAATGCTTTTATATTACATGTTTTCTTGGCTTATTATTATTATTAGAAATATTTATCACTACTTTAGAAAATATTTACACTGAAAATTAGGCCCCTCTTCGTGTGAGGCTTCCTGCCATGGCCAGTTTGGCCGTAGTGTTAACATGGCCCTGTCTAGAATGTGGAATGCTTTAGGGAGATGAATTTGGGGATATGGTATGTGTATCTCCTCCTGAATGTACTAAGCTCTGCTCTTGTAGGAGAGTGGGATTTATTACAAGGCCTTGTAATCAGTATGACAGCATGTTGTCAAAGATTTGTCTGTTAGGAGTGATCATATTGCCTACTAATAACCGTACTAAATATATAGAACTAGCCCTTTATTTAATTTTGAATGGTTATGATCTTGTAATTATGATTCATAAAATTAAAGCCATATTTCTTTTTGCTCAGTATAACTGAATGTTATAATAATACTCTACAAAAGATTTGATAGGATACCATCGAGAACATGTCTTAATTCAATTTTTTAATTTTTTTAATTAATTAAATTTTTAATTAAAAAAATGATTAATTTTTTTTAAAATTAAAAAAATTGACTTTTGGACATTAGTGTAGTAAGAAGTTTGATTTTTGCACTATTTTTAATGATGTTTCTTCTCAATACAGACCATTTTTAATGCCAGATTTTATTTACTAAATGATAGGTAGAAAGAGTAAGAGAAACAGAGTTAAGCTCCTTTTTTTGTATGAAATGAAGCATCAAGAGGTTGAAAGATATCAAGTAACAAGGCTTTAGAATGATAAATTATTTTGTAGTCATTCAAAAATAAAAATAAATTAATCAAATTGAGGGCTTGTACATTGTAGTTCACTCTTTCCTTTCCTCCTGATAAAATAGATTCACTAAAAGCAGACTGATGTATATGGTTTTTTATCATATTTTTTGAACAGATTTATGAAATTGATTAAAATTATTTCATATTGGAATGAAAATGACCTGTGTTAAAATAATTAAATCATGATGATTAATAATCTAAAAGTTATGTTTTATATTCAGAAACACTTTGGCTTAAATATTAAACAATCCTTTTAAATCCTTATTTAATTATGTTAATGATAAATATTATCATTTATCATCACAGTAGGACTAAATGTTTCTGAGCTGCATGTAAATGCTTCTGAGCCTTATGACTGAAGCTACTTATTTTCCCTGAAAATGTAGGTCTTGCTGCCCCTGTGATGATTAAAAGTGAGTCAGATGGTAAAGAACAGTCTAGTTATCTGTTGAAGTGGAGTGTAAATTCATACAGTCCAATTATTGAATATTTGCTAAGATATAAGAAGATGGAGGTATTTGACTAGTTAACCATTCTTCATAAAGCTATTTTGATTATTTGGTGTTGTACTTCATTTCACTTAAGTTGCTAAAATTCTTTTTGAATCATTGAAATATATACACGTTTATAAAAACAACAGCTACACAGAATAAATTAATTGTCATACGCTAAGGTTTGAGGGATGTCTGAATACTCAAAAGGTATTCAGACATCTTGATATTATTAATGAATAGTTGTAAAAATAGTTATAAAAGTATCAAGGAAATGCATAATAGGCCACATGGCAGAGCTTAGGCAAATTACTAGAGGTTTCATGGTTGAGTGTCATTGTAGTTGGTTTGAATCTTTCAAAGTTAACTTTTGCCACCACTGAAACAAAACAAAAAAAAAAAACAGTAGTACAAAAGTTTCTGGTGGGGTATGGAGAGGAGGATGGACCTACTGTCTTGCTGGATGAATATAATTTTCTACAGATAGTTAAATTGGAGGTCTGGACATTAACGTGGTGGCCATAATGCATTTAACTTTCCATAGATAGCCAGTTTCCATGGTAGAGCTGAAACTCACAGGCAGGCCCAATATAATGCTATCGAATGCCACTGAATGTTACTCAGGGTAGTGCATTAGCAGTGGCAAATAATACAAGAAAGCAAGCTTATACAGATTAAAAATATATTATACACAATACATAAATAAATAAAAAAAAAAGTAGATATCACCCCCATTTCACCTATTCATACACTCCAATAGTTTGTCTAGTCCCTCTGTGAATTTATTTAAGTTATCAACTTCTATATCAGATGGAAGTTTGTTCTAGCAGTCAACCACCAGCTGGCTAAAAGTTGACTTCTGCACATCTATTCTACAACTGTCCTTCCTCAATTTCTATTTGTGCTTCCTTCATGTGTGTGTGTGTGTGTGTATTATCTGAGCAAGAGTAACAGTAGCCACTGGCAGAGGTGAAAGTGATTCTTGCACTGCTTCTATTGGAATGAGCCACAGCCTGGAAAATAAGATGCAGGATATTTCAGAGACTGCTGGGAATCATTGGGGTACAAGTAAACACATGGGTTGTGTTAGGGTAGCTAAGAAAAAGAACAGGTGCATGTATACTTGCATGTACACCAATGCTAGGAGTTTAGTAAATAAATTTGATGAATTTGAGGTATTGCTCAAAACATCAAAGGCAGATATTGTGGGAATTTCAGAGACGTGGTGTCACACAGATATAAGGAATGAAGAACTGGAATTTGGGGAGTACAATGTCTACAGAAAGGATAGACAGAATAGGAAGGAAGGAGGGGTTATGCTATTAGTTAAGAAATACATAAAATCCAAGGAAGTGAATCCAGTCTACATTGCTGGACAGTGCAGTGTCGAGTCAGTTTGGTGTGACATAAGCACTGGGAGATCAAAATTGAGAGTAGGAGTGTGCTGTAGGCCTAATGACTCTGATCAGTATAATAAGAAACTGTACAGGGAAATAGAGTGGGCCAGTAAATCAGAGAGTCTTATAATGGGGGATTTTAATTTCCCAGATATTGACTGGAATTTCGGGGCTGGTCACTCACACACTAGCAACACTTTTGTGGATTTATTGGATGATTGTTTTCTACATCAGCATGTTTGAGAGGCAACTAGAGGGAGTAATACTCTTGATTTGATTATCAGTAGTGATTCTTCAAGCATTAAAAATCTGCAGGTAAATGAACCACTAGGTGGCAGTGATCACAGTCTACTGAAGTGGGATTTACTCAAAGAGGTAACTACCATTAGGGGTAAAGGGAAGGGTTATTGCTTTCATAAAGGTGACTACGATGGACTGAGACAGTATTTAAATTCTATATAGTGGGACCAACTGATGATGTTACCAACAGCAAATTCAAAATGGGAAGCATTCAAAGAACTTATCTTGGAAGCTACTAGGCTTTACATACCAACTAAGAAA
Organism: Mastigoproctus giganteus; assembly: GCF_048544385.1. NCBI lineage: Eukaryota > Metazoa > Arthropoda > Arachnida > Uropygi > Thelyphonidae > Mastigoproctus > Mastigoproctus giganteus. The sequence continues at coordinate 119,245,192 of NC_143580.1, read as the reverse complement.
TATTGTTCAAGGTTTAGGCCTAAGTGGATGTCAGATGAACTAATGAGACATATGGCAGAGAAGAAAAATGCATGGGATACATACAGATTAACACATGACACAGAAGCCTATGATAGAAACAAGTTGGTCTGTAACCAAGTTACAAAGGAGGTTAGGCAGGCGAAGGCAGATTACAAGAAATCTTTGGCAAGGGATGCAAAGAAAAACAGCAAAGAGTTCTTTACTTATGTAAACTTTAGAAGGAAGGGAATGATCAGATTGGTCCACTTGATATCGATGGGTCAACTGTTGATGATCCTGCTCAGGTAGCTAACACTAAATGAATATTTTGCATCGACATTCACACATGAGGAGTTATTCAGCAAGGGGAATGCTAGAAGTGTATTCAACTCTGGCAGTAAGCTAGAGAATCTTGTAATAACTGAGAGTAAAGTGGAGGAGAAATTGTTGAAGATAAATACAAGAAAGGCACCTGGGGTGGATGGGATCTATCCAGTTATATTAAAGGAGGCAGCAAAGGAAGTAAGCAAACCCTTAGCCATAATTATGAGAGCTTCCTTGGACTCAGGGGAAGTACCCATGGACTGGAGATGTGCAAATGTGACCCCAATTCACAAAGGAGGGTCAAAGGGCGACACAAGTAATTATAGACCTGTTAGTTTAACTTCTGTTTCCCGAAAATTAATGGAGGCACTGGTTAAAGAAGCACTGCAGGATCATATAGACAAGACTTCAGTTATAGCTCAGACACAGCATGGTTTTGTTAAGGGGAAGTCTTGCCTGATCAATTTGATTGGATACTATGATGCAGTCACAAGAGAACTGGATGCAGGGAATAACTTTGATATTATGTACTTGGATCTTAGAAAGGCTTTTGATACTGTTGCACATGGAAGACTGCTGCACAAATTGGAGCAGTGTGGCATTGGAGGCAAATTGCTGCTATGGATAAAGGGGTGGTTGAAGGGGAGAAGACAGAGTGGTAATCAATGGACACTGCTCATCGTGGACTAATGTTATTATTGGAGTCCCTCAGGGTTCAGTATTGGGTCCATTATTGTTTTCTGTATTTATAAATGATATTAATGATGGTATATCAAGCTTAATGTCCAAGTTTGCAGACGATACGAAGGTTGGCAGGGTTGTCAAGGACACTACTGACACTATGCTACTGCAACAGGATCTGGAAAGGTTGAGCAGATGGGCTGAGAGGTGGCAAATGAAGTTTAACATTGACAAATGTAAAGTACTACATATGGGAAACCGCAACACCAGAGCAACGTATCAACTCTGTCGTACTACACTGACAATGGTAGAGAATGAAAGGGACCTGGGGGTGGTTGTGCAGGCAGATATGAAGTTTTCTGAGAAGTGCAGACGGGCTGTAAGAGTAGCTCATGGAGTATTGTCGATGATATATAGGAATTTTTCTAGCAGGGATAAGGAGGTGACTATTCCCTTGTATAAGGCATTGGTCAGGCCACACCTAGAGTACTGTATACAGGTCTGGAGGCCTCATTTCAAGAAGGATGTAGAGATGCTGAAACGAGTACAGAGAAGGGCAACAAGATTAGTGAATGGAACAAAGGGGTGCTCTTACGAAGAAAGGCTTAAGTTTTGCAAATTACAGTGTCTGGGGACTAGGCACCAGCGACGTGATGTGATAGAGGTGTATAAAGCCTTGAATGGTTTGAGCATGCTCAATGCTGATGGGATTCTTCCTCTTGCTCAGAATAATCACCTGAGAGGGCATAAATTCAAATTGAGGAAAGACAGATGTAGGATAGACGTGAGGAAATTTGCCTTTAGCCAGCGGGTGGTTGGTTGGTGGAACAGATTTCCATCCCTTGTCGTGGAAGTTGATAGCCTAAATAAGTTTAAGGCTCAGCTGGACAGGTATTTCGAACGAACAGAGGGGTGAAGTGGAAGTGGTTATTTTTTATTTCTTTATTTATTTATTTATTTTTTTTTTTTGGCTGATGCTGCATAAGCTTGCTTTCTTGCATCAAATGCCTCTACTAATGCTAATGCTAAGAGGAAGAATCCCATCTTTTCTTCCAAACAGCTGTTCACTCTGTACAAATCGCAAATCCGCCCTACCATGGAATATTGTTCCCACATCTGGGGTGGGGCCCCCAAAACCTCTCTCAGGCTTCTAGATTCCATTCAGACGAGGGCAGTTAGGTTAATTAATGACTCCTCTCTAACAGTCTCTCCACTCTCTGTCTTATAGACGTTCTCTTTCTGTTGCATGCCTTTTCTACCGATACTTCCATGGGCACTGTTCTTCTGAATTGGCTTCTATAATTCCTGCTCTCTCTTTCAAAACAATCCGAGCACGTGCTTCCACCAGCTAACATCCATTTACTGTCCAATTTCAAACTTATTGAACCAACTTTTCATCTTTCTTGTTTATTCATTCAAATGCCATTTCCTGGAACAGCCTTCCTTCATACGTATTTCCTGAAAAAAATTACAGTCCACAGAAGTTCAAGTCTAATGTCAACAAGTATCTTTTTTCATCTTCTCAACCTCCAACTCAAGCATGGTACTAAGTACTATAGGCTCTAATACTTCTCGTGTTTGGGGTTTTCATAAAAAAAAAAAAAAAAAGTGCTGAGCTTGCTCAAGCTGTCATCAAGCATCATCAAAGGCTTTAGTCCTGCAATTTGCAGAACTAAAGCCTTTCTTGGTAAGAGCACTCCTTTGTTCCCCTCACAAATCTAGTTACCTTTCTTTGTGCTCATTCCAGCAACTTTACATCCTTCCCAAAATGAGGCCTCCAGACCTGTATGCAGTACTGAAGATGTGGCCAGGCCATTGCCTTATACAATGTGATAATCACTTCCTCGTCCCTGCCATCAAAATTCCTGTATATCATTGACAAAACCTATTAGCTGTTCTGGCAGCCTGTCTGCATTGCTCAGAAAACTTCATATCTGACTGCACAATTAACCCTACGTCTTTTTCATTTTCTACTGTTTGTTTGTTATTTAGTTTTTAGGAGCATTAGCAACTAAGGCCATATTGCTCCGGGGATATGTGGTGGTCATTCCCTGAACTTTCTGCATCCTCCGTATTTGGTGGGCATGGGCTCGAACCCCGGTCTAATCAAGAAGCGTGTGGTACACACTTTTTTTTTTTTTTTTTATGAAAACCCCAAACACGAAAGGTATCAAAACCTATAGTACTTAGTACCGTGCATGGGTTGAAGGAGAAGTATGGGGGAAGGGGATGCCGGAAACTTTGCTCTAGAGACTAAACATGGGTTTCACCACTTCAAGCCTCCAATAAGCAAAGTGGTGGTATTTCACCGGTTGATGCTGCTCCTGCCCATGGAGGCGCTGCATTTTCTACTAACCTGAATGTAGTATCCCACTTGATACATTACTCTGGGGTTACTGCTATCCATATGTAATACTTTGTATTTATAAATGTTAACCTTCAATTGCCATTTCTCAGCCCATCTCCCTAACTTTTCTAGATCCTGTTGCAGTGGCATACTGTCATTACCCACTCTGCCAACCTTTGTATCATCTGCAAAATTCAACATTCAGCATTAAGTATCATTGATTAATATAGCAAACAACAATGGACCCAATACTGAACCCCTAGGGACACCACTAATAACATTAGTCCATGAGGAGCAATGTTCATTGATTACCACTTTCTGCTTTCTCTCACTCAACTATCCCTTTACCATAGCAGCAACTTGTACTTAATATGTCATGCTGCTCCAATTTGTACAGCTGTCTTTTATATGCAACAGCATCAAAAGCATTCCTGAAATCCAAGTATATGATATCAAAATTATTTTTTGCATCCAGTTCCTTTGTGACCACATCATAGTTATCCAATCAAATTGGTCAAAGAAGATTCCCTCTTAAGAAACCCATGCTTTGTCTGAAGTATAATTGCAGCCTTGTCTAGATGATCCTGTATTACTTTTACTAGTGACTATTATTTTCTCTAGAACAGAAGATAAACTAACAGGTCTGTAATTACCCGTGTCACCAATTGATTCCTCTTAGTAAATTGGATACATTTGCACATCTCCAGCCCGTGAAGACCTCCACTGAATCCAAAGATGCTCTCATAATTAATGCTAAGCTTTTGTTTACTTCCTTTGCTGCCTCCCTTAATATAATTGGATAGATCTCATTCACCTCAGGTGCCTTTCTTATGTTTAACTTCAAGAATTTCTCTTCCACTTTCCTCACAGTTATTACAAAATCATTTAGCTGCCTGTTAGAGTTTAATAAACTTCTGGCATCCCCTTCCTTAAAGAATTCCTCATTTGCTCAGAATACTCATTTAGTTTGTCAGCAATCTGTGCAGGATCATCAGCAGTCAAACCATCGATATCGAGTGGACCAATTTGATTCATCCCCTTCCTTCTAGTGTTTACATAGTTAAAGAAATCTTTGTTGTTTTTCCTTGCATCCTTTGCCAAAGATTTTTTGTGATCTCCCTTCACTTGCCTGATCTCTTTTGTGACTTGATTACAGCCTAGTTTATATCCACCATAGGCTTCTGTATCGCCTGATAATTTATATGCATCCCATGCAATTTTCTTCTCTGCCACGAGTTTTATTAGTTCATCTGACATCCATTTAGGCCTATAAGGCCTAAATGGATGTCAGATGGAGAATATTTCTTAGTTTGTGTTTGTTATTGTTTGTTAGTTATTTGGTTTTTAGGAGCATTAGCAACTAAGGCCATATTGCTCCGGTATAAGCGGTGGTCATACCCTGACCTTTCCGCATCCTCTGTATTTGGTGGTGACGGGCTCGAACCCTGGTCTAATCAAGAAGCGTGTGCTAGGCCCTCTGCTCCTTCCCACCTGGCTATGGAGGCGCCTTTTAGTGTGTGTGTGAAAAGCCTAGTAGCTTCTATGATTAATTCCTTGAATGCTTCCCATTTAGAATTTTATGATGGTAACATCATCAGTATCAGTTGGTCTCACTGTATAGAATTTAAAAAGTGTCTGAGACCACTGTAATCACCTTTATGAAAGCAAAAACACCTTCTTTTACCCTTGATGGTACTTACACTTTTAAGTAAATCCCAAAGAAGAGCAGTGAGATTAGTGAGGAGGAACAAAAGTGTACTCTTACCAAGAAAGGCTTCAGTTCTGCAGATTGTGTCTTCTGGAAACTAGGCACCTGTGAGGAGATATAATTAAGGTGTTTAAGGCTCTGATTAGATTGAGTATGCTAAATGTTGATGGCATCCTTATTCCTATCACACACACACACACACACACACACACACACACACACACACACACACACACACACACACACACACACACACACACACACACACACAAGGGTATACAAATTTAAATTGAGGATGGTTGCAAGATAGATGTGCAGAAATTTGTCAGAGGATAGTTGATTGTTGAAACAAACTTCCATCTGATGCTGTAGAAGTGGGTAGCTTGAATAAATTGAAGGAAGAATTAAACAAATTATTAGAAGAGATGGACAGTTGAGGTAGATTTTTTTTTTTTTTTTTGCTGATTCTGATATTAGCCATAAGCTTGCTTCCTTGCATCATTTGCCAATACTAATTCTGAAGTCAGAGGGGAAGAAATTTTTCTCTTATAAATTGACAAACACTGATGTGGCCCTTGGTCTCTTTAAACTATTTCCCTGAGATCTTCTCCATTCTGCTCCTGCAGATTTAGCACTAGATTTATACATTTGATATCTTTTCTTAAGATTTTGAAATACTTAAACTTAGGTGTTCCTAAAAATAAAAAGGATTCTGTCTTACAAATCATTTAAACCTTTATTTCCTGAAAATCTTTAAAAGTGGCTTGATTTCATCCTTAGGTTTAAGGATGATTGGAATAATATTCTACCTTTTCTTAAAGAAAAAGAAAAAAAGCACACCCTCAGAATTGAGTTCAGCTTTGAAATTGAATGTCAAATCTGTCTGCTCTTCCCTTCCGAAAAGTGGTACCTCTGGCTTTGCAATAGAACAACTGCTAACCTCTCATAGGTCTTAATCAGCCCTGAGATAGGAAAGCAGTTAACAGTTTCCCTTTGAGTAAACTTCAGATCCAGATATGATTCCTATTTTTATTATTAAATTTTCCAGCCCTAAATTAAAAGAAATGTCTATGTCAGAATTATTCTCTTGACAGTTAGGAAGAATATTCTCTTTCTTTAAAAAAAAAAATAATTCAGAATCCAGTTCAGCTTAGAGATTGGATATCAATCTCTTTCTGCTCTTCCTTTCTGAAACTATTACAAAAATTTTTCTGCTCAGTTCAGTATCACAAATCTTATCAGCTATTTGCACAAGTTTATTGTGGTGGAAAAGGGTCTCTCTACTATTGCTAATCTCATCTCTACTGCTTTCCTTGCCATTCAAGCTTAACCATAATTAGCCATAATTTTCAGCTGGACTTGACACTGTTAACTCTAAAACTCTTATCCTCTTTATTGAGGAATATCTCTATCTCTGGTCATGTGATAAGTTTCCTTCAAAGTTCCATTTTTGAAGAAAACTTAACACATGACCAGAGATTAAAATTAATTGTCCACTCTAGGAAGATGGTTATCAGAATCATTTCTGCTGATATCCCCCAAGAAGGCACTTTATCCACTCTTTATCCACTTTTTGAATCCTCCATTTTTTTTTAGATTGTAATCTTCCCATAATTACTTACACGGGTAACTAGAAAATATGGACCACATCTCATTCTGCTGAACAAGCAGTGAGAAATAATAATATGCATAGATTTTGAAAATAATTCTTAGTTTCACCTCACAAAGTCTACATATACAGGTTTTTGCATTTATCCATAATATGCTTATCTTACTAAAATTTAGGGAAGTAAGTATGACACTGATCTGTTATATATTACTTGCAAGTAATGTTTGTATATGCTTATAAATGGCAGTAATGTTGTGGTGGGGGGGAGGTTAACATGTTAAATCTTGTATGTATGCCCACCAGTTCGTTCAGTAATGGAAAGAATAGTATGAGTATGTGTACAGTTTACCTGTGTATTATTGCATATTGCTTGTTCCTTCTGTGTTAAAATGTTTAAGCAGAAACAAAGTAGGTGTCTGAATCACCCCGGCAATTTCTGACACGTATGTGGACAGTTTACAACAAAAATTCAGAGGAAGAAAATCTACAGTATGAAATATGTGCATACTCTTTGTACTTTGGGTGCAAGATCAGGACAAAACTTAGAATCTACAAATGTCCTATATTACCTGCACTACATATCTGTAGATGTGGCTGACTGGGAAAATTAAAAATATACCTTTTGCTGGTACCATGATGTGGCTAGAATCATACAACCACACTGATGATTGCTATTTCTTTATGACAGAAATATCAGGGGTGCCCAGAAAAAGCAAGAACAGTATCAAATATCCTAATATATTATATGTAATAAGGCCTCTCTCCCCCATAATGAAGATCTGCTGATACCAGATCATCTCCCAAAATCATGGAATAAAGGAATCAGCAATGAATATAGTGATGATTGTTGTGTTGCAGACCTGCTGGACTGTCCACACCTTTCAAATTTGAGAAGTCTTAAGAATGCCAGGAGAGACGTCCAAAGATCTAAGCGGAGTAATAGACCTGCCGACGAAGTGGACCATTTGGCAGAACTCTACAAGTCTGCCAGACGTCTATATTTTAACACAATATATAGAGACAAAAAATCGGCTTGGGAGCAAATAGTTGAGCAGACATTAAACAGCGAATCCTGGGGCATGGCTTACAAAATAGTAGCTGAGAAAATTCACCCCAGCAAGATATTTTCATCAATGTTAACGATTGATAGAAGGGAGACCTTTTCCCTTCAGTGTGGATTCTATCAACACTGTTTTGAACAGTATCATCTATTAGCATAGCACTGTTCCAGAAACTACGCAACAAACAGATATGAGGATTGAGCACTTGACTTATTCAGGTCTAATACATGAAGAGCCTTTTACTTATGAAGAAACTGCATGGGCTATAGATTCAATGCAGGATGGGAAATGCCCCTGATTGGATCTTCTGGAGGTTGTGATTTTGAAAAGAATTTGGCATGCGTGTTCATAGCTCATTTTAAACATAGTTAATTCTGGTCTAAGGGATGGCTTTTTCCCTAGTATTTGGAAATGAGCCAACCTCAAAATATTGTTTAAGCATTCGAACAAACCTTTTAATGATGCATCATCCTATTGGCCAATTGCCCCCTGGCCTATGTTGGGCACGGTGTTAGAGAAGTTAATCATAGGCAGATTTTTGGTGTATTATAAAGATAAAAATTTACAGGTACAATCCCAGTATGGTTTTAACAAGGGTAAATGCGCCATTGATGCTATCAGACATGTGATTGATTCTGTTTCATCTACAGAATCAAGGTGTGTCCTCGGCTTCTTCTTGGACTTCAAAGGGGCCCTTGACACCTTATGGTGGCAGAGTGTCCTGGCAAAGTTCCGGGAGGCCGAGGTCTCTGCCCCTTACATCTGACTACTTTAATGAGAGATGTCTTTTAGTCTCATCGGGCTACCGCTTTGTAAGTAGACCTGTTACTAGGGGCTGCCCTCAAGGATCCGTACTTGGTCCAATTTGTTGGAACGCGGTCCTTGATGGTTTATTCGCTGGTGAGAATTGAGAAGGTCCTGAAAATAACGTATGCTGCTGACCTTGTGGTCTTAGTATTTAGAGAATCTAGACCTGAGTTAGAAATGAGAGCAAATGACATACTAAGTGATTTAAATTGTTGGTTCAAAACTCATAAGTTACAAATTTCGACATCTAAGACAAAACATATGCTTCTGAAGGGCTCTTTAAACTTGAACTGACCACCAAATATTAGACTCAATGATAATGCTATTCAAATTGTAAGATATTATAAATATTTAAGGATTATGATGGATGACCACTTCAATTTCATTATACGTGCTAAATATTTGCTTCAAAAAATTAAGGCACTTACAGGAAAAATAGAATTTCAAAATGTGTCTGGAGGGAGTTAAGTCTGCTGTTTTAAAGCTTTATTACAAATGTATCTTTATTCCGATAATATGTTATGCTGCAGGTGCATGGGGCTCTTGTATCACGAATTGTCAAGTCAAAAAACATGTAATACAAGCACAATGCTTTTTTCTACTTACTGTATCTAGAACTTGTAGAACCATCTCCACTTTAGCCCCACAAGTTAAAAATGAAAAACTACCAATAAATTATGAAGTAATTTATCACTATCTTCAGTATTTTAGGCAGAAAGCCTTGCTGGCAAGAGTCGGGAATTTCTCTATTGATTTGGACACACCAGTGAAGGAGGACAATCATAGAATAAGAACAGTTTATAAATGGTCTGGTTAACTGCTGAACAAGTTATAGTAACTAAATAATTTATCCCAAATATGATGGAGTATACTAAACAGCAAATTGCCTGGTTTAGCCCAAGTATGATTGCATTATTTTTACTGACTGGTCATGGTAGTGTAAGCTATACATGCTTGGGTTGGCTGCCATGCTATTATGTAAATGTGGGGCTCAGGAGACGGTTGTCCATTTAATATTGAATGTTATTTGTATCTAGATTTACAAAATAGATCTCCAACTCCTCACAAATGTGTACGAGGATGTGTTGCCTCAGTTTCTTAGTTGCAAGGAAAATCTTTATGCTTTTTCAGATTTTGCAGATTAATTGTTTAGATAAAGAAAGCGAATTTGTGATAATGAATTAGATGCAAATGATTAACATATAGTAAGTAAATTTAATGCTGAATAGTGTTCAGTTTTATATGTTTTACTACATCAAAAGATGTAGTCAATGTAAATATGTACAGAGGTCCTTATAATCCAAGGCATTATACTTGTTGAAAATTTCAAGGAAAATTCTTATGATGGATTTCTTGGAGATTGCAGTTTTTCTTTATTAACTGACAAATTGAGTCAGAATGGGGGTTTTTGAGCTAGTGTTTGTTGCTCAATCGAAACACCACCATTGGTCTTTATATTTGTATCTGAGCTGGAGACTGTAGGGTCGAAGGCTCCTAGTGAGACTGGTATGCTGATTATTAATGTAGCAGTGATTTTGTAAAGTGACAAGAACTGGATATTTTATTGGACAATAGAAGTGGACTATATTGAATGTTGTCTAACTATTCTGTCAACTGAGTATAATCGATTTTGAATACTGGTAAATTTTTGCAGTTGTATAATGATATGACAGCTGTTTTGTCATGAGTGCTGAAATGAGGTATTGTGATTGTGGTTGATGGCCTTTCGGGTTGAGGATGTTTAAAAAACTGTAACTTAGGGAATTGTAACCTGAGACATAGTACAGTTTTTAATGAATATTTTGCTGGTTGGACATCTTTGCCTGATGGATTGTTGGATAATGGTAGACAGACTAACATTGATGGTGTCTATTTAGACTTTTACATAAATTGTCAATGTCTTCTGTTTCATCTTGGGTGCTTGGGGTGCACCTGGATTGTTTGCCAAAAATGAATGGGTTTTATAATCGATGTTGAGGTTTTGTTGGTCTGTCGAGCTTTTAGACAATTGGTTATCTGTTAAGTATAACTTGTTCTGGTGGTAGGCAAATTATATTAAATGTATGGATGCTTTTAGTTTGTTCAACTGATCGGGAACTATGTGGATTGAATGCCCACGTATATTGGGTTTGCTTGGATTCATACTTCTAAGCTATGTTTTGATCGTGAACCATGTTTTAAGTTTACAACAGTTTGTGTTGTAATTCTTGTGGTCTAAAATTGAGATAAAAGAATTTCTCTGATTCTGTCTGCAGTTGGCAGACTAGAATAATTGTATATATTTAAATAGCTATGTTGCTAGTTCTGCACCTTAAAATATTATGGTTTTAAGGTGTTTAAAGTTGTATTAAAATTGATCCACTATATGTTTCTTTTCCTATAAACTTTTTCATACTTCTCTTTTCTTATGCAGGGGATGTCTTTTCTTTCTTCCCCTCCATTTTCCATACTATTCCCTCTAAATCCAATTTCCTTTCCTTGAATACCTTGGGGCTCCCAGATTTGCCTGATAGCCCCAGTAAGAGTCTTTTTCTTTTTTTTTTTTTTTTTGTGCTTGATCCTGGCTGCCTCCACATGGCTTTGGATGGTAGTCAGGGACCAGGTGTCCTCTGCCTCCTGACTGCAAAATGCCAGGTGCCGGCACTCAACATTCAACACAACCCACACATACACTATACATACCTGCACATACACACACTTGCCGGCATTGGCACCATGTCTTGTCAGATGCATCAGTAGCGTATAGGAGAAACCCTGGAGACCTCCATACAATACACAAATACTTTAAAATTACTTTATCCACACCTACAGATTTGGACTATAAATCACAAAATTATAACATGCCACACTTAATTAAGCAAGAAGTGGTGAATGATTTAGTTTGTGGTTTAAAATTATCTGAAGATTAAGCAGAACTCCTTGGTTCTAGGTTACAATAATAGGTCAGTTACTTGAAGCAGAAACTAAAATTACAGTATATATCAAAATTGTCACAAATGTTTCGTTATGGAAAATGGCATGTGTTTCTGCAGATATTAGAGGTCTTGTGAATGAAATAGGCATTGAACACAATCCAAGTGAATAGCATATATTTTTTGATGCCTCAAAAGCAGTTTTGCTGCACAATGGGAATGTATTCTCATCAGTTCCTCTACTTCACACCGTTGGCTTGAAACAGGAAAGTATGTCCAAGATTTTATTATTTTTTTATGAAAAACACAAGCATGAAATGTATTAGAACTTATAGTACTTAGTACCGTGCACGGGTTGAGAAGATAGTTGATATTAGACTTGAATTTCTGTAGATTGTAATTTTCAGGAAATATGTATGAAGGGAGGTTGTTTCAGAAAACAGAAGTTAAGGGAATAAGTGAGATAGTGAAATAACTCTACGTCTCATAGTTTTCTGATCTTCTCCCACATTATTCAGATATTCTGTAGCACTCCCCATATCTCCACCTTCCTCGTGGTCAGCCCTACGCCTCCAAAAAACTTTCTTTCAACTCCTACATAACTGTCTTTCACAAACTCTCCCAAACTTATCTTCCAACTCTCCTACTTTTCTCTCAAGGCTTTCCAAACTCCACCAGGACCTTTTTCCAACTCTCTTTTCCTCTCTCACAAGTCTCTCTCTCTCCTACCATTCTCCATTCTCTTCTTTTGACCAATAATTTTCCCCTCAAAAATGTTCCTCTTCTCTCTCATTCGCTCCTGTCCTTTTTTTTCTCTGTTCAGGCTGTACCCTGTTTGGACGAGCCTTTTTTTCCCCCATGGAGTACAGATAATTAGTTACTGAGATGTTTCCCTCTGCAGCCATCATTTAGTGATCAATGATCACTAAATGATAGCTGCAGATTTTCTTTACCTTTTCAGTTTCACTCTTTAGCAGAAGTATCCACCCTACAGTTTTATGGATCATATTAGGGTCAGTCTCTTTATCCCTTCCCCCAAACTTATACTACCAGCCATTACAATATGGCACACTATGGCCATAGATGCTAATGCACCTAAAAAATCCCCAAACAAACAGCCATTACAATAGTTTCGAGGCGGTTCATTTGCAGATAACACAGCCATCTCTCCTACAGTTAATCTTTAATTATTCTGTTTACGTTCTGCACCTTTCCTATTTTCACACACAGACTAGTTTCCATTGACAGTGTTTTACAGCACTCCACCTCAAATGAAAATCTGCTGGAAGTTCTAAATAAACAAGCAAATAGCCCAAACCTACTGTTTTATATATTTCATTCTAAAAAAAAAAGAATTGCACATGACATTGGTTTGTTTTGTTTTCAATACAGTAATGAAGAGAGAAGAACACTAAATTTTAAAAAAGTACAAATAGTACTTAATACATGATGTGTTTTTCTTCAATTCAATTCAGCAAGATGTCCTGCAAGGCAGAAGTTTTGAAAGTCACAATTAATTTTGAACTGCTACGGAAAACTATAAAAAAGGGAGGAATGATAACTTCATAAATTTTGTTGCAATAAACTGCTTTGTGAGTTGTCATATTAAATGTTCTCTGATGGAAAAAGTTTTTTGTTTATTTATCTTGTTCAGAATTCTTATTATAATTTAGTTTAGAGTTAACAGAACTTGGAAATCAGATAAGAAACACCTCACCCAGTAGTTGCATTGTTAACCTTGATTTTTTATTACAAATCATAAAGAATATCACAAGCATTAACTATGAATGATAGACCGCAGCTATTCTGCTTCACTATCTTTTTGAAGAGCTTTCTCTCTCTCTCTCTCTCTCTCTCTCTCTCTCTCTCTCTCTCTCTCTCTCTCTCTCTCTCTCTCTCTAACAATAGTAGTTGCTAGATTCCCTCCGGCCATGCTGATTGGACAGTAAGAACCATTAGTTACAAACAATCATGACCTATTTAATTGCCGATATGATGACAGTCACAAATACTTTGGTTTACTAAAATTGGCAATTGTTTTGTTGGATAACTTTTACAGTGAGTTGCCAGCTTTTCACATAAGGTAAATTTGCCTATTGTCAGTGTTTTACTCATTACTTTTTTTTCTAGAACTTAAATTATAACAGACTGAATTATCCTTGCATGTCTGCTCATTATGTTTACAATGTATTAGCATGGTTTATACAGTGACATAAAACCCTTCTTCAACAGTAATTATAATAATTAAAAAATTTATTGTTATATAACAGAGAAATTTTAGGTTTCTTCCATTATTTTATAATTACAATAAATATAAAATAAATTATTTTAAGGTTCACATTTTTTCCTTACAGCAAAATGATTCATCCGGAACACAAAATTCATGGGAAGAGGTGACGATTCCAGCAGAACAGATATCAGGATATGTAAAGATGGGCTTTTACCATTTCACAGGATTACATCCAGCCACATCTTATAAAGTAGTAATTCAAGCAAGAAATAACTTTGGATGGAATCAGCCAAGTGCTGAATTCATTTTTTCAACTGAAGGAAAAGGTATTTAATCACCTTGAATGGACCATGTACGATGAAATATCTTAGCTGAATAAATTAAAATATTAGCTATTAAAATTTTAAAAGAAATATTATAATATTATTTCAATGTTTCAAATATCTAAATTTGAATATAAAATGATAATTTTAGTAGCATTTATGTAATAAAAATTGATGCCATTTATTTATGAATGAACTTTTTTTCTAATATAATAAACTAACACTGTTTTGTCTTTAGTTTCAAACTTGATGATGTATAAAGCAACTAAAAATAATTCTTTTTTTTTTATTTATGGTAATTGGAAGCATCTCTTTTGCAATATTTGTTAATAAGCAATGGTGTAAAAAAAAAAATATATATATATATATATATATATATATATATATAAGTTCCATGATTCAGCTTAATTAAAAAACAAAAGGCCTTAGCAGAGATAATGGTGATTACTTTTATATTCTCTTGAATATGTTAAGTATAATAGATCCTCTGAAACTTTTTTTGAGGTGGCAATTTGAGATATGAGCATCCTATAAGTTTTTCACTCTCCTTCTGTGTATTTGTTATGACAAGCAAATGTGAGGGTGGTAATTACTAAGCATTCTTCAGAATGGACTAATGTACCAAGCAGCTACATTAGTCCATTCACCATTGGGCCTCTTCTTGTTTCTTATTTTCCTCAGTGATATTGCTGAGGGTGTACAAGAAAAGCTGTTAGAGTTTGCTAATGATTTAAAGGTAGTTGGGATGGTAAATAATTGGGGCCCTGGCTATGTGCTTCAGAATGGTTTGGATATATGATTACACATATGATCTTAAAAGGTTATTACTAAAGGTTATTGAACTTAAGGTGGTTTAGGATGAGAAAGATTTAGTGGTTATGATATTAGCAGACATGAAGTTTTCTCTACAGTGTAAGCAGGTGGTTAGAAAGCTTAACATTGATCTGTACGATCCTTTCTAGCAAGAAGGATGTTATTATTCCTCTTGAAAAAAAATTTGCATCCGTAGGCATCAGAGGATCTAAAGATCAACTAGATTGAGAACAGCTCTGAAATCTGCATCTTCTAAGATTTCAGAGATGCAGATTTCAGCTGCCTGGCAGCCTAGTACACATTTTTTGAGGCACCAAAAATAAGCAGTGAGCCTCAGGGAGGAAACTGGATACCCAATTACAAAAAACAGCTGGAAAACCATAGGATGGAAGCTTATTTAGAAGGTCTTTATGCCAAACAAAATCAAAAGCCTTTGAAATGTCACCAAACTTTTCCATTGAATTTGTACATAGATGGATAACATAATCCAGAATATAACCAGTGGATCGACACTGATGGAATCCATACTGGCAATTGTTGATCAGATGAAAGATTTCCGGATATTTTAAGTTGGCAGTTAATTGATTTCTCCATTACTTTGGAAAGAGTAGAAGTAATTGCAATGGGTCGACAATTGGATTTGACACCCTTTTTAGGAACTGGCTGGATATGAGCAAACTTCCAAACAGAAGGAAAAATACCTTTGAAATAAGAAAGTGAAACAAGACAACACAAAACAGGAGTAAGTTCAGAGACAGGCACAGGTTTTGAGAACAAGTGGGTAAATACCATCAGAACCTGGAGCTTTCTTAGCACCAGATTCAACAAAATCCTTCTGACATCCTGTTGATGGAAAACCACAGGAGGCGTTGAATGGAGTGTACTGGGAAAGGTTTGAGGTGATTTACCAAGATCATCAATACATGAGTTGGAAGGAAAATAGGATGCTAGCAGGTCAGCTTTATCTTTGACTGATGTGGCAACAGAACCATTTGGTTTTGACAGAGGTGGCAACAGAGATGGGTAAAAATTGCAGGCAATAGCTTTATAAAGTATAAATAAAACTTAATAATTATTTTTATTATTATGTAATGTCACTTATAAAAACGTAGTACTGGAAATATTTTATAATAAAAATTCATAAATATTATACAATTTCAGAGAATATAGGCTTAATGGTTCGCATTAAAAATATTATGTTGAAAGGGGTTCGCACATCAAAAAATGTTGGGAACCGCTGTACTAGGGTAAAGTGACGAGACGTCCCGGATTTAAGTTGTTTGGATACTCAATTACAATAAACAGCTGGAAAACCATAGGATGGAAGCATATTTAGAAGACCTTTATGCCAAACAAAATTAACAGCCTTTGAAATGTCACCAAACTTTTCCATTGAATTTGTACATAGATGGATAACATAAGCCAGAATATCACCAGTGGATCGACACTGATGGAATCCACACTGGCAATTGTTGATCAGATGAAAGATCTCCGGATAGTTTAAGTTGGCAGTTAATTGATTTCTCCATTACTTTGGAAAGAGTAGAAGTAATTGCAATGGGATGACAATTGGATGTAAGGGATTTGTTACCCTTTTTAGGAACTGGCTGGATATGAGCAAACTTCCAAGCAGAAGGAAAAATATCTTTGAAATAAGAAAGTGAAACAAGACAACACAAAACAGGAGTAAGTTCAGGAACAGGCACAGGTTTTGAGAACAAGTGGAGAAATACCATCAGGACCTGGAGCTTTCTTAGCACCAGATTCAACAAAATCCTTCTGACATCCTGTTGATGGAAAACCACAGGAGGCATTGAATGGAGCGTACTGGGAAAGGTTTGAGGTGATTTACCAAGATCATCAATACATGAGTTGGAAGGAAAATAGAATGCTAGCAGGTCAGCTTTATCTTTGACTGATGTGGTAACAGAACCATTTGGTTTTGACAGAGGTGGCAACAGAGATGGGTAAAAATTGCAGGCAATAGCTTTACAAAGTATAAATAAAACTTAATAATTATTTTTATTATTACGCAATGTCGCTTATAAGAACATAGTACTGGAAATATTTTATAATAAAAATTCAGAAATATTATATGATTTCAGAGAATATAGGCTTAATGGTTCACATTAAAAATATTGTGTTGAAAGGGGTTCACACATCAAAAAATGTTGGGAACCGGTGTACCAGAGTAAAATGACCAGAAGTCCCAGATTTAAGTTGTTTGCCCCACATTGCAAACTGTCCCAGATTGGACCTGTAGCCTCCATATTTTTATCGTGAATCACAATTTTTATGTCATGAATCATGATAAAATAAAGTTAATTGATGCAGATGAAGAAGAAAGTGAGCTTTTTGATGATATATTTAAAAAAAAGTATGCTAATAATTCAAAAATAAAAGTATGGAATGACAAAAGAATACCAACAGATATGAGGTGGGTTGAAATATTTAAACATTTTGACACAAGGAACATACCATGCAGGCATTTGGAAAGAGTAATTGGATTTGCATTGTTTGCCGGGAACCAATGGTGCAACAGAAAGTTTTTTTTTTTTTTTTTTTTTGGTAGTAAATAAGTTGTGGACGTCAGAAAAAACACAATTGACCGTAGAAACACTGAAAGCAATACTATGAGTTAAATGCAATTTTGCTAATTCTTGTGAAGAATTTTTTGAATAAATAGCAAATAATGAAAAATTCACTCTGCAGAAAATATATTTAATTTCTATTGTTTTTATTGTTAAAAGAAGTATGTATTATTATTACCTAATACCTAATGAAATAGGTATTTCTGTGAAATAAAACAAATATAGACTATATATATATTTTTAAGAAGCGTAATATTTTATTTTATAAGTTTAGTTCAAAGAAGTATACTTATTTACAGCCACTCCCCAGCTTATGAAATACTCTACCTACGGAAATTCGACTTTACGTAAGTTTTTGCCGGTCGGTGCAAACTTAAAAAAATCGTGGAAACGTATTTTGCATCCCTTAGTAATAAATGGAGGTATCGTGAAAATATCGTAATGTGAGCCCACTGTTTTCGTTTTGTTAATTTGTTCCAAGACCTTGGAAGTTGAAACTTTCACTATATAACTAAGCTATTTATCTCTCTAAAAGGTCATTTTTATAATGGAAATTGTACTACACTTTCATCAGTATCATATGTTCCATTATAAGAATCAATTTTGAATGACTTTGTAATATTTTTCTAAAACACATTTCTGGAGGTCACTACAATAAAACAATAAAAACAATTTGCACTTTCTGGTTTATTGGGCTTTTCTGTTAGCGCAATCTATTATAGAAGGGTAGTAAACTCAATCTTATTGCTTTTGCGATAATACCAATATCTGGAATTCTGTGGGTTTTTACGTTACGGTATTATGGTGAAATTTACTGAAATCTGCAGTCATATAGAAAACAAATTTTCAGAATCTTCTCTTCATTCCTATTTATTTATTACAATGGTGAAGGAAAAGGGACCAACGGAAAGTGCAAGGAAACGAAACAAAATTGATTTAGAAATGAAGATGATTAATTAAGAAGTACAAAGCAGGAAAAAGTTTGTCATCTGTTGCATGGAATTAGGTCTCGCTACTTCAAAGTGAATACTAGTTTAAGGGACAGTGCATGTATAAAAGAACATTTTAAAGGATAAATGCATTTAAGATCAGCAGTGATCACAAAACAGTGTTCAGGTGCTATATTGAAAATGGAAAAGCTATTAATAATATGGATGGAAATCAGATTTTTATAAAAGGTGGGTCAAATTTCCCCTGAGTCCAATGGCCATTCAAGCAAAAGCAAGAAGTATTTATGAAGATATTAAGATAAGTATGACGAACCAAAAGCCAAGTTCATGGCAAGCAATGGGTGGTTTAATAGGTTCAAGCATTGCGCTGGTTTCCAAAACATTATAGTATATGGTGAAGTCACCAATGCTGATTCTGCAGCAGCAGAGAAATTTTGTGATGTGTTGGAAAAAACCCCTTCTTCCACAGCTCACAACTTCCACAGCAGCATGCTTATCAGCTGGAGAGTTAATTCTGGCAACGATGCCCGAAAGGTAAAACTTGCTGACGTTATGCCTGTCACCTCTCTCTTTTTGTAATTTTATAATTTTGAAATTTTTGTAATTTTTCCTGCGCATGAGATAAAAAAAAGTAAATAATTCTATTTACATGTTCGTCAAACATTTATTTTTTTGCTTCAATCAAATTTGCGATTGCTGCATAAGCATTTAGGGAAATTCTGACTTAAGTAGAGTTCCGGGTGACTCAACCCTTGCATAAATCGGGGGGTGGCTGTAATTTATATTTTGTATGTGAATATATTTTTATAAATAAAAAATTAAAAAAAGTGTAATTGTTTTTAGAGAAGGTTGAAAAATCGATGTCCCGCATTGGAATACTAAGGATCTGGTCACTTTATACTAGGGATACCAATTATAATTAGTATCATATATACTTCAGTACCAATTAATTTTCTTTGAGGATGAGTTATGCATTATTGCATAACTCATCTTAATCATTTTTATAAAATATGGGTCTCATCAAGATCCATTATTGGTAAAAATGTAGCTCATTGCAGTCAGTCCTAATTTCTTTTTATAACAGAACATGAAGAAAGGTGCATATATATCAGTATAACACCTAATTGATTTTTTAAATGTCAATGTCAAATTAATTGAACTTACAAAAAGTGAAATTACTTTATGTGCAAATTATTCACTTAGGTTCAGAATACTTAATGTTTGTGAAAAATTTTTGGTAGACTGGATGTGAACTGCAGTCCATAAATTGGTGATGTCCCCCTGACACACATTGCATTTGGCCATATAGCTGCCTCTCCATAAATTTTTCCATTTCTTACTGTTTATATTTTACCTGGGCCTATTTTTGGACTTGGTTTTTTTGTAATGTCCTGAAAATTGTGTGTTATACAATAACATAAATATATATAAGTTTGAAAAAACCCTTATTTTATCCTTTATTATATCTTCTAAACATTCAGTAAGTGAAAAAAGTGTACATATGTATGTAAGTATGTGTATTTGGTTCCATCATCTTGTTCTTAACTTCTAAGTTTTAAATTCTAAGTTGCAGTTTGACAAAAAACCATTGAATAACTTTAGTATTACTGAAAATTTGGTATATTTGTTTTCAGCCATTACCCAACGTGAAGAATCTAATCCATTTCCAGGAAGTGAAGAATGGGTGCATCCTACAGAAGAATTTGGTTAGTGTTACATGCTTCAGTAGATTAATATTTATGATAATCAGGATGAAGTACATTGAGCGGACAGAAATCATGGGATACCTACCTAGTAACGGGTAGGCCCACCTTTCACCCGGATAAGGGCAGTCACACAGCGAGGCACTGATCTACTAGTTCACAAAAGCGTTCCACAGGTATTTCCATCCATATTTACTGCACTGCTGTCCATAATTCCATTGCATTCCTGGGGGGGGATCCAAAGCTCGAATGGACCTTTCCATAGCATCCCAAAGATGTTTCATGGTGTTCGTGTCCGATGAACAGGGAAGCCATTTCATGGTGGTAAAATCTGTGGAATTCTCTTCGAACCATATTCTAGTCACCATGGCTCTGTGGGGAGGCACACTGTCCTGCTGGAAGAGCCGATTTCCCTGTGGGTGTACAATGACCATGAAGGGATGCAGATGTTCTGCAAGGATGGACTCATAACCTGGACCATTCAGAGATGCTTCTAGACATACCAGCGGTCCCAGCATGTTGCAGTTGTATGCCCCAGACCATTACCAACTGTCTGAACAGTTCCTTGTTGACATGGCGGGTGCATAGCTTTGTGCAGTTTCTGCCAGATATGCACCCTCCCATCGTGCTTGAAATAACTGGAAATTAGCATTAGTAGAGGCACATTAATGGGATTCATCAAACCAGGAGACCCATCTCAAATCATCCAAGGTCCAGCACCAATGTTCTTTTGCCCAGTTGAGGTGTAGAGCCCTGTGTCATGGTGTTAGCAATGGGACTTGGTGGCTCCCATAACCTATTGCAGATAATGATCGCCTCATGTCTTGGTGGAGACGTTTCTGCACCTCCCTCATTGAAGTTGGCAGTGATTTGTGCCACTGTCACTCTCCAGATGGCTGAAACAATGCAAGACAGATGTCAATGGCCATGTTCATCAACCACCATCATTCTTCACCCATAGCACTGTCCACGATGAGATGTTATTCTGGAAATGGCATATTCCTGATAAACGCTTGATACTGTCAAAAGAGAATAGTGCAATTTCTGTAGCACTTAAGACCAGGATTTTCAGTGTTTTTTGTCCTTTATTATTGTATTCACTGTTGACACTGACACATCTAAATTCTGTGTGATACTTGTTAATGTTTGACTGTTTTCATACATCCTTATTATTTTAATTTTCTGATCCAAAGCAATTGCTTTTCTTTTCTTGGTGAATATAATAGTATCACTGTCACTTATTTTGCACCATGATAACGGTCAAAATGAAATTTTCTGTAAAGAACTTCACAGGGTTAAGGCAGAAACACACTATTATCACATCATGCAAGCTTACATTTTACTAAAGCCCATTTCTGGAGGTCACTACCATAAAACAATAAAGACAATTTGCAGTTTCCAATTTATTGGGCTTTTCTGTTATATTCATTATAAACAGGTAGTAAATTCGATCTTATTGCATTTGCAATAATACAGCTGGAATTCTGTGGGTTTTTACATTATTATGGTGAAATGTGTCTCTCCTTTACTGAAATCTTCATTATAAACAGGTAGTAAACTCGATCTTATTGCATTTGCAATAATACAGCTGGAATTCTGTGGGTTTTTACATTATTATGGTGAAATGTGTCTCTCCTTTACTGAAATCTTCAGTCATAAAAAAAAACAAATTTTCAGAATCTTCTCTTTATTCCTATTTTTTAAGCTTGTTACTCTGTATCTCACTTGTGCAATTTGTCCTTGTCATGTTTGTGATTATTGATTGCTTATTTCTTTTTTCACTGTTTTAAATTTTACAATCCTACCTGAGCATGATCATCAATAGTCAAACCATCTATGTTAAGTGGACCAATCTGATTCATCCCTTTCCTTCTAGAGTTTACATAAGTAAAGAACTCTTTGCTGTTTTTCTTTGCCAAAGATTTCTCGTAATCTGCCTTCACCTGCCTAACCTCCTTTGTGACTTGATTACAGACTAGCTTATATCTGCCGTAGGCTTCTGTGTCCCCTGATAATTTATATGCATCTCATGCATTTTTCTTCTCTGCCACAAGCCACATTTTTTTTTTTTTTTTTTATGAGAACCCCAAACACGAGAGGTATTGGAACCTATAGTACTTAGTACCATGCTTGGGTTAAAGGTTACGTCCTTAGGTTATGCCCTTAAATAATAATAATAAAAAAAAGATATTATCTAAGTGGAAAAGCATCGCCATTAATTCATCTGATATCCATTTAGGCCTAAACCTCGAACAGTATTTCTTAGTTGGTATGAAAAGCCTAGTACCCTGCAAGATTAAGTCCCCGAAGGCTTCCCATTTAGAATTCATCATTGGTAACATCATCAGTTGATTCCACTGTATAGAATTTAAAAACTCTCTGAGACCACTGTAGTCACCTTTATGAAAGCCAAAATCTTTCCCCTGATGGTAGTTACATCTTTAAGTAAATCCCATATCAGTACACTGTGATCACTTTCACCTAGTGGTTCTTACATAAGCAAAGATAGTAAGTAATTCAATGCATTTATTTGCTTTTTACCATAAGATTGCTAATTTTTTCACCTAATGTGAGATTAGGAGATACCAGTAGCATCAAAACATAACTAGTGCCTTGGAGTTTTTAATTAATAGCAGATTTTCCTTAGGTTATGCCCTTAAATAATAATAATAAAAAAAAGATATTATCTAAGTGGAAAAGCATCACCATTAAAATATTCTTTGTTAGTGTATTTGGTTTTCACTTCATTTTCATTACTGGTTGTTAGAAGTGAGGTAGTTAGGGTTTTTTTTTTTTTTTTTTTTAAAGATGATATGGGTAATGGATATCTAAGAATATCTGCTGTTTTCTAAAGATAATTGTTTTGTTATCCATATGATGTCAGAATTAAGAAAAAATTATAAGGTGCACAATTTCTTGCCTTTTATCTCAAAAAAGAAAAATGGTATATAAAAACAACCATGCACTCATCCTTGAATTTTTTTTTTTGCACTTTTATGCTCTATTTGTTATGTAAAAACATTTTAACATAACATGCACTCTGTAAATCAAGAGCAGAGATCCCTACTGTAGTGATGAAATAGAGACCTTGGCAGTGTCTCAGTTTTTTAAATGTTAGTAGATTCACTAACATTTAAAAATTTCAAGTGATGCTATATGGTTTAAAAAGATAATAGCAACTTAAGCATGTTGCTAGTATCTAATAATCATTATGTAGAACTATGCATAATAGTGTATGACTCTATATTGAACAAAAATACAAACCTTAATGGCAAGTATTCTCCTCAGTCTTCATTGGGAGCAGAATGATTGCCTGATAAAAAAATTGAACACAGTAAAGCATGTGAGTTTTATTTGATTTCAACAACTGTGTTGAAATATACCCATGATCCTATGGTCTAATATTCCATAGGGAAAACATAGCCCATTTTAAAGGTGTATAGAACAGTTTTGTTTAAATGGAAGTTTTAATTCCTTACAGTGCTTCATTATTCACTTAGACAAAATATGTTATTCACAGTATTTGGCATATATTTTGCTAATAGAGCCAACTGCCTTCTGATGAGAACCCATGAGCTTCAAATAGCTGTCCTGGTGGTGTCTCAGATCTTCATTTGTATATGGGTTCATCTTATCAGATGCTATACAGTTTAAAAATATGAAACAACTTACGCAGAACCATGGATACTGATGTTTATCTCTGAGTTGAATATACAGAATTTATATTTGCAGTGCTCAGAGAACTTCATATCTGAAGTTCTCTGAGCACTGCAAACAGGGTTCCAGGACAGCCCATGGGGTTCTGCCAATGATATACAGGAATTTTTCCAGTAGGGATAATGAGGTGATTATTCTGTTGTATACGGCAATGGTTAAGCCATAGCTTGAGTACTGTCATATCATGGCATACAGGTTAGGAAGCCTCATTTGTGGAAGGGTGTGGATCTGTTGGAGCGGGTGCAGAGAAGCACAAGTTTAGTGGGGAACAAAAAGGTGTTTGTACCAGGAATGGCTTCATTTTTGTAAATTGCATCTTTTGGAGACTAGACATGTGCGAGGAGATCTGATTGAGGTGTTTAAGGCTCTGAATGGATTGAATATGCTCAGTGCTGGTGGAATCCTTCCTCTTGCTGAGACTGTGTGCAGATGGAGGGGAGGATTTAAAAGATGTATGGAATTTTGTCTTCATCCAGCAGGTAGTTGATTGTTGTAACAAACTACTATATGTTGTAGAAGTGTGTGTGTGTGTTGGGAGTTTAACGGCACATAAGCTGCTGCGGCTATAATGCACCTATTCACAGGAAAATGCTAAAAACAAAATTTAGGTATAACCACTTGGTTTTGTTTGCATCATCTCCAATAATATGTTGTAATGTCATTGGTTCTTGTAGATTTCTCAGGGAAAACAGGACGGATGTTCAGTCCTGTTGATTGATAGCGAGGGCAGTCAATCAGAATATGTTTGACTGTTAAATTTTCTGAACAGTGAGGAGGATCTTTGCCTGTGAGTAGATGGAGGCGAGTCATATGTATGTCCGATTTGCGCCTGTGAAAGTACCACTTCTTCTCTTTGCACTGGTAGTTGATTGTTGTAACAAACTACTGTGTTGTAGAAGTGTCTGTGCTATGGGGGTTTAATGGCGCATAAGCTGCTGTGGCTATAATGTGCCTATTCACAGGAAAATGCTAAAAACAAAATTTAGGCATAACTACTTGGTTCTGTTTACAGACATATTTAATAATTTATCATATAGTCCAATTATTTTCAGATAAGAGAAAAACTCATTGATGTTTGCATCATCTCCAATAATACAGCCAGGGCTTGCATAACGCGAGTTCAGTTACCACTATTTGAAAAAATTATACCACTTTTAACTTTACACGATGCAAATTTCCAGTTAACCCGATCTTTTTTCTTTATGTGATAGTTCAAAAAGATTTTAATCGCGCATTAAGCTTACTGTGCGTCGGACAGGCAATAAACAAACGTTTGCCTGCTGTCTGCCTCAGTGTGTTCCATCAACCATCGGAAGAAGATGTGTTACTTGTTTGTCTCCTGCTAATAAAGTCAATGCACACTTGCATTTAAAAATTCTGATTTTTAAATGAGCCAGATGAAAATGTTACTGCGAAGGAGATAACGGTAAAAGAACTAGATGAAATCTTTCATATCGCAGAGAACCTCAAATAAAAAGATTTGAGGTTCTCTGCGATTTTTATTTTGCCAGGGCCCAGAGAAGATTGTTGTTGGCTATCGGAAATTGATTGATGAAAAGAGAAAGTCAGCACTGTTCAAATATTTTCATAACAAATTGTTTCTTTATTGTGTATCTGATGTCAGAGGTTCCCAAACTTTATCGGTTCACAGTGCTCTTAGTGTCTCTGTTATTGTTGTTATTTTTGGTTTTTAGGAGCATTCGCCACTAAGGCCATATTGCTCTGGGGCTATGCGGTGGTCATTCCCTGACCTTTCCGCATCCTCCGTATTTGGTGATCATGGGCTCGAACCCTGGTCTAATCAAGATTAGTGTCTCAGTAATTTTTTCACAGCGCACCTAGACCAAAAGAAATACCTAACAGTCCTGTTTATTAAGTAGTTAGGTCCAAACAACTTAATAATATTAAGAGTAGGAGACCGGCAGAATTACTTAACAAGTACAGGTCACTGTTGAACAAAAGCCGAGAATTAGGGTTGAATTTGAAAGTGTCTTCAATTCTGCCCAGACACGATAGGAGGGAGTATATGATGAGAGCCTTGTCGATCAATTCGGCCCTGGAAAGATTGTGCAAGGCTCAAGGGGTAGAATTTTTTTCAGCCTGGACTGTACTTGTTAACAGGAGAGATTGCTTCTACAGGGATGGGATACACTTAAATAGAAAGGGTGCAAGAATATTTGCTGATGTTATCGAGGCAGTGTTAGGTGGGTCGGAAAACTGCTAGCTTGGGGGGATACAAAGACGAATAGATTAACAGTAGCCACTGGCAGAGGTGAAAGAGATTCTTGCACTGCTTCTATTGGAATGAGCAGAAGCCTGAAAAACAAGATTCAGGATATTTCAGAGACTGCTGGGAGTCATTGCGGTACAAATAAACACATGGGTTGTGTTAGGGTAGCTAAGAATAGAAACAGGTGCAGGTATACTTGCGTGTACACCAATGCTAGGAGTTTAGTAAATAAATTTGATGAATTTGAGGTATTGCTCAAAACATCAAAGGCAGATATTGTTGGGATATCAGAGACGTGGTGTCACACAGATATAAGGGATGCAGAACTGCAATTTGGGGAGTACAACGTCTACAGAAAGGATAGACAGGATAGGAAGGGGGGAGGGGTTATGCTATTAGTTAAGAAACACATAAAAACCAAGGAAGTGAAGCCAGTCGACATCGCTGGACAGTGCAGTGTTGAGTCAGTTTGGTGTGACATAAGCATTGGGAGATCAAAATTGAGAGTAGGAGTGTGCTATAGGCCTAATGACTCTGATGAGTATAATAAGGAACTGTACAGGGAAATAGAGTGGGCCAGTAAATCAGAGAGTCTTATAATGGGAGATTTTAATTTCCCAGATATTGACTGGAATTTGGGGGCTGGTTACTCGCACACTAGCAGGGCTTTTGTGGATTTATTGGATGATTGTTTTCTACCTCAGCATGTTCGGGAGGCAACTAGAGGGAGTAATACTCTTGATTTGATTATCAGCAGTGATTCTTCATGCATTAAGAATCTGCAGATAAATGAACCACTAGGTGGCAGTGATCACAGTGTGCTGAAGTGGGAGTTACTGAAAGAGGTAACTATCATTAGGGGTAAAGGGAAGGGTTATTGCTTCCGTAAAGGCGACTACGATGGACTGAGACAGTATTTAAATTCTATACAGTGGGACCAACTGATGATGTTACCAACAGCAAACTCAAAATGGGAAGCATTCAAAGAACTTATCTTGGAAGCTACTAGGCTTTACATACCGACTAAGAAATATTGTTCAAGGTTTAGGCCAAAATGGATGTCAGATGAACTAATGAGGCATATGGCAGAGAAGAAAAATGCATGGGATACTTACAAATTAACACATGACACAGAAGCCTATGATAGATACAAGTTGATATGCAACCAAGTTACAAAGGAGGTTAGGCAGGCGAAGGCAGATTACGAGAAATCCTTGGCAAGGGATGCAAAGAAAAACAGCAAAGAGTTCTTTACTTATGTAAACTCTAGAAGGAAGGGGATGAATCAGATTGGTCCACTTGATATTGATGGGTCAACTGTTGATGATCCTGCTCAGGTGGCTAACAAACTAAATGAATATTTTGCATCGACATTCACACATGAGGAGTTATTCAGCAAGGGGAATGCCAGAGGTGTATTCAACTCTAGCAGTCAGCTACAGAATCTTGAAATAACTGGGAGTAAAGTGGAGGAGAAACTGTTGAAGATAAACACAAGAAAGGCACCCGGGGTGGATGGGATCTATCCAGTTATATTAAAGGAAGCAGCAAAGGAAGTAAGCAAACCCTTAGCCATAATTATGAGAGCTTCCTTGGACTCAGGGGAGGTACCCATAGACTGGAAATGTGCAAATGTGACCCCAATTCACAAAGGAGGATCAAAGGCTGACACAAGTAATTATAGACCTGTGAGCTTAACTTCTGTTCCAGGAAAATTAATGGAGGCACTGGTTAAAGAAGCACTGCAGGATCATTTAGACAAGACTTCAGTTATAGCTCAGACACAGCATGGTTTTGTTAAGGGGAAGTCTTGCCTGACCAACTTGATTGGATACTATGATGCAGTCACAAAAGAACTGGATGTAGGGAATAACTTTGATATTATATACTTGGATCTTAGAAAGGCTTTTGATACTGTTGCACATGGAAGACTGCTACACAAATTGGAGCAGTGTGACATTGGAGGCAAATTGCTGCTATGGATAAAGGGGTGGTTGAGGGGGAGAAGACAGAGAGTGGTAATCAATGGACACTGCTCATCGTGGACTAATGTTATTAGTGGAGTCCCTCAGGGCTCAGTGTTGGGTCCATTATTGTTTTCTGTATTTATAAATGATATTGATGATGGTATATCAAGCTTAATGTCCAAGTTTGCAGATGATACAAAGGTTGGCAGGGTTGTCAAGGACACTACTGACACTATGCTGCTGCAACAGGATCTGGAAAGGTTGAGCAGATGGGCTGAGAGGTGGCAAATGAAGTTTAACATTGACAAATGTAAAGTACTACACATGGGAAACAGCAACCCCAGAGCAATGTATCAACTCTGTGGTACTACACTGACAGTGGTAGAGAATGAAAGGGACTTGGGGGTGGTAGTGCAGGCAGATATGAAGTTCTCTGAGCAGTGCAGATGGGCTGCAAGAGTAGCTCATGGAGTATTGTCAATGATATACAGGAATTTTTCCAGCAGGGATAAGGAGGTGATTATTCCATTGTATAAGGCAATGGTCAGGCCACACCTAGAGTACTGTATACAGGTCTGGAGGCCTCATTTCAAGAAGGATGTAGAGCTGCTGGAACGAGTACAAAGAAGGGCAACAAGATTAGTGAATGGAACAAAGGTGCTCTTACAAAGAAAGGCTTAAGTGTTGCAAATTACAGTGTCTGGAGACTAGGCACCAGCGAGGTGATCTGATAGAGGTGTATAAAGCCTTGAATGGTTTAAGCATGCTCAATGCTGATGGGATTCTTCCTCTAGCTCAGAAAAATCACCTGAGAGGGCATAAATTCAAATTGAGGAAAGACAGATGTAGGATAGACGTGCGGAAATTTGCCTTTAGCCAGAGGGTGGTTGGTTGGTGGAACAGACTTCCATCCCTTGTGGTGGAGGTTGATAGCCCTAAATAAGTTTAAGGCTCAGCTGGACAGGTATTTTGAACGAACAGAGGGGTGAAGTGGAAGTGGTTTTTTTTTTTTTTTTTTGGCTGATGCTGCATAAGCTTGCTTTCTTGCATCAAATGCCTCTACTAATGCTAATGCTAATAAGAAATGTTGAAACTGAATTACCTCGAGCTAGTAGTTCGTGCGGTGTCTGACAGATGTCTAGTATCGCTATTTTTCTCTTGAAAATTTAAAATATTCCGTGGCACACAGTGTAGGAACCACTCTTTTATATAATAAACATTTAATTCCATAATGTTTTCATTATCTTTTACATGGTATACAGTTATACATGGAATAACTGTATAAAGTTATTTAAAAGGTATTTTTAAAATTCTTTATAGACATTCCTCTGAAGGTCAAGGATCAATTATAATTTTTCCTATTGATTATTATATTCGATTAACGCGTTTCTGTTTTGCACGATGTGCTCGTGGGACGAATGTGTTCGCGCATTAATTGAGGTCAGCCTGTATGTTGTTAATGTCATTGGTTCTCGTATATTTCTCAGGGAAAACAGGACAGATGTTCTGTCCTGTTGATATTGAGGGCAGTCAATCAGAATGTTTGACTGTTAAATTTTCTGAACAGTATGGACACTGAGGAGGATCTTTGCCTGTGAGTAGATGGAGGTGAGTCAGATATGTATGTCCGATTTGTGCCTGTGCAAGTACCACTTCTTCTCTTCGCATTGTTTTGGTGCCATAGGGCCAACGCTTTGGATTGTGTTTCAACTGGTAGAGTTTATTATTGGTTTGGGTGTGCCATAGCTCTTTCCATTGCATGAGACATGCTGTTTGTATGATGTGACTGTAGTCAGAGGCTGGAACTTAGAGGTTAAATCAAAAGTTGATGAATTTTTAGCAGTTTGATGAGCAAGTTTGTTCCCCTTTATCGCCAAATGTGATGGGATCCAGCAAAAGGTCACTGATTGATGACATTCTTTAATTTGTAACAAGAGTCTTCTGATTTGATTTAACACAGGGTGAACTTCATAGGAATTTTGCATTGCTGTTGGCGCCTCCGTAGCCAGCTGGGAAGGAGCAGCAGTGCGTAGCACATGTTTCTTGATTAGACCGGGGTTCGAGCCCGTCACCACCAAATACGGAGGATGCGGAAAGGTCAAGGAATGACCACCGCATATCCCGGAGCAATATGGCCTTAGTTGCTAATGCTCCTAAAAACCAACCAAACAACAGCATTGCTGTTATTGAGCTGAGAGGGTCGGTGTATACTACATATTTTAGAGATGGGTAGAGATTCAGGTTGTCTAAAGCTAATTTTATTGCACAAAGTTCTGCAGAGAAGCTGCTATACTCAGGTGGAAGGGCAGCTGAAATGATAGTAGAGGGAAATACTGTCGCTGCTCCAACGGCTGAATTCAAGTTAGAGTCATCAGTATATAGTGGCAAAAAATCAGCGTAAAAATCAGATTCTTTCCCCGCTTGCGAAGATAAGTATCAAAAGATAACTGAGGAGGGGAGGAAGTCCAAGGTGGTTAGGAGTAATTCATTAATTGTTGCCTGCTGAAAATAGGAACATTCCAACTCTGCATTAATTCAATAAGACATAAGCCTGCCGGTCTTATTTAACTGGGTTTAATTCTATAGAGGTTTCGCATTGGTGGATTAAAGAGGTGGATCCGTATCCTCCCTTTCCAGGATACGGATACAAAGTCATTCAATTTTCTAAATTTTGTGCTTGCTCGGGACTGGAATAAAATCCAATTTAACATCTATCGAAAACCTACAAACACCGGTATGCTTCTACATTATAACAGTTAATGATACTAATGACAGTACACTGCTGCAACAGGATCTAGAAAAGTTGAGCAGATGGGCTGAGAGGTGGCAAATGAAATTTAACATTGACAAATGTAAAATATTACATATGGTAAGCAGTAATCCCAGAGTAACGTATCAACTCTGTGGTACCACACTGACAGTGGTAGAGAATGAAAAGGACCTGGAGGTAATTGTGCACGCAAATATGAAGTTTTCTGAGCAGTGCAGATGGTCCGCAAGAGTAACTCATGGTGTCTTGTCAGTGATATATACAGGAATTTTTCTAGCAGGGATAAGGAGGTGATTATCCCCATGTATATGGCAATGGTCAGACCACACCTTGAGTACTGTATACAGGTCTGGAGGCCTCATTTTAAGAAGGATGTAGAGCTGTTGGAACGAGTACAGAGAAGGGCAACAAGATTAGTGAATGGAAGAAAGGGTTGCTCTTACGAAGTTTTGCAAATTACAGTGTCTGGAGACTAGGCACCTGCGAAGTGATCTGATTGAGGTGTATAAAGCCTTGAATGGGTTGAGCATGCTCAATGCTGATGGGATTCTTTCTCTTGCTCAGAATAATCACCTGAGAGGGCATAAATTCAAATTGAGGAAAGACGGTTGTAGGATAGATGTGCGGAAGTTTGTCTTTAGCCAGTGGGTGGTTGATTGCTAAAACAAACTTCCATCTGTTGTTGTAGTTGATAGCTTAAATAGATTCAAGGCAGAACTTGACAAACATTTGGAATGAGTGGATGGGTGAAATAAGGTTTTTTTTTTTGGGCTGATGCTATATAAGCTTGCTTTCTTGCATCATGTGCTTTTGCTAATGCTATCACCCGTTCACCTACAAAAGATCGATTATCTTTAATCAATTTCTAAATGCTTACCAATATTCAATGACGGAATTTGCTTTGGGCTCAGAAATACAAATATTAACCAGCAGATTCTTCTTAAACAGGGGTTAACCCCTTGCTACAATAAACCGAATTAGGGTACAAGCTAAGGATAGGATATAAAATACTACACCAACCAACAATAGTAATATCAAAAAATACTTTATTTCTGTCCCATATGTTGAACAGTGGCACAAACAGCTTAATAGATTTTTTAAAGATACTGAATTCAAAATTGTTATAGTGTGGAATTTCCGTATTGGCCAGGCCAATATGGAAATTACACACTATATTGAACAATCGCTCAGTCCTTTTCTGATTTGCAACACAAATTAACACCCTGGGATACAACATTTCTTGCAGTGATTGCGACTCGTCTTACCAGGGTTCAACGTGTTTTTCTTTGAATATTCGTGTTAATGAACATGCGGGCCTCATTTTGTGCTTCTTGTTCAGCAGCGTCAGAATTAGTCTTTCACGCCATTAACATGCTTTTTTATTTAACAAGGCCAAAATACTTAGTGTCCAATGTAATTATACACGACTATTAATTGCAGAAACTGTAGAAATTAAATTACATGAAAATTCTGTTAATGTTCGCCGGCCATATCTGATCTCCGATTCGTGGGCTTTTACCCACATGCGTGAAGACAAATAATCCCTATTTAAGTTTCATACTCACCCCTATTCGGTAATTTTCATTCCTGTGATCATGACATACGGTCGAAAAGCGTTGTCAGCTTCAGGAAGGAAAATCGTTTTGCAATTTTTTTCGTTAAATTCTTTTAATTAATTTTCTTATTTTTAATTATGTTAAATTGAGTTTTATTGTGTTAAATTATTTGTTACTCTAATATAAGTTTTTTGATTTTTTTGTTTTAATTTCTGGAGAGTATCATATGGAAGTGTTCTATGTACTATATTGAGGTAAACTTCTATTATTTTACAAATATTGATATCAACATAGAACGTATTGAGCATTACAGCTCTGGTTCATACTATTTAGAACAGATATTAAATATTGTGAATCGGCCATCATTCTATATTTTTCTCAGGAAGAAAATACTTAAATTTCAACTCCTGAATCTAGCCATTTTAATTACCTCTTAGTTGTGTGAATAATTGCTATATGATTAAAGAACATGTACTGCAATTTTTGTTTTATATAAACCTGTTTAAAAACATTCTCATAGTTGTACACAAAGTAATAGCTTGTTGAAATGCATTATTTAAGAATTCCCAAAAAAATATATTATGGGAAGTTATGGAGAAAATAAAGTAAATGGAAATGGATATAAATTAAGAGATTTTGCAAATTAAGAGATTAAAGATAACAAATACATTTTTTAGAAAACGTGATATACATAAATCAGGAGGTTGGCAAGAGGTACACAATCAATAATAGACTATGTACAGTAAACCCCCGCTATTCACGGTATCTGTATTCGCAGTCACTGATTTAATATAAAGTGAAACCTAAAAAAAAATGTGAATTTTAAAGCGCCGTGAACATTTTCCGCCATAAAAAAACATGGGCGTGGCTAAAATTATCTTTCCCAGTCAAAACAGCGCTCAGTGGGTGGGGGTAAAGGGGTGACAAAATCCCGGCGTGGATGTTTCTCGCTAAACATAACAGCTGTCAGTTGCAGGCTCCGAAAAAAACAATAAGTGTTTGCCTTTTTATTTACATAATTGTTATTTTATATTGTACTTAATACGTAGTCTTATAGTTATAGTTACGCTGGTTATTTTTATTTTGATAAACAGTTTTTGTAGATATACGTAATACTTAATAACCGTTATTTTGTTCGATTGCAGCCATTGTTTTTGTATATAGTGGTAGAGAATTCAAATTTTTAATTGAGGTAGTTCTAACGTA
Organism: Mastigoproctus giganteus; assembly: GCF_048544385.1. Classification (NCBI taxonomy): domain Eukaryota; kingdom Metazoa; phylum Arthropoda; class Arachnida; order Uropygi; family Thelyphonidae; genus Mastigoproctus; species Mastigoproctus giganteus. The sequence goes on along the minus strand of NC_143580.1, from coordinate 119,211,687 downwards.
TAATTTATAGAGTATTACGCTTCACTATTTCTATTAGATAGCGTAGTATTGACATTTTATTAATTTAATTTATTGATTTTATTAACTTAAAGTATCATGCCCCAAACTAGAGCAGCAAAGAAACGGGCTCAAAGTGGCAGGAGTGCTGTGACTCGGGGGAGAACTGAGGGGGGGCGATTCTCCAACACATCACAACCTAAAAAAATGTGTAACTTGTGAAATGTTTCCTGAACTCTCTGGAACGGAACATGACATTGCCATGGGGGATGTCTTTGTGTGTGCGCGCGATGTAAGGAAATCAGGCGACAACTCAGCGTTGTTATGGGCCTATACGAGAGTTTGAAGGACAGGGCGGATGCCCTCGAAAGATCTAAATTGAGGGCCCATCAGGCTCTCAGCTGCCCACATCAACGACAGAGCTTGCACTTGGTCATCGCACAACGCAGTGGCAACCTCCAAGGCAGAATGCGCTGGTCCCTCAGGAACTAGTAGTTGTTGGAGACTATTGTCAGGGAAACATGCTTTGTAAAAAGGATAGGTGGAACAGGACCAGGGTATGTCTGCCAGGGGCAAAGGTTGATGACGTTGTAGAGCGGATATCATCTTTTAAGGGCACAAAAGGTGATATAGTTGTACACATTGGCACTAATCATATCAAGAGTAGGAGACCGGCAGAATTACTTAACAAGTACAGGTCACTGTTGAACAAAAGCCGAGAATTAGGGTTGAATTTGAAAGTGTCTGCAATTCTGCCCAGACACGATAGAAGGGAGTATATGATGAGAGCCTTGTCGATCAATTCGGCCCTGGAAAGATTGTGCAAGGCTCAAGGGGTAGAATTTTTTTCAGCCTGGACTGTACTTGTTAACAGGAGAGACTGCTTCTATAGGGATGGGATACACCTAAATAGAAAGGGTGCAAGAATATTTGCTGATGCTGTCGAGGCAGTGTTAGGTGGGTTGGAAAACTGCTAGCTTGGGGGGGAGGGATACAAGAATTAATAGTTTAACAGTAGCCGTAGGCAGAGGTGAAGGTGATTCTTGGACAACTTCTATTAGAATAAGTAGCGACCTGGAGCGTGGGGTGTTGGGGGTTTCAGGGACGGATGGCAGTCAACCTGAAATAGGTGGGTATATGGGATGTGTTAGGGAAACTAAGAATAGGAGTAGGAGCATGTATACTAATGCTAGAAGTATAGTAAATAAATTTGATGAATTTGAAGTGTTGGTCAAGACATCAAAGGCGGATATTGTTGGGATAGCAGAGACGTGGTGTCACACAGATATAAGGAATGCGGAACTGGAATTTGGGGAGTACAATGTGGATAGAAAGGGAGGAGGTGTTATGCTGTTAATTAAGAAAAACATAAAATCAAAAGAAGTGCATCCAGTTGATATAGATGAACAGTGCACTGTTGAGTCAGTTTGGTGTGACATAAGCACTATGAAAGCAAAAATAAGAGTAGGAGTGTGTTATAGGCCTAATGACTCGAATGAGTACAATGAACAATTGTACAGAGAAATAGAGTGGGCTAGTAAATCGGAATGTCTTATAATGGGGGATTTTAACTTCCTAGATACTGACTGGAACTTGTGGGTTGGTCACTCACACACTAGTCAGACTTTTGTGGATTTATTGGATGATTGTTTTCTGCAGCAGCATGTTTGAGAGGCAACCAGAGAAAGTAATACTCTTGATCTGGTTATCAGCAGTGATCATTCATGTATTAAGAATTTGCAGATAAAGGAACCACTAGGTGGCAGTGATCACAGTGTACTGATTTGGGATTTACTTAAAGATTTAATTACCATCAGGGGTAAAGGAAAGGGTTTTTGCTTTCGTAAAGGTGAGTACAGTGGTCTCAAGACAGTTTTTAAATTCTGTACAGTGGGATAAACTGACAATGTTACCAACAGTAAATTCTAAGTGGGAAGCATTCAAGGAATTAATCGTGGAAGCTACTACAAGTTTCATACCTATTAAGAAATATTGTTCAAGGTTTAGGCCTAAATGGTTATCTTGTAATAGAGAAGAAAAATGCATGGGATGCATATAAATTATCAAGCGACTCAGAAGCCTATGGCAGATATAAGCTAGTCTGTAATCAGGTGACAAAGGAGTTAGGCAGGCGAAGGCAGATTACGAGAAATCCTTCGCAAAAGATGCTAAGAAAAACAGCAAGGATTTCTTTACTTATATAAACTCTAAAAGGAAGGGAATGAATCTGATTGGTCCACTTGACATCGATGGTTCGACTGTTGATGAACCTGCTCAGATAGCAAACAAACTGAATGAGTATTTTGCATCTATATTCACACATGAGGAATTATTAAGGTTTGAAAATGGCAGGTTATCAAATTGTAGTGGGATACTTAATGATTTTGGAATAACTGAAAGCAAAGTGGAGGAGAAATTGTTGAAGTTAAACATAAGAAAAGCACCTGGGGTCGATGGGATCTATCCAGTTATATTAAAGGAGGCGGCAAAGCAACTAAGCAAACCCTTAGCCATAATTATGAGAGCATCCTTGGACTTAGGAGAGGTTCCCACAGATTGGAGATGTGCAAATGTATCCCCAATTCACAAAGGGGGATCGAAGGGTGACACGAGTAATTACAGACCAGTTAGTTTAACTTCTTCCGGGTAAAATAATGGAGTCACTGGTTAAAGATGCATTGTAGGATCATCTAGACAAGACTGCAGCAATAATTCAGACACAGCATGGGTTTGTTAAGGGAAAGTCTTGTCTGACAAATTTGATAGGATATTATGATGTGGTTACAAAGGAACTGGATGCAAAAAATAATTTTGATATCATATATTTGGATTTCAGGAAAGCTCTTGACACTGTTGCACGTGGAAAACTATTGTACAAATTGGAACAGAATGGTATTAAGGGTAAGTTGCTACAATGGATAAAAGGATGGTTAAGTGGGAGAAGACAGAGGGTGGTAATCAATGGGTGCTGCTCTTCTTGGACTAATGTTATTAGTGGAGTCCCACAGGGTTTGGTGTTAGGTTCACTGTTGTTTTGAATATTTATCAATGATATTGATGAAGGTATATCAGGCTTAATGTCGAAGTTTGCAGATGATACAAAGGTTGGCAGGGTTGTTAATGACAGTAATGGCAGTGTGCTACTGCAACAGGATCTAGATAATTTGGGCAGATGGGCTAAGAAGTGGCAACTGAAGTTTAACCTTGACAAATGCAAAGTACTGCATATGGGTAGAAGTAACCCCAGAGAAACGTACCAACTGTGTGGTACTACACTTAAGGTTGTAGAAAATGAAAAAGACCTGGGAGTAATTGTGCAGTCAGATATGAAGTTTTCTGAGCAATGCAGACAGGCTGCCAGGGCAGGTAATGGGGTTTTGCCAATGATATATAGGAATTTTGTTATCAGGGAAAAGGAGGTGATTGTCCCTGTGTATAAGGCAATGGTCAGGCCACGCCTTGAGTACTGCGTACAGGTCTGGAGGCCTCATTTTAGGAAGGATGTAGATTTACTTGAGCGTGTACAGAGAAGGGCAACAAGATTGGTGAGGGGAATGAAGGGATCCTCTTACCAAGAGAGGCTTAAGTTCTGCAAATTGCAGTGGCTGGAGACCAGGCACCTGCGCGGTGATCTGATTGAGGTGTATAAAGCCTTGAATGGGTTGAGCACGCTGAATTCTGATGGGATCCTTCCACTTGTCCAGATTACGAACCTAAGGGGGCATAAATTCAAATTAAGAAAGACAGATGTAGATTAGATGTGCGGAAATTTGCCTTTAACCAGCGGGTGGTTAATTGCTGGAACAAACTTCCATCTGTTGTTGTCGAAGTTGATAGGTTGAATAAATTTAAGGAGGAACTGGACAGGCATTTGGAGGGAATGGTGTGATTTTTTTTTTTTTTTTTTTGGCTGATGCTGCATAAGCTCATACACTTGCTTTCTTACATCAAATGCCACTACTACTACTACTAATCCTTGTTCAGTATGTGTTATGCGCTTGTCATGGAAGGTTTCGTAGTTTGCTTTTAATTTATATACTTATAAATTGACAAAATCTACCATTTTGCAGTGCAAAACAGACTTTCGAGGATTTAACGGAAGAAAGTGACTTTATTGTGGACAAGTTCTTTCTAACCCGTACAAAAAATATGGCTATGAATAACAAGGGAAATGTGAAGAGATCAAAGAAGGTGATGATGACATTAGCAAATAAAATTGAGTTATTAGACAAAATTTCTAATAGTGAAAGTGTCTCCTCAGTGGCAAAGCATTATAAAAACAATGAGTCAACGGTACAATCAATCAAAAAATCGGAAGAAAAAATCCGCTGTAGGGTCCGTGAAAATGCGCTAATTGCTTCAAAAATTTGCTCTGTAACTCGTGATGTTAAATTAGAAAAAACGGAAAAAGCTCTAAATCTGTGGATAGAAGACCAAACTCAAAATAAAATTCCAGTAAGTTCACTCATTATTCGTGAAAAGGCAAAACGCCTTTATCAACACTTTAGCGAAACTGGTGATAGCACTGGCTGGATAAGTTTTTTAACTAGCAAAGATGCTGGTTTGAAAGATTTGTTTGAAATTTCTAATAAATATTACATTTAATATTAAATCATTTTTTTTAGACTAGTTTTTCTTATATACTGTATTTCATACTTTGGAATGGAACCCCTTTATTACTATGGGAGCCATAACTCAGTATTCGCGTTTTCGGTATTTACTATTACAGTAACCCCCGCGAATAGCGGGGGTTTACAGTAATAGTAAATCAAAAATTAGCAAAACAATGTCAAGATACTAGGGTGTTTAGAGGATATGATATTAATTAAGATCATTTTTTAGTGGCCTCAAAAATATTGTTATGGGCTAAATGGAAGAAGAGAAAAGCTATTAAACAAGGGAAGGAGGAGTTGGGTTATATAAAGTATATATACTTCAAGAAGAAAGTATACAAAATTTATATGAAAAAAGAATTAAAGACAAAATAAGTAAAATGTCGGAGAGAGAACAAATAGAAGAAGAATGGAATAATATACAAAATATAATTCAAAAGATAGCAAAAGAGACACTAGGACAATTCAGGAAAAACTATAAGAGGGGGGTAAAGATATGGAATGAAGAAATAGCTAAAGCAGTACAAGATAAATATCTTAAATATATACAAAACAGGACAATGAAGAAATATATAAACAAGAACGCAATAAAACTAAAGATATAATAAGGAAGGCTAAAGCAGAGTCATGGGATAGATTTATAAGCACAATAGAACATGATGTTCATGGAAGACAAAATTTGGCGTATATAATGAAGAAACACTTGAATAGTACAGAGAAAGACACTTCAAGAATAAATATAATAAAGGAAGAAGAATGGAAAAAACATTATAAAGAATTGTGGAAAGACCCAACATATCAAGTAGAAGAGATACAGTTAGACCTAGTTAGTGGCATAGATTCAATAACGAAGGAAGAATTGAAAAAGGCATTGAAAGCTACAAAAAATTAGAAAGCAGTAGGAATGGATGGTATAAATGCAGAACTGATCAAGTATGGAGGAAGTTTTTTAAAAGACAGGATACTAAATTTATTGAATAAATGTTGGGAACAATATAAAATACCAGAAGAATGGAAGATAGCAAAAATTATTTCAATATTTAAAAAAGGAAATAGAAATGATACAAAGAATTATAGAGGGATTAGCATACTAAATACAGTATATAAAATGTATAGCAAAATAATAAATAATATAATTAAAGTTATCTCTGATGAAATATTAATAGAACAGGCAGGATTCAGAAAAGGAAGATCATGTACAGATAATATATTAGGCCTGATGTAGCCGAGTGGTCAAGAGTGAGAGTGCAGTAGCACATGCTCTTCCAGTGGACCAGGGGTCAAGCCCATGACTACTAATTATGATTAACATTTGTATTGATTGATTTATTGTAAACTCCACTGACCTGGTGGTCATGCCGGAGTATAAACAATAACATTTATATTAAAACAAATAATAGAAAAACAAAAAGAGTTTAATTTAGAAATGCATTTAGCATTTATAGATTATGAAAAAGCATTTTATCAAGTAAACAGATGAAAAATATGGGACATATTGAGTAATAAAGGATACCCAAAGCATCTTACAAAAATAATACAGAGTTTATATCAAGGAACAAAAATAGTAATAGATACAGGTAATAAATTAACAGAAGAAAGTATAATAAATCGAGTTAGACAGGGATGTAGCTTGTCACCAACGTTGTTTAACATATATATCGAGGATATGATATGTAAATGGAAAGAAGAAATTAATACAGGTATATCTCTAAATACAAAGAATAGGATTAATACACTGTTATTTGCAGATGATCAAGTAATTATTCAAGATAGTGAAGATAATTTACAAAGAGCAGTATTTAAATTAAACCAAATAGCAGAAGAATATAAAGTTAAAATATCAACAATGACAACTAGAACACTGGCTTTTAAGGGGAAAAATATGGTGAGAACAAAAATAGTTATAAACAATAAAATATTAGAACAAGTAAAACATTTTAAATATCTAAGATGTGATGTCGAAGAAGATATGAACCAGAAATTGGCGAAAATTCAAAATATATGTGGAACAATAAAAAGAACTCTGGCTAAGAAAACAAGGAAAGAAACAATTGGAAATTTTACAAAGTAATGGCAATACCAACACTTCTTTATGGTTCTGAAACATGGATACCGAAACAAAGAGACATTAACAGAATACAAGCCGCAGAAATGAAATATTTAAGATAGGTTAAAGTATGTACAAAATTAGATAAAATACCAAAAATAAATATTAGAAAGGAATTAAAGATTTATTAAATTAATGAAAAAATTATAGAATATAGACAAAGATGGAAAGAACATGTAGAAAGAATGGAAGATAATAGATTCCCTAAATTAGCTTACACATATAGAGCAAAAGGAAAAAGACAAGAAGATCAAAGGAAAGATGGGCAGACGTCTTAGAGATCAGAACAGGCAGATCGTTTAATCCACAAAGGAAGATAAGATTGTACAAATAAAAAATAACTGCAAACAATTCCGACTATATAGGTGCATCAAACATGATATACACTAGCCTAACAAACTGATGAACAGCGATGGCCATGCCTGAGCTAACACAGATAAGCAGCTTTGTTCGTACCTCCAAAAGTCTGCGAGTTGAAAGTTCATAAGTAGGGGAGTGCTTGTATTGTTAAGTCTAATGAGTACTTATATATTTTTTAATTATATTTAGCAATAAATCAGTATAACCTTTCACAGTACAACTTATAGTTGTAATAGATTATTGCATTTATTTTTTTAAAGCTGTATGTATAGAGAAGTTTTATTTTAAATAATCTGTTTCCATTTTTTTTTTTTTCTGGCAGTGTCTCAACCTAATGATGGTAAGGATCATACAGAAGAGGGAGAAAACCAGATAGATTCTGCGTACTCCATTGTAGAAGATAAATCCAAAAAGTCTTGTCTTATATTATTAATTGTTATTGTACTTTCATTATTGTTCTCTTAAAGTTTCTCTGTATTGAGCCACATTGTGTTCTCTCCTGTCAGAAAGTAAATTATATACATCGATACGTTCAAGTTAATTTACTTAGCATATTTTTATGACATGATACTAAACTTTTTTTTTTTTTTTCCCAGAAAAGCAAAAGTATTGTTTTACACTTCAGCAGGCTTGTTTGGCATTTGTTTCTTGCTCTCTACCTTCATAATTAAACAAACTTAGTATCTATCTGTTGGTAAGAAAGTTTGCTACAATTTCAAACTCTTTATCTTGCTCAAACAAAATAAAATAATATATATATATATACAAATGCATTACATGACTAAGAATAAACACATATAAAAAGTTTATCTTATTAAAATTTCAATTGTTATTAAATTTTCTTAAGTGCATTTTGCCTGTTTTTCACTTCTTATTTTTAAAGTCCTAAGTGTTTGAAAAAGCAAACTGATTGTTCCATGACCATTTAAAATTAAATTTCTTATTCTATAGTATAGCCATAAAGATACCTGACATTGACAATTTAAGCTACTAGTGTCAACACACTTCATTTATGGATGAAAAACAGAAGTGTGGAACCTGCTTACATCGTAAGTTCAATGCAGCCCCATATTTTCTGATAGTTAATAAAGAAAATGTTGCCGGTGCTGATGTTTCAAGTTAAGTAGCACTATTTTGCTTTCATAAGACTCTCCTAAATTGCTACCACAGATATTCAATTATGAAGACGCCATGGTTGCAGATCATATTGTAAGCACAACTTAAAACTATTTTCATGGAAATTACATAAATAAAAATTTACAACTGCAAACAGAAAAATATCCTTGAGCAGCCAACTGCAAAACTATTTTTTTGCTGTGGCCATTTTTTTTTCTTCTAGACATTTCTACCCACCCAAATAATAGATGCATTGAATTTCTGTTCAGCTCTTTAAAAAATTGTGTACATTATTTTTTTATTGAATGGAAACTAGAATTTTTGGTTTTTGGAAATTTACCTATATGAATAGCACAATTAATAACAAAACAAAAAAATTCCATGAGACACCAGCAAAGAATTCAACACAGAACTAGCATTCTTAGGTTATAATATATAACCCCAGATACTTCATTGTAAAGTCAGCTTAAAAATCAAAAGATTTTTCTTTCTTTATCACTTTCTGCATTGAGCAGGCTACTCAAAATCAGAAGTTCCCAATCCACAGAAACAAAGCCCTTAATCCTTAGAAAAATTCAAGTTCATTATAGTTCTAGCATTTTTATTTTTAATTAAAAAGGAATTAATTGCACTTGTGCAGTTTTTTAACTTATTTAATTTCACATTATAATCTCTACCTTATGGTATTAAATAAAAAAAAAAAAAAATGGGCAGGTTATGAGAAAAGAAGATAACAGATGGAGTAAAAGCTGCAACTGAATGGTTACCACTGGAAGGACATAGAAACAGTGGTCAACAAAAAAGGAAATAGTGTCACGGGTTGAAGGTGTTTGCAAACTAGCCAACTATGGCACGGGATAGGAAAAGATGGAAGATTTTGGGAGAGGCTTTTGCCCTGCAGTGGGACAGCAACAGCTAAGAAGAAGTGAGGAGCTATCATGTTTCTCCATACTGCCTACAAAACAAATCTGCAATGTCAAAATAAAATTATTATGTATTAATAAAGGTGCAAAGCTCACTTTCATATATATTTTGTCCCTTAAAAATTGTAACATGTTCCCTTAAAATTGTTATGGAAAGGACTTTGTTGTAAGCACATAGAAGATGTACATTTTTGCTACTTTCCTGTCTATCAGCTATTAATTTTCTATTACCGTGAATTCATTCATTAATTCAGTAATTCATTAGTTCAGTAATTTGAGTAATTAATGCCAGAGGATATTTAGATTAGTGGGATTAGTGCAGCTGATTATGTACATAGATTATCAATTTATATATGTATTTATTATTCAGAACATATTACAAAATAATGTTCATATTTTAATAAAGAAATCACTTTTTTTTTCTGTTTTACTTTTCTTAGACTCTTCTCTAAAACACATTCATGGAGCTAGAGTGAAAGCAGAATATAGTGTTATTTTCTTCAACCCATTCAATACAGGTGTTAAAATATAAAACAGCATATTTATGAGTCATCAGATTTATTTGAATGGCTCCTTATTTGGTCTTCTTTGTCTTTCCTTTTCTTCATCATGTGAGTTGCTATTTATTTTTAATTTTCACTGTAAATCCAATATGTAACTTCTGACTTATTTTATCTTCTTGACTTATGCAGTGTATAAGGTCAACAACTGATATAAGTTCTTCACTACTCTGTTTCTAAATCTTTCAGAAAAGTCATCTGATTTTGCCATAATTTTTTTTTTTTTATCACACAGTATCAAGGAGTTTAGCTAATACAAAATCCTAGGTTTTAGTGAGATTAAACACACATTTTTTAGCCAGTTCACAAGGCAGATTGCTTCACATGGGTGCTCCCCATGGTGAAATTAATAGCAACAGGCTCTGTAAAATTTAATTTTGTAAAAAATTAAAACTTTGTACATAACTGCTTTAAAATATTAATTCAAAATATTTTTTTAAAATAATTAAGTCAGAAATGAAATCCGTTGTTACTTTTTTAATGCAAAATGTGCTTTATATGTAGAGCATATTTTGCATCAAGTGATAAATATACATATGTTACAAACACATGTATAATTATCACTTGATTTAGTTTTAAAAACCTCTGGATCCCATAGAAATTATTCAATTTTGTCTTAAGTTTGGATCTGACAACTGAATTCAACAGGTGTGAAATTCCCCCCCCCCCATAAATTTTCTAAGCTATTTTTGTGCTGCCATCTATTATAAGCTGTGTCTACAGTTAGTTAGAAATACAGATAACAAGTGGCACGCATACTATAAAAATTTCAAGATAATTTATACTTTAAAAGACATGTTGGTAGAAGCAACTTTCAAAATTTAGATCTACAAATGTAGATCTATATTTTGATACGCCTGAATGGGTTAAAGTAATCTTTACAGTAGTTGTGATATCCTCCATTTGCACTACCACATTAATAAAAATTTTAAAGTACCAATTTCATTGCATGAATCACATTTTTGTCCACTGGCTACATTAGGAGGAAGAAACATTACAGCGTTGCCATTAACATTTTGCAATTCATTGTGTGATTTGATACATGAATTTTCAAAAATTAGCAGAGCTTTTCAGGCCATCTCATTTCTTTCAGTTTGTCTTTTTTAGGACAGATTCAGAGATTAAAATTCAGAGATCTTCTGGCAAACAATTCTGTATTTACCAAAACTTTCTATTGGTCTAGAGAATAGAAAGTGAGCAGTTTTTGAAAGACTATGGTTTGAATTTCCTATTATCAATAAACACAATTTGTGGCTTTCAGTGGAATTTTCCCATAGTATGAGCATCACTCGCTCTGCTTATTTTTTAACCTTTTGTAACCTAAAGTTTTCTTTGGTCAAAATCTGAAATAAACTCAAACTTGTCAGGACGGCCTCCGTAGCCGAGTGGTCAGGAGCGGGAGTGCAGTAGCACATGCTCTTTGAGTAGACCGGGGTTCAAGCCCGACTGCTGAATACGGTCGATCTGCCGACCAGCATGGCAGATTATGGTCCGTTTCCCTCAGCATGAATTGTTGAGGAGGCTTCCATCCTGCAGTGGGTTGATAATGGCTGCACTTTACTTTTTTGTCAGGACTTCAACCCAATTCAGTTATATTCTGAATAATTTATGCTGAAAAGGTTGAGCTACAGCAACAATATTATTAGGTCTTTCTTTTCTTAAACACCTAAAATCCTACAGTGCTTTATAAATTTCCAACAAAGGGGATTTAGTCAGTTAATGTGTTTTGTGCTTACTTTCCTCATTTAAATTGATCCTTGGTCAGTAGGTGAAATGAACAACAACAAAAAAAAAAAAAAAAAAAAAAAGTAACTTTTTTGTTTTTATATCACTAACAAGAGACTTAACCAACATTGTATTTGGCTGCCAGTTTAGTTCCATTTTCTGCCTAGTCACTATAAAGTGTCACTTTTCTGAGAGAAATAAAATGTGTTGTGCTTCTACTTGCTATTGCTACAGGACATCTAAATAATTAAAACACAAATACATTGCATGTACTGTAACTCAATTATGCAACATGAAGAAAACCATGAATCCAACTAACTCCCAGATTTCTATCAACTTCTGTAATAAGAGTAAAAACAAACACTGATTTATGGTATTTCAATAAAATTTCAAGCTCTATTTAGTATGAACATTTTTTTATATATTAAAACTGCTTAAAAAACTGGTTCAATTTAGTATGGGTTTTCTGCAATTGCACTGCATTTTAGTGTGCATAAAGAATGGTAATGATTGCACGTAAAGAATGATATAAAAAGAAATCTATTCATAATTAATAGCTTATTCATAATTAAAAACCTGATTTCCAACAACTTTTTGAAAGTCAAGTGGTTGACAGATATGCATATTGCACCAGCAGATTACAAATTTAAGTTTTAATGAAATCCGTATATTTGGTACTTACAGTTTTTTGTAATCACATGCTTGATATCATTTTTTTCTAATGCTCATAAATTGAGTTAATTAGTATAGTCATATTTCCATTATTAGCATTAGCATTAGTAGAGGCATATGATGCAAGAAAGCAAGCTTATTCAGCATCAGCCAAAAAAAAAAAAAAAAAAACACACCACTCCCATTTCACCCCTCCGTTTGTTCGAAATACCTGTCCAGTTGAGCTTTAAATTTGTTTAGGCTATCAACTTCAACAACAAGTGATGGAAGTCGGTTCCACCAACCAACCACCCGCTGGCCAAAGGCAAATTTCCGCACATCTATCCGACATCCGTCCTTCCTCAATTTGAATTTATGCCCTCTGAGGTGATTATTCTGAGCAAGATGAAGAATCCCATTGGCATTGAGCATGCTCAAACCATTCAAAGCCTTATACACCTCTATCAGATCACCTCGCCGGTGCCTAGTCTCCAGACTCTGTAATTTCCAAAACTTAAGCCTTTCTTCGTAAGAGCAACCCTTTGTTCCATTCACTAATCTTGTTGCCCTTCTCTGTACCCGTTCCAGCAGCTCTACATCCTTCTTGAAATGAGGCCTCCAGACCTGTATACAGTACTCAAGATGTGGCCTAACCATTGCCTTATACAAGGGAATAATCACCTCCTTATCCCTGCTAGAAAAATTCCTGTATATCATTGACAAGACACCATGAGCTACTCTTGCAGCTCGTCTGCACTGCTCAGAGAACTTCATATCTGCCTGCACAATTACCCCCAGGTCCTTTTCATTCTCCACCACTGTCAGTGTAGTACCGCAGAGTTGATACGTTGCTCTGGGGTTACTGTTTCCCATATGTAGTACTTTACATTTGTCAATGTTAAACTTCATTTGCCACCTCTCAACCCATCTGTTCAACCTTTCCAGATCCTGTTGCAGCAGCATAGCGTCAGTAGTGTTCTTAACAACCCTGCCAACCTTTGCATCATCTACAAACTTGGACATTAAACTTGATATCCCATCATCAATATCATTCATAAACACCGAAAACAACAACAGACCCAACACTGAACCCTGAGGAACTCCACTAATAACATTAGTCCACGTTGAGCAGTGTCCATTGATTACCACTCTCTGTCTTCTGCCACTCAACCATCCCCTTATCCATAGCAGCAATTTGCCTCCAATGCCACACTGCTCCAATTTGTGCAGCAGTCTTCCATGTGCAACAGTATCAAAAGCCTTTCTAAGATCCAAATATATAATATCAAAGTTATTCCCTGCATCCAGTTCTTTTGTGACTACATCATAGTATCCAATCAAATTGGTCAGGCAAGACCTGCCCTTAACAAAACCATGCTGCGTCTGAGCTATAACTGAATTCTTGTCTAGATGATCCTGCAGTGCTTCTTTAACCAGTGCCTCCAGTAATTTACCTGGAACAGAAGTTAAACTAACAGGTCTATAATTACTTGTGTCAGCCTTTGATCCTTCTTTGTGAATTGGGGTCACATTTGCACATCTCCAGTCTATGGGTACCTCCCCTGAGTCCAAAGAAGCTCTCATAATTATGGCTAGGGGTTTGCTTACTTCCTTTGCTGCCTCCTTTAATATAACTGGATAGATCCCATCCACCCCAGGTGCCTTTTTTATGTTTAGCCTCAACAATCTCTCCTCCACTTTCCTCTCAGTTATTACAAAATCATCCAGCTCACTGCCAATGTTTACTTTACCTACATCATTCTCCTTCCTGAATAACTATATATATATATATATATATATATATATATATATATAAAAAGCTTGCTATTACTAATTAGCCAGAAACATTTTGGCAAATATTTCTGAAGAGGATTTCTAAGGGTGGATTGAATAAGTATGACTGAATGGAATGTGAGGCACAACTTTGTATCTTAACAGCATACTTTAGTAACAGTGTTTTTCTACTTAACGTTAGTGGGGGCTCGTGAGCATCAATATAGAGACTGTGTGGCGATGTTCTGAAAGCACCAAGTGCAATCCTCAAAGCACTGTGTTGAATTGGATCAAGTCAGCGTAATGCATTCATTCTGGCAGAATCATAGATGGGAGCTTCATAATCAAGGCGGGATCTGATTAATGCGCTGTATAGCTGAAGCAGAGAGGTACAATCTGCACCCCATGTTTGGGCGGATAAAGCTCTGAGTATGTTTAACTTTTTTAGAGAGGAAGTACTTACATTTTTAATGTGGTCTATAAAATTTAACTTGTCAAGGATTAATCCTAAACATCTGATGTTATTAGTGACCGGGATGGAGACATTAGAAATTTGAAGTTCAGGATCCGGATAAAGTTTGCGTTGCCTACAAAAATGGATAGCAACTGTTTTCTGCTGCAAGAGCCGATATCCATTGAGGCTGGCCCACTGTTGTATTTTATTAAGTGATATCTGAAGCTGTCGTTCAATAGATCTCATATTTGGGAATGGCAGGAGATGGAAAGGTCATCTGCACAAAGGTAAGTCTCAACTGTATTTGGAAGATGTCTGGTAACAGAATCTATTCTAAGAGCAAACAGAGTGGCGCTCAGTACTGATCCCTGTGGAACACCTTCCTGGATGAATGTTGCAGAGAGGGCACATTAGTACTGAACTTGAAACGATCTAGTAAATAGGAAGTTCTGAACAAATATAGGAAGGTTGCCCCGCAGACCAAGAGAGTAAAGATCACTAAGTATGCCATGCCGCCAGGTGGTTTCAAAAGCCTTCTCTATATCTATTGAAACCATTACAAGATGTTCACGTTTAACAAAGGCATTTCGAATGGCAAATTCAGCCTTGACCATAAGATCTAAGCACGACCTATTTTTACGAAAGCCATACTGACTGTGGCTCATTAGATGTTCTGACTCAATGAGCCAGACAAGTATTCTGTGGACAATTTTTTCTAGGATTTTGCTGAGACAGCTTGAGAGAGAGAGAGATATCGGTCTATAGCTATGGGGGTTGTTTGGATCTTTCCCAGGCTTTAGGAATGCCAAAACAGTAGAGTGATGCCAAGAAGCTGGAAAAACATTTTCTAAAAATATACGATTTTAAAAAACCAGGAGCAGGCACAAAGCTTTGTCATCAATATGTTGTAGCATGACATAATAAATCCCATCTGGCCCTGAAGCACAATTGTGGGCTGTTCTAATGGCATGCAAAAGTTCAGAGTATTGCAGAGGTTTGTTATATGAAAGCAGGCGGGCAGTTTGAAAGTTAATGGCATGCTTTCCTTTAGTGTTTTTAATTCATTGGAATGATGTAGAATAGGCTGATGCTGCTGAGATTTCAGCAAAAGTATTGCCCAAAGCATTAGCAATATCTAAGGGACTGGATATGTCTTGCCCTTTCCAGGGGAGGTTTGTTTGTTTGTTATTTGGTTTTTTAGGAGCATTAGCAACTAAGGCCATATTGCTCCGTGAATATGCGGTGGTCATTCCTGACCTTTCCGCATCCTCCGTATTTGGTGGTGACGGGCTCGAACCTCGGTCTAATCAAGAAGCGTGTGCTACGCACTTCTGCTCCTTCCCACCTGGCTACGGAGGCGCCTATCCAGGGGAGGATTGGAGAAGGTATAGTAGGAAACTTACCAGATAACTGTCTTAATTTTTTTTCATATAGTTTTTGGATCAGTGTTTCTGTTAAAGGTCAATGCAAAATGGGTTCAGGATTCTTTCTTGGCTTGCCTTTGTATAAATCGTGCTTTTGCCCTTAGCTTTTTATAATTAATGAGGTTGGTTGTGGCTGGACATTGCCGAAATAAATTCCAGGCTTTAATTTGCTTTCTTTGCTTTTGTGCATTCCTCATTCCACCAGTAATTATAATGCTTGCAACCAGGGGATATGATAATGGTATTATGTACTTGGCCACTTTTAGAAGATGTGACGATGTAATCTGTTCAATATTCTGGAGCTGGGTTTTTTCCTCATCAAGAGAGATTGATGATCGAAACTTTGTACAGTCTGCCCTGACAAATTTCCATTTCCTTTGGGTTTGTTCGAAGGAATCTTTGATATTAAAAAATTGCATATGATGGGAAAGTGGTCACTGTCCATAGTTCGGGACCAGCACTGGAGAACCAATTGAGAGATCTATTGCTGAGGTGTGTCCAGTTGGGAGTTGTATGTGAGTGTGTGCACCATGCACCAGTATTGAGTATGGTAAGGTTTTGCGACTCTAGAAAGCTTTCAGTGAGTCGACCCAGTCTGTCTAGTTTAGGATCGCCCCATAAGGGCAATCCTAAACTAGACAGACTGGGTCCATTAAAATCCTCTAATATACAGAGAGGTGGAGGTATCTGTATGAAGAGATCTTCAAGGTCTTTTAAAGAGTAAGTATGGTTTGGTCGTAGGTAAACTGAGACAATTGTCATTGAAATACAGAGTTATATGATCAGCAACAGCTTCTATTTCAGTTTGAAGTTGAATATATTTGGTTGGAATATCTGAATTTATTAGATTTACACCACCATGGGCAGCATTTGTTCTATTACGATCTCTTCGATAAAGGCAATAATTCTTTATCGAAGGAGAAATTTGCGAGGTGGTTAGGTAAGTTTCCTGAAGACAAAGAGCAACTGGAAAATACCGGTTAATTAGATCATGGATATCATCTGTGTTGCAACAAAAGTCTGTGCAGTTCCATTGTAAAATACAGGCCATTATTTGTGTTTAATTGATGGAGCTGTATCTGACTGCTTTTTGAAGGTGACTGGCTTATTACGTTCCAATTTTGATTTGTCTTTTTTGAAAACTAGTTGACCAGCATCCATTTCTTCTTCAGCGTAGATTTCTAAAATTGGTTCTTCATGTATACATGTGCCATCTGTATCCATGGTTATGTCCTGGGTATTTTTCTTTGCATTTGAGTTTGTAATATCAGATGTATTAGCACACATTTGAGGAGATGGCACTGGTATTGTCAGAGGAGTGTTATTTGCCTGGTCTGAGAGTTTGTGTTGTTGTTTATGCACACTTGGTTGTTGCTCAGAGAGGACAGTTCTAGCCCAATCAGAAATTGACTTGTTAATGGGAACTGAGACATCTGTTTGAGTGGAGACTGTTTGGTACTTTTTTATTACATTAGCATAGGTAATATTTTTGTTTATAGTAGGTGAAACTAGTTTTCTTGCTTCTTTGTAGCTGACTTTATTCTTGACCTTGTATTTTACTATTTTTTTCTCAGTTTTTCATTTTTCACAAATTTTGGAATATGCGGGTGGTCACCTTTGCAGTTTGGGCATGTAATTTTTGCAGCCGAACAGTCACTCTGATTGTGATCTGAGGACTCGCAATTGGGGCAGACAGGAACTCCTCTGCATACAGTTTGCAAATGGCCAAATTTTTGGCACTTAAAAGCACCGGACTGGGTTCGGAACATAAGGTCTTACCTGACACCTAAGATAACCAGCTTTTATGGTGGTAGGTAGGTTTGGTGTTTTAAATGTGAGTATCACTGTCCAAGAGGGACAGGCTCTCCATCTTTTTTGATTATGATTATTTTTGCGTGTACCACATTTTGATCTCGTAGTTAGTGGACAAGTTCATCCTCCGATACGTTTAACAGATCCCACTTTGATATTACCCCTTTAGAGGAGTTTAAGGTGACATGATCTGGATCATATTTATCTAGGTCTGGATCAAAAGATCCATAAGTGGACTGTTTAATTTTGTCCATCTTTTCTCCTTTTTGCCCTGGGAGGGTGGCTTTCTTCTCCCAGGTTTCCAGCCCTGCCACATGGAAGCAGGAGCGGCGCCACCAGTGGCCAAGCAATAAAGGAAGGTTAGTAGTTAGTGTGTTAATAAGTAGTCCTATGTACAAGAAGAAAGGTGTTTTTCCTTTCTGTTAGGTACGCTAAATTCTTTACTTTAGAACAGCAAAATTAAATAACTCTGAAAAATGAAGAATAATACTATAATTATCAGCCACCCTTTGAGAAAATCGCTTAGACATCATTCAGAAATCGCTATAGTCACTCGCTTGGCATTCGGGGCCAAAAAAATTTATATGGGTGTCAAATCTAAGACTCCAAGATATTTAATATTCTTAATGGACTTTAAACTTTCACAACCAATCAGCACATGGGTTCTCTACGAACAGATAGGTTCCCCTTTAGCAATATTTTTGTTTGACCTGGATATTGTTAATTTATGGAAGTTACACCAAGCATTCAGATATTTTATTATTTTTTTAGGACAATGAAAATTGTCATAATGAAATAAGGACAAATTGAACAATGAAATTTTATTATTTCATTGTTTAATTTGTATCCGTGAAGAGCCTTCAAGATTACTAGGTCATTAGCATATGCAGTCATATGAACATGACTATATTCCTTTCGTAACCAATCCTCTAATACCAATTTCTACATTAGTAGCCCAAAAACAGATCCTTGAGTAGCAGATCTAGTTACCGAATTCCAACTAGGCTTAACCGTAAAAGATCTTTCCTTAAAATAATCCACTATGACACTATAAAGCTGATGGGAACATTTTGCAAGACAAAGAATTAATAACATACTGTCCCAAGAGATATTATCAAAAGCCCCTTCAAAATCAACAAAAATGCCAAGAGCATATTTTGCATTTGAATCTCTAATCAATTTAACCAAAGATTTTAAAGCATCCTCTGTAACACGACCAGGAGTAAAGCCATATTGTTTATTTGTTGAAAACCGGAAGGTGCTCAGGAAACAGTTTGAAGAAATGCTTAATAACTTCCCCTTCAATGAGGTCCATACAGGGACACCTGTTATTATGAATTTTGTTAAATGGTTCCTCTTGAATGTCACTAACACCAGAATTTAACTGATCAGTACTATCAGAATGCTTCACCTCCTCCATACGATGATGAGATCCATTGACTAGGTGATCACGAATAACATTAATATTGAAGCCAATCTACAGTTTCAGAGTCTCCACAATGCACAGAACTTATCACATCCACAAATGGCCTTAATTTGTGTAAACTCAACTTATAAACAATACCCCATGGATCCTCATTACAAGCTGTTTTCACTTAAGTTTTTCCATGCATCAAATTTCTCTAGCTATTAAGTATACTTAATAGCTAGAGAAAGAAACAAGTATACTTTCTTTTGATCAACTGATACTCAGTTTTCAATCTAGCAGTAGATTCTTTATTATCCCACAATTTCTAACGGAATTTCTTACGTGCCTCATTGACCTCTCTCCAGAGATCAGTAAGCTCAGAGGACCACCATTACACGAGAGCACGCTTACTTTGCTTTAATTTCACTGACTCCCTCAAGGCATCAAATAACTTCTGTTGTAATAATTGAACCAAATCAAATGCATTAATCCTATCCAACTCAGCTAACGACATTTCACCAAAATTTGTCCTAACAAATCTGTCAAACTTACCCGAGTCAGCGTGCTTAATCGCAAATTTTTGAAGTTGTAATGAATGAGGCTCAATAAATCTGCTTCTAGCACAGCCTAAGCTCAAAGTAATTGCTCTGTAATCACTGTTAATCCAAATCTGGTTTTCCTTACCAATTAGATATGAAATTGAAGGCTGTACTATTGGCTAACGTTACATCTATGTTAGACTCGTCATTAAGGGTCCAAAATGTCAGTTCATTACCAGGCTTATTAATGATCTCAAGTTTAGATGAAGATATCAGCTCTTCCAATAACCTGCCTCTGGCAACCATAAATCTAAAATGCCATAAAAAATTTTTAACATTTGAATCCAGACAGATAATCACTTTTCTGCCTTTCAATCTGAATAACGCCTCTTACAAATAGCTAAGAGAGCAACGAAGGGCAATGAAGAGCAAATCAGGCTGAGAGTACATAGATATAATGAAAATTTGTCCCCGACTAGCTTCAATACCAACAGATTGCATGTGATGCACATAAGAATCAATTCTGGTCTCCAGAGCTGTGCCGAGGGTGAGGTTTGGTTTGGTTTTTTTTTTTTAGGAGCATTAGCAACTAAGGCCATATTGCTCCGGGAATATGCGGTGGTCATTCCCTGACCTTTCCGCATCGTCCGTATTTGGTGGTGACGGGCTCGAACCCCGGTCTAATCAAGAAGCGTGTGCTACACACTGCTGCTCCTTCCCACCTGGCTACGGAGGTGCCTGCCGAGGGTGAGGCGAACGAGGCTCTTGCCTCAGGTTAAAAGCTGAAAGGGGCACCAAAAGAAATATAAAATAATTGCCAACATTTTCAATTTTAAAAAAATAAAAGTTTTATTTTATTTTTTTGTCACCCTTTTATTTTTACTGAAAATGTGTAACAGAAATATATTTTAAATAAATCATATTTACAATTTTTTTTTTATATTTTAGGGGATGGCTCAATTTTTCATTCTTGCCTCAGGTACTAAAATGGCTCGGCACGGTCCTGCTGGTCACAACCACATCAGAGCTGAAAATTAGTATAGCAGCCCGTAGTTTGTCACACTTCTTTGAGACAATTCTAATAGAGTTGGGATATCCAGTTAGCTGACCTCTATAAACATAAGGTTCCTGAACACAGACAATGTCAATCCTTTCACATTCACAAACTAATCTTAGTTCATCTGCTACAGATCTTGCATGCTGCACATTAATTTTGAGAACCTTGAGTACGCCATACATATTATTTCTATGGGTAAGAGTGCTAGTGTTCATTACTGTAAAGTGCAGAATACGTTCTTAGTAACTTCCCTGGCCTGAAAAAAAATTTGCGGCTAGGTCTACTCCACAAATGAAGAATAACAGTAGGTTCAGCTGCCAGAGATTGCAGTGCAGAAAGCAAGAGTTGAACAAATGAAATGAAAGCCAAAAGAATGAATGAGAGTGCAAGTGTGTGAGAAAAAGAACAGAAACAATAAATGTTACAGTTAAGTACACAATTCCTAGTTTTAATCTTTTATATTGATTCTTATTTAGCATTAGCAGGCCTGTATGCAGTATACTCAAGGTGTGGCCTGACCACTGCCTTATACAAAGGGATAATCACTTCCTTGTCTTTGCAAGCAAAATTCCTATATGTCATTGACAAAACTCCATGACCTGCAGTGGCAGCCCACCTGCACTATTCAGAGAACTTCATATCTGACTACACAATTACCCCCAGGTCTTTTTCATTCTCCACCTCCCTAAGTGTAGTATTGCATGGTGCATTTCTCTTGGGTTACTGCTACCCATATACAGTACTTTACATTTGTTAATGTTAAAGTTCAGTTGCCACTTCTCAGCCCACCTGCCTAACTTTTCTACATCCTGTTGCAAAGAACTTCATATCTGACCACACAATTACCCACAGGTCTTTAGTGTCATTAACAACCTTACCAACCTTTGTATCATCTGCAAACTTGGACATTAGGCCTTATATATATACCTTCATTGATATCATTGATAAATACACAAAATAACAATGGCCCCAGCACTGAACCCTCAGGGATGCCACTAATAACATTAGTCCACGTAGAGCAGTGTCCATTTATTACTGCTCTCTGCTGCCTACCACTCAATCATCCCTTTATCCATTGAAGCAACTTGCCCTTAATGCTATACCACTCCAATTTGTACAGCAGTCTTCCATGTGCAACAGTATCAAAATCTTACCTGAAATCCAAGTATATATATCAAAATTATTTTGTGCATCCAGTTCCTTTATGACCACATTGTAGTATCCAATCAAACTGGTCAGACAAGACTTCCACTTAACAAACTGTGTCTGAACTATTACTGCAGTCTTGTCTAGGTGATCCTGTATCACCTCTTTAACCAAGTGACTCCATTATTTTCCCCAGAACAAGTTAAACTAACAGGCCTATAATTATGTGTCACCCTTTGAAACCCCTTTGTGAATTGGGGATACATTTGCACATTTCTAGTCCATGGGGACCTCTCTTGAATCTAAGGATGCTTTCATAATTATCGCTAAGGGTTTGCTAACTTCCCTCATTGTCTCCTTCAATATAACTGGGTAGATTCCATCCACCCCAGGTGCCTTTTTTATGTTTTACTTCAACAATTTCTCCTCCGTTTTGCTCTCAGTTATTACAAAATCACTTAGCTCCCTGTTATAGTTTGATAAACTTCTGGCATTCCCCTCCTTGAATAACTCCTCATATGTGAATGTAGATGCAAAAATACTCATTCAGTTTATCAGATACTTGAGCAGGATCATCAATAGTCGAACCATCTATGTTAAGCGAACTAATCTCATTCATCCACTTCCTTCTAGAGTTTACATAAGTAAAGAACTCTTTGCTCTTTTTCTTTGCATCTTTTGCAGCAGATTTCTCATAATCTGCCTTTGCCTGCCTAACCTCCTTTGTGACTTGATTACAGACTAGCTCATATCTGCCATAGGCTTCTGTGACCCCTGATAGTTTATATGCATCCCATGTATTTTTCTTCTTTGCCACGAGCCTCATTAATTCATCTGACATCCATTTAGGCTTGAATCTTGAACAGAATTTCTTAGTTGGTATGAAAAGGCTAGTAGCCTCCATGATTAAGTTCCTGAAGGCTTCCAATTTAGAATTCACCATTGGTAGTTGTTATTTGGTTTTTAGGAGCATTAGCAACTAAGGTCATATTGCTCCAGGAATATGGCCTTAACCTTTTCGCATCCTCCGTATTTGGTGGTGACCGGCTCGAACCCCGGTCTAATCAAGAAGCGTGTGCTATGCACTGCTGCTCCTTCCCACCTGGCTGCGGAGGCGCCCTCACCATTGGTAACATCATCAGTTGATCCCACTGTATAGAATTTAATAACTGTCTGAGACCACTGTAGTCACCTTTACAAAAGCAAAAAACCTTCCCTTTACCCTTGATGGTATTTACATCTTTAAGTAAATCCCACATTACCTTATACATTATAACTGAAGTTTAACCTTGATAAATGCAAGTACTGCATATGGGTAGCAGTAACCGTAGAGTAATGTACCAACTGTGCAGTCAGGGTAGTGGAGAATGAAAAAGACTTGGTGGTAATTAAGTCTTTTTAAAGGGGTGCTATTACCCAGATTAAATAAAGGGGTACTATTACCCAGATATGAAGTTTTCGGAACAGTGCAGACAGGCTGCCAGAGCAGCTCATGGGGTCTTGTCAATGATATAGAGCAGTGTTTCCCAAACTTTTTTAGTTTTGGAACACTTTTCATCTCACAACATATTCACGGAACGCTTACAAAACATAAGTTTAGAGGGGGCCAAAGAACTGTTTGCTAATATTTTATTACATATGGTGCACTGTGCATCAGGAGCATCTTTATTTTCAACACATGTAAAGCTGAAATTCAAATAACTGTCATTATACTTTCGTCGTGGTCTTTTATTAGTTGGTTCTTGTTTTTTCACTTTGGATTTAAGGGGAACAAAAATCTGCGATTGTTCATTCTCACTTTGAAGTGTGACAATATTGTGTTCGTTTTCATCGGCCACAGTTGCACTAATAGAAGTACTTTGCTTCTCGTTTTAAAGTTGCTTTTTTTCAACCACAAATCCAGTCACATATTTTAATAATAATATTTTGAAATACTAATAATTATCAAAAAAAATTGTACAAAGAAGTGAGTTTAGTTATGATATCGGTTCGCTTCCTCCTCTCCTTCAACCCGCGTACTCCAGGCTAAATCGCATACGAATGGCATATTAGATCACTACATTGCTACTTATTCGTAGATGTGGTAATGAGAATTACTTGAGAGTCAAAAAATATGAAAAGTGTGATTTTTGCATTTTACTGTGCTTTTTTAGGACATCGAAGAAGGCTGTCTTCCATTGAGAAGACTGAGCCTTTGATTCCAGGTCATGGCCAATGACCATACACCCATGGTTCATCACTAGTAATGATGGAAGAAACGGAGTGTGGCTCAACTGCAGCATGTTGAACGAATCTTGACTTGCAAGAACCCTGCTCACTTTTTCTCTCTAATCATCACTGAGGATGTGAGGTATTTCAAAACTGTGTTAAAATTGACATGTCCCATAAGAAATAGCAGTTTCACTTAGCAACTTCGTCAATAGTTAAACTTAGATTATTCCTGATCAGATCACAAACATAAGTAATTGAATTTGTTTTTGAAGTTGAGGGAAAGCCAGATTGAGGATCATCTTTGATGGACAAGTTGTTCTCTTTAAACTTTGCAATCTGCTGAAAAGTCTTCGAATGACATATGGAAACCTCTCTGAAAGCTTTTTTTTAAAATGTTGTGGGTTTATGCCATTTAAGTTAAGTGGAGCCATTATCAACCCACTGCAGGATGGAAGCCTCCTCAACAATTCATCTTGAGGGAAATGGACCATAATCTGCCACGCTGGTCCAGTGCGGGTTGGCAAATCGACCGTATTCAGCAGTGAGGGGCTTGAACCCCGGTCTACTCAAAGAGCGCGTGCTACTGCACTCCCGCTCCTGCCCACTCGGCTACGGAGGACGCCATACCTTTCCCTAATCTGAAACAAATTTTATGCATATTCACTGAAAATCATTCATTAAATCATTCCTTTTAAAATGCAGCAAATGCATTTATCCAACACATGCTGACGCTTCAGATTATTGATGATTTACGTCATGTCTAGATGAGTCACCAAACTTCTTGACTATACCTCGTAATACTCCACAAGTATTACTGAAACATTATTATTATTAGTGATGAAATATTTTAAATTAAATTCTTTTTGCATGTCCATGTATATTCTCAGATTGGAGAAAATTTAAAGAATATACATAGTAGTAGAATTAAAGAATTCTACTAATCTACTAATATTAAATAGCAGAATTTGTTTGTGAAAATCAATTACTAAAATTGCTATGTAAAAATTAAACTAAACTATGAAATGCAGAAAGATTTAAAATTTTTCATAATAAAATGTTTATTATATTATTTATAAATATTCATGTCTGACAGGATTATAATTATTACAATTAAAATTGACAACACAGCCTCAAATTATCATCAGAAAAAAAAAAAAAAAATATATATATATATATATAGTATATAAACATATTATGAAGTTATAAAAATATTTGTCATATAAAAATGTGTACAGTATCAGAATATAATTTCTAAGCCAATGGATCACCAAGTCATGGATTCTGGCCAAGATTCACTCTGCCATTGATTTTGTATTGTCACAGTCCTAGTTTACTTATCTTTCAAAAAAGAAAGAGTTTCACTTCACCAAATATTATCATCATCAAATAAGTCATATATCTAGATCATATGTATAGCTTAGCTTAATATATTTAGCTATTATATATTAATATATTAAATAAGTCATATATTTAATGAAGCCTTACCAATTTTGATTAAATCACTATTTTGGTATTCTACAAAATATGGAGTTTCCATTTCTACAGTTCAAGATTTTTTTCAAAATATCCAATATCAAGAATGGCTATAATATACATAACGTTCTTTATGTTCATACTGTGTTTATTTACATCTGATTTTCAGAATGAAAAATATAATGCATGAATAGTATGATCAAATATTTATTATTCGCTACTCAGATAAGATTTAGGAACTTTTATATATATAAAGACCAATAGAGAAAATATCCCCTTCCCCCATAGATTCTGAGTCTCTAGCAATTATTTGATAGCAGATATTTAAGTGAACCTCTTTAAGACTAAATGGTAACCCCCTTTCAATACACATTTACAAAACAACAACAAAAAATAATCTGATGTCAAATAATGTACAAAATTCAGACAGCTTATATTAGCCAGGAACACTTATTCATTATTTGATACACACAATTATGGTTATCATGTTCCAGATAAACATTGAATAATTGAAACAGTTAATATCACAGCTAAACATCTTTGAAATAGCCTGTTCTGGAAGAACCATATGGCACTACAGAAATTATGTTTTAACCTTTGCCCTTTGATAATGTCACCTTAAAAGGAGGACAGTAGTATAAATAGTAAAATTCTTTATTTAAGCATAATGAAAGAAGAGGACTAACACTTTTTCAAAAAGACATGCTTAAAAGGAACTCTTAATCTGTAATTTTAAAATATTCAAACAAATTTTTAAATTGCTTACTTTCTTTAGCATACAAGTTAGTGCAATTGCATCATTTCTGTTCATAGACAACTACTTTAGTAGTTATTAATTGGCATTATTAAGTATATCTCATATTGTAAATACTTTTGCGAGTTGCCATGATATTGCACTACCTTGAATAAGTAATGCTTCACCATAGGAGATTATTATTGTTAATTATTCTCAGCGGATACCATCACCCATATGGCACTTTTAGAGCACTTTTTATTGGCTCCTCATCAGTGGGTGGGCAGTTGTCCTGGTGTTGTAATGATGGCAACTTGGTTGTGAAGTATAACCTTTACGTAACCTGAGGCTTTAGCCCTAAACTATTCTGTGTTACTTTCTTTAGTAAATATAATGATAAGGTGAATAAATGTTTTGTATTACTTTAAGGTTTATACTTTGATTTAAATTTTTGTTACTTAAACATTTCATTTTTAAAAATTTCAACATGCAACAAATTTTTATTTTAAGCAATGTGCTTGATCTGTTTAGATAATTTCAAATGCAGTTCTTGAAAAGCAAACACAAAAGTATTTCAATATGATCATGAAGAAACCATACATAAATTTTGCTAACAGAGCTGTTTACTATTCTCTGAAAAAGAGAATAGTGAACACTTACAGTACTTAATTTAATGAAATTAAACATCTTTTCCTGTCAATGTGTTAAAAAATAGTGCATGCAGTTTTTTTCCAAGCACTTCAGTCATCTGAATTCACTGTACTGAATTTCAGACAACTTGGAGTATAATCAAGAGAGGCATTTCTAAACGAAAAACCTCAGAAAGAAAGATGACTATAACCAACACATTACACAGTATAATAGAACCTCACTATTCACAGGTTCTTTATTTGAGTTTCACAATACTTGTGAATTAGCAAATGTATACTAAACGTGTATTTGTAATACAGGCTTAGTATACATTTGCTAACTCACAAGTATTCATGAGCCCGTGTTGTGAACAAACAAGCATGGTCTAGCATATGCTGATGTCTTTAGTTGGTTAATATGTTAACAGGTGAGAAGTTACCAGAACTAAATCTAAACTTTATTCAGTATATTTTGATAATTTTTATAATTTTAGTTTAATTTTTAAGAAGGAAATTTTAAATAAATTAGTGTTTATTTTAATTTTTTTTTTAAATTTAAATATTTATCTTACTTTTACTTAAATCATGGTTTCAATTGGAAAAGGTAAGCATAAAGTGTCACAGGATGTTATGACTGACAGGAGAATTGTCAAAGGCAATTCACCTGTGAGTTACAGCATTTTCCTTGTATTTGTACAGAAAAGAAAGAAACACTGAAATTTGGAAACTACAGCAGTAGTTTCAGATATCACAGGGAAATTCATGTTTAAGCAACTATAAGGGATATGACATGGTTGTAAAAAGCTAAAAGATACCATTGGTGCAATACAGAGATAGGGGAAAAATAATTTAATTATAGCATGTTCAAGAGGATTAAAGGGGAGGGAAAAAGTCATGATTCTTATCAAAAGCTCTATGAAAGTGATCAGAACGCATGCAGAATCCGAAAGCCTGATGGACATTAAGCCTGTGTTGTGGTGCAAGACAATTTGATGTAGAGGATGATATAGTTGCAGTATGCTACAAACCAAACTATTCTGAGGAATATAACAAAAATCTATAGGCAAATTGAAAAGGCCGCTAAGCATGATTGACTTCATTATGGGTGACTTCAATCTACCTATTACAGATCAGAAATCAGAAATGAAAAATATGCCACAGAGAAACAGATTTCTAAGCTATCTAGATAATTGTTTATTCCAATATGTCAGAGAGTGTACAAGAGGCTCAACTTGGCTCTCATTAAGGGTTCAAACTGCATCCTAAATTTAATAGTGCAAGAACCGATTGTGGGTAGTGACCACAATGTTGTAAAATGGGTAATGCTCAAAGAGATTTCAGTGTTGAAAGTAAAAGGGAAAGCTTCAATTTCAAATCAGCATTAGAGGCATACGTTACAAGAAAGCAAGCTTATGCAGAATCAGCCAAAAAAAAAAAAAAAAAAAAAAAACACCCATTTCATCCCTCCATTCATTCCAAATGCCTGTCCAGCTCAGCCTTAAATTTATTTAGGCCATTAGCTTCCACAACAAAAGATGGAAGCCTGTTCCACCAATCAACTACCCGCGGGCTAAAGGCAAATTTCCGCACATCTATTCTACAACTATCTTTCCTCAATTTGAAACAGTGCCCCTTCAGGTTATTAGTCTGAGCAAGACGAAGAAGAATCCCATCAGCATTCAGCTTGCTCAACCCATTCAAGGCCTTATACACCTCAATCAGATCACCTCGCAGGTGCCTCCTCTCCAGGCACTGCAATTTGCAGATTTAAGCTTTTCTTGGTAAGAGCACCCCCTTTGTTTCCCTCACCAATCTTGTTGCCCTTATTTGTACTCATTCTAGCAACTCTACATCCTTCCTAAAATGAGTGCTCCAGACCTGGATGCAGTAATCAAGGTGTGGCCTGACCATTGCCTTATACAAAGGAATAATCACCTCATTGTCACTAGCAAAATTCTTATATATCATTGACAAAACTCCATGACCTGCTCTGGCAGTCCGTCTGCACTGCTCAGCGAACTTCATATTTGGCTGCACAATTACCCCCAGGTCTTTTTCACTTTGCACTTCCCCGAGTGTAGCACCACCCAGTTGGTACGTTTCTCTTGGGTTATTGCTACCCATATGCAGTATTTTGCATTTGTCAATGTTAAAGTTCAGTTGCCACTTCTCACCCCATTTTCCCAACTTACCTAGGTCCAGTTGGAATAGTATACTGTCATTACTGTTATTAACAACCCTGCCAACCTTTGTATCATCTGCAAATGAAGACATTAAACTTGATAAACATTCATCAATATCAAAAACAACAATGGGCCCAACACCGAACCCTGGGAACTCCACTAATAACATTTGCCCACGAAGAGCGGTGTCCTTGATTACCACTCTCTGTTGTCTCCCACTCAACCATCCCTTTATCCCTTGTAGCAGCTTACCCTTGATGCCATACCTCTCCGATTTGTACAGCAGTCTTCCATGTGCAACAGTATCAAAGGTTTTCCTGAAATCCAAGTATATGATATCAAAATTATTTTTGGCATTCAATTCCTTAGTGACCACATCATAGTAGGCTGTTTGTTGTTTTGTTATTTGGTTTTTAGGAGCATTAGCAACTAAGGCCATATTGCTCCGGGAATATGCGGTGGTCATTTCCTGACATTTCCACATCCTCCGTATATCGTGGTGACGGGCTCGAACCCCGGTCTAATCAAGAAGCATGTGCTACGCATTGCTGTTCCTTCACACCTGGGTACGGAGGCGCCTCATAGTAAGCAATCAAATTGTTCAGACAAGACCTCCCTTTGACAAACCCATGCTGTGTCTTAACTATTACTGCAGTCTTGTCTAGATGATCCTGCAATGCTTCTTTAACCAGTGATTCCATTATTTTCCCCAGAATACAAGTTAAACTAACAGGTCTGTAGTTACTTGTATCACCTTTTGAACCTCCTTTGTGAATTAGTGATACATTTGCACACCTCCATCCATGGGGAGCTTCCCTGAGTCCAAGGAAGCTCTTATAATTATAGCTAAGCGTTTGCTTACTTCCTTTAATATAACTGGATAGATCCCGTCCACTTCAGGTGCCTTCCTTATGTTTAACTTCAACAATTTCTCCTCCAATTTGCTCTCAGTTATTACAAAATCACTTAGCTCCCTGTTAGCATTTAATAAACTTCTGGTACTCCCCTCATTGAATAACTCTTCATGTGTGAATGTAGATGCAAAATTCTCATTCAGTTTATCAGCTACCTGAGCATGATTATCAATAGTCAACCCATCTATGTTAAGTGATCCAATCTGATTCATACCTTTCCTTCTAGAGTTTACATAAGTAAAGAACTCCTTGCTGTTTTCCTTTGCATCCCTTGCCAAAGATTTCTCATAATCTTCCTTTGCCTGCCTAACCTCCTTTGTGACTTGATTACAAACTAGTTTATACCTGCCATAGGCTTCTGTGTCGCCTGATACTTTATATGCATCCCATACATTCGTCTTCTCTGCCACTAGCCTCATTAATTCATCTGACATCCATTTAGGCCTACACCTTGAACAGTATTTCTTAGTTGGAAAGAAAGTAGCCTCCAAAATTAAGTCCCTGAAGGCTTCCCATTTAAAATTCACTGTTGGTATCATCAGTTGATCCCACTGTACAGAATTTAAAAACTGTCTGAGACCTCTGTAGTCACCTTTACGAGAGCAAAAGACTTTCCCTTTAGCCTTGATGGTAGTTACATCTTTAAATAGTTCCCACATCAATACATTGTGATCACTGTTGCCCCGTGGTTCCTTTATCTGCAGATTCTTAATGCATGAAGAATCTGCAGATAAAGGAATCACTGGATGACAGTTATCAATGTTTATCTAGTGATCAGTGATCAATAATATTTGCAAGGTTAAACTTCAGTTGCCACTTCTCAGCTCATTTGCCCAACTTATCTAGATCCAGTTGGAGTAGCATACTTCTTTACTGTCATTAACAACCCTGCCAACCTTTGTATCATCTGTAAACTTGGAAATTAATCCTGATATATCTTCATCAATATCATTGATGAATATATAAAACAACAGTGGGCCCAACGCCGAACCCTGAGGAACTCCACTAATAACATTTGTCTACGAAGAGCAGTGTCCATTGATTACCACTCTCTGTCATCTCCCACTCAACCATCCCTTTTTCCATTGTAGCAACTTACCCTTAATGCCATACCTCTCAAATTTGTACAGCAGTCTTCCATGTGCAACAGTATCAAAAGCTTTCCTGTAATCCAAGTATATGATATCAAAATTATTTTTGACATGACCACATCATAGTATCCAATCAAATTTGTCAGACAAGACCTCCCTTTAACAAACCCATGCTGTCTGAACTATTACTGCAGTCTTGTCTCGATGATCCACAATGCTTCTTTAACCAGTCACGCCATTATTTTACCTGGAACCCAAGATAAACTAACAGGTCTATAGTTATTTGTGTCACCTTTTTAACCCCCCCCTTGTGAATTGGTGATACATTTGCACACCTCCAGTTCATGGGGACCTCTCCTGAGTCCAAGGAAGCTTTCATAATTATGGCTAAGGATTTGCTTATTTCTTTTGCTGCCTCCTTTAATATAACTGGATAGATCCCGTCCAGCCTAGGTGCCTTCCTTACATTTAACTTCAACAATTTCTCCTCCACTTTGCTCTCAGTTATTACAAAAACACTTAGCTCCCGGTTAGAGTTTGATAAACTTCTGGCATTCCCCTCATTGAATAACTCCTCATGTATGAATGTAGATGCAAAATACTAATCCAGTTTATCAGCTACCTGATCATGATCATCAATAGTCAACCCATCTGTTAAGTGGTCCAATCTGATTCATCCCTTTCCTTCTAGAGTTTACCTAAGTAAAGAACTCTTTGCTGTTTTTCTTTACATCCTTTGCCAAAGATTTCTCATAATCTGCCTTCACCTAACCCCCTTTGTGACTTGATTACAGTTTGTTGTTTTGTTTGTTATTTGGTTTTTAGGAGCATTAGCAACTAAGGCCATATTGCTCTGGGATATGCGGTGGTCATTCCCTGACCTTTCCGCATCATTCGTATTTGGCGGTCACGGGCTCAAACCCTGGTCTAATCAAGAAGTGTGTGCTACGCACTGCTGTTCCTGTCCACCTGGCTACAGAGGTGCCACTTGATTACAGACAAGCTTTTATCTGCCATAGGCTTTTTTGTCAGCTGATAATTTATATGCATGCCATAGATTTTTCTTCTCTGCCTGCACAGAGAAGAAATGAGCAGACTATAACAGATTGAGGTATTTTTTGGGTTTTATTCACTGGAGAGATAACTATAAGCTGTTGGACATGAGTTCTTTATGGAGACTATCAATACATTTGTTCCACTGTAGAAATTTCACATAAGGAAGATGCCAAGTGGATGATGAGACAGGTCAAGAATTTAATTGAGCTAAAGAAGAAAGCATGGGACAGTTACAGACTATCATCAGACACTAATTTATATGAGTATTATAAGCATATGTGTAACCAAACCACTGATGGAGTAAAACAGGCAAAAGTTTAATATTAAAAATCACTAGCAAAGTGAGTTTTAAAAAATGGAGACAGAGTTCTTTTTGTACATGAATACAAAAGGGAAGAGAATAAATCATACAGCCCCTTACTTGATCAAACTGGTAAAGTCACAGAAAGCCCAGCAGAAGTGGCAAGTTGAGTAGATATTTTGCAATGATCTTAACAGCTGAAAGACCAATGACAAGGAGTTAGAGGGCTATAACTTAAGTGATATATCATTCTCAGAGAGGAGTATATGGGGGTAACTATTGAAGCTGAGTGAAGGTAAAGCTCCAAGGGTGGATAGTACATATCCTGTTATGCTAAAAAAAAAAAAGGCTCCATGTCAATTCATTATCCCAATGAGAATGTTAATGAGATCATCATCAGGCTTTGGAGAGATCCCCCCCCTCCTGGACTTGAGAAGCGTTAACATTTCTCCAATCCAGAAATGAGGTGCAAAAGATGTGATGTGCAAAAGATTAGACCTGTGTATGACATTATTGGTGGGTAAGATCATGGAGTCTCTGATTAAGGATACAGTACAGTTCCATTTTTGATGCAATGTCATGTGTGTTGTTGCATGCACTAATGCATATATTAAGGCCAAGAAACAAGTGTTTAGGTTTGCATGCCTTTACTGTTAAGCACACAAGGCATGCTACTTTTCTTGCTATTCTTCTGGTTTAATAAAAAAAGATCACTTTTGGTTTCATCTTATTTTTAACTGTTTTTAATAAATGACAAGCTTCTTCAACATATGGGTCAATTTTCCATTTTGTCCTGTTCTGTTGTGCAGACTGTGGCTCTGTGAAATGAGTGGTATTTTCAATATCCAGTTGTTTCTCAGTGTTCAGTACTGTCTTTAGTATTGTCACATGTTCAGTATTGTCTTTAGTTGTCTGAAAAATGACAAATAATAACTAATATTATAAGAGTTTCTAATGGGAATTTTATACATAATAGGCATTAATATTTTTTATTTTTTGTGTTCTCCCCTCCTTCTCCAGCTCTCAACATGTGAGGAAACGTGGATACAAATTTCCTAAGATTTCAATGACAAATAGAATTTCCCTCATTGCCTGGGGGCGTTTGACAGGAAACGTCATATTACAGTGGCCGGAAAACAGTGGAAGCTCCTTTTATAACTTTAAGGGGACATATAGTATTATTTTGCTGGCTGTTGTAGATACAAATTACTTATTCCAATATACTTCATTTTGCAATGCACTTAACAATGGGGAATTGCATTTGCTAGAGATGATTAAGCTTCCAGGGACTGATTTGTTAACTCTGTATGTGCTAGTGGTTGATGACACATTTCTGCTTACAGCTCACATCATGAAACCATTTTCTGAAGATTTTCTAAAAGGATCTCCAAGAAGAGTATATAATTATTAGCTGTCAAGAGCATGTGGTATTGTGGGAAAAGCATTTGGTTTGTTGGCATCAATGTTCAGAATATTTCGTAAGCCATTAGCAGTTAAAACTTCTACAGCCAAAGATAATGTGCTTAGTTGCATATACCTACACAACTTTTGAAGGAGAAACTCGGCTTCAAGACAACTGTACAGCCCACTGGGAACATTAGACCAGGAAAACACCAATTAGGCCTCACTGATAGGTGTTTGGAAGAAGGCTACTGACAATGACACTGAGATGAAAAATCTATAAAGAACACTAAGGAATCTTGGTAATGATGCTAATATGATTCAAAATAATTTCACAAATTATTTTATGTCAAGTGAAGGGTGTGTGTTTTACCACACTGTCATCATGTGGTGTTTCTTTTCTGGTCATCCTTAGCTCATCTCCCTCCATAAGCAAAACAGCTGGATTTGTAAATATCATAATCTGCAGAAGATCCACTAAAAAGTGGATCTTAACCACTTTTGTATGTTTTTAGTGAAAGTAAGATCTTAGGCTTTTAATTTATATAGAACCAATTTTAAATCCATAGAGTATTAAACCCCAACTGCTGGAGAGTGTCTCATCTCATTTCCCTATTTTTTATAATTTTTATCAGCAGTATGCCAAAGAGCAGGGAATTTTCTATAGTCTTCCATAAAATTTAGTTTGTCCTGTACTCCACTGCATGTTATTGGAATTCCTCAATAGAACAAAAGACCTGGTCCTCAAAATTATTCACTTGTTGACCTGAAGACTAGTGTTGCACAATATGTTACAAGATTTCCAACCAAACTGGAAAACACATGTGCCTACTTGTGCTTAGCCATGTGCACAGGTTTTATGCATGCGGCATTGCGTGCATCACAGTGCCTCTAGCTGCATGCTTTGCATTTTCACGAAAGGAGGCACCATCTAAATTAGCCATAATGTATCACAACATTAGGTTTGTGAAGAGGAACATTAGACCAAGAAAATGTTTCCTGGTCTAATGTATATAGTTTATGAAGGCTTATATAATAGCTTTTGATATAGTTCCCCATGAAAGGCTATTATATAAACTGGGATTAATGTCAAGATCCTTCATAGGATCAAGGGTTGGCTAAAAGATAGGATACAGAGAAAGTAGGTATAAACGAATACACCTCGTGGATCAATGTTGGACCACTTCTGTTTCTCACCTTAATGACAATGATGAGGAAGTGCAGGGGAAGCTGTTAATGTCTACTGATGATTTAAAGGTAGGAAGGATGATTAATGACCAGAACCATGCCATTTTACTTCAAAATTACTTAAGCTGATTGCACAACAAATGGTCTGAAAAATGGCAATTGAAGTTTAATGCTTCTAAATGTAAGTTTTTTTTCACCTAAAAACAGAAATCTGGGACTTAAAAGTTGGGGGAAGGGGGTTGGATTAAAAGTGGTCCAGGAAGGGGAAAAAAAAAAAAAAAAAAAACTTAGGGTTATAATTTGATCAGAAATTAAATTTTTCCCACAGTGTAAACAGCTGGCTAGCAAATCGTATGGTGTCTTGTCTATGATATATAGGATCTTTACATGTAGGGAAAAGGATGTAATTATCCCTTTCTATAAGATAATAAGAATGCATTAAGAATATTCTGGAAGGCACATTTGAAGAAAGACAGAGCTTTTAGAAAGCATTCAGAGAAGGGTAGCCTGGTTGATGAGAGTTCTAATTAAAATCCATTGAAGAATAGCTTAGAAAGCTTGGCAACTAGACACCTCGGGGCAGGGATATATGGCATATTAGAAGCGCGCACGCACACACCTCTATTAGGTATACAAGGTTATAGGTATATAACCTAAAATAAATGAGGGACGTATATTTTCACTGGCTAAGGAGGGAAGAATCAAAGGGCACAAACAATTTTGGGAGTAATAGAAGGCTGATAGTTTGATCAAGTTCAAAGAGGAATTGAACTTCTAAATTTTTTTTTGGCGTATGCTGAAAAAGTCTCTTCCTTTGCATCATTTAGCCATTATAAACACTAATATGAATATAAAGATAAATGAAGCGGACGGGAAACAGCATTTACATAAGTGCACAGTAATGTTTGTTAGGTTTAGCTATTTTAATTGCCTCAACCTTGGTTATCTTTTCAGTTGTTCTATTATTACATGTTTCTGTTATTCTTTTGCCATAACTTATTCCACTAGCCTATCTTTCCTGCCTTTGTTTCTGCATTGTTCCTACCTGATATCTTTATTATGGCAAGAGAAAGCAAAGCTTTTACTGGAGCTTTTCACTTTGTACTTATTTCATCTCTGCAGTTAACTTTTAGTTGCATTCAGCATTTGTCTTTGATTAAATGCCTCAAACACTATTTTTGTTCCAGAGTTTTTATTATTATAGCTAATTTATTAATGCTTTGCTCGCGCTCTAGGAATTTTGTGACTTAACTGTCATGGAAAGGAGGTATCAAGGTATGTATGACTGATGTGAAGGTTAATGGTATCATAGAACATTATCATCTTTTATGGGAGCAAAAGATGATACTGTTAAACATGTAAATATTGACAATATTAAGCACAAGCAATTTAAAGTCTTAGTTTGAAGTTAATGAGGTTATGCCAAAAAATGCAGAAAGCTTTAATGGAAAAGTGGCTGAAATTTTACCCATAAATGATAGGAGGAAGTTTAAGTCCCAAGCTTTGTCAATCTTTTTTGGGGAGACTATGTGCAGGATAGAGTAAAATTTTTTTATGATTGGCCTGCACTGATCAACAGAATTGCAAGCTTTTCTGAAATTCAAATATATATATATATATATATATATATATTCAAATAGAAGTGGTGCAAGAATGTTTGATGATGTTACTGAGAGAGAGTTAGTAAAATGTTAGGTTGTATGCCAGCCAAAACTATATTAATGGCAACTATAGAAGATGAGGGAGATTAGACTCTTGTAATACATTTGTACTTCAAACAGTTGTATTGGGCCATATACTAATTAGAAATCAGTGTGTGAAGTACACACCAACTGGATCTTAAAACAAAGAGGAGTATTCAACTCTAGCAGCAAGCTAGAGAATCTTGTAATAACTGAGAGTAAAGTGGAGGAGAAATTGTTGAAGATAAACACAAGAAAGGCACCCGGGGTGGATGGGATCTATCCAGTTATATTAAAGGAGGCAGCAAAGGAAGTAAGCAAACCCTTAGCCATAATTATGAGAGCTTCCTTGGACTCAGGGGAGGTACCCACAGACTGGAGATGTGCAAATGTCACCCCAATTCACAAAGGAGGATCAAAGGCTGACACAAGTAATTATAGACCTGTGAGTTTAACTTCTGTTCCAGGAAAATTAATGGAGGCACTAGTTAAAGAAGCACTGCAGGATCATTTAGACAAGACCTCAGCTATAGCTCGGACACAGCATGGTTTTGTTAAGGGGAAGTCTTGCCTGACCAATTTGATTGGATACTATGATGCAGTCACAAAGGAACTGGATGCAGGGAATAACTTTGATATTATATACTTGGATCTTAGAAAGGCTTGATACTGTTGCACATGGAAGACTGCTGCACAAATTGGAGCAGTGTGGCATTGGAGGCAAATTGCTGCTGTGGATAAAGGGGTGGCTGAGGGGGAGAAGACAGAGAGTGGTAATCAATGGACACTGCTCGTCGTGGACTAATGTTATTAGTGGAGTCGCTCAGGGCTCAGTGTTGGGTGCATTATTGTTTTCTGTATTCATAAATGATATTGATGAGGGTATATCAAGCTTAATGTCCAAGTTTGCAGACAATACAAAGGTAGGCAGGGTTGTCAAGGACACTACTGACACTATGCTGCTGCAACAGGATCTGGAAAGGTTGAGCAGATGGGCTGAGAGGTGGCAAATGAAGTTTAACATTGACAAATCTCAAGTACTACACATGGGAAACAGCAACCCCAGAGCAACGTATCAACTCTGTGGTACTACACTGACAGTTGTAGAGAATGAAAGGGACTTGGGGGTGGTTGTGCAGGCAGATATGAAGTTCTCTGAGCAGTGCAGACGGGCTGCAAGAGTAGCTCATGGTGTATTGTCAATGATATATAGGAATTTTTCTAGCAGGGATAAGGAGGTGATTATTCCCTTGTATAAGGCAATGGTCATGCCACACCTAGAGTACTGTATACAGGTCTGGAGGCCTCATTTCAAGAAGGATGTAGAGCTGCTGGAACGAGTACAGAGAAGGGCAACAAGATTAGTGAATGGAACAAAGAGTTGCTCTTACAAAGAAAGGCTTAAATTTTGCAAATTACAGTGTCTGGAGACCAGGCACCAGCGAGGTGATCTGATAGAGGTGTATAAAGCCTTGAATGGTTTGAGCATGCTCAATGCTGATGGGATTCTTCCTCTCGCTCAGAATAATCACCTGAGAGGGCATAAATTCAAATTGAGGAAAGACAGATGTAGGATAGACGTGCAGAAATTTGCCTTTAGCCAGCGGGTGGTTGGTTGGTGGAACAGACTTCCATCCCTTGTTGTGGAAGTTGATAGCCTAAATAAGTTTAAGGCTCAGCTGGACAGGTATTTTGAATGAACAGAGGGGTGAAGTGGAAGTGGTTTTTTTTTTTTTTTTTTGGCTGATGCTGCATAAGCTTGCTTTCTTGCATCAAATGCCTCTACTAATGCTAATACTAATGCTAAAGCAAATACAGCAAGAGAAGGAAAAAAAAAACAAAAATTAAGTGTTAAACTAATCAAATATTCAAAGGAAAAATTCCTGAATAAAGTACAGGATGCATTTGCATACTAATGCTAGGAGTTCAATTAACAAAGTGGATGAATTTGATGTATTAGTTAGGTCAACAAATGGAGACATCATAGGAATATCAGAAAAATGTCATTTTGATATAGTGGATGCAAAGAATTTGAGTTTGGTAAATATAATGTGGACAGGGAGAGGGCATTCTGAAGATATACAGGGTAATTCACTACCAGTGCGACAAACTTTCAAGAGGTGTAGGGGGCAACAAAGACGAATCGGAATCACATAGCATTGCAGGGTCTGAAATGCCTTCATCATGCGGTAGAGGACGTTGAACAGGAGGTCGCGTGAACAGCGATCCCGCTGGAAGTCAGCATTTGCGAACCGGTTCCCGAGGCAGTAGGATGGACGAGTATTCAAACGTTGAACTGGCCGACATGCACCTCGCGTATGGAGCTGCGGACTGTAACAGACGCACCGCTCTGCGCTTGTACCAGGAACGTTTCCCGCACAGGCATGCTCCTCATCATACGATTTTTGCACGTATGCACAAAAGGTTACGTGAGACTGGTTGTTTCATGAGAGGTACCATTAATTTTGGCTGGATTTTAATTCATTACCGGAACAATTTCAATACATTTGAGACAGGTTTATTTGAAAAGCCTAGCAGGGTTGCAGTTTCCAAGACAGCCATACCAGCATGTCTGGCACTGGCTACCAAGCCATGTTCAAAGTCACTTAAATCTTTCATCTTGCCTATTCTCACACTGAATTACAAATTACAGTATCCACATGTATCTCCCCCACCTGCTTCACACAAGAGGAGCATCACTGCCAATACTGCAGTACTCTTCTACTGTCTCCTCATCCAGCAATTGGGCTTCTTGACATAGCAAACTTTTAACATAGTTCATCAACTGAATGACAATTCCCTGATATATATGGCTCACATCTGGTGAGTATGGGCTTGGCACACCCAGGGTCCTCAGCTAGATATCATCATTCTTCTCTTTCTTGGTGATTTCCTTCTACTACTCCTCCCCCCCCTCTCTCTCTCTCTCTCTCTCTCTCTCTTTCACACACACACACACACACACACACGGTAACTCAGAAATTTTTTTTGGCTGGTGCAACATAAACCTCAGGCTTTCTTGCACCATAGGGCTAATAATAATACCCCCAAGCCACACAAATCAGGTTCTTCTTGTTACTCATCACCATCTAAAAATAATGTACATGTACTTGCCATCTACTTTTAATTTTGCATAACTTCTAATTATAATAAATTAAAAGTTATGCCATCTATAAATCTATAAATTTGGGAATAGTGCCAATGGGCACTATTCCCAAATTTAATTTAGTTTGGATGATTTAATTTAATTTAATTTAGTCTGTGTTACAATTTTACTGTGGTGGATGGGGATATTCAGCAAACCAGATTGGCATAGTAATGAAAATAAAGACGACAAGTACTGAATCTGGACCAGAGAAGGAATTACTAACAAGTTGTTTCAAAGAAACTGTTTTGAAGTCACCAATTATAAAGGAATTTCCAGAGAGGAAATACCATTGTCAGAATATAGTATGAGGACTTTGGTCCATAACGTTTTGAAATGGACAAGGTTTCTGACTGGCAAAAATGTTGCCAATCAGAAAAGTGTCAGTGCTATAAAAATAGATGCTATGTAATTCTTTGTGCCACTCAGGATATTCACATGAAAATTTATAAATTAAAAGATAATTATAATATTATTAATTTTACTAATATTATGTATTTTAATATGTCAATGTCCTTGGACTTTTCTCTCTAAGAATAGTTAAGGCCATTCCATTTTAAGAGTTTAGTGTTTTATTTTATTTAATGTTTTATAACTAAACAACTTTTGTAGTGATTCAGGCAGTAAACAGTTTGTGTACTTTAAGACATATTTATTCATATTACTATTTGATATTAAATGGCCAGTTCAAGAAATGGACAATCTATAAATTTGGAATAGTGCTAATGGGCACTATTCCCAAATTTAATTTAGTTTGTGTTGCAATTTGACCAGAGAAGGAATTATTACCAAGTGGTTTCAAAGAAACTGTTTTGAAGTCACCAATTATAAAGGAATTTCCAGAGGACAAAATCAAAATTTCACCAGGTTCATGCAATGGACAAGAAGAGAGGTCAATTCATAGAATGGACAAAAATTTGCACAATTCATGAACTGATCAATTTCACAATCCAAGAGTAACATAAATAACACAATTGGAGGGAAAGTTTTGTATCTAATGCTCCACAAAGTGCTAAAGTGATGGGGAGAGAGCGTGTGACGACACTAACACTGAGAAGAAGAGAGAAAAAAAAAAAGGTTTATAAATTTTATGGGTTGAGAACCCAATTCAAAGGGTGGGGGAAACTCCACTGGGTGACCCAAATAAATTATAAATTATTAATTATATATTTATTATTTTATTGTTTATTAAAGTGATAATGTATTATTAATTTATTTATTGAAATTTGACTGATGATATATTAAGGAATCCTTATGTGCTGTGATGTAACAACTAGATTGTAGCTATAGCTTAGCTTAATTATCAGCACTCACCTCATAGTAATCTGCTTAGTTTGATGAAAGTTTCAACACGTACATAGTAGTTACAAAATTTTAAAATTCCGATTAGTAGCTATTTTTTTTATCTTAAAGAAATTATGAATTTTAAAAAATTAGAAAATTAGAGCTCATAATTTAATAATTTCTAATTTTTTAAAATTCATAATTTCTTTAAGTTAAAAAATAGCTACTAATCAGAATTTCAAAATTTTGTAACTACTATGTACGTGTTGAAACTTTCATCAAAGTAAGCAAGATTACTATGAGGTGGGTGCTGATAATTAAGCTAAGCTGTACCTATGATCTAGTTGATTGAAATTTATAATATTTATAATTATAAATTCCACTTTTTGGTGTCAAAATGGACAAATAAATTAAGTTTTGGTGCCATCCTAAGTGCAATAATGAAATTCTTGTACCTTTTTATGGTATTTTATGATATTTGAAATCTTTTATAATAAAATTCATATTTTTTTAAGTTACAAGGTTGTTTGGTACATTTTATAGTGCCAAAGGCTATCACTGATTTTAATTATAAATTTCACATGCAAGTGGCAAATATTCTAAACATGTGAAAGTATTAATGTATGGCATAAACCTGGAGATTTATCTTTATTTGTTTTTGGATCACTGCAACTGAAAATCATGGTTATAATTTCATGGAAAAGTGTGAAAAATTACTGTATCACTCATTGCAATGATGCTAATTCAAAGTTATATTATCCAAA
Organism: Mastigoproctus giganteus; assembly: GCF_048544385.1. Taxonomy (NCBI): domain Eukaryota; kingdom Metazoa; phylum Arthropoda; class Arachnida; order Uropygi; family Thelyphonidae; genus Mastigoproctus; species Mastigoproctus giganteus. The sequence goes on along the minus strand of NC_143580.1, from coordinate 119,169,967 downwards.
AATGTGTACTCATAGAGCATTCTCAGAAAGTCTGAGAATCTATGAAGCAATCCAACAGCAACAAAATGTACAAAATACTACAAAAGATGGTGTTAACACTATCAACTGCAATGAAAGCTGTCAACTGCACCTTTCAGTGCAGTGATATTGTGCAATAAGTTAATACTGCCAAATATGTGGAATTCCAAAGTATTCACAAGAAGACCTCAAAGCTACAAAGCAGCCCAACAACAACATACACCAAGTTTTTTTTTTTTTTTTTAACAGCAGGAAATGTAACTTGTAACTATAAATAAGAACATTATGAAATCACACATAATTGAAGATAATTCTTCTGCAAAGAATTGTGAAGAGAAGAAAATCAGTAAGACTAATAAGTGAGTGAGACAAGACTAAATATATCTAGTATTTTTATATCTGCTGATATGGCCTAAGACATACAAGTCAGGTGCACTATTGAACTTCTGACAACCACAGCAAATTAACTTTATGTATTAAAATATCTATTAGAATTATGCCAGTGTAGATTTTTTAATATACCTCCAGTAAGTTCCTCAACTTCAAGCTGCATAATTACTTGTTTGTTAATTAAAGAAAACAAACAAAACGAACTGCATTAAATGCAAATCCATTTCAACTGCTGATCCAAGAAGCCCAAACTCGATGGTGCAGCCACATCATCAGAATGGACAAGCGGTTTCCACATTTACCCAGGGGAAGCCAAACCCTCTGGAGTACAACCAAGGGGGAAGGCCACATGTGAAATGGGAAGATACCATCCATTATAGCCTGGCCAACAGGGAGTGGCCTGGAGTCAGGTCAGAACCATTGCTTGTGACAGGAAATGATGGCAATCTTTTTCGTGAAACCTTGACACCAGTTGGAACAGGGGAGCAACTCAGTAAGTAAAAAAAAAACAAGCAAATCTATAAAATTCCAAACAGAATCTATGTTGAGGCACAAAGTTTATTATGCACCTGCTTATTTTCTCTGTAGCCCAGGTTTTGATATCGATTACTCTTGCTGTGGAAGTTTGAAAATATATATTTTTTTGATAACAAAACTGCTGTTACTGAAATTACTTATTTGAATAGAATCATTAAATTCAATATTTCTTGCCTTCTTTTCCAAAAAACATTCATTGTTACATGCAGTGCAACAGTGCATCTGCTCATGTTACTTTTTCGGCGCATCTGCTGAGTGAAATCAGAATTGGAATAAACCAAGTTAATCACTGGTAATGATAATGGCCTCATACTCAACCTAGAAATGCTGAGTAATTTCATACACTGACTGCCATAAAAGACACATCATCTAGCAAGGCTTTTGTGGATTTATTGGATGATTGTTTTCTACATCAGCATGTTCGGGAGGCAACTAGAGGGAGTAATACTCTTGATCTGATTATCAGTAGTGATTCTTCAAGCATTAAGAATCTGCAGATAAAGGAACCTGAGACTAGATGGCAGTGATCGCAGTGTGCTGAAGTGGGATTTACCCAAAGAGGTAACTACCATCAGGGGTAAAGGGAAGGGTTTTTGCTTTCGTAAAGGCAACTATGATGGTCTGAAACAGTATTTAAATTCTATACAGTGGGACCAACTGATAATGTTACCAACAGCAAATTCAAAATGGGAAGCTTTCAAAGAATTTATCTTGGAAGCTATTAGGCTTTACATACCAACTAATAAATATTGTTCAAGATTTAGGCCTAAATGGATGTGAGATGAACTAATGAGACATATGGCAGAGAAGAAAAATGCATGGGATACATATAAATTAATGGGTGACATGGAAGCCTATGATAGATATAGAGCTGGACTGTAACCAAGTCACAAAGGAGATTAGGCAGGCAAAGGCAGATTATGAGAAATTCTTTCTCATAGATTATGAGATTTCTTTGCATCCTTTGCCAAGTACTTTACAAATGTAAAGTACTTTGCAAAGGATGCAAAGAAAAACAGCAAAGAGTTCTTTAATTATGTAAACTCTAGAAGGAAAGGGATGAATCAGATTGGTCCACTGGATATTGACGATCCTGCTCTGGTGGCTAACAAACTAAATGAGTATTTTGCATCCACATTCACACAAGAGGAGTTCTTCAGGAAGGGGAATGCCAGAGATGAAGTAAACTCTAGCAGTGAGGTAGAAGATTTTGTAATAACTGAGAGGAAAGTGGAGGAGAAATTGTTGAGGATAAACATAAAAAAGGCACCCGGGGTGGATGGGATTTAACCAGTTATATTAAAGGAGACAGCAAAGAAAGTAAGCAAACCCTTAGCCATAATTATGAGAGCTTCTTTGGACTCAGGGGAGGTACCCATAGACTGGAGATGTGCAAATGTGATGCCAATTCACAAAGGAGGATCAAAGGCTGACACAAGTAATTATAGACCTGTGAGTTTAACTTCTGTTCCAGGAAAATTAGTGTAGGCACTGGTTAAAGAAGCACTGCAGGATCATCTAGACGACTTCGGTTATAGCTCGGACACAGCATGGTTTTGTTAAGGGAAAGTCTTGCTTGACCAATTTGATTGGATACTATGATGAAGTCACAAAAGAACTGGATGCAGGGAATACCTTTGATATTATATATTTGGTTCTTAGAAAGGCTTTTGATACTGTTGCACATGGAAGACTGCTGCACAAATTGGAGCAGTGTGGCATTGGAGGCAAATTGCTGCTGTGGATAAAGGGATGGTTTAGTGGGAGAAGACAGAGAGTGGTAATCAATGGACACTGCTCATCGTGGACTCATGTTATTAGTGGAGTCCCTGAGGGTGTTGGGTCCATTGTTGTTTTCTGTATTTATAAATGATATTGATGATGGTATATCAAGCTTAATGTCCAAGTTTGCAGATGATACAAAGGTTGGCAGGATTGTTAAGGACACTACTGACAGTATGCTGCTGCAACAGGATCTGGAAAGGTTGAGCATAAGGGCTGAGAGGTGGCAAATGAAGTTTAACATTGACAAATGTAAAGTACTACATATGGGAAACAGTAACCCCAGAGTAACATATCAACTCTGTGGTACTACAATCACAGTGGTAGAGAATGAAAAGGACCTGGGGGTAATTGTGCAGGCAGATATGAAGTTTTCTGAGCAGTGCAGATGGGCTGCAAGAGTAGCTCATGGTGTCTTGTCAATGATATACAGGAATTTTTCTAGCAATGATAAGGAGGTGATTATTCCTTTGTATAAGACAATGGTCAGGCCACACCTTGAGTACCTCATTTCAAGAAGGATGTAGAGCTGCTGGAACGAGTACAGAGAAGGGCAACAAGATTAGTGAATGGAACAAAGGGTTGCTCTTATGAAGAAAGGCTTGAAGTTTTGCAAATTACAGTGTCTGAAGACTAGGCACCAGCAAGGTGATCTGATAGAGGTGTATAAAGCTTTGAATGGTTTGAGCATGCTCAATGCTGACGGGATTCTTCCTCTTGCTCAGAATAATCACCTGAGAGGACATAAATTCAAACTGAGGAAAGACAGATGTAGGATAGATGTGCGGAAATTTGTCTTTAGCCAGCAAGTAGTTGGTTGGTGGAACAGACTTCCATCCCATGTTTTGGAAGTTGATAGCCTAAATAAATTTAAGGCTCAGCTGGACAGGTATTTGGAACGAACGGAGGGGTGAAATGGGAATGGTTTATTTTTGACTGATGCTGCATAAATTTGCTTTCTTGCATCATATGCCTCTACTAATGCTAATGCATCTCAAATAACAGTTTCCATAGAAAACATATACCCATCATTGTGAGTAGGCCATTAAAATTACCAGAGCTCATTTAAAACAGTTTTTGAAGATCTCAGATTTCTTGCAAGAATACATTAGAAATCATTTGATCCATTCTGGAATATGCCACTCAAATATGGCCCCTCACTTGCTATGAAACAGTTAAGACTATAGAAAGGGTAGAGAAATCCTTCATAAGATTTGTAACTTTTAAAAATGGCCTAGATTATAACTGTAGAACTTATAGAGAATGGTTTGATCTTGTTCTGTCCTCATTCACTTTAACCTAATACCTCTCATCCTTCTACTCGTTATAGTTTCTTTCGTTATTCTTCCCTCTTCATCTTTTATATTTATCTTCCTTTATATTAATCTCTCTCTCTCTCTCTCCTCCCCAAATCTGTCCTCACATGCATTCCAAATTCTTTTTCTCTCCTCCTCTTTTCCACGCTCCTAATCAATCATTTCAAATATAGATTTTTCATTGGTTTTCTCTGACTGATTCTCCTATAAGTGTAAGATCATGGACTTTCTTGATATACTTCTATATCTTCAGTTTATTACCTGTTTTATAATAATCTACACAAATACTTTAACTTTATATGCGTTACATTAATTTTACTGCCATTATCCATTTTATGCATCTACTGCTAATATTAATTAGCTTAAAAAAAAAAGCAACTGATCTGACTTAAAGATCAGACAAGGTGTGGCAATTAAATAAAGAGACTGACAGGCAGTGTCATTATTTAATTGCTACTACATACCAAGTGCCACCTGTGAAACAACGGCACAGCACTTGACCTTGAACCTTTCCCTAGTTGTTTGCCAAATCACGTTCCAACATGCTGTTCATTTTGCAGTGAGACAGGTTTTCATTTCCTTGCATTTTTTGTAGTTTGCTGGAAAAACGACAGAAAAAAAAGAATCGAACAATGATCAACCTCAGATTTTTAACAAAACTAAAGAAAACACCAACCGAAAGTTATGAGTTTAAATGGTATAAAAGATTTTTAGAAGGAAGAGAGAATGTGAAAGACTATGAATGATCAAGCTGTCTGGTATTCATAAAAGCTGATGAAAACATGGACCGGGTAAAAACACTGATTAAAAAATGATTGTCATTTAAGCATTAGAAAATGGTTGCATCGGAACTCAATATGGAGAAAGAAATAGACAAATTTTAACTGAAAATTTAGGCATGAGAAAAGTTGGTGCCAAAAATTTTGAATGAAGATCAAAGGAAGTGAGGACTCCAAATTTGTGAAGATGACTTTAAAAAAATGGAAGATCCAGACTTTGAGTGCTGTCTTTACTTGTGATGAAAGTTGGCTGTTCCAGTATGACACAGAAACTAAAGACAGTCAATGTAATTGAAGACAAAACAATCCTCCCAGACCAAAACAAGAAAGAATGTCAAAATCAAAAATGAAAACTATGCTTCTTGTTTTCTTCAATATTGAAGGAATTATTATGGCTGAATACAACGCACCTAATTAGAATGTCAATCAAACATACTACATTGAAGTTTTGCCAAGGCTGTATGAAAAAGACTGAAGTGTTAAAAAGACTTACAGAAGGAGACTTTAGAATGTTTCTGCACTTGGAGGAAAATGAATGGAAGAGTGTATACAAGCCCAAGGCAATTATTTTGAAGGGGATAACTTGTAAGGTACGAAATACTTCATTATATTTATTTTATTGCAACAGTCTCATTCTATTAAACATTTGACATATAATTAATTTTTTAGAGGCAATGTGTAAGCCATAGGCCCTTTTTAATATTTTTTAAATTAAAATCACCACCTGAGGGGGATCAATTGTATGTACAGTTATATGTACTTGTATATATTTGTATCTATTTCACATTTGCAAGGTTAATACTTTTTGTTTTTAATAATAATAAAAAAAAAAAAAAACAATTAAGTCTGCTGATGTGCTCCATGGCAAATTTTGATAACCTGGATATAAGAATGAAAGAATGTGAAAAAATTTAAATAAAAGAAAAAATTAAAATAAAATTTAAATTTAAATAAAAATTTAAATAAATAAATCTGGTTAAAAAAGCTTTAATTTTTTTGTTTCCTATATATTCCCTTTGGTTATTAGCTAACATTTTCCAAGAATTCTATGCTTTTCTCAAGTATAATTTTCTGTTTCTACAGCAGCACATGGCTAAGGTAGCTTAATTCGAAAAATAATGTCCACAAAATGCTCTTGGTTTTTTCTACTTATATTGCTAACGGACTGTGTTGCCCCTCCTGTAACAATGTAGCTTGGGCTTTGGCTCTTTATAAACTACTATGTTATCCATGAATTGATCTAAAGATTTTGAATTCAAAAAATGTTACCCAGTAGGTGAATCTGCTATTCAGTAAAAATTTTAAGGCACTGTTGTGACTAGTATTGGAACTATTTGGTTCCATCACCAAACAACGGGTAGCTCAATTAGTGAGTGACCTTGTGCTGAACAGGAAACAAGTTTATCGGATTTAAATGAGCAGCCAAGTGGTGTTCAGCAGAGAAACTTCTGACTGAAAATGTAAGTTTCGTTGCATGATAATAATAATAATAATAATAATAAAAACTCTGTTGGCAGACAGCATAGATCCAATGCATTAATCAAGTAAAGAGGCTGGGTACTATTTCAATATAGATACTGAAATAGTTTGAAAGGTAATGCTCACATTGCTTTCTGTTTTTCTCTCTATACTGCTGAGGGACCATGTTGCCCCTTCTGTGACAGTGACAGAGCTTTAATTTTAATTAATGGAATCAAGCATCGATATTAAATGAGGCAGGAAAGGAAGTAAGCAAACCCTTAGCCATAATTATGAGAGCTTCCTTGGACTCAGGTCCCCATGGACTGGAAGTGTGCAAATGTATCACCAATTCACAAAGGAGGTTCAAAAGGTGACACAAGTAACTATAGACCTGTTAGTTTAACTTGTGTTCTGTGGAAAATAATGGAATCTGGTTAAAGAAGCATTGCAGGATCATCTAGACAAGGGTGCAGTAATAGTTAAGACACAGCATGGGTTTGTTAAAGGGAGGTCTTGTCTGACCGATTTGATTGGATAGTATGATGTAGTCACAAAGGAATTGAATGCCAAAAATAATTTTGATATCATATACTTGGATTTCAGGAAAGCTTTTGATACTGTTTATAATTTATGTTTGGTAATCAATGGACACTACTCTTTGAGGTCAAATGTTATTAGTGGAGTTCCCCAGGGTTCAGTGTTGGGCCCATTGTTGTTTTGTATATTTATCAATGATATTGATGAAGGTATATTGGGTTTAATGTCCAAGTTTGCAGATGATACAAAGGTTGGCAGGGTTGTTAATGACAGTAAAGACAGTATGCTACTCCAACTGGATCTAGATAAGTTGGGCAAATGGGCTGAGAAATGGAAACTGAAGTTTAACATTGACAAATGCAAAGTACTGTATATGGGTAGCAATAACCCAAGAGAAACATACCAACTGTGTGGTACTACACTCAGGGAAGTGGAAAGTGAAAAAGACCTGGGGTAATTGTGCAGTCAAATATGAAGTTCATTGAGCAGTGCAGGACTGCCAGGGCAGGTCATGGAGTCTTGTCAATGATATATAGGAATTTTGCTAGCAGGGAGAGGGAGGTGATTATCCCATTATGCAAGGCAATGGTCAGGCCACACCTAAAGTACTGAGTACAGGTCTGGAAGCCTCATTTTAGGAAGGATGTAGAGTTTCTAGAAGGAGTACAAAGAAGAGCAACAAGATTGGTGAGGGGAACAAAGGATTGCTCTTACCAAGAAAGGATTAAGTTCTGCAAATTGCAGCACCTGAGAGTAGGCATCTGTGAGGTGATTTGATTAAGGTGTATAAGGCCTTGAATGGGTTGAGCAAGCTGAATGCTGATGGGATTCTTCCTCTTGCTCAGATTAAGAACTTGAGGGGAGTATAGATTCAAATTGAGGAAAGACAGTTATAGAATAGATGTGCAGAAATTTGCCTTTAGCCAGCAAGTAGTTGATAGGTGGAACTGACTTCCATCTTTTGTTGTGGAAGTTGATAGCCTAAATAAATGTAAGGCTGAGCTGGACAGGCATTTGGAACGAATGGAGGGGTGAAATGGGAGGGGGTTTTTTTGGCTGATGCTGCATAAGCTTGCTTTCTTGCATCATATGCCTCTACTAATGCTAATGCTAAAAGTAGGAATCAGTAACCAACCAAAGAATTAATGCAATACGCTATGATCAATAGTATTTAGACAACCCCCCCTCCACAAATACTGTGGGATTTACTGTCCATAAATCCTCAGTATTTGTGGAAAGTAGTTCTGTATACAACATCAGTATTATATATTACAGAGCAAGTTCCGTACCGCAAGTTCCAGTCTCGGTCATGGACTGGAGCTTGCAGACCTTCAACATGGATATTGGCTAGATACCACACCAGTAACCTTTTTTCTGCATGAAACTGCAACTTGTCTGAATCCTAGAATTCACTGTGGCAGATGCTATTCAAAGATGGAATAAGTGACATCATAAAGGGGAGAGAAAAAAAAAAAAATGTGGAAGGCCACACAAACTCAAGGAACATGTTTGCTGAACTACAAATAGGACAGTTTGTACCTAATGCATGTTGTCTAGGGAAAACATCACAGAATAAATCCAGGAGGCCATGGAAACAAGGCTATGCAGATCAATAGGGTTCTGCATAGCCTTGGATTCATTGGTTGAGCAGCTGCATATAAACACAATATCATAGTCACAAATGTGAAATGGGGTTTATCAGAATGCTGTTCATGAACAGTGGTAGAAGGTGCTATAGGAGTGGCAAATCTGGTTATGCAATTTTTTGTTATGATGGATATGTTTGGGTACGGAGACTGAACTGTCCAAAGAGTAGTGCAGACAATTTAGACCTAGTCTTATGATGGCAGCCCATGAAACTAAAGCCTTTGATCTAGTTGGACATTTTTGACAGTTATATGCTACTTACACTATGACAGTACTATGGAAACAGGTCCTATCAGTATCAGTGCAATGCAATGCTTCATGTCATACTGAGGGTCATACAGAACTGATTTGTAGCCAATGATGTTCAAAATTTACATTGACTTGCTCATAGCCTGGGTCTCAACCCTACCAAACACCTGCAAGACCAAAGGAGGCTCCTGAGTATACTTTCCACAACTTTCAATTGTAAAAAAGTATACTCAGGAGGGTTCACGGCAATTAGGGCGATTCAAAAACTCTTTTACATCTATATATGCAGTAATACTTTTGGTCATGTACTATATACACTATTTGGACATGTATAATATTGTTTTTCAATGTATTGGCTACTCACAAGTCATTGTGATAATGAGAATTCCTATTATAATTCTTGAAATGTCAATGCATTAAGAAATTATGAATCTAACAGTATGAATTGCATTTATTCTTAAATTAGTTACTATAGAGTATTTAATTATAATGTAAATTCATGAGGTACATAAAAAGTTTCAAAATTCCTTGAAAAATAAAGAAACATTCTTCTGCATGGAAAACAACAAAGAAATGTCTTAACTGTGTTGCTGAGCTTGCAATTAATTTAAAGAATTCAGAATAACATGATGATAATTGATGATAAAGTAACATAATTATCCAGTAAATTGAAAGAATATTTGTATTTCAAATCAAAATGAATGCTTAAATTTTTCATTATTACAAAATTATCCAAGAGATACCAAATCTATATACATATATTTATAAAATATAATATTAAAAAACTGGAATCTTGTCACGCTGTATATAAATACGATCATCATCTAATGTCAGAAGAATCTGGAAGACAAAAGAGTAGACATTAAAATTTATAGGCAATATAAATGATACGACAAATTATAAGAAAATGTGGTGAGTGTTAAATAAAAATGCACTACGCAAACAAAGATAAAGTAAAAGGTTACTCTGACCTGCTCCTAATAGGTCTAGAAATCTAAAATTACGATGCCTGTTATTCCTTTATACAGAGTTTTTCAGAACAAGTTACCAAAATTCGTTGGGTTGGGCATGAAGGCATCAAAATATTCAGTGAACATGTCCAAAAAATGTACCATTAAAGAGTTGATTTGTGTGAAAAATGAAATGAGTAGGCACTGTGAAACAAAAAAAAATGGAGGCTGACTGGAAATCATGTACTGAAATTAGGAGAGTGATGAGACAGAAATGTCACAATGTGCATGCACACACACACACACACACACACACACACACACTGATGTCTAACTCCTTCATTACACATTTTTTGATGTACATTCCTGGAATAGTTGTCTCCCTATTATTCAAAAGACCTTGTATAACCTCCTGCCAGAAACATACACTTTACATAATGATGCATGACTTTAAGAATACACTCCTTGGAAAATCTATTTCATTTGGGAGGGGGAAAGAAGAGAATTTGGATGGAATGTGAGCACAAATAATGTGGCAACTTTTCAATTCCACTCTCAATTATTACTATTACTAGTTCCACGGTTGATGGCACCCTCTTGACTTTGATATAGATATATTTTCATAGTGTTAATTAATTTTGAGTAGTTAGCATTTGTGGATCCAAAATTAGTAAGTAATTTCCTCTTTTTATTTCCATGGCAGAAGCAAATCCAATGTCAATCTCAAGTTGAAAATCTTTAAAATATTTTTAATATTTTTAAAAATTCAGGAAGTACACTGCTTTGGATGTAATTCTGAGTTTCATTACAGGAGCTCCCTTAAAGAAGGGACATAAAGTAATGATAAAGGATAAAAATTAAAATGGAGATGCTTTTTTTTTTTTTTTTTAGATCTGATAAGGGTATCTACATTTTAACAATACATTTCATTAGGTGGTCAAAAATCAAAAACAGCATAATAACCAATTGTCTTCCTAATACCTCTAATATTACCTTATCTAGCCAAATTTCTACCAGGTTGAAAGCATACTAGCATTCGTATACAGTGAAAATAATCTATTTTAAAGGAACCCCAGGGGCTCACATCTGGTGAGTATGGGCTTGGCACACCCAGGGTCCTGAGCTGGATATCATCATTCTTCTTTTTCTTGGTGATTCCCTTCTCTCTCTCTCTCTCTCTCGGGGTAAAAAAAAAATTTTTTTTTGGCTGGTGCAGCATAAGCCTCAGGCTTCCTTGCACCACATAGCTAATAATAATAATAAATCACCTCCAGGATATACAGATGGAATGACTGAGATAAAACATTTCACTGAATTCCTATCGTCTATCTTTAACAATATTAATCAAGCAATTAAAAAACTACAATCTTCAAATATTCAACTGATGAGAAAAGTAGCTGATTTAGAAATGGATCTAAAAGAAACTCAAAAACAGATATCTAAAGTGAAACAAAGGGGTACAAAATGATCAGAATATACTGAATCATAATACTGAAATATTTGGTACTGACCATATAGAGAAATCTAACCCTTAGTGTATTAGTGATTTGTAAGTTACAACTTGCTACTCATACTGCTATCATATCGATGTTGTTGACAGGAATATCGATGTTCTAGAGTAACCAGTAGTGCAGTAGGGTTTAAATTGTAATAAATAAGTATTTTGAAGGTTTTAATCACTTTTTGGGCATATATCTTTTGTATTTAGCTAAGGATATAGCTAATTTAATATTGTGATTGTTACAGTATAGCGTATATCTCGAACTTGATAGCTAAGGTATAATGTAAAACTATACTGCATTAGCTTAGTATAGTACTGTATAATCAAGTATAGTAGATTAATCAATTAAATTTATTAACTTTATTAATTTTCATTGTTAATTAATTTCATCGTATTTAAGCGGAAATCATGCCCCAGACTAGAGCAGCAAAGCAACATGCACAAAGCAGCTGGAGTGCTGTCGCTCAGGGTAGAACCGAAAAAGGTGATTCTCCAACGGATCACAGCCTAAAAAATGTGCAACTTGTGAAATCTTTGCAGACTATCTGAAATAGGACATGATCCAGCCGAGGCGGATGTTTTTGTGTATGCTAGGTGCACAGAGTATTAAGGAATTAGGTGCCAACTCACCATTCTGATGGGTGTCTATGAGAGATTGAAGAGTAGGGTATTTGCCCTAGAAGGAATTGAAATGGGGGCCCATCAAACTCTCAGCTGCCCAAATCAACGACAGAACTCACTCTTGTGCATCAGGCAACACAGCGGTAACCTTCAAAGCAGAATGGGCTGGTCCCACAGGAGCTAGTTATTATTGGTGACTGTATATTCAGGGTGACAGGGAATATATTATGCAAAAAGGATAAGTGGAACAGATCAGTGTATGTCTGCCTGCCAGGGGCAAAAGTTGATGACATTGTAGAGCAGATATCATATTTTAAAGGCACAAAGAGTGATATTGGTGTACATGTTGGAACTAATGACATTAAGAGTAAGAGGTCTGTGGACTTACTTAACAACTACAGGTCAATGTTGAAAAAGTCGCAAGTTAGGATTAAATTTGAAAGTGTCTGCAATTCTGCCCAAGCACGATAGGAGGGAGAATATGATGGGAGCTTGTCAATCAATTCAGCCCTGGACAGATTGTGCAAGGCTCATGGGATAGAATTTTTTTTCAGCGTGGTCTGTGCTCATTAACAGGAGAGATTGTTTCTACAGGGATGGGATACACTTAAATAGAAAGGGTGCAAAAATATTTGCTAATGCTATCGAGGCAGTGTTAGGTGGGTCAGAAAACTGCTAGCTTGGGGGGAATTCACAGGCTAATAGATTAACAATAGCCACAGGCAGAGGTAAAAGTGATTCTTGCACTGCTTCTATTGGAATAAGCAGTAGCCTTGTGAGTGAGGTACTGGGGATTTCAAGAGCTGGAGTGAGGTACTGGGGATTTCAAGAGCTGCTGGGAGTCAGCATGGAACAAACCGAGTTACATTATATGAATTTCGTATCGCCTATCAAGTTCAAGTCATATGTATTAAGTTATAACATTACATTTGTAAAATCTAAGTAGTTATAATAGGTAATAAATTTAACTATCTATTGCCACCCATGTGGATTGAACTCTCATTCTAGCTATCTATGCCAAATCACCTATTCTAAAATACTTTTTTTTTATAACAGTGATATGTCTTTAATATATATAAACAAACTTCTTACCCCTTTCTTTAAAACATCACTGTGGAATACTAAACAGTCTGCCAGATATTTAATGAAAGAGAGTCATCTACAATTATTAAGATCTAAACTCAAAGAGATACTTATAACATAACATGATTTATACAAACAGTTGTATGTATAAGCATGTTTTTTGTTATTTCCTGTTATATAATAATATTAAATGTAACTTAATTTCATTTCATTTCTTTTTTGTTATTTATATTGATGAATAAGGCTCAAAGAGTTTCCTTTAGCTCAATGGAATGCTTCTTGGATAAAATTGACAAGAATATTTGAATATTTAGATCACTGAGAAAAAATTAGTTTATTTTCTTTGAGTACATTTTTTCAGAGAAACATTTTTTTAACATACATAATCTTAACAGAAGTTAATATTAATGAAGATGAAATCAACATATATGTTGATTAAAAAAATGATTAACAAAATTAAGAAAAGAGAGAAGGTGGAATAATTATTTCAAAAGCTTATTTAATGGTTAACTTAAGTAACAGTATGTAATATGCAATTGTAATAGGTAATGGTTAACCTATTATAGTTATTCACTGTCATTAGCATTAGTAGAGGCATTTGATGCAAGAAAGCAAACTTATGCAGCATCAGCCAAAAAAAAAAAAAAAAAAACACAAAACACTTCCACTTCACCCCTCTGTTCGTTCAAAATACCTGTCCAGCTGAGCCTTACTTATTTAGGCTATCAACTTCCACGACAAGGGATGAAAGTCTGTTCCACCAACCAACCACCCGCTGGCTAAAGGCAAATTTCCGCACGTCTATCCTACATCTGTCTTTCCTCAATTTGAATTTATGCCCTCTCAGGTGATTATTCTGAGCGAGAGGAAGAATCCCATCAGCATTGAGCATGCTCAAACCATTCAAGTCTTTATACACCTCTATCAGATCACCTCGCTGGTGCCTAGTCTCCAGACACTTTAATTTGCAAAACTTAAGCCTTTCTTCGTAAGAGCACCCCTTTGTTCCATTCACTAATCTTGTTGCCCTTCTCTGTACTCGTTCCAGCAGCTCTACATCCTTCTTGAAATGAGGCCTCCAGAACTGTGTACAGTACTCTAGGCGTGGCCTGACCATTACCTTATACAAGGGAATAATCACCTCCATATCCCTGCTAGAAAAATTCCTATATATCATTCACAATACACCATGAGCTACTCTTGCAGCCCGTCTGCACTGCTCAGAGAACTTCATATCTGCCTGCACAACCACGCCCAGGTCCCTTTCATTCTCTAAAACTGTCAATGTAGTACCACAGAGTTCATACGTTGCTCTGGGGTTGCTGTTTCCCATTTGTAGTACTTTACATTTGTCAATGTTAAACTTCATTTGCCACCTCACAGCCCATCTGCTCAACCTTTCCAGATACTGTCGCAGCAGCATAGTGTCAGTAGTGTCCTTTGACAACCCTGCCTACCTTTGTATCGTCTGCAAACTTAGACATTAAACTTGATCTACCATCATCAATATCGTTTATGAATACAGAAAACAATAATGGACCCAACACTGAGCCCTGAGGGACTCCACTAATAACATTAGTCCACGACGAGCAGTGTCCATTGATTACCACTCTCTGTCTTCTCCCCCTTAGCCACCCCTTTATCCACAGCAGCAATTTGCCTCCAATGTCACACTGCTCCAATTTGTGCAGCAGTCTTCCATGAGCAACAGTATCAAAAGCCTTTCAAAGATCCAAGTATATAATATCAAAGTTATTCCCTGCATCCAGTTCCTTTGTGACTGCATCACAGTATCCAATCAAATTGGTCAGGCAAGACTTCCCCTTAACAAAACCATGCTGTGTCCGAGCTATAACTGAAGTCTTGTCTAAATGATCCTGCAGTGCTTCTTTAACCAGTGCCTCCATTAATTTTCCTGGAACAGAAGTTAAACTCACAGGTCTATAATTACTTGTGTCAGCCTTTGATCCTCCTTTCTGAATTGGGGTCACATTTGCACATCTCCAGTCTGTGGGTACCTCCCCTGAGTCCAAGGAAGCTCTCATAATTATGGCTAAGGGTTTGCTTACTTCCTCTGCTGCCTCCTTTAATATAACTGGATAGATCCCATCCACCCCAGGTGCCTTTCTTGTGTTTATCTTCAACAATTTCTCCACCACTTTACTCTCAGTTATTACAAGATTCTGTAGCTTACTGCTAGAGTTAAATACACCTCTGGCTTTCCCCTAGCTAAATAACTCCTCATGTGTGAATGTCGATGCAAAATATTCATTTAGTTTGTTAGCTACCTGAGCAGGATCATCAACAGTTGACCCATCGATATCAAGTGGACCAATCTGATTCATTCCCTTCCTTCTAGAGTTTACATAAGTAAAGAACTCTTTGCTGTTTTTCTTTGCATCCCATGCCAAAGATTTCTCGTAATCTGCCTTCTCCTGCCTAACCTCCTTTGTAACTTGGTTACAGATCAACTTGTATCTATCATAGGCTTCTGTGTCATGTGTTAATTTGTATGTATCCCATGCATGTTTCTTCTCTGCCATATGCCTCATCAGTTCATCTGACATCCATTTAGGCCTAAACCTTGAACAATATTTCTTAGTTGGTATGTAAAGCCTAGTAGCTTCCAAGATAAGTTCTTTGAATGCTTCCCATTTTGCATTTTCTGTTGGTAACATCATCAGTTGGTCCCACTGTATAGAATTTAAATACTGTCTCAGTCCATCGTAGTCGCCTTTACGAAAGCAATAACCCTTTCCTTTACCCCTAATGGTAGTTACCTCTTTGAGTAAATCCCACTTCAGCACACTGTGATCACTGCCACCTAGTGGTTCATTTATCTGCAGATTCTTAATGCATGAAGAATCACTGCTGATAATCAAATCAAGAGTATTCCTCCCTCTAGTTGCCTCCCAAACATGCTGAGGTAGAAAACAATCATCCAATAAATCCGCAAAAGCCTTGCTAGTGTGTGAGTGACCAGCCCCCAAATTCCAGTCAATATCTGGGAAATTAAAATCTCCCATTATAAGACTCTCTGATTTACTGGCCCACTCTATTTCCCTGTACAGTTTCTTATTATACTCATCAGAGTCATTAGGCCTATAGCAAACTCCTACTCTCAATTTTGATCTCCCAATGCTTATGTCACACCAAACTGACTCGACACTGCACTGTCCAGCGATGTCCACTGGCTTCACTTCCTTGGATTTTATGTATATCTTAACTAATAGCATAACCCCTCCTCCCTTCCTATCCAGTCTATCCTTTCTGTAGACGTTGTACTCCCCAAATTCCAGTTCTGCATTCCTTATATCTGTGTGACACCACGTCTCTGATATCCCAACAATATCTGCCTTTGATGCTTTGAGTTATACCTCAAATTCATCAAATTTATTTACTAAACTCCTAGCATTGGTGTACATGCAAGTATACATGTACCCTAACACAACCCATGTGTTTACTTGTACCGCAATGACTCCCAGCAGTCTCTGCAATATCCTGCATCTTATTTTCCAAGCTGCTGCTCATTCCAATAGAAGCAGTGTAAGAATCACTTTCACCTCTGCCAGTGGCTACTGTTAATCTATTAGTCCTTGTATCTCCCCAATCTAGCAGTTTTCCGACCCACCTAACACTGCCTCGATAGCATCAGCAAACATTTTTGCACCCTTTCTATTTAAGTGTATCCCATCCCTGTAGAAGCAGTCTCTCCTGTTAACAAGTACAGTCCAGGCTGAAAAAAATTCTACCCCTTGAGCCTTGCACAATCTTTCCAGGGCCGAATTGATTGACAATTCTCTCATCATATACTCCCTCCTATCGTGTCTGGGTAGAATTGCAGACACTTTCAAATTCAACCCTATTTCACGGCTTTTTTTTCAACAGTGACCTGTACTTGTTAAGCAATTCTGCCGCTCTCCTACTCTTGATATCATTAGTGCCAATGTGTACAACTTTGTGTCACCTTTTGTGCCCTTAAAAGATGATATCTGCTCTACGTCATCAACCTTTGCCCCTGGCAGACATACCCTGGTCCTGTTCCACCTATCCTTTTTACAAAGCATGTTCCCCGTTTCCCTGACAATAGAGTCACCAACAACTACTAGTTCCTTTGGGACCAGCGCATTCTGCCTTGGGGGTTGCTGCTGTGTTGCGCAATTACCAAGTGCAAGCTCTGGTGTTGATGTGGGCAGCTGAGAGCTTGATGGGCCCCTCAATTTAGTTCCTTCGAGGGCATCCACCCTGTCCTTCAAGCTCTCATATAGGCCCATAAGAACACTGAGTTGTTGCCTGATTTCGATACACTCCTTGCATCGCGCACACACAAAGACATAGCCCATGGCGATATCATGTCCCGTACCTGAATGCTCCACAAACATCATGCAAGCCGTGCATTTTAGAAGGCTGTGATTCAGAAGGCAACTGTACCCCTCAGTTCTCCTCTGAGCCACAGCACTTCCATTAGCTTGAGTTACATATGAATCAATGTGAAAGTTTTAAGTTTTCACCTACTAGACTATGTAACCTTGACTTCTTTTATTGTATGGTCAGAATCTATTAACAACTTCTTACATGAATTTGAAAAGACAAAATTAAGTAATGAGGGCTTTCAGAAGTCTATAATATTCTTAGATGGAGATATAAATTTGAACCTCTTTGTAAAATCTGGCATATTTTAAGAAAAATCAACATTTTACAATCTGAAAATATAAGTAATTTGGCACTAGTATTAATGATTGCATTTCTTTTTAAGAGCCCATGCAAAAAAAAGAGTGACACTTCTTTCTTTCTTTCTTATCAGATGCTTGAAGGATTATCTTGCTCTTTAATCTGATTTTGAACCAAACAGGATTTAAACTGCATAGATAATGCAATAGTCTTAATTCTCATAACAAACCAAACTTACCATTGAAATGAGTTGTGCTGCACTACTTTCAAACAACAGGCCCATACAAAAGGTTAACTAGTCATTAGTTTAAAAGATAAGACTGCTATGACAGTTTCAGGACTATTTGGTCTTTCTTTCTTTCTTATCAGATGCTTGAAGGATTATCTTGCTCTTTAATCTGATTTTGAACCAAACAGGATTTAAACTGCATAGAGAATGCAATAGTCTTAATTCTCGTAGCAAACCAAACTTACCATTGAAATGAGTTGTGCTGCACTACTTTCAAACAACAGGCCCATACAAAAGGTTAACTAGTCATTAGTTTAAAAGATAAGACTGCTATGACAGTTTCAGGACTATTTGGTCTTTCATCAATTTGTAGGTGGTTTGCAACAGCAACAAATGAAATCAGTTTTAAAAGGTGTAACATACTAAAACTATCTCTCCAAAGTAACTATCTCTTCAGGTAATTCTCACTGAAGAATTACCTGATGATTGGCATTTAAGGAATTGATAGCAGATATTTGAGAAGTTGAAGCTGAATGAGCAGGGCAAGGTTTCTCAAAATGAAAAGTGGAATGCAATGTGCTATAATCGCCAAAACTATGGATAGGATTTCCAGTCAATGGAAGAAGGTCATTAATATACAAGAGGAAAAGAGTGGGGGAAAGACCGGAACCTCAGGGGGGACACCAGCATT
Source organism: Mastigoproctus giganteus (assembly GCF_048544385.1). Taxonomy (NCBI): domain Eukaryota; kingdom Metazoa; phylum Arthropoda; class Arachnida; order Uropygi; family Thelyphonidae; genus Mastigoproctus; species Mastigoproctus giganteus. The sequence continues at coordinate 119,151,505 of NC_143580.1, read as the reverse complement.
AGTGGAGAAGTCAGAAGACAGAGAACTATCTACCATCACCTTTTGTGAGTGATTAGAGAGAAAACTGGATACCCAATTACTATTAAACAGTTGGCAAACCATAAGATGGAAGCTTGTTTAGAAGACCTTTATGCCAGACACAATCAAAAGCCTTTGAGATGTCAAGAGCAACTGCTTGTGTTTCACCGAACTTTTCCATTGAATTTGTCCATGAATGGGTAATATAAGCCAGAATATCATCAGTGGATCCATACTGGTGATCATTGATCAGACGGAAGTTAGGTAGTTTAAGAGTTGGCAGTTAATTGATTTCTCCATTATTTTAGAAAGGGTAGAAGTAATTGCAATGGGACGATAATTGGATGGGAGGGGTTTGTCACCCTTTTTTGGAACTGGCTGGATATGAGCAAAATTCCAAGAAAAAGGAAAAACACCTTTGGAATAAGAAAGTGAAAAAAGGTGGCAAAGCACAGAAGTAAGTTCAGGAGCACAGGTTTTGAGAACAAGTGGAGAAATACCATCAGGACCTGGAGCTTTCTTAGCATAGCATCAAGATTTGTCAAAATCCTTCTGACATCCTTTTGATGGAAGACCACAAAAAGAATGGGGCATGCTGGGAATGGTGGGAAGTGTTTTCCCAAGATCATTAATATACGAATTGGAAGAAAAATGGGATGCTGGCAGGTCAGCTTTATCCTTGTCCGAAGTGAAAACAGAACCATCTGGTTTTAACACAGGTCTGAGCAGAGATGGGCAAAAGTTGCGGCCAATAGCTTTGGCAAGAGACCAGAATGTTTGGCTACCGTTAGGGCAAGAAGCAAGTTTTCTACTCTTAACCTGTTCAAAATCTAGTTTTGACTGATTAATAACTACTTTACAAGTGTTGCGAGTTTTGGTGAAGGCAGAAAATGAAACTGAAAAATTGGAAACAAGCCAATTACAATATGCAACATTCTTCTCCTCAATGGCCTTAGCACATTTATTGGAAAACCAAGGTTTAGATAAAGGACGAGATTTTAAAGAGTAGTGTGGGATAAAGGATTGCATTCCTACAAGAATAATTTCACTGACACGATCTGAGAAAATGTTGACATCAAAAGTTTTGATGAGAAAATGTTGACATCAGGAAAAGAAGAAAAGAAATCTGGCAGGTCATCCCACATCTGGTGGGTATGGGCTTGGCACACCCAGGGTCCTGAGCTGGATATCATCATTTTTCGCTTTCTTGGCGATTCCTTTCTACTTCTCTCTCTCTCTCTCTTTATTGGGGTCTCTGGACTGAGATGGTGTCTTTTAGATTAGAAAGAAAACTATGGAATAAGTAAGAGAAAAAACAGATATACAAATAATCAAGATAGCCTACACTGGTGTTCAAAGAAAGTGCATTACCCCTTAAAATTGTAATTGTCATCTGAATAATGTAGGTATATGGCTGTTTGTTTGTTTGTTTTTTGTTTAAGGGCTTTACAGTGCAAGGACAGCAAGGCCATAATGCGCCTAACTATGGTGATGTTAAATACATAGTTCTATCTGTATAGATGTTATTCAAGTTTATACTGCATTGTACAGTTTTATCTGTTTGAGGAAATCAAAAATTTTGGTCCCATGTGACATGTCTGCTAGTAGGTCAGAAATGCTGAGAGAGGTGTTCGTCATGGGAAATGAGATAAATATAGCTTGTTGCTCAGTATACTGTACTTGGGACAATCAATAAGTAGATGGTGGACAGTGAGCTGAGTGTTGCAGTTTGTACACAGTGGTGGGTCAGTGGCCGCAAGTAAATAAAGATGTGTCGGGTGCATGTGGCCTATCCATAATCGGGCTAATACGACTTCTTCATGTCGGTCCTCATGTATGTTAGATCTCCATGGTTTTAGATCTTTTTTTTATGCCAAGTAGCTTATTGTTGACTTGATTCTGGCAGATATGTTGCCATTGTTCAAGGCATCATTTCTTTATAATGTTATAATCCTTAACTACATAATAATTTCATTATTATGTAGTTAAGGATTGGTCTACAGAATCGGTAGCAGTTTTGGCAGTTAGATCGGCCTGTTCATTTCCAGAAATTGCAGTGTGACCAGGGATCCAACAAAAGAGAGCTCATTGTTTCTTCTAGTTTAATTTAGTCAGAGTATTCCAGATCTGTCTAAGTAAGGGGTTATTAAAGGGGTTTGTATTGTGTTGTATAGCACTAATGGAGTCGGTATAAATAATGCTGTGCAGTCTAGTTCTTAAGAGTGTGTAGTTTAAGGCTATGTGGATAGCACAGAGTTCTGCAGTATAGCTGCTATATTCAGTGGGGAATTTTTTGGACATAGTGATGTTAGGAAATACTGCTGCTGCACCAACATGCTTTTCAGTTTTAGCTCCATCTGTGTAGATCGGTGTGTACTGGCCGTGCTGGGTTCTCAGTGCGGCATGTATTTGTAGCTTGTTCTGTTGCGACATGGTGTGTTTTTCCCAGGCTGTGAATGAAAAGTCACACAACGGTATATGATACATCCATGGTGGGATTGCATGAGAGGCAGTAGGCTGTATCTTACTCAGGTCAAATTGCCAGTCAGCTTGTAGTGAGCGAAGATGTATCCCAGTTGGTGGGTTTATAGATGGGTAAGCTCTATAAAGGTTTTCCCATTTAGGAGAGAAAACACCATTCCAAGTGGGGTGGTTTGGATGCCCTTTGAGTTTTGCGGCATAATTTAATAAAAGCGTTTGTCTACGTAGCTGCAAAGGTGTTTCATGCACTTCAGCATATAGGTTCTGAACTAGTGATGTACGGTACACCCCCAGTGCAAGACGAAGAGTGCTGTGATGTACAGGATCAAGCCAACGTAAAGCGCTTGGTCTAGCAGAGCTATATGCTACAGAACCATAGTCCAGACGTGACTGCATTAATGCATGGTAGAGATGTAGTAGCGTGTAACGGTCGGCTCCCCACACTGTGCTTGATAGAAATCCTAAAATGTTAAGCTTTTTAAGACAGTTAATCCGGACCGTTTTTATATGATCAAGGAGAGTGAGTTTTTGGTCGAATATCACACCCAGAAAATGGACACTATGGACCACTGGTATGACTTGATTTTCTAGTCTAAGTTAAGGATGTTGGTGTAGGTTACGCTTCCTAAGGAAGTGTATCCCAACTGTGTTTTGGTGTGAGAGATGAAATCTATTGTTTTGGGACCATTTAGCTATTTTGTTGATGGCACATTGGAACTGTCTTTCTATCGTTCACATGTTAGGCAAATGGCAGGAGATACTGAAGTCATCAGCATACAGGGTAGTGGATATTGTTTGTGGTAGGTCATGTGTCATTGAATTCATTATTATACTAAAGAGAGTGGCACTTAGCACCGACCCTTGTGGTACTCCTTCTTCCTGGATGAATTCTGAAGATAAGTGGCTGTGAACTCTAACTTGAAATGAGCGCCAGTGCAGGAAGTTTCCGATAAACTGTGGTAGGTGTCCGTGTCATTCCAGATCGTATAGGGTTCGCATAATACCATATCTCCAAGAAGGGTCAAAAGCTTTTTTGATGTCCAAGAAGACCACTGCAAGATGTTCTTTTTGGATGAAGGGGTCACGAACGTCAAGAGTGGATCTACCTTCCCAGAAACCACATTGCATAGGATTTAGGAGATCATTTTAAGCTAGAAACCAGGTTAGTCGGGCATTGACCATTTTTTTTTCCATGACTTTGCTCATTCAGCTAGTGAGTGCAATAGGTCGATAATGTTGCGGATTTGTAGGGTCTTTGCCTGGTTTTGGAAAAGCCAGAATGTACGCATGATACCATTTGTCGGGGAACGCTTTTTCTTTGAATATTCTGTTATAGAGGAGTAACAGAGTCTTGAGAGCCGGTTCGGTGAGTTTTGCTATCACGATGTAGTGGATTCCATCTGTCCCTGCTGCACTGAGTTTAGTAGACGACAGAGCATGATGCAACTCTGACATTGTGAAGGGGAGATTGTACGCAGAAATTGATGCTGATTCAAAATTGATACGGTTTTTTTCAGCTTGTGCTTTGTGTGCCTGAAAATATGGCGAGTATGATGTCGCAGCTGATATTTCCATGAAAGATCTACCCAGGGTGTTTGCAATCTCCTATGGTTTTGTGATATCATGGCCATTGATAGTGAGTGCGGGACAGTTGACGTGTGGGTGTTTTGTGAACATCCACTGTATTTTTGCCCACATTTTTTTGAGTTTTTGTCGTTCTTGTGATTGTGGAAGCAAAGCATCTCCACACTTCCCTTCTGCTAGTCTTCCTGACTCATTTTGCCTTTGCTCTTGCCTGTTTAAAGCCGATGAGATTTTCTGTTGTTGGGAACTTCCTGAAGATATTCCATGCTCTGTTCTGTTTTTTTAGCTGCACTACATTCCACCACACTTTTGAGCTGGCTGATATTTTTGTGGATTGTTTTGGAATTGCTTTGTCTGCTGCCGTATTTGTCTGCAGTGTTTGATTAGATATATATTCTACTGCCAGATTTATGGATCTGGTTTTCTTCTGGTATTGCTAGCTGCTTGTACATGTCCCATTCAGGTTTGGAAAAGTTCCATTTGAGGATTCGATAAGAAAGGTGGGGAATGCTTATGTCAATGTGGCATATCACAGGATAATGATCACTGCTCAGCGGATTGCTGTGCATAGAGAGACATCAACAGCTGATGTAGATTCTGTCAGAAGATGTGTATAGGCCCATTTATTGAGAGTTATCAGATTATGTTGATCAAGTAGTTTTTCAATGGTTTGTCAACGCTTGTCCAGATTATGGTTTCCCCACAGCAGATGGTGACTGTTGAGGCCTCCTAAAATGCAGTAGGGTTTGGGAAGTTGTATCACACTAATTCTTCTAAGTCAGCATAGCTTATATTTTGGTTAGGTGGCAAGTATAATGAGACTATGGTTAAATCAAAGTTAATATTGACTCGTGCAGCAATTGCCTCAAGGTTTGTTTTTAGTGGGAGTGGCTTTGAGGGTATCTGGGGGTTGATGATCAGTGCTACTCCTCCAAGGGCAAGATTGTTCGGATTTTGTGCAACACGATCTTGACGATGTAATATGTATTTCCGAAGGGAATACATTTATATTTGGTGTCAGATTGGTTTCCTGTAAGCAGTAGAAAAAGCAATAGGGTCATATTGTGGAAGGAGATGTCGGACAAATTACTACAATAGCCTCTGCAATTCCATTGTAAGAAAGTAAGCATTATTTGGATTTAGTGGAACCCTCGACTTCTTGTCAAGGGACAGAAGATTTGCATCGCTCAAGTTTACCTTTCCCCTTCTTTGGAAAATAAAGGTTTCCCTGTATCCATATTATCATTGGTGAACAGTTCTAGAAGCTGTTCATTGTGATTTAAATTGTCTTCTGTTTTCTGTTTTCCAGGTATTCTGTTTGGTTTGAGTCAGGAGTAGTAGATACTGTGGCATTCTGTTGAATGGCATCTGGTTGTACTGAGATTGGCGTATTTATGGCTTTGCTTTGTTTTTCGTTTGGTGCGTTGGTACTGGGGACAACAGTGACATTGCCCATTCAGTTAGTGATTTACTTGATGGTATAGTTACCTCCGTTTGGGTAGAAATTGATATATTTTTTGTGGTTATTTGTGCATAAATGGGCTTATTAGTATTTGGAACTGGTAGGGATTTTTTAGCCTCTTGGTAGGTTACATTATGTTCAGTTTTGTACCGCTGTATCTTTTTTTTCACGTTTCCAAAGGGAACACTCCTTGGAATAGTAGTAGCAGTGGCATGTGATGCAAGAAAGCAAGCGTATAAGCTTATGCAGCATCAGACAAAAAAAAAAAAAAACTACACCATTCCCTTTAAATGCCTGTCCAGTTCCTCCTTAAATTTATTCAACCTATCAACTTCCACAACGACAGATGGAAGTTTGTTCCAGCAATTAACCACTTGCTGGCTAAAGGCAAATTTCCGCACATCTATTCTACATCTGTCCTTTCTTAATTTGAATTTATGCCCCCTTAGGTTCGTAATCTAAACAAGTGGAAGGATCCCATCAGAATTCAGTGTGCTCAACCCATTCAAGGCCTTACACTGGATGTGCCTCTTTACAGTTAAGATAGATTGGTGTTGTGGCTGTGTAGTCAGTACTAATGTGTGCAGTGGATCCACGTGTGGCACAAGTAGCTACTCCTCTGCAGACTGTCTGTGAGTGCCCAACTTCTGGTACTTATAGAATCGTAATGGGTTCGGGATGTACAGTTTAACTCAGCAGTTAAGATAGCTTGCTTTTATCACTGTTGGTAGCTTGGGGTTGTCAAAAGTAAGTATTATTTTCCGTGTAGGAACTAGTATGCAGTCTTTCTTTGTCATAATTCTTCTGACATTAATGATTCCTTGGTCATGTAATTCTTGTTTTAGTTCTTCGTCTGACCCGTTCATGAGGTCCCATTCGGTGATGACGCCTCTTGACGTGTTCGTGGAAACATGGGGTAAAACGGTGATAGAAGTTCCACCAAAAGTTTTCAGTTTTTGTAGTTGCTCAGCCTGTCGAGCAGTGGCAACTTCAACCAGGGTCTCCTGATCTTAGACGATGAACTGTCTTGGGAGTACCTATTGTGCTTTCTAGGCATTTCTGCACACTAGGAATGGAGAGAGTTTAACTGGTTGTTCTTGAGTTGAATGAATAATCAAGAAAGTTGGAGTTCAGATTCTGCCTACGTTAGTCTTTTGACGTTTTGCCACGACAGGACCAGACTCCTCTTGTTCTTGCGTGGTAAAGGTTTCTTCTGTGCACCCAGTGTTTTTCTGGGTTTTATGGACTTGCTCCATTTCACCCTCAAAGGGAGAGTGCCAGGTGGAGGCAGGAGCTTGGCCACCTTTGTGACCAAGCAGTAGTGCGTTAGTAGTAATATGCAAAATAAAAAGAAAAAAGGTTACTTTCCCTCCTGTTCAAGTAAAGTGATTTCTTTACTGAAGCTTATTTAATTGATTGTTAGTGTAACCTGTAAATAAAGAAGACAATTTTATTTATTCAAAAGAGTGCAAATTCACTGGCAAAGACACTTGATCACAAAATCGCTTGGCACCTGGGGCTGTAAGTATATGGCAATATTTCTTACAGATTGCATCACATAAGACTGACACGCATAGGTGATGACATAATATTGCCTCAGTTGTTACTTTCAGCTATATAAGCATGTTCTGCAAGAGTTAAAGTCATTCCTTGCTTGTGTCAGGATGGCGAGTTATGTGCAGTTGACACCACAAAGAAAGTGCTATTGTTGCTTTACACGAGGAAGGATGTTCTTCCTGTCACAATGCTTATAAAGTGTCTTGTAATCAGTCGACAGTGAGTAGATTTCTATCAAAACACAAGAATACTGGTTCTGCTGATAGGAAAAAAAAAGGAACCGGATGCAAAAGAGTCTACGTTAAAACAGGGCTTCGTTTTGAAGCATTTATGCCTTAAAAACCGTAAGGCTTCTTCGTCTAAGCTGAAAAGAGAATGGGAAGAACATACAGGAGTGGTAGCAAGTGCAGTAACAGTCAGAAGACGCCTCTTCAAAAATGGACTTGCAGCTGTCATACTAAGAAGCCCCTCCTCACACAAAAAATGAAAAAGACCCAATTAATTTGGTGTAAGGAGCATGTGAAATGGACCCCCGAGCAGTGGAAGTCAGTTATTTTCTAGGATGAGAAGAAATTCAACCTGCATGGCTCTGATGGGAGATAAACGATTCTCCGTGGTGAAGGATATCATCCAGACTGTATGGTGTCTACAGTGAAATTCGCTCCCACCCAAATGATATGGGGTGCATTTCGTATTGCGGAGTAGGTCACCTGCAGTTTATTAAAGATTCCGTAAATGCCAATGGACACCTGGCTATATTGGAAGGCAATTTGATGGCAACCATTAGAGAACATTTCAATCTGCCAAGTAACTGCATCTTTCAGGATGACTCTGCTCTTTGTCATCGAGCAAAAAGTGTAAGTAGGCACTTCTGTAGTTACTTTAGCTTCATTTCTGCATTACAGGTTTGACTGTAATGTGTTTACATTTGTTATGAAAAAATGGTCCATTACAACTCTTAGCTGGCCAGGAAACATCCCGGACCTGAATCCTATAGAGAACTGTTGGCATCCTGTGGAATCTGCAGTTGCCAGAAAGAAACCAAAGACCCTTCATGAACTTCAGGAAGCCATAATTCGTGTTTGGACCCACAAACTATCAGTTGATTCTTCGGAAATTGATCTTGTCAATGCCTCGATGGTGTGCTGCTGTCATCAGGGCCAGAGGCAGTTCAACTAAATATTAGTTTGCACCTGGTGAACTTTTCATTTTGTTTTCCCATCTAAAATGATAAACTGAAGCAAATTGAGGGCTTCTGATAACATTTCAGCCATAATTGTCGTGTTTACCAAAACTGTTGTAAATGCTCGCTTTGGAATATTTTGAGGGCATTTGCCTTAACTGTTAATAAATATCTTTTGTTTATATTTCTATTTGTGATGCTAGTCATTAATGTAACATACCATCGCGAAAAAGGGTTAGAAATGTGAAATTCCTAGTTGATGCACTTTCTTTGAACACCAGTGTATTTTATATACTATGCTAACTTATTTCCTTCATTCCTTTTCCATTGATCAAGCATTTGCTCAGTTTTTTTTTCAATCCTAACACATTGGGCTTTTCTCAACCACAAGACAGTTCTTGATTAATCTCCAGAACATGGGTACAACCCCATACTTCAGCAAGAAAGAGAGGAAGAAGGCAGTGATAGGTTGGCAAAGGCACCTCCTACTCACTGCTTTCTCCCCCCACACACACGTTACTGGGAGATGTCATGTGATATCACAATATGTTGGAGCTGAAATGAAGAAAAAGAAATGGCAAAAGCAATTTTTTTTAAAGGACTAACAAAAATTAACACCACATACAACCACTGATTCTTCTTGCCTGTACATTACTAGATGTAATGTATATGTGATTAGTCAATGTAATCAGTCAGGGAAAAAAAGTTACTTCTGATAGGACTAAGTCATCAATTCACTGACTACCCAACCTTGAATTTCATTCATGATTGCCTTCATATTCTTCATTTGTTTTCACTACTTAATAATTTAATTATTTTTCACTGGTAAATAACTCAAATTGTTTTCTTTTACTCTCTAACATATAAACTTTGTTGTAATTTGGTTGTACTTATGTAGCATTAATGCTATTATAGAAATTATCGATTAAATGTTATATGCAAATTAATAGTTTTAGGGCATGAATCTATTTAATTTTTGGGTTTGTATTTGTGGTGTAATTTATATTTTGGGTGGAGGCATTTCAGGGATTAAGGCCTAACTGTGCTGTCTAGCAATTTAGTGTGCCAGCAGATATCAGTTCGTCTATAGATCTATGTTGAAAAAATTAAAATGAAATAAAGTTAAAGGAATATATAAAGTATTTTTGAATATAAAAGGTTAGAGGAAATGGGAAATTATTAAAGAATAAAAAGTTAGTGGAGCAGGAGATAAAAAAGTAAAAAATGGGAAAATTAGGAAAAATTACATTCATTCACATGGCCATTTCTCCGCTACTTCCTCAGGGACTTTGGGCAGACAGATAGCCATATTAAATGAATGTCTCATGCATACCCATTTCTGTAGTTCCAATAACAGTTTTACTAAATTCATCATCATATTTAGTTTTAGGTATCCCGATTATAATATAACTGAAAATTACATTAATTTAATTTTTATATTGGTATTAACAACAAACTGGGATTGGGACCCAAAGCCCAAATGTAAAAATAATATGTTTAATAATAAAAATAAAGAAATGACCGTGAATGTAAGTGGCTGCATAAGCAATATCCAACAACCCACTCCATAATATATAGAAGCAATATGGGAAAAAAATAAAGGGAAAATGAATGAAGAAACAAATAAATAAGTAAGACAGAAGTAGAAATGGAAGGAGAGAGTGGAAGGAATATATATCTAAAAATTTTGAAAAATATTAAGTATGGGGCAAATACAGCAAAAGTTATAAGCCAATAAGTAATAAATTTAGACTGGCCATGCTGAGGCCAAAAAAATGTGAAATATCACTTATATGATAGGATAAACCAACCAAAAAAGAAAAATAGATATACAACAGGCAAACAAAGCAAGGAACAAAAAAATAGATAACTGTATTATCCAATCTCGTCAGAGGGCCCTGGATAAACTGAGAATATGTGTATTTAATCTATTATGAAAATTGGGATAAATGTAAAAGTTATGTCATATCAGATTAATGCCATCAATAGTTTGTTTGTTTGTTATTTGGTTTTTAGGAGCATTAGCAACTAAGGCCATATTGCTCCGGGATTTGCGGTGGTCGTTCCCTGACCTTTCCGCATCCTCCGTATTTGGTGGTGACAGGCTTGAACCCCGGTCTAATCAAGAAGTGTGTGCTACGCACTGCTGCTCCTTCCCACCTGGCTACGGAGGCGCCGCCATCAATAGTAGATTGAACATTACATCAGTTTGTTATCTAATTACTATAGTAAGAGTATAATATGTACTGAAAGTGTATTGAAACATAGGCATAACAGTATACAGCTGGCCGTAAGGCCAAAAGAACTTATTAAGACTAAGTAAGAATAGTCTGTGTTGGTCTACATTCTAGGGTATGACAATGTAGACCAACACAGGCTATCTTACTTAGTCTTTATAAGTTCTTCTGGCCTTATGGCTGGCTGTATACTGTTATGCCTATGTTTTAATACATTTTCGGTACCTATACTATAGTAATTATATATTGTATACTCTATTTGGTAAGTTGTGTGGTAAAATCCTTACTTTGTCAATTTTGTTTGATAAAGTAAGGATTATTTATTTATCTCTTATTATACATATTTTATTTGTTACCTTCTACCTCCTTCTATCACTCTTTACTCTCTTATTTTTTTTTTCACTTTATATATATATATATATATATACCGTATTTCCCCATGTATAAGACGCACCCTTTTTTGAAAAATTTGGGGTCTAAAAACTGGGTGTGTCTTATACAGTGGTTGTAGATTTTTGTATTTACATTTCCTGCTTTTTCACACTTGTCGTCTTTGCGCTCATTGTTTCGCACTTATTACCAGTATATTAGGTTACGTTTTGCCACGTTCTGCCCAGAAATGGCTCAGAAAAGATTTTCATACAGTGCTGAATTCAAGTTAAAAGTGATCCAGTTTGCAAAAGTGAATGGAAATCATGCTGCTGAACGTAAGTTTGGTCCTCCTCCAACTGAGAAAAAAATCCAAGACTGGCTACAGGAAGAAGAAACCCTACTGAAAACGTCACGGCAGAAGAATGCCATTAGAGGAAATTCAGCAAAATGGCCTGATTTAGAGAGGGAATTGAAGATATGGATTGAGGAGCAAAGGGCAATTGGAATTCCTGTGTCCACAAAGATGGTTCAGCATGAGGCAAGAAGAATTGCTGATGAAAAAGAAATTACTGATTTCAAAAGAGGACACATTTGGTGCTTCAGGTTCATAAAACGGAATGGACCAAGCATGCGTACACACACCAGACTTGCCCAAAAGATGCCTGAAAGCTATGAGCAGAAGGTCCTTGAATTTCATCGTTTTGTCATTCAATGTCGGAAGACATCAGTTTGAGTTGGGACAGATTGCAAATATGGACAAAGTCCCCCTTCAATTTGATGTCCCAAGTAACAGAACTGTTGATAAGAAGGGGGTGAAAACTGTAACTGTGAAGACAAGTGGACATAAAAAGAGCCATTATACAGTTGTTCTAGCTTGTTGTGCTGACGGAACCAAGCTGCCTCCTATGCTGATTTTCAAATGCAAAACAATGCCAAAAGAAGACATTCCTCGAGGAGTGATTGTCCATGTTCATGACAAGGGTTGGATGGATCAGGATGGGATGAAGATCTGGTTTGAGGAAGTTTGGAGCAGGAGACCAGGTGGGCTCTTACGCAAACCTGCCCTATTGGTGCTTGACCAGTTCAGGGCACACATAACAAAAAACACAAAGAAGATTGCTGCAGAGCAAAAAACAAAACTTGCCGTCATACCTGGAAGCTTGACATCCCAGCTCCAACTACTTGATGTCAGAATTAACAAACCCTTCAAAGCTGCCACGAAAAACGAATGGAACCAATGGATGAAGTCTTCTGGGGACAATTTGACACCAGCAGGAAGAGTGAAGAAACCAACTATAGGAGAAGTTTGTACCTGGGTGAAAAGATCCTGGGATAATATCAAGATTGTGATCGTTGTCAAATCATTTAAAAAGTGTGGCATTTCAAATGCCATAGATGGAACTGAGGACAAGGCAATATATGAAGACAGTGATTCGTCATCAGATACAGATGAGGACAAGCTAACGGATGGGAGTTTTGACAGTGATGAGGAGTTGTATGAATTTTATGATGAATAAAACTTGAGTTCAATAACTTTATGTAATACATTTTTTTTCAAATTTCAGGCCCCAAAATTAAGGTGCGTCTTATATATGGGGAAATATGGTATATAAAAAATTATATTTTATTAAAAATCCTGACTATACATACCATAAATGAGAGAAATAATGCACAACTTGATAAAAAATGCCAAATATCATGACCATCATAAAAATTAAAAATAAGGCATTCTTTATTGTGATCTCTGGACTGAGATGGTGTCCTCTAGATTAGAAAGAAAATTATGGAATAAGTACAAGAAAAAAACAGATATACAAATAATCACTACGCTACTACTAATTTCATTACAAGATTAAATTTATAATTTATCAAGATAGCCTATTTTATATATTATGCTAACTCATTTCCTTCATTCCTTTTCCATTGATCAAGCATTTGCTCAGTTTTTTTTTTAATCATAGGACATTTTGCCCAGGCTTTTTTCAACCACAACACAGTTCTTGATTAATCTCCAGAATATGGGTACAACTCAATACTTCAGCAAGAAAGAGAGGAAGAAGGCAGCGATAGGGTGGCGAACCTTCCACTCATTGCTTCCCCCCCCCCCCCTCCCCTGCATGTTACTGGGAGATGTCATGCGACATCACAATATGTAGGTGCTGAAATGAAGAAAAAGAAATTGCAAAACGGCATTTTTTTTAAAACGACTAACAAAAATTAACACCACATATAATCACTGATTCTTCTCACCTGTACATTACTAGATGATTTCACATGCATTAACAATGAGAATTGCTGATGTGTGTTAACACAAATGCTTGCTTTTTTTTTTTTTTTTTTTTTTTTCCCCCTGGGAGCTGCTGTTCCCAGACCCCCACTTTTGTGGAGGCTGCTGCCCCAACACCCCATTAATATAAAGAGACTAACAACTCATACAATTATTTGTTATTTGAATTTTAGGAGCATTAGCAACTAAGGCCATATTGCTCCAGGGATATGCGGTGGTCATTCACTGACCTTTCCGCATCCTCCGTATTTGGTGGTCACGGGCTTGAACCCCGGTCTAATCAAGAAGCGTGTGATACGCACTGCTGCTCCTGCCCACCTGGCTACGGAGGCGCCTCATTTGAATAAACAAAATCATAATGTAATAGTTAGCATAGTAGTCCTACACACAGTAAATGAGAGTTCAATTCTAAAACAAACATTTAGCAATATTTACAATTATTTTTCCATGAGATTAAATGTATAGCTACCAACATTTGACTTCTGGAAAGCAGATTATTTCAAATCCAGACATTTAATATTAAGGTATGGCCAGTGAATTGTTTACCACTACTACAGTATGCTTTCAAACATTAGCACACTCAAACATTTTCTCTCTGTGGGCTGTCTGCTATTCATCACTTCTGATTATCAGAAGAAAAGATATTCAAGGAAGAGAGAGAGAGAGAGAGAGAGAGAGAGAGAGTGTTTGTTGCAGTCTTTGTTCTCTTCAGAAATTGTTGAATCTAAATTTCTTTTGCAACATGACTCTGCTGCCTAGACTTGGGTGCAAAAAGCATTTCCAAAGTTTCATCATAAAAAAAAAAATTTAAAAAAAACAAAACACACACACACACACACTCAGAAAAACTTTTTTTTCCCATCTGGTTCAATTCTTCTTGAAGTCAGCATTGCTATGTGAAATTATTATAATAACAAACATGACTTGAGCTAATCTCTTATACAGCAAATTCTCAAAAGCTCTAACACTATTAAGCCTACTTCCTCAATATCCTGAATTCCAACAATTTCCCATGAAAACTTCCAGAGAAATAATGCTGTAAAATTCTTGTTAATTCAAACTGCATTTAACTTTCTCGATAAATTTACATTTGTACAATTCGAACCTCTAAAACGTGGTCACATAAAATGTTTCGATGCAGTTTAAATTCAATGAGAATTAGGAGGAAGTATGCTGGCGAAGTTCATAATATCAATTCTTCAGATGTTTAAACGTTCTCTCTCTCTCTCTCTCTCTCTCTCTCTCTCTCTCTCTCTCTCTCTCTCTCTCTCTCTCTCTCACATCTAAATCACTTTGACAAAATCAAGTGGTCTGCTGCCAATAATTCAGGCAGTAGAAAAGGTGTAAATGCTGCTGAATTTGGGATTCCTTCTAAAACACACAACTTATCTAGCAAAAAAAAGATTGCAATTTGGAAGCAGGCAGTTCATATCCAGCCCTTAACAGTAATGAGATATGCAGGTTATTCAGATACAGACCAACATGTATTGAAATGGTTCTCTCAGTGCAGCAAGAAAACATTCCTTTGATTAAGGAACTTATTCACAAAAAGGCTGACCAATTTGCTAAAGATCTTAATCATGACGGATTCATGACAAAGTAATGGATGGCTAGTAAATTTTTTTAAAAAACTGTTATATAAGTTTTCCAAACACATTTGGAGAAACTAACTTTAAATGTTCAAATAAGTGGATTACTCAATTGATGAAGAGTTATTTCCCAGGTGCAAACAAAAGGAACAAGTTAGGTAATGTATGCATTGCACTGCAGTTTAGGCATGTTCAATTATCAAATATTACACATTGAGTTAATTTCTGTACTGTACTCAAGAAATATTTACTAAAACCTTGCCATGTGGTAGGAAGCTGTGTGAGAAAACATTTGTTTAGCAATTATTTTATTTCATATATATTTTTTGAGGGGGGGGGATGACTGCACAGGAAACATTAACCATTGTCATGACATTTGGTAGAAAAGTAGGAAAAAAACAGGTTTTCTACACTGCACAAAAAAATAAATTCCACTCACAAAATACACATTTTGAATTAAAAACAGATATGGCATACTTTACCAGTACCACATGCTTTTAATATTAACTTACCTAACTTTTTTTTTTGTCCGTGCATTTCTGTTTAGATTGGCATTTAGAAAAGATATTATAGCAGACTGCACCTCTTCAGAAATGTCAAGTCATAGTTTTGTTTACAACAATGGCAATGTTTCTCAGACTTGGCTGTTAAGAGTCAAGGTCATTTCCAAAGCTACACCAGAAAGAGATCTGAAATTTTTCCGCCTCCTGGTTGAATAGTTTCTGATATTTAGCATAGCTATGAAGAATTATTAAAAGAACAATAGTGACTCGGGATAACTCAATATATTTCATGATTCCTTGTGCACATAAATCGTTCCACAACCAAGGAGAACTGGATATCAATCCTTCCTTCTTTCATAATAAAGTCATACAGCTTCTGCTATGAGTGTATTAAATATTTGATAGTATGAATCAGAGCTGTAATACTCAATATGTTCTACGTTGATAATAATATTAGTAAAATAATAAGAGGAGTTTACCTCAATATAGTACGTAAAACACTTCCATATGATACCCTCCAGAAATTAAAACGGAAAAAACGAAAAAAATCGACAACTTACCGGTACATTATAGTAAAATATAAATAATTAAATAATCAATTTAACACAATTCAAATCAATCTTAAAACAATTAAAAATCAAATTAACGCAATTAAAAGAATCTAATGAAAATATTCAAAACGATTTTCCTTCCTGAAGCTGACAACTTTTCGACCGTATGTCGTGATCACAGGAATGAAAATTACCGAATCAGGTTAAACCTGACACTTAAATAGTGATTATTTGTCTTCGCACATGCGCGTAAAGGTCTATGCAACAGAGATCAAATATGGCCGCCGAACATTAACAGAATTCTCGTGTAATTTAATTTCAACAGTTTCTGCAATTAATAGTAGCGTATAATTACATTGCACGTTAAGTATTTTGGCCTCGTTAAATAAAAAAGTATGTTTTTCGTTAATGGCATGAAAGGCTAATTCTGACGCTGCTGAAGGAGAAGCCCGAACTGAGGCTTCATGTTGATTTACAGGAATATTAAGAGAAAATCGCGTCGAACCTTGGTAAGACGAGTCGCAATCACAGCAAGAAATGTTGTATACTAGATCATTAATTTGTGTTGCGAACGCGGAAAGAACTGAGTGATTGTTCAGTATAGTGTGTAATTTCCGTATTGGCCTAGCTACAATTTTAAATTCGGTATCTTCAAAGAATCTGTTAAGCTGTTTGTGCAACTGTTCAACATACAGGACAGAAATAAAGTATTTTTTGATATTACTATTGTTGATTGGTGTAGTATTTTGTATCCTATCCTTAGCCTGTACCCTAATTCAGTTTATTGTGGTAATGGAATAACCCCTGTTTAAGAATCTGCTAGTTAATATTTGTATTTCTGAGTCCAAAGCAGATTCCGTCATTGAATATTTTTTATAGGCATTTAGAAATTAATTAAAGATAATCGATCTTTTGTAGGTGAACGGGTGATAGCTTTTATAATGCAGAAGCATACCGGTGTTTGTAGGTTTTCGATAGATGCTAAATTGTATTTTATTTGAGTCCCGGGTAAGCGTGAAATTTAGAAAGTTTAATGACTTGGTATCCGTATCCTCCCTTTCCAATGTAAAATGTCTTGGATAGTACTACTATCGGTAATAACTAGAACATCGTCTAAATACCGTCCAAAGGTGTCAAATGTATATGCTCAATCGTTGAGAGATAGATCTCTGACATTAAGCCACTCAGGCTCAAACCCATTGGCAATTCAAAAATTTGTTTGTACACCTTGTCGCGAAAGGTGATGTAGTTGGCCTCAACTAACAGTTTAATTAAGTGAAAAATTTCCTTAATAGGTAGCTTCATATAATTAATCGGTGTAGAGTTTTTATTTAACATATCCCAAATAATATCTAATGTGTATTCAATGTTTACATTCGTATATAACGAGGTAACATCTAGTGAGAATAAATTGTCATTGTCGCAGAGTCTACAGTCTTTAAGATTATTAAATAATGTATCGTAGTTCTTAATTCCAAATTGTATTACCTGTCTAAAGGGTTTTATAATGTTATATACATGTGTGGCTAAGATGAAAATGCCAAGTTCCTGTAGGGAACAATAAGTCGAATAGGAAATCCAGTCTTGTGTAATTTTACCTGACCGAAAAGTGCAGGAATATTATATGTTCTAGACTTCAATTCCTTTAACTGAACCATAGTAATGTAGTCGTTTTTTCGATACGTGGTTAACGTTTTATTGTATTGATTGACAAATTGGTAAACAGTGCTGGGTCTACTTCACGATAAGTGGAGGTATCTGACACAACTGGATCTAACTTATTAATATAATCATGTTTATCTAGTATTACCACTGTATCTCCTTTATCTGCCCTCTGTATAATAATATCCTTATTTCCCCGAAATTCTCGTAAAGCTGAACTGTCATGTGTATTCAATTTAGGAAGTCACGTTTCTTTTATGTTATTCACTACTTGGTTAACTTGTTGAATAAATACATCTTTTTGTGGAACATTACGAAGTCCAAATTCAATATTAATTACGCATTGTTTTTTAGGTAGTTTTCGAGGTGGTATATTATAATTTAGTCCTTGGGATAAAAGTGAGATCTTGTCCTGCGATAGTGTACATGAGGAAAGATTTGTAACCCGTTGATATGACAGTTCGTTGGATACTGGGTGAGGGGGTGTTCGTGAACTAGCTGACATATTCAGTGGTAGTACGTTGTGTGTCTGTGGGGGAGTTGTCACCCAACTCATATGCACTTGGTCGCAAGCCCGCGACAATGTGTTAGAATTCGCATGAACGTGTTTTGACCTATCCGATAATGTTTGCAACTTATTAACGTGTCTGTTTTTTTATTTCTGAGGCCTGTGCTTTCCGTCACAAATCTATCGAGGTCTTCAATATAGACCAATCGTTCGGATGTAGATAACTTTTTGATTTATCGCGAAGCTTCCTAAGCTGGGAAGGTATTTTTGTTTATTCGAATATCGAGATTTTAAGGCAAGCTTAACAATATTACGCGATGTCGCCAGTGTTAGTTGTTTTATGCCTGAAATTTTTTGATTTAAATTCACCCTGGAAACTTCGGAACGGTGTTGTTTTGAAGGCAATATTTTAGAAAAGAAATATGGTAACTTTGGGCCGAGTACCTTAGTGTAGATTTAATGTAATTTTGCACCAAGCCATTCAAAAAATCTCCCATAATTGTGTGTATCGATTGTTTACTACTGGAGAGACAGGAAGTGAATGAAATAGTCAATAAGAGTTTAAAAATGAATTAGATAGTTTGAATCAGAGCTGTAATACTCAATATGTTCTACATTGATAATAATATTAGTAAAATAATAAGAGGAGTTTACCTCAATATAGTACGTAGAACACTTCCGTATGATACCCTCCAGAAATTAAAACAGAAAAAACGAAAAAATCGACAACTTACCGGTACATTAGAGTAAAATATAAATAATTAAATAATCAATTTAACACAATTCAAATCAACTCCTCTTATTATTTTACTAATATTAAATATTTGAAGATTTATTTTTTTTCTACTGTATGCATAAAAAAACTTTATTATGTAATAAACTTAAACTGACATTCACGGAATACTGTCTATATCTGTCTTTTGTAACTGTGATTGATAAGATAGTTGCCCTTTGCTAATTTATTGACAAGGGAGAGTAGTGCTTTGGTTTGTACAGCCACTCCCCGATTAATGTAAGGGTTGCATTCCACGGAACTCTACGTAAGTCAGAATTTCCCCCATGCTTGTGCAGCACTCACAACTATGCTCACTGAATTGATTGAATCAAAAAAAAAAAAAAAAAAAAAAAGGAAGAAAGAAAAAAAAAAGTTCGACGAACATGTAAAAAGAATTATTTATTGTATTTATTCATTTTTTATCTCGTGCACAGGAAAAATTACAAAAGTGTGTAATTTAAAAATTACAAAAAAAAAAAAAAAAAGAGGGACAGGCATAACATCAGTAAGTTTTACCTCTTGAGCATCGTTGCCAGAATCGCCGTCTTCAGCTGATAAGTATGCTGCTTCGGAGGTTGAGGGCTGTGGAGATTTAGAAGGGGTTGGCTGCTCAACCTTATGAAAGAACATATTAATGGATGACTGGATGGTGGTTTTTTTCTTTTCATCGTAGATTTCTTTGTAGCAAGCAAGCAAGCATATCATTCACCCCTCTGTTAACTTTTTAAGAATCGTTCGCTGTCAGGATCAACCTGCTCAAACATTGCCATTGCCGATGCAATTACACAAAATGCCACTGCCATCTCTTTGGTTATGAAGCATCTCGGGTCCTCATTTGGTTCATCTTGAGCTTCGGCAGCATTTTCTTCTTTCACTATCATTGCCTGCAAGTCAATGATATGTCAATATCTATTAACTCCTCCACATCTTTGGCGTCAACCTTCAACTGAAGTAACTTTGCAACCTTTACAATCTTATCTGTAACCTCTTCATATGATGATTCATCTTTTTCAAACCCTTTGAAGCCTTTTATATGCCATGTGCCATTTAAACAATTTTTAGTAATTTCTGGCCAGGCATTATTAATGTTTAAGATGGCGTGGTAAATATTGTAAGATTTCCAAGTCTCTTAACATAAAATTTTCTCACTGTCTACTGTAGTCAATGCCTTAGGAAATGTGTGTAAATAGTATGCTTTTAAATTCGAAATAACACCCTGATCCATAGGTTGGATGAGTGAAGTCGTGTTTGGGGGTTGAAATGTGACTCTCATGTTCGAATTGAAATCATCTAGATGTGTAGGATGTCCAGGAGCATTATCTAATAGAAGCAAAATCTTGAGAGGAATGTTGTTATCTTTACAATATTTTTCAACCTTGGGAATGAAGCACCATTTAAACGAATTGTCAAAGAGAGATACTGTTATCCATGCTCTCTGGTTCGATCGAAAATGCACGGGTAGGGTGGCTTTATTGATGCCTTTAAATGCAAGAGGATTTCCAGAATGGTGCACAAGCAGTGGTATTAATCTGTAATCTCCCACTGCATTAGCCCCAAGCAAGAGGGTGGCCCTATCTTTTGAAGCCTTGAAACCTAGCATTGTCTTTTCCTCTTTGGAAATGTGTTTGATCTGGAATTTTTTCCAATACAAAGCAGTCTCGTCAACATTAAAAATTTGCTGCGTTAAATAGCTACCTTCATCAATAATTTTTTCCAAGACATCAAAAAATTTCTCTGCAGCTGCAGAATCAGCACTGGTGACTTCACTGCATACTTTAATGTTTTGGAAACCAGCACGATGCCTGAATCTATTAAACCACCTGTTTTTGCCATGAATTTGGCTTGGAGTTTGCTGTACTTATCCTTAATATCTTCATAAATACTTCTTGCTTTTACTTGAATGGCCATTGAACTCAGGGGCACTTCTGAATCTGATTTTCCATCCATATTATTAATAGCTATTCCATCTTCAATATTGCACCTGAACACTGTTGATCTTAAATGCGTTGATGCATTTTTTTATAGCACTGACCATTAAAATAGCACTGTCCACTGAAGCAACTAGGTCTAATTCCCTTGCAATAGATTAGCATTAGCACATGATGAAAGAAAGCAAACTTATATAGCATCAGCCAAAAAAAAAAACACATTCCCTTCTCATTTCACCCATCCAACTCGCTCCAAATATTTGTCTAGTTCTGCCTTGAATTTATTTCAGCTATCAACTTCTACAATGACAGATGGAAGTCCGTTCCAGCAATCAGCCACATGCTGGCTAAAGGCAACCTTTCACACATCTGTCCTACAACTGTCTTTCCTCAATTTCAATTTATGCCCTCTCAGGCGATTATTCTGAGCAAGAGAAAGAATCCCATCAGCATTGAGCATTCAAGGCTTTATCCCCTCAATCAGATCACCTCGCAGGTGCCTAGTCTCCAGACACTGTAATTTGCAAAACTTAAGCTTTCTTTGTAAGAGCAACCCTTTGTTCCAGTCACTAATCTTGTTCGTTCCAGCAGCTCTACATCCTTCTTAAAATGAGGCATCCAGACATGTATACAGTACTCAAGGTGTGGCCTGACCATTGCCTTATACAAGTGGATAATCACCTCCTTATCCCTGCTAGAAAAAATTTCTGTATATCATTGCCAAGGCACCACAAGCTACTCTTGCAGACTGTCTGCACTGCTCAGAAAACTTCATGTCTGCCTGCACAATTACCCCCAGGTCCTTTTCATTCTCTACCAGTCAGTGTAGTACCACACAGTTGATACGTTACTCTGGGGTTACTGCTTCCCATATGCAGTACTTTACATTTGTCAATGTTGAACTTCAGTTGCCACCTCTCAGCCCATCTGCTCAACTTTTTCTAGATCCTGTTGCAGCAGTGTACTGTCATTAGTGTCATTAACAACCCTGCTGACCTTTGTATCGTCAATATCATTAATAAATACAGAAAACAACAATGGACCAAACACTGAACCCTGTGGGACTCCACTATAACATTAGTCTACAAAGAGCAGTGTCCATTGATTACCACTCTGTCTTCTCCCACTCAACCATCCCTTTATCCATAGCAGCAGTCTTCCATGTTCAACCGTATCAAAAGCTTTTCTAAGATCCAAATATATGATATCAAAATTATTCTTTGCATCCAGTTCTTTTGTGAACACATCATAGTATCCAATCAAACATTGTCAAATTTTGTCCTGCTTTGTACTTAATCAAAGAGATTTGTACTTAATCAAAGAGAAAACCGCGTCGAACCCTGGTAAGACGAGTCGCAATCACCGCAAGAAATGTTGTATACTAGATCATTAATTTGTGTTGCGAACGCGGAAAGAACCGAGCGATTGTTCAGTATAGTGTGTAACTTCCGTATAGGCCTAGCTATAATTTTAAATTCGGTATCTTTAAAGAATCTGTTAAGTTGTTTGTGCCACTGTTCAACATATGGGACAGAAATAAAGTATTTTTTGATATTACTATTGTTGATTGGTGTAGTATTTTTTATCCTATCCTTAGCTTGTACCCTAATTCGATTTATTGTGTTAATGGGATAACCCCTGTTCAAGAATCTGCTAGTTAATATTTGTATTTCTGAGTCCAAAGCAGAATCCGTCGTTGAATATTTATAAGCATTTAGAAATTGATTAAAGATAATCGATCTTTTGTAGGTGAACGGGTGGTAGCTATTATAATGAAGAAGCATACCGGTGTTTGTGGGTTTTCGATAGATGCTAAATTGTATTTTGTTCGCGTGACGGGTAAGCGTGAAATTTAGAAAGTTTAATGACTTAGTATCCGTATCTTCCCTTTCCAATGTAAATTTGAGTCTAGAATGAATGTTATTAAACGAATGTAAAATGTCTTGGATAGTACTACTATCAGTAATAACTAGAACATCGTCTAAATACCTCCCATAGTACGTGATACGGGGACGAAAAGGTGTCAAATGTATCTGTTCAATCGTTGAGAGATAGATCTCTGACATTAAGCCACTCAGGCTCAAACCCATTGGTAATCCAAAAATTTGTTTGTACACCTTGTCTCGAAAGGTGATGTAGTTAGCCTCAGCTAATAGTTTAATTAAGTTTAATTAAATACAAACAAATTTTTGGATTACCAATGGGTTTGAGCCTGAGTGGCTTAATGTCAGAGATCTATCTCTCAACGATTGAACAGATACATTTGACACCTTTTCGTCCCCGTATCACATACTATGGGAGGTATTTAGACGATGTTCTAGTTATTACTGATAGTAGTACTATCCAAGACATTTTACATTCGTTTAATAACATTCATTCTAGACTCAAATTTACATTGGAAAGGGAAGATACGGATACTAAGTCATTAAACTTTCTAAATTTCACGCTTACCCGTGACGCGAACAAAATACAATTTAGCATCTATCGAAAACCCACAAACACCGGTATGCTTCTTCATTATAATAGCTACACCCGTTCACCTACAAAAGATCGATTATCTTTAATAAATTTCTAAATGCTTATAAATATTCAACGACGGATTCTGCTTTGGACTCAGAAATACAAATATTAACTAGCAGATTCTTGAACAGGGGTTATCCCATTAACACAATAAATCGAATTAGGGTACAAGCTAAGGATAGGATAAAAAATACTACACCAATCAACAATAGTAATATCAAAAAATCCTTTTTTCTGTCCCATATGTTGAACAGTGGCACAAACAACTTAACAGATTCTTTAAAGATACCGAATTTAAAATTATAGCTAGGCCTATACGGAAGTTACACACTATACTGAACAATCGCTCGGTTCTTTCCGCGTTCGCAACACAAATTAATGATCTAGTATACAACATTTCTTGCGGTGATTGCGACTCGTCTTACCAGGGTTCGACGCGGTTTTCTCTTAATATTCGTGTAAATCAACACGAAGCCTCAGTTCGTGCTTCTCGTTCAGCAGCGTCAGAATTAGCCTTTCATGCCATTAACGAAAAACATACTTTTTTATTTAACGAGGCCAAAATACTTAACGTTCAACGTAATTATACGCGACTATTAATTGCAGAAACCGTTGAAATTAAATTACACGAGAATTCTGTTAATGTTCGGCGGCCATATTTGATCTCCGATGCGTGGACCTTTACGCGCATGCGCGAAGACATATAATCACTATTTAAGGTGCAGGTTTAGCCTGATTCGGTAATTTTCATTCCTGTGATCACGACAGTCGGTCGAAAAGCATTGTCAGCTTCAGGAAGGAAAATCGTTTTGAATATTTTCGTTAGATTCTTTTAATTGCGTTAATTTGAATTTTAATTGTTTTGAATTGATTTTGAATTGTGTTAAATTGATTATTTAATTATTTATATTTTACTTTAATTATATTTATATTTTACTTTAATGTACCGGTAAGTTGTCGATTTTTTCGTTTTTTCCCGTTTTAATTTCTGGAGGGTATCATACGGAAGTGTTCCACGTACTATATTGAGGTATACTCCTCTTATTAATTTACTAATATTATTATCAACGTAGAACATA
Organism: Mastigoproctus giganteus; assembly: GCF_048544385.1. Classification (NCBI taxonomy): domain Eukaryota; kingdom Metazoa; phylum Arthropoda; class Arachnida; order Uropygi; family Thelyphonidae; genus Mastigoproctus; species Mastigoproctus giganteus. Next base: position 119,127,209 of record NC_143580.1, on the reverse strand, counting down.
TTGAGTATTACAGCTCTGATTCATACTATCTGAGATGTAACATATATATTGCAATGGATGTGAATACCTGCAGGATAAAGTCTGTTTTTCCTTCTAATTTATTCGAGAGTTTATCATGGCCATATTCTTCAGTGAAATTATGAAATAATTCACAGAATTTTTTAAAAATCTGATTTTAATACTGTTTTAGTATTTTTTTTAGAAAACAAAAAATATAGAAGAAAAAATGGTTTTTGCAAAAATGACAACTAAACTCTATGGTACCAACTTTAGTATGATGGTAATATGGAAAAGGATCAAATCAAGTAAAAAGATGGACTCTCTCTCATAAATGCAAACTTAGCATTGATGCAAGTGCTGAAATTCTAAAAGGATCAGAGCTACTGTTTCACATCTGTTGCAACAAGTCTGTGGGATGGGGGGGAGAACTGATCCAATCAGAAAGCATCTATAGTTCCATTTGTGCAAAGGGATATAATAACTCAAAACTTTATGGGGAGGAAAGAATGGCAAATTTCTACTGGTTCAATTTTAATGAAGGCTTAACAAATCTTTCTAAAAGACCCATATATAAAATTTCATAATGGAAAGTAAGCTGTTATATGCAGATGGATAAACAGACAATGAAGACAGTAAGCATATTGTGCATTTGCAAATGAATGCTCCTAACAAGAGGACGAAATGTAAGAAAACGATGATGTAGAAGGAATACCTACTTGCCAGGAAAACAAAGCTCAGAAGGCAACAGACATATTGCATAGATTTATTGAAGACTGCATCCATTAAAAGAATGTCAAAAGCATTTTAAACATGCTTGATGGCAAGAAAACATGGTCCTGAAGGTATTTCTCCACTTTCTCTTAAATCCTGTGCTCCTGAGCTTACACCTGTTCTGTGTTGCCTTCTTACACTTTCTTATTCCACAAGTGCTTTCCCTTCTGTTTGGAAATTTGTTGATATTCAGCCTTAACTTCTTACATAAACCGAGGCTTTAGCCCTAAACTATTCTGTAATCTAAATTACTCCACACCATCAGGCATCTCTCATATTGTGGAGTTATACTTTGCAACTGGGTTGTCATCATTGCAACACCAGGTTACCTGTCCACCCACTGATGAGGAGCCAATAAGCTCTGAAGCAGTGCTGTAAGGGTGATGGTATCTGCTGAGAATAAATAACAATAGTCTTCTCCTATGGTGAAGTGTTACTTATTCGATGCAGTGCAATATCATGGTAACTCATTGTGAAGGTATTCACAATATATGACATACTTAATGATGTCAATTTATAACTACTTAAGTAGTTGGCTACATACAGAAATGATGCAACTGCACTAACTTGTACGCTAACTGACTCCATATGTAACCTGAGGCCTAAACTATTCTGTAATCTAATCCATTACTAACAAAGTCTCTTCACTCCCTGTCTCATAGATATTGTTTCTGCTGCATGACTCTTCTATACTTCCATGGGCACTGTTTTTGTGAATTGGCTTCTATAATTCCTGATCTCTTTCAAAGCAGTCTAAACACATGCTGCAACCAATCAGGATACTTTTACTGTCCAACGCCAAACTCACACAACTAACTTTTCTTCTTTCTCATCTATTCCTTCAACTTCTGTTTTCTGGAACTTCCCTTCACAAGTATTTCCTGAAATCTACAGAAATTAAAGTCTAATGTCAACAAGTAAGTCTAATACCTCTTGTGCCTGGATTTTCAAAAAAAAAAAAAAAAAAAAAAAAAGCATCCAATAAGCAAAGTGGAAGCATTTCTCCAGAGAATCATTTAACAACTTGAAACATGAAGTTATCTGGCACCAAGAAATATACATACATGAAAAGTTATCCAGAAAAGAGAAGTAAGAGCAATAAATAAGGAAAAAGGAAATTGTAGTTCTAAAAAGTCGAATTTAGGTAGTGAATGGATGCTGACTACTTGCAGCATGTTTTTGGACTAGTCTAAAAGAGTGGGGGGGGGGGGGAAATTACTGATGCCAGTTTGGATGAACAGTACCCATGGAAATAGCTACAGAAACGGCATGTAGCAGAAAATGAGACCGGGAGTGATGAACCTATGTAAGAGATTGATCAATAATTAACTTGGCATCTTGAGAAAGGCTTTGGGGCCACTAACCCACAAGTGGGAGCAATATTGCATAGTAGGGTGGATTTGTGATTTTTACAGAGTGGGCAGTTGTACAGAAAAAATGTAATTCCAAGTGCAAAAAAGAACACCCAGTTTTTGGAATTCAGAGGAAGAAATATTTGTGATGTGATTATATCAAGAGAGATCAGAAGTCACAGTATCCCTAAGAGAGATATAGGACTGTCTAGAAATCTGAGTGTCAGTGGAGATGACAGTCAGATTAGAGCATAAGAGCAGTAGACTTTTCTGTGAGAAATAATGTAGGAATGAATTTTAGCATATTGAAGTGAACTAGTTTTCTTTGCCCCATTGGAAAATTACCTGGAGATTGGAATTTAAGGAATTGGCAATGGATAATTGAGAAGTTTAGACAATTTGTGGTAAGTGGAATGCAGTGTGCTATTATGAGCAAAAGTATGTAGTGGATTTCCAGTTAGTGGAAGCTCACTGATATACAAGGGGGAAAGAATGATCATCAATAAAGATTCCATCATATTAATGCAATTAAGAGTTTATGGTTGCTAGATTTCTCTATTAATTTGGAAATAGTAGATGTACGTGCAATGAATCAATAACTGGATGGAAGGAATTTTCCACCCTTTTTCAGGAACTGGTCAATATTGAGAAAATTTCCAAGCAGAAGGAAAAAATTGCAAAGGTAAAGAAAGTGCCCATGAAAACTACCCATAAAATACTGGACCCTATTGCCAAATTGCTTTCTGTTAAGTGCTGATTGATCTGAATCACTATGTCAAATCCCAGGGGCTCACATCTGGTGAGTATGGGCTTGGAAAACCCAGGGTCCTGAGCTGGATATCATCATTCTTCACTTTCTTGGTGATTCGCTTCTAATTCTGACACACTCTCTCAGGGTAATATGGGAATTTTTTTTTTTTTTTTTGGGTGGTGCAGCATAAACCTCAGGCTTCCTTGCACCATATGGATTATTATTATTATAATTCTTAAGATCATAGAACAGTTAAAGAACAAGAAAACTTACGGACTGGACTACATTACAGTAACCGAAGTAAAGAGAAATAAAGAACAGTTCACTGTTCTCTTAGTGGAGCTTATAGCATGAATGTTAGAATTGGGAAATTATCCTACAAATCTACTTTCCTTTAAAATACTCCCTATATATAAAAAGGGACAACCTGATGACTTTTGTAATTATAGACCAATTACAATTCAGTTGGTTATGAATGAAATAATAGAAAATTATATATTTTCCCATATGAGAAAATATTTACATCAGTATTGACTGTTAAACAACTCTTTATTCTCATATCAGAAGGGCAAGAGCACACAGACATTATTAGAAAGTTTAGTAGACTCTTTTAACTTACATTTAAACAACAAGAACTTCATAATGATTTTATTTATTGATTTGACCAAAGCATATTACTTAATTGATATCCCAATCTTGAAACAGAAATTACTGAAATATGGTATAAGGGGAAGAATCAATCAACTCTTAGCATCTTAATTAACCAAAAGAAAAATAACAGTAGAAGTACAGAATACAAAGAGAAAATCATATAATGTAAAGAGAGGAGTACCTCAGGGCACTCATGCTGGGCTAATCATCTTCAACATCTATATAAATGACATATTCGAAGAAATAAAGAATTCCTTTTTAAAAATTTATGCAGATGATATAATCTTATATACAATTGGAAAGAACCTGACAAAAATTGCAAAAGATTTACAGCAGGATGTAATAAATTTAAAAAATTGGTTGCATGACAATAAATTAGCACTCAGCTTCGAAAAAACAAAATTTTTGGTAATTAGACCTCCTCATCAAACCCTGGACATTCATCCCTCTATTAAATTACATGAACATAAATGCCTATATGTTCAGGATTTCCAGAATTGCAAATGTCTAACAGTGGAAGAAGTTTCAAATCACTGTTACCTTGGGTTATGGATTGACTATAGTCTAAGTTGGGCAATGCATATGACAAACTTGTACAAAAAATGAGATTTTACGTTTACTTTTTTTATTACATTAAAAATAAGTTAAATCTAAGAACAAAAGTAACCTTATATTATGCATTAGTGGACTCCCAACTCAATTATTTAGTAAATGTATAGGCATGAGCAAATATAACTGAAATAAGGGTAATAAACAACTTACTTAATAGGATTCTGAAACTTTTAATCGGGACAAACTCTTGGAATGATCTGAATAAGAGAAGGTAATTTTTGTTGAAATATACAATACTTTATCCAATTCAAAAACTGAAATTAAATTTATTCTTGAAGAATCTTAACACTATTTATGAAGAGTCGAATCTTCAAAGGAATGTATCACATAACTTTAGGAATCCAAAAGCTATTGTTTTGCCTCACCCTAGGGTACTTAATAAATTTGGAGATAGGCACACAATGAACATAATAAATAACTTGTTGGCTAGTGTTGATTTCAGGCTCAGGAGAAGTTATTCTATCTCCAAATTAAAATTCCTAATAAGAAGATTTTTGATACTCAATGATACAGTAGATTAGACCTGATATGCAGATCAATTACTTTCTCTGTTTGCAGTGTGGAATGTACTATGTGTAATGACTTCATTGTCTTTTCTATTAGTTAACAAATCTGTACACAAAAACTGTTTTAAATGATGAATTACAACTTGTTGTCAAGAAATCTTAACAAGTTCTTTTATTGTAAACAAATTCTCTTGATAAAATTGTATTGTATTGTATTGCTGCTATTATTATTATTATTGCTGCTCTTATATTATTTCTCCCTGATTGGGGGTTCCACCTCGTGACGGGTATTGCTACCAAGTACACAGGGTGGTTGTTGTTATGTTACTGTTGGTCGAGGAACTCTCTGACAATCCTACAGGTGTTCAGGATTGCGACTTTCTGGAGTTTCTTGTAGGTGTTCGTTGGGAGACCTATTGCTGCTAGGCTGTTATGTAGGGTCTTTGGCACCATACCTGTGGTTGATGCGTTGATCGGAATGGTCGATACTTGTTGCATATGCCACATCTCTTTGATCTCCTGTCTTAGGTTTGTGTACTTCCTGATTTTTTCCCCCATGGGTTTTCTGCAGGTTGCCAGTGTCGGGTACTGCTATGTCAGTCAGTCAGTTAGTTATTATTATTATTATAATACAATACAATACAATACAATTTTATCAAGAGAATTTGTTTACAATAATAATAATACAATACAATACAATTTTATTTATCAAGAGAATTCGTTTACAATAAATGAACTTGTTAAGAAAAGTAAATTTCTTGACAAGCTGTAATTCTTCCTTTACAACAGTTTTGTACAAATTTGTTATCTTACAGAAAAGACTACGAAGTCACTACACACAGTATATTCCACACTACACACAGTATATTCCAAACAGAGGTAGTAGTTTATCTGCATATCAATTCTAATCTACTGTGTCATTGAGTATCAAGAATTTTCTTATTAGGAATTTTAATTTGGAGATGGGCGTAACTTCTCCTGAGCCTGAAATCAATGCTAGCCAACAAGTTGTTTATTATATTCATTGTGTGCCTATCTCCAAATCTATTTAGTTTCCTAGGGTGAGGCAAAGTAATTGCTTTTGGGTTCCTTAAATTTTGTGAGACATTTCTTTGCAGATTGGACTCTTCAAAAATAGTGTTAAGATTTTTTAAGAATAGATTTAACTTCAGTTTTTGAACTGGATACAGTATTTTATGTTTCAACAAAAATCGCCTTCTCTTGTTCAGGTTGGCGCACTATGGCCATAGCTGCCGATGCTCCTAATAAATCCCGAAACAAATAAACAAACAAACTTGTTCAGGTCATTCCAAGAGTTTGTACCCATTAAAAGTTTCAGAATCATATTCATTAAGTTGTTTATTACTCTTATTTCTGTTTTATTTGACCGTGCCCATATATTTACTAAATAATTGAATAATTCTAATGCATAAAATAAGGTAACTTTTGTTCTAAGATTTAACTTATTCTTAATATAGTAGAAAAAGTACACATAAAATCTCATTTTTTTGTACAAGTTTGTTATATGCATTGCCCAACTTAGACTGTAATCAATCCATAACCCAAGGTAATAATGATTTGCAACTTCTTCCACAGTCAGACATTTGCAATTCTTGAAATTCTGATCATGTAGGCAATCATGTTTGTGCAATTTGATAGAGGGTTGAATGTCCAAGGTTTGATGAGGAGGTCTTATTACCAAAAATTTTGTTTTTTCAAAGCTGAGTGCTAATTTATTATCGTGCAACCAAGTTTGTAAATGTATTGCATCCTGTTGTAAATCATTCTCCATTTTTGTTAGGTTCTCTCCTATTGTATATAAGATTATATCATCTGCATAACTTTTTATAAAGGAGTTCTTAATTACTTCGAATATGTCATTTATATAGATGTTGAACATGATTGGCCCAGCATGAGTGCCCTGAGGTACTCCTCTCTTTACATTATAAGATTTTCCCTATGTATTTTCTACTTCTACTGTTATTTTTCTCTTGGTTAAATAATTTGCTAGGAGTTGATTGAGTCTTCCCCTTATACCATATTTCAGTAATTTCTGTTGCAATATTGGGATATCAATTAGGTCATATGCTTTGGTCAAATCTATAAATAAAATCAATATGAAGTTATTGTTGTTTAAATGTAAGTTTAGAGAGTCTACTAAGTTCTCTAATAATGTCTGTGTGCTCTTACCCTTCTGATATGAGAATAGAGAGTTGTTTAACAGTCCACATTGATGTAAATATTTGCTTATATGGGAAAATATATAATTTTCTATTATCTTATTTAAAACTGACTGAATTGTAATTGGTCTATAATTACAAAAGTCATCAGGTTGTCCCTTTTTATATATAGGAATTATCTTAAATGAGAGTAAATTTGTAGGATAGCTTCCCGACTCTAACATCCATGCTATTCGCTCTACCAAGAGAACTGAGAACTGTTCTCTGTTTCTCTTTACCTTGGTTACTGTAATACAGTCCAGTCCGTAAGATTTCTTGTTCTTTAATTGTTCTATAATTTTAAGAATCTCAGTATAATGTGGAGCTAAGACTACACAAGAGTTCATTATCTGAGGAAGCCTATCTTGTTGAGTAAAGGAATCTTGGCAATAATGTATTAAATATCTGTTGAGATCTAATACAGCTTTGGCAAACCTATTTGCAGCCTCATATTGTTTGTTTGCACCAGAAATCTGTTTTACTAGTGTTTTAATTTGGTTTCCCCTTGCCTTTTTCTTCCCTGTACTTAACATGTTATTTATAATGCTCCATTTATCCTTTTGCGTTATCTGCTTATCCATGAAAAGATGATTGTAATAAGTGTGTTTTTGCTTTTTTATCATACCTGTCACTTTATTTCTGAGTGTTTTATAATTGTGATAATGTTCTTTCTTTGATGGACAATTTCTATACTGCCTGAAATATTTATCCCTTTGTACCATTAGTTCTATTTCTTTAGTCATCCAAGGTTTCCTAAGCTTAATCTTGCTACTCCCAGTGTTTGTGTTGTTGGCTGTGTGATTAACTTTTCTCTCTGTATTAAACCTCAAATTGTTTATAATTTTTATTATCTTATTTGAAAAAACATTTACATTTGTTGTGTAAGATGCTTGCTCTTGTATTAACATGTTTTCTATGTTCTGTTTCAGTTTACCTGTTGATAAATAATTTTTCTTTGTAGCATTTGTTAATTTTATATCTTCATGTGGATGTTGTTTTGAATACATATCTACTATTAGTATACATGTTCTGTGATCTGAAAGTTGATGATGATGATGATGATAATAATAATAATAATAATAATAATAATAGGGGCGTGATGGCTCAGTAGTTAAGACACACTGGACTACCAGCCTGATGGACCTGGGCTTGAATCCCGCCTTGGTGAAACGCAGCTCTATTACGCTGGGAGACCGATATAATAATAACATTATTATTATTAAATGATGACAAAAAAAAAAAAAAAAACAAACATCGCGAAAGTTACCCCATTGGGCTTACCTTCCCCAAGGTTGGCTGCTGCAGGTAGTGGCGTCATCTGGTGTCACTCACGAGAACTAAAAAAAATAAAAATAAACCACTAGACATAAGCCGAAGCTAAACGAGTCCACCTCTATAGATGGATGATGCCACAGAGAAATATTATTCATACCGTATCGAGTGTGCCGCAGGATAAAGTCACTTGCATTCAGGCCTTAGGTAGAGGGGTCAGTTCGAAAAGTTGGAGACTGTCCAGAACAAGACAGTGGAGCAAGGGGCACTGTCTCCCGTAAGGCTACCACAATAGAAGGGCAAGACCATCCAGCCCCACCAACTGGAAGTGCTTCCTGCGCTAGTGACCACCCAGGAAGGAAGAAAACGCCAACGCATGACGTGGAGAATTGAAATGAATACATACATCATGTGAGCATACTATGAAATAACCAGGCTAGAGACCAATATGACAATGTACAGGTTGCAACTACATACCAAGTGGTTGGAACAATACCCAGATATTCAGGTCACTGAACAGCGATTAGCAGACCAAAGAAGGACCATCGTCACGAAGAACCTAATAGCTCCTGCCATCTTGGAAAAAATCAAGCAGGATGTCAGCAATCAACTACAAAGAATATGGTCAATATGGAACCAAAGGAGGAACATCATACCATGGAACAAGAGGAGGAACAGCAAGAAGAAGGTGCCTCCGTAGCCAGGTGGGCTGGAGCAGCAGTGCATAGCACATGCTGCTTGATTAGACCGGGGTTCGAGCCCGTTACTACCAAATATGGAGGATGCGGAAAGGTCATGGAATGATCACCACATATCCCCGGAGCAATATGGCCTTAGTTGCTAATGCTCCTAAAAACCAAAACAAACAATAACATAACAACAGCAAAAAGAAATACAACACAGAGTAGATGAAGTTGAAAGAGATGAAGTCTCTTTCTCTTTATCCAGAATTGAAGAAGAGTGGAAGAAGGCCCTAACAGAATTCGAAGGAATGGACCCCACAAAAACTCACGTGATAACTAAGCAGAGGCCACATAAAATCCTGTGGAGAGTAACAGACCACCTCAATCGGCAAATAATGCCACATTACCTTGACAACAATTGCGCAATGCTGGAGGCTATCCACACAGCCGTATACTGTGCTGCCATAGCAGCTAGTAGGATTAATGGAAAAGAAACAAGAGACCAGCAGCAGAGGAACCAAAAACAGAAGGAACCACCAGCTTAGGAAAGAAGACTTCAGCAGAAGATAGAAGAATTCAGAGTCAAGAGAGGTCAGTTGAGCCAGTACCAACAGGGTAACAGAAGTAAGAAATTGAAAAGTGAAGAGCATCCTCAAGAGAGACAGTGTCCACAACAAACATGAGACCAGAAATCAGACAACAGGAGAATACTTGGACACACTGAACCAGAAGCCCCGTACACTCAGCAAGAGACTACACCGATACAAAGAGAGCTCCCAGAGGAAAATACAACCGAATATTCAAGGAGGACCAAAGAGCTTTCTACAGGAAACTGGGTGAAGATGAGAAAGCAGGAAACGGACCACCTGAGAAGAAGAAGAAGAAGATCGAGGAGTTCTGGGGAAATATCTGGAGCAGTGAAGTAAGACATAACAGCAGAGCACCCTGGATAGAACTAGAATGGAAGAAAACCAAGGGCATACATGAGATGAGAGAGTGGGAGATTCGAGAAGAAGTAAAACAATCAGGAACACCCACAACTGGCGAACCCCAGGAATTGATAACATACACAACTACTTGTAAGAGAAGCTCAACTGCACATACAAGCACCTAGCAGAGCAGTTCACTCGAATGATAAGGCACCCGGAAACAATCCCGAAGTTTCTCACCGAAGGAATCACATATCTGATGCCTAAAGACAAAGATACAAGAAACCCGGAAAAATACAGGCCAATCACCTGCCTCCCAACGATGTACAAGATCCTGACCAGATGCATAACCAAGAAGATATCAGACCACATAATGCTGAACAGCAGAAAGGATGCAAGCAGAGGAGCAAAGGATGCAAGGAGCAATGAACCATAGATACTGCAGTTATGGAGCAAGCCTACAAGAAGCACTACAGCCTATACATGGCCTACATCAATTGCTGCAAGGCCTTCGACTCCATACCTCATAGGTGGCTAATAGAGACCTTGAAGATTTACAAGGTCAATCCGATAGTGACAAACTTTCTAGGAGCAACAATGACGAAATGGAGTACCACCATTAAGGTCAAGAATATCAACAACCAGACCAATTGCCATTAGAGGATTGGTCTGGTTGTTGATGTTCTTGACCTTAATGGTGATCTTAAAAGAGGAATCTTTCAGGGAGAATGCTTTGAGCCCACTGTGGTTCTGTCTAACACTCAACCCGCTATCCATCATGCTTAACGGCAGCAAGTATGGATATAACCTCAAAGAAGGAAGGAAGGAAGAAAGAACCTGTACACCCTCACCCATCTGATGTTCGTGGATGACATCAAGCTCTACGTGGCAACCGAGAAGCAACTCCAGCAATTACTCTGGATCACGGAAAAATTCAGCAAGAATATCAGGATGGAATTTGGTCTAGACAAATGCAAGACCCACACATTGCGCCAGGGAAAATTAGTTGGCCGAAACTACCAGCTGCTGACTGGTAAAAAAATCAAAGCTATGACAGAAGGAGAGACCTACAAATACCTAGGGGTGATGCGGGCTCAGCAGTTAGAGAAGAAGGAAATCAAGAAGTGCCTGACCGAAAAACATCATCAGAGATTCAGAAGCCTGCTGAAAGCAAAATTGAATGGAGGGAACACAAAATTCAATGGAGTGAAAGCCATAAACACCTATGCAGTTCCAGTACTAACAAACACATCTTCAGGGTAATAGATTGGACTAACACCGAGCTAGAAGATATCATGCAAAAGACAAGGATTTCTTTCGCCTCAAAGCTGGTACTTGTGCATATGTCCATTCTGATATTCCCTGTCAGAGACTTGGCAATTTGGAATCTCCTCTCTTTGATCTTCTCTGGCTCAAAATCTCTCAACCTCATTGTGTCAAATTTATCTGTTGTCTCTACCATTCTTCCAACTCCACTAATCACTTGGAGCTCTTTGACTTCCTCTCTTTGCAACTTGACTTTCTCCAGTCCAACTTTCCTAACAGTGAGGTAATTTTCCTTGGTGATTTTAATGTTCACAACTTCAGCTGGCTTCCGTTTTCTAGTCACACCAACCCAGCAGGTCGAGATGCTGAGGCTTTTGCAATTACTAATGACCTAGCACAGATTTTTCATTTACCTACAAGAATACCGGACAATTCTAATCATACAGCCAATATGCTTGATCTTTTTCTCACAAACAACCCTTCAAAGTACACGGTCGAAGTGAGAGGTCCGTTAGGCACTTCGGATCACAACTTGGTGATTGTCTCTTCTCCAATGGAACCTTTATCTCATGGCTATTCCCAACCTCGTGTTGTTTGACATTACAAGAATGCAAAATGGGATGACCTGCAAGACTTCTTTTCTTCTTTTCCTTGGTAGGATTACTGTTTCAAAACTTCTGATGTCAACTTTTGCTCAGATTGTGTCAGTGAAATTATTCTTGCAGGAATGGAATCCTTTATCCCACACTCCACTTTAAAATCTCATTCTTTATTTAAACCTTGGTTTTCCAATAAATGTGCTAAGGCTGTTTCAAGAGAAGAATGTTGCATATCGTACTTGGCTTGTTTCTAATTCTTCAGTTTCATTTTCTGCCTACACCAAAGCTCGCAACAATTGTAAAGCAGTTATTAATCAGTCCAAACTAGAGTTTGATCAGGCTAAGAGTAGAAAACTTGCTTCTTGCCCGATTGGTAGCCGAGCATCCTGGTCTCTTTCCAAAGCTATTGGCCGCAACTTTTGCCCATCTCTGCTCCAACCTCTGTCCAAACCAGATAGTTCTGTTGTCACTTCAGCCAAGGATAAAGCTGAAATGCTAGTATCCCATTTCTCTTCCAACTCATGTATTAATGATCTTGGTAAAACACCTCCCACCATGCTCCATTCAATGCCTCCAGTCTTCCGTCAAAAGGATGTCAGAAGGATTTTGACGAATCGATGGTAAGAAAGCTCCAGGTCCTGATGGTATTTCTCCATTTGTTCTCAAAACCTGTGCTCTTGAACTTACTCCTATCCTTTGATGCCTTTTTTCACTTTCTTATTCCAAAAGTGTTTTTCCTTCTGCTTGGAAATTTGCTCATATCCAGCCAGTTCCTAAAAAGGGTGACAAATCCCTCCCATCCAATTATTGTCCCATTGCAATTACTTCTACTCTTTCTAAAGTAATGGAGAAATCAATTAACCACCAACTCTTAAACTACCTAGAAACCTTCCGTCTGATCAACGATCGCCAGTATGGATTCCATCAGTGTCGATCCACTGGTGATATTCTGGCATATGTTACCCATTTATGGACTAATTCAATGGAAAGGTTCGGTGAAACATAAGTAGTTGCTCTTGACATCTCAAAGGCTTTTGATCGTGTTTGGCATAAAGGTCTTCTTAACAAGCTTCCATCTTATGGTTTGCCAACTGTTTTTAGTAATTGGTTATCCAGTTTTTTCTCTGATCGTTCACTGAGGGTGATGGTAGATGGCTCTCTGCCTTCTAACTTCTCCACTAATGCCGGTGTCCCCCAAGGTTCAGTTCTTTACCCCACTCTTTTCCTCTTGTATATTAATGACCTTCTTCCATTGACTGGAAATCCTATCCATAGTTTTGCCAATGATAGCATATTGCATTCCACTTTCCATTTTGAGAAACTTTGTCCTGATCAATCAGCTTCAACATCTCGAAAATCTGCTACCAATTCCTTAAACTCCGATCTTCAGGTAATTCTCCAGTAAGGCAAAAACAACTTAGTTGATTTCAACCCTTCTAAAACTCAGTCTTGTCTTATATCTCGCAAAAAGGATTCTTCTGCTCCTATGCTTATCTTTAGTGACACTCCGATTTCTAGGCAAAATGATATCTCTCTTGGGGATTACCCTGACTTCTAATCTCTCTTGGCACAAGCACATTACAAATATTGCTTCCTCTGCATCTAAAAAACTTGGTTTTCTCTTTTGCTCTCGGTGTAACTTTTTCTTCCAAACAGCTGCTCACTCTGTATAAATCGCAAATCCGCCCTGCCATGGAATATTGTTCCCACATCTGGGGTGGTGCCCCCAAAACCTCTCTCAGGCTTCTTGATTCCATTCAGAAGAGGGCAGTTAGGTTAATTAATAATTCATCTCTAACAGAGTCTCTCCACTCGCTTTCTCATAGACGTACTGTTTCTGCTGCATGCCTCTTCTACAGATACTTCCATGGGCACTGTTCTTCTGAATTGGCTTCTATAATTCCCGCTCTCTCTTTCAAAACAGTTCGAACACGTGCCATCACCAGCCAACATCAATTTACTGTTCAACTTCAAACCCACAGAACCAACTTTTCATTTTCCTCATTTATTCATTCAACTGCCGTTTTCTGGAACAACCTTCCTTCATACATATTTCCTGAAAATTACAATCTACAGAAGTTCAAGTCCAATGTCAACAAATATCTTCTTTCATCTTCTCAACCTCCAACCCAAGCATGGTACTAAGTACTATAGGTTCTAATACCTCTTGTGTTTGGGGGTTCACATAAAAAAAAAAAAAGGACAACGATGACCAAGAGCCGCCAACACCACCCGAAGTCAGCAGTGGAGAGACTAACAATAGCTCAGAAAGAGGGAGGAAGGAGCTTGATAGATCTGATAGAGCAACAGAAAACAGCGATAGTTAACCTGAAGGATTACTTTGAGAACAACACAGCACCACTCCGCCAGGCCATAAGGAAGATAGATAAGTGGTATACCCCACTCAACCTAAGCGAGGAACCCCCTCCTGCCCAGACGGTACGAGAAATGAAGTTAGAAAGATGGGCAAAGAAGACACTCCATGGCAGACACTACAATGACCTCCATCAAGATCACATCGATAACTACTTCCAATGCATGGCTCACAAGCGGGACGCTCTTCTCCGAGACTGAAGGATTCATGCTGGCCATCCAAGACCAGGTAATTAACACCAGAAACTACAGAATATACAAATTCAAAGGAACCCGGAATGTCAGATGACACATGTTGACGATGCCACCTGGTCTCAGAAACGATCCAACAGATCACCGCTGGTTGCAAGGTGATCACCCAGAGTGAGTACACTCATAGACACAACCAGGTAGCCAGGATAATACATCAGAAGCTAGCGAGGAAATATCAGTTGACCAAAGAAAGTGTACCACACTACAAGTATGAACCCTAGGCATTACTAGAGACCCAAACCCACAAACTGTACTGGGACCGTGCCATAATAACGGATAAGACGATCTTGCACAACAGACTGGACATAACCCTTGTGGACAAGATGGAAAAGGCTACCTACCTGATTGATATAATGGTGCCAAACACTAGCAATGTCCAGAAAACCCATGAGGAAAAAATTAGGAAGTACACGAACTTGAGAGATGAGGTCAAGGAGATGTGGCATATGCAAGAAGTATCAATCATCCCGATCATCATGTCAACCACCGGTATGGTACCAAAGACTCTACATAGCAGCAATAGGTCTCCCAGAGAACACCTACAAGGAACTCCAGAAAGTTGTAATCCTGAATACCTGTAGGATAGTCAGAGATTTCCTCGACCAACAGTAACACCAGACATTTCCAACCACCCTGTGTACTTGGTAGCAGTACCCGTGGAATTCCGCAGAGTGGAATCCCCCAATCAGGGAGAAATAATATAAGAGCAACAACAATAATAATAATCACTTAAATCTATGATGTTATAGTTTGTTATGCCGATGTACCAATCAATTTATCATCTGTTACTTGCATTTGGATTTCCAGTCAGTGGAAGAAGATCATTGATATACAAGAGGAAAAGGAATGATCACCAATATAGATCTGACTATGGCTGTGGCAAGTTGCTACAATGGATAAAGGATGGTTGAGTGGGAGAAGCCAGAGAGTGGTAATCAATGGACACTGCTCTTAGTAGACTAACGTTATTAGTGGAGAGTACTTTTATATATAACCGATAGCAGAAATTCCCTAACCCCAAAATAATTAAGTGAGTTCTTGTTATCTGAAATACAATATCAAGCGAGTCCACAATACTTGATATTTGTTGATGCTAATGACTATCGGTTTTTTTTTTTTTTTTTAAATGAGAGTTGTTTTACATGTGAAAGTGAGTTATGCTTCAATTCTTGCCAATGGAACTGCCTTTACTGGAAGGTGTTATGGCTTTCATGTTAAATTTTTGTTTTGTTTGTTTTTTTTTGGTTTTTAGGAGCATTAGCAACTAAGGCC
Source organism: Mastigoproctus giganteus (assembly GCF_048544385.1). Classification (NCBI taxonomy): domain Eukaryota; kingdom Metazoa; phylum Arthropoda; class Arachnida; order Uropygi; family Thelyphonidae; genus Mastigoproctus; species Mastigoproctus giganteus. The sequence goes on along the minus strand of NC_143580.1, from coordinate 119,111,701 downwards.
ATATTGCTCTGGGGATATGTGGTGGTCATTCCCTGACCTTTCCGCATCCTCTGTATTTGGTGGTCATGGGCTCGAACCTCAGTCTAATCAAGAAGCATGTGTTATGCACTGCTGCTCCTGCCCATCTGGCTACGGAGGAGCCCCTTAAATTTTTGCAGCTCATTGTTCTCAATGGTATTGGAAAAACTGATGTGTCAAATTTTTACCACCATCATAAAAATTAGGTTTTCACTTAGGTGGTTGAGAAAAAAATGTCACTCTTAATTGCAATCATTTTGCTATAGCTGACAAATAGTGTGGTGTAAAAATTGGGTAAGAAAGCAGCAGTAGCATGTGCAGATAAAGAACCAACCTAACTTTCTCATGTAAAACAGATCCAATTGAAATAAAAAGGTCACTTAATGCTTGTGAAATTTTAATAATGGCTGAGTGGCTGCTCTGCATAGAAAAAAGTTAAAAGCTGATTATGCTCTTATGCCATTGGTAAATATTTGGCACTTCAGTTTGCTGTTACTATCAAGTGTAACAGGCTGCAAAAATTATGGTGAAACATGGTAGCTCCAATAGCAAGAAAGAAGAATACCTGACTTTCACACACAAAACAGCTCTAATTTGTAAAAAAAAAAAAAAAAGAAAAAATAAGTCATGTACTGTTTAGAAATTTCTGAACAACCCTGCATACAGAAACAAATAATAGGTATCCTCTTAAGACACTGGTAAAACCTAGAAACACATCACCAACATAGGCTGCTTACAAGTTCATTAAGACACAGTGGAGTAAATTTGCAAAATGGCCAGTTCTAGATTCATTCTGTATGAATGAGCTGATGTTATGCAGCTGAGATAGCACCTGCATTCTTCATTTACCACCACGGTTTGCATTTTGCTGTCATGGGTATCAGAATGCTGATGATTCAGCACATAAGGGGAAACACTGACAGATAACATATATTCTCTGTTTACCAAGCACATAGGAAGAAGCTGCCGGCAATAGGAAAGAAGTCTCTTTTCTTTACCTTAACTAAGAAAACAAGGAATAATAAAAAAGTGTGTCAAGATGATTCAGAACAGGAGAAGTTTTAACAACAGGAGAAATGCCACTCGGACCTTATGGCATAGGAAATATTAGGATATATATTAGAAAATATTACAATAGCATTAAGATATATTATGAAAATATTAAAACGATTTATACAATGATTTTATATAATGCTTGTGATTTTATATAATGCTAGAACATATAAAATATAATATAATTTAGTATAATGAATATTTTATTAAATATTCATTTAATAAAACACACCTGCCATGTTGTATTTTTCTGAAGGAAAAAATATAGAGCAGCTGTCCATGTGATGCCAGATAAAATTATATAAGTCATGGGAATTGCCAAGATACGTTCTTTATGACGAAGCTGCAAATATATTCAAACAGAAGTATTATTTAAACTATCAAAGTGAGTTCTATTTTGCAAGACAATATGAAATGTGATATTGTTAGTTTTGATACTATTACTTTAGATGCTGTCAGAATATTTAAGTGCATAAATTTGGATTCAGTATAGCTGTTTATTTTTAGACAACAGAAAAGTTTGTCCCTAACTGATTTCCTCACACTATCTGGAGCTTCAACCTATAACAATATTTTGTTATTAATGCATCATCATTACAAACTCAACCTTCACAAAAATATTTTTAACATTTAGAAATGTGGTATACAATATCATACCAAATTCATTATATTAAATTCAAGATTCCATTAATTAGCCAAACAGAAAAATTATGGATGTTTATAAGGATAAGGAAAGTGCATACCACTCTGAAGAACTAAAAAGCAGGCACTGTGGAATGGGGGGGGAAAAACCCAAGAGTGGGAGGGAAGTGCAGACTAATGAGGTGTACTGAAAGGTAGATTGTAAAAATCACAAAGGGAGATATATGAAGAATATTAGAATGAAAGTTGAAGTAACAATAGAGAGGAGTGGTAAATGACAATATAGTAACTTCTGATTTTAATTTTGACAAAGTTGTGAAAACTGAACGTTTTGGTTTGTATGTATATACTGTATATCTCTTTTTAAAGATGATTACAAAAGTGAAACTGAAACCTTTCCTCCATAAACTGTTTTTTTTTTTTTTTAATTTTTAAATCACATTACTAATTTATTGGAAAAGATATCAAAATAAATGACATTACACAACTCTTATGACTTAAAAATGCCAGCCATGAAGCCAGAGGTCAACAGAATGGCAAGTGATAAGCACACATGTAGCAACTGATCAGTAGCACTCCATGACACATAGAAATGGTTGAAAGGATGGTACATTATGTATAATCAGCTATCCCATGGCTAATCACATGGCAGTTGACCATTTTTACACACAAAAATACTGTTTATTTTGAAACAAAATGTTCTTATTTGAAATGGCTCACTATTTTAATTTTTTCAAATAGTGACCTAATTAATTTATGTGGTGAAAATATATATTTTTATGCTTCGAACATTTTAAATGCTCAGGGGCTGTTCTGGGGTACACAGTACAGTGAGATATCTGAGTGATTTAAAAAATTTGATTTGTGAGTTTGTTAAAATTTACTTTTCTTTTTTCTTGCTGTTGATATTTTTTATTTTTGCCAGAACCAGTACAGCTGGCCCTACTTCATCATAGTCTTGGGTGGGCAGTCAGGGAGATTCCCCAGTTGGCCAGATGGGCTGTTAATTTAATTGACTGGAACAGAGGTAAAATTACTAGCCCTATTCCTGTGCCGTTGAGATTTCAGCTCTTAGGACCATAACTCATTTTACTTGGGCGTGGATGGTTTTAATCTTTTCTAATAGAATTTGGAAGTGTTTCAGTAATTCATTCAGAAAAGCTGTGAGCCAGGCCTCTCGAACTTTGAATTGTATACTGAAAATAGTAGCTGTCTCTCTGAATTGGGATTTTCCTTCTTTTAATTGTAAATATATTTAGAGTTTTATTTATACAATGGAAGGTTCCTCAGGTGCTTTGGGGCAAGAGGACACAATCAGTGAGGAAGAATTGGCTGCCGCAATGTCAGATGTTAGAGACGATAAAAGGGAGGAAATAACGAGTGAGATTCTAGTGCAAGTTCAAGAATTGACTGAGATGGAATTGTTTTCCGGCAAGACTTTGCTGAGGACCCCTCCCTCCCAAAGATTTAGGTCCTCCTCTCTTTTTCTAACCTTCTGCAGAATTCTCAAAGTCCTAGTGATACCAAGAAGAGAAATTCTAGGGCTGATAACAACTCTGGAAAAAAACAAAGACCAAGGTAGTGCAAAAAGATGAGGAGGAGCATACAAAAGAAGGAGAAAATATGAAAGTAAGGAAAGATTCAAGCATGAAGGCTTTGGGCATGTCAAAGAAATTAGGAATAGGCTGAAAACTTATTTGTATGATGTGTATAGTAAAGTTCCAATTGCTATGGAATTGGAAAAAACCCTAATCACAGTGATTGGTTCTTTTTTTATATTAAAGCTTTTTGAATTACGCATGTATTAAGTTTTTCAATTACCTGTGCACATCCAAATACTGTTGTGTTATGCAGTGTGTGAGACACAGAAAATCTTCATAAATTTATGGAACCATTACATCTCCACAAAAATGCATAGTATAGTGCACTGTTTCAGATGGAGAAATTAATGGACCATGCCAGTTGAGAGAATACTGTTATCTGAAAGTTGTAGTACAATTCCCCTTGTTTCAACAAAGCATAGGTGATTACTTCACAGAGATATTTTTCCAATGAAGCAGGGTTCAACCACATACATCAAATGCTGTTTCAGATTTCTTTAAAAAATACCTTCATGAATTGGTTCACTCAAATTAATTTCATGAATGTTTTTGTTATGAATAGTTTTATCCATTATAATCTCCAGATCTAATCTTCTGTGATTACTTCTTAAGGTAATATCTTAAAAGAAACATTTATAGAAACAATCCATACAGAGTGACAAAAACAGAAAAAAATAAATTTCATTAAATGTGATTAGCATCAAATTAAGAAATTCTGTTGGATGATGATGGTTTCCATATTGCAAATATTTTCGCTTGACAAATCTCTGTATTTTGTAACAAAAAATTTTATTTATCATGTATTTTTAGTATTCCAGATAGAATATCTTTGAAATTCTGTAATTATGAAACTATGTACTCCTTAAAAACTTGACCAAAAGAAAGTAGCACCCACTTAAATTAAACTCACCTTCATGATGATATAAAAGGCTACATATAATAGAAGATTTATGATGAATATAGCCAAAAGATAGGAAGCGAAGTCACGAGGTTTCGTTATAAGGCCGTATATTGATCTATGTAAACAAATAATACTTTTTTAGCTAATTCAGTTTTTTTCTTGTATAAATATTTTATTTTAGAGAAACAAATTATCACAGTTAACACTGAAAAAATGAAATTTTTACAGTTAATAAAAATATCATACCTTGTATTTGAAAATATTATGGCATATTGTATAAAGAATATTAAGCAATCATGAAATGGTTCACCTTTAATTCAATGCATTCACCTCTGAAGGCTACACATTCAAAGTAATAGTCACTTTCTTTTCCTACACTGCTTATGTAGAACTTGATCTGGTGGTGATTATCTTGCCATTTCTAGAACAGAATGGTACTTTTATTTGCCACCAAGCATCACTCTTTCAAATGTTTTCTTGATGCAAGGTCAGGCAGGAAGAGGATCCGTCAGAAGAACAACCCACAACATTTGGCCTTTAATTTCTCATGAAATTTTAGTAGCAAGTAAGAATAATAATCACCTGAAATGAATTGTTTTTTCAAGATAATCAATAAATATCTCCATCTTTATAGGGAAGAAATTTTTCAGGAAAGATCTTTATGGCAATCATCAGATTTTTTAAATAAAGTAGAGGTGATATTTAATGATTACTATTCTTCCTTGCTATTGAATTTTCATTAGCAATTATGGCAATGCTGTGGGGGACCTTTTCAGAAGAATTCTCTTCCTGTGTGATAATGCTCTGAGTCACATGGTTTGAATAAATACAGAAACAAACAAACAATTATTTAAGTTATAAAGCATTCTTAAATCCACTCTGTTAACCAAATAAAGCCCTTTAGGCTATCACTTGTTTCCTGCACTGAGAAAACATATGAAATAATGACATTTGGAGACAAATAATGATATTATGGTTAAGAAGTAGTTAGAGGACCACCATACTGTGTTCTACATAAGCAGTTTAGAAAAGACAATGTTGCTTCAAGTGTGTAGCCCACACAGGTGAATGCACTGAATAAAAGAATTTCTTTCCAAGGTAGATCATAACATTTTTGAATACCACTAATATTTGAAAAAAAAACTATTTTCTTAGGGTATCAACAGCCTTGGTAGCTGCAGGTAGCAACATATATGCTAAAAACTTTACTGTGGTGAGAATCTATATGATGCTACTTCATAGAGTATTATTTTGTCTCTGAATCATAGTAGTGAATCCATATTTAATCCATGGTCACCAAATAGCATTCATTTATTCATTTTAACAACCTTGTGTTACTAGGCACTGCCTGAGCTTATGCTTATCCATGCCAATAATGCTATTTTATTTTTAAAAACTGTTTTGTGACCTCTTAGCTACAGACATCTGTATAATAGTAGTTAAATGATAATGTCTGAGTTCCCCATCCCTAACCAATGAGAAGGCAGGATGGTACTATCTTTATATGAAAGTTAAGTGTGCTCTCTATATTTAAAATGATTTTTTCACAAAATAAAATAGTATATGCTATACAATATTTACACTATGCACAATATTATTGATTTAAACAAAGGTATAATATTTACTCAATAAATAAATAAACATATACATCTAAAGTGTTTATAGCAACCCCTAAGGGGAATGAGAAAAATGATCATTATATCGAAAAGATGTTATATTGATAGTTCATAAAATTAGCAAAGGAACAAAGTAATGTTTCAACATTTAATGCAATCTTATTAATACAATATAGTAAAATATAATTTAGAATATGTACCTATGGTACTGAACAAGAAAATGTAGATTTTTACAGTTTGCACTGATTGTAAGGTGCAGTAAGATTAATTTGCAAATTATGTAAGTACACTAATTAGACCATCCACCGAGGGGGGCAAGCCAGCCTCAGTAGGTGCTGGTCCCAAGGCAAGATAAATGGTGAGGGTTGGCGTCAGTAAGGGCATCCGGGCATAAAAACTATGCCAAAACTGAAGAAAATAATAGAATGACGGAAAATGGATGTGGAACAGCTAGGGCATACCCCATAAGCGATGCACAGTCACGTCGCCCGGAAACTGTGAGAAAAGGGTCAGGGCTACCGAACAAAGGACATGTTCAGTTAAAGAAGTTAGTTCAGCTAGAGAAGAAGAAGAAGAGGATGAAAAGTGTTAGAATAGGAACACTGAACATCGGGATGATGAATGGAAAGAGTAGAGATTGTGGATTTGATACAAAGAAGAAGAGTGAAGATCCTATGCCAACAAGAAACAAGGTGGAAGGGAAATAAAGCAAAAGAGCTCGGTAAAGGGTACAAGTTATTCTTTAGGAGAGTGGATGAGAGAGGAAGAAATGGAGTAGGTATTGTAGTTGATAAGGAGTTAAAGGATGAAGTGTGTGAGGTTAACAGAAGAGCGATAGGATTATGAGTGTAAAACTGGAGGTGGGTGGACACTTGACCACAATAGTATGTGCGTATGCCCAGCAAGTAGGATGTGGGGAAGAAGAAAAGGACGGTTTTTGGATGGAAATGGATCAAGTGGTCATGGCAATACCTGAGAAAGAGAGGGTGATTTCCGGAGGCGATTTAAATGGACATTTAGGAAGAAGCAAGAGAGGAAGGAAGAGTGTATGGAAGGTGGAGTATTGGGAAAAGAAATGAAGAAGGGGAGAGGATAGTAGTAGTTAACACCTACTTCGAAAACAAAGAAAGCCAGCTGATAACGTACAAGAGTGGGGAAAGGATAAGCCAGATTGACTATATCATGTGCCGTAGGAGGCACCTAAAGGAAATGAGGAAGAGCAAGGAGATAAATGGAGAAAGTGTCTGCACAACATAGATTGCTTGTGGTCGATTGAGAGGTTACAGTGGACAAAAGTAGGAAATATTCAAGACAAAGGGAGAAAAGGATAAAATGGTGGACATTGAAAGAGGAGGGTTTGAGAAAGGAGTTTAGGGAAAAGGTGCTAAAAGGAATAAAGTTACCAGAAGAGGTGCAAGAGTGGTGGAAGTTAAATAGTAGTTTCATAAAGAAAGTTGGAGAAGAGTTGTTGGGAAAAACATCAGGAAAGGGGGTCTCCGGAGGGAAAGGAGGCTGGGTTGTGGAATGAGAAAGTGCAATCTGTGATAAAACAAAAGGAGATGAAGAAAAGATGGGATTTAACAGGTAGTCAGGAAGATAAAGAAGCATATAAATTATCAAAAAAGGAGGCAAAAAGGGTTGTGGCAATAGCAAAGGCAGTGGACGAGGCCTGTGGGGAACTGGAAAGGAAAGATGGGGATAAGCTGTTGTTGTTTTTTTTTTTGGTGCAAGGGCTACTTAGGCCATATTGCACCTATCACCGTTATGAATGTTACATATGCATGGTGACTGTAATGGCATTGCTCAAAAACGATCATATAATTCTATCTTTTTCGTAAAGTGAAAGAACTCCAGCAGATCAGCCTCGTTACCTATGATGTGACAGAGTGTCAAGGGTTCTTTAAGGTTTGGCAGAAAGCTAAAAGAAACTTGGTGGGCAGTGGTGTATAAAGTACACTCAACAAGAATATGCTTCATTGTAAGTGGGCAGTTGAATAGTGTGCATTGTGGAGGATCATTACCTGTGGGGAGATAAAGGTGGGTAAGATGACTGTGGCCAATTCGCACTCTGGTTAAGATTACTTCCTCCCTCCTGTTTATACGGAAACTGGAGGTCCACGGTTGCGGTTCATGTTCTATTTGGCGGAGTTTATTATGCGTTTGGGCTTGCCATTGAATTCTCCATTGTTCTTTACACATTCTTCGAATGTTACTTTTGTAGTCAAGATACGGAACGTAATACTGTGATAATTCTCTGTTGGATGGATGTTTAGCGGCATAGTCCACACATTCATTTCCTGGTATCCCAGCATGGCCTGGGATCCAGCAGAAAATGGCCACTCACTGGAGTTCTTGAAGATGCATCAGTTTGGATTTTATGAGCTTTATTAAAGGATGTGTTTGAGAAGAATTGTTCTGTAAACCTATAATCGCACTATGGGAGTCCGTATATATATCATGCTTTTATGGATGGACAAATGGAGGATATTTTCTACTGCAAGTTTGATGACGTATAATTCAGCTGTATAGCTGCTGCATTCATTGGGAAGTGATACGGAGCAGGTTTTATGAAGAAAAATGGCTGATGCACCCACTCCACTCTCAGATTTTGATCCGTCAGTGTATATTTTTGAAAAATGCAGATAATTTTGTGTGGGCAATATGGAGTTGTTGTATATTGACATTTGCAAGAGAGTGCTTTCCGCAGTTTAGAAAATAACTGTCACAGAGTGGTTTAATAGACATCCATGGGGGTTCCGTACTATTTAAATCTTGAAGAACTTTATCAGTATGTACATTCCAAGTTTGCGATAATGCTTGAGCTCTGAGAGCAAAAGGTTGAACTGCCCTAGGTTTATTTCTATAGAACGTTTTGAACTGGGGGTATTAAGTATCGGCCTAATGGGATGGGTAGGTAGACTTTGGATTTTAGTTATATAGTTAAGAAGTAACATCTTTCTCGGGAGGCTTAGAGGAAGTTCATGAGCATCAATATAAAGATTTTGATCTGGTGAAGTTCTATAAGCGCCTATAGAAATCCTCAGGGCAGAGTGTTGAATTGGTGCAAGTCATGCTAGCATGCTTTCCCTAGCAGAATCGTACACCGGGGCACCATAGTCAGTCAAGGTGAGATCTGATTAGGGCTCTATACAAATGAAGTAACGTGTACCGATCTGCACCCCCATGATGTAGAAGAAATGACTCTGAGTATGTTCATTTTTTTCTGGCAAGACGTCTTTAGATATTTAACGTGCTCTATGAAGTTCAACTTACTATCGAAAGTCAGACCAAGCAGATGAATGCTGTTCACAACTGAGATAGGCTGGTTTGTTAAGTGTACCCCTGGATCTGGATGCATCTTCCATTTGTTACAAAAGTGTACTACTTTAGATTTAACAAGAGAGTCGATACCCATTCTGTGCCATCCATAACTGAATATGATTAATTGAAATTTGGAGCTGCTGCTCAATGAAGGTGATGTTTTGCCAACTGCAAGAAACAGTGAGATCATCGGCATAGAGGTATGAATTCACAGTGCTTGGAATATTTTTAGCCATGTGATTTATTCTTATTGCAAATAAGGTGGCACTGAGCACAGAGCCTTGTGGGACCCCTTCTTCTTGTATATATGTTTGAGAGAGAACTTGTCGGTATCCGACTTGAAAGGATCTGTGCTGAAGGAAATTCAATATGAAATATGGTAAGTGGCCTCTCAGGTCAAGGGAATGCAGATCTCTCAGGATACCAAAATGCCATGTGGTGTCAAAGGCTTTTCCTACATCAAGGCATACCATGACGAGATGCTCATTTCGAATGAATGCATTCCTGATGTTTGTTTCCGCTTTGACCATGAGATCCAGGGCTGATCGATTTTTCCTGAAACCAAATTAATTGTCAGAAATTATATTTTTAGAGTCAAGAAACCAAGTAAGTTGACGGTGAATTATTTTTTCCAAGGTTTTACTTAAGCAGCTGGTGAGAGAAATAGGTCTACAGTTTTCAGGAATGAAATGATCTTTTCCTGGTTTGGGAACTGCTATTATATAGGAGTGATGCCAGGAACTGGGGAAACAATGTTCAAGAAAGTTGCGATTGAAAAATGTGAGCAGTGAAGAGATCGATTCTTTATCTAAGTGTTGGAGCATTATGTAGTATATTCCATCGGGACCTGCAGCACTGTTTTTTGAGGTAGATATGACTTCTTGAAGTTCAAGCATTGTAAGTGGCTGATTATATGGTAAAGAACATTTACTCGTAGGTCTGAAGTTCAGTTTGGACTTTTCAGCTAATACTTTGATCTTCTGGAATGATTTATCATATGCTGTTGAGGCAGATAACTGGGAAAAAACAGTCCCTAGGGCATCCGTTATATCTGTAGGAGAAGAAAGATCCTGCCCATTCCAGTTGAGAAGTGGGAAGGATAATGGGGTAACTTTGCCATTTAGTTGTTTTATTTTCCGCCTTATTATTCTTGAATCAGTATTTTTATTAATTGAGCTCGAAAATCGAATCCAAGATTCTCTTTTAGCTTTCTTTCTAATGGGACGGGCCTTGGCTCTGAGTCTCTTGTAGTTTATAAGATTGGTGGTGGTGGGATGTTTTCGAAACAGATTTCATGCTTGGTTTTTTTCTTTTTTTGCACCTTTGCACTGTTCGTTCCACCAATAGTTTATGGTTCTATGGGTTGTTGACTGTGATTGTGGAATCGCAGTGCATGCAGCAGCCAATATTTGCCTCGTGATGTGATCGGTAGCTGTGTCAATAGGCCAGGTTTCGATGATCTCTTCATCAAAGGACACTGCAAAGTATTTGGGAAGTGAATTTTGCCCAATCTACTCTGGGAAATTTCCATTTTACGTAGTTTTGGGAAATTATGGAATGTCCTGTTTGAATCTTACATATTAGCGGAAAGTGATCACAATTTGGCGGGTTGTCGAGGGTCGCCCACTCAATACTAGGGAAGAGGATCGGAGAGCATGTGGAAAGGTCTATTGCAGAAGTTCTACCCGTAGAGAGATGGGTGTAAGTTGGCAAGCCAGTATTTAGTATAGTCAGATTTTGTCTGTCAGCAAGCTGTTCGATAAGTTGTCCTCATCCATCTGCATTGGGAGAACCCCACAATGGATGGTGTCCATTGAAGTCGCCCAATAAACAGGGGTTGGCAACTGCTGAATAAGATCTTCCAGTTCATGGTTGGTATAGGAGTGATTGGGCGATAGGTAGATAGAGACAATTGTCAAAGTAATACCAATCACTATACGTGTTGCAACAGCTTCGATGGAGGTTTGTAAAGGAATGAATCTGCAAGGTACTCGTGAGTCTATGAATATGGCTACCCCCTCCGTGAGCATTATTTGTAGCAGTTCTGTCTTTCCTAAAGGGTGCATAATTTTTAACTGAGAGTGACACATGCCGTGTTAAATTTGTCTCTTGTATGCAGATGCCTACGGGATGGTAACGATGAATTAACTCGTGGATGTCATCAATGGTTACTGCGAATTCCTCTAGAGTTCCACCGTATGATTTGGTGCATTATTTGGTTTTGTTACTTGAGGAAGATTCTGAGTATTTTTTATTCCCAGGCTGTTTGTGGCGATCGAGTTTCATTTTCTCTCTTCTTGGAAAGGTTGGGCATCCAGTATCCATGTCATCTTCTGCGTGAAGGTCTAGGATAGGTTCATTTGGGTCAGTATTGTTATCAGTGTCCATATTTACTGAAGTGATATTGTTCGTCTTCCTATTTGGAACTGAGTCGGTTTTTGATTTTAAAATATCTGATGGTCTATGTGGGGTAGCTGGTGGGGCTGTGACAGGGGTGTTGTTGGCGCTATCTAGTACCTTTTGCTCTTTTGGAGTCTGTTTCATCGATGGTGACAGTATAGATCGGGCTCAATCTGCAATTGATATGGTTGGGGGAACTGATACTTCAGTTTGTGTTGCTGTTGTTTGATATTTTTGCATTGCTGCTGCATATGTGTTCTTAGGTGCGTTGAGCATAATTTGCTTTCTTGCCTCTTGGTATGCGACTTTTCGTTCTACCCTGTACTTCTGGATTTTTTTCTCAATTTTCCAGAGGTTGCATGATTTGGGGTAGGCTGGATGCACGCCTTTGCAATTCGGACAGTGAGGTGTTTTGGTGTCACAGTCTGTTTGTGAATGTTCTTTTGACCCACAGTTTGGACAGACTGGATCTCCTCGACAAGCAATTTGCGCATGACCAAATTTTTGGCACTTGTAGCATCTTATAGGATTCGGGATAAAGGGTTGTACTCGGCAGTTGAGATAGCCGGCTTTGACATTGGATGATAAGATAGCTGTTCCAAATGTCAGGATGATGTTGCGGGTGGGAACAAGATCTCCATCTTTCCTGATCATGATGCGTTTCTCTTGTACCACTTTTTGATGTTTGAGTTCTTGGGCCAGTTCATTTTCTGTTACATTTATCAGATCGTATTCTGCAATTACTCCCTTGGAAGTATTTAATGTTGCATGAGGAGCGACTTGAATGGGTAGTCCACCAAATATCATTAGTTTCAACGTCTCTCAGAATGTGCACGACTCACTGTTTCTACCAAGAGGTCTACAGATCTGAGCCTTCTCACCATTTTGGAGAGCCCGTCACAAATATTTCTGTATAAGAAATGGTGAGAGAGTGCTCATAGATTTGTCCGACAGACTATGTAAGATAAGGAATGATGGGCATTCCTGTTGGTCTGTGTCTGTACGTCGTTTAGACTTTGTTACATCGTGAGAAATTTCATGATCAGCATTGCTGATAGTACTGGATGAACGCCTAGGCTGCTCAAGCTCTGAGTAATTGTCATAGTCCATGTTAGGCTCCCTTTTGCCCTGGGGGGTTGACTCTCCCTCCCAAGTTTCAGGCCCCACCACGGGGAGACAGAAGCAGTGCCGCAAGGAGGCCAAGCGGTTAGATAAGTTAGTTGGTTAGTAAAATAAAGTAATATATGTAATGAAAAAGAAAGGTGAATTTCCTTTCTTGTTCTTACTTGTGATTTTTAAAGTATAGAACTGGATTATAAATGAACTGCTAGTAAAAAACGATATAACTTAAAATGAACTTTTATGGCTGGGAAAGATCGCTATATATTCGCACTTTGAACACTTGACCTCGAATTCACTTGGGCCATGGGGATAGGCAGTCGATGAGAATAGCCAAAGTGCTGACAAGGCATCAAAGGACTTCTCATCAATAAAACAGATAAAAGATGAGAGGGGAGTGGTGATACAGGACCATGAGAAGGTTAAGGAAAGGTGGAAAGACTATTTTAAGAAGTTATTAAATGAGGAAAACCCAAGAGCATTATACGAGAATGGAGAGACAAATGAAAGAGTAGTGAAAGGCATAAGCAGGAAAGAAGTGGAAAGTGCACTCATAAAAATGAAGAGGGGGAAAGCAGTAGGTGCTGATCAGATACCAGTAGAGGTATGGAGAAGTATGGGCGAAGAAGGGATCGATATCTTATGGGACCTTATGGAAAAACTGTGGCAGCAGGAGAGGATACCAGATGAGTGGAGGGAAAGTATACTTGTGTGCCAATCTATAAAGGAAAGGGTGATGTGCAGGAATGTGGGAACTACAGAGGAATAAAGTTAATGAAAGAATTGTAGAAGGAAGGATAAGGCAGGAGACGGAAACAGGAGAGGAAAAGTTCGGTTTCATGCCAGAAAGGAACAACAGATGCAATCTTTGCTTTAAGGCAAGTGATGGAAAGGTACAGGGAGATGCAAGTAGAGTTGCACATGGTGTTCACAGACATAGAAAAAGCATATGATAGAGTACTCAGACAAGAGGTATGGAGATGCACGAGGGAGAAGGGTGAACAGGTGCATCAGAGAAGTACGTAAGGCTTGTGAAGGAAATGTACGAGGAAGCGGTGACTCAGGTTAAGAGTAGTGTAGGTATGACTGAGGGGTTCTCTGTAGTAGTTGGACTGCACCAGGGATCAGCTCTCAGCCCATCCATCTGTTTGATCTGGTAATGGATGTGTTGTGGACGATATTGTACTGTGTGAACCATCCCAAGGAAAGGTAGAGAAGAAATTGGAAGAGAGAGGCATGAGGATAAGCAGAACAAAGACAGAATATATGGCATTGAATACAGAAGATGAGAGTTCTATAAAATTGCAGGGGGGGAACTCCCATCAGTTTCAAAATTTAAGTATCTTGGATCGAACATTGAGAGGAATGGAGGATTGAGTGCAGAAATACAGCACAGAGTGCAACGTGGATGGTTGAACTGGAGAAAGATGAGTGGGGTGCTGTGTGATAAGAAAGTAAGTTGCAGAATGAAGGGATGATTGTATAAAACTGTGGTTAGACTTGCATTGATGTACAGTGCTGAGACATGGGTGAATACAAGGGCCCAGGAGAAGAAGATGGAAGTGGCGGAGATGAGGATGCTAAGATGGATGTGTGGTGTGACAAGGAAGGACAGGATAAGAAATGATAAGAAGCACAGTTAAGTTAAGTTGGAGGTGATAAGGAAGAGGGGGGGAGACCTAAGCTAAGATGGAAGGACAAGGTGGCAGAGGATTTAAAAGAGAGAGGATGGAGGAGAGAGGAAGCCCAGGATAGGAAGGAAAGAATTAAAGATGGAAACACCTACCCCATATAAACGTGGGAAGAAGGCGAAGATAAAGAAGAAGACACTAATTACTGTACATATGAACAATATTTATGTATATGTGTACATATATATCAGGGTATAAACAGACAGTGTGATTGGTATCAGACTTTAAATTAATCTGTCAGAATGTGCGGTTTCAGTGGTAGAGCAAGTTTTAAAAGAGAATTATGAAGGAGCATAATAGTGGTAGTTAATTTCTATCCCAATTAAACTGTGCTTTAAAAAAAAAATAAAAATAAATAACGTACAAGTTCTAATCCTTCATGAAAAATTAAGATTTCTAATTCAGGTTCTAATCCTTCTTGCTCAATGACAATAGGTTCCACTTCTTAATCATTACAAATTTCAGGTACCATTATTGATGAAAGTATATCAGGCTTAATGTCAACGTTTGCAGATGATACAAAGGTTGGCTAGCGACAGTAATCAGGGTGAACTACTGCAACAAGATCTAGGAAAATTGGGTCAATAAGTTGAGAAATGGCAGTGAAGTTTAATATTGACAAATGCAAGGTAATGCATATGGGGATCAGTAATCCAAGAGTAACATTAAATGTGTGGTATTACACTCAGGGTAGTGGAAAATGAAAAAGACCTAGGGGTAACTGTGCAGTCAGATATGAAATTCTTTGAACAGTGCAGACATGTGGCCAGAACAGCTCATGGGGTATTGTCAATGATATACAGAAACTTTGCTAGGAGGATAAGGAGGTATTTATCCCTTTGTACAAGGCCATGGTTAGGCCACATCTTGAGTATTGTATATAGGTCTCGAGCCTCACTTTAGGAAGAAGGTAGATTTGCTGGAACAGGTGCAGAGAAGGGCAACCAGATTGATGAAGAGAACAAAAGGGTACTCTTACCTAGAAAGGCTTTCATTCTGTAAATTGCAGCTTCTAGAGACTAGGCACCTGCATGGTGATCTGATTGTTTAAGGCTTAGAATGGATTGAGTATATTATATTATATTATTATTATTAGCTACATGGTGCAAGGAAGCCTGAGGCTTTTGCTGCACCACAAAAAAAAAAAATAATAATAATTCTGAGTTACCCTGTGTGTGTGTGTGTGTGTGTGTGTGTGTGTGTGTGTGTGTGTGTGTGTGTGTGTGTGTGTGTGTGTGTGTGTGTGTGTGTGTGTGTGTGTGTGAGAGAGAGAGAGAGAGAGAGAGAGAGAGAGAGAGAATCATCAAGAATAGAAGAATGATGATGTCCAGCTCAGGACCCTGGGTGTGCCAGGCCCATACTCATCAGATGTGAGCCCCTGGGGTTAAACAATCATACAGACAGACATGGTGAAGACAAGCTGAATGTGAATGACATTCTTCCTCCTGCTGAGACTATACATGGGGGAGGTTAAATTTAAGTTGAGAAAGGATGGTTGCAAGGTAGATGTGCAGAAGTTTGTCTTCAGCCAGTGGTGGTTGACTGGTGGAACAGGCTTCTGTCTGTTGTTATGGAAGTGGATGATTTGAATAATTCAAAGAAGAAATAATGGATGGGAGAAGCATTTTTTTTTTTTTTTTTTTTTAGCTGATACTAAATAAGTTTGCTTCCTTGCATCATTTTCCACTATTAACTACTACTATTATTACATTCACAATGAGTTTTCTTTTCATTTGTACATATCCTGAAACACAAAATGTAGGCGATGACTAATATCCTCAAAAATTTCTTCGCTATTATTGGATTGTTCTTCACGACCAATAGAGGAAAAGCATGTGAAGCTTCATTTGTTGCATTAGCTGCATTCCATGCTAAAACAAATTGCTCACAGCCGAATTTTGTTCAATAGCATCCATCAAAAGCTTTTCGATTACACCTTAATCAAGAAGTTGAAGAAAGGTTGTCATATTATTAGGTGACAAGTAATCAACAGTGAATGCACATAGGCCATTAAATTGGCAATGAAAGCTGCAGTTATCCAGAAAGAGCAAAAATTTGCTATTCTTCCCACAGTCTTTCCAATCTTTGTCTCTGCTCCATTCTATATAGGTTTTGGTGTTTTATAGTGTGTGTGTGTGTGTGTTTATAATGGCTGCTATTGTATTAGAAGTAGCAATCTTTTAGCGGTCGTCATTTTGTGCTTCATTCTTGATGTGTTGTGCTTCAGGAAAGTTGAAGATTTACTCCTCTGTAAGGCTTCAGCTGTTTTGGAGAAATAAAAAAAAAAAAAAAAGGAAAAAAATATATATATTTCTCAGAAACACTTCAGTTTTGCATTTGATATTGGAAGTGAGGATTATTTATATTTCAAGGTATATTTGATTGAATTAATTTTTTTTTTATATATATTGTGATATTGGTAGGGCAGGTTAATTTCCCCCTGTTCTTTGGTTTTTTTGTGAGATCTGACATGAGTTTGAGTTTTATTTTTTGTGCATTTTGTTATTATTTATTAATGTACTTTTACGTAAATTTTAAGGAATTATTTTATATTTTAGTGCATTATATTCTTATTATTAGTATTAGCTTGATGTGTCTGGATATTTGGGTTCATTACTAACTTGTAGATATTGTAAACAGTTTTGGATTAGTTGCTTATTAGCTAATTCTGTTTTTTTTTATTTTTTATTATTATATTTTTATTTATACATACCTTGTGACAGATCTAGTAGAGATCAAGGTGTAAGTGATAATGATGAGAGTATTTTAGTTGACCAGAGTTTAAAACAATCAGTGGCTAAATTATCTGAAGAAGAAGAGACTGAGTCGATTGATAAGGATATTTTGTTCACAGCAGCAGAAAAGGCTCTAACCAAGGTTTCTCTAGAAAATAGTGTAGTAGAAGTATCTCTGAAAGAGGAAGGGAAAGATTCAACTTCTAAAAAGAAGAAAGTTAGGAAATCAGGAGGGGTGAGTGGGTTGGAGTTGGAACTGGTAAGAGTAGGACTAAAGTTAAGAATATAGAGTTGAAGGAGTGTTCAGTTGAACTAGAATTTATGGATATTTAGAATGCAGATATGCAGCAAGTTTTTAATGAGACCCCCTCCCATTAATTCAGATAATAGGGAAAAAAAGTGCAAGTCTAGGTCAACCTAGGCCCATGAAGAGACCAAGAGATGAAGATAAAGTTGAGATTGAAATTGAAAGTTCAGATGAAATTGAATTAGACCTGTTTGGAATGAAAAAAATTAAGACAACTGTTATTAAGAGGGGATTATAACATTCCTGGAATCGTAACTGCTCAAGTCCTAGATTTGTGGGACAGTATGGAGTTTTCACAGTATGGAGCAGTGGGGAAGATGGATTGCAAAGCAGCAACACATATGACATACCCGATATTCTTCCTGATGAGGTAGAACATGCATTGAAGAAAATGAAGAATCGAAAAGCCCCGGGGGAAGATGAAGTTACTGTAGGGTTGTTAAAATTGGGAGGAAGAGACATAACACAAAAACTGGCAAGGCTCTTCACAAAGTGCATTAGAAAACGTGTAATGCCTAAGCAGTGGAATAATGCAATCATAGTTTTGCTGCATAAGAAAGGAGATAAATCAGAAATTGGAAATTATAGACCAATTAGCTTGTTATCCCATATCTACAAGTTGTTCACAAGGGTCATTACTAACAGATTAGAAAGAATACTTGATGAGAATCAACCGAAAGAGCAAGCTGGCTTTAGGACAGGATTCTCAACTATGGACCACCTTCACGTAATATCACAGCTAATGGAGAAAGCAAATGAATATAAAACACCATTATGCCTGGCATTTGTGGATTATGAAAAGGCATATGACTCCATACAGCATAAGGCAATGTTTCGGGCACTGGAAAGACAAGGCATAGATACTCCATATATTATGATTTTGAAGAAAATATATGAGAGTGCTACATCCTTTATTAGACTAGACAAAGACAGTAGCAAATTTAAAATCGAGAAAGGAGTTCGACAAGGAGACACAATATCTCCGAAGCTGTTTACTGCTGCCCTTGAGGAAGCTTTCAGAAGGTTAGACTGGTCGCAGAAAGGAGTCAATGTGAACGGAGAGTACCTAAACCATTTACGATTTGCAGATGACATTGTGGTCATAAGCCATGATCCCAAAGAATTAGAGGAAAATCTTAATCAGTTATGCACAGTTAGTAAGGATTTTGGACTAAAGATGAATATGGCTAAAACAAAAGTAATGATGAACAAGTATGCCACGGAAAGGGAAATAATGATTGAAGGAGCAGTAATTGAAAAGGTGGAGTCATATACTTATCTGGGACAAGTTATCAGCTGTAATAATGATAAATGGCTGGAAGTCAAGAGAAGAATAAATTTTGGATGGATAGCATTCAGGAAATATAGTCACATACTGAAGAGCAATATCCCAGTTTGTCTGAAACGTAAAATAATGAATCAATGTATACTCCCCACCATGACTTATGGAAGTGAAACTTGGGCACTCACCAAAAGAATGGAAGAGAAGCTAAGAACTACACAGCGAAGAATGGAAAGAATTATATTGGGAATCAGACTGTTAGATAAGAAGAGAAACACATGGATTAGGCAGCAAACTCAAGTAAAGGACATTCTTATCAAAACTAAAGAACTAAAATGGTCTTGGGCAGGACACATAGCTCGAAGACATGATGACAGATGGACTAAGAAAATAACAGAATGGTACCCAAGAGGAGCTAGAAGAAAACCTGGAAGACAAAGGCGGAGATGGATAGATGAAATTCATGAGTTTTTGAGTAGTAAATGGATGGCCAGTGCTCAAAACAGAAAGAACTGGAAAGTTGCTGGAGAGGCCTTCATCCTGCAGTGGATTGAAAATGGCTGATGATGATGATGGAGTTTTCATTAATGGAACTTCAAATTGAAAATAAAGTATTAGAGACAAAGTTAGAGGGAAAATAAATGGGGAAAGGAAGTCAAGATATGTCCAGATCTTATGCTAGTGTTGTTTCTAAAGATCAAGGAGGAGATTTAAAGCAATCCAAAGTGGCAGTTGTCACTACCAAGAGTGATTATTATAAGACTAGTGAGGACAAGAAAAGAGAACTGTTTAAATTGGTACAGCCAATGTTATCTGAATTAAGATAAGAAGTGTTAGAGCTATAAGAAGTGTTAGAGCTTTGAAACTTGAACAACCTAAGAGGTCAAACCCCAAACTTTTAGTTAATGATGTAAGTCAGGATGTAGACAAAAGTATATTTATTGAACAATTGTAGCAAAGAAATTTGCAGGAGAATGACCTTAGTAAGCAGCAAGTGTTACAAAATGTTATTGTTTTAATAATTAACAAAATTAGAAATAAGCCCACGACCAACTGGATAATAGAACTTTCCAGTCATCTTCACAAGTTATTGTTAAATAGAGGTCGGATTTATATTAATTGGGATTTCCACCGCACCAGGGATATTGTTTTAGTCACAAAGTGTTACAAATGCATGGCCTTCGGGCATGTAGCAAAACTCTGTAAGAATGATGTTTTTTGTGCTCATTGTTCTGGTAAAGGACATTCTTTTAAGAGTTGCTCACAAAGGTCGGAGCAGAGCAGGTGCATTAATTGTTGGCGGAAAAATAATGCTGCCACTGAGCATTCAGCAATTGATAAAATGCACCCTGAATATTTAAGGGCTTTAGAATTTAATAAAAAATGTATCAATTATGAATCATAACAATAATGGATTTTTATTAAAGATACTACAGATTAATGCTCAGCAGTCAGAAGATGTTGCCTTGCAATTAAGTAAGGTGGCAGAGGAGAGGTTGTTTGACATAATTATGCTTCAGGAGCCTTACTCTTTTCTCGGTAGGGTGAGGGGATATCCAGGTACATATAGGAT
Organism: Mastigoproctus giganteus; assembly: GCF_048544385.1. NCBI lineage: Eukaryota > Metazoa > Arthropoda > Arachnida > Uropygi > Thelyphonidae > Mastigoproctus > Mastigoproctus giganteus. Next base: position 119,091,442 of record NC_143580.1, on the reverse strand, counting down.
CTTAATTGTGGGGGCACTCTGATGGTGGCAATTGTAGTCATCAACAGAAAATTGGTGATTACTGTGATCGCTTCATTAAGTAACAAGTATGGAAAGTACTGCGAGGTGATGACACCAAGTGGTCCGTGTATTTGGTGTCCCTTTACTTCAAATTTAGTGATATTATAGAACCATACATTCAATATATTTAGAGAGAGTTGAGGTGCTGTTGAGAGGAAAACTCATAGTGGTAGCTGCAGACACTAATTCTCGCTCCATACTCTGGGGGACTGGGGCCTCTGATAACAGAGATCATGATCTAGAGGAGTTCCTTTCTTCCTTGAGGTGGAAAGTTGTGAATGACCCTCAGCAGCTTGCGACCTACTCCTCTGTATGTGGTGAGTCATATATTGATGTTACCTTCTGCTCTGAAGCAGCTTTGAATAAGATTACAAACTGGAGGGTCCATAATGCTATTGTGACCAGTGACCATTGGGGCATCTCATATAATTACTGTGTGACTGGCACTCCCAGGACCTGGCTGGATATTGACAGGTTTACTACTAAGGCTGTTAAATGGGAAATTTTTGATAATTTGGTGGAGAATCGTATTAATGAAATTAATGATTGGGGATTTATTTCTGCTTCACAGAAAGTTAACATGATAACAGAAATACTTCAAGAGGCTAGTAGAGCTTCAATGAGGAAGAAGAGGAAACCTGTCAGATCTATTCCATAGTGGGATCCCATCTTAACTGATCTTAAGAAAAGGGTTTGCAAGGAAGAACTTTCAGCACTCTTGAAGGGTAGCCAATGCTAATGTTGTGGCCGAGTTGAAAAGGAATTACATTAAGTTGGGAAAGGAATATTCCACAAAGATCAAGATGTTTAAACGTCGAACATGGCAGTCTTTCGTGGAGTATGCTGGAAACTCTGATCTTTGGAGTTCCGTTTATAGAAACATTACTGATAGGATTTACCTTGATGAAATCACTTACAGTGTTCTAAATGAGAGCCAACAGGACACTATTATATGGGCCCAATCTGCCCGATAGGTCATGTCAGAATTATTTTTAAGACGATAACACTGTAAATAATAGTTATAAAAGAATAAGAGAAGTTTACCTCAATATGATATGTAGAACACTTCCGTATGATACTCTCCAGAAATTAAAACGAAAACAATTAAAAAATCGAAAATTTCTCAATGCTTATGAATATTCAACGACAGAATTTGCTTCGGGCTCAGAAATACAAATATAAACCAGCAGATTCTTAAACATTGGTTACCCACTTGCTACAATAGACAGAATTATTATTATTATAATTAGCCATATGGTGCAAGAAAGCCTGAGGATTATGCTGCACCAGACAAAAAAAAATTTCTGAATTACACTGAGAGAGAGAGAGAGAGAGAGAGAAGTAGAAGGGAATCACCAAGAAAGAGAAGAATGATGACATCCAGCTGAGGACCCTGGGTATGCAAGCCCATACTAACCAGATGTGAGCACCTGGGGTTATTAAGTTCTTATTTAGCCCTAAAGAGGGTGCTGACTCTCTTTAAAAATTAAAGCTGTGAATTACATGCTCCGAAAAAACGTTATTTGTTATTTTATATTGTATTTTATAAGCAGCCTTATAGTTCTAGTTACGCTGGTTATTATTCTTTTTAATTTAGATAAGAGTTTTTGTTGATTACTACTTAATATACATAAAACCGTTTTTTCGTTCGAATCTTGCAGCAATTGTTTTTGTATAGAGGGTGGTAGGGAATTCAAATTTTTAATTGTGTTAACTAGGTAGCTTTATCATAAAATTATATAGCGTAATGTGCATCATTGCATTTAGGATTCTATTAGATAGTGTTGTATTGACAATATCATGACCTAGACTAGAGCAGAAAGGCAATGGGCACAAAGTGGCAGGAGTGCTGTGACTCCAATGCATCACAGCCTTAAAAAAATGTGCAACTTGTGAAATGTTTGCAGAACTCTCTGGAACAGAACAGAACATGATCTAGCCAAGAAGGATGTCTTTGTGTATGCCAGGTGCAGAGAGTGTCTCGAAATTAGACGTCAACCCAGAGTTCTAATGGGTGTCTACAAGAGCTTGAGGTGTAGGGTAGATGCCCTTGAAGAAATTAATATGAGGGGCCCATGAAGCTCCCAGCTGCCCAACTCAATGCCAGAGCTCACTCCTGTGCATCAGACACCACAGCAGCAATCTCCAAGGCAGATTGCACTGGTCCCAAAGGAACTAGTTATTGTTGGTGACTCTATTGTCAGGTAGACAGGTAATATATTGTGAAAAAAGAATAGATGGAATAGGACCAGGGTATGTCTGACAGGGGCAAAAGTTGATGATGTCGTGAAGCATATATCATCTTTTAAGGGCACAAACGGTGATATTGTACATGTTGGCACCAATGACATTAAGAGTAGGAGATCTGCAGATTTACTTAACAAGTACAGGTCAATGTTGCAAAAAGTCTTGAGTTAGGGTTAAATTTGAAAGTGTCTGCAATTCTGCCCAGACACGATAGGAGGGAGAACATGATGAGAGCCTTGTCAATCAATTCGGCCCTGGAGGAAATGTGCAAAGCTCATGAGATAGAATTTTTTCAGGTGGTCTGTGCTTGTTAACAGGAGAGACTGCTTCTATAGGGATGGGATACACTTAAATAGAAAGGGTGCAAGAATATTTGCTGATGCTATCGAGGCAGTATTAGGTGGGTCGGAAAACTGCTAGCTTGGTGGGATTCACAGACTGAAAGGTTAAATATAGCTGCATTCAGAGGTGAAGGTGATTCTTGCACTACTTCTATTAAAATAAGCAACGGCCTGGAGTAAGGGGTGCTGGAGGTTTCAGGCACTGATGGCAGTCATCATGGAACAGGTGGGTATATGGGATGTGTTAGGGTAACTAAGAATAAGAATAGGTACAGGTATACTTGCATGTATACCAATGCTAGAAGTATGGTAAATAAATTTTATGAATTTGAAATGTTGGTCAAGACATCAAAGGTGGATATTGTTGGGATATCAGAGACATGGTGTCACACTGATATTAGGAATGCAGAATTGGAATTTGGGGAGTACAATGTGTACAGAAAGGATAGACAGGTATGAAGGGAGAAGGGGTTATGCTGTTAATTAAGAAGAACATAAAATCAAAAGAAGTGCATCCAGTTGTTATAGATGGACAGTGGACTGTTGAGTCAGTTTGGTGTGACATAAGCACTGTGAAAGCGAAAATAAGAGTAGGAGTGTGTTTTAAGCCTAATGATTTGAATTAGTACAATGAACAATTGTACAGAGAAATAGAGTGGGCTAGTAAATCAGATTGTCTTATAATGGGGAATTTTAACTTCCCAGATATTGACTGGAACTTGTGGCTTAATCGCTCACACACTAGTAAGACTTTTGGGGATTTATTGGATGATTGTTTTCTGCAGCAGCATGTTGGAGAGGTAACCAGAGAGGGTAATACTCTTGATCTGGTTATCAGCAGTGATCATTTGTATATTACGAATTTGAAGATAAAGGAACCACTAGGTGGCAGTGACCACAGTGTACTGATATGGTGAAAGAGGCCTATGCGCTCCGGATTCATATTATTGAAATGAAAAAATTATAATTCCTCAGAGTGGTTTAATACTAGAACATACATACAAAGAACGGTTAATATACAAAAGAGCTTTCGGCTGAGTAGACAGCCTTCTTCAGTTAAACAGAAAATATATTAAATGACAGAATGGAGATGTGCACTGCCAAGTTGGTGTGTGAGGCGCATGGCTAATTGTTTGAGGTTGAAGTTTGTGGCTGTGACATATGGTGGTGACGCGGCCAGCGTTTGTCTATGGACAGAATTGGTTTGGTCTATCGCATCTCTTGCCGTGACTACACTAGCTGCTACCTTGGAGAGACTGGACGTCGACTCGAGAAACGAATCTCAGAACATAAAAGGGCAATCCGTTTGGCAGATGTGGAACACTCAGCTATTGCCAAGCATGTCTGGACAACCCACCACGACATTGACCCACACTGTGATGTCGTGGTTGTGGACAGGTCCCACCATTACCTACGGCGCACCTGGTTGGAATCATTAAACATAAAATGCACAGATACCTCTTTGAACAGGAACAGTGGTTGTCAAGTTAACCCCATCACAGAAGCAATAATTCTGTCCATAGACAAACGCTGGCCACGTCATCACCATACGTCACAGCCACAAACTTCGACCTCAAACAATTAGCCACGCGCCTCACGCACCAACTTGGCAGTGCACATCTCCATTCTAACTGTCATTTAATATATTTTCTGTTTAACTGAAGAAGGCTGAAAGCTCTTTTGTATATTAACCGTTCTTTGTATGTATGTTCTAGTACTAAACCGCTCTGAGGAATTATAATTTTTTCATTTCAATAGTGTACTGATGTGGGAATTACTTAAGAATTACCAACAAGAGTAAAGGAAAGGATTTTTGCTTCCATAAAGGTGAGTACAGTGGTCTCAGGCAGTTTTTAAATTCTGTACAGTGGGATCAACTGCTGATGTTAACAATAGCAAATTCTAAGTGGGAAGCTTTCAAGGAATTAATAGTGGGAGCTACTAAATGTTTCATACCTATCAAGAAATATTGTTCAAGGTTTGGGCCTAAATGGTTGTCAAATGAACTAATGAGACTCGAGGCAGAGAAGAAAAATGCATGGGATGCATATAAATTATCAGACGACACAGAAGCTGGCAGATATCAACTAGTCTGTAATCAAATCACAATGGAGGTTAGGCGGGCGAAGGCAGATTACAAGAAATCTTTGACAAAGGATGCTAAGAAAAACAGCAAGGATTTCTTTACTTATATAAACTCTAAAAGAAAGGGAATGAATCAGATTGGTCCACTTGATATCGATGGTTCAACTGTTGATGATCCTGCTCAGACAGCAAACAAACTGAATGAGTATTTTGCATCTACATTCACACATGAGGAGTTATTAAGGATTGAAAATGCCAGAATGTTATCAAATTGTAGCAGGGTGTTTAATGATTTTGTAATAACTGAGAGAAAAGTGGAGGAGAAATTGTTGAAGATAAACATAAGAAAGGCACCAGGGGTGAATGGGATCTATCCAGTTATATTAAAGGAGGTGGCAAAGGAAGTAAGCAAACTCTTAGCCATAATTATGAGACCATCCTTGGGCATCGCCAGTCCGTGGGGAGGTCCCCACGGACTGGTGATGTTCAAATGTGTCCCCAATTCACAAAGGGAAATCGAAGGGTGACACGAGTAATTACAGACCAGTTAGTTTAACTTCTGTTCTGAGTAAAATAATGGAGTCACTGGTTAAAGATGCACTGCAGGATCATCTAGACAAGACTGCAGCAATAATTCAGACACAGCATGGGTTTGTTAAGGGAAAGTCTTGTCTGACAAATTTGATTGGATATTATGATGTGGTTACAAAGGAACTGGATGCAAAAAATAATTCTGATATCATATACTTGGATTTCAGGAAAGCTTTTGACACTGTTGCACATGGAAGACTACTATACAAATTGGAACAGAATGGTATTAAGGGTAAGTTGCTACAATGGATAAAAGGATGGTTGAGTGGGTGAAGACAGAGGGTGGTAATCAATGGGCACTGCTATTCGTGGACTAATGTTATTAGTGAAGTCCCACAGGGTTCGGTGTTGGGTTCTCTGTTGTTTTGTATATTTATCAATGATATTGATATATCAGGATATACCATTGATATACAATGGTATATCAGGCTTAGTGTCAAAGTTTGCCGATGATACAAAGGTTGGCAGGGTTGTTAATAACAGTAATGGCAGTGTGCTACTGCAACAGAATCTAGAAAATTTGGGAAGATGGGCTGAGAAGTGGCAACTGAAGTTTAACATTGACAAATGCAAAGTACTGCATACACTTAGAGTGGTAGAAAATGAAAAACACCTGGGAGTAATTGTGCAGTCAGACATGAAGTTTTCTGAGCAATGCAGATAGGTTGCCAGAGCAGGTCATGGGGTTTTGTGAATAATATACAGGAATTTTGCTAGCAGGGAAAAGGCGGCAATTGTCCCTCTGTAAAAGGCAATGGTCAGGCGACACCTTGAGTACTGCGTACAGGTCTGGAGGCTTCATTTTAGGAAGGATGTAGATTTGCTTGAGCGTGTACAGAGAAGAGCATGAAGGGATCCTCTTACCAAGAGAGGCTTAAGTACTGCAAATTGCAGCGGCTGGAGACTAGGCACCTTTGAGGTGATCTGACTGAGGTGTATAACGCCTTGAATCGGTTGAGCACGCTGAATTCTGATGGGATTCTTCCACTTGTTCAGATTACGAACCTAAGGGGGCATAAATTTAAATTGAGGAAAGAATGTGCGGAAATTTGCCTTTAGTCAGCAGGTGGTTAATTGCTGGAACAAACTTCCATCTGTCATTGTGGAAGGTGATAGATTAAATAAATTTAAGGAGGAACTGGACAAACATTTAGAGGGAATGGTTGTGTGATTTTTTTTTGGCTGATGCTATATAAACTCATGCGCTTGCTTTCTTTCATCACATGCCACGATTACTAAGTTTAGATTAAGTATCTGTTCACTAGTCTTCCTTAAATCTGTTATACCTTCTTACTGTACATTACTCATTCTTCTGGGGGATGCCTTTTTCTTTCTTCCCTTACTTTCTATCTCTATTCCTCCTTCCCGCACCTGCTCCCATACTTCTCATTCTATTACACATTTCCTTTTCATAAAATACTACTTTGTATTTTTTTTACTTCCTCTTCTATTTTGGGGGATGTCTATTCTTCCTCTTATCTTCTATCCAACTTTCTCTTCCCTTCCAATCCCCATACTTCTCATTCTTATCTCCACTTCCTGACCCTGGACACCTTAGGGCTCCCAGGCTTGCCTGATAACCCCATTAAGAGTTTCAATTAAAAATCAGTCCTTGGCCTGCCTCCTTGTGGCCAAGGTTGGGGGGGGGGGTCAGGGAAACAGGTGTACCTGCCCTCGGGCTGTCAATTTGCCAGGTGTCGGCACTCAACCTAACACAAACTTACACATGCAGGCCTGGGCATATTGCCTTTTAAAATGGTACAGAGGAATATAGGAGGAACCGTGGAGACCGCAATTAAAATAAAAACACTCTGACCTTATATACTTTCTCCACATCAAAGAATACAGAAACGAGATGTTCTCATTTTAGGAAAGCATCTCGAACAGATGTTTTCAGTCTAATTAAATGGTCCAGAGTGGAACTGTTTTTTTGGAAGCCACACTGCATGTTGAAGGGAAGGTCATTTGATTCTAAATACCATATAAGGTGGGTATTGACTATTCTCTCCAGGATTTTGCACAAACAGCTAGCCAGAGTGATGGTTCGTTAGCTAGTAGTAATTCTAGGGTTCTTTCCTTGCTTAGCAAAAGCAAGAAGTTTCCTTGTGCCAGGAAACCGAAAACTGCAAAAGGAGCAGATGATTCATGGATTTTTGAAAAAGGTGCTTAATCACCTCATAATGAATGCCATCTGAACTGACAGCATTTGCCTTAGAGATGTATACATCTCTTTTTAACTCTTGCACAGTGAATGGCCCATTGTGGGGATAAAGGCCCTTTGACGTGAAATTAAGTGCCTGTTTTATAGGTTCATGTTTCAGGACCAGGAACTCTGAAGAATAAGATGATAATGCAGAGATGTTATAAAATGTTTCCCCAAGAGCATTAGTTATTGCAGTTAGCTCTGCAATAGTTCAACCATTATACTATAGGACTGATAAAGAGTGAGATGTATATTTTCTGACTTTCGTCCTAGATCACCTTACTGCTAATGGACTGCGTAACAGATAATGTAAAATGGATCCACGATTCCTTTTGACTCTGATGGCGAGGCAGCGTGCTTTGGCTAATGCATGTTTAAAAGCTATTAGATACGCTGTGGTAGGATATCTTTAGAATATCCTCCAAGTTTTGTTTTGAACCTTTTTTGCTGCTGTGTATTCCGAATTCCACCACGGTTTGGGAAAAGGAGCAAACCGGGTAGATGGTTTTGGAATGGCAGTTGCAGCTGCTTGGATGAAATTTTCTACGATGTATGTGACTGCATCACTGATAGGCTCCTGACTGACTGCAGTGATGTCAAACTCCACCAGATGTCGAAAGGCATTCCAGTCAGCCTAATCAATCTTCTATCACTGCAACCTTAAAGAAGGTATGGGTCTCCCACTGCATAAGCGGAAGTGATCACTTCCACATGGGCTCTCCTCCACTTCCCAAGTGAGTTAAGGGAGTAGAGAAGGAGAGCAGATAGAAAGATCAACTGCAGAAAATGCAGATAGGTATATAGAAGGAGGCTAGTTCCCACATATTCTCACTGACAATGAGAGGTCACTGTCAGTGAGAATATGCTCCATGACACATCGCTCCATTAATATTGGCACTACCCCACAGGGTGTTATGTCCATTGAAATTCACCAAGAAGTAGGACAGGGGAAGGCAACTGCCCAATGAGATTATCAAGGTCTGTGGTGGTGGTGTAGAGGTTTAAGGGCAACTGAGGCCAAAATGTGCCCATTCAAATATTTGGAACGGCACTGGAGTTCGCCTCATTTGATATTAGATATATTATTATTATTAGCTATATTGTGCAAGGAAGCCTGAGGCTTATGCTGCACCAGCTAAAAAAAAATTCCCTAGTTACCCTGAGAGAGAGAGAGAGAGAGAGAGAAGTAGAAGGAAATCACCAAGAAAGGGAAGAATGATGATATCCAGCTCAGGACCTGGGTGTGCCAAGCCCATACTCACCAAATGTGAGCCCCTGGGGCAAACAAATATTACAAGCAATATCCTTGATCATTTTTTAAAATGTTGATGTCAAAACTACATAAGTCACTGTACTGCAATTAAATTAGCGTGCGAGAAAATTTCACGGAGCGGGGAAAAATTTCTCAAGTCAAACATTTTAATGCTGTTTTGCTATTCATTTCCAAGCTATCAACTATCAAATGAAAAGATTTCATTAAATATGCCAAAAATGCAATCTGTAAAAGAGCGTTATAGTCAGATATGGGTTATAATATAAGAACAGCATTATAGCAAATCAGCGTAAAGCGAACCGCATTATGACGAGGGCCTGCTGTAATAATATTTTTCTAAGGCACATTTCTGGAGGTCACAACCATAAAACAATAAAAACAACAATTTGCAGTTTTTGGTTTATTGGGCTTTTTTGTTTATATGATCTGTTATAAACTGGTAGTAAATTTGATCTTGCATTTGCGATAATTCTGATAGATGTAATTCTGTGTGTTTTTACATTATTATTGTGAAATCTGTTTCCCCTTCACTGAAATCTTCAATTATATAAAAAAATAAATATTTTTTTAGAAACTGCTCCCATATCTAAACTTCATCAATAATTTTACCCCATAAAAAGTTGCGATTGTCATGTTAGTTCCAGTTTGAGCATGCCATCAATCAGTACCAAATGCTTTGCTATTGAATGGCACTTTTCTCTTTTATTTATTTATTTTTTTTTTTTTTTTACTGTTTTAAATTTTACTACCAAAAAATAAAAAAAGTCAGTAAATAGAAAGATAGCGAATTTGACTGTCTGGAATGAAGTTTCCAAAAGCTGCATTAGCAACTATTTCAAAAAATGTGGATTAATTATCCATGATGGTCAATTACGTCACAATACTGATCATATTGAAAAGCCTGAAGACATGGGTGAACAGGAGTTTAATGACTGGGTGGACACAGATGGTGATCTACAAGTTACTACAGCATTAACAGATAAAAAATTTCCCAGTCTGTTAATGACAATTTCACCAAGGAAGAGGAAAATGAGGATGAAACCGAAAGAATTCCAGTTACAAAACAGCAAAATCATGATGCTACAGCCATCCCGAGGAAAGTGTTGGAAGAAACTGGGGCAAACTCATGAATATACTGTTATACAATATTGAAAAATCTATAAATAGACTTTATAGTGATAATTTAAAGCAATCTAAAATAAGTGACTACTGTATTTTAAATTATAATCATATTGCAAAGTGTTATGTTTAATTAATATGTATATTATTAATTAAGCTATGTTTGTAAGTATAAATTTAATTTTATTTTGCTAACCTGTAGATAATATTCTTCCAATATCCTTTAATTGGTAATAAACTTTTGGTAATAGTGTAATTTCGCACTTTATATCTATTTTTATAGTCTGTGGATAATATTTGTCAATTTTTGTTATTAGAATCAAAATTCAATCTTCAAACATGATTACAATAACTGACACTTATTGTATATATTTCTTGACTACCTTAGAGCTAAACCTCAGTATTACAAAGTACGTAAAACTGAAAATAAACCAAAATTCTCTGGAAAATTTAACATGAAAGGTAAGCATTACAGTGTACTTTGGCCACGAACATTGGAGTTAAAGGGCTTTTTTTTTTTTTAAATGCTTTTCCATGTAAAAAATAATAATGAAGGTAGAGCAGGCTAGTAGATTGGATGTCTCATAAGGAACTTTAATTTATCAGATACTAACTGGTGGAACTTGTGAGTTGGTCACTTACAGAGTAGCAGAAATTTTTTGGATTTATGGGTGACTGTATTCTACAGCAATATATTTGAGAGGCAACAAGAGAAACCAAAACTCTTAATCCGATTATCAGTAGTGACTTTTCATGCATTAAGAATTCTTGTCAGTGGAACCAACTGTTGTGATATTACTAAATGTAAATTTTTAAAGGAAGACATTCAGGGAAGTAATCACATAAGCTACTAAACTTTTTACACAAACAAAGATAAACTGTTCAAGGTTTAGACTTAAAGGGATGTCAGATGAACTGACAAGAGCAGGGGCAGAAAAGAAAAATATATGGAATGCACAAGAAAGATATATGAGATCAGTGGATACAGAAATCTACAGGAGGTATAAACTAGTCTCTAATCAAGTCATGAATGGGGTATAGGCAAGATAAGACAAGTCATACCATGAATGGGGTATAGGCAAGATATTTGGTTTTTTCGGAGCATTACCAACTAAGGCCATATTGCTCTAGGGATATGTGGTGATCATTACCTGACCATTCCACATCCTCTGTATTTGGTGGTCATGGGCTTGAACACTGGTCTAATCAAGAAGCATGTGCTATGCACTGCTGCTCCTGCCCACCTGGCTACGGAGGCGCCGATGAATTTGAAGTGCTGGTCAAGATATCAAAGGCAGATATTGTTGGGATATCAGAGACGTGATGTCACACAGATATAAGCAATGCAGAATTGGAATTTGGGGATTACAATGTGTACAGAAAGGATAAACAGGATAGGAAGTGTCCGAGCTATAACTCGGACACTTCCTATCCTGTTTATCCTTCCATCCCTTGTCGTGGAAGTTGATAGCCTAAATAAGTTTAAGGCTCAGCTGGACAGGTATTTTGAACGAACAGAGGGGTGAAGTAGTGGTTTTTTTTTTTTTTTTGGCTGATGCTGCATAAGCTTGCTTTCTTGCATCAAATGCCTCTACTAATGCTAATGCTAAAAGTGAAGGAAGGGTATTTTGTTAGTTAAGAAACACATAAAATCTAAGGAAGTGCATCCAGTTGATATTTATGAACAGTGCAATGTTGAGTCAGTTTGGTGTGACATAAGCACTGGGAAAAGGAAAATGAGAGTAGGAGTGTTTTATAGGCCTAATGACCCTGATGAATACAACATGAATTACTGGTCAACAGTGGGCCAGTAAATCAGAATGTCCTGTAATAGGAAATTTTAACTTTCCAGATATTGATTGGAACTAGTGGGATGGTCACTCGCACACTAGCAAGACTTTTGTTAATTTATTCGATGAGTTTTCTATGGCAACATGTTCGAGGGGCAACCAGAGGGAATAATACTCTTTATTTCATTATCAGCAGTGATTATTAATGCATTAAGAATTTGCAGATAAAGAAACCATTAGGTGACAGTGATCAAAGTCTACTGATGTGGGATTTACTTAAAGATGTAACTACAATCAAGGCTAAAGGGAAGGGAAGGGCTTTTGCTTTCGTAAAGGTGACTACAGGGGTCTTAGACAGTTTTTAAATTCTGTACACTGGGATCAACTGATGATGTTACCAACGTTGAATTTTAAATGGGAAGCCTTTAAGGACTAAATTTTGGAGGCTACTAGGCTTTTAATTCCAACAAAGAAATACTGTTCAAGGTTCAGGCCTAAATGGATGTCAGATGAACTAATGAGGTTCATGGCAGAAAAGAAAAATGAATGGGATGCATATAAATTATCAGTGACACAGAAGCCTATGGTAGATATAAGCTAATGTGTAATCAAAGTCACGGAGGTTAGGCAAGTGAGGGCAATTACAAAAAATCTTTGGCAAAGGATGTAAAGAAAAACAACAAAGATTTCTTTACTTATGTAAACTCTAGAAGAAATGGAATGAATCAGATTGGTTCACTTGATATCAGTGGTTTGACTGTTGATGATCGTACTCAGATAGCTGACAAACAATGAGTATTTTGCATGTACGTTCACATGCATGAGGAATTCTGTAAGGAAGGAGTGGATAGAAGTTTACTAAACTCTAACATGGAGCTGAACAATTTTGTAATAATGGAGAGCAAAGTGGAGGAAAAATTGAAGTTAAACATCAAAAAGGCAAATGGGGTAGATGGAATCTAAGCAAACCCTTAGCCATAATTATGACAGCATCCTTAGATTCAGGGAACATAATAGGGCCATTTGCCTAGAGACTCTACACACTCTTCAGTCACAGAGCGTTTTTGATTGATGCAACACTACCTCAATCCCAGTCATGACAGCGAGGTGGCTGACCAATCCCGTCATTACTATCACCGTCTGTGGTTAGATTCACTATACATATCTGGTTGTTGCAACATTTTAAACTGCAATACAGGTGTACAACTACACCAAATTTTAGAGTCTGTAGTGTTACAACATGACAAACACTGGCAGTCAGCCCATATACGCATCCTGTATCAACAACAATCACCAAGGGTATGTCTGCAAGGGGCAAAGGTTGATGACGTTGTAGAGCAGATATCATCTTTTAAGGGCACAAAAAGTGATATAGTTGTACACGTTGGTACTAATGATATTAAGAGTAGGAGACCGGCAGAATTACTTAAAAGGAAAGGTCACTGTTGAAAAAAAGCCGTGAATTAGGGTTCAATTTGAAAGTGTCTGCAATTGTACCCAGACACGATAGAAGGGAGTATATGATGAGAGCCTTGTCGATCAATTCGGCCCTGGAAAGATTCTGCAAGGCTCAAGGGGCAGAATTTTTTTCAGCCTGGTCTGTACTTGTTAACAGGAGAGACTGCTTCTACAGGGATGGGATACACTTAAATAGAAAGGGTGCAAGAATATTTGCTGATGCTATCGAGGCAGTGTTAGGTGGGTCAGAAAACTGCTAGCTTAGAGGGATACAAGGACTAATAGATTAACAGTAGCCACTGGCAGAGGTGAAAGTGATTCTTGCACTGCTTCTATTGGAATGAGCAGAAGCCTGGAAAACAAGATGCAGGATATTTCAGAGACTGCTGGTAGTCATTGCGGTACAAGTAAACACATGGGTTGTGTTAGGGTAGCTAAGAATAGGAACAGGTGCATGTACACTTGAGTGTACACCAATGCTAGGAGTTTGATAAATAAATTTGATGAATTTGAGGTATTGCACAAAGCATCAAAGGTGGATATTGTTGGAATATCAGAGACGTGGTGTCACACAGATATAAGGAATGCAGAACTGGAATTTGGGGACAACGTCTATAGAAAGGACAGACAGGATAGATAGGGAGGTGGGGTTATGCTATTAGTTAAGAAACACACAAAATCCAAAGAAGTGAAGCCAGTCGACATCACTGGACAGTGCAGTGTCAAGTCAGTTGGGTGTGACAAACATTAGGAGATCAAAATTGAGAGTTTGTTTGTTTGTTTGTTATTTGGTTTTTAGGAGCATTAGCAACTAAGGCCATATTGCTCCGGTCATTCCCTAACCTTTCCGTATCCTCTGTATTTGGTGGTGACGAGCTCGAACCCCAGTCTAATCAAGAAGCATGTGCTACGCACTGCTGCTCCTTCCCACCTGGCTATGGAGGTGCCTCAAAATTGAGAGGAGTGTGCTATAGGCCTCGACTCTGATGAGTATAATAAGAAACTGTACGGGGAAATAGAGTGGGCCAGTAAATCTGAGTCTTATAATGGGGGATTTTAATTTCCCAGATATTGACTGGAATTTGTGGGTTGGTCACTCACACACTAGCAAGGCTTTTGTGGATTTATTGGATGATTGTTTTCTACATCAGCATGTTCGGGAGGCAACTAGAGGGAGTAATACTCTTGATTTGATTATCAGTAGTGATTCTTCATGCATTGAGAATAGGTGGCAGTGATGACAGTGTGCTGAAGTGGGATTTACTTGAGGTAACTACCATCAGGGGTAAAGGGAAGGGCTATTGCTTTCGTAAAGGCGACTACAATGGTCTCAGACAGTATTTAAATTCTATACAGTGGGTGTTGATGTTACCAACATCAACAACTGATGATATTACCAACAGCAAATTCAAAATGGGAAGCATTCAAAGAACTTATCTTGGAAGCCACTAGGCTTTACATACCAACTAAGAATTATTGTTCAAGGTTTAGGCCTAAATGGATGTTGGATGTACTAATGAGACATGTGGCAGAGAAGAAAAATGCATGGGATACATATAAATTAACACGTGACACAGAATCCTATGATAGATATAAGCTGGTCTGTGACTTGGTCTCCGAGTCATAAAGGAGGTTGGGCAAGCAAAGGCAGATTATGAGAAATCTTTGGCAAAAGATGCAAAGAAAAACAGCAAAGAGTTCTTTACTTATGTAAACTCTAGAAGGAAGGGGATGAATCAGATTGACCACTTGATATCGATGGTTCAACTGTTGATGATCCTGCTCAGGTAGCCAACAAACTAAATGAATATTTTGCATCGACATTCATACATGAGGAGTTGTTCAGCGAGGGGAATTCCAGAGGTGTATTCAACTCTGGCAGTAAGCTAGATAATCTTGTAATAACTGAGAGTAAAGTGCAGAAGAAATTGTTGAAGATAAACACAAGAAAGGCACCTGGGGTGGATGGGATCCATCCAGTTATATTAAAAAGGCAGCAAAGGAAGTAAGCAAACCTTTAGCCATAATTATGAGAGCTTCCTTGGACTCAGGGGAGGTACCCGTAGACTGCAGATGTGCAAATATGACCCCAATTCACAAAGGAGGATCAAAGGCTGACACAAATAATTATAGACCTGCGAGTTTAACTTCTGTTCCAGGAAAATTAATGGAGGCACTGGTTAAAGAAGCACTGTAGGATCATCTAGACAAGACTTCAGCTATAGCTCTCAGACATCATGGTTCTGTTAAGGGGAAGTCTTGCCTGACCAATTTTATTGGATACTATGATGCAGTCACAAAAGAGCTGGATGCAGGGAATAACTTTGATATCATATACTTGGATCGTAGAAAGGCTTTTGATACTGTTGCACATGGAAGACTGCTGCACAAATTGGAGCAGTGTGGTATAGGAGGTAAATTGCTGCTATGGATAAAGGGGTGGTTGAGGGGGAGAAGACAGAGAGTGGTAATCAATGGACACTGCTCATCGTGGACTAATGTTATTAGTGGAGTCCCTCAGGGTTCAGTGTTGGGTCCATCATTGTTTTCTGTATTTATAAATAATATTGATGATGGTATATCAAGCTTAATGTCCAAGTTTGCAGACGATACAAAGGTTGGCAGGGTTGTTAAGGACACTAGTGACGCTATGCTGCTGCAACAGGATCTGGAAAGGTTGAGCAGATGGGCTGAGAGGTGGCAAATGAAGTTTAACATTGACAGTACTACATATAAAAGTACTACATATGGAAAGTACTACATATGGGAAACAACAACCCCAGAGCAACGTATCAACTCTGTGGTACTACACTGACAGTAGTAGAGAATGAAAAGGACCTGGGGGTAATTGTGCAGGCAGATATGAAGTTCTCTGAGCAGTGCAGATGGGCTGCAAGAGTAGCTCATGGTGTCTTGTCAATGATATACAGGAATTTTTCTTGCAGGGATAAGGAGGTGGTTATTCCTTTGTATAAGGCAATGGTCAGGCCACACCTTGAGTACTGTATACAGGTCTGGAGGCCTCATTTCAAGAAGGATGTAGAGCTGCTGGAACGAGTACTGAGAAGGGCAACGAGATTAGTGAATGGAACAAAGGGTTGCTCTTACGAACAAAAGCTTAAGTTTTGCAAATTACAGTGTCTGGAGACTAGGCACGAGCAAGGTGATCTGATAGAGGTGTATAAAGCCTTGAATGGTTTGAGCATGCTCAATGCTGATGGGATTCTTCCTCTTGCTTAGAATAATCACCTGAGCGGGCATAAATTCAAATTGAGGAAAGACAGATGTAGGATGAATGTGCGGAAATTTGCCTTTAGCCAGTGGGTAGTTGGTTGGTGGAACAGACTTCCATCCCTTGTTGTGGAAGTTGATAGCCCAAATAAATTTAAGGCTCAGCTGGACAGGTATTTCGAACGAACGGAAGGGTGAAGTGGAAGTTTTTTTTTTTTTTTTTTATGGCTGATGCTGCATACGCTTGCTGTCTTGCATCATATGCCTCTACTAATGCTAAGTCTACGTAGTAAGTGATTCAGCATTCTTGGATATATGTGCATGTTCTCTCACCCAACGTGAGTACACACACTGCTCATTCCATTCCTAATGTTTTTATATTATATTTACACGTGTGTAACGTACTTCTACAGCTGATGAAGAGATTCGTTATCTCGAAAGCTACTGTCATTAAATATACTTAGCTACTGCTTTTACTGGACAAACTGAATTTATTTCTTAATTATGGAACCCAGTGCTACAGGCCTCTTCTATTTTATGGTATGAGTCCTGTTTCATCAACTGGAAGGGATAAAGCTATCTTCTATTCAGCTGTAGTCTGGAAATGTTTACTTCAATGTATTTTCCAAAAATACCACAAATCTCTCCTGATCCACTGAATACTGATTTTCATCTGAATTGAGAAAATGATTGGAAATGATCACTACCATTGGGGAGGGGGTTCTTCCAATTCAATTCACTCAGTATTATGTACATTGTGGGAGAACATAATGCCAGTCAATGGCTGATGTGTTTCCTCTACCAAGATTTATACAGCTTTGGTGTATATACCTCAAAATGGGGATGTTTAGTTGCAAATAGATGGATGTTATTTATTCCTTCAGATATTTGAACTGCCACTGTCTCAATATACTCTTGTAGGAGTGAGTGTGTGTCATAATTTCAACACCTCTTTTAGAGGAGTTACTCTGCTCCTCATGGTAGATATTATAGTTAGAGAGTCAAATAGCTATTTGTGGAGTTGAGTTTCTTGCAAACTTACTGCTATTGGTTTAAAACAAAAGCTCGGATCTTATTTAGCCCATCCTCATTCTCTCTCTTATGCGTCTAGAGGTCCACTGAATAAGACATTGCATTATTTCCTTTGGTATTATTAGTTAGACTGACTGTTTTTCAGATCCTGATCCATATTATTTTCACTTCATCCATTTCTATTTCTCTATACGCTGCCCAAAAGAAAATTAAATAGCCCACAGGACTATTTAATTGTAACTTTGATTTTTCAAAATGCATACATGGGTAAAATATATATTGTGAAAAAAAAAAAAAAAAAAAAAAGTCTAATTTGTTTGAGATAAGCAAAAAGCTCATCCAGATTGGCATTGTTTCCCAATACGTGGGTTAGTGATAAAGGTCCTTGCATTTGAGTCAGAGAGAGGAAGGTAGTATTTCTGATATGGGAATAATACGAACAGTCTAACAGAATATGTCAAGGTCTGTCTTGGGGCTGACATCTGTCTGGGAGATGTCAGCCCCAGTTTCTATTTACTTGCCCAGGTGGCAAGTAAATAGAAACAGCCTGTTAATAAAAACCCAACCATAAGGCAAATTGCTACCACTTCTATATTAGTGGAAAGTGGCATGGGGTCTGGTTGCCCACAAGGATGGCAACTCCTCCACAGGTCCAACCCCAGTTCTGTCCTTATGTATGATGGTAACATTATTAAAGGAAGTGTCTTCATTTACCGTGAAATATGTCTCCTGCACGCAAAAGCAAACTGGCTTGTGCTTTTGCAGGAGGACCTTAATGTCTTCAATGTTTTGCCAGAATCCACGACAATTCCACTGTAGGAATTTAGCCATTATTTTGGCTTGGTAAGTCCATCAGGCAGCTTCCAAAGTGCTGAGTGCTTACTTTTCTTAGTCTTTCAATTTTGACTCGGCAAAGAGTGCCAAGACTGAACCATCTGGTACCTCCTTCACCTCAACATCGATTTTTTCTTGAGAACTAGAAAGCACTTCAAGCTTATTATTTCTCCATCAATTTCTTTTATTATCTGTGGAGCATTCAGTGGTACAGATATAGATGCGAGAGCTGACTGATACTTCTGTGCGGGTTTCTTTGAGCTTAATAGGTAGTGTGCAGTGGGAATGAATGACTCTGTTGGTGGGATGGTCATTTCAGTCTGAGTTACAATGGAATGTCTCCCTGCTCCCTTTTGTGCATGGGTTTGTGATATGATATGATACAATCAGCTCTGCCTTAACCAAACTTTGTATTTCTTTTTCTTCCTTCCATCTCTACAACGTTGTTGAGTATGTGGGGGGGGGGTGTAATTGAATGTGATGTAGTTTCGTGGTCCTTTGCAGCACATAAAATGCATGCAAGGGCTCCACAGCAGGCCATTTGTGAATGTACATATTTCTGGAACTAAAAGCACCTCAAGGGATTTGGAACATGTGGATGCACCAGACAATTAATATAGCCAGCTTTAATCTAATTAGGAGATGTTGGGGAACTGAACATTAGGATGTTTCTAGTGGGAACAAGTTTCCCATCCCTACGCATAAATATTCGTTTCGTGGTTGTTTCTCCTTGGGGTTTTAATTCAGAACCAATTTTCTCTACAGACATTCCATTTGTCACTGTTAAACTTCAACTGCCATTTCTCGGCTGATTAACCCATTGTTCCTAGTATCATCTGCAAACTTTGACATTAAGCCTGATATACTTTCTTCAATATCACTGATAAATACAGAAAACAAGGGCCCAACACCAAACCCTGGGGGGACTCCACTAATAACATTAGTCCACAAAGAGCAGTGTGAACTGATTACTATTCTCTGTCTTCCTCCACTTAATCATCCCATTTATCCATAGCAGTAACTTGCCTTAATACCACATTGCTCCAGTTTTTAGAGCAGTCTTATGTGCAAGAGTATCAAAAGCCTTCCTGAAATCCAAGTATACAATGTCAAAATAATTTTTTGCATCCAGTTCCTTGGTCATTGCATCATGGTAAACTACCAGATTTGTTATACAAAACTGCCGCTTGACAAATCCATGGTGTGATTGCAGTATAATTGCATGCCTGTCCAAATGGTCCTGCATTGCTTCTTTAGCCACTGATTCCATTATTTATCCTGGAAGAGACAATAAGCTAACAGGTCGTAATTACTCATGTTGCGATGTGATCCCTTTTATGAATTGGGATACATTCGCACATCTTCAGTCCATAGGGACCTCCCCTTAATCAAAGGATAATTAGGCTAAGGGTTTGCTTACCTCCTTTCCTGCCACCCTTCATAAAACTGAATAGACTTCCTCCATCTCGGATACCTTTTTTATACCCATCTGCAACTGTTTCCTTCCACTCTCCTTTCAGTTATCATAAAGTCATTTAACTCCTTGTTAGAGTATGATAAACTTCTGGCATCCTCTTCCCTAAAGAATTCCTCATATGTGAATGTAGAGGCAAAATAGCTATTCAATTCCTCTGTAACCTGAGCAAGGTCATCATCAGTTAACCCACTGACATCAAGTGGCCCACTGTGATTCAACTCACTCCTACTGTTAATATAAGCCTAGCAGTGTTTGCTGCTTTTCTTTGCATTCTTTGCCAGAGATTTCCCATAATCTGCCTTAGCTTACCTAACCCTCCTTTGTGACTTTATGGCAGATTCATTTTTAGCTAACATATGCTTCTGCTTCACCTGATAATTTATAGGGTACAAGCTAAGGATAAAATACAAAAAAATACACCAATCAACAATAATAATATCAAAAAATACTTTATGCCCCATATGTTGAACAGTGGCACAAACAACTTAACAGATTCTTTAAAGATACAGAATTTAAAATTGTAGCCAAGCCAATAAGGAAATTACACACTATAATGAACAATTTCTCAGTCCTTTCCTCATTTCCAACACAAATAAATGACCTAGTATACAACATTTCTTGTGGTGATTGCGCCTCGTCTTATCAGGGTTCTACGCAGTTTCCTCTGAATTTTCATGTTAATCAACACGCAGCCTCAGTTCGTGCTTCTCATGCAGCAGTGTCAGAATTAGTCTTTCATGCCATTAACAAAAAACATACTTTATTTAACAAAGCCAAAATACTTTGTGTCCAACGTAATTATATGAGACTATTAATTGCAGAAACCGTCGAAATTAAATTACACGAGAATTCTCTTAATGTTCGCCGGCTATATCTAATCTCCAACTCGTGGTCCTTTACGTACATGCGCAGAGACAAATAATCCCTATTTAAGTTCCATGCTCACCCCTATCCGGTAATTTTCATTCCTGTATCACGACACACAGTCAAAAAGCATTGTCAGCTTCAGGAAGGAAAATCGTTTTGCAATTGTTTTCTTTAAATTAATTTTTGATGTAATTTTTAATTGCGTTAAACTGATTTTTAATTGTGTTCATTTTATTTTTAATTACTGTTAATTATTTCTTACTGTAATGTAAGATTTTCGATTTTTTAATCATCTCCTTCATCCCGTCTCCTTCACCCGAACCCACTTCCTTCATTACCACATCACACTATCCAATCAAATTGGTCAGACAAGATGGCCACAATGACCTACTCTGAAATTAAAGTGCTCTCATAATAATGGCTAAGTGTTTGCTTCCTTCCTTTGCTGCCTCCCTTAATATAATTAAATAGATCCCATCTAATCCAGGTGCTTTTTTTATGTTTAGCTTCAACAATTTCTCTTCAAATTTCCTCTCAGTTATCATAAAATCGCTTATGTTTATCAAATTTTTACACGGAATTTGATAAACTTCTTCCATTCCCTAAAGAATTCATCATGTGTGAAAGTAGATACAAAATATCTATTCTGCCTGTCATCAATGGCACTAATATGACTCATCCTCTCCTTCTAGTATATACATAAGTAAAGAAGTCATTGCTGTTTTTCTTTGCATCCTTTCCCAAAGATTTCTCACAATTTGTCTTGGCTTGTCTAACCTTCTTTGTGACTTAATTGCAGACTAGTTTATATCTACCTCAGGCTTTTGTATCACCTGATAATTTATATCCATCCCATGCATTTCTCTTCTCTTCTACCAGTCTCATCATTACATCCTCTGACATCCATTTAGGTCTAAGCCTTGAACAGTATTTTAATTAGCAATTAAGGCCATATTGCTCCGGGATATGCGGTGGTCATTCCCTGACCTTTCCGCATCTTCCGTATTTGGTGGTGATGGGCCTGAACCCCGGTCTAATCAAGAAGCGTGTGCCACGCACTGCTGCTCCTTCCCACCTGGCTACGGAGGCGGCTAGTATTTTTTAGTTGGTATGAAAAGCCAGGAAATTTCCACAATTACTTCCGATTTAGAACTTGCTGTAGATAATGTTATCAGTTAGTCCCACTGTATAGAATATAAAATAGTGGCTAAGACCACTACAGTCACCTTTATGAAAGTAAATGCCCTCCCTTTACACCTGACAGTTGTTACAACTTTAAGTAACGATAACATCAATTTACTATTATCACTGCCAAATAGTGCTTCTTTTATCTGCAGAATCTTAATGAATGAAGAGTTGCTGCTGAATTTTGAAGAGTACTTGGTTTATTTGATACATATATTCAGCAGTTTCTTTGAACTTTTAAAGCTTGGTTTTTTTTTTTTTTAGGAGCATTATCAACTAAGGCCATATTAGTATTTAGTATTAGTATTAGTAATGGCCGCATGGTGCAAGAAAGCCTATGGCTTATGCTGCACCAGCCAAAAAAAAAAAAAAAAATCCGAACAAAACAATGATAAAAACAAAAACAAAAAAAAATAATAATAATAATAATTAATAAAAAAAAAAAGGAAATTAAACCTATCATCCTATGCGCTTCCCTTACCCGAAAGTACTATCCAGATGACCTTTGAATTCGCCAAACTATCGGCCTCTACCACCCACGAAGGCAACTTATTCCAGTAATTTATAACTCGATGGCTAAAATAAAACTTCCTGCAGTCCAGTCTAAACATTTCCCCCCCGTAACTTGAATTTATGTCCCCTAGTTCTAAGATCATTTATAATCTTGAAAATTTCGTCCTCATTCATTTTACTATGTCTCTCAGAGCCTTAAACACCTCAATCAAATCTCCACTAAGGTGGCTAGTTTCCAAACTCTGCAACCCACATATTCGAAGTCTTTCTTCATAAGGACGCCCTTTTGCCGATCTCACCAGGCGAGTTACCTGTCTTTGCACCCTTTCAAGAAGCTCGATGTCTTTCTTTAGGTGTGGTCTCCATACTTGAACACAGTATTCCAAGTGTGGTCTAACATAAGCCTTATATAATGGGATTATCACGTTCCTATCTCTACTTGCAAAAGTTCGATAGATCATCGATAGGACACCGTGGGCCTTCCTTGCAACCTGTTTACAATGCTCAGAGAATGTCATGTCTGACCGTATCGTAACACCCAAGTCCCTTTCCTCCAGTACTGGGTTTAGTTGAACTCCACCAAGTGAATAAGTTATTTTGGGATTAAAGTTACACTTTGTTGGATTAAAGCACAGCTGCCATTTTTCTGACCATTCCTGAAGTCTATCTAGGTCTCTCTGAAGAAGCTCAGCTTGACAGTGATCATTAACTACTCTACCAATTTTAACATCATCTGCAAATTTAGACATCACGCCCTCTATCCCTTCATCAATGTCGTTTATGAAAATTAAAAACAACAGTGGTCCTAATACTGATCCTTGGGGAACCCCACTTCTTACATCAACCCAATCTGAGGAATAGCCATTTATCACAACCCTCTGCCTCCTGCCTTGAAGCCATCCTTCTATCCATCTAAGGATTTTCCCAGTGATTCCAACCTGTTCCAACTTATAAAGCAATCGCTCATGTGGGACTGAGTCAAAAGCTTTGCTGAAATCTAAATAAAGAATGTCGAAATTATTCCCTAAATCCAACTCGTGAGTGACCCTTTCGAAATAGCGAACCAGATTTGTTAAACATGATTTTCCCTTTACAAAACCATGCTGAGTATCCTTGAGAATTTCAATTCAATCCAAATGATCCTGAATTCCACCCATGATCATTGCCTCCATGATTTTCCCTACTACTGAAGTCAGACTGACAGGTCATTAATTTCCAACTTCACTTTTAGAGCCACCCTTATGTATGGGAGATACATTTGCACTTTTCCAATCCAAGGGAATCTCCCCAGAGTCTAGTGATGCTCGCATAATTAGCCTCAATGGTTCAATGCACTCGCTTGCCGCCTCCCTTAAGATTATAGGGTATATTCTATCAACTCCAGGAGCCTTACTGGTATGTAGGCTCGAAAGTTTTTTCATTAAATAATCTTGCGAAATTTCAATATCATTAATTACATATTTTTTAACTTCGCTCCCACAATTTCCCATTGCCCCAAAAGGTTTTTCATTTGTAAATATCGATGCAAAATAACTGTTGAGTTCATCTGCAACGGCAGCTGGTATATTGCTCCGGGGATATGCGGTGGTCATTCTCTGACCTTTCTGCATCCTCCGTATTTGGTGGGCATGGGCTCGAACCCTGGTCTAATCAAGAAGCATGTGCTAAGGACTGCTGCTCCTGCCCACCTGGCTACGGAGGTGCCATTTTTAAAGCAGAGGAGCTTTCTGGGGTTTTATATTATAAAGAAAGATAGCATTTCTGTGGTGTATATGTTGGCTGGGAGGAGAATTGTAATCCACTGTTTTGTCTTTTTTCCACTACTACATTTCTTACCTTCAATAGTGTTTTATCCAGTAGAAAACCTAAAAAAAAAGTAATTTCATCAGCATTGAAGCTGTAATGGAGGGATTATAGTCTTAGTTGGAGTCTAAGGTAGTGGTGCATCCAGTTGACATGGGTAGCCAGTGCAATTTTGAGTCCATTTGGTGTGACATAAGCACTGAGAAAACTGAGATTAAGAGTGTGTTATAGGCCTAATCACATAAGCCTAATAACAAAAAACTATGCAGTGAGTGGGCCACTAAATCAGAATATCTTACAATGGGAAATTTAATTTTCCAGATATTGACTGAACTTGTGAGTTGGTCACTCAAACACTAGCAAGACTTTTGTGGATTTATAGGATGACTCTTTTCTACAGCAGCATATTAGAGAGACAACAAGAAAGGGCAAACTTCTTGATCTTATTTTAAGCAGTGATTCTTCCTGCATTAAGACTCTGCAGATGAAGAAATGCTAGGTGACAGTGATCAGTCTACTGATGTGGGATTTACTTAAAGATGTAACTGCTATCAAGGGTAAAGGGAAGGGTTTTTGCTTTTGTAAAGGAAACTACAGCAGTCTCAAAAATTTTTTAAATCTATACAGTGGGACCAACTAAAGTTGTTTCCAACAACAAATTTTAAATTGGAATCATTCAGGGAGGTAATCTAAGAAGCTACTAGCATTTAATACTAACTAAAAAATACAGTTCAAGGTTTAGACCTAAATGAATGTCAGATGATCTAATGAGACATGTGGAAGAGAATAAAAATGCATGGGATGCATATAAATTATCAGGTGATGCAGAAGCCTAAGGTAGACAAACTAGTCTGCAACCAAGTCACAAAGGAGAGGTTAGGCAATACAAGCAAGCTTATTTAGCATCAGCAAAAAAAAAAAAAAAAAACCCCAACGCTTACACAGTTCACCTATTTATATTCTCCAAGAATTTGTTGGACTCTTGATGGAATTTATTCAACTCATCCAGTTCCACAATAAGAGATGGCAGTCTGTTCCAACAATCGACCACCCACTGGATAAAGACAAACGGGTGATCGATTTTTGGAAGAGGATTCCAGCTGTTGTTGTGGAAGTGGATAGGTTGAATAAATTCAAGGGAGAAGTACATTTGCAGGGTATGGGTGGGTGAACTGATATATATATATATATATATATATTTTTTTTTTTTTGCTGATATTTACCACTTTATAGCCCAGCATACTCACTGTAGCCCACCACCAAAAACAACACCTGAGGGGGGGGGGGTTACATTCAAGAAAACTTCATAAATGTGACATTCATTGGGATGGTGGCCATCCCCCACCAACTAATCTAATCTTTTTACAGAAAAAAAGCCCAAAACTCCTCCAGTAATTATACGCACTAACCCTAAACATACCATTAGCAGGAATACACAAAGAAGCCTCCCAATCACAGAGAAGAGAATAAAGCTGGCAGCACAGCAATCACACTCAGTAAACAACAATAAGCAAGATCACTCATTCACCAAGTTTAGCTGCCAGTTGTGCCAATTGTCTGGGTAGGAAAGGAATGGAACCCTGGGAGATAGCCAACGAAGCACAACTGGAGCTATCTCCCAGGGTTTTCTCCCTTCCCTGCCCAGACAATTGGTGCAGCTGGCAGCTAAACAAGGGCTACAAGGTCTCTTATCATATGATTCCCCCCCCCCATACAGAAACAAGCAAAGGAACCAAACCTTGTTTGCTTCAGCACATACCTGGGTTAGTGTGGAATCCTTGCTTATCTATCCTCTATTTTTACTTTTCACTTGAATGAAGGTGGCAGTTCATGAAATTGATTTTTATTTAGTACTGGTTCATCAGGATATTTTTTCTGATTTTTCCTTGAGAATTGGTTCACAATTAAGGCTTATAAAATTGAAGGAATTCAGATACAAAGAGTGATATACATAAATAAATACAGAGTATATTTTTGCTCACTGAAAAGTACTGGGGGATTTTATCTATTAATTTTTTTTTATTTTAAATTATGATTTCACTTTTGAAAATTTCATTCCAGCACTGGGAGTTAAAATAAAAATAAATTGACATTTTAAAGCATTTAATTAAAAAAAAAAAAAGGAAAGTGATGGGCTCCCTACATAGCTCATCACTTTCCAATTTGCATCAAACTCATTCATGAAAAAGTTAAACAGATCTATTATAATGAAATACACACATATATACTGACGAGATTTAATGTTCAAACAGTACAGGGTGATTAAAAATTCATTATAATGCAATCTGTTTTATGAAAATTATTTACTAACTATGAAATTGTTGATTTATTTGGTAATAGTGAATTGGGACGCTTTTCCGTAGCCGAGTGGTCAAGAGCGGGAGAGCAGTAGACCGGGGTTCAATCCCCTGACTGCTGAATACGGTCGATCTGTTAACCCGCACTGTACCAGTGTGGCAGATTATGGTCCATTTCCCTAAGCATGAATTGTTGAGGAGGCTTCCATCCTGCAGTAGGTTGATAATGGCTGCACTTTACCCCCTTTTTATTTTTTTATTTTTTCAAATTTGGCTTTGACATTCATGAACAAATTATCATTTGACTGTAAACCTAAATAAAATAAAATAAAAATAAATTGACATTTTAAAGCATTTAATTAAAAAAAAAAAAAAGGAAAGTGATGGGCTCTCTACATAGCTCATCACGGATATCATCTTTTAAGGGCACAAAAGGTGATATAGTTGTACACGCTGGCACTAATGATATTAAGAGTAGGAGACTGGCGGAATTACTTAACAAGTACAGGTCACTGTTGAAAAAAAGCCGTGAATTAGGGTTGAATTTGAAAGTGTCTGCAGTTATGCCCAGACACGATAGGAGGGAGTATATGATGAGAGCCCTGTCGATCAATTCGGCCCTGGAAAGATTGTGCAAGGCGCAAGGGGTAGAATTTTTTTCACCTGGTCTGTACTTGTTAACAGGAGAGACTGCTTCTACAGGGATGGGATACACTTAAATAGAAAGGGTGCAAAAATGTTTGCTGATGCTATCGAGGCAGTGTTAGGTGGGTCGGAAAACTGCTAGATTGGGGAGATACAAGGACTAATAGATTAACAGTAGCCACTGGCAGAGGTGAAAGTGATTCTTACACTGCTTCTATTGGAATGAGCAGCAGCTTGGAAAATAAGATGCAGGATATTTCAGAGACTGCTGGGAGTCATTGGGGTACAAGTAAACACACGGGTTGTGTTAGGGTAGCTAAGAAAAAAATAGGTGCATGTATACTTGCATGTACACCAATGCTAGGAGTTTGGTAAATAAATTTGATGAATTTGAGGTATTGCTCAAAGCATCAAAAGCGGATATTGTTGGGATATCAGAGACGGGGTGTCACACAGATATAAGTAATGCAGAACTTGAATTTGGGGAGTACAACGTCTACAGAAAGGATAGACAGGATAGGAAGGGAGGAGGGATTATGCTATTAGTTAAGAAACATAAAATCCAAGGAAGTGGAGCCAGTCGACATCGCTGGACAGTGCAGTGTCGAGTCAGTTTGGTGTGACATAAGCATTGGGAGATCAAAATTGAGAGTAGGAGTGTGCTATAGGCCTAATGACTCTGATGAGTATAATAAGAAACTGTACAGGGAAATAGAGTGGGCCAGTAAATCAGAGAGTCTTATAATGGGGGATTTTAATTTCCCAGATATTGACTGGAATTTGTGGGTTGGTCACTCACACACTAGCAAGGCTTTTGTGGATTTATTGGATGATTGTTTTCTAAATCAGCATGTTCGGGAGGCAACTAGAGGGACAAATACTCTTGATTTGATTATCAGTAGTGATCCTTCATGCATTAAGAATCTGCAGATACAGGAACCACTAGGTGGCATTGATCACAGTGTGCTAAAGTGGGATTTACTCAAGGAGGTAACTACCATCAGGGGTAAAGGGAAGGGTTATTGCTTTCGTAAAGGAGACTATGATGGTCTGAGACAGTATTTAAATTCTATACAGTGGGACCAACTGATGATGTTACCAATAGCAAACTCAAAATGGGAAGCAATCAAAGAACTTATCTTGGAAGCTACTAGGCTTTACATACCAACTAAGAAATATTGTTCAGGGTTCAGGCCTAAATGGATGTCAGATGAACTAATGAGACATATGGCAGAGAAGAAAAATGCATGGGATACATATAAATTAACATGTGACACAGAAGCCTATGATAGATAAGTTGATCTGTAACCAAGTTACAATGGAGGTTAGACAGGCGAGGGCAGATTACGAGAAATCTTTGGCAAGGGATGCAAAGAAAAACAGCAAGGTGTTCTTTACTTATGTAAACTCTAGAAGGAAGGGGATGAATCAGATTGGTCCACTTGATATCGATGGTTCAAATGTTTATGATCCTGCTCAGGTAGTTAGAAACTAAATCAATATTTTGCTTTGGTTTGGTTTGGGTTTTATTGGGGCATCAGCAACTGAGGCTACAATGCGCCAAATACCGGTCATATTATAAAAAGTTAAAACATTCAGTGACCTAAGTAGTTAGGCCACCATGTTCAGATATATAATAACAGGTATATAAAAAATAAACCAATAAAGAGATAACAATAACATAAATTTTAAATACAATTAAAAACCTTTATTGATTTAAAATAGTTAAAACAGCAGACACGTCATTGTCAGATAAAATCTGACTGAGCGTATAAGGTTCAGTCAGATGATTAAAAGCGGTAAAACGGGTGCTGCTAAAATCTGGACAGTCAATTAAAAGGTGTCTAATCGTTAAAATTGTGCCACAGGACACACACATAGGAGGGTCATCAGGCCTCAGCACAAACGAGTGAGTTAAATGACTGTGTCCTATGTGGGTCCGGGCAAGAACAACTTCCTCCTTACGATTCCTGCGCAGACTAGACTGCCGGTTCAATTACAGGCTTTATATGATATAATTTATTTGCAGTCTGTCTATTCCACGAATCCTGCCACTGGGAGTGTATCTTCTCGTGTATTATTTGCCTGTAGTCTGTATAGGGGACTGACAGACAGCAGTTATTATTGGGAATTGCTGATTTGGCTGCGGCGTCAGCCAAATCATTTCCCGTAATCCCAATGTGGCTGGGAATCCAGCAGAAGCGGATATAATATTCACTTCCACAGAGGAAGTGAATCTTCTGCTGAATACTAGACAGAACTGGATGAGGATTATATCTCACAGATATTAAAGCCTGTAACATGCTAAGAGAGTCTGAATATAAAATGAACCGTTGGTATTGGCATTTACTAATGTGATCGAAGGCTAACTCAATTGCGTACAGCTCTGCAGTAAATATGCTACATTCAGAGGGAATCTGCTCTGATGTAGTGCTGTCCGTAAAGACAGCAGCAGATCCCACATATGATTCTGACTTCGAACCGTCTGTCTAAACTGGCGCGAAGTCAGAATGTTCAGCTCGGTGTGCTGAATAAAGCTGCAGGTAGACAGATGATGGAGTGTCCGACTTTCCCCAATTCCGAAGGGACAAATCACATTTCGGGACATGAGCATGCCAGGGTGGAAGGGGTTGCTTAGGTGTTTGGGCAACCTTGTCTGCCTTGATATTAAGTTCTATGAGTAGATCTTGGAGACGAATACCAAAAGGACGATTGGCAGTCTTACGGGTATTGTACAAATTTTCCCATCGTGGCTCAAAAACGGATAGCCACGTAGGGTGGTCTGGCAGGGATTTCAGTTTTAAAGCGTACTTTAGAGACAACTGCTTACGTCGAAGTGATAACGGTGGTTCCTTTGCTTCGACGTATAAGCTCTGAACAGGAGATGTGCGATATGCTCCAGTAGTGATATGGAGGGCCTAATGATGGACAGGGTCCAGCCATCGAAGGACACTATCTCTGGCTGAGGAATATACCTGGGACCCATAATGTAATTTGGATCGCACAAGTGCACGGTAAAGCCGTAGAAGGGTGCATCAGTCTGCTCCCCAAGATGTAGAGGAGAGCGAGCGGAGAATATTAAGCCCCCGTGTGCACTTTGTGCGGAGTTGACGGATGTGATCCAGAAAGGTCAGTTTTTTATCGAATATGAGTCCCAAGAATTTTGTGTCCGCTGCTACTAGAATAGCATCTTGTCAGAGCCTTAATTCAGGTTCAGGATGAAGATCACGATTACGACAAAAATGTAAGCAAACGGTCTTCTCCGGCAAGAACCTGAAGCCATTAGCAAGTGCCCAGGAATTAAGGCGATCAATGGCTTTCTGCAGTTGTCTTTCAATAACCCTCATGTTGTATGACTGACAAAATATGCTGAAGTCATCAACATAGAGGGCACTGTTTACAGTTGGAGGAAGTTGATCTGTGATGGAATTTATTTTGATGGCGAAAAGCGTGACACTTAAAACTGATCCTTGTGGAACTCCCTCCTCTTGGCTAAAGAAACAAGAGAGTGAGGATCCCACAAGAACTTGGAAAGATCGATTGGCTAAAAAGTTTCTAATAAAAATGGGGAGATGGCCTCTAAGACCAAGGCTATGCAAATCTTTTAAAATGCCAAATTTCCAAGTTGTGTCATACGCTTTTTCAATGTCAAAGAACACTGACACCAAGTGTTCGTGTTGTAGGAAAGCATCCTGGATGGATGTTTCCAGTCTAATTAAATGATCAAGAGTTGATCTGTTTTTTCGGAAGCCGCACTGGATGTTGGAGAGAAGGTCATTTGATTCTAAATACCATATTAAATGAAAATTAACCATTCTCTCCAGAATTTTGCACATACAGCTAGTCAGAGCAATAGGACGGTAATTAGTAGTGACTTTTGGATCCTTTCCTGGCTTAGCAAAGGCGAGAAGGATTGCCTTGCGCCAGGAATCCGGAAACTGCCCTTCAATAAAGATTCTGTTATATAGAAGGAACAGATAATCCATAGATTTTGGTGAAAGATGCTTAATCATTTCATAATGGATGCCATCTGGTCCAACAGCACTTGCATTGGAAAGAGTGAGGGCTCTTTCCAGTTCCTCTATAGTGAATGCCCCGTTGTAAGGATAAAGGCCCTTGGACTTAACTAAGGGCCTGCTTTTCAATTTTATGTTCAGGACCAGGAACTCTGGGGAATACGAAGATGTTGCAGAGATGTTGGAGAAAGTTTCCCCAAGAGAATTGGCTATTGCAGTTGGATCTGCAATAGCGCATCCATTATAATCTAGGATTGAAGAAGGGTGGGATGTATATTTTCCCTTCATTTTCCGGATTTTATCCCAGACTACCTTAGAATTGGTAGCCTGGTTAATAGATGTTGTAAAACGGATCCATGATTCCTTTTGACTCTGACGGCGAATGTAGCGTGCTTTGGCTCGTGAACGCTTGAAGGCTATTAGATTAACAGTGGTAGGATATCGGCGGATTATCCCCCACGCTTTTTGAGCCTTTTTTGCTGCTGTGCATTGTGAATTCCACCAAGGTTTTGGAAATGGTGGAAACCGGGCAGATGTTTTTGGAACAGCGTTCGCAGCTGCTTGGACAATGATTTCTGTGATGTACTTTACTGCATCATTGATCGGCTCCTGACTGACGGTGCTGAGATCAAAATTTGTCTGATGTTGGAAGGCAGACCAGTCAGCCTGATCAATCTTCCACCGTGGTAACCTGAAGGGAAGACAAGGTCTCCCACTGTGTAACAAGGTTATCACAGGGAAGTGATCACTTCCGTATGGATTCTCCTCCACTTCCCAAGTGAGTGAAGGGAGTAGAGAAGGGGAGCAGATAGAAAGATCAATGGCAGAAAAGGTACGGGTAGGCATGTGGAAGAAGGTGTTTGTTCCAATATTTAGAAGGGAAAGGTCATTGTCATTGAGCATACGCTGTATCACTCGTCCCCTTCCATTAATGTTAGCACTACCCCACAGGGTGTTAATTCCATTAAAATCCCCGAGAAATAAGAAAGGGGGAGGCAACTGCGTTAAAAGATCATCAAGGTCTTCCTGGAAGATGTCAGTCCCAGGTGGCAAATAAATAGAGCAGACCGTTAATAAAAATTCCACTGTAAGGCGAATTGCAACAGCCTCTATGCTGGTTGTAATTAGCAAGGGCTGAACTGGGGGCTGATTACCCACAAGGATAGCCACTCCTCCATGAGCAGGACCATCCGCAATTCTATCCTTATGAAAGATTGTGATGTTATGCATGGTGGGATCATCATTTGCCTTTAGATAAGTCTCCTGCAAGCAAAAGCAAACTGGCTCGTGCTTTTGCAGGAGGGCCTTGATGTCATCAGTATTTCGGCGGAATCCACAATTCCATTGTAGGAATTTAGCCATTATTTGCTAGGTGGGTCCATCAGGCGGCTTCCGAGGTGCTGAGGGCTTACTTTTATCAGTCTTGGCTTTACCTTTTTTGGGGAAGAATGGACGCTGCCCCGTATCCATTTCTTCCTCCGCAAAGAGTTCCAAGACTGATTCATCCTGTACCTCCTTGTTCTCTACATCCATTGTTTCTGGTATTACGGATGACTCTTCCGAACGTTTTCGCTCTTTTTTACCACTTGGTTTTGGTAGTGGAGGAGCACTAGGAGGTACAGATATAGGAGTGGCAACTGATTGTGTTTTTTTGGTGGGCTTTTGTGAATTCAATAAATAGGGTGCAATCGGAG
The DNA here is from genome assembly GCF_048544385.1 of Mastigoproctus giganteus. Taxonomy (NCBI): domain Eukaryota; kingdom Metazoa; phylum Arthropoda; class Arachnida; order Uropygi; family Thelyphonidae; genus Mastigoproctus; species Mastigoproctus giganteus. The sequence goes on along the minus strand of NC_143580.1, from coordinate 119,058,681 downwards.
TGAATGACTCTTTCGGTGGTATAGTCATCTCAGTTTGAGATGACTATACCACCGAACTTTCTGCAAAGTGCCGATAGTGCACTTTGCAGAAACCTTCTGAGCATATGAAGGTTTTCCACTATTTATTGGTTGGATACGTTTTCTGGCCTCTGGGTAGGAAATATTCAGCTCTGTTTTCAGTTTTTGGATTTCTTTTTCATCCTTCCACCGCTGGCATTCTCGAGAATAGGCGGGGTGCTCTCCTTGGCAATTAATACAGATCGGTTTTGAAGCTGAACATTCCTTGCTCTCATGGTCTTTAACACCACATCGAGCACAGGCAGGGTTACCACGACAAGATGTTTGTGAGTGGCCGTATTTTTGGCATCTAAAACACCTCAGTGGGTTTGGGATGTAAATCCTCACTGGGCAGTTTAGATAGCCTGCCTTGATGGAACTTGGAGGCCATGGGGTATTGAACGTGAGGATAAGAACTCAGGTAGGGACGAGATTCCCATCCTTTCGTATCGATATTCTTTTCACAGCTGTCACTCCTTGGTCTTTCAATTCAGAGCAGATCTCTTCTTCAGAAACATGAAGAAAGTCCCAATCTGATAAACACCACGTGAAGAATTCAGAGTTTTGTGGGGGGTTACGGTGATAGGTATTCCCCCTATGGATGTAGAGTTCAAGAATTTTTCAGCTTGTTTTGTGCTGGAAGCTTCGACCAAAAGATCGCCAGAATGCAGTCGTTTAACGGATTTTGGTGAACCTGCCAACCCTTCTAATTATTTCTGGAAAAGAAGGGTGAAATCTGTCCAATTGACTGTTCGCCGATGGAAGGGAGAATGAGGAAAAGCGGTGTCACTGATGGTGGTGGTGTATCCTCAGTCCTGGCTCTTTTTGCAGAGGTGTTTTCTTTGTCATCGTCTCGATTAGGTAGGGGCCTTGTTGGGGCCCCAGAAGAAAGGGGATTTAAATTACTCATATGAGTAAAGAGAAAGTGTCTGATGCCTAAGTACCTCACCCAACACGGAGCCATACGAGGCGACACCCACTCGTGAACTAGCAGGTATACTGCGTACACGAATGGGATGCCGAGTTCGCTTAGAACACCATACCCACGTTACCAATAAGTCTTTATCCCTTCCCAGGACCATAGGGAGAGAGACTTGGAACGCAGTTGACCCTAGCAGTAAAAAACCACCTGCCGATTGATCCCAGTCGGGCCGGTCCGGGACCTCCCGTCTTGTCGAAGCAGGGGCCAAAGTGGTGTATTAAGGCTGGGCCCCTCAACCACCAGGATCCCCCTTTCCGCATTCCACGGGTCACGGCGCACGGCTGCACACGCCGGATTCCAAAGATGTAACCCTGGAACCAAGGTATGGGCGTTAGATCCCAGTGTTGCTAGTCTGGAAGTCCAGCAGCGTCACTGGGAGGTCCCCTCACCATGTACAGGTGCCCACATCGAGGGGCAATATTTTGCATCTACATTCACACATGAGGAGTTATTCAGGAAGGGGAATGCCATAGATGAAGTAAACACTGGCAGTGAGCTAGATGATCTTGTAATAATTGAGAGTAAAGTGGAGGAGAAATTGTTGAAGATAAATACAAGAAAGGCACCTGGGGTGGATGGGATCTATCCAGTTATATTAAAGGAGGCAGCAAAGGAAGTAAGCAATCCGTTAGCCATAATTATGAGAGCTTCCTTGGACTCAGGGAGGTACCCACAAACTGGAGATGTGCAAATGTAACCCCAATTCACAAAGGAGGATCAAAGGCTGACATAAGTAATTATAGACCTGTGAGTTTAACTTCTGTTGCAGGAAAATTAATGGAAGCACTGGTTAAAGAAGCACTGCAGGATCATCTTGACAAGAATTCAGTTATAGCTCAGACACAGCATGGTTTTGTTAAGGGAAGGTCTTGCCTGACCAATTTGATTGGATACTATGATGTAGTCACAAAAGAATTGGATGCAGGGAATAATTTGATATTATATTTGGATCTTAAAAAGGCTTTTGATACTGTTGCACATGGAAGGCTGCTGCACAAATCGGAGCAGTGTGGCATTGGTGGCAAATTGTTGCTATGGATAAAGGGATGGTTGAGTGGCAGAAGACAGAGAGTGGTAATTAATGGACACTGCTCATCGTGGACTAATGTTATTAGTGGAGGCCCTTAGGGTTCAGTGTTGGGTCCATTGTTGTTTTCTGTATTTATAAATAATACTGATGATGGTATATGAAGCTTAATGTCCAAGTTTGCAGACGATACAAAGGTTGGCAGGGTTGTTAAGGACGCTACTAACACTATGCTTCTGCAACAGGATCTGGAAAGGTTGAGCAGATGGGCTGAGAGGTGGCAAATGAAGTTTAACATTCACAAATGTAAAGTACTACATATGGGAAACAGCAACCCCAAAGCAATGTATCAACTCTGTGGTACTACACTGACAGTGGTAGAGAATAAAAAGGACCTGGGGGTAATTGTGCAGGCAGATATGAAGTTCTCTGAGTAGTGCAGACGAGCTGCAAGAGTAGCTCATGGTGTCTTTTCTAGCAGGGATAAGGAGGTGATTATTCCCTTGTATAAGGCAATGGTCAGGCTGCACCTTGAGTACTGTATACAGGTCTGGAGGCCTCAGTTCAAGAAGGATGTAGAGCTGCTGGATCGAGTACAGAGAAGGGCAACAAGGTTAGTGAACGGAACGAAGGGTTGCTTTTACGAAGAAAGGCTTAAGTTTTGCAAATTACAGAGTCTGGAGACTAGGCACCGGCGAGGTGATCTGATAGAGGTGTACAAAGCCTTGAATGGTTTGAGCATGCTCAATGCTGATGGGATACTGCCTCTTGCTCAGAATAATCACCTGAGAGGGCATAAATTCAATTTGAGGAAAGACAGATGTAGGATAGATGTGCGGAAATTTGCCTTTAGTCAGTGGGTAGTCGGTTGGTGGAACAGTCTTCCATCCCTTGTTGTGGAAGTTGATAGCCTAAATAAATTTAAGGCTCAGCTGGACAGATATTTCGAACAAACGGAGGGGTGAAGCGGAAGGTTTTTTTTTTTTTTTTTTGTCTGATGCTGCATAAGCTTGCTTTCTTGCATCATATGCCTCTACTAATGCTAATGCTAAATTCATACAGGGAATGTGTCACTATGGCTTTTTCATGAACAAATTGGTGAATTGTAAGATTTAGTTGGTTAACTAAATCTTACAACCACTATTCTGCATTCAGTGTTGCCCCATGTTGTTTCATAAGAATTGTGTATGATTACCAAAATGAGAGAAATTAGCTCTTTCATTTTTGGGTTGTGTGAATTTTAAATAACCCTATATAATGTGTTAAATTTCAATATAGCTCTGGTCAAACTTGTTCCATGTTTGGCCAATATCAGCCAAATGGACATTGGACGTATAATGGAGTCCTAATTACAAGATAAATAAATGGCCAGAGATCAGGATGGTTCATTACTGAACTACATCATTTTGAAATGCTTCATTTATTTTCACATTTCTTTTCATGCACTGCACATTAGAGATGAAAAATAAAATTAAGTACAAATCACAGAATTGTTTTAAAAATTCTATATTTAATGGCAAAGCCATAGTTGCATTGTTTTTTTCTCATTTTCTTGTGAAAAGCTACATTAGAACAGTAATGCAACTAGATTCAATCAAGCTTCAATCTCTGGAAACTCAGCGAACTATTCTTGATTTAAAACTGTTGTACCCTATCTTCAGCACCTCCGTAGCCAGGTGGGCAGGAGCAGCAGTGCGTAGCACACACTTCTTGATTAGACCGGGGTTCGAGCCCATGACCACCAAATACAGAGGATGTGGAAAGGTCAGGGAATGACCACCGCATATCCCCGGAGCAATATGGCTTTAGTTGCTAATGCTCCTAAAAACCAAATAACAACAACCATATCTTTGCTGGTTCAACCTACCTACCTACCGGATCTTCTATGCCATATTGACCTTCACACTCCAGCGGTGGCTACTAGACAGAAGACTACATTCCACATTGTAACTCTAGATTAGAGATATCCAGGAACTCCTTCTTCAAAAGAACATTGCCACTCATGAACAAGTTTGACTTGGATATGGCTGTGAACAAGAAACAGTTTCACAGAACTATTTGGAGTTGATTCACTGATTGACAGATGAGTTCTGGGCTAAAGATGTCCTAATTAATTCGTGTGTGTGATGATGATGATGTCTCCTGCAGCAACCTGCTCTCTGCAATTTTTCATGGTGCTGGACTTGGCATCATGAATATCTTTTTTATTTCCGCAAATGGGACTTTTTCCGTTTGAATGAACTTTCATTGTACAAAGTGTATTATTTTTATGTTTTGTAAATCTTTGTTCTGTTATCTTTTTTTCTACTCTGTTATACACTTTAACTGGTCACATGCCTGTTGTGTATCTTATATGTTAAAAATAAATAAATAAAAATAAATAAATAGATGAGTTGAATCTCACATTGAAACCACATAAAATGCTGAGTTCTGTTATTCATGAAGCATTGTATTATTCTGCGTCTAGGCGATAGCAGATTCTTTATTAAATAAACTGTTGTTATGCCACAAGATTCTGAACGTACATTATTTCATTATGAAATACTTTGTATATTAACAAAAAAAATCACAAACTAATGTTCTTCTTCTGTCCTTGCAGCTTTTAATTGACTTCTAAATTAAAAACAAAAAATTATTTCTCCACAACTATGAAATAATAATTAAATTTTCATAAATTATTATCCCAGAATACTTACAAGGACCAGTTGATACAGTTGGCAAGAATGAGAAGTACAAGTCGATCCTTTTCATTAATTAGAAAAAATAATAAATATAAAATGTTACTAAATTACTACATAAAAATGTAAACAAAATGATTACTTTTCTTATAAAATTAAGATCACAATTAAAAGCAGAAAAAATTTAATTAAATAGGATAAAGAGGGTTCTTCGTTCAGTTTACCGCCTTTTTTTTAAATACATTTAGAAGCCAGAGATTTTAAAATCACAAAAAAAAAAGAAAAAAAAGTTGTTTTTTATAAACCAAGCAAAATACTTATTCAGAAAAAACTACTGAACTTCTTTTTATTAGATTTTTGAAATAACATCATCATCATAATCTAAAATCAGTCCTCTGGACTAAAAAATCAACAAAAGGCTTTTAGCCCAAAGGACTGTTTTAGATTATGATGATGTTATTTCAGTAACCTAATAAAAAAGTTCAGTAGTTATTTTTTCTATTACAGGGTTATAAGATTATATTAAAATATAAATCTTATTAACCCTCTAATGTTTACTTGGCACCATTAATTTTTACCCGGAATATCTGTTTAGGTAACCTCACTTCTCCCACTCTTCCTACATGCCATACCACTTTATCCCCTGGTATTTTCTGCCGTGAAGGGAATTTGTCTCTTACCAATGTACACCTATATTCTAATTTTGGTAGGACAAATAAAGATTTATTTATATTTGCTTCAATCACTTTTGATTTGATATTAGTTGGTTAACTAATATCTAGTGGATATCATCATCATCATCATCATTTTTGGCTAATTTCACTTTTGTACAAATAAATTTGTTTAAAATAAAAAAATTTGCTTATTTTGTTGTCTATTTCCATGTTTAATCTTCCAAGCTGTCAAATTTTGACTTTCAAAAAGCTAGAGTCCAGGCGTTTGTAAGACGAAGGAAAACATAAAAATTTTTTTCCAAAATAAGTGAAAATCGAGAGGTTTTTTGCAAAAAAATAGGAAAAAAAAAAAAAGAAAAAAGATTTTTCAGAAAAAGTAGGAAATTTTTTGTAAAGTCCACATTGCACTAGAAATTAAATTTCACTGATAACATAGACATTTTATATTAAAATAAAAGCATAAGAATGTTTATTAGTACAGTATGCTTTCAACATTAGCTTAGCTAGAATTTTTTTTGTCTGTGAAATTGTTTGGATATTCTATTAGGTATCAACTGGCTTTGATTGCTTCCAGAAAGGCATTATTAGTATTATGGGGGGGTGTTCAACAAAAAAACGATTGTCATTTCCCCCCATGTTGTATCCCTTATTAATCATCCATATTTTTATGGTCCTTTTCAAAGTAGTCCCCATGCACTTACTTCAACAGCTTCCAGTCATTCTTCAAAAACATAAATTTGTGCATTTAAGAATCACCTCTGTTATCTTTACAAATTCTTCTAACAACTGGAAAAGTCTTCTTTAAAGCTTCTTTAACTTTGTAAATAAAAAAATAAAAAAATCACAGGGTACAAGGACAGAGCTGTAGGGTGGATGAGGATCGCATCTGACATTAATGCTGGATAAGCACTTGGCGACAGTACGAGTGATGTGAGGTCTCACATTGTCGAGATGCAGCATCCACCTAGCTGTATGCAGTTGTCATCGCTTGCAATGAATGTGATCTGAAAGTGTGTAGTTCTATAGTAAGGTCCCATAACAGTCATATGACATGGCACAACATGCTAATAAACCATTCAATATAAAAAAAAAAAAATTTTTTAAAAGACGACGGAATAACCTTTCCTGCAGAAGCCACAACTTTTGCTTTTTCATTGTTGGCAATGATACAGACTTCCAAACAGATTTGCTGCTTACTCTCTGGGTTGAAATGATGAAGCCATGTCTCATCTGCCATTATCACTTTGTGCAGAACCTCATCATCTCCAATAACCATCCGTTGAAGCTCCTGACAAACCTCCATGCAAACTTGCTGCTACCAAGGTGTGAGCAGCCTTGGTACCCAGCTATTTGGTTATTTGGTTATTATTGTTATTTGGTTTTTTTTTAGGAGCATTAGCAACTAAGACCATATTGCTCCGGGATATGCGGTGGTCATTCCATGACCTTTCCGCATCCTCCGTATTTAGTGGTAACGGGCTCGAACCCCGGTCTAATCAAGAAGCATGTGGTACGCACTGCTGCTTCTTCCCACCTGGCTACGGAGATGCCTCTTGGTACCCAGCGTGCACAAATGCATGTCATATGCAAATGGTCACAGAGAATACTATACATGCCTCCTACTGATATTCTTAACATCACCAGTCAGTTGCCTTACTGTTATATGGCGATCTTCTCTCACAATTTTGGTGATTATGGGTTCGGTGGTGACAGCAGTGGTTGGAGCTCCAGTACTGCTGATTTTTGTGATTAAACCACCTGCAAGCTGTACTATTATGTAAGCATAGATTCACCATAAGCCTTTTATAAAATCTCACTCTTCAGCTGATGTTTTCTTGAGAGGGAAACAAAATTTGAGAGCAGCATACTGTTCTTCGCATGTCATGTCTATTGTTATGTAGGCATAACTGACCAGGCATAACTTTACTGATCATATTTGTTTGTTATTTGATTTTTAGGAGCATTAACAACTAAGGCCATATTGCTCTGGGAATATGCGGTGGTCATTCCCTGACCTTTCCATATTTGGTGGTGACGGGATCGAACCCCGGTCTAATCAAGAAGCGTGTGCTACGCACTGCTGCTCCTTCCCACCTGGCTACGGAGGCGCCTACTGATCGCCTCCGTAGTAAGTATGAGACAATTGAGCAGTTGCTATGAATTTCCTACTCTTCAGCTGATGTTTTCTTGAGATAGAAAGTTTGAGAGCAGCATACTGTTCCTCACATGTCTTGCCTATTGTTATGTAGGCGAAACTGAACAGGAATAAACTTTACCAACCACCAATGTCACACCATGCAGATGAGTTAACTTCACATTTGCTATTGATGCAGCTTAGCCAGAAATAGGAAGCCATACGATTGTTCATGAAAAATTACAATCATTCTTTATTGAACAGCCCTCATAGTAGTAGTAGTGCAAATAATGCAAGAAAGCAAGTTTATAAAGCAACAGTAAGAAAAAAAAAAAAAAAAGCTGCCCCATATCACCCATCTATTCTCCAAAATGTTTGTCTAGTTCTTCACTGAATTTATTCAAACTACTGATTTTGACAACAATAAATATAAGTTTGTTCCAACAATCAACTGCCTGCTGGTTGTAGGTAAACCTCCATAATCTATTCTGTATTCAATTTTATATTCATCCTTCTTCAATTTGAATTCATACACCCTCATGTGTGAGCAACAGGAAGAACAATGTCAGCATTGAGCTTTCTCAATCCATTAAACACCTCAATCAGATTATCTTGCAGGTGCCTAGTTACCCTTTCATTTCTTCACTAATCTTGTTACCCTTTTTTGCACCCATTCCAGCAGATTTATATCCTTCCTAAAATTAGGCCTTTTTGGGAAGGATATAAATACAGTACTGAAGATGTGGCTTAACCACAGCCTTATACAAGGCAATGGCTTAAACATATCTTGTACAATAAGATAATCATTCTCCTTATCCCTGTTAAAAAAGTTCCTGTGTATCATTGACGAAACTATGAGCTGTCTTGGCAGGCCACCTGCATTTCTCACAGAACTTCAATACCTGACTGCACAATTACATCCAGGTCTTTTTCATTTTCCACTATCCTTTCATATGGAATTACCCACATTCAGTACCCTGCATTGTCAATGTTCAACTGCCATTTCTCAGCCTATGTGCCTAATTTTTCTAGATCTTGTTGCAGTAGTAATCTTGATCACTATCACCCCCCCCCACTGTAAATCTTTGTGTCAACTGCAAATTTAGACATTAAGCCTGATGTACCTTCATAAATATCAACAATAAATATAGAAGACACTTAGAAGTTATAGTATGTCTTAAAGTACTGTTTTATTGGACTAAATTCAAAAAATAGCAAGGGCTTAATTTTTCAGTACTCACCTTCTGTACTGAAAAATTAAGCCCCTGCTATTTTTTGAATATAGAAGGCAACAATGACCCCTCAGTGACCCCTGGGGGAATCAGCTAATAACATCAGTCCATGAAGAGCAGTGTCCACTGATAACTACTTTGCCTTCTCCCACTGAACCATCCCTTTATCTATAGTCCATAGCAGTAGCTTGCTCTTAATGTTACACTGCTCCAATTTGTATAGCAGTCTTTGATATGCAACAGTATCAAAATCTTTTTGTGAAATCCAAGTACATAATATCAAAAACTATTTTTTGCATCCAGTTCCTTTGTTACTACATCATGGTATCCAACCTGATTGGTCAGACAAGATTGCCCCTTACCAAATCTATACTGTGACTGCAGTATAATTGCCTGTCACATTTTGACCTATTTTACTGCACAAGAAGTGCAGTAAAATAGGTCAGACATATGTCAACATATAGGCTTGATCATGCAATTTGCATCTGCATACATTACTCAAAAGGACTGCAGGTAGTTTTAGTGCAACTGGGTCATGAATGTGATTTTATGCTAATTTGATCCAATTAACTGTTAAAATTTCAAGTAACATACTGTTGTGTATTAGACAGAACTGTATGTTACGTACTGTAACATATGGTCCTGTCTAATACACAACCCACTGTCCACAATGGTCAACAACAGCAAGTACGGATATACTCTGAAAGAAGGGAAGAAGAATCTGTACACCCCTCACACCTGATATACACAGAGAATCAATTCCAAATGCTACTCTGGATCACTGAAGGGTTCAGCACTGATCAGGATGCAGTTTGTCCCAGATAAACACAAGAACCATGGACTGCATCAAGGACGTAGAGTTGGTTGAAACTACAAGCTGAAGACCGGTGAAGATATGGAAGACATGACAGAGAGATCTACAATTATCTGGCGATGATGGAGGCCCACCAGTTACAAGAAAAGGAAATCACGGCCTGACTGACTGAGAAATACTATCAGAGACTGAGGAGACTGTTAAAATCAAAGCTGACTGGTACGAACACTGTCACAGCCATAAACACTTATGCAGTCCCAGTACTAACATACTCCATCATGATAGTAAATTGGACCAACACCAGGGTAATGATTACCAAGAGTTGCCAACAGCATCTGAAATGGGCCATCAGGGGACTGACCATAACCCAGAAGGAAGGAGGGAGGTGATTGCATGACCTCATTGAACAAGAGAAGGCAATTAAGGACCTTCAGGATACTTCCAGCAAAAGTGTCAATTTAGCAAGCCATAAGAAAGATAAACAAATGGTGTACAAAACAAAACCTTAACAAGGAGACTCTATTCACACAGAGAGAAGAAAGAAAGAAAGAAAGTTGGGCAAAGAAGGCACTCCATGGCAGACAGTACAATGACCTCCATCGTGACTACATAGATAAGACAGCTTGTAACAAATGGCTCACAAATGGGACACTCTTCTCTGAGACCAAAGGAATTGTGCTCGCCTATACAGGAAATATATCACCAAGAAGCCAGGAGTGACACATGTCGATGAGGCCTAGTCCCGTCCCAGAAACAATCCAGTACATCATCGTGGATGCAGGGTGATCACCCAGATAGAGTACACTCACAGACATGACCAGGTAGTCAGGATAATACATTAGAAACTAGTGCAAAAATAAAGAAAGTATATTAGAGAAATTATTAAAGAAGGTGTCTAGTACAGCTTGAGGTTTGTATTTGTAATACAAATAGGCAGTACTAGAGACCCCTACTCACAAACTATACCGGGACTGTGCCATAATAACAGACAAGATTATCCACCATGACAGATCAGACATAAACCCTCATTGCCAAGAAAGGAATAGCTACCTATCTGATCTGCACAGCAGTGCCCAAGACCAGCAACCTCCAAAAAAACCTATGAGGAAAAGATCAGTAAGTACACAGACCTAACATAGGTCAGAAAAATATGGCATAGGGAACAAGTAATGACCATCCCAATCACTGTATCAACCACTGGTATGGTGCCAAAGAGCCTCCAGCCTCCATAAGAACATAGCAGCAATAGGTCTGCTATGTTCAAAAAAACACTTACGTGGTACTCTAAAAAGCCACAATTCTGAACACATATAGGATAGTAAGAGTTCCCCGATCAACAGTAATAATAATAATAATAGTAACCGTACACCATCCCATGCACTTGGTGGCAGTACCTGTTATGGTTAAAAAAAAAAAAACATTAAGGAGGGATAAAAAGCTTCAGCTTGCATCCAGTGGTACACTACCACTGAATGCAAGTTGAAGCTAAACAAGTCCACCTCCATAGATTAATGATGATGTCAAAGAGAAGTAATGAACATAATGCACTGAGTGCAGCACAAGATAAGTCACTTGCATTCAGGCCTTAGGCAAAGGGGTGCAGAAAGTTGGAGAGTCTCCTAAGGAAGGCAGTGGAGCAAGTGGCACTGTCCCCCATATGGCTACCACAAAGGAAGGGCAAGACCATACAACCCAACCAACTGGAAATGATTTCTGTGCAACTGCACTAGTGACCACCCAGGAAGGAAGAAAACAGCAATGCATGAAGTGGAGTATTGAAATGAATATGTTCATCATGAGAACAAACTACAAAGTAACCAACCTAGAGACCGATTTGACAATGTACAGGACGAGTGTATATATATACGAGTAAACAAGTGGTTGGAACGATTCCCAGATGTTTGGGTCACTGAACAGCAAATGGCAGACCAGAGAATGACCATTGTCACAGAGAACCGGATAGCTTGTGCAATCTTGGAAAAAATCAAGCAGGATATGAGCAACCAACTGAAAAGAACAAAGAATATGGAGAACACAGAACCAGATGAGGAGGAGGAGCAATAAATACAACCAAGAGCAACTGAAGCAGAAACAGATGAGGTTACGATATCCAGAATAGAAGACGAGTGGAAGAAAGCCATAACAGAATTCAATGGAATTGACCCCATCAAGACCCATGCCATACCGAAGCAGATCTAATAGAATCCTGTGGCAAATCACAGACCACCTCAACTGGCAAATAATACTACATTAGGCTCACAACAATGGTAAAATGTTAAAGGCTGTCCACATAGTAGTATACTGTTCTGCTGTAACAGGCAATAGGATCAACAGAAGAGAAGCGAGACACCAGAAGAAACAAACAAACAAAAAAAAAAAAAAAAAAAAACACAAGAAAATACATGCATGGGGGAAAAAAAACTTTGGCAGAATACAGAAGATTTAAGGGTCAAGATACGTCAATGATATATCAATGTGGTAATAGGCATTAGAAGTTGATTGAAAAAGTAAAGAGAATCCTCAAGAGAGAACATCCACAGCAAACACGAGACCAAAAATCAGAAAATAACAGAATACTTAGACATGATAAAGCAGAACCTCCTTGCACTCAAGACACTACACCTTTACAAAGATAGCGATCAGAGAAGTAACAGAGGAAAATAAACAACAGTGTATTTGATGAAAACCAAAGTTCCTTCTACAGAAGTACTGAACAAGATGGGAAAGATTGAGGAGTTCTGGGTCAACTTCACTGGGATGGGAAAGATTGAGGAGTTCTGGGTCTTACTTCACTGCCCATATTGGGCAGTGAAGTAAGACATAACATCCAAACCATCTGGACAGAACTGGAACAAAATAAAATTAAGGATGTACAGGAGATAACAGAATGGAAGATTTGGGAGGAAGAAGTACAACAGTCAATCAGAGTCTCACAACTGGCAAACCCCAAGAATAGATAATATCCACAACTACTGGTACAAGAAGTTCATGTGCACACTAAAGGGCAACTAGCAGAGCATGTCACGTGGATGACATGTCACCCAGAGACAATCCCAGAGTTTCTTACACAAGGAATCACACAGATGAAGACTAAGGACAAAGATACAAGAAACCCTATGAAATTCAGGCTGATCTCCTGTCTCCCAATGATGTACAAGGTCCTGACCAGCTGCATAATTAAGACATGGAGAAGCAGAACATTATGGCTGAAAAGAAGAGATGCAAACGGATGGGCAAAGGATGCAAGGAGCAATTAACCATTGGTACCACAGTTATAGAGCAAGCCTAGAAGAAACACCGCAACCTGTACATGGCCTGTACTATATCAATTTCCGCAAGGCATTTAACTCTCTACCACAAAGGTGGCTAACAGAGATGCTGAAGATTTACAAAGTCAATCCGGCAGTGACAAACTTCCTAGAAGAAACCAACTGGAACAACTCCCACGGGAGATGCCCAGAGCTCACCGAGGTTTTGTCTAACACTCAACTTGCTATCCAACATGCTCAAAGCAATTTAGAAGTGACTCCAGCAGCTACTCTGTATCACTGAAAAACTTGGCAACGATATCAGAATGGAAATTGGCCACGAGAAATTCAAGACCAACTGATTCAATCAGGAGACGTCAGCTGAAACTACCAGCAGCAAACTTGTAAAGAGATCAAAGCCATGACCGGGGGGGGGGGACTACAAACATCTGGGATGATGAAGGCTCAACAGCACAAGTAGATCAAGACCTGCCTGACTGAAGAATACCATCAGATACTCAGATACATGCTCAATGCAAAGCTGAATGGAGGGAATATAGTAAAACCATAAACAATGGTTTTACTATATTCCCTACTATATTTACTACATTCCTTTCAGTGCTAACATACTCCTTCGGAACCATAGATTGGACTAACACCAAGCAGGAGGATATTATGAGAAATATAAGGACAATGATGACCAAGAGCTGGCAATATTACTCAAGTCAGCCAGAGAGAGACTGACAGTGTGGAAAGGAGGAAGGGGCTGGACAGACCTCACCTAGCAATGGAAGAAACTGATAGTGCTGATAGTGAACCTGAAAGATTACTTCCAGAAAAACACAGCCTCACTCTACCAGGCCATAAGGAAGAAAGTCAAGCCACATACCCCACTCAACTTAAATGAGGAGACCCTCTCGCTCAAATAGAACAAATAAAGCTAAAGAGATGGTCAAATAAGACACATTGTGGCAGACATTACTATGACCTCAGTCAAGACCACAAATATAAAATGGCTTCCAATGCATGGCTCATGAGCGTGACAATCTTCCCCGAGACAGAAGGATTCCTGCTCACCATCCAAGACCAGGCAATCAACACCAGAAACTATAGAAAACAAACTGCCAAGGAGGCCGGAGTGACAGATGACACATGTAAATAATGACACCTATGCTCAGAAATTATCTCAAATGTCATTGCAGGATGCAGGGAAATCACCCAGGCATGACCAGGTAGCCAGGATAATACATCAGACGTTATTAAGGAAATACCGGTTGATTGCAGAAAGTGTACCATTTTACACTTTCTGCAATCAACAGGTAGAAAGTGTAAAATGGTACACTTTCTGCAATCAACTGGTAGAAAGTGTACCATTTTACAAATATGAACTCCATACCATACTAGAGACCCCAACCCACAAGCTGTACTGGGTCTGTGCCAAATGCCAATCCACAACAGACTACACATAACCCTTGTCGACAAAAAGGAAAAGGCTACCTATCTGATAAACTTAGCGGTGCCCAACACTACCAACCTCCAGAAAACCAACAAGGAAAAGATAAGGAAGTACACAGACCTAAAGCAGGAGATCAAAGGGATGTGGCATATGCAACAGATAGCGACCATCACAATCATTGCGCAAATCAATGGTATGGTGTCAAAGTCGCCTACACAAGAGCATAGAGGCAGTTGGTCTCCACAAATACTACTTGTAGGTGTTCTCTGTACAGAGAATTCGAGAAAGTTACAATCAGTACAGTCAGAGTTCTTCGACCAATAGCAAAACTGGACATAACCACCCTGTGCACTTGGTACCAGTTCCTGTCCTCCCCATCAAAGAGAAATAATATAACAGCAACAACAACAATAATAATAAACTTCTAGCATTCAGCAAGAGACCTTGCCATTACAGGGAGGGTGCCCAGAGGAAAACAATAAAACAGGATATTTGATGAAAATCAAAGAGCCTTCTATAGGAAATTTGGACAAAAGGAGAAGGAAGGCAACAGACCTCCCAAACAAAAGGTACTCAAGGAATTCTGGGGCAACCTGCAGAGCAGTGTAGTTAGCCATAAAAGTCATGCCCCTGGACAGATCTAGAAAGGAAGAAGTCGATCAGGAAATCCCACAACTGCAAACTCCAGGAATAGATAACATCCACAACTATTGGTACAAGAAGTTCAGCTGCAAACACAGGTACATAGCAGAGCAGTTCATCCAAATAATAAGGCACCCGACACAATTCTATAGTCACTGACTGAAGGAATCACCAGCCGGAAGGACAAAGACACTGCAAACCTGGCAAAATACAGACTAATCACCTGTTTCCCAACAATGTACAGGATCCTGACCAGCTGCATAACTAAGATCCCACTACTTGGAGAGCAAGAACCCCATAGCTGGCTGATAGAGACACTGAAGATCCACAAAGTCAACCCGACACTGAATACTTCCTAGAAGCAAACATGGCAAACTGGAGGACCACCATCAAGGTCAAGAACGTCATGACCAGACCAATAACCATCAGAAGATCATCATTATTCTTCTCTTTCTTGATAATTCCCTTTTACTTCTCTCTCTCTCTCTCTCTCTCTCTCTCTCTCTCTCTCTCTCTCTCTCTCTCTCCCCCTCCCTTAGGGTTACTCGGGAATTTTTTTTTGGCTGGTGCAGCACAAGCCTCAGGCTTCCTTGCACCATATAGCTAATAATAATAATAATAAAGAAGAGGAATCTTTCAGGGAGATGCCCTGAGCCTACTATGGTTCTTGTCTATCACTCAACCGGTTGTCCACCATGCCCAATAACAGCAAGTATGGATATACCCAAAAAAAGAAAGGAGGAAGAACCTCCAAACTCTCTTTAATTGATGTGCTTGGATGACATGAAAGTCTATACTGAAATTGAGAATAAACTCCAACAGCTACTCTTCTATATTGATTATATATCTTCTGTATAAATTGCATCTGAAATCAGTGCTGAACTCAGTCATCCAAAGAGTTCAGCACTTACATTAGGATGCAGTTTGGCTTAAACAATTGCAAGACCCAATGATTACATCAAGGACATCTAGTTAGACAAAACCACCAGCTGAAGATCAGTGAACAGATTGAAGCTAGAGTGAGTGAGACACACAAATATCTGGGGATGATAAAGACTCACCAGTCAGAACACAAGGAGATCAAGGACCACTTGACTGAGTAATACCATCAGAGAGTGAGAAGCCTGCTAAAATCAAAGCTGAATGGTAGGAACATGGTCACAATCAAACACTTTCACAGTCCCACTATTAACATACTCCTTCAGTATCATAAATTGGACCAACACAGAGCTCGAGAAGATAATGATATTGACCAGAATAATGTTTAAGAGCCGCTAACACCACCCAAAGTCAGCCATCGGGAAATGACCATAGCCTGTAAAGAAAGGAGGGGACTGCATGATCTCATCATATCATGGCCTTATTGATTAAGAATCTGTGCGATTACTTCCAGAAAAACACAGCAACAATCTACCAAGCCATAAGATAGACAAATAACCCAAAACACTTTACCCCAACCACACTAACACAGACAGAAGAAACAAAGTCAGAAAGATGGGTGAAGAAGACACTCCATGGTAGACACTACAATGGCCTCCATCAATGCAACACAGATTAGATGGCTTCCAATGCTTGACTCACAAAAGGAAGGCTCTTTCCCAAGACTTAGAGGGGAACAGGTATCCTGTGTGTTATCAGACACTCAGCCTAAAACACTGATGGATCCAATATCTCTATTACAGAAGATTTAGGAGAAGTCCGGTTGGCCTGCCTCCCTAAAATCCACTCATGCACACCTTCTCGATGGTAAGCCCTGTTACGTCACTTAGGTGGCAACGAACGTGTAGAGTGGTTCTCTTCAAGACGCCTGGTCAGCGTGAAGAGGAAAAGACCAAACCCTCCAGCAATGAGAGCACAACAATACAAATGGCCCTCAGTCCCCAGCAGCTTTCACTCTCCCTCTTACGGCAGCGAGAGGATCAGAGTGGAAGCAGAGGGTGCTAAGAATCTCTGGGTACGACCAGGCTGCCATGCACGGAAATTGAACTTGGCCTGTTATAACGTACGATCACTCATCGGTGAAGACAGGATATTACAGCTGGAAAAGGAATTAGAAAATGTGAATTGGAATATCATCGGTTTGGCTGAAACAAGAAGAAGAAATGAATCACTTATAAGTTTGTCAAGTGGAAATCTGCTGTACACCAATGGAAACAATGAAAGGAGTGAAGGTGGAGTTGGGTTTCTGGTCCATAAAGATTTTAAAAACAACATTTTGGAATTCAAAAGTGCATCACCAAGGGTGTCAAGACTAATATTCAAGATTTCTAAGAGGTATAAGCTAAAGATTATAATGATTTATGCACCAACATCGAGCCATGATGATGAAGAGGTTGAAGAAATGTACACTGAAATTGAGAGTCTTCTAGATGAGCAGAAAACCCACTACACTATTATTATGGGGGACTTCAATGCTAAGGTTGGAAAAAGGCAAAACAGCGCAGAAAGAGGAACTATAGGAAATTTTGGAATTGGTGAAAGAAATAAAAGAGGTGAAAGACTTGTAGAATTTGCAGAATCTCAAGGACTGTCAGTAATGAACACTTTTTTCAAGAAAAGGGTGAACAGAAAGTGGACATGAAAAAGTCCAAATGGATTAACAACTAATGAAATCGACTTCATCCTCACTAACAGAAGATATATTGTGAATGATGTTACAGTCCTGAATAAGGTAAATGTTGGAAGTGATCACAGAATGGTAAGATGTACACTTGATATAGATGTAGGAAAGGAAAGGAAAAAACTGACTCGAGTAAATAATACAAAGGTCTTTGAAATAACAGAGGAGGAGAAAAAGCAGTATGTACTGGAACTTAAGAACAAGTTTGAGCTTCTGCAGACTGCTCAGGACCAAGATATCGACGAGGAATATTACAACTTTCTGAAAGTGATAAAGCCCAAGAAACCTATAGGGAAACAGAAATCCAAAGAAGAAAAAATTAGTCAAGGAACACTTGTCATGATGAACCAAAGACGACAAATGAAGAGCAAGAAAAACACTGACAGGGAGAAAATTGAGTATACTGAGTTATGCAAAGCCATTAGAAAGAGACTCAGAGAGGACATAAGAAGATTTAACACAAGAAAAGTAGAACAAGCATTAAGGGAAAACAAAGGATTTAAATCAGCAGCCATGAGCAGTAATACAGAAAGACAAATGATACTGAAATTGAAGAATAGCAATGGTGTACTTATAAACAGCAGAGAAGGCATAATTCAAATAGCAGAAGAATACTATAGAGAATTATACAAGGAGCGAGGGAATGATACCAGCAGTGGGGAACATGGATTGCAAAGTAGCAACACATACGACATACCCGATATTCTTCCTGATGAGGTAGAACATGCATTGAAGAAAATGAAGAATCGGAAAACCCCAGGGGAAGATGAAGTTACTGTAGAGTTGTTAAAATTGGGAGGAAGAGACATAACAGAAAAACTGGCAAGGCTCTTCACAAAGTGCATTAGAAAAGGTGTGATGCCTAAGCAGTGGAATAATGCAATCATAGTTTTGCTGCATAAGAAAGGAGATAAATCAGAAATTGGAAATTATAGATCAATTAGCTTGTTATCCCATATCTACAAGTTGTTCACAAGGGTCATTACTAACAGATTAGAAAGAATACTTGATGAGAATCAACCGAAAGAGCAAGCTGGCTTTAGGACAGGATTCTCAACTATGGATCACCTTCACGTAATATCACAGCTAATGGAGAAAGCGAATGAATATAAAACACCATTATGCCTGGCATTTGTGGATTATGAAAAGGCATTTGACTCCATACAGCATAAGGCAATGTTTCGGGCACTGGAAAGACAAGGCATAGATACTCCATATATTATGATTTTGAAGAAAATATATGAGAGTGCTACATCCTTTATTAGACTAGACAAAGACAGTAGCAAATTTAAAATCGAGAAAGGAGTTCGACAAGGAGACACAATATCTCCGAAGCTGTTTACTGCTGCCCTTGAGGAAGCTTTCAGAAGATTAGACTGGTCGCAGAAAGGAGTCAATGTGGACGGAGAGTACCTAAACCATTTACGATTTGCAGATGACATTATGGTCATAAGCCACGATCCCAAAGAATTAGAGGAAAATCTTAATCAGTTATGCACAGTTAGTAAGGATTTTGGACTAAAGATGAATATGGCTAAAACAAAAGTAATGATGAACAAGTATGCTACGGAAAGGGAAATAATGATTGAAGGAGCAGTAATTGAAAAGGTGGAGTCATATACTTATCTGGGACAAGTTATTAGCTGTAATAATGATAAATGGCTGGAAGTCAAGAGAAGAATAAATTTTGGATGGATAGCATTCAGGAAATATAGTCACATACTGAAGAGCAATATCCCAGTTTGTCTGAAACGTAAAATAATGAATCAATGTATACTCCCCACCATGACTTATGGAAGTGAAACTTGGGCACTCACCAAAAGAATGGAAGAGAAGCTAAGAACTACACAGCGAAGAATGGAACGAATTATATTGGGAATCAGACTGTTAGATAAGAAGAGAAACACATGGATTAGGCAGCAAACTCAAGTAAAGGACATTCTTATCAAAACTAAAGAACTAAAATGGTCTTGGGCAGGACACATAGCTCGAAGACATGATGACAGATGGACTAAGAAAATAACAGAATGGTACCCAAGAGGAGCTAGAAGAAAACCTGGAAGACAAAGGCGGAGATGGATAGATGAAATTCATGAGTTTTTGAGTAGTAAATGGATGGCCAGTGCTCAAAACAGAAGGAACTGGAAAGTTGCTGGAGAGGCCTTCATCCTGCAGTGGATTGAAAATGGCTGATGATGATGATGATGATGATTCCCAAGACTGAAAGATTCATGCTTGCCATCTAAGAACAGATAAACAACACCAGGAACTACATCTCCAGTGACCCAGGAATAACAGATGACACATGTTGTAGTAGTGGCATGTGATGCAAGAAAGCAAGTGCCGCTTATATGAGCTTATGCAGCATCAGCCAAAAAAAAAAAAAAAAACACACCATTCCCTCCAAATGCCTGTCCAGTTCCTCCATAAATTTATTCAACCTATCAACTTCCACAACGACAGATTGAAGTTTGTTCCAGCAATTAACCACCCGCTGCTAAAGGCAAATTTCCGCATTAATTTTAATTTATGCCCCTTTAGGTTCATAATCTGAACAAATGGAAGGATCCCATCAGAATTCAGCGTGCTCAACCCATTCAAAGCCTTATGCACCTCAATCAGATCACCGTGCAGGTGCCTAGTCTCCAGCCACTGCAATTTGCAGAACTTAAGACTCTCTTGGTAAGAGGATCCCTTCATTCCCCTCACCAATCTTGTTGCCCTTCTCTGTACACGCTCAAGCAAATTGACATCCTTCCTAAAATGAGGCCTCCAGACCTGTACGCAGTACTCAAGGTGTGGCCTGACCATTGCCTTATACAGAGGGACAATCACCTCATTTTCCCTGCTAGCAAAATTCCTGTATATCATTGACAAAACCCCATGACCTGCCCTGGCAGCCTGTCTGCATTGCTCAGAAAACTTCATATCTGACTGCACAATTACTCCCAGGTCTTTTTCATTTTCTACCACCTTAAGTGTAGTACCACACAGTACCCATATGCAGTACTTTGCATTTGTCAAGGTTAAACTTCAGTTGCCACTTCTTAGCCCATCTACCCAAATTATCTAGATCCTGTTGCAGTAGCACACTGCCATTACTGTCATTAACAACCCTGTCAACCTTTATATCATCTGCAAACTTCGACATTAAGCCTGATGTCGAAGTTTGCATCATTAAACATCATCAATATCATTGATAAATATACAAAACAACAGTGGACTCAACACCGAACCCTGTGGGACTCCACTAATAACATTAGTCCACGAAGAACAGCACCCATTGATTACCACCCTCTGTCTTCTCCCACTTAACCATCCTTTTATCCATTGTCTTAATACCATTCTGCTCCAATTTGTACAATAGTCTTCCATGCGCAACAGTGTCAAAAGCTTTCCTGAAATCCAAATATATGATATCAAAATTATTTTTTGCATCCAGTTCCTTTGTAACCACATCATAATATCTTATCAAATTTGTCAGACAAGACTTTCCCTTAACAAACCCATGCTGTGTCTGAATTATTGCTGCAGTCTTGTCTAGATGATACTGCAATGCATCTTTAACCAGTGACTCCATTATTTTACCCGGAACAGATGTTGATGTCCCTTTGCCTCAGAAACAATCCAGCACATCACTGCAGGATGAACACACAGATGGAATATACTCACAGACACGGCCAGGATAATACATCAGAAGCTAGTGTAAAAATATCAGCTGATCAAAGAGCATTTAATGTATTAAAAGTATCAGCTTCATGTCATACTAGAGACCTGTATTCACAGACTATATTGGAACTGTGGCATAATAACAGACAATATGATCCAGCACAACAGACCAGACATAACCTTCATCAACACGATGGAAAAGGCTATGAACCTAATTGAATGGGATATCTGCACGAAACCAGATGACTCCCTGCCCCCGTATTAGTTTGTCATTATTAATAACAAATTAAGTTATACACACAATGTGTTACATTTCAGGCACATTTGAGACCCACTTGTTCCTGCTCATGGGTGATGACCCTCCTATATGCACGCATTATTCATCACAACTTATAGTTCGACATATTCTGTTAGACTGTTCATATTATTCCCTTATCAGAAATGCTACCTTCCTCTCTCTGTCTCAAATGCAAGAACCTTTATCACTAACCTACCTATTGGGAAACAATGCTAATCTGGATGAGCTTTTCACTTATCTCAAACAAATTAGACTTTATGAATGTATTTAATACCAAATAAGGCAAACTCTGGTACCGTTCCAAATATTTGAACAGGCGCATTTTGGCCTCAGTTGCCCTTGTGCCAACAAAACTTCTACACCACCACATTTGATTTCTTTTCTCTTAGTAATAAAAGTCATTGTTTTCACATCACTGCACACCCCTAACAACATAATATTCACTCAACATTTTGCAATACTTTATAATCACAGTGTATGAAATGCAACACACATTTCACATTCTATCATAAACAAATTAAACAATTGTAGGGGATTGTGATTACAATCCCCTACAGCAGTGATTCTCAAAGTGGGTGCTGCTTACTCTTTATAGGGGTACCGCGACGTCAAATTTAGCATTAACTTACATCGTGGCCATCCCTACAAAAGGTGGTTGATTTTCATGCAACTGTGTAAATTAGAAGTCGTCATGAAATAATTGCTGACTGCATCAGTGTTTATGTACATATACGGAACAGCCGAGCTGTCCGTCTCATACACTGTATTTGAAATGGCACCACCTTACAAAATATTCTGCCAGCGTCCATTGAAACCAGTGCTGGGGGTGCCGGGAATTTTTCATAATGGATTTAGGGTGTCTGCACATTAAAAAGTTTGAGAACCATTACCCTACAGTATTTACTGGATCTTAAAGGCAAAGCCAATCATCAGGGATGACATCTACGCACACATAAAAAAAAAACAAAAAAAAAAAAAACAAACTTAAAACTGATAAAGTGTCCACCTGTAACTGTTTGCAAACTTTAATTTTGTCTCCCCTAAAAAAAAGTTTTGAAGGTAAAAACTTGGAATAAGATTGAAGTAAATAATTATTCATAAATAAATTACACTACCTTTAAAATAAAATTCATAAAATTATCATAACTTGCAAAAGATATTCTCATGCAAGTTATGATAATCATAAAGTTAAAAAAAACAAAACAAAGTATAAAAATATAACACAGAAATATAAACAGGATACATACCACATACATAGGCCGTACAAAGTGAATAAATAGGTCATTCAGAAAGGTGTGATACATTCGCCTGAAAATGCCAAGATCTAAAACAGAAACCAAGAAAGCAATAAAATAAATTAATAATTTTTATAAAAAATCAAATGTTATTCACCAACTTTGCCCATTAACAATATATTTGCATATCATATAAATATCATATTTTCGTTTAAAATGGAAAAGATTAAATAGGATTCATGCCTAGAATAAGTATAATATGTCCATTTGCAATGTTGGTTTGTAACCAAAATTTGCATAAAAAATATTTAAAGCCTAGTGAACAGTTTATTAGAAATACTATAAAAAACAATAATAATAGCCAGACATTTTTTTTTACTAAAAAAAAAAAATACTCATTTAATAAACTTGGACACAAAGGATATATAGTAAATATTCCAAGCCCGGTACACTTTCAACAGTCAAGTATATATGGTGATAAGATTGACTTTTGAGAGCTGCTAAGTGAAATTTATTATTTTTTTCCTTCAGAATCAGCAGTTATTGCTTGTGATTATCTGATGTATTGGCAAATCTGCTATTTACTTGGCCTTTGAAATGATTCAAAAATGAAAATCAAATTCTGCCACTAAGGCTGTTGTATAGAAATAAGAATGATATCAATGTATTCTTCAATGTAATTCTGTAAGATGAAATCAGTATTAGCAGTGGGTATTGGGTTCTCTTAGGATAAAAATCTTACTAAATTCTATGGTTACTTTCCTGAATGTTTCCCATTTACAATTTGGTAATGTCATCAGTTGATTCTACTTAAAAGAATTTAAAAACTGTCTAAGACCACTGCAGTCACCTCTATGATTGAATATCTTTTACCCCTGACAGTACGTCATATTATTATTCTCTCTCTCTTCTCCCAATACATTTTTCTACATCCCACGATGGGTACTGATACCAGGTTGATGGGGTGGTTTTAATGTCCAGTTACTATCATTGGTTGATGAACTCTCTGACTACCCAACAGGTGTATAGTATAGTGGCTTTCTAGAATTCCATGTAGTTGTTCTATGAGGCTTACTGCTGCAAGATTTTGTGTGTGTGTGTGTGCGCGCGCATGTGTGATTTCTATGGAGGTTCTTTGGCTGCATGCAGGGGTTCACAAGGTTTCTTTGTTTAGGGATTTATTAGGCCATAGTGTGCTATACACATGGTAGACTCAGATAGAGCTAAT
Source organism: Mastigoproctus giganteus (assembly GCF_048544385.1). Classification (NCBI taxonomy): domain Eukaryota; kingdom Metazoa; phylum Arthropoda; class Arachnida; order Uropygi; family Thelyphonidae; genus Mastigoproctus; species Mastigoproctus giganteus. The sequence continues at coordinate 119,034,687 of NC_143580.1, read as the reverse complement.
TGCAAAAAACAGTACTTTCTGATACAGTTTTTTGCAAGTTTGTAACTAACTAAAGGAAGTGATATACTTTAATCATTTTGAGAAAGGTAAAAATGCTTGAGAAATTTGTTCCATTATTCAAAAGCAAAGTAAGTGTATAAGGGTTTATTGTTGTGGCTGGAGTGCAAAGATTCTGGCGTTCTCTTGTATATTTTGTGCATTCAACAAGAATGTTTTCACTGAAAGCATAGTGTTGCAGTGATGACACTGATCTGGTGGTATCTCTCCTCTTAAAACATAACCATAAGTGATATTTGTGCGACCTATTCGCAGTCTAGCGAATATTACCTCCTGATGTTGGAAGGTTATCGCTCAAGGTTTGGCTTGATACTTAGAAGCTTATTGTTAGGTTGATTTTCCCATGATAACTGCCATCGGCTCATGCATTTTAGCATTAGTAGAGGCACATGATGCAAGAAAGTAAGCTTATGCAGCATCAGCCAAAAAAAAAAAAAAAAAAAAACACTCCCATTTCACCCCTCCGTTCGTTCCAAATACCTGCCCAGCCCAGGCTTAAATTTATTTAGGCTATCAACTTCCACAACAAAGGATGGAAGTCTGTTCCAGCACTCAACTACCCGCTGGCTAAAGGCAAACTTCCACACATCTAGCCTACATCTGCGTTTCATCAATTTGAATTTATGCACTCTCAGACGATTATTCTGAGCAAGAGGAAGAATCCCATCAGCATTGAACATGCTCAAATCATTCAAGGCTTTATACACCTCAATCAGATCACCTCGCAGGTGCCTAAGTCTCCATACACTGTCATTTGCAAAACTAAAGCCTTTCTTCATAAGAGCAACCCTTTGTTCCATTCACTAATCTTGTTGCCCTTCTCTGTACTCATTCCAACAGCTCTTTATCTTTTTTAAAATGAGGCCTCCAGACCTGTATATAGTACTCAAGGTGTGGCCTGACCATTGCCTTATATAAGGGGATAATCACCTCCTTATCCCTGCTAGAAAAATTCCTGTATATCATTGACAAGACACTATGAGCTACTCTTGCAGACCATCTGCACTGCTCAGAAAATTTCATATCTACCTGCACAATTACCCTCAGGTCCTTTTCATTCTCTACCACTGTCATTGTGGTACCACAGAGTTGATACGTTACTCTGGGATTACTGCTTTCCATATGTAGTACTTTACGTTTGTCAATGTTATACTTCATTTGCCATCTGCTCAACTTTTATAGATACTGTTGCAGCAGCGTACTGTCATTAGTCTCCTTAACAACCCTGCCAACCTTCATATCGTCTGCAAACTTGGACATTAAGCTTGATATACCATCATCAATATCATTTATAAATACAGAAAACAACAATGGACCCAACTCTGAACCCTGAGGGACTTCACTAATAACATTAGTCCACGACGAGCAGTGTCCACTGATTACCACTCCCTGTCTTCTCCCACTAAAACCATCCCTTTATCGATAGCAGCAATTTGTCTCCAATGCCACACTGCTCCAATTTGTGCAGCAGTCTTCCATGTGCAACAGTATCAAAAGCCTTTCTATGATCCAAATATATGATATCAAAATTATTCCCTGCATCCAGTTCCTTTGTGACCACATCATAGTATCCAATCAAATTGGTCAGGCAAGACTTTCCCTTAACAAAACCTTGCTGTGTCTGAGCTATAACTGAAGTCTTGTCTAGATGATCCTGCAGTGCTTCTTTAACCAGTGCCTCTATTAATTTCTCTGGAACAGAAGATAAACTAAGAGGTCTGCAATTACTTGTGTCGCCCTTTAATTCTCCTTTGTGAATTGGGGTCACATTTGCACATCTCCAGTCCATGGGTACCTCCCCTGAGTCCAAAGAAGCTCTCATAATTATGGCTAACGGACTGCTTACTTCCTTTGCTGCCTCCTTTAATATAAGTGGATAGATCCCATCCACCCTGGGTGCCTGTTTTTTTATGTTTATCTTCAACAATCATCATTTTTCTTCATTTTCAATTATCTTCATTTTTCCTGGATTATTGGTCGATTGTCTTGATGAGGTACTTTCCGCGTGTTCTCGGGTGGTAGGTGAGCTGATTTGGCAGCATTGTCCGCTAGTTCAATTCCAGGAATTTCCATATTTCCTGGGTCCCAGGAGAAGTACATGTTTTACCCAACTTCTGATAAGGTATGTAAAGAGGTGACTATTCCTTTCATGTCTGGGTGGATGGATGATATTCATTATGTTTCTTAGTACTTGAAGTGCACTTAAAGAATCTGTGAAAATTATGCTGTTGTTAATATCAGAGAACTCAATGCAATTCAGTGTAACCTGAGTTATTAAAAGTTCGGCGGAAAATATACTGAATTTCCATATTTCCTGGGTCCCAGGAGAAGTACATGTTTTTCCCAACTTCTGATAAGGTATGCAAAGAGGTGACTATTCCTTTCGTGGATGGGTGATATTCATTATGTTTCTTAGTACTTGAAGTGCACTTAAAGAATTTGTGAAAATTATGCTGTTGTTAATATCAGAGAACTCAATGCAATTCAGTGTAACCTGAGTTATTAAAAGTTCGGCAGAAAATATACTGAATTCATGTGACAACTGATAGGCTAATGCAGTGCTTTTCAACCTTTTTTTAATAACGGCACCCCTACTCAATTTTCTGCCTGTTAGATCCAATTCTGTGTGTGTGTGTGTGTGTGTGTGTGTGTGTGTGTGTGTGTGTGTGTGTGTGTGTGTGTGTGTGTGTAATATTTAAAAATGTGTTATTACAATAATATAATTATAAAAATTACATTTAATAATACTAATTATTTATACAGTATATAATAATTACATTCTTTATATAGAAGTACTAAGTAAACATCAATTATAGATCACCACAAAATTAAAAAAATAAATAAATAAGTTTAAGTAACTTAAACCCAAATTACGTGGCACCACTGGAATGTTGTTGCAGCACCTGGGTTGAAAACTTCTGGGATAATGTGATGTTTGGAAAAACTGTGGCGATTCCAATGTGGGCATCATTCTTTGATCTATCAGTGTGTACTATGACAAAGTTGGGAAACTGGTCCACTACTGCATGGTATAGTTGCAAGAAGTTTTTTCTATGTCATGTGGATTTATTCCATTCGTGTAGATGTAAGTCACATTAAAGTGGAGTGATGTTCCAAAGAGCAAGAGAGAATGGGAGGGTATGTGCCAGGTTGTCTAAGGTTAAATTTAGTTCTTCTAAGAAGTGTTTTATTCTTGTACCCAAAGGACGGTTAGCATTAGGGTGGTTTTGGTATAACCTGCTGTGCTGTGATCTGAAAAGTATCTGCCAGTTTGGGTGTTCTAGCATAGATCTAATTTTATATGCATAATGTAGCATCAGTTGTTGTCATCTGATTGAGAGTGAGCGGTTCATGTGCTTCAGCATATAAACTATGCATTGGAGAAGTACGATATGCTCCTAAGGCAATGCGTATTCCAATATGATGGATAGGGTCAAGCCATCAAAGGACACTAAGTCTTGCTGAACTATACAATGGTGCTCCGTAGTCAAGTTTCGATCTTATTAAAGCTCTATATAACCATAATAAAGTAAGGTGATCAACTCCCACTCAGCTGCAGAGAGAGAACCGGAATGATATTTAGTTTTTGTTGACATGATGCTCTTAGTCTTTAGATATGCTCTAGGAAAGTGAGTTTATGGTCTAAAGTGATTCCTAAGAACCTTAGCTGGGATAAACTGTTATTGGTTGGCGATTCAGTTGTAGTTCTGAATTGGGGTGGAGTTTGCATTGGTGGCAAAAATGGATGCAAAATGTTTTTTGCAGACAAAGTTGAAATCCATTAATCTGAGCCAATGCACAGATCTTAGTTATTGCTCCTTGCAACTGTCTCTCAATAGTATTCATGTTTTTCACATGACACCAAATACTAAGGTTGTCTACAAACAGTGCTTTATCAATAGTTTGGAAGTTTTTCAGCAAAGGTGTTTATTGCAATTATAAAAAGTGAAGCACTGAGTATAGAAATTCTGTATGAAAATCAGGAGGTGATCCCCGAAGTCCATACCGATGCAATTCATGGAGTATTCCATACTTCCATGTGGAATCATAGGCCTTTCTGATATCAAAGCAGACTAATACATGGTGTTCCAATCTGAGGAATGCATTAAAAATGGAATTCTCTAGTCTTACTAGTATATCTAGTGTAGAGCTGTTTTGTCGAAAACCGAATTGTGTAAAACAAAGCAGATTAAAATTTTCAAGGTACCAGATCATTCGACGGTTCACCATCTTTTCCAGAATATTGCAAATGCAACTGATGAAGGCGATAGCATTAGCATAGGCACATGATGCAATAAAGCAAGCTTATATAGCATTAAGCCAAAAAAAAAAAACAACTTATAATTTCACCCATTCACTCGCTCCAAATATTTGTCTAGTTCTACTTGAATCAATTTAAGCTATCAACTTCTACAACAACAGATGGAAGTTTGTTCCAGTAATCAACCATGCACTAGCTAAAGGCAAACTTTCGCCCAACTATCCTACAACTGTCTTTCCTCAATTGGAATTTATGCCCTCTCAGGTGATTATTCTGAGCAAGAGGAAGAATCCCATCAGCATTGAGCATGCTCAAACCATTCAAGGCTTTATACAACTCAATCAGATCCTCGCAGGTGCCTAGTGCCCAGACATTGTAATTTGCAAAACTTAAGCCTTTCTTTGTAAAAGTAACCCTTTGTTCCATTCACTAATCTTGTTGCCCTTCTCTGCACTTGCTCTAGTAGCTCTACATCCTTACTAAAATGAGGCCACCAGACCTGTATACAGTACTCAAGGTGTGGCCTGACCATTGCCTTATACAAGGGAATAATCACCTCCTTATCCCTGCTAGAAAAATTCCTGTATATCACTGATATGACACCATGAGCTACTCTTGAAACCCTTCTGCACTGCTCAGAGAACTTCATATCTGCCTGCACAATTACCTCCAGGTCCTTTTCATTCTCTACCACTGTCAGTGTAGTACCACAGAGTTGATATGTTGCTGTGGGGTTACTGTTTCCCATATGTAGTACTCTTCGTTTGTCATGTTAAACTTGATTTGCCACCTCTCAGCCCATCTGCTCAACCTTTCCGGATCCTGTTGCAGCAGCATACTGTCAGTATTGTCCTTAACAACCCTGCCAACTTTTGTATCATCTGCAAATATGGACATTAAGTTTGATATACCATCATCAATATTATTTATACGTACACAAAACAATAATGGACCCAACACTGAACCCCGAGGGACTCCACTTATAACATTAGTCTATGATGAGCAGTGTCCATTGATTACCACTCTGTCTTCTCCCCCTCAACCATCCCTTTATCCATAGCAGCAATTTGCCTCCAATGCCACACTGCCCAATTTGTGCAGCAGTTTTCCATGTGCAACAGTATTAAAAGCCTTTCTAAGATCCAAGTATATAATATCAAAGTTATTCCCTGCATCCAGTTCTTTTGTGACTGCATCATAGTATCCAATCAAACTGGTCAGGCAAGACTTCCCCTTAACAAAACCACGCTGTTGTTGTTGTTGTTGGGGTTTAAAGTGCAATGGCTACTTAGGCCATATTGCACTTATGGAAGTGATGCATACAGTCTGTGTTTGTTGATTTATAAGCAGTTAAATACGGTTATACAATCTTATTCGTTTTAGAAAGGAGAAGAATTCTGCAAGATTCGAATTTTCGCCTATGATATGGTGAAGTGACAAAGGTTCCTTTAAATTTGACAGAGAATTGAAAGACATTAATCGAGCATTATTATATAGAGTACAGTCCAGAAGTATGTGTTTGACTGTGAGTGGTGTATGACAATGATTACACTGGGGAGGATCATTTTCTGACAAAAGAAACAGATGGGTTAAATGAGTATGTCCAATTCTGGCTCTGGCTAGAATTACTTCTTCTTGTCTGTTTGCTATAGAGCTAGAAGCCCATAATTTTGGTAAGGGTTTTAGTTGGAATAGTTTATTTTGGAATTGTGTTTGCCACTGACGAGTCCATTGATCTTTACATATTCTTTGTATATTCATTTTATAATCTGTGACAGGTACTAGCGAATTCGTTGGGGCTGGGCTGGATGGATTTTTGGCAGCATCATCTGCAATTTCATTCCCTGGTATTCCGGTATGGCCTGGAATCCAGCAGAAGATAACCTTTTGCTGATGCTCTCTAAGTCGTATCAACTGTGTTTTGATGGGCTTTAATATCGGATGAGTAGGTGGGGAATTGTTTTGCAATGCTAATACGGAACCTTGCGAGTCTGTGTAAATTATGCTCTTTTGAATTGACATATGGAAGACATTTTCTAATGCAAGCTTTATGGCAAATAATTCAGTTGTGTAGCTACTACACTCTGTCGGAAGAGATTGAGAAACTATTTTATCAGGGAGTACCACTGCTGCACCCGATCCACTCTCGGATTTCGACCCATCTGTATATATTTTAGCGAAGTCAGGATAATGTTGAGCATGCTCAGTGTGCAGCTGTTGGATGGTAAAGTCTGATAGAGAGTGTTTACCCCACTGGTGGAAGTACTTGTCACAACATGGCGTGATGTCAGACCATGGAGGGTCAGGATCTATAGGATCTTGCAAGATTTTATCGAAGTGTATATCCCAATCTTCTGTTAGATGTTTTAGCCTAATACCAGCAGGCCGAACTGTCTGTGGTTTGTTTCTATACAGGGTCATATACAGCGGATCATGAAGTATTGACCAATTAGGATGGGTTACCTGGCTTTGGATCTTGATTGCATAGTTTAACAGCAACATCTTTCTCCTGATATTTAGAGGAGGTTCATGGGCTTCGATATATAAACTTTGCACTGGAGATGTTCTGAATGCACCTAATGCTGATCTAAGAGCTGAATGTTGGATAGGGTTGAGCCGAGATAAAACACTCTCCCCAGCAGAATCAAAAACAGGCGCCCCGTAGTCCAGGCGTGATCTAATTATGGCTCTGTATAGGTGAAGCAGGGTGTTACGATCTGCTCCCCATGCTGTCGCTGATAAAACTCTGAGTATGTTCAGTTTCTTTTGACAGTTTGTCCGGAGATATTCAACGTGTTTTTGGAAGTTTAACTTGTTGTCGAAAAATAATCCTAGTAGACGAATACAATTAGCAATGGGAAGAGGTTGGTTATTCAAGTGGAGCTCGGGCTCAGGATGCATATTTCGTCTGTTACAGAAGTGTATGGCAGCAGATTTCTGGCTGGACAGTCTATAACCATTTTCTGTCATCCATGTCACGATGCGATTAATTGATATTTGTAGCTGGCGTTCAATGTAATGCATGTTTTGAGAATGACAGGATATTGAGAGATCATCTGCAAAGAGGTAGGAATCTACAGTTTTCGGAATGAGTTCAATTATGTGGTTCATTCTCATTGTAAATAAAGTGGCACTGAGAACCGACCCTTGCGGAATTCCTTCTTCTTGGGTAAAGATCTTAGAGAGGGTTCCCCGGTAACGGACTTGAAAGGATCTCTGATGTAGAAAATTTTTGATAAAGTATGATAAATTACCTCTCAGGCCAAGAGAATGCATATCTTTTAAGAGGCCGAATCGCCAAGTAGTGTCGAAGGCTTTCTCAACATCAAGACAGACCATTACGAGATGTTCCTTCTTGACGAAAGCATTTCTAATGTTTGTCTCGGTTTTGATCATGAGATCCAATGAAGATCGATTTTTCCGGAATCCAAATTGGTTGTTGTTAATCAAGTTTTGGGACTCCAGGAACCAAGTGAGACGGCGATGTATCATTTTCTCTAGGGTTTTGCTTAGACAGCTGGTAAGGGATATTGGTCTGTAATTTTGCGGAACAGAATGATCTTTACCGGGCTTTGCAATTGCTAGTACATAAGAATGACTCCAGGAACTTGGGAAGGTATGTTCGGAAAAAATGCGATTGAAAAATATGAGCAGTAATGAGAGTGATCTCTGATCCAAATTTTGCAACATTACATAGTATATCCCATCTGGGCCAGCAGCACTGTTTCTTGAGTTGTTAAGGGATTGTTGCAGCTCAAGCATGGTAAATGGTTTGTTATAAGGTAAAGCGGAATTGTCAGTGAAATTTAGTCTGGATTTCTCTGCAATTGTTTTAAGTTTTTGGAATGTTTGATCATAGGCGATAGAAGAGGACAACTGAGAAAATGTGGTTCCCAGTGCATTTGATATTTCTGTAGGGGTAGAAAGCTCCTGTCCATTCCAGTTCAGTAGTGGGGTGGATAATGGAGGAAATTTACTGTTTAAACATTTTATTTTTCTCCAGATTAATCTAATATCAGTATTTTTATTCACTGACGAGGCGAATTTAATCCAGTTTTCTTTTTTCGCTTTACGTCTGATGTAACGAGCTTTTGCTCTAAGACGTTTATAACTAATAAGATTGAGGGTGGTTGGGTGTTTGCGGAAAAGGTTCCAGGCTTTGTTTTTCTCTTTTTTCGCATGGTTGCAGTCCTCATTCCACCAATAATTTGTTTTTCGTCTATTTCTTGCTTGATATTGAGGAATGGTAGCGGATGCGGCTGACAGAATTTCATTTGTGATGTGCTCAGTAACACTGTCGATGGAACAGGACTGAATAATGTAGTTGTCAAATGATATGTGCGTTCTGTATTTTGTCCAATCAGCTCTTGAAAATTTCCATTTCATTGGATTTTCTGTTGGGAAGGAACAGGATGTTTGAATTTTGCAGATTATGGGATAGTGATCACTGCTATAAGGATCGCTTAGAGTTACCCACTCTATACTTGGAAAGAGGATTGGGGAACAAATGGTAAGGTCTAGTGTAGAGGTTGTACCTGTAGGGAGATGGATATATGTGGGAGTGCCAGTATTTAGTAAAGTTAAATTTTGCCTGTCTATCAACATTTCAATAAGCTTCCCTCGTTTGTCTGATATAGGTGAACCCCATATTGGATGGTGGGCATTAAAGTCTCCTAGGATACAAAAGGGAGATGGTAACTGCAAGACAAGATCTTCGATTTCTTGAATGGTATATTGATGATTTGGTGGAAGATAGATTGAAACCAGTGTCAGTGTAATACCATTGACAACGCGAGTGGCAACAGCTTCTAAGGAGGTTTGTAAATGGATGCGTCTGGAGGGGATGCTTGAATCCACGAGTATTGCTACTCCTCCGTGAGCACTGTTAGTGTCAGCTCTGTCTTGTCTAAACAAGGTATAATTTTTGATTTTGATTGAGATCTGAGGTGTCAAATTCGTTTCCTGCAAGCACATTGCAAGAGGTCGGTATAGGTGAATTAATTCATGGATATCATCGATGTTGCTGCGAAGGCCTCTACAGTTCCATTGGATGATCTGTTCCATTATTTGGATTTGAAAGAGGGAGATGAATCTAACTGTTTTTTATAAGTGGGTTGTTTGTGACGATCCAGCTTAGGTTTTTCTTTTCTGGGGAAATTGGGGCGTGTTGAATTATTGCTATCTTCCATTTCATCATCTGCATGTAATTCAAGGAGGTCTTGGGTAGTCGTATCGTCGGTATCCATCCTTGTTGAGGGTGGTTGATTAACCTCGACAGGATCTGATTTTTGAGGTTTTTCTGTTACTTTACCTTGGGTTATGATTTGGGTTGGAACTGTGATAGGTGTATTCATACTTTGGTCAACTGTGTTTGGCTTTGATGTAGGCTGGGTCGATAGAACTGATCGAGCCCAGTCTGCAATCGATTTATCTGGAGAGAGTGACACTTCCGTCTGACATGCTACTGATTGGTGAGAGTGGATAATCGAGGCATAAGAGCTATTTGGCATGGTTAGTTTAATTTGTTTCCTAGCTTCTTGATAGGAGACTTTATTTTCAGTCTTATATTTTTGAATTTTTTTGCCTATCTTCCAGAGGTCACATTCTTTAGAGTATGCTGGATGGCTTCCCCTGCAATTAGGACACTGTGGAGTTTGTGCTTTGCATTCTAACTGGGTATGAGTTGTGGAGCCACAGTTTGGACATGTTGAAACGCCACGGCATGCTGTCTGGGAGTGACCAAATTTCTGGCACTTGTAGCATCTTAGGGGATTTGGGATAAAGGGTCGAACACGGCAATTTAAGTAACCTGCTTTGACTGATGCTGGTAGATTCGGTGTATTGAAAGTTAGAATTATGTTACGTGTTGGGACTAAGGTACCATCTTTTCGTATCATGATTCTTTTTGCTTGAGTTACATTTTGTGACTTTAGTTCTTGTACTATTTCTTCTTCAGACACGTTCAGTAGATCCCACTCAGTAATCACTCCTCTGGATGAATTCAGGGTGTTATGTGGAGTGACTTGTATTGGAATTCCGCTTAGAGTGGTGAGTTTCAGTAGTTGTTCAGAGTGTCTTGGGAGAGAAGTCTCTATTAACAAGTCCCCGGATTGGAGACGTTTCACCATTTTTGGAGATGATGCTGCATGTTCAAGGCATCGTTGGATGATGAAAGGGGAGAGCTTGCTAACAGGCTGTGCCGACAGAGAATGGATAATCAGGAAAGCTGGTGATTCCTGTCTGCCTGCATCTTTTTTCATTCTCTTAGAGGTAGAAAAGTCATGGTCGGGTTCACGATTGTCATATTGAGCACTCTTGGGCTCTAGACGTGGAAATTCATTCGTTTCCATCACTGCTCCTTTTAGCCCCGAGGGTTGATTTATCCCCCAGGTTACTGGCCCCGCCACGTGGAGGCAGGAGCGGTGCCACCAGTGACCAAGCGATAAAAGGTTAGTGGTTAGTGTGTTAGAAAAGTAGTTATATATACAAAAGAAAGGTGTCTTTCCTTTCTTGTAGGAGGCTTCCTTCTTTATTTACAAAGAGCCAGAAAATAAATAACTTTGAAAGTAAAGCCTTTGGAAATCTCTTTATCAACTTCTCTTTAGAAAATCGCTTTCAAATTCGCTTTGTAAATCGCTAGATCACTCGCTTGGCACTCGGGGCCAAACCACGCTGTGTTCGAGCTATAACTGAAGTCTTGTCTAGATGATTAACCAGTGCCTCCATTAATTTTCCTGGAACAGAAGTTAAACTCACAGGTCTATAATTACTTGTGTCAGCCTTTGATCGTCCTTTGTGAATTGGGGCACATTTACACATCTCCAGTCTATGGGTACCTACCCTGAGTCCAAGGAAGCTCTCATAATTAGGGCTAAGGGTTTGCTTACTTCCTTTGCTGCCTCCTTTAATATAACTGGATAGAGCCCATCCACCCCAGGTGCCTTTCTTGTGTTTATCTTCAACAATTTCTCCTCCCCTTTACTCTTAGTTATTACAAGATTCTCTAGCTTACTGCCAGAGTTGAATACACCTCTGTCATTCCCCTCGCTGAATAACTCGTCATGTGTGAATGTCGATGCAAAATATTGATTTAGTTTGTTAGCTACCTGAGCAGGATCATCAACAGTTGACCCATCGATATCAAGGGGACCAATCTGATTCATCCCCTCCCGTCTAAAGTTTACATAAGTAAAGAACTCTTTGCTGTTTTTCTTTGCATCCCTTGCCAAAGATTTCTCGTAATCTACCTTCGCCTGCCTAACCTCCTTTGTAACTTGGTTACAGATCAACTTATATCTATCATAGGCTTCTGTGTCACATGTTAATTTATATATATCCCAAGCATTTTTCTTCTCTGCCATATGTCTCGTTAGTTCATCTGACATCCATTTAGGCCTAAACCTTGAACAATATTTCTTAGTTGGTATGTAAAGCCTAGTAGCTTCCAAGATAAGTTCTTTGAATGCTTCCCATTTTGAATTTGCTGTTGGTAACATCATCAGTTGGTCCCACTGTATAGAATTTAAATACTGTTTCAGACCATCGTAGTTGCCTTTATGAAAGCAATAACCCTTCCCTTTACCCCTGATGGTAGTTACCTCTTTGAGTAAATCCCACTTCAGCACACTGTGATAATTGCCACCTAGTGGTTCCTCTATCTGCAGATTCTTAATGCATGAAGAATGACTACTGATAATCAAATCAAGAGTATTACTCCCACTAGTTGCCTGCCAAACATGCTGAGGTAGAAAACAATCAACCAATAAATCCACAAAAACTTTGCTAGTGTGTGAGTGCCCAACCCACAAATTCCAGTCAATATCTGGGAAATTAAAATCCCCCATTATAAGACTCTCTGATTTACTGGCCCACTCTATTTCACTGTATAGTTTCTTGTATAGTTTCACTGTATAGTTTCTTAGGGGTGTCGCTATGGTCGCGGATTTGTACGGACGCATCTGCACGAAGCTGCACTTGATGTAAACGGCGGACGACGATATTGCGCGATCTTCGATTTAGGCAAGTATTAGAACATGGATTTTTCAGGTTTGAAGAGTATCACAGATGAAGGTAAGTAAATTAAGTTGGGCAACAATAGTTTTTGTGATTGTATTTGCCTATTTTTGCTCTTTTGAGAGTGATTTTGTCCAGCACGATCGCTACAGCTTCAGCGGTAGCGAGCCCACTGGCATAGCCACTGATTTGAATAGTCTCAAAAGTCGAGAAATTTGAATATATTATACTTGAAACGGCTCGTGATAAGGTTATTTTGTATGGAAAATATAATACTCCTGACAGAATTAACTTATACTTAGCTTATAAAATAGTTTTCTTTGTCTACAGGCGTTTCCCGCCAAAAACTTAAAATCACGATTTTTGATTTCTAGTGGGCCTACACTGGAAATAAGTACCCCAAACCACTACTTAAAATGTCAGAAAATTGCTAAAAGTGAATTTAATGCAGAAATTATGGCTGAAAAATCAAATAATGAAAAATTCTGGACAATGACCTAAAAGACTCCTCTGAAAATGAAGCTAGAGTGCTCAGGGAGAAAGTCCCTGTTAATGAGGAAAATGGTAACGAACTGGATAGCTGGCCTCCTGGCCCCCTCAGTATTAAGAAGGGCAGGAAAGGAAAAAATCAAGAAACTATAGAAATTCCAGAGATGCAACAAAAGACAGAAGAAGAAGAACTAAAACTAGACTACCTAACAAATTTGACTGACCCTATCAAACAGGCAAAGGAAACCAGAGTGTATCTAGAAGAATATATGCACAAGCTAACCAACAGGATTACTTCTGCAATTAGGCTGCAGATAGTGAACTGTTGGTCACTGCTTGAGCAGCGCCTGATTGAATTAAACACAGAGAACCAAGTGTTAAAATCAAAATTAGAGGTTACAACTGAGGAGAAGAACAACTATAAAACAATGAACACACTAACCTATGCCCAATGTGCAAAGGCTAATAGCAAACAGGACATAACTAAAGCAAAACAAATAGCTACTAAGCAACCTAATATAAACAAGGAAAGCAACATTGTTATTCTGAAAGCAAAAAGTGACTCTACCCATAAAACCAGTGAGGCAGTTAAGGACACAGTGGTAACAAAGCTGAGGCCTCATCTGAGAGAAATAAAGATAAACAACATGCGGAAAATCAGGAATAATGGAGTCCTGATCGAGGTAGCAAGCAAAGAAGATCTAAGAAAAATAGAAAACCATCCTGAAATTGAAAAACTGGGCTTGCTCCCTGAAAAACCAAAAGGGAAAAACCCTAATATTATAATCTTTGATGTACCTGTGTCAGTAATAGAAAAAGAATTCATGATGGATATCTACTTCAAAAACTTTAACAATGAAATGACAATAGATGAATTTGCTGCTGAATTCCTGCTGAAAAGAGCAACAAAAAACAAAAGGAATGGACAACTCAACATAATTGCAGAAATTACACCAAAAATTTGGAAGGTATTGCAGGGACAACATAGAATCTATGCTGGCTGGACAGTCATAGATTTAGAGAACATTTCCCTATCCAAAGTTGCTTTAACTGCCATAAATATGGTCACATTGCCAGAGACTGCACTCAGAAAGAACATGTCTGTGGTCACTGTGCAGTCACTGGCCACGATTACAAAAATTGCAAAAATAAGTCTCAGCAGCCAAAATGTGCTACCTGCAAGGCAGCACGGCTGACTGACTATACACATAGTATCAGGGATGATAAATGCCCCAGTTATAAAAAAATGGCAAAACTTATACAATCTAGGACCAACTATGGGCCAGATTGAAAACATAAATGTGACTAGGGCTCTAAATCTTGTCCAATTGAATGCTCAAAGAGCAAGAGCCGTTGTAGATCAGATAAAACTCAAATTGGAAGAAAATAATATAGATATCTTGGTACTCCAGGAGCCCTACGCACATATGGGTAGAGTTCAGGGATACCCAAGAGACTATAAAATAATAGAATACACCTCAAGTGTCCCTTCCACAGCAATAGTAGTTAAAAATACTGACCTTACAGTCACAAAGGTGGGTCATCTCTGCTCCCCAGTGGGAGTGTGTGCCCATATTACCAGTGCTGTAGGGACAGTTTTACATTATTTCACTATATTCCAGACCAGGTGAAGATATAAATCCAACTATTGAATACCTACAAGTAGTCACAAACTTGCTACCTACTGCAAATATCATAGTGTGTGCTGATGTCAACTGCCGGTCAGCCTTATGGCATAGCCGTACAGAAGACAGAGCAGGCACATACAACGGCCAGATACTTTCAGACTATATAGCCACCTCACCCTTTCAAGTGCTAAACCAACCAAATAACCTCCCAACTTTTAGCAGTACCATGTGGGAGAGTGACATTGATATCACTCTTGCCACCAATTCAATAGCTTATAAAATCACAGACTGGTGTGTCCAGCCAGCCTGGACCACATCAGATCACAGAGCCATTTCCTTCAAACTAAACAGGCAATTACAAACAACCCAACACTCTCTGTTGGATATCAAAAGGTATAACCTTAAAAAGGCAAACTGGCAGATTTTTGCAGAACATACAGCAGCTGAGCTGCAAAAACAGGAAAATGAGTGGTCTAGATCAGGCAACTGTAGCCCGGACGAGCAAGCACTGACTATGACAAACATTTTAACAAAAACAGCAACCCTGTCTATCCCACGGAAAAAACCGAGGAAGCAGACAGTTCCCTGGTGGTGCCCCGAACTGACTATACTCAGAAGTAGGGTACACCAGGCACGGAGACATTTTCAAAGAGCCAGAACATCTTGGTCACAAAATGAGGTGGATGCACTGAGAGATTCTTATAAAACTTACAGGAATCAGTATACAGCCCTCATAAGAGATAAGAAAAAGGAATGCTGGAAGCACTTGGTGGGAACTACTGGAAACAATAACCCTTGGGGAGTTGTCTACAGAATAGTGACCAACAAGCTGCCAAGAGGAGATGTCTTAGAAACTACTGTCAAACCAGATGGAACCCCAACCCTGTGTTGGGTGGATTCTGTAAATAACATCCTAGACAGTATCATTCAGACTGAAACTGGAAATAATTCCCCCACTCAGCTCGACATTATAAAAGAAAACACTGAATATGACAATGCCAATATTGAACCTCTGTTCACTATACAAGACTTAGAAATAGCACTATCTAAAACCAAAAACAATAAATGCCCAGGTTTTGACCTCTTAGAGGTCAAAACCTGGGCATTTAAAACCTAGAAATAGCACCAGATAAATTAATAGCACTATATAATAACTGTATGACAGAAGGTATATTCCCAAAAATATGGAAACAAGCTGTGTTAAGGTTAATCCTGAAAAACCCTGAAAAACTCCCTACTGATCCCAAATCATATAGACCAATAGCCCTACTCCCTGTACTAGGGAAAATATACGAAAGATTAATATACAGCAGATTAGCTCAATATTACACAGAAGCAAGCTTGCATTCCAACAATCAGTATGGTTTTAAGCAGGGCAATTCTACGGAGGATGCCATGCACCACCTACTGACAACAGTTAAAAACACAGAGGAGAAATATATGCTGGCAATCTCCATTGACTTTGCTGGGCATTTGACTCACTGTGGTGGCCTAGTGTCCTTAGGAGACTTCGCCAGGCAAATGCCCCACAAAACCTCTATAAGGTAATAAACAGCTACCTTACAGACAGAAGTGTCTCAGTACGCACAAGGTTCCAGGAATTGACAACGCCCTGTGAATAAAGGCTGCCCGCAGGGATCAATCCTTGGCCCTTTCTTTTGGAACATTGTTCTGGATGAATTTCTGGCCTTGGATCTGGGCCCCGTGGAAAGCCTGGCCTTTGCAGATGACATGATTTTCCTTGTAAAAGGCAACTCACGAGTGGTTGTACTGCAAAGATCAAATGCCGCTCTCTTGCAGCTGCAGGAGTGGGCACAAATGCACATGCTCAAAATATCGCCTGAAAAAACCAAACAAATACTTCTAAAAGGTAATTTGGACATGAGAAGACGTCCACAAATCAAAATTAACACAATCACTATAAAAATGGTAACAGAACTAAAATATCTTGGAGTGGTCTTTGATTCAAAATTAACTTTTTACCCCCATTTGATCTACTTGGCGAAGAAAGTGCGAAATTATGCAGGTATGATTGCCAGGATCAGTCAAGCAGACTGGGGACTCAAAAGAAAGACCTTGGCAATCATATACCGTGCAATGTTCCTGCCTGTTATCACCTATGGAGCCGGTGCGTGGTTCATCCGCTCGGCCATAGTAAGAAATAGGAATAAATTAGAATCGATACAAAGGACAATACTACTCACTATTACCAGAGCATGTCGCACAGTAGGCACACCTGCCCTACAGTTGCTGGCTGGAACTCTCCCACTTTACCTGGAAGTAGCCAAAAGAGGCTTATATTATAGATTTAAAAAGGGCATACCCACAGAATTTCTGGGGATAGCCCTTGATACAACCAATACCTTCAATGATGAAAGAAAAAGAATAGCCACAAAGCTCCACGAGCTATGGCAAACAAAGTGGGAGCAGGAAACCAGAGGTCGTCACCAAACGGTTTCTGCCACTGGTGTCAATGGTTAGCCCAAAGCCACCTAAGTGGTATGCCCCTGGACTTTTTACAACATTTATATTGACAGGGCACGGCTCCCTAAAGGCGAAACTAACCTCCTTAGGCCTGACCGATGACCCAAACTGCACCTGTGGCGAAAGTGAAGACTGGGCACACATTCTCTATGAATGTATAATATATGACATCCCCAGAACAGAGCTAATAGCACAGATTGGTCCCCTTCCCAGGGGAGAAGAACATCTCTTCATCATAGAAGAGCAAAATTATAAAGCTTTTACATCTTTCACACAGAAAGTTTTCGAAATGCGCAGAGCAATTTCAGCCCCCCAGCAATTAAACAATAATCAATAGTAAAATTGCCCAAGTTTCCCACCATGCCCAGATGATGACTTAAAAACTCTTAGGATAGCAGTATTCTGCACCCTGACAGAAACCTGACATAACAAAACTCCCCATGACTACCATGCCATGTGTAGGAACCTGGGGCCCCAAACCAATGTAGGGGAGGGGGATGGGAATGCATGCAGAGAAAGTGAACGGGAGTGAGCAGAAGAGCAAATGTAATTGGCCGAAAGAATACAAAGTTAAAAATAACTTACATTACTTTATATATACTGTACCAACAAACATTTACAAACCACATAAACACTATCACTGCATTCTCCCCTGGCCTGCAAAAAAAAAAAAAAAACCTTGCAGCTAGGCCTGCACCACAACTGAAGAATAACAGTAAGTTGCGGTGCCCAGAGAGTGCAGTGCAGAAAGAAAGAGTCGAATAAATGAGATGAGAACTAGAAGAATGAATAAAAGTGCAAGCGTGAGAGAAAAGAACACAAATGCTAAGTTAAGTACACACTAACCCTGGTTTTAATTAGTATTTAAATTTACGCTACCCATCATTGCATCCCCTCCTGGTGTGTGAGAAAAAGATGAATGAGTTGAGTGGAAAAAAAAAAAAATATATATATATATATAAAATAAGAAAAAAGTATAAAAAAAAAATAAAATAAATAAATAAATAAATAAATAATAAAAAAAAATTATAAAATAAGAAAAAAGTATAAAAAAAAAATAAATAAATAAATAAAAAAAAAAAAAAAAATTATAAAATAAGAAAAAAGTATAAAAAAAAAAATAAATAAAAAAAAATAAAAAAGAATGCAAGTAGAGTGAGAATGCACATTCCGAATGAAGCAAATGTGTGCGTCTCCCACCCCTTCACCTGGTAGGTTCCCCACTGCCAGCTAACATATCCCACCCCCAGAGCGGGATGGGCAGCTGGACCTTCATACCGGATTCGACACTCCTTGGACAAGACACAGACGAAGACATTCTGCGCCTTTGCTGCCAACACGCCATTGGCGATCCGAACTGGGTACTCTAACCTGGTTCCCTTTAAAACCCCATCCCCAGGCAGGGAATGGAGGAGACGGACTTCTGTCTCCTCTCCTCCCTGCCTACCCCCCATATTTCGCCTGGTGGGGATCGTCTCCACTGACCTCTTTGGGGATGCCTACTCTATCCGTCCCTATTCTTCTATCTGTTTCCTCCCCAGTCTTCAATCTCCCCCCTCTCTCTCACTAAATCGACCGAGTACACCCCTTAACAATGCCGCCAAATTATAACCAACGTCTAAATTCTACCGGTTTTGTGCAAATCTCTAAGATATCTAACACTATCAGCTTTTATCTAGCGTTACATGTCTAAATTTAATAACATCAAAATTTTGCCCGACCTATTTGGCCTTTAACACATCTCTTTAGTGTTCAACCCTAACCAGCGATTTCCTAACAGCAATCCCATTAAGCATTAATGTCAAATGCATAAACTTTTATTTTATTTTATTTTATTTATTTATTTATTTTTTAAATAGGCCCTAGCCACTGAAATCCCAGGAAACTAGGTGGCAGGACCTGCCAGAGCAAATTGTTGTGATACTGGATACACCCGGCTAGCCTCCACGTGGCAGGGTATGGGCAACGTCGGGCCCCACTAGGGGCCTGGCGGCCAATAAGCCGGATAAACAATGGGCACAACATATCACACTGCACAGACACGACCCACACACTTTCAAGTCTCTGGCTTGACAGTGTACTGTCCTCGATACAGCGAAACACACGCGGAGATGGGAGAAATCCCAGGTGCCGTCTGACACGAACATACCTTATACCTGTATAGTTTCTTATTATACTCATCAGAGTCATTAGGCCTATAGCACACTCCTACTCTAAATTTTGATCTCCCAGTGCTTATGTCACACCAAACTGACTCGACAGTGCACTGTCCAGCGATGTCGATTGGCCTCACTTCCTTGGATTTTATGTGTTTCTTAACTAATAGCATAATCCCTCCTCCCTTCCTATCCTGTCTATCCTTTCAGTAGACGTTGTACTCCCCAAATTCCAGTTCTGCATTCCTTATAGCTGTGTGACACCACGTCTCTGAAATCCCCACAATATCTGCCTTGACAGTGTACTGTCCTCGATACAGCGAAACACGCGGAGATGGGAGAAATCCCAGGTGCCGTCTGACACGAACATACCTTATACCTGTATAGTTTCTTATTATACTCATCAGAGTCATTAGGCCTATAGCACACTCCTACTCTAAATTTTGATCTCCCAGTGCTTATGTCACACCAAACTGACTCGACAGTGCACTGTCCGGCGATGTCGATTGGCCTCACTTCCTTGGATTTTATGTGTTTCTTAACTAATAGCATAATCCCTCCTCCCTTCCTATCCTGTCTATCCTTTCAGTAGACGTTGTACTCCCCAAATTCCAGTTCTGCATTCCTTATAGCTGTGTGATACCACGTCTCTGAAATCCCCACAATATCTGCCTTTGATGTTTTGAGCAATACCTCAAATTCATTTACTAAACTCCTAGCATTGGTGTACATGCAAGTAATACATGCACCTGTTCTTTTTTCTTAGCTACCCTAACACAACCCATGTGTTTACTTGTACCGCAATAACTCCCAGCAGTCTTTGAAATATCCTGCATCTTGTTTTCCAGGCTTCTGCTCATTCCAATAGAAGCAGTGCAAGAATCACTTTCACCTCTGCCAGTGGCTACTGTTAATCTATTAGTACTTGTATCCCCACAAGCTAGCAGTTTCCCGACACACCTATAATAGATCTATAATAAGTGGGATTTGTTGGGTCTTTACCTGGTTTAGGGAAGGCAAGGACCGTAGCATGATGCCATTGTTTAGGGAATTTATTTTCCAGGAAGAATCTATTGAATAGATGAAGTGACTGTAATGATTCAGCACTTAGTTTCTGTATCATCGAATAATGAATATTATTTGGTCCTACAGCACTGCATCTATGTTGACAAGGCTCTATGCAGTTTGTGGATGGTAAAAGGTAAGTTATGTCGTTCATCTCCTTTTGAAGAAAAGTTTAACTTTTGTTTTTCTGAACTTGTTTTCAATCTTGTGAAGGTAGGTATATAACTTTCTGTTGCTGATGTTTTGGCAAAGGTTTCTCCTAGAATACTGGCAATTCCAGCAGGATCATTTACATTCTGCCCTCTCCATTCCATGATAGGCAGAGGTGTCATTTGATATTTGCCATTAATTTTTCTGATTGCTTTCCAAATTTTGTGTGTAGGAGTTGCTTGATTGATAGTTGAAGTGAAGTGGATTCAAGCAGCCTTGTTATTGCAGCATCTACCATATCTGGCCCTTGCTCTAGTGCACTTATATTGAATGAAATTGGTTGTAGTTGGACTGAGTTAAAAAATATTCCAAGCTTTGCTCTTTTTTAGCCACAAGGCATTCATCACTTCAACAGATTTTTGGATGAACTGGTAATTTTGAAGAGGATTTCGGTACAGTTTGTTCTGGTGCATGTAATATAGTTTTTGTGACATAGTCAACCACTTCATCAGTTGTGGAATTTTGGATTATTTCAGGATCAAGCTTAGTTAATTTTTTATAGGTCTGCCAATCTGCTTTATCAGTGAGCCACTGTGGAATTTTAGTAGGATGATGAGAGGGCTTATTAAGTAATTCAATTGTTATGGGGAAATGATCAGTATGTAGTGGATCGTTGTTTATCGTCTACTTAAGAGAAGGCTTTAGACTTTGCGCGCATTTTCATGTTGATGGGGTTTTCTGTTTTTCACTCTTGTTTTTATTGTTTTTTGAGAAGGAAGGCCTTTCTGTATCCATGTCTTCTTCAACAAAAATATGAAGGACAGGGTCATCTGCTGATTTTTCTTTAGTGTCCATTTCTTGTTGGTGACTAGAAGTTAGGATATGTTTATCTTTGCGTCCTTGATCCAGGGTGCGGAGGTTTTCGAGCGGTATGGAAATTGGTGAATTGACTGCTTGGGTTTGAGTTGCACTGTACAGTGATTTTTTGTAATTCGAGAAAGACTCTTTTGGGGGTACTGTTAGTTCAGTTTGCGATGCGGTTGATTGGAATTTTTTGGTGGCTTGGGCATACATAGGTCTGTTTGCATGAGTTGGTGGTGAGATGATTCTTTTTGCTTCTTGATACGAAACATTATGGTTGGTTTTATATTTCTGGATAAGTTTCTCACTTTTCCAGCACTCACATGTTCTAGCATAAACAGGATGATCTTTTTTGCAGTTTGGACATATTGGTTGAGGAGCATTGCAGTTTTTGCAATCGTGTTCTACTGAACCACACTTTGCGCAAGTAGGGGTTCCCCGGCAAGCTGTCTGGGAATGTCTGTACTTCTGACATCGGAAACACTGTAGCGGGTTTGGGATATATGGTCTGACATTGCATACCAGATATCTGGCCTTAATGGACGATTCGGTGTATTAAAGGTCTAGATCAGATTGTAGATAGGGATCAGATTGCCTCTTTTCTGGTGGAGATTCTCTTGACACGAATAACTCGTTGTTCTTTCAGTGTTTCTAGCATTTCCTCTTCAGATACATCTAGTAAGTCCCAGTCTGAGATCACTCCTTTAGAGGTGTTCAGTGATCTGTGGAGTGTTACAGTTACTGCGAGTCCTGCAAGGAAATTAATTCTCAGAAGTCGCTCAGAATGTTTGGCATTAGATGTCTCAATGAGAATATCTCCTGACCTGAGTCGTTTTACAGATTTTGGAGATCCAGCTCTACTTTCCAATTACTTTTGAACTCTAAATGGAGAAAGTTTGCCAACTGCATGCGCACCAGTTGAGTGGATGATCAAAAAATTGAAATTGGATAATCTCTGGCTGAGTTTTTTGGTGCTTTGCAATTCCTGCTGTGGAATTATCTTTCTTTTTAGATATCTGGGTTGCGTCTGGCAGCCCAGATAAGTCTGAGTTTGGCTGGCTTACTCATGATATGCTGTTTTTCTCCCAGGTTACCAGCCCCGCGACATGGAGGCAAAAGCAGTGCCACCTAGTGACCCAAGCGAAGAAGAGGGTTAGTATCAACTAAAAATAAAAGAGGGATTAAAGAAAAATGGCTTTCCTTTCTAGGTTATAGTATTTGAATATATCTATATAATTATAATACTCAGGAGTTATCCGACTTGCGAAACTCAGGAGAAACGTATTTACAGTTAAGCGTACTAGATAATCACTTTGAAAAGGCACTGTGGTTACTAATATCGCTTGGTACTCAGGCTGGTTGACAAGGTGATTGGGATGGTTGCAACTTGTTCCATATGCCACATTTCCTTGACTTCCTGTCTTAGCTCTGTGTACCTACTAATCTTTTGCTTGTAGGTTTTCTGGAGATTGCTAGTGTTGGGGGCACAACTATGTCAATCAGTTAGGTAGGTAGCCTTTTCCAACTTCAAGATGAGGGTTATGAGGCCTGTTTTGGGGTATTATCTTGTCTGTTATTATGGTACAATCCTAGTATAGTATGTGAGCAGGGATCTATCGTATGGCCTGAGGTTCATACTTGTAATACAGTACATTTTCTTTAATAAAATAGTATTCTTGCACTAGCTTCTGATGTATTACCCTAGTGACCTGGTCATGTCTATGAGTGTACTGCATTTGGGTCATAACCCTGCATCCCACGGTGATGCACTGGATTTTTTCTGGGACCAGGTGACATCGTTGATATGTGTCATCTGTCACTCCAGGGTCCTTGATGATGTATTTCCTGTAGTTCGTGGTATCGATTACCTGGTTTTTAAAAGCAAGAATGAATTCTTTGGTATCAGGGAAGAGCTTCCCACTTAAGAGCCACGTGTTAGAAGCCACCTTATCTATGTAGTCATGTGGAGGTCATGTAATGTCTACCATGATGGCCTTCTTTGCCCCTCTTTCTGCCTTTGTTTCTTCAATATGAGTGAGTGGGATGTCCTCATTAAGGTTCAGTGGTGTGTGCTGTTTGTCTGACTTCCTTACAGCTTGGTAAATTGGTGCTGTGTTTTCCTGAGAAACAGTATCTCAGGTTCTTAATCACCTTCTTCTGTTGTTCAATGAGGTCTGTCAAACCTCTCCCTTTTCTTTCTGGTCTATGGTCACTCTCTCAAATGCCAACTTTGAGTTCTGATGGCATCTCTTGGTCATCATTATCGTGGTGCTGGTCCAATTATAATCCCAAAGGAGTACGTTAGTACTAGGACTACATAGGTGTTTATGGTTGTGACTGTGTTCCTGCAATTCAGTTTTTATTTTAGCAGGCTCTTCAGCCTCTGATGATATTTCTCAGTCAAGCGAGCCTTGATCTCCTTGTCTTCTAACTGGTAGAGCTGCATCATCCCCAGATATCTGTAAATCTCTCCCTCTGTCATGGCTTCAATATCTTCATCAAGTCTTCAGCTGGTAGTTTTGGCCGAACTGCATCCTGATGTCAGTGCTGAACTCTTTGGTGATCTGGAGTAGCTGTTGGATTTGATTCTTGGTTGCCACACAGAGTTTGATATCATCCACATACATCAGGTGTGAGAAGGTTTACAGATTCTTTCTCCCTTCTTTTAGGGCATTTGTACTTGCTGTTATGTCATGTCATAAAGTGCTGGAGGACAAGATTTAACACAAGAAAAAAGTAGAACATTCATTAAGAGAAAAATAGCCCACAATCAAGTCATGATAGAAGTTATGGCCCACAATCAAGTCATGATAGAAGTCAAGTCATGGCTTCAATATCTTCATCAAGTCTTCAGCTGGTAGTTTTGGCCGAATTGCATCCTGATGTCAGTGCTGAACTCTTTGGTGATCTGGAGTAGCTGTTGGATTTGATTCTTGGTTGCCGCACAGAGTTTGATATCATCCACATACATCAGGTGTGAGAAGGTTTACAGATTCTTCCTCCCTTCTTTTAGGGCATTTGTACTTGCTGTTGTGTCATGTCATAAAGTGCTGGAGGACAAGATTTAACACAAGAAAAAAGTAGAACATTCATTAAGAGAAAAATAGCCCACAATCAAGTCATGATAGAAGTTAGCCAAGCTATCACAGATTACAAGAACTCACTTCTGGCAAATAATGCAAAGATAAGCAAAAAAAAAAAAGACTTCTTTACTTATATTAACAGTAGAAGGGAGGGTTTGAATCACATTGGTCCACTTGATGCCGATGGTTTAACTGTTGATGATCCTACTCAAGTTGTTGCAGACAGACTGAATAGGTATTCTTGCATGGACATTCACACATGAGAAATTCTTAATGAGGAGAATGTCAGAAGTTTATCAGATTCTAACAGGGAGTTAAATGATTTTGTGATGAGAGGAAAGTGAAAGAGAAATTGAAGATAAACATAAAGAAGGCACCAGGAGATGGATGGCATCTCTCCAGTTATATAAAGGAAATCAGTAAGGGAAGTAAGCAAACCCTTAGTCATAATTATGAGAGCATCTTTGGATCATGGGAGGTCCCTGTGGACTGGAAATGTGCGAATGTATCCTCAATTCAAAAGTAATTCACGAGTAATTACAGATCTGTTAGCTTAGCTTCTGTTCCAGAAAAATAACATAATTAGTGGTAAGAAGAGTAATGACTGTCTAAACTGGAGGGTAATTATACTTCAGTCACAGAATGGATTCAGTAAGATAGTAAAAATTCAGTAAGATAGCAAAAATTCAGTAAGATTCAGTAATATAGTAAAAACTGTAAGATAGTAAACTAATTATAAGGAATTGTAGGAGATGTGGTTTCTTTCTTTGGCAATTCTTTACTTTTTATTTAATTTGATTTTACTTTATTGTTTATTATTAGTTATATTTTGTAGTTTACAATAATATACTTATGTAAATCTAAGCAGACACCATTACAGAATTCTTAGTGTGAACCCCCCTGGAACACTTTTGCAGTCTATCACCATAATTAATTTCCCTTGAAATTGAAGTGATACTTCATTAAGTTTTCAAAAAATCCAAGCCATATAGTATATGGCTTGGATTTTTTGTGTTTGCTGATCTCCTTTGCTAAACCTGTGTCTCCTTCGCTTTCTAAAAACTAATTATCATATCAAAAAGGTTTACAAAAAGTGTTAGGTAGTTTACTTGAGAAAGCCATCTGACTACTGTATGTAAAAGAAGCCTCACATACTGTTCTTCATTATCAACACAAAATTTTATAGGAAGGCGATCATATTTTATCAACACCAAATTTTCTGGAAAGGCGATCATATTTGCTATGTGACTTTATTTTATTGATTGTTTTAATAACTATACTGAGAGATTGATAAAGAACTGGACTAATATTTTTTACAACCAAATGATATCGGTGCACAAAATGCAGTGTATTGCAAGAACTTCGGGACATACTTCCTTCAGGTGGGCGCTAAAACCTTCATAGTTTCTTCCAAAATTTCTTCCACCCATGGAGATAGCACCATCAGTGGCTCAGGATACCAAATTTTCCACTGGTACATGTTTTTACAGCAACAAAAATGGATGCTCCAGTACAGTCAGTTTCTATACATTTTACAAACAAATCTCTTTTTGCAATTTATAATCGTCATCGAAATAATGAACATAAGCCATTAGAAGGGCCTTATTGTCAGTAACTGTGGATTCATCAATCTGAACAGAAAATTTTCTCGTTTTTAGTTTGTCAATTAGCTGCTCTTTAATGTTAACTGACGTCTCATTGATTAGTCTTCGAATTGAATTGTTGCTCAATGGCAATGCTTTTAAAATACTGGAAGAATTTTGATGCATCATTGTTGAAATTACAGTCTAATGCAGATTGTATAAGTCTCAGCAACTGTATGAGCCTACCAGTTTTTGCAATGATTTCTGAAATTTTATAAGATGCAATCATTCCATTGTCATTTGTTTGAGTGTTCTTCTTAAATAAGGAAGTAACAGTGTTACGTTGATCAAAATTCTGTTTTAAATTTAAAACTATTTTATATGTTTACCAACTTTATCAGGATGTTTCCTTTTTAACTGATCTAAAAGTCTTGATGGTTTTATATACTCATTTGAAAAGGACCAGTGCTTTTTTTGTGAAAAAATAGGTGCCGGTACTCATTCTTTGCTATCAGGAAAAATTGAAAATTAAAAGGATATGAAAAGTACTCTAAAAATTTTTTTTTCTGATAGTTACACGTTCGTAGTAATGTTTTTGGAATAAGAACAACAAATTTAGTATATTAACACAGTTAATTAAGTATAAATTTATTATTCAAGTATATATAGAAAAATAAGTAAAATGTGAATAAAATAAATAAATAAATCGGTCAACTACTTAGTGCGGGGCACTCAGGATGACACGAATTGTCGTTAGTGTAGTATCTCAAATACAGAGCTTTATGGTAACTGAAAAAAGTTTCTAGTACCCTGGCTTGGCCTAAAACTTGGAAAATAACGAAAATGTCTATTTGAGTTTATCCAGTTGTGAATATCCAGGTGGGAGAAGTCTTGGGGGAGAAGCGACTGGCAGGTGAGGGCCCTGCAAGACTCCACGCAGGTGCCTCCCCACTACCGGCACCTCAACACTGGCTCTCTGAGTACCTCCTTGCCGGGACAACCCCAGCTTTGAAAAATGTTAAAAAATACTTCTTGTCGCAAAATTTATAAATGACCTTTATAGAATTATTAACTAACTATTTAGTAACCTTTTTGTCACTAAAAGGAGAGTTACTTAGTAAAAAGAAGCACGCTATTGAAGTTCAATAAATTGAAGTGCAATAAAAAAAGATTTTGAACTAATTTTAACCAATTTTGAACTAATTTTAACACAAAAATAAATGATAGATTTCAATCGGAATAGTTTTCCCTTAATAAGCATCGAATAATGCATAGTTAATGTGATTTTTAAATTTTTAGCTCCGTTAGCGACGTAAATAGAGGGGAGGGACACGAAAATTACTTACATTTTTAATTTTAAAAATATTTTAAAATTATATTGTAAACATACTCGTTGAGCTATTTCCAACGGTGTAGCTATAGGTTGTCGACAACATTTTTATTCCCCCACATTTACCCCCCCTCCATTTCTCAGACAAATTTTTGTCAACAATGATCTATATATGGCATTATGTTGGCCCACTTGATGTGCAAACTCATGCAAAATTTCTAGTCAATAGGTTGAGTGGTTTCAGAGATACAATGCTATGACAGATGGATGGACAGGCAGACAATCGAATGACATTTTAAGGGTCCTTCGTTAAACTATAGCCCCTAAAAATAATAAGTAAAAATAATTTTATAATAAAGTTTTTGTAGAATATTCCAAATTTTTATTAAGTTCTCATCTGACACCCTATGCCGACTTTTTTTCTTCCTTTTTGTGTGTCTCTTGCTGAATATGGCTTTTCCGAAGCAGCCACAAATCGACATATTTTGCTGGATTGAAGCAGGTCAGTGGTGGGCCTACAGTTTTAAGAAACAGTAGTGAAGAAAGTGTTTTTGTCATCAATGAAGCTCTGGTTGGGCTGACAATCAGATTCACTTGTGAAAATCCTCATTCAAATTCACTCAATGAAATTGGTATCATACTCAGAGCGTCCATCAAATTTTTCAATTCTTCTGAAACCATCTTTTCAATTAGGTACCCATGAATCACAAGGGTCATTGCTAACAGATTAGAAAGAATACTGGATGAGAATCAACCGAAAGAGCAAGCTGGCTTTAGGACAGGATTCTCAACTATGGATCACGTTCATGTAATATCACAGCTAATGGAGAAAGCAAATGAATATAAAACACCATTATGCCTGGCATTTGTGGATTATGAAAAGGCATTTGACTCCATACAGCATAAGGCAATGTTTCGGGCACTGGAAAGACAAGGCATTGATACCCCATATATTATGATTTTGAAGAAAATATACGAGTGTGCTACCTCCTTTATTAGACTAGACAAAGACAGTAGGAAATTTAAAATCGAGAAAGGAGTTCGACAAGGAGACACAATATCTCCGAAGCTGTTTACTGCTGCCCTTGAGGAAGCTTTCAGAAGATTAGACTGGTCGCAGAAAGGAGTCAATGTGAACGGAGAGTACCTAAACCATTTGCGATTTGCAGATGACATTGTGGTCATAAGCCATGATCCCAAAGAATTAGAGGAAAATCTTAATCAGTTATGCACAGCTAGTAAGGATTTTGGACTAAAGATGAATATGGCTAAAACAAAAGTAATGATGAACAAGTATGCCACAGAAAGGGAAATAATGATTGAAGGAGCAGTAATTGAAAAGGTGGAGTCATATACTTATCTGGGACAAGTTATTAGCTGTAATAATGATAAATGGCTGGAAGTCAAGAGAAGAATAAATTTTGGATGGATAGCATTCAGGAAATATAGTCATACTGAAGAGCAATATCCCAGTTTGTCTGAAACGTAAAATAATGGACCAATGTATACTCCCCACCATGACTTATGGAAGTGAAACTTGGGCACTCACCAAAAGAATGGAAGAGAAGCTGAGAACCACACAGCGAAGAATGGAACGAATCATATTGGGAATAAGACTGTTAGATAAGAAGAGAAACACATGGATTAGGCAACAAACTCAAGTAAAGGACATTCTTATCAAAACTAAAGAACTAAAATGGTCTTGGGCAGGACACATAGCTCGAAGACATGATGACAGATGGACTAAGAAAATAACAGAATGGTATCCAGGAGGAGCTAGAAGAAAACCTGGAAGACAAAGGCGGAGATGGATAGATGAAATTCATGAGTTTGTGGGTAGTAAATGGATGTCCAGTGCTCAAAACAGAAGCAACTGGAAAGTTGCTGGAGAGGCCTTCATCCTGCAGTGGATTGAAAATGGCTGATGATGATGATGATGAATTGCATTTAACTGTAACCTAATTGGCAATTTTCTAACTTCATTTTCACCAAATGCCAACAATTCATGCTTAGAAGGTTTAATACCTTCGTTGTCCTCGTTTTCCTTCTCTCGTCATTGGTATTGTCACTAGTTCTTAAATTTGAATTTTTTTTTTTTGAAAATGTCAGTGTCATTCGGATATTCAGGTACTGTGACCATGTAAACAGAGATAGGGAAAATTTACGGAAAAATGTGGATAACGCACTTCCGCAAAACAACAGATGATTATTTCGGGGTAAAAGAAATTACTCCCTCCTAATTCTCTAACGGGACACTTACAGTTGATTCACGAAGGTGTCCAAAACTACGGTCCACGAGGAAAGTGAACTAAAACAGCATTTTAAATTTTGTTAATTATGAAAAAAATTATCATTAAAAATGTAATTGCGTATTGTACTTAATAAAATTTTCGAATATTTTCAATTTTACTTTTACATGCAACAAGATAGGGAAAAAGTAACACACTAAAGAAATCTAACTTTGAATTTTTTTGAATATGGCACCTGTACGGGAAAAGGTTGGACACCACTGCAGTAGAAGGTGGGCCAGAGCCCATTGGGAATACAACTTGATCTGCTCACTGTTGACCAGCGCAACTTCTCCATACGCAGGACAGGTGGTCGGATAGGTTTTACCAAGTAGCACTAAATTATAGAATGGTAATCCCTTTAGCTCTCTTAATTCGCTCAACAACACTAATTGCCTAAATTGCCTGAAGGCCAGAAATGCGAACAGTGCATACCGAGTTAATTCTCTCCTAATCCGTTCGCTATATAAAAATTTTATAGCTCAACGGAAACTATTTTAAACGTAATTTCCAAGGGGAATTCAAAATAATTAAACAGAGGTCCGATTGAGCAATTTAGAATTATAAAAATGTTTATACAGTTTTATATAGAAAATATCTTAACAATAGACAATGAAAAATGTAAATTTAGTTAAATAATTTTTAGCTTATTTGAATAGTAGAAACATGTAAAAAAAATTTACGGAATATTATTTCGAAGTGCACTGCATCCAAATGTCACACGTCACTGTTAATAAAGGTACTGGTACACCGTACCGTTGCGTACCATCACAAAAAAAGCACTGAAAAGAACTATTACACATAAGACATATATTGAGTCAAATGGGCTTTCAATAAAACCACAAGCTAGATATTCATCCAAAAACTGTTGACACTTTTTCTTTTCAGCACTCGACATGATTGATTTGGGTTGAATAACTTCAAAAAATTAAATAATAAACTAATTTTATTTAACTCTCATAGCCCATGTCACTTACAAAAGCACTGTGGATCAATAATAAACTTCCACAAGGAAACAATAAATCAATACTAATTGTTGCTTAGAAATTAGAAACAATAGACTGAAACATTTCCTCATCCCATCCATGCCTCATATATTGACAAATGAACACAAAAGAATAAATAAATAAACCATGCTCACTATGCCACACCCACTTTCTAAATCACACTATCTTAAATCACACCCACTATCTTTCTTTTATCAAAATTTCTCACTCACTCGTAATATAATATACCTATATGTTAAAAATCAGTTGTCTCAGGGTAAAAGAAAACCCAATGAAAGAAATTAAATATTAAGGAATAAGATGTTGTCTGGTAGGGTTGAACTTTGGATGGCCACAAACTATTGTAATACCCATGATTTTTTTGTTCCCCAAAAACCAATTTTCACCCCTGTTGAGAAGCCCTGTCTTAGATGGATAGCAGGATGGCTTTGGGGCAGGAGGCAGAGGGTTGTGATAAATGGTTATTCCTCAGATTCGGTTGATGCAAGAAGTGAGGTTCCCCAAGGATCAGTATTAGGACCACTGTTGTTTTTGATTTTCATATATGACATGGATGAAAGGATAGAGGTAGAGGGCGTGATGTCTAAATTTTCAGATGATGCAATGATTGGTAGAGTAGAATAATCCCCACCAGGCAGAGCTTCTTCAGAGTGACCTAGATAGACTTCAAGGATGGTCAGAAAAGTGGAAGGTCTTACACCTGGGGAACAGCAATCCCAAAATAACTTATAACTTGGTGGAGTTGAATTAAAGTCAGTAGTGGAAGAAAGGTATTTGGGAGTTAAAATACAGTCAGACATGAAATTATCCGAACATTGCAGACAGGTTGCAAGGAAGGCCCATGGTGTCCTACTCATGATTTATCAAACATTTGCTAGTAGAGATAAGGACGTCATAATCCCATAATGGCAAAGTTGTGGCAAGCCAGAAATCACATGAACAAAATGAAAATCAGTGTAATTGCTGGAAAGGTTGTAAAGTTATAGAGGACATTGACTGACTCGAAGGCAAGCAAACAAGCTATTCTTCTAAAGGGAGTCAAAGGCTCCCATGACAAATATGCCATAGCTATCTGTGAAGATAGCCATGGCATATTTGTAAAACTATTCAGAGGTTATTGGCTCTGAATAATAATTTTAAAAGAGCCCCATCAGTGCCACAACTAAAATGACAACCTGTACTGGTCAGGAGAAAAGAGATTATTCAGAGAAATGTTGTTTAAGCTGTAAAGGAAGAGGATGTTCTAAAGAGTTGCCAAAAATTGGAAAGTAAGGAAACAGGCTGATAAGCTCTTGCAGAAAAACAGAAGTATACCAGGTTTTTAACAAAGCTGTTTTTCTAATTATCAAGAAAGGAAGCCTCAATTATATAAGTTCAACAATACAAAATATTTAAATTTATGAAGTCTTCTGAGGAAAATGCCTTTGAGGTGATCCGAACCAGGAAAGTTATTGTTTATTTTGGAAACTGCAATGTCAATATCAATTTGGGTCAAAATAGGAGTGTTACAAGAGCTGGAACAGGCATCAATCAGTGACCAGATTTCTTGTCAGGCAGGCAAATCATACCTAGGGTCATTCAAATGAAGAAGAGCATCAAGCATTGCATTAAGAGTACTAAGTGGTGGTCTCAGAGTTGTTGGTGAAAGGGAGTTATAGATCTCGACAGATGCATTTTGTTTCTGGAGTGCAATGGACAAAATACCAAGGATCAGAAAAAACAGTGTTATCAAGATATTCCTTTACTGTTATTAACAATTTTGACATAATATCACGTTAGCTTTTGGTATTCAGCTTAGTTGGCAGTGAGCCAACTATTATAGTGCTGCTGAAAATGATCTGCAGCCATGATCAACTGACCAAGCATTAAGTCCTAATTCCAACAGGGTCATCATTTTAGGTAACTTTATTTCTGTAATTTTCTACCTGGGAATGTGCCTATCTGCAAGGCAGGCACACACAATTTATGAATTTCTATATGTTTTGAGGCCAATTTTATAGTAAAGTGTTAATATAACAATTTCAATACAAAATTAGTAAAATAACAAAAATAATAAAGTTAGCCCAAATAGTAAGGAGAAGTAGTCACTCAGCCTCTGGATAGGGAAATAACATGTTGTGTTATTTAATACACACTTTCCATCCCTACCATTGAGGAGGTGGGCTACTACTACCTAGCTGCTTTTAAATAATCTTATCTATGTATTTACACAAAGTATGATAATATTGGTTAGGTGAGAATAGGATAGCAAGGTTGTGTTGGTACAAGATGTAGTTTCTCTCATGTAGCACTCTCTGGCTCACTGCAAGACCAGAGACCAGATGCAGCCATGTCCTATCAAAAGGAAGCAAGTAAGCATGCAGCCTGAACTGTAACCAAGGAGGTTGAAGCACGATACCAGTTCAAGGCAGGAAGGTAAACATCTCCATTCCTTTCTCAGAGTTTCCCACTGGGTTTGCTAAATGGCACTTAACTCACCTGAATCACCTCCATTCTTGAACTTGTCCGGGAACCATACATTCACCCTCCTACCAGGCATGACTAGAGACCAATAATTCCATGGGAATATTACTTTTTGTACAATACTCTAATCCAGAATTGACCACAAGCAGGTCCACTGTTTGCGATCCATTCTGGACCACTGCTTGTGGTCCAGAAGGCATTGCAGGTAACATCTGCAATGTCTCTATAGAGACAATATGGCAAGCCCTGGTTTTGCAGAGAAGAGCAAACCATTGACTTGCAAGGATGTTTTTACTAAGCTGTTCATTATTCTATGACACCAAGCTCCAAGGCATATGTCAAAATGGGCACAAACAGACATTCATACAACATATTCAAGGCATGACCATTGCTGCCCCATCTGATATGCACAACTCTCTAGATCTTAACATGCAAAGTTTTTACTTTGTCCTTAATATACTTAGCATGTTGAATAAAGCTCAATCTCTCTTCCAAGCACAGACAGAGGTACTTAACTGTCTTGAAACACATGTCTCTCAATGTACGGTCTAATTTTACTAAGCTTGCTCTTTAAAATCATGGTGAGTCAGCCTCTAAGATCCTTAGCTTGCTGACCACGAACAGAGCCTAGCCATAATGGCACTGGCTCTGTCCTCCAGCTTTTTGCAACTCTGACCAGAGACGGCAAACACTAAATCATCAGCACATACCACTGCCCAAATCCCTTCCACCTGACATTCCAGGAAACTATTCAGAACTGTTCTCCATATGGTCTGGCCAAGAATAGACCACTGGGCACAACCATGTAAGACTCCTCCATCTGAGAATTTACTTGGAAGAACCTTACATAAATTTCCAGGACAAAGGGTATCTCTAGCCTTGCAAAGGATACTCTCCCACCACAAAGGCATTGAATGCACCCTTAAATCAATGATACAGACTAGGATATCAATTTATATAAAACAAAATTCTGAATAATATGAGCTATACTAAAATTTTTCTTAAAACTGGCAGTAAGGCAATAGGTTGATATGAGCCAGGATAACCTGGCAGCTTCTCAAGAATCACTCTCAGGATGGCCAACTTCATATGGTGAAACCTCTTCACCACCTGAGTTTCAGGCCTTCCCATCATTCATCAAGTTCACTGCACAGCTAACTCTAACAAAGAGAAATAACCATCAGAATGATAATTCTGATTGCATGATATTATATCATCCCCATTCTTAATAACATTATCAGGAAGAAAGAAATGAGATAACAATATGAAAATGGACTGGCTCCAACCAATGGTCTCTCTCTCTCTCTCTCTCTCTCTCTCTCTCTGGCCCTTCTCTATTAAACAATGAGTAAGCATGCAGTTCAATTTAACTCTGTTGGTTATAATCTTATAAAGAAGACACCAAGGATAAGTGTTCCCCCTGTTGACTCAAAAATTTCTCCCCATAAAGTATGCTTAGAACTAATAATGAGTTGGGAGATTTCTGTTTAAAGTTCTGTATTGATCAGGATACGTCATCCAGATATTCAAATTGTGCTATCTCTGCACTTCTTCCTAATATGCTGCATTAATTTAAGCTTGATCATTAAGAATTCCACCATGGCACCTTGTTAAGACACACTTTGTCTTCATGGACTTTTCACCATATCTATAAGGTCTTGAACTTGAACAAAATAAACCTTTTCAAGAATAATTTTAACATCCCAATTGGTCATACCTTTAACATGGTTCTGAACCAAATGGTTAAATTGAAACCAACTAGCCATTTTTACATTATATCTGTTTTTGTTCTGTACTAACACAACTCACACTGCCTTCAAAAGTGATACATCTAAAGCCATTGGTGCACCAAGAGTCATGGTTCCAACAGGGTGTGAGATTTTGGTTAGATTTTTTTTTCCTAGAAGCAGAAACAGGCTAACAGAGCATTTTGTACATAAAGTGCATATTCAAAGCTGAAAATTTATTAATATGGTTTAACTGAGTAAGTGCAAATGTCTCCCATATTCACAAATGAGGGAATTCAAAATGGGAAGCATTCAAAGAACTTATCTTGGAAGCTACTAGGCTTTACATACCAACTAAGAAATATTGTTCAAGATTTAGGCCAAAATGGATGTCAGATGAACTAATGAGGCATATGGCAGAGAAGAAAAATGCATGGGATACTTACAAATTAACACATGACACAGAAGCCTATGATAGATACAAGTTGATATGCAACCAAGTTACAAAGGAGGTTAGGCAGGCGATATTACGAGAAATCCTTGCCAGGGATGTAAAGAAAAACAGCAAAGAGTTCTTTACTTATGTAAACTCTAGAAGGAAGGGGATGAATCAGATTGGTCCACTTGATATTGATGGGTCAACTGTTGATGATCCTGCTCAGGTAGCTAACAAACTAAATGAATATTTTGCATCGACATTCACACATGAGGAGTTATTCAGCCAGGGGAATGCCAGAGGTGTATTCAACTCTAGCAGTAAGCTACAGAATCTTGAAATAACTGGGAGTAAAGTGGAGGAGAAACTGTTGAAGATAAACACAAGAAAGGCACCCGGGGTGGATGGGATCTAACCAGTTATATTAAAGGAGGCAGCAAAGGAAGTAAGCAAACCCTTAGCCATAATTATGAGAGCTTCCTTGGACTCAGGGGAGGTACCCATAGACTGGAAATGTGCAAATGTGACCCCAATTCACAAAGGAGGATCAAAGGCTGACACAAGTAATTATATACCTGTGAGCTTAACTTCTGTTCCAGGAAAATTAATGGAGGCACTGGTTAAAGAAGCACTGCAGGATCATTTAGACAAGACTTCAGTTATAGCTCAGACACAGCATGGTTTTGTTAAGGGGAAGTCTTGCCTGACCAACTTGATTGGATACTATGATGCAGTCACAAAAGAACTGGATGCAGGGAATAACTTTGATATTATATACTTGGATCTTAGAAAGGCTTTTGATACTGTTGCACATGGAAGACTGCTACACAAATTGGAGCAGTGTGACATTGGAGGCAAATTGCTGCTATGGATAAAGGGGTGGTTGAGGGGGAGAAGATAGAGAGTGGTAATCAATGGACACTGCTCATCGTGGACTAATGTTATTAGTGGAGTTCCTCAGGGCTCAGTGTTGGGTCCATTATTGTTTTCTGTATTTAAAAATGATATTGATGATGGTATATCAAGCTTAATGTCCACGTTTGCAGATGATACAAAGGTTGCCAGGGTTGTCAAGGACACTACTGACACTATGCTGCTGCAACAGGATCTGGAAAGGCTGAGCAGATGGGCTGAGAGGTGGCAAATGAAGTTTAACATTGGCAAATGTAAAGTACTACACATGGGAAACAGCAACACCAGAGCAACGTATCAACTCTGTGGTACTACACTGACAATGGTAGAGAATGAAAGGGACTTGGGGGTGGTTGTGCAGGCAGATATGAAGTTCTCTGAGCAGTGCAGATGGGCTGCAAGAGTAGTTCATGGAGTATTGTCAATGATATACAGGAATTTTTCCAGCAGGGATAAGAAGGTGATTATTCCATTGTATAAGGCAATGGTCAGGCCACACCTAGAGTACTGTATACAGGTCTGGAGGCCTCATTTCAAGAAGGATGTAGAGCTGCTGGAACGAGTACAGAGAAGGGCAACAAGATTAGTGAATGGAACAAAGGGGTGCTCTTACGAAGAAAGGCGTAAGTTTTGCAAATTACAGTGTCTGGAGACTAGGCACCAGCGAGGTGATCTGATAGAGGTGTATAAAGCCTTGAATGGTTTAAGCATGCTCAATGCTGATGGGATTCTTTCTCTAGCTCAGAAAAATCACCTGAGAGGGCATAAATTCAAATTGAGGAAAGACAGATGTAGGACAGATGTGCGGAAATTTGCCTTTAGCCAGCGGGTGGTTGGTTGGTGGAACAGACTTCCATCCCTTGTGGTGGAGGTTGATAGCCTAAATAAGTTTAAGGCTCAGCTGGACAGGTATTTTGAACGAACAGAGGGGTGAAGTGGAAGTGGGTTTTTTTTTTTTTTTTTGGCTGATGCTGCATAAGCTTGCTTTCTTGCATCAAATGCCTCTACTAATGCTAATGCTAAAGGTCAAAGTAAGTAATTACAGACCTGTACGCTTGACTTCTGCTCTGGAGGAAATAATGCAGTCAGAGGTGGGAGAAGTAATGCAGGATCAGCTTGAAAGGAATGCAATCATATGGAAAACAGCAAGGATTTGGGGAAGCTGGAGAAGGAGTCATAGAAGCTGATTAGATGGACCTTGTCTGGTCCATCTAATCAGCTACTATGACAAGTTATAAAATTCAGTTAATTTTCAGAATTTCAAGTCTAATGTCAACAAATATCTTCCTTTGTCTTCTCAACCTCCAACCCAAGCACGCTAAGTACTATAGGTTCTAATACCTCTTGTGTTTGGGGTAAAAAAAAAAAAAAAAAAATGGTTGGAGCAATGAAAAAATTCTTTTAATTAATTTTCTTATTTTTAATTGCGTTAAATTGATTTTTAGTTGTGTTAAATTGATTTTTAATTATTTGTTACTCTAATGTAAGATTTTCAATTTTTTTCATTTTAATTTCTGGAAAGTATCATACAGAAGTGTTCTACGTAGTATATTGAGGTAAACTTCTCTTGTTATTTTACAAATTAAAAAAAAAAAAAAAGTAGTTTTAGCACAAATCACAATTAATATTTCTAGCTATATTCGATAATGATTATAAGGATATGCAACTCCTACCCCCCTTTCTTTTATGTGATTAGGGCATGAGGAAATCATTACATGCAGTGAGCTGGACAAAGAAATAATATTTGTCAGATTTTTATTGGTCTGATTTGAATGAAATCGGGATGTGTTTGAAAATCTTTCTAAAAGGCCCAAATATAAAATTTTATGAATAGCCATCCATTGGGAGTTGAGTTATTACATGCAGACAGACAAAGAAATATTAACTGTTGGATTTCAATTGGTCCTATTTGAGATGGGTTGACAAATTGTTTTAAAAGTCAAAATATAAAATTTCATTAAAATCCATTCACCATAACTCAAGTTATTACATGCAGACAGACATGGTAAAGACAACAGATGCATTATGTATATGCTAGCATGTCTAAAAATGTAATAAGACAGTGTTTGTGCATAGTCTATGGGGAGATCTATGCATGCAGGTTTTTTATTATTTAAATTTAAGATGATGAAATACTTACTCAGCTTCCAGCGGCCCATGTAATAAACTTGAGCACTAAGAGCAAGACAAGACATGATGTGGATTATCACAAAACTAATCCAGAATAGTATGCTACCATTTAACTATGGAAAAAAAAAAAAAAATATTATATGAAGCCCTTCCATAAATAGCTCCTTAACTCTTCATGAGTATTAGAATTTTTATCTAATATAGAAATTAGAAAATATCTTGTATACATGAAGGAGTTTAATTATGCATGGGTAACACACACACATATATCATTTCTACTACTGAGGTAGTTTTAATGGATAATTTTAATTATATCTCATATTGTGAATACCTTTGCAATGAGTTGCCGTGGTATTCCACTACCTTCAATAAGTAATGCTCCACATTTGCCGTGAATTAGTATTACTAATTCACAGCAAATGTGGAGTGTTGATATTCACAAAAATATTGTTTCAGTAGCAAATGTTAAAAATATTGGAGTATTTTCAAATACAGGTCATTCTGGTAAAATGCACAAAAAAGAAAAAAGGGGGAAAAAAAAAATGTAAAAATGCATACTACAGCATTCACATTTTCATACAACAGTCTGGATAGGTTCCATAAAAGCCATAAATCGTCAAACTTAATTTTATCAATAGATATTGTACTGTGACTGAAAATAAAGTTTTATGAAGTTTTAAAACTCAATAAATAACGTAATATAAAATAAAGTTCATATTAGGTTGTTAAATAAAAATTTATTGAAATAAAACATAAAAGCAATACTGTTTTGTTTTAGATGGCTAATTTTTCAATCAGAAGAAAAGGAAAGAATCTTGTATTGGGCTGAATTTTTTAAAGATTGAATGTAAGGTCAGTTAGCTTGCTTTTTCTTTCTCTTCTAAAATAAATCAAATCAATCACAAGATTTAATTTTCTTTTGAATGTGCAATTTATTTTGATATTTGAAACTGCAGACCATTTTTTGTACTCACAAATAAAGAGTTAAAACAGTAAGAATATGTAAAACAAATTAACACACACACAGAGAGAGAGAGAGAGAGAGAGAGAGAGAGAGAGAGCCATAAACTGAAGTGAGAAAGAGTGTAATGTGACACACTCTTTCTGTGGGTTTTGAGCTAACTTCAAATTTCTGCATTGTAATAGTGGTCAAGGTGTCCAATAAATATGTGTTACTTGAAACACATCACTTTATAACAGAATGAGCTGTGTCAGTAAAACTCTTTATACTTTTGTTATATTTTGTTTTACTTTTTTAATTTTTGTAATTACTTTTGCCATACTTGCTGTAAATATAAAAAAAATACTCTATACTTGGGTAATATGCATATATAAAAACAGGGCATAAAATTGATAATGGAATAATGTTAAATTAATGAAATTAATTATTCAATAATAATTATGTATGCCGTATGCACAAATGTTTGAAATGTAAACATTCTGAGGTCTTAAGCTTTCTTGCATAAACAATGAATTTTTTGACTAAGAAGTAAAAGAAATATCTTCAGTTTTACTGATATTAATGGAATATGAATGTAATTGTTATACTTTAAGTAATCAAACATCAAATTCAAGGATGGAAGAATATACACTACTTCACAGTAAAAAATATTTTTCTGTAAATACAGAATAGTAGCTGAGCAAAATACTATATTCTTTGTTTCATTCTATTATTATATCCATAAACAAATGTAAACAAATTCTTTTAATAAATTCTCTTGCTCATAGCAAAATCCCAAGAGACAGTGCAAAGTGTGTGCAGGACTCTTGAGATAGAAAACTAACGATAGCACTTAACCCATATAGGTAGAAGTAACCCAAGAAAAAAAGTATCAACTGTGTGGTACTACACTTAAGGCGGTAGAAAATGAGAAAAAGACCTGGGAGTAATTGTGCAGTCAGATATGAAGTTTTCTGAGCAATGCAGACAGGCTGCCACGGCAGGTCATGGGGTTTTGTCAATGATATATAGGAATTTTGCTAGCAGGGAAAAGGAGGTGATTGTCCCTCTGTATAAGGCAATGGTCAGGCCACGCCTTGAGTACTGCGTACAGGTCTGGAGGCCTAATTTTAGGAAGG
The DNA here is from genome assembly GCF_048544385.1 of Mastigoproctus giganteus. Taxonomy (NCBI): domain Eukaryota; kingdom Metazoa; phylum Arthropoda; class Arachnida; order Uropygi; family Thelyphonidae; genus Mastigoproctus; species Mastigoproctus giganteus. The sequence goes on along the minus strand of NC_143580.1, from coordinate 118,994,485 downwards.
ATGTCAATTTGCTTGAGCGCATACAGAGAAGGGCAACAAGATTGGTGAGGGGAATGAAGGGATCCTCTTACCAAGAGAGGCTTAAGTTCTGCAAATTGCAGTGGCTGGAGACTAGGCACCTGTGCGGTGATCTGATTGAGGTGTATAATGGGTTGAGCACACTGAATTCTGATGGGATCCTTCCACTTGTTCAGATTACGAACCTAAGGGGGCATAAATTAAAATTAAGAAAAGACAGATGTAGAATAGATGTGTAGAAATTTGCCTTTAGCCAGCGGGTGGTTAATTGCTGGAACAAACTTCCATCTGTCGTTGTGGAAGTTGATAAGTTGAATAAATTTAAGGAGGAACTGGACAGGCAATTTGGAGGGAATGGTGTGATTTTTTTTTTTTTTGGCTGATGCTGCATAAGCTCATACGCTTGCTTTCTTGTATCACATGCAACTACTACTACTACCCTCAGTTACTGTACATTAGATGAAATGTACATTCCATACTAGTACCATTTGTCCAATATACACACACATATATCCGCAGTATGTACAGAATCATGTCTTTGGCACACTATGACATCCTTGTAAATGATTACTGTAATTATAAATTTGTTCTCAGTTGAGTTTTTATGAAAAATTAAACCCACCTTCAGTTTATCATAGTGAGAATACACATACTTTCAAAAAAATGTTTCATAGTCTTCACTCCTAGTGATTTGGAAACTGAATAAGAAAGCATGGGTTAAAGCACATGGGTTAAAGCACTGCAATATTTTGTATCAGAGATGGGTTGATAAATTGATGTCACAAAAAGAGCATTGCATTTAAGGCATTGTAATCCTTGACAATGCTCCTGGTCATCCTTCTTGTATTGTGGATTCTCGCTCTAAAACAAGTGTTCCCCCCAAAAAAGAACATCCCTACTACAGCCCATGATCAATAAATCATTTTCACCTTTAGGCACTATAACTTGTGAAGCACCATGACTCAGACTACTGTTGCTACCAATCAGAGGGAAGCAACAACTCTCATGCAGTTTTTGGAAGGGGTATAACATCCTTATAGCAGTAAGAAATACTGCTGCAAGCTGAAAGATATCAAGCAATTTCCTGTGACAGGTTGTAGAAAGCTTTTCCCCATATTTGTACATGACTATAAAGATCTTCAAGAAATGCAAGAAATGTCACAGGAGAAATTTTAGACATGGCAAAAATGGCAAGTAGTTGAAATCAAATAAAAGATGTACTGCATTTGATTCATGATCACGGGGATCAGTTCTGCTCCAAATGAGGACTAAAAAGTACTCAAGGTTAAAAATTAGGTTTATATTAAACTCACAGACAAACAGAAATAAAGACAAATAGTTAAAACAGAGATAAAGAGTTATCTACATATAAATAGGAAATGACATTGCATGGTGATTTTCCATGAAATTTTTCTTTCTAAATAATAACTTTTACTTTATTTTTACCTTTATTTGTATAAAACATAAATTATATATAATTGAATGTTTGTAGAAATGCATAAATTAATTAATAATTAATTTATTCATTTCTATACTTTAACAATTTGTTTTTCTGTCCTTTAGTACAGCCAAATATGGTCTGAGGATGGGTTCTGGCAAGGTTTCTAAAATTTTATAACTAATTGTATAGTACATTTAGTTAAGGCTACATAAATTAACTTAAAAAAAAAGGAGTGGTTATTTAGTGAGAATTTAAGAGTTATCCACATTTCTGTCTAAATTGCTAATATCTTTTCAAATTATATTAGCATTGTGGATTCTCATCTGAAAAGGTGTGGATATCACCTGAAAAGGTGAATCCACTAAATTTAAAAATATAATAGGGATTTTATAATATTATTATTAGCCATATGTTGCAAGGAAGCCTGAGGCTTTTTCTGCACCAGCCAAACAAACAAACAAACAAAAAAAAAAAAAAATCCCCTGCGGGTAATAAGTGACATAAGTTATGTTTCTAAGTGGAAGTTTTCTTCCAATCTACTGCTTGCTTAGATTTGATATGTTTGTTCAATGCTCAACACAAAGTTGATAATAGGGATACCTGCTATCTGATGATGGAACAAATAGTTCTAAAACTGCTCATAGCAATGCCTTGAGTTTATAATGGATAATCGATTCACCTAATGAGTAATGTTATCTCATTAGAAATTATATTAATTACTTTAAGTTTACGATGTACACAAATGTGGATCCTAAAATGGGTCATTGTCAGTGGAGAAACAACAGCATCCTCAGACATTCAACTGAAAAACAAAGCGTGATGTGATATTTTTAGAAACTATTTAAAAAATTACATATTCAATTAAAAAAAGAAACTTATAACAATGCCAAGGTTCTGATACTTACCACTCCTAATACACCAATAAAAATAATAATGGCAAAAGTAAGGCATGCAGCATGGGCACTAGCATTGATATCAGGATGCCTAGCTTGGTATATTTTCAACATACACAAACTTGCGATGATATACATGAATGCTGTATCTGTTAGGAAATGTAAATTTTTTAACGTTAGATATTAAAAAAATGAAATCACAATGATAACTTTACACATAATACAAAGAATCCCCTCAGCATTCAGCGTGCTCAATGCTGATGGAATTCTTCCTCTTGCTCAGACTATGTACATGGTACAAACTCAGACTATGTACCAGGGTATAAATTCAAACGGAGGAAGAAAAGTTGCAGAATAGATGTACAGATGTTTGCCTTTAGCCAATGGGTGGTTGATAGCTTAAATAAATTCAAGGAAGAACTACACAAACTATTGGATGGAATGGATAGGTAAAATAAGAAGTGTGTGCGTGCGTTTTTTTTTTTTTTTTTTTTTTTGCTGATGCTGTATAAGCTTGCTTTCTTGCATCATTTGCCACTACTAATGCTTATGCTAAAAGGAACAATGGTAGAAGAATTTCATAATTTTAACATAAGCCTAATTCCCATTAATATAAAACTTTAACACGTGCAGACAAAGTAAATTATGCGACTTGCACATATTTCCTTCCTCAAATTTAACTGTTAAATTAGTAATTCATACTGGATTCTTAATAAATGAAGTTTCTTTAATCCAACATATTATATGACTATATTCAATAATAAAAATTAATTTATACATACTCATCTATGTAAAATTAATATACAGTAGACTCTCGATTTTCCGGGATAGATAAAAAGAAAATCCCGGATAATCGATTTCCTGGTTAATCCAAAATTGCGTAAGTGCCCGACATACGTTCCAGGATTTCTTACGTAACTCGGAAATGACTAATAAAATATTGCTATCATACTGCGATATGCCAAAATTACAAAAACCACATAATATCCTTGGAAGAAGGAAGAAAAATAGTTATATATTTTTAATTAGTTCAATTAAAAACTTTATCTGGGCACAGCGGTGAAGTAGCCGGAGTGGCACATAAGAAAGGAAAACAAAAGGAAGAAAAAACACGTTATTGTACTGTAAAAACTGATATGTATTTCGAAGCTTTGGTTATTATTTGGGAACAATATTCCATGGTAGGGCAGATTTGTGATCTGTACAGAGTGAACAGCTGTTTGGAAGAAAAGTAAAGTCGATAACACAGTTTTTTTTAGATGCAGAGGAAGCAATATTTGTAATGTGCTTGTGCCAAGAGAGATTAGAAGTCAGGGTAATCCCCAAAAGAGATATATCATTTTGCCTAGAAATCGGAGTGTCACCAAAGATAAGCATAGGAGTAGAAGAATCCTTTTTGTGAGATATAAGACAAGACTGAGTTTTAGAAGGATTGAAATCAACTCAGTTGTTTTTGTCCCACTGGAGAATTACCTGAAGATCGGCATTTAAGGAATTGGTAGTGGATATTCGAGAAGTTGAAGCTGATTCAGTAGGGCAAGGTTTCTCAAAATGGAATGCAATGTGCTACCATCAGCAAAACTATGGATAGGATTTCCAGTCAATGGAAGATCATTAATATAAAAGAGGAAAGGGTGGGGGAAAGAACTGAACCTTGGGGGACACCAGCATTAGTGTAGAAATTAGAAGACAGAGAACCATCTACTCTCACCCTCAGTGAACAATCAGAGAGAAAACTGGATAACCAATTACAAAAAACAGTTGGCAAACCACAAAATGGAAGCTTGTTTAGAAGACCTTTAGGCCAAACACGATCAAAAGCCTTTGTGATGTCAAGAGCAACTGCTTGTGTTTCACCAAACTTTTCCATTGAATTTGTCCATAAACGAGTAACATAAGCCAGAATATCACCAGTGGATCAAAACTGATGGAATCCATACTGGCAATCGTTGATCAGACGGAAGGTTTCTAGGTAGTTTAATTTGGTGGTTAATTGATTTCTCCATTATTTTAGAAAGAGTAGAAGTAATTGCAAAAGAACATAATTAGATGGGAGGAATTTGTCACCCTTTTTAAGAACTGTCTTGATATGAGCAAATTTCCAAGCAGAAGGAAAAACACCTTTGGAAAAGTGAAAAAAGGCAGCAAAGAACAGGAATAAGTTCAAGGGCACATGTTTTGAGAACAAGTGTAGAAATTCCATCAGGATCTGGAGCTTTCTTTGCATCAAGATTCTTCAAAATCCTTCTGACATCCTTTTGGCGGAAGACCACAGGAGGCATTGAATAGAGTGTGTGGGGAATGGCTGGAGGTGGTTTACCAAGATCATTAATACATGAGTTGGAAGAAAAATGGGATGCTACAAGTCAGCTTTATCCTTGGCTGAAGTGACAACAGAACCATTTGGTTTTGACAGATGTGGGGGCAGAGATGGGCAAAAGTTGTGGCCAATAGCTTTGGCAAGAGACCAGAATGTTCAGCTATCATTAGGGCAAGAAGCAAATTTTCTACTCTTAGTTCTGTCCAAAATCTAGTCTGGACTAATTAATAAATGCTTTACAATTGTTGCGAACTTTGGTGCAGGCAGAAAATGAAACTGAATAATTGAAAAACAGCCAATTACGATATTCAACGTTCTTCTCTTGAACAGCCTTAGCACATTTATTGGAAAACCAAGGTTTAGATAAAGAACGAGATTTTAAAATGGAGTGTGAAACAAAGGATTCCATTTCTACAAGAATAATTTCACTGACATGATCTGAGCAAACACTGACATCAGATGTTTTGAAACAGTAATCCGACCAAGGAAAAGAAGAAAAGACGTCTCACAGGTCATCCCATTTTGCATTTTTGTAATGCCAAACAATACGAGGTTGGGAATAGCCACGAGATAAAGGCTCAACTGGAGAGGAGACAATCATCAAGTTGTAATCTGAAGTGCCTAAAGGACCACTCACTTCGACTGTGTACTTAGAAGGGTTTTTTGTGAGAAAAAGATCAAGAGTGTTTGCTGTATGGTTAGGATTGTCTGGTATTCTTGTAGGGAAATGAACATCCTGTGCAAGGGCATTAGTAATCGCAAAAGCCTCAGCATCTTGACCAACTGGAGAAAGTCAAATTACAAAGAGAGGAGGTCAAAGAGCTCCAAGTGATTAGTGTAGTTGGGAGAATGGTAGAAACAACTAAGGAATTTGACAAAAAGAGGAGATCCCAAATTACCAAGTCTCTGACAGTCAATATCGGAACGGACATATGCATAAGTACCACCTTTGAGGGGAAAGAAATCACACAGCATATAATTGGGGCAACTGAGAGGAGCAGTAGTTGAATCAACCGATAAATGAGATTCTGTCAGAAAAAGTACATGGGATTTGGCAGACTGCAAGTGGAAATGGACATTGTTGAGATTAGAACTGAGACCACGTATATTTAGCATTAGCTGAGGCATATAATGCAAGAAAGCAACCTTATGCAACCTCAGCCAAAAAAAAAAAAAAAACAATACTCCCATTTCACCCCTCTGTTCATTCGAAATAACTTTCCAGCTGCGACTTAAATTTCTTTAGGCTATCAACTTCCACAACAAGGGATGGAAGTCGGTTCCACCAAACAACTACCCGCTGGCTAAAGGCAAATTTCTGCACATCTATCCTACATCTGTCTTTCCTCAATTTAAATATGCCCTCTCAGGTGATTATTCTGAGCAAGAGGAAGATTCCCCATCAGCATTGAGCATGCTCAAACCATTCAAGGCTTTATACATCTCTAGCAGATCACCTCGCCAGTGCCTAGTCTCCAGACACTGTAATTTGCAAAACTTTAGCCTTTCTTCGTAAGAGCAATCCGTTGTTCCATTCACGAATCTTGTTGCCCTTCTCTGTACTCGTTCCAGCAGCTCTACATCCTTCTTGAAATGAGGCCTCCACACATTTATACAGTACTCAAGGTGTGACCTGACCATTGCCTTATACAAGGGAATAATCACTTCCTTATCCCTGCTAGAAAAATTCCTGTATATCATTGAAAAGACACCATGAGCTACTCTTGCAGCCTGTCTGCACTGCTCAGAAAACTTCATATCTGCCTGCACAAATACCCCCAGGTCCTTTCCATTCTCAACCATTGACAGTGTAGTACCACAAAGTTGATACGTTGCTCTGGGGTTACTGTTTCCCATATGTAGTACTTTTCGTTTGTCAATCTTAAACTTGATTTGCCACCTCTCAGCCCATCTGCTGAACCTTTCCAGATCCTGGTGCAGCAGCATACTGTCAGTAGTATCCTTAACAACCCTGCCAACCTTTATATTGTCTGCAAACTTGGACATTAAGCTTGATATACCATCTTCAATATCATTTATAAATACAGAAAACAACAATGGCCCCAACACTGAACCCTGAGGGATTCCACTAATAAAATTAATCCTCAATGAGCAGTGTTCATTGATTACCACTCTCCGTCTTCTCCCTTCAACCATCACTTTATCCATAGCAGCAATTCTTCTCTAATGTCACACCACACTGCTCCACTTTGAGCAGCAGCCTTCCATGTGCAACAGTATCAAAAGCCTTTCTAAGATCCAAATATATAATATATGAAAGTTATTCCCTGTATCCAGTTCTTTTGTGACTGCATCATAGTATCGAATCAAATTGGTCAGGCAAGACTTTCCCTTAACAAAACCATGCTGTGTCCTAGCTATAACTGAAGTCTTGTCTAGCTGATCCTGTAGTGCTTCTTTAACCAGTGCCTCCATTAATTTTTCTGGAACAGAAGTTAAACTCACAGGTCTATAATTACTTGTGCCAGCCTTTGATCCTCCTTTGTGAATTGGGGTCATACTTGCACATCTCCAGTCCACGAGTACCTCCCCTGAGTCCAAAGAAGCTCTCACAATTATGGCTAAGGGTTTGCTTACTTACTTTGCTGCCTCCTTTAATATAGCTGAATAGATCCCATCCACTCCGGGTGCTTTTTTTATGTTTATCCTCAACAATTTCTCCTCCACTTTCTTCTCAGTTATTACAAAATCATCTACCTCACTACTAGAGTTTACTTCATCTCTGGCATTTCCCTTCCTGAATAACTCCTCATGTGTGAATGTAGAGGCAAAACACTCGTTTAGTTTGTTAGCCACCTGAGCAGGATCATCAACAGCTGAACCATCAATATCCAGTGCACTAATCTGATTCATCCCTTTTCTTCTAGCATTTATATAGGTAAAGAACTCTTCTCTGTTTTTGTTTGCATTCTTTGCCAAAGATTTCTCATAATCTGCCTTTGCCTGCCTAATCTCCTTTGTGACTTAGTTACAGACCAGCTTATATCTATCATAGGCTTCCATGTCACCCATTAATTTATATGTATCCTATGCATTTTTCTTCTCTGCCATATGTCTCATTAGTTCATCTGACATCCGCTTAGGCCTAAAGTGGAATATTTAAGTGAACTAAAGTGAACAATATTTCTTAGTTGGAATTCAAGACAAATTCTTTGAATGCTTCCCATTTTGAATTTGCTGTTGGTAACATCATCAGTTGGTCCCACTGTATAGAATTTAAATACTGTCTCAGATCATCATAATCGCCTTTACGAAAGCAAAAACCCATCCCTTTACCCCTGATGGCAGTTACCTCTTTGAGTAAATCTCACTTCAGCACACTGTGATCACTGCCACATAGTGGTTCCTCTATCTGCAGATTCTTAATGCATGAAGAATCACTACTGATAATAAAATCAAGAGTATTACTCCCTCTAGTTGCCTCCCAAACATGCTGATGTAGAAAACAATCATCCAATAAATCCACAAAAGCCTTGCTAGTGTGTCAGTGAGTATTTCTGAAATGAACTAGGAAGTGTTTGGGAGGTTTAGATCTTTTTGCAGATAAGCTTACTCTATTAGTTTGACAATTCATGGTGTATTCAATAGTAAGAAAAAATGGGGGGGGGAGGTACGTGCTGTATGAAGTAATGAAATTTTTGGATATGGCATACACATGGTAAGAATATACCCAGGTCCTTGACATGGTGTATTCAATAGTAAGAAAAAGTGTGTGTGGGAGGGGACATGCTGTATGAAGTAATGAAATTTTTGGATATGGCGTACACATGGTAAGAATATATACTCAGATCCTTGACTTAGTACCATGCTTAGGTTGGAGGTTGAGAAATTGAAAGAAGATATTTGTTGAAATTAGACTTCAAATTCTGCAGACTGTAATTTTCAGGAAGTACGTATGAAGGAAGATTGTTCAATAGTAAGAAAAAGTGTGTGGGGGGAGGCTTGCTGTATGAACTAATGAAATTTTTGGATATGGCGTACACATGGTAAGAATATACCCAGGTCCTTGACATAACGTGGCCTCAACAATGCCCTCCGTATACACACTACTCGGATTCCCTCCAATCACTATCCAACAGAATACAGGTAGCAAGATTATACAGTAGCTGATCTGGAAGCCTCCTCAAGAGTTACCAACAGGTTCGGTCCGGTGTACTAACTAGTGGCCGGTCTGCGAACACCATTTTAGAGCCGCACCCTCGAAATGTAAGGAAGATTGGATCTCCCATGATGTTCATCATAACCTCAAAAGTCATCAGTCATACTGCATGATCGAAGATGTGGGACAGGATTCAACAGAACTTAGCTGTGGAGACTAAACATGGGTTCCACCACTTCAAGCCTCCAATAAGCAAAGTGGTGGTACTGCACCGGTTGATGAGAGTCATCTACCACCTAGTATTGCCTGGTAACACAGAGGTGTGGCATTCCTCCATGTGGTGTGGGTGCCACACCTCGACCCCTGCCTACATTGGTTCACACCTGGGTGGTCACCCACAGTGTGTTTGTGCATGGAGGTTATACCCAGGGTTACTAAGAGTCCCACCATCGTGAAGGTGCAAGCACAGGATTTGGCTGTCACAGACTGTCTGGACTTCACCAAAATTGGGTCCACTCAACTTGAATGTCATCGAAAAAGCAGTTTCATCAGCGTTTTAGACTTTCAGGTAGCAAGTACAGCTTGTCTGGCATATCTGAGGCAATGTCTGTGACAAACTCAAGGACTTCAAGGCTACCTGTCTGCTTGACATAGCAGTACCCAACACTGGCAACCTGCAGAAAATCCATTGAGAAAAAAATCAGGAATTACATAAACCTAAGACAGGAGATCCAAGAGATGTGGCATATGCAACAAGTAAAGACCATCTCGATCATCGTGACAACCACTGGTATGGTGCCAAAGACCCTTCATAACAGCCTAGCAGCAATAGGTGTCCCAGTGAACACCTCAAGGAACTCCAGAAAGTTGCAATCCTGAACACCTGAATTTAGTCAGAGTTTCTCGACCAACAGTGACACCAGACATAACAACAACCACCCTTTGTACTTGGTAGCAACACCCATCATGAGGTGGAACCTCCAATCAGGGAGAAATAATATAAGAGCAATAATAATAATAATAATAAAGTTGCTGACTGCAAAAGGACTTAGTGAAGCTTTTGAACGCTCAAAAAAATGTGTTGATTATTTCTGGGAACAACTCTGATATGGATGAAGTTCAAAGGTAATAAGAAGTCTAAAGAAAGAAATCAATTCCTACATGATATTGTACAATGAGAGAAAGAGGGCAAAGTACAATCCAAAATCGACACATTTTTCAGTCCAAAGATACGAAAACTTGACAGCCCAGGGTCATCAGATTAATAAATTCGTGATGTTTACTGATATTTTAAGTTTAATTTTGATGTATAATTTAGTTATTTATAACGTAATTATATATACATGTAATGTTGTTTTTTGGTTTTTAGGAGCATTAGCAACTAAGGCCATATTGCACTGGGATATGCGGTGGTCATTCCCCGACCTTTCCGCATCTTCCGTATTTGGTGGTGATGGGCTCGAACCCCTGTCTAATCAAGAAGCATGTGACAGGCACTACTGCTCCTTCCCACTTGGCTATGGAGGCGCCTACATACATGTAATGTAGAATATTTTATATGTAAACACATTTTTGAATATTAAATAATTTGATTGACATTTGCACATCCTTTCTCTACCATTTAGTATTGATTAGGAAATATTCCATGACATAGACTGAAACTGATTCACTTAGCACTGTTTTAATGGAACGAATTATCAGCATTAAGTGGGGATCACCTGTACAAAAAACAACAATGGACCTAGCATCAAACTTTGTGGGATTCCACTAATAACATTAGTCCACAAATAGCATTATTCATTGAGGACTACTCTCTGTCTTCTCTCTCAACCATCCCTTTATCCAATGCAATAATTTTCTCTTAATACCACACTGCTCCAATTTCTACAGCAGTCTTTTATGTGCAACAGCATCAAAAGTTTTCCAGAAATCCAAGTACAGTGGATTCCGGTTATTTGGGCCACCGGTTAATCGGGGCAGCCGTTTATTTGGGACAAATCTTAAAAAACAAAAACCAATCGAGAAAATAGCCAGGGTTTACTTCGCTTAATTGGGACAAAATGCTGTTTAATCGGGGCAGGACACCTCAGCACTGGAGATTACCCTACGATTGTCTCCCGACCGTACCACATAGTTCAGTTGGATTTCTGGAGGTCACAACCATAAAACAATTAGCAGTCACCTGTTTATTGGGCTTTTCTGTTAAGTGCAATCTATCATAAACGGACAGTAAACTTGATCTCATTGAATTTGCGGTAATACCGACAGCTGGAATTCTGTGGGTTATTATGGATATGTGTAAAATGTGTTTACACTTCCATGGAATCTTCAATCATATAAAAAAAATAATTTTCAGAATCTTCTCTTCATTGCTATTTTTAAAGTTTCGTAATTTGTTACTCCGTTCTCACTTGCGCGTGTTGTGTTACTTGCAATTTGCGTGTGCCGTGTTCTTTGTTATTGATTGCTTATCTTTTTACTGTTTTAAATTTTAACCCCCACCCACAAATGTCAGTGAACAGAAATGTCAACTAGTTAGTATGTACATATTACAGTACGTATTAATTATTCCGATTATCACGTATATTCTTCCAATTTTCATGTATCATTTAATTTTTTAATTGGTAAGTTAATAAAGAGTAAATTTGTGCTTAATATATCTTTACTTTTATAGCCTGTGGATAATATTCCTCCTATTTTCGCTAATTAGAATCGCTGTTTAATAGAATTAAAATTAAATTCACAAACATAATCACAATGACCGGCGCTTACTACACATCGTATAGTGAACGGTACTTTACTGTGGTGAGTTCGTCGTAACGTGATTTGATTGTACAGTGAACTAATTGTGGGTGGGTGGGGGGGGGGGTAAATTGTATTTTTAACTATTTACGTGAAACTTCGGATAATTGGGGCAGCCACTTAATCGGGCCAAAATGCACTAGTCCCGATGTGTCCCAAATAACTGGAATTGACTGTATATGATATCAAAATTATTTTTGCAGCCAGTTCCTTTGTCACTGCATCATCTTATCCAATCAAATTTTTATCAAACAAGGTCGATCTTGTTTGGTAAAACAAGGTCAACCTTGTTTGATAAACACTTCCGTATGATACTCTCCAGAAATGAAAGCGAAAAAATCGAAAATCTTACATTAGTAACAAATACATTAATAATTAAAAATCAATTTAACACAATTAAAAATCAATTTAATGCATTTTAAAATAAGAAAATTAATTAAAAGAAATTAACGAAAAAATTGCAAAATGATTTTTCTCCCTGAAGCTGGCAATGCTTTTCGACTGTAGGTCGTGATCACAGGAATGAAAATTATCGAACAGGGATGAGCATCATCATCAATCCACTGCAGGATGAAGACCTCTCCAGCAACTTTCCAGTTCCTTCTGTTTTGTGCAATGGCCATCCATCTACTACCCACAAACTCATGAATTTCATCTATCCATCTCCATTGTTGTCTTCCAGGTTTTCTCTAAGCTCCTCTTGGGTACCATTCTGTTATTTTCTTAGTTCATCTGTCATCATGTCTTTGAGCTATGTGTCCTGCCCATGACCATTTTAGTTCTTTAGTTTTGATAAGAATGTCCTTTACTTGAGTTTGCTGCCTAATCCATGTGTTTCTCTTCTTATCTAACAGTCTGATATCTTCAAACAGGCCTATGGGGCTGGGAAATTCCATACTGCAATAATTAAAGACAAACACCAGCCAAGGAATTAAAAAAAAAAATTGTTTACAATAAAAATAATAAAACAATGTGATACACTATCGGAAGACTAAAATATTACAATAAATTATGATAAAATAAACTATGACAAAACGTTAAAAATATACGGAAGCAATAAAATTATCTAAAATAAACTGGATTAATAAACTGGACTGTGGATAGCAAGGAATTTGTGAACTTTTTAAGAAGCCAGTCTATAGGTGAAGATGAACTTATGATCTCGTTTGACGTATCTTTGTTCACATGTATCCCCATTGGACATGGGGTGCACTGTGTAAGGTTGGCCTTGGAGCAGGATGATAACTTAAGTGCCAGATGTTTACTAAGTATTGATGATATTTGTAAAGGTGTTGAGTTTTGCCTCGCTAGCACTACCACGATCTTTCAAAAAGTTATGTACAAGCAGTTATGTTCCCCCATTAGTGCCACAATGGCACTAATGGGGGAACCCACGGCTATGGGTTCCCCCATTAGTGACATTGTGGCCAATTTGGCAATGGAGGAACTGGAAACCAGGATGTTTCATCAGTTGGATTTCCCCATGCGCGAGTGGAGGAGATATGTGGACGATACGTTCACCATTTTAAAAAAGGGGAAGAAAAATGAGGTGCTCAGTTTACTTAACAGCTTCTCGCCATTTATATAATTCACCTCGGAGGTGGAAAATGCTGGGTCCCTCCCATTTCTGGATGTCCTGGTTAGCAGAGATGGGTCTAGAATTAAGACAACGATTTATAGAAAGCCTATGTGCCGTGGCCAGTATGTTCATTACAGCTCGGCACAGGCTTATCACCATAAGAATAGTGTAGCCAGGGTGTTGTTGAATAGGGTGGGGACCCACTGTAGTACCCCTGAGGATAAGGAAATGGAAATTTGCAGAGTCACAGCACACCTCAGGAAGTGTGGGTATCCCTAGAGGGTCTTGGACAAATATATTTATAGGGTAGAGTACAATCGTAGGGAGTCGCCTGCCCCTGTGGATACCACATACATTCCTTACTATCCGGGCCTTTTAGAACGCATTGTACGGGCACTGTGGGAGTGTCAGACCCGCTGTGTGCAACTTCTGGGACGGAGATTGCACACAGTGGTGTCTCAAGTTAAAGATCCCGTAGCCCAGGACTATACTAGTAGTGTAGTCTATGAGATTAAGTGCCCAGATTGTGAGGAGTGTTATGTGGGGGAGACGGGGGCGACGTTTAAAAGACCGCTATTAAGACTGCTAATTATGCAGTCTGCTGTGGCAGAGCATTTCTGGGAGAAGCAGCATCGGATCTCCCCTGAAGACGCGGTCTTTACAGACCGTGCCCATGGATTTTGGGAACGCAAGTGGCTCGAGAGCTTGCAAATCGGTTCATCCAGTAGTAATACTATTAACAGGGACAGGGGGACACGTTTACACCTCCTGTTTGAGGCGGTTGTCCTCAGACAGGATGACCGGTTCTGTTTGACACGCTCCCGAGCCACTTCCGTTTCCGATGCACGCATGGGGAATGGCGACCATGTGTCTGATGGACCACGTGCATGAGTGCCATGGGTCTGCTACTTAAGGATGTGGCATTGCAGTAATAGTATGCTGTTGAAGAAGGAGACAGCAGTCTCCGAAAGCTTCAGGTTTTATCGCTTTTAATCCAGTTTATTTAGATAATCTTATTGCTTCGGTATATTTTTAACATTTTGTCGTAGTTTATTTTATTGTAATATTTTAGTCCTCCGATAGTGCATCACATTGTTTTATTATTTTTATAGTAAAAAAAAATTTTTTTTTTTTTTTTTTTTAATTCCTTGGCTGGTGTTTGTCTTTAATTATTGCAGTAACAGTCTGATTCCCAATATAATTTGTTCCATTCTTCGCTGTGTAGTTCTCAGCTTCTCTTCCATTCTTTTGGTGAGTGCCAAAGTTTTACTTCCATAAGTCATGGTGGGGAGTATACATTGGTTCATTATTTTACATTTCAGACAAATTGGAATATTGCTCCTCAGTATGTGACTATATTTCCTGCATGCTATCCATCCAAAATTGATTCTTCTCTTGACTTCCATCCATTTATCATTAGGTGTGAGCATGAAACTTAAATAGGGATTATTTGTCTTTGCATAAAAGCCCACGAATTGGAGAGCAGATATGGCTGGCGAACGTTAACAGAATTTGTGTAATTTAATTTCTATGGTTTCTGAAATTAATAGTCGGGTATAATTACGTTGGACACTTAAGTAAATTGGCCTCATTAAATAAAACATGTTTTTTGTTAACAGTGTGAAAGGCTAATTGTGATGCTGCTGAACGAGAAGCACGAACTGTGGCCGCATGTTAATTAACAGGAATATTCAAAGGAAAATGCCTCGAACCTTGGTAAGACGAGTCGCAATCACTGCAAGAAATGTTGTATACCAGGTCATTAATTTGTGTTGCGAACAAGGAAAGGGCTGAGTGATTGTTTAGTATAGTGTGTAATTTCCATATTGGCCTGGCCACAATTTTAAATTTGGTATCTTTAAAGAATATATTATTTTATTATTTTACAAATCTCTAATTATTTTACAAATATTAATATCAACATAGAATGTATTGAGCATTACAGCTCTGGTTCATACTATCTAATTCATTTTTTAAACTCTTATTGACTATTTCATTCACTTCCTTTCTCTCCAGGTATAACCTATTGATACACATAATCATGGGGAATTTTTTGAACACCTTGGTGCATAATTACATTAAATTAACATTAAGATACTTGGCCCAAAGTTACCATATTTCTTTTCTGAAATATCGCCTTCAAAACAATATCGTTCCGAAGTTTGCTAGGTTCGATTTAAATAAAAACATTTCAGTCATAAAACAACTAGCACTTGCCACATCACGTAATATCGTTAAACTTGCCTTAAAATCTCAATATTCTAATAAACAAAAATACATTTCTCAGGTTAGGAAGTTTCGCAATAAATTAAAAAATTATCTACATCCTAACAATTGGTCTGTATTGAAGACCTCCATAGAGTTGCGACAGGAAGCACAGGCCTCTGATAAACCACAGGGGCTCATATATGGTGAGTATGGGCTTGGCACACACAGGGCCCTGAGCTGGATATCATCATTCTTCTCTCTCTCTCTCTCTCTCTCAGGGTAACTTGGGAATTTTTTTTGGCTAGTGCTGCATAAGCCTTAGGCTTCCTTGCACCATATGGCTAATAATAATAATAATAAAAAGCAGACACATTAACAAATTACAAACATTATCGGGAGGTTTTTTTTTTTTTTTTTTTTATCTGAACCTCAAACACAAGAGGTATTAGAACCTATAGTACTTAGTACCGTGCTTGGGTTGGAGGTTGAGAAGACGAAAGAAGATATTTGTTGACATTAGACTTGAACTTCTGTAGATTGTAATTTTCAGGAAATACGTATGAAGGAAGATTGTTCCAGAAAACGGCAGTTGAATGAATAAATGAGGAAGATGAAAAGTTGGTTCTGTGGGTTTGAAGTTGGACAGTAAATGGATGTTGGCTGGTGGCGGCACGTGTTCGGACTGTTTTGAAAGAGAGAGCGGGAATTATAGAAGCTAATTCAGAAGAACAGTGCCCATGGAAGTATCTGTGGAAGAGGCATGCAGCAGAAACAGTGCGTCTATGAGACAGCGAGTGGAGAGACTCTGTTAGAGATGAATCATTAATTAACCTAACTGCCCTCTTCTGAATGAAATCAAGAAGCCTGAGAGAGGTTTTGGGGGCACCACCCCAGATGTGGGAACACCATTCCATGGCAGGGCGAATTTGCGATTTATACAGAGTGAGCAGCTGTTTGGAAGAAAAGTAACGCCAAGAGCGAAAGAGAAAACCAAGTTTTTTAGATGCAGAGGAAGCAATATTTGTAATGTGATTGTGCCAAGAGAGATTAGAAGTCAGGGTAATCCCCAAAAGAGATATATCCTTTTGCCTAGAAATTGGAGTGTCACTAAAGATAAGCATAGGAGCAGAAGAATCCTTTTTGCGAGATATAAGACAAGACTGAGTTTTAGAAGGGTTGAAATCAACTAAGTTGTCTTTGGCCCCACTGGAGAATTACCTGAAGATCGGCATTTAAGGAATTGGTAGCAGATTTTCGAGAAGTTGAAGCTGATTGAGCAGGACAAGGTTTCTCAAAATGGAAAGTTGAATGCAATGTGCTATCATCGGCAAAACTATGGATAGGATTTCCAGTCAATGGAAGAAGGTCATTGATATACAAGAGGAAAAGAGTGGGAGAAAGAACTGAACCTTGGGGGACACCGGCATTAGTGGAGAAGTTAGAAGACAGAGAGCCATCAACCATCACCCTCAGTGAGCGATCAGAGAGAAAACTGGATAACCAATTACTAAAAACAGTTGGCAAACCATAAGATGGAAGCTTGTTTAGAAGACCTTTATGCCAAACACGATCAAAAGCCTTTGAGATGTCAAGAGCAACTACTTGTGTTTCACCGAACCTTTCCATTGAATTAGTCCATAAACGGGTAACATAAGCCAGAATATCACCAGTGGATCGACACTGACGGAATCTATACTGGTGATCGTTGAGCAGACGGAAGGTTTCTAGGTAGTTTAAGAGTTGGCGGTTAATTGATTTCTCCATTACTTTAGAAAGAGTAGAAGTAATTGCAATGGGACGATAATTGGATGGGAGGGATTTGTCACCCTTTTTAGGAACTGGCTGGATATGAGCAAATTTCCAAGCAGAAGGAAAAACAACTTTAGAATAAGAAAGTGAAAAAAGGCGGCAAAGAATAAGAGTAAGTTCAGGAGCACAGGTTTTGAGAACAAGTGGAGAAATACCATCAGGACCTGGAGCTTTCTTAGCATCGAGATTCATCAAAATCCTTCTGATATCCTTTTTAGGGAAGACCACAGGAGGCATTGAATGGAGTGTGTTGGGAATGGTGGGAGGTGTTTTACCAAGATCATTAATACATGAGCTGGAAGAAAAATGGGATGCTAGCAGGTCAGCTTTATCCTTGGCTGAAGTGACAACAGAACCATCTGGTTTGGATAGAGGTGGGAGCAGAGATGGGTAAAAGTTGCGGCCAATAGCTTTGGCAAGAGACCAGAATGCTCGGCTACCATTAGGGCAAGAAGCAAGTTTTCTACTCTTAGCCTGTTCAAACTCTAGTTTGGACTGATTAATAACTGCTTTACAATTGTTGCGAGCTTTGGTGTAGGCAGAAAATGAAACTGAAGAATTAGAAACAAGCCAATTACGATATGTAACATTCTTCTCTTGGACAGCCTTAGCACATTTATTGGAAAACCACGGTTTAGATAAAGGATGAGATCTTAAATGGAGTGTGGGATAAAGGATTCCATTCCTGCAAGAATAATTTCACTGACAATCTGAGCAAACGTTGACATCAGAACTTTTGAAACAGTAATCCGACCAAGGAAAAGAAGAAAAGAAGTCTCGCAGGTCATCCCATTTTGCATTCTTGTAATGCCAAACAACACGAGGTTGGGAGTAGCCATGAGATAAAGGTTCCATTGGAGAAGAGACAATCACCAAGTTGTGATCTGAAGTGCCTAAAGGACCTCTCACCTCGACCGTGTACTTAGAAGGGTTGTTTGCGAGAAAAAGATCAAGCGTATTGTCTGTATGATTAGGATTGTCCGGTATTCTTGTAGGTAAATGAAAAATCTGTGCTAGGTCATTAGTAATTGCAAAAGCCTCAGCAGCTCGACCTGCTGGGTCAGTGTGACTAGAAAACGGAAGCCAGCTGGGGTTGTGAACATTAAAATCACCAAGGAAAATTACCTCACTGTTAGGAGAGTTGGACTGGAGAAAGTTAAGTTGCAACGAGAGGAAGTCAAAGAGCTCCAAGTGATTAATCGAGTTGGGAGAATGGTAGAGACAACAGATGAATTTGACACAATGAGGTAGAGAGATTTTAAGCCAGAGAAGATCAAAGAGAGGAGATTCCAAATTGCCAAGTCTCTGACAGGGAATATCAGAACGGACATATGCACAAGTACCACCTTTGAGGCGAAAGGAATCATACAGCGAATAATTTGGGCATCTGAGATGAGCAGTAGTTGAATCAACCGATAACTGAGATTCTCTCAGAAAAAGTACATGAGGTTTGGCAGACTGCAAGTGGAAATGGACATCGTTGAGATTAGAATTGAGACCACAACATATTTGTGAAATGAATTAGGAAGTCCTTGGGAGGTTTAGATCTTTTTGCAGATAAGCTTGATCTATTAGTTTGACAATTCATGGTGTATTCAATAGTAAGAAAAAGTGGGTGGGACATGCTCTATGAAGTAATGAAATTTTTGGATATGGCGTACAAGTGGTAAGAATATACCCAGATCCTTGACATAACGTGGCCTCGACAATGCTCCCCGCATACACATTACTCGGACTCCCTCCAGTCACTATCTGGCAGAGTAGAGGTAGCAAGATTATACACTAGCTGATCCGGAAGCCTCCTAGAGAGAGTTACCAGTAGGTCCGGTCCGGTGTACTAACTAGCGGCCGGCCTGCGAACACCGTTTTAGAGCTGTACCCTCGAAATGTAAGGAATATTGGATCTCGCCATGACGTTCATCATAACCTCAAAAGTCATCAATCATACTGCATGATGGAAGAGATAGGGAAGGGTTGACCGGAACTTAGCTCTAGAGACTAAACATGGGTTCCACCACTTCAAGCCTCCAATAAGCAAAGTGGTGGTATTTCACCGGTTGATGAGAGTCATCTTCCACCTAGTACTGCCTGGTAACATAGAGGGGCGGCATTCCTCCACGTGGTGTGGGCACCACACCTCGACCCCTGCTTACGTTGGTTCACACCTGGGTGGTTACCCACCATGTACTTGTGCATGGAGGTTATATCCAGGATTACTAACAGTCCCACCATCGTGAAGGTGCAAGCAGAGGATCTGGCTGTCACAGACCGTCCGGACTTCGCCGAAATTGGGTCCACTTGACTTGAGTGTCACCCGAATATCAGTTCCATCATGGTGTATTCAATAGTAAGAAAAAGTGGGTGGGACATGCTGTATGAAGTAATGAAATTTTTGGATATGGCGTACATGTGGTAAGAATATACCCAGATCCTTGACATAACGTGGCCTCGACACTTTTACCCAAAGGATTTTAGACTCCCAGGTAGCAAGTACAGCTTGTCTGACATATCTGAGAGAATGTCTGTGACAACCTCAAGGACCAAAACAAAACATGTTCATACAAATTCTAACACATTGTCGCGAGCTTGCAACCAAGTGCATAAAAGTTGGGTGGCGACCCCCCCCCCATCGCATACAGACAATGTGCTACCACAGAATATATCAGCTAGTTCAAGAACACCCCCTCGCCCAGCATTCAACAAACCGACATATCAATAGGTTACAAATTTTTCCTTATATATACTATCGCAGGACCAGATTTCACTTTTACCCAAAGGATTAAATTATAATTTACCACCTTGAAAGCTACCTATAAAACATTGCGTAATTGATATTGAATTTGGACTTACGCAATGTTAAGTAATAACTTGATACCGATTAATTATACAAAGCTTCCTATTAAGGAAATTTTTTCACTTAATTAAACTGTTGGTTGAGACCAACTATATCACCTTTCGAGACAAAGTGTACAAACAAATTTTTGGTTTGCCAATGGGATTGAGTCTGAGCAGTTTAATATCGGAGAT
This sequence comes from Mastigoproctus giganteus, assembly GCF_048544385.1. Lineage (NCBI taxonomy): Eukaryota > Metazoa > Arthropoda > Arachnida > Uropygi > Thelyphonidae > Mastigoproctus > Mastigoproctus giganteus. Next base: position 118,974,268 of record NC_143580.1, on the reverse strand, counting down.
CTATCTCTCAACGATTGAGCATATACATTTGATGCCTTTTCAACCCCATATCACATGCTATGGGAGGTATTTGACGATGTTCTAGTTATTATGGGCGCCTCCGTAGCCAGGTGGGAAGGAGCAGCAGTGCGTAGCACATGCTTCTTAATTAGACCGGGGTTCGAGCCCGTCACCACCAAATATGGAGGATGCGGAAAAGTCATTCAGGGAATGACCACCGCATATTCCGGAGCAATATGGCCTTAGTTGCTAATGCTCCTAAAAACCAAATAACAAACAAACAACAAACAATCTAGTTATTACTGATATGTAAAATGTCCAAGACATTTTACATTCATTTAATAATATTCATTCTAGACTCAAATTTACATTGGAATGGGAGGATGCGGATACAAAGTCATTACGTTTTCTCAATTTCATGCTTACTCGGGACTCGAATAAAATCCAATTTAACATCTATCAAAAACCTACAAACACTGGTAAGCTTCTACATTATAACAGCTATCACCTGTTCACCTACAAAAGATCAATTATCTTTAATCAATTTCTAAATGCCTATAAATATTCAAACGATGGAATCTGCTTTGGGCTCAGAAATACAAATATTAACCAGCAGATCCTTAAACGGGGGTTATCCCCTTGCTACAATAAACCGAATTAGGGTACAAGCTAAGGATAGGATACAAAATACTACATCAACCAACAATATTAATATCAAAAAATACTTTATTTCTGTCCCATATGTTGAACAGTGGCACAAACAGCTTAATAGATTCTTTAAAGATACCAAATTTAAAATTGTGGCCAGGCCAATACGGAAATTACACACTATACTGAACAATCGCTCAGTCCTTTCCTTGTTCGCAACACATATTAATGACCTGCTATACATTTCTTGTGGTGAATGCGACTCGTCTTACCAAGGTTCAACGCGTTTTCCTTTGAACATTCGTGTTAATCAACATGCGACCTCAGTTCGTGCTTCTCATTCAGCAGCGTCAGAATTGGCCTTTCACGCTGTTAACGAAAAACAATTTTTTATTTAACGAGGCCAAAATACTTAGTGTCCAACATAATTATACACGACTATTAATTGCAGAAACTGTAGAAATTAAATTACATGAAAATTCTGTTAATGTTCGCTGGCCATATCTGATCTTCGATTCGTGGGCTTTTATGCACATGCGCAAATACAAATAATCCCTATTTAAGTTTCATGCTCACCTCTATTCGGTAATTTTCATTTCTGTGATCATGACATACGGTTAAAAAGCGTTGTCAGCTTCAGGAAGGAAAATCGTTTTGCAATTTTTTCGTTAAATTCTTTTAATTAAATTTCTTATTTTTAATTGCATTAAATTGATTTTTTTAATTGTGTGAAATTGAGTTTTATTCTGTTAAATTGATATTTAATTATTTGTTATTCTAATGTAAGATTTCGATTTTTTCATTTTAGTTTCTGGAGAGTATCATATGGAAGTGTTCTACATAGTATATTGAGGTAAACTTCTCTTATTATTTTACAAATATTGATATCAACATAGAAAGTGTTGAGCATTACAGCTCTATTTCATACCATCTAACTTAACATAAATAAAAAAATTTTTGCTGCTTTTCATGGCATTCTTTGCAGGAGTTTTGTCATAATCTGCCTTGGCTCACCTAACCTCCTTTGGGACTTAATTGCAGACTAGTTTATATCTACCATAGGCTTCTGTATCACCTGATAATTTATATGCATCCTATGCATTTTTCTTCTCCATCACGTGTCTCAATAGTTCATCTGACATCCATTTAGAATTTATCTTTGTTAACATATGTTGTTGTTGTTTGTTGGATTTATTGGTGCAAGGCTACTAAGGCCATAATGCACCTATTTCAATCTTATTTGATACATGATTGTTATATTAAATAAAAGGATTCAGATCAGGTGATATTTGTTTATCAATTTGAGGAAGGTAAAAACATCATTAATATCTTGTCGGTCTCCGAGAATCTGTTGTAAGGTAAGTTTATTAGAAGAATATAGATGTGAAGAGAAAGCTGTTTTTCGTTCTCTCAGATATAATGGGCATTTAATGATCAAGTGGTTTACTGTGAGTTGAGTTTGACAGTTGCTGCATAGTGGAGGGTCATCCTGAGTGAATAAATAACTATGAGTTAGGTGAGTATGTCCTATTCGAATTCTAGCAAGTACTACTTCTTCCTTTCTATTGCCTCTTAGGCTTGATAGCCACTTCTTGTGATTGTTTTTAATCTGAAAAAGCTTATTGCTTTTTTCTCCCTGCCAAATGGATAGCCATTTTTTTCTAACATTGGTATGTATGATGCGTTTTAAATCTGTGTAAGGTATCTGCATGTCTGATTTTATGTGACTGGCGTTCTTGTCTGCAAGATCCGCTTGTTCGTTTCCTCTGATTCCAGAGTGCCCAGGTATCCAACAGAAAATTAATTTTTGCCTGTTTGCAAGAAGCTGCACTAACTTGGTTTGAATTTGTTGTAGAAACGGATGACTGGAAGGAAATTTACACTGAAGAGCAGATACAGCACTTAAGGAATCGGTGTAGATAATAGTTTGAGGATATAATGACTGTTTTACATTGTCTAGAGCCATCAGGATAGCATATAGTTCTGCGGTGTAAATACTGTACTCCAAAGGGAGCTGCTGGGATATTGTATTGTTTGGTAGAACTGCAGCTGCACCAACTTTACTATCTGTCTTGGAACCATCAGTGTAAATTTGGGTAAAACTAGAGAACTGAAAAGAGTGAGTTGCATGGATCTGCTGAATACTGAAATTTGGAAGTGCATTCTTTCCCCATTGTTGGAAATGTTGGTAAACATTGGCCAAGGGTATTTGCCATGGTGGCATAGCCGTGCTAATATCTAGAATTATGTCATTCATATTTAGTTCCCTGCACGTAGTTATGCTTTGTAATCTAATGCTACATGGTTTATTCTGCAAAGGTTTATTTTGGTACAAATTATGCCATTTTGGGGTGAATAAATACTGTTTTATAGGATGATGTGGGAAACTTCTGATTTTTGCTGCATAACTTAATAACAGAGCTTGCCGACGAAGAAATAGGGGTGGTTCATGTGCTTCCGTATAGAGACTCTGAACTGGCGATGTACGAAAAGCTGCCAGTGCAATTCGGAGGGCATTGTGATGTACTGGGTCGAGCCATTTTAATACACTTTCTCTAGCTGAGGCATATGCAGGTGACCCATAGTCTAGTTTGGATCATATGAGCAACCGGTATAAGTGCAACAGCATGTATCGATCTGCACCCCATGACATAGCGGAAATTGCCCTGAGGAGATTCAGCTTCTTTAGACAGATTGTACGAATATGTTTAATATGCTCTAAGAAACTAAGTTTTCTATCCAGAATTAGTCCAAGAAAGCTAATACTCTGTTGAAAAGAAATTGGATGAAAATCAAGATGTAAATCGGGATCTGGATGTGAATTCCGTTTACGGCAAAAATGAATTGCTGTTGTTTTTTGTTTTGAAAGTCTGTATCCATTATTTTTGGCCCACTGAACAAGCTTGTTAATTGTACCTTGAAGCTGCCTTTCAATGAAACGCATGTTTTGTGAGTGGCTTGACACAGTTGATACAGATAAGTTTCAACTGTGTCAGGAATACATTTTGTAATGGAATTAATCCTGAGAGAGAAGACCTTGGCACTAAGCACAGAACCCTGAGGGACCCCCTCTTCTTGCACAAATGTTTGTGAGAGAGCAGAGTGAAATCGTACCTGAAAGGTCCTATTGCTCAAAAAGTTCTGGATAAATTTTGGAAGATGACCACGAATACCGGATTCATAGAGATCGTGAAGAATTCCATATCGCCAGGTTGTATCAAAAGCTTTTTCGATGTCAAGACATATCATCACTAGGTGTTCGTTTCTGAGAAATGCATTTCGGATGTTTCCGTCAGCTTTGACCATAAGGTCAAGTGTTGATCTAGTTCTTCGAAATCCATATTGATTTTGACTTAGAATGCATTCAGTCTCTAGGAACCATGTCAATCTGGCATTAATTATTTTTTCTAATGCTTTTCCTATACAACTAGTTAACGCTATCAGTCGGTAATTTGCTGGATCTGAATGGTCTTTTCCTGGTTTTGGGAAAGCTAATACAATAGAATGACGCCAACTGGTAGGGTAGTAGTCTTCACCAAAGATTCTATTATACAGTTTTAGCAGAGCAGAAAGGGATTCTTCACTCGAGTGATATATCATGGCATAGTACACTCCATCAGGGCCAGCAGCACTATTTTTGGATCTTGCAAGTGCGCTACGTAACTCTGCCATGGTAATGGGTACATTATATGGATGCTGTCGTGAGGTACTGAAATTGAGATTATATTTTTCTGCTTGTATTTTATGTGCCTGGAAACTTGGCTCAAATGTGGTTACAGCGAAGATTTTTTCAAAGGTTTCACCTAATGTATTAGAAATATCGAGAGGACTGCAGATTTCTTTGCCTTTCAGATATATTATCGGAGTGGTTATAGGTGGATATTTTCCATTAATTCTTCGAACTTTAGTCCAAACAGTTCTGATATTTGTGGTCCTGTTTATAGAGGAAGCATATTTAGACCATGTCTCTTTTTTGCTTATTCGTTGTATGTGACGAGATTTAGCACTAGCTTTCTTGAACCGTATGAGATTAGCTGTGGTTGGGTATTTACGAAATAAGTTCCAGTATCTATTCTTCTTTTTTTTTTTTGCATTGCTACAGGCTTCATTCCACCATATTTTTGGGTGGGAGCGAGTTTTCATGGATGATCTGGGTATACTGGTTTCTGCAGCTGCTATCATTTGCTGAGTTATGTAAGTTACGGCAGAGTCAATGGTGAGGGTCTCAATTGTCTGAATATCTAGATGTGCCAGCTCTTGATATTTCTTGCAGTTAGCTTTGTCGAATTTCCAAACAGTTTTTATCTCAGTTTGAGGAGGAGAGTTAGCATTAGCAGAGGCATATGATGCAAGAAAGCAAGCTTATTCAGCATCAGCCAAAAAAAAAAAAAAAAAAAACACACACCACTCCCATTTCACCCCTCCGTTCGTTCAAAATACCTGTCCAGTTGAGCTTTAAATTTGTTTAGGCTATCAACTTCGACAACAAGTGATGGAAGTCGGTTCCACCAACCAACCACCCGCTGGCCAAAGGCAAATTTCCGCACATCTATCCAACATCCGTCCTTCCTCAATTTGAATTTATGCCCTCTGAGGTGATTATTCTGAGCAATCCCATTGGCATTGAGCATGCTCAAACCATTCAAAGCCTTATTAGCATTATCAGTTTTTTTTCAGACCCTTCTCTACGTTCTCTCAAAAATCCCTCCGCTTTCTTCCTGGCCAATCGTTGACTTCCACATCCTTTCCTTCGTGATTCTTATTCGTCTCCTTTCATTTCCGTGGGCGTGTTTTTTCATCCTTTATGTCCGAACTTCCGTTGGTCTAGAAATTTCGGGATCATTCTAGATGGTAAAACGTAAGTTCCGGTCAACTAAGAAAGTTTCAGGCCTTCTTTGTGACCTCACACTCACATCCATTACTACGACGCCCACACCTGCTAGAGTCGCACCGTGAAATTTTTAATACGGCCACTTCCGCACTCAGTGCCCTTTCTATAGAGTATATGCTCCTGTCTTAAGTGGGATTTGTTTCGGTCTATTACTTTTACTGACTCGCTTAAGGAATCCTTTACAACCGAGATATAACTAACTGGGAGTGTCTGGAATAACCTTCGAATTCCAGTGTTTCCTAACCCATGATATTTGAGCTGAAAACTAACTATTTACACTACAATTAATTCTCCCAATATTTAACAAAACTTTATTAAATTATTGTAAGGATGGGTCCTTACATAAGTATGGAAAATACCATTGTAAGTCTAATTTTTTTAAACAGCAATATCTCAGCAACCCCCCACACCAAAATACACAAAAAATGTTTCTTTAGACTCGGCAAACATTCATGATGACAATAAGAAGTGATATAAGAAACGTGATCTAAATCTGCATAAATTTTCCATTAAACCAAGAGCGCAGAACACTATATAACCAAATAAAAATCAGGTGAGTACTCTACTATATTTAAACAATAAAAAAAAAAAAACATTAGGGTCACTGGGAAAGTAACTCTAAACTACCCATTGCATTTTTTAATTTTTATCATTTTTTTTTCATTTATTTATTAATTTTTTGTCGCTGCCCAGGAATTCAAATCCTGGCAGAGAATAATAGGCTGCCTGGCTACCTCGTAGTTGTGTGTGTGGGGGTTCACTGGGAGGGAGGGTCCTGTGGCCAAAAGCCAGAACATAACAGAACTCAACATATTACTACACATTAAACATTTTCCTGGCATTTTCACTAGTACAGTACTGCATTTCTTCACAGCGTACATATAGCGCAGATGTGGGAAGCTTCAGGTGTGTTCTCTGCTGACCAAAAACCCGTGAAAAATCTACACCTGAGACCGACTTAAGTACCTTTGCACAGCCACAAAGTGAAAAAGCCCATAAAAGTTATTGGCATCATTGACGGGATTGAAACCTCAACCTTTACCACCCACTGTGGGGAGGTCAGTGACAATGCCCCTGTGCAGATTATATATTATACTGATATATATTTAACATGCACAGCTTATATTATACTGATGTAAATTTAACTGATGGTGGAGAGTAAAAACATCTAACAGTTGACCACACTAATCAGAATAGGAGCTAAACCAGGATGGGAACTTAGCATTAAATTCATGACCAATAAAAACTTTTGAAGCACTAGCTGTTCTTAAAACATAATCAAGAAATGAAAAATTAGTTTCCACATCAGAAGATGGGGTCGGTAGACAGGGGGAACAAAGTAAGCAGATTTAAAAAAAAAAAAAAAAAAAAAAACAGTAATAAGGGCAGACGTAATGAACTAATTACAGAGTCCACTCATGATTGCAACATCCAAGCGTTGACTGAAACCGATAATAGCAGAAAAAGGTACAAAAAAAGCATTCATTATCATTGCAGTGGCTGGATAACCAGAGAAGTGCTGTGCAAAGTATAGGGTCCTTGAAACAAAGCAATATCAACAGATTCTTCAAGAGAATATTGTCATGATTCATCAGCAATGATATGAGCTCAGCGAGCATTAATTTGAATCACATAGCAAGATCACCAGGAGAGTCAAAATTGAAAGCTTGTTGGAGCAAAAGTTGTAACCTATGAGTTATATTTGATTCTGGATCGTACGTTGTCAAAGGCCCGAAAGTATTCATCAAAGAGCTGACATTCCTGGCAGCATGTTTATAATTCTTTTTCTTTCTCTTCCAATTACAGCAAACGTGTGATAGATCCTTATTGCACATTAAAAAAAAAAAAAAATCTGAGGTGAATATGCACAATGATCACAAAAAGGGAAATCAACAGACCACGACTAGGTAGTGTGACCATAGCCCAAAAAAGATTAACGTGTAACTACAGTAAAGAGCATGCACCTGTCAGCAGTCCAGCCGTGGCAATTGATGCAAGAACCAAAACTTTATAGCATCAGCTAAAAAAAATAAAAAAACATCCATAATGTGCAAGAATTTGTCTAGTTCTTTAAATTTATTCAACCCATGCATTTTTAAAACAGATGGAAGCCTGTTCAAATAATCAGCCATCCGCTGGTCGAAGGCAACCTTCTGCACATCTATCATGCAACCATCCCTCAACTTTAATTTATGTTCTCCCCCCCATGTGTGTACTCTCAGCCAGTGGATACCATTAACATACCACTTTTTCAATTCATTTGTGGCTTTAAACACCATAATCAAATTTTACCGCAGGTTCCTGTCTCCAGAGGCTGCAATTTGCAGAACAGAAGCCTTTCTTGATAAGAGCACCCTTTTGTTCCTTTCATCAATCCGGTTATCCTTCTGTGTAGTACCACACAATTGATATGGCACATCCAAGGTTCAGTGATGGCTCCATTGCTGCTTTCAACATTTATCAATGATATCAGGCAATGTCCAAGGTTGCAGATGATACAAAAGCTGGCAGGGTGAGCCATTGCAACAATATCTAATAAAATTGAACCGATGAGCCGAGAAACGGCAGCCAATGTATAACATTGACAAGCCGACATTGAGTTAGCCGATAGTGTGCATATTACTGGAAAGTAATATTTATTTACTTTCTATTTCGCAGGTTATCAGTGACCATCCAATCAATAAGAGGAAGGAGGTTTGGCGAGCATATTGAATGATCAATTGCAGAAGTTGACCTTGAGGAAAGATGCAAGTACGTGTGAGTCCCATTGTTTAATAATGTTAAGTTGTGCCTTTCAAGAAATTTTTCAATTAACTGACCTCTCTTATCAAGGTGCGAGGAATCCCATAGGGGGTGATGCCCATTCCAGTCACCCAAGATACAAAAAGGTGGTGGCAGCCTAAATCATTCAAATCTGCTAGAGAGTATGAATAGTTTGGCGAAAGGTATATGGAAACAACTGTTACCGCTATCTTAACCATAACTCTAGCAGCAATTGCTTCTCAAGTTGTTTGCAGTGGGACTGGTCTGAAAGGAGTTCTGGAGTTTACTAGCAATGCTACACCCCCTTGTGCTGTATTAGAGTCGTTCCTATCCTTTCTAAGCATTATATGATGTTTTATGCTCATAGTTATTTTAGGAGTCAGGTTTGTTTCCTGTAGACAAAGAACAGCAGGCTTATATTCGGTAATTAAGTCATAAACATCGTCTAAGTTAGCTCGGAGTCCGCGACAATTCCATTGAATGATTCTGTGCATTATTGAGGATTATCGGGTGTGTCTGCTTGCTTACGAGATGTGGTCTGTTTGCACCTGTCTAGTCTTTTTTCCCTTTTTGGGAAATTTGGTCTAGCGACGTCCATGTCCTCCACTTCTGTCTTTTTGCTTCTTGGTATGGCACCTTGTGTTCCACTTTGTACTTTTGTATATTCTTTTCAGTCTGCCACTGGATGCACTCCTTTGAAAATGCTGAATGATTCCCCTTACAGTTTGGGCAGCTTTGTATTTCAGTGGGGCAGTCTGTATGAACATGCTCTTTTGAACCACAGGAGGCACAGGTGGTTACACCCCTGCAGACTGCTTGTGAGTGTCCAAATTTTTGGCATTTAAAACACCGGACTGGGTTTGGAATATAAGGTCGAATTTTGCACCTTAAATATCCAGCTTTAACAGTTGTTGGTGAAATTGGTGTTTTAAATGTAAGAATGATCGTTCGGGTAGGAGTAAGAATCCCATCTTTCTTAATGACTATCCTTTTGGCATTTATTACATTTTGATCGCCTAATTCCTGAATGATTTCCTCCTCAGATACGTTAAGGAGATCCCACTCGGCTATTACCCCTTTAGAGGAGTTTAAGGTGGCGGTGGCATGCGGGGTAACCTTTGTGGGAATTCCACCAAAAGTCGATATTTTTAATAGTTTTTCCGAGTGTTTATTCTCATTCATCTGCACTAGAAGGTCTCCGGATTTTAATCTTCGAACCATTTTTGGTGGGCCCGCCACATTCTCAAGACATTTCTGTATTAAGAATGGGGAGAGCTTACTCAAAGGATTGTCAGTCAAAGAATGCAGTATCAAAAAAAGAGGAGCAGGGGTTTCTGTTCCTTCTTTTTTCTGCCGTTTTGCATTTCCTGCATTTAAGTCTTCTCTGTTTGAGAGATCTGGATCATGAGATCCATAAGTGGCATGTCTATTTATGTCTATCTTTGCTCCTTTTTGTCCCGGGGGAGAGTTTTTCTTCTCCCAGGTTTCCAGCCCTGCCACGTGGAGGCAGGAGCGGTGCCACCAGTGACCGAGCGGTTTAGAGGGTTAGTTAGGTTAGTACGGATTATATATATATATATATACACAAGGAAAGAAAGGTGTATTTCCTTTCTGGATTCTACTTCAAAGCTTTTAAGTAAAGAATCACTTAAGAAAAGCAAGAAGAATAGTGACACTGGAAAATAAATATAACTAATCCGCTGAGAAAGAACGCTATGTATCGCACAAAATATCGCTTGGCACTCGGGGCCAACATATGTTGTTCCCACTGAATTTAAAAGCTGTCTGAGATCACTTTCCAGATTTTGTTCCTAACAACCTTCAACCTTCCAAGCATATTTTCTTTAACCTCACATGTACACACAGGAGGGGTGTGGGACCTGAGCACACATTTAAAAGGGTAAGGTGTTATAGAGCACATGCTCTATAACGCAACTCCTGCTGGTTTCAGGAGTTCCCCTAGTAGCAAAAAAAAAGGGGGAAGATGACTGCTTAATGAAATCAAAACCATCCGGGGGGAGTGGATGTCATTTCTTGGTGACATATAAATAGAGAATATCATCAGGAAGAACTGTACTGTAACACAGATTGCTACCTCTGTGTCAGTGGTAAGTGATATAGGTTGAAAAGGGGTATGGTTACCCACAAAAATGGCAACTCCTCTGTAGGCAGATCCATCCCCAATTCTGTTTTTCTGGATAACACCTCTACCACGGAAAGCTTTGTTGTTATCACTATTTGAGTGAATTTCTATGGAAATTTCACTGTAATAATTTAAATATGGATGTTATTTAGTTTTACTCAATCCACCTGTGGACTTCCAAAATGGCTGGGGTCTTTGTTTTTTCAGACTTCGGTTTATCGTTTATGGGGAAGTATAGACGTTACCAGGTATTCATTTCTTCTTTGGTAAAAAGTTCCAAGACTGAGTCTTCTGTTGCCTCCTTCACTTCTATATTCATTTCCTTGAGATGGCGCAGCTTTGCTTGCTTTCTTTGCCATTCACTTTCAGTAGAGGTAGTTCAGCAGAAGGTATTTGATATGGGTGTGACAGCTGATTGGCTCTTTTGAGGTAATTTTGATGAACTGAGAAAATGGCAAACAAGAGGAGTAAATGATTTTGATGGTGGTATGGTCATTCCTATTTGTATCCTGATAGTATACTTCACAGAAACCTTCTAGGTGTATAATTCCTTGCTGCTATTTACTAGTTGGATGTGTTTCCTGGCCACTTGATGGGAAATGTCCAATTCTTTTTTCAATATTTGAGTTTTTCTCTTGTTTCTATCACTGACATGCTCAAGGGTATGCCTGGTACTCTCCTTAACAATTTGTGCAAATTGCCTTTTAAGCTGAACCACATCGAACACAGGCTGTTTGCGAGTGGCTATACTTTTGCTACTTAAAACACCTCAATGGATTTTCAATGTAAATCCTTATTGGGGCAGTTTAAGTAACTTGCCATAGAGGCCATGGGGTGTTGAATGTAACAATGAGAATTTGAGTAAAAATAAGATTCCTATCCTTACTCATAGCTCACTTAACAGATGTGACATTTTGATTTTTCAGTTCAGTGCAGATCTCTTCCTCATAAAAATGAAGATCCCACCCTAATATGACCCATGAAGAGTTCATGGGTAATATTAGGGTGGTCATATTAGGTAACAATTGATGCAGCCTTCAGAATTTGTTGGGCATGTTTGCGACACGAGGCTTCAACTAAAACATCTTCAAAATGCACCTTTTTATAAATTTTGGGGATCTTTCTAATCATTTCTGAATGAATAATGGTGACATGCCCAATTGTCTGTTGTCTGATAGAATGGGGAATGAGGAAAAATGGTGTCACTGATGGCGTATTATCAGTTCCAGGTCTTTTGGCAGCAGTATAGTCAAGTATTGTCTGACCAATTAGGTGGGGGAGGATCTTAAGAAGAGAGATTTAAATTACTTACGTGAGCAAAAAATAAGTTTCATATGCTCTAAGCACATTACACAACCACAAAGTCTACTCATGAACCAGCAGGTACTATGTATGGTAACGGGATGCCAAGTTTTCTTAGAGCAAACTTGGCATCCCATATTGATCCTAGCAGTTAAAACCACTCGCTGACTGATCCTGGTCAGGCTGTTCCAGGACGTTCCATCTTCCCAAAGCAGTTGCCAAAATGGCCTCACTCACCAGGATATCTCTTTTCTAAGTTTCCATGAGTTGTGCTCATGGCTGCACATGCCAGATTCCGATGATGTAACCTGGAAACAAAGATATGGGCCAAAGATCTCAGTGATTTAAGATCTATACTATTGTCATACATTTATATGAATCCTTTTGATTAAAATTGCAATTAATCTAAAAATTAAAGTGCCCTAATAACTCTCCCACCCCCTTTACTCCTAATATAGACTACATCTGGTGGCGACCTTGAGTCGCCACCAGATGGTGGTATGAGACTATACAGGTTCTCACATCAAGGGCTAAACAAATAGGTATTTTTTTTTTTTTTACAGAGTTAGTTGTGGAAGATCAAAACGGGGTTCAAATTTGGTGTTGCAATGATTCACCAGGCTTAAACTTTAAGTTTCCTGTAAGTAATGAGGTTACCCCTAGTGATAAACTTGCAAAATAAATTCCAAGGTTTAAAATCCTCCATTTGGCAAGTGAACAATCTCTATAATGCTGATTTACTTCACCCAGCTTTTTTTTTCTTAAGCCTCCGTAGCCGAGTGGGCAGGAGCGGGAGTGCAGTAGCACACGCTCTTTGAGTTAGACCGGGGTTCAAGCCCCTGACTGCTGAATACGGTCGATCTGCCAACCCGCACTGGACCAGCGTGGCAGATTATGGTCCATTTCCCTCAGCATGAATTGGTGAGGAGGCTTCCATCCTGCAGTGGGTTGATAATGGCTGCACTTTACTTTTTTTTTTTTTTATAATAGTATTACTATGAACTACTATATTGTGAACTTGTACTGAATGTCTTGCAAAATGAATGATTTTGCAAGACAATCAAACATGTTGCAAATAGAGAATAACAGGTGCAGTCTGGGAAATATGTAAAACAGAAAGAAATTGGTGTCATTGGTGCCTGGAAATTATTAATATAACAAAGTATAAATCTGGCACTATGGTGCTTTTTTTTTTTTTTTTTTTTTTTAAATCTGTCCGGCCTATTCTCCCTCTATCTTTGTAAGGTCGACTACCAATGCAAAATATCAAAAACATCTGGATTTCTGAGGTTCTACCTCTATTTCTTTTATAAGATAATGCAGTAGCTTCAATTCCATATCTCCACAGAGTAACAGCTGTCAGTTTTAATCCAAAATATGAACCACCCATGTTGTCAGATTAGTCCAGTGGATAGCATATGTCCTAAGAAATAAAGGTTGAGGGTTCAAACCGTGCCACCCACATCGATGTTGTGATAGTCCAATATTTTTTAATATCATGTATGAAAGGCAACATGATTTCAGCACCGAAGTTTTCTTTAAAGCTAAATACATACAACTTATATGTATATATAAATAAATAAATACACAACACATTTTACTAGTATTGAACTAGTATTGAATGTCTCACAAAATGAATGATTTTATATTTGGAAAATACTCAGTAACATGAATATTTTCTAGGAAATACATAAAATAGAAGTAAATCGTTTTTGTAAATTATTAATTGAACACAATGCATAAATCTGGCTCCCTGCAAAGTTTTTCTTCTTTTTTTCCCCCCCACAAGCCTAGCCAGCCTATTTCTTCTTCTGCCCTTATATGCTATGCACCTTCTAAAACAAAATTCAAAAAATTGCTGGATTTTTGATAATACAAGGTTTATGAGATTCTGTTAAATGATTTTAAATCCCATGTTAAATGATTTTAAAAGCTTTAACACTGTTAAATGATTTTAAATTCATTTAATTAATCTAATTAAATGATTAATCTAATTAAATCTAATTAATTAATTAATATTTACCAAACTGGAAATTTGAAGAATTAGGGCAAACATGATAACAGCCACTGAGTATTCCTTCCATAATGAGAGCAAGTCCCATTGCATAGAGAAGACCAAAGTGACATGGAATGCCAAAGGACTGCAAAAAAAAAATGCTGATTGAGGATTAGTATCATTTGATATTAATCAGGCATAATGTTAAATCAAATCAGTTAAACTAATGACTTCAAAACAGTGTGCAAAAACCCCATAAAAATTTTCCCCCTTCTCAATGGAAATAACAACTTTAGCTGATTAATCGTATGATTAATTATGGGCCATACACACTTTTCAACATGGTATGATAGAATACCATATCCCTGAAAACTAGCCATCAAAAGAGTAAAATAAAGTCATGACAAAATTTTCATTAATATATTTGATCATTCTTCCTGTATAATAAACATGGTGTTTGGAATAATCATCAATAAATAGTTACTGTTGATGACTACTGTCAGTGAAACTAGATAATGTACAAAAAAGGATAGATGGAATAGGACCACGGTATGTCCAAAGGAGCAAAAGCAGATACCTTTTAAGGGCACAAGATAGGTAATATTGTTGCACATGTTTGCCCAAATGGTATTAAAAGTGGGAGATCTGAGGATACATAACAAGTACAGGAAAATGTTGGGAAAAAGTTGTTATGTTTGTTGTTTGTTATTTGGTTTTTAGGAGCATTAGCAACTAAAGCCATATTGCTCCGGGATATGCGGTGGTCATTCCCTGACCTTTCCGCATCCTCCGTATTTGGTGGTGACGGGCTCGAACCCCGGTCTAATCAAAAAGCGTGTGCTACGCACTGCTGCTCCTTCCCACCTGGCTACGGAGGCGCCGGAAAAAGTTGTGAGATAGGATTAAATTTGAAAGTCTGCAATTCTGCTAAGACACGATAGAAGGGAGTACATGTTGAGAGTTGTCAATCAATTCAGCACTGGAGAAACTGTAAAAGGTTCATGGGGTAGTTAACAGGAGAGACTGCTTCTACGGGAATGGGATACAATTAAATAGAAAGAGCATAAGAATATTTGCTCTTTGTAATGAGAGCTTGGGGGGGGGGAGAATACACAAACTAATAGATTAATCAGAGTTGTAGGTAGAGTGACAGTGATTCTTAAACTACTTCTATTTGAAATGCAGCAACCTGGAAAGCAAGGTAGCGAGGATTTCAAGCCCTGCTGGGAAACCTGATGGAACAAATAAATACATTGGCTTGTAAGGGGAAATTAAAAGTAAGAAGAGGTGCATATATACATGCACGTACACTAATGTTAGGAGCATAGTAAATAAATTTGAAGTACTGGTCAAATCAACAAATGCACTTTGGGTATATTGGAGACATGGTGTTATAACGGATTTGGAATGTAAATAAGGGGAGGGGAGTAAGTGTACAGAAAAGACAGACAGGACGTGTTGCACATATAAAACTGCTGTACAAATTGGACCAAAAAAAGGTAAAAAAGGTCCAATAAGACATTAAATATAAGTTAGTGATAGGGATAAATGGATGGTTGAGTGGAAGAAGACAGAGTGGTTATCAATTAGCACTACTCTTAATGGACTAATGTTATTAGTGGAGTCTTCTAGGATTCAGTCCTGGGCCCATTTTTGTTTTCAATAATTATTAATGATACTTATGAAGATATATCAGCTAAACGGTGAAGTTTGTAGATGATACAAACAATGGCATGGTAGTTAATGACAGTAATCAGGGTAAGCTACTGCAACAAGGAAAATTAGGTTGATTGGCTGAGATATGGCCGTTGAAATTTGACCAAGTTTGAAGTTGAACATTGACAAATGCAAAGTACTGCATGTGGGTAGCAGTAATCCTAGATTAACATACCGACTGTGTAATACTACACTCAGTGTAATGGAAAATGAAAAATACCTGGGAGTAATTGTGCAGTCAGACACATGAAGGTCTTTGAGCAGTGCAGACAGGCTGCCAGCTCATGAAGTTTTGTCAATCATATACAGAAAATTAACTAGTAGGGATAAGGAGGTGATTATCCCTTTGTATAAGGCCATGGTTAGGCTACATCTTGAGTACTGTATACAGGTGTGGAGGTCTCACTTTAGGAAGGATGCAGATATGATGGAAATGGTACAACAAAGAGAGGTGAAGTGAAGGAAAACAAAAGGATGCCCTTACCAAGATAGGCTTCATTTCTGCATACTGCAGCATCTGGAAAGTAGGCACCTACAGGGAGATGTGATTGAGGTGTTTAAGGCTTCGAATGGATTGAGTAAGATATATGTTGATTGCATTCTTCCTCTTGCTGAGACTAAATGTATGAGGGTGCATAAATTGAAACTGAAAAAGACTGGTTGCAGTATAGATGTGTGGAAGTTTATCTTTAGCCAGTGGGTGGTCGATTATTTGAACAAACTTCCATCTGATGTTTTGGAAGTGAGTGCTGTGAATAAATTCAAGTAACAAATAGACAAATTCTTGGAGGGTATGGATGGAGAAATCCACAGATAGCATTGTAGCATAATGGGAGGAAGTGACTCAGGCTACAGTGAATGAGGTGTAAGTGTAAAATATACTCGTGTCTGACAGCAGCAGGGGCTTCCACAATCTCCATCTCTGCGTTGCTTTCATTGTGTGTATAACAGTTCACTGCAAAGGCCAGAGATTTAAAAGTGTATGGATTTTGTAAGTGTAGTGTTGTTTATCTGGTCATTTAGCCGCTAGACCCCTGCTGGGGTCCAACGTTGTGCACACTTGGCCTCGTGGAGGCAGACCAGTACACAGTAGTTTGAAATTTTACTCTGGCAATCTCCGCCACCTAGTTTCCTGGAATTTCAATAGCTAGCTAGGGCCTTAAAAGAAAAAAAAAAAAAAGAAGCATCGTAGGGATAAACACTAGGTTCTCTAAAGCCTAAAGGTTTGTGTAGTTAGTTTAATTTAGACATTGTTAGAGTTTTACAGTGTGGGACATGTGCTGGCGTATAGATAGTGGGGGGGGGGGGAACTGAAGGCTAGGATGAAAGGCAGAAGTATGGGGGACAGTAGAGCCCAGATTGTCAGTGAGGCAGGCCCATACCTCACCAGGCAAATAATGGGGAGGCAGCGGAGAGGGAAGAGACTGCAGAAACTGTCTCCTGCCACCCCCGCCAGGGGAGGGGAAAGATAGGACCACACAAGGGAGTGCAGTCAGGAAAACCAATTTGGCCATACAGCAACACTGCTTCTCTCTTTTGCTGTTATGTTATTCCTCTCTGGATCACCAGAATTTGGGAGTCATTCATGGGACCAGATTCCTGTCCCATGTGATCAAGGCTGTATAGCAGGGGCGGGCAACACCCGGCCCGCGGGCCACATCCGGCCCGCGACGATGTTGAATCCGGGCCCCCCCTAGGTAAATGCATAAATATAGAAAATCCATACCTGACTACACTCGCCGTAAACATTCGGCTTAATTTGGTTCAATCGGGAATCGCGGCCAGTACAACAGTAACCAAGTGATTCTACGCAGCGTCAAAGAGAGTTATTTCCTAATTATTATTGTAGCATCGATCGAACGAAGTTCCTTTGGGTTTGACTTCTTATTGAAAAAAATAATATTGGTGTGAGATATTTTATGTTTTATGCCTTTTCTAATTATTACAATTTTTAATTTAATATAATTTATAGCCCATAAAATAAGCCAATTAAAAAAAAAGAAAAATTGATGCCGAATGCCGCATTTTCAATGATAATTGGACATTCAGATATTTTTTTTTAAAATTACATTAATAATTTGGTAATTGAAGTAATATAACATTTTTTAGGTTCTGATTTTTTTTATTAAATCGTTCAATCTATTCCGGCCCGCATCATGATGCGAAAATTTCATTCGGCCCGCTGACGAAAAAAGTTGCCCACCCCTGCTGTATAGGCTTTGGTTGCACTTGAGACGTGATCTCATCCATTTATAGGTGGAATCATCTTCATCGTGGATGTATTGTGTTTGGTGAGGCCTGGGAGGGTCTTTGACCTCATGCTTAGGTGCCCCCCACCCAGTTATCACTTGAGAGTGGGTGGAGGTCAGAACTCTGATATAGCTCAGTGAAAGACAAAGTTCAGTGAGGGTCAGTCTTGTGGTCGCTCATGGGACATTTGTCCTTTCAGTTCATTGTTGTTTTGTCAACAGGGTGGGTGCACTTTGCAAGCTGTGCAAAGAGGCAAATAAATGCCACAACTCTAAAACAACTTACCGGGTTATAAAGGAACTCTCTAAAACATACATCCTGAAAACACTGACAATGAAAAATAAAAGCAATATAAAAACAGGAAACATGCAAGAAATTAAAAAAATATGGAAAGAATATTACCAAACCTTGTTCAACGGGGAAAGAAAAAATGCTCTTGAAAAAAAAAAATGATAATAGAAGAGATAAAGCACCCTCGATAACAAAAGAAGTCCAGAAAGCAATTAGCCAAATGAAGAATGACAAGGCACCTGGAAATGATGGTATCCAAACAAAACTATGGAAATTCAGAGGCGATACAATGTTAAAACACCTTGCACAATTCTTTAATCTAATTTTATTTATAGGTGATAAACCAGAAGACTGGAAAAAGTGGAATAACAGTACCTATACACAAAAAAGGAGATAAAGAAAATTGTCAGAATTATGGATCCATTACCCTTTTAAACCATATATATAAAATATTTAAAAGGATCTTACAAAATAGGATACTTAAATATATGAAGAAACAATAGGGGAAGAACAAGAAGGATTTAGAAAAGACAGATCAACAACAAATATTCACACTAAACATCATTGCAGAAAAATAGTGGAATAAGAGGGTTTCTTATCTGGGTTTCATCAATTTCAAGCAGGCATTTGACTATGCAAACATAGAAAATTTAATGAAGGAACTAAAAAAAATCCCACTTGATCAAGAAATAATCATGTTTGTAAACAATATAGACTATAACGTATTTAGGGGGCAAAAGCCTCATGTTACAAGGTAGAATGACTAACATAACCAAAATGATGCCAATTTAATTAATTAATTAATTAATTCAACTACTTTGGCAGATAGCTATGTTAAAATGATGCATTTGCACTAACCTACAAGTTAGTCATTCTACCTCGTAGCATGAGACCTTTGCTGTTTGTTTGTTATTTGGTTTTTAGGAGCATTAGCAACTAAGGCCATATTGCTCTGGGATATGCGGTGGTCATTCCCTGACCTTTCCGCATCCTCCGTATTTGGTGGTGACGGGTTCGAACTCCGGTCTAATCAAGAAGCGTGTACTAGGCACTGCTGCTCCTTCCCACCTGGCTACGGAGGCTCCGAGACCTTTGCCCCTAAATATGTTATAGTATATATCACTACACACCATCAGACATCTCTCATATTGTGAAGTTATACTTCATAACTGGGTTGTCACTATTGCAACACTAGGGTACCTGCCCACCCACCAAAGAGAAGCCAACAAGCTTTGAAAAGGTGCCATCTGGGTGGTGGTGGTGGTGGTATCCGCTGAGAATAAATAACAATAGTCTTCTCCACTGGTGAAGTGTCATTTATTCGAGGTAGTACAATACCATGGCAATTCGTTGTTGTTGTTGTTGTTGTTGTTGTTGTTTGGTTTTTAGGAGCATTAGCAACTAAGGCCATATTGCTCCGGGATATACGGTGGTCATTCCATGACCTTTCCGCATTCTCCATATTTGGTGGTGACGGGCTCGAACCCCGGTCTAATCAAGAAGCGTGTGCTACGCACTGCTGCTCCTTCCCACCTGGCTACGGAGGCGCCTGCAATTCGTTGTGAAGGCAGTCACAATATGAGATATAACCAAAACGATGCCAATTTAATTAATTAATTAATTCAACTACTTTGGTAGATAGCTAAGTTAAAATGATGCATTTGCACTAACATAAATGTTAGTTTGTAAACAATTTATACAAAAATACAAGAGTAATAGTAAAATTCAACAACCTTAAAACAGAGAAAGGAGTCATGCAGGGAGGCCCTTTATCTCCATATCAATTTAATATCTACCTAGAAGAACTAATGAAATCAACTGAAGAAAAAAAAGAGGCACTATAATAAATGGAAAAAATATAAACCACACAAAATATGCAGATGATATTGTCATTTTAACAGAAACCAAAGAACAATTAAAAGAAATATTAACAAAAATCGATAATATATAGAATTAATATTAATATAAATAAAACCAAAGTAATGCAAATAGGGAAAAAAACATAGAAGACAAACATCCAAAATCAACAAATAGAACAAGTACAAAAATTTGTATACCTAGGCTCTCTAATAACCGGAAACATGAGTAATATTGACCAAATTAATCACAGACTGAACACTGGATGAACAAACTCAAAAAACATATGAAGAGCAATAAAATCTCAAATAGTTTAAAAATTAAACTATATGAAACTGTCATCATACCCACAGCAACTTATGGATCAGAGAATTGGAGAATAAATAAGGCAAAAATAATGGCATTTGAAATGAGATGTCTAAGGACAATCAATAAAACAAATTGGAGAGAACATAAAGCTAATGAACAAGTAAGAAAAGATTTAAATTTTGAATGCAGAATAATAGAGCAGATTTACAAAAAACAACTTCAGTGGTTTGAATATGTGAACTGGATGAAACAACACAGGCTGCCTAATGTAGTACTGACAGGAAGAATTGGACATAAGAAAACACCAGGAAGACCCAAAAGAGAATGGCTCCAATACTTAAAGGAAAACACAGGCTTTCAGAGCTATCAACAAATGATGCAAGATTCTAGAGACTGACAACAATGGAGGTCGATATCTAAATAGGAACTCAACCCGTGCCAAACAGAAGAGTAGATTGATGATGATGAATAAGTATTTAGTACAGGAATACCAAATAAACCAGGATATAAAAAAAAAAAAATGACTATTACTCAACCTATTGTTATTTTCCATACAGCTGGGACTTAAAATATCACCTCATCAGTGAGGATGGATGATCTGATCCAATTTTTATGGCACACTGTCAACTTATGCTATGATGTGTGAAGTCCACATATGAAGAGCTAGGCATAAAGACCTAAAATGAAAAAAAGACTATCTCAATCATCTCATTTCATAAATTGGGCACAACCTTTTAGGATTTACCCAGAATCATACTGGATAAATCTTAAAATCACAACAAAAGCAGAAAGAGATGAACAAACCAGACTCAAACTACTAAAAGCTGGTATTGATAAAATTAATAACAAACTGCACAAATATGAGCATATGAAATTATTAGAAGAAATAGTAAAACTCTTTACAACTAAATGTGATGTAGAAAAACTACCTACTGAAGGAAAAAAAGAATACCAGAATATAAATCTTTTTTTTTTTTTTTTTCATGATAGAGTAAGATTGGAGGATGTATTAAACATATTAGAAAGAACTGAAATATTATTGGAATAATTAGAAAATCAAACATTAATTAAAAATGAGAACACATTATCCAAAGAAATAGCAGTAAGAAAACGGATAAGACAAGGTGATTCAATGAGCTGAACTCACTTCACTCTATTACGGAAAATAATATTACAGAAATAACTTTAAAAGTTAAAGATAGCATTAAAAATAGGAAGGAAATAAACAATTAAAATTTACAACATACAACACAGTACTTCTTGAACAAACAAAAGATGACTTTTGCCTATTCAAAGAAAACAAAAGTATTCATGCAAAAGAAAGGTATTACTCTGCAATTGATTGCACTACAGCTGTCAGATTAGTGGAAGGTTTTTCCAAGATGAGCTTCCGAATTGAATCCTCAGATATATATGAGTGGAAGATTTCTGCACTGTTGTAAGTGTTAATGAATTAATATTGTTTACCGATGCACCATAACCAACGCACAAATGAAATTGTCAGTAGTTTTAACTTCGAAGGTGAAGTTAAATGAAATAAAAATTAATACAATTACCAAAATATGTTTTGAAGTCATATGTGTGATCTTTTTTAATGTCATGGAAATAATACATCACTTGAAAGGCGCATGTGATAAGGTGTAACAGTTATCTATTTGTGGATGTTGGATCTATTTTTATCCATGCAGAGCTCCAAGTAGAAAAGAATGCAATGAAACACTATTCCTTAATCATATTATTATTAGCGTCACCTATATTAACTATCACCTGTTCTATTACTCATAAGCATCCTATTTCATAAAATTTTCTGTTTCTAGTACTACTATCAAAGCTAATTTTGTTATACATGTAAAATTAAAAGAAAAAAATAATGAAAAGTCATGCATGAATAATTTGCAAACTGTATAGCTAATTGTACTGACAACAGCTCATGGATCCCCCCCTGTAGACAGGAATAAATTAGCACACCAATTAGGAACCCCTGCAATAAACAGTTCATGTCTGTAAACAGGAGTTACCAATGTTTTTCCAAGAGCATGCAACATATTAAATTATCTAGTGCTTGCAGTGAATGAAAATCTGGCGCCTCCGTAGTCAGATGGGCAGGAGCAGCAGTGCATAGCACATGCTTCTTGATTAGACCAGGGTTCGAGCCCGTGCCCACCAAATATGGAGGATGCGGATAGGTCAGGGAATGACCACCGCATATCCCTGGAGTTGCTAATGCTCCTAAAAACCAAACAACAACAGAATGAAAATCCTGCAACAACACTTCTTTGTAGGACAAACACAGAACAGTATTGTTGTTTCACAGGTCCATATACATTTGCTAGAGGCCACCCACGGTCGCTCAAGGAACCATAAGTCTTGAAGCAGTTGTCACGATGGCACTCTAAGTTTTAGACACAACAGATTCACCTTCTTTTGCAATGCTATTTATATAAAACAATGTCAGAGACATTAAACTGACACAAGATGGAAATTGAATGCAGAGATGAATATTTATTTCAATTATATTAAAACATTTTACTCCACATGAACTAAAGAAAATAATTAGTTTTTTGATTCCTATGATACAGGAAACAATTTCTTACAGGCAGAATATTCAATATCAATACACCGAATTAATTTTCTATTTGGCAATAACATTTCTGAACCAATTTTTACAAATCTTTTTATGAAGTCTGATGACAAGGAAAAAAAGTATAAATATAATTTTAAAAAATAAAAAATATATATATTTTATATGGAGTACAGTGTGCTTTGCATAATTTAAGTATTCCATAACCCACAGTCTTTCATTTCAATATTTGTGGTGAAAGAAAATTCTCAAACTTCACCACTTTGAGTACTGAATTTTTGTTAGGAAGGTTTGAATACTAAATCTCAGCATTAAACATATAAAATTAATTTATAATCCATTTTAAAAATTTTTACAACATAAAATTATTATAACAAAATGACAGCTTATACTTAGCTTAATCCAATAATATGCATCTCATACTTCTGATATCACACTATGGTCTGTATATGTGTAGAAATTTTCTTTTGGCCAGTGGGTGTTTGATTGTTGCAACATCAAACTTCCATCTGGTGTTGTGGAAGTGGGCAATATGAATAAATTTAAGGAAGAACTAAAACTATTAGAGTTATGTTTTTTTTGCATCATTTGCCACTATTAATACTAATATCTTAGAAGGATTGCTTAATCATTATAAAAATTAAGTTTTCTTACCTTATTAGATGAATTTAAACTCTTCATAAGTTTTTTATATAAAATATCCCTAGAATAAAAAAAAAAATTATTTAAAAAATTTTATCTAAATGTTTTCTGCTTTTTTTTAAAATTAATTTTTTAAAGTTTTGACTTTGAAAATATAATAAAAATATTTTCAAAACTGCTATTCAAATTATATTTCAATATTAGTATGCACATTTTCTTCTTTTCACTCCTCCTAAGAGTGCATTATCACCAGTCCTGCTCAGATACATTAAATTATATATTTATATTATATTCTTAGTTGAAAACCCCTTCATTTAATGGATTTTGGAAATGACAGACAGCATCCACTTAACCAGGCTTTTCATTTATATTACCTGGTGGTGATGACGTAACTGATTAAGTTTACGACTTTTATTATTACTTAAAACAAAAATAAAACAAATTTAACTTGCAACTAATGAGATGCCTTGCATTTCTTTATCAATACAGTATTTGATAATCAGATAGAAAAAATGAAATACTGCATGAACATGTCTTTCTCCTTTCATCAAGTTATTTGCCAAAATACCAAGTCATGTTTACAGTTTTAGCTGTTGCAAAGAAATTGTAAGCAATATTTCATTCATGTACTGTGGAAAAGAGTCCAATTTAGAGCAAAACTTGTGCAAATGAAAAATTTTGCTCTTGTATAAATTTCAGAATGCAGAATGAATGAATTATAATGCTTTAATTAATTCAGAAATACCAACAAGAAGTGTAGTATAACATTTTCCCATTACAGTGCCATTCTATAATTTCTATCAAGTGTTATAGTTCAAAATTTTGCATCTCCATTTCAATTTTTCATGATATCTAGGAAGGCAGGAGAAAAGAGAAAGCATGTAAATCTAAACCTTTCTGATAAACTGAAGTGTCAAAGCTTGAAAATTTCAAGCTCTTCTACTCCACACAATTGGTTAGTGCAATCAAATACAGTATAGTATAGTATCTTATTGTAATACTGTACTGTATTTTATTTCATAGTACTGCATTTTTTTCATAAAAATTCTAGCAACTTCCAAACTATAAGTATGTCTGTTGGGTTTAACAGACAACCAAATTTAACAGGTCTTCCTTCCTCCATATAGTCCATTATATTAAGTATTATAATTATATAACTAAGTAGGACAAAAGGCTCAGGTTATGAAAATGATAAAAAGTCATTGTTGGGCATAAGTAGCAAACCCTTTCTGTACACAGCTCACAGCAATGTATAGAAAGGGCTTGCTGATCGGTGCATCAAGTTCATATTCCAGAGACACATTGTCACGAGTTTCCTTGTATTGCCCTACTCAAAATAAAAACTACTGCACCAATAGAGCAGTGAGCTTTTTATTTAGAGTAGTGGACAATTAATGTTGAAATACCAAAGCAACCTGTGGCAAAGTGTCCCCACAATATGAGAGCAATCTTCTAAATAGCAAAACCAGTTTGCTTACAGCTATGTACAGAAAGAGGCCATTTTTTTTTTTTTTTTTATAGCTTTCATGGCATGACACTTTTGCCCTAAAATTAACTATACTTCACTTAGTGTACTATCTTCATCTCACATATTATGGCTATATCTCATCACTGTATTGTTCAGGTCTTCACAATGTATACCTGCATACTGATGAGACTGATCTATTGGGTGAGAGTGGATCAGTCAACACCGAGATAAGACGAGTGTCTCATGGTGTGTAGTGGCTTTTGTTTCACTCCAGGTACTTCATATCTAATGTTTATCTCTCTTTCCTTTCTACCAAATTTGCTTTTGTCTACTATCGCAGGACTTTTTTTTAATCCCAAAATTAAAACCTGGGTCTGGATAGACTTTTCAATACTGACTTAAGTTGAGGTTGAGTGTTTGATGGTTTGTTGTGTGGTGTCTTCTGTTTTGATGGGGTGTTTGAAGTCTCATCTCATCTCTCTCACCCCACCCCCATTTTCTTCTTTCTATCAACCTTTTGCTTTTATCTATTGTCTATCAGAGGCTTTTGAGATGCAACATTATTTTTTATTCAAAATTAAAAAGGGTACCACTACCCAGGTTGGGTAGTGGCAAACATTAGTGGTAAAGTGCCTTTACAACATGAGATCAATGCATGAAGTAGCAACCCCAGTTTGCTCCCAGTTTTGTATGGAAAGAAGCCATGCCTGATGTACAATGAAATTTTATAGCTTTCACAGCTTGAGGCTCTTACCCTAGACTTAACTATGTTTACTTCATTTATTGCACCATCCTGCATTTCATACATTGTGAATATATCTTGTCACGATGTTTGCTGCTGTAACAATTTTAAGACATGAGACCTATATAATGACATGCTGCCAAAGTAATTCTTTTAGTGATTAAGAGCATTATAAAGTTCATCATATATTTTACAGGTGAAGGCTTCAGATAATTCATATTCCAAGTATTTATTTATGTACTGAATGACTGTATGAAATCTTTTTTATACAAGAATATATATTACTATTTAATTTTTTTAAGAAACTGATATCATTTATTCATTTAGTCTAGCACACAATGAGAAAGATTACTTCAAGATTTTTTTTTTTCTAGGAAACCAAATCTAAGTTACATAAAAAGGAACAACAGTTTCAACAAAATACACTTACATGAGAGTCACAAGTTGAAAGGAGGCTCAGCAGGTTTGTTTGCTAACAAATTATTTTGACTGCCAATTAAGGTTTGGAAAAAGCCAGAGAGAATTTAGAATACTTTGTCTTAAAGAAATAATACAGAAACACATGCACAACCAAAAAGTGATAAACTTATGTGAGGTTAAACATATAAGCTAAATTGCTTGATATTAATATTGTCTGTCAATTTCTAGTATATATGTTGTTTCTTTATTGTAAGTAAGCACATCTGGCATTTTGCTACACAGAATGGGTCTACAATCATCATTTTTTGAGTAAATGAATCTATTCTGGTCTCACATATAGATGACAATTATCACTAAATGGATCAATAGATCACTAAATGGATATTATTATTTGTATTACATTTTTGAAAAGACTCTGACTGAGTTTTTTCAAAAAAATACATTATCTACCATAGTGATGTCCCAAAAGTTTTGCCCAAGTGAGCCGCATCTGAAGATAAACATGCCTGAAAAGTGCTGAAACTTTAAACAAAAAAGTGAATACAGCAGACTCTTGATTTACTCGGATCGGATTATAGTCTTCATACTGCATCCAGACGCTGTTGCTTTTTCATTCTTATGTCATTATTAACTCTTCGAAAATGTAACTTCGTTGGTTGCATTAATTATGATACAATGTTCGAGTAAACTGACCGTTACGCACGATGTCTAATACTGTACTGAGTGATGATTAGACTTCCGATAAATGCATATTATTATTATTATTATTAGCTATATTGTGCAAGGAAGCCTGAGGCTTATGCTGCACCAGCTAAAAAAAAATTCCCTAGTTACCCTGAGAGAGAGAGAGAGAGAGAGAGAGAGAGAGAAGTAGAAGGAAATCACCAAGAAAGGGAAGAACGATGATATCCAGCTCAGGACCTGGGTGTGCCAAGCCCATACTCACCAAATGTGAGCCCCTGGGGCAAACAAATATTACAAGCAATATCCTTGATCATTTTTTAAAATGTTGATGTCAAAACTACATAAGTCACTGTACTGCAATTAAATTAGCGTGCGAGAAAATTTCACGGAGCGGGGAAAAATTTCTCAAGTCAAACATTTTAATGCTGTTTTGCTATTCATTTCCAAGCTATCAACTCTATCAAATGAAAAGATTTCATTAAATATGCCAAAAATGCAATCTGTAAAAGAGCGTTATAGTCAGATATGGGTTATAATATAAGAACAGCATTATAGCAAATCAGCGTAAAGCGAACCGCATTATGACGAGGGCCTGCTGTAATAATATTTTTCTAAGGCACATTTCTGGAGGTCACAACCATAAAACAATAAAAACAACAATTTGCAGTTTTTGGTTTATTGGGCTTTTTTGTTTATATGATCTGTTATAAACTGGTAGTAAATTTGATCTTGCATTTGCGATAATTCTGATAGATGTAATTCTGTGTGTTTTTACATTATTATTGTGAAATCTGTTTCCCCTTCACTGAAATCTTCAATTATATAAAAAAATAAATATTTTTTTAGAAACTGCTCCCATATCTAAACTTCATCAATAATTTTACCCCATAAAAAGTTGCGATTGTCATGTTAGTTCCAGTTTGAGCATGCCATCAATCAGTACCAAATGCTTTGCTATTGAATGGCACTTTTCTCTTTTATTTATTTATTTATTTTTTTTTTTTACTGTTTTAAATTTTACTACCAAAAAATAAAAAAAGTCAGTAAATAGAAAGATAGCGAATTTGACTGTCTGGAATGAAGTTTCCAAAAGCTGCATTAGCAACTATTTCAAAAAATGTGGATTAATTATCCATGATGGTCAATTACGTCACAATACTGATCATATTGAAAAGCCTGAAGACATGGGTGAACAGGAGTTTAATGACTGGGTGGACACAGATGGTGATCTACAAGTTACTACAGCATTAACAGATAAAAAATTTCCCAGTCTGTTAATGACAATTTCACCAAGGAAGAGGAAAATGAGGATGAAACCGAAAGAATTCCAGTTACAAAACAGCAAAATCATGATGCTACAGCCATCCCGAGGAAAGTGTTGGAAGAAACTGGGGCAAACTCATGAATATACTGTTATACAATATTGAAAAATCTATAAATAGACTTTATAGTGATAATTTAAAGCAATCTAAAATAAGTGACTACTGTATTTTAAATTATAATCATATTGCAAAGTGTTATGTTTAATTAATATGTATATTATTAATTAAGCTATGTTTGTAAGTATAAATTTAATTTTATTTTGCTAACCTGTAGATAATATTCTTCCAATATCCTTTAATTGGTAATAAACTTTTGGTAATAGTGTAATTTCGCACTTTATATCTATTTTTATAGTCTGTGGATAATATTTGTCAATTTTTGTTATTAGAATCAAAATTCAATCTTCAAACATGATTACAATAACTGGCACTTATTGTATATATTTCTTGACTACCTTAGAGCTAAACCTCAGTATTACAAAGTACGTAAAACTGAAAATAAACCAAAATTCTCTGGAAAATTTAACATGAAAGGTAAGCATTACAGTGTACTTTGGCCATGAACATTGGAGTTAAAGGGCTTTTTTTTTTTTTTTAAATGCTTTTCCATGTAAAAAATAATAATGAAGGTAGAGCAGGCTAGTAGATTGGATGTCTCATAAGGAACTTTAATTTATCAGATACTAACTGGTGGAACTTGTGAGTTGGTCACTTACAGAGTAGCAGAAATTTTTTGGATTTATGGGTGACTGTATTCTACAGCAATATATTTGAGAGGCAACAAGAGAAACCAAAACTCTTAATCCGATTATCAGTAGTGACTTTTCATGCATTAAGAATTCTTGTCAGTGGAACCAACTGTTGTGATATTACTAAATGTAAATTTTTAAAGGAAGACATTCAGGGAAGTAATCACATAAGCTACTAAACTTTTTACACAAACAAAGATAAACTGTTCAAGGTTTAGACTTAAAGGGATGTCAGATGAACTGACAAGAGCAGGGGCAGAAAAGAAAAATATATGGAATGCACAAGAAAGATATATGAGATCAGTGGATACAGAAATCTACAGGAGGTGTAAATTAGTCTCTAATCAAGTCATGAATGGGGTATAGGCAAGATAAGACAAGTCATACCATGAATGGGGTATAGGCAAGATATTTGGTTTTTTCGGAGCATTACCAACTAAGGCCATATTGCTCTAGGGATATGTGGTGATCATTACCTGACCATTCCACATCCTCTGTATTTGGTGGTCATGGGCTTGAACACTGGTCTAATCAAGAAGCATGTGCTGCTGCTCCTGCCCACCTGGCTACGGAGGCGCCGATGAATTTGAAGTGCTGGTCAAGATATCAAAGGCAGATATTGTTGGGATATCAGAGACGTGATGTCACACAGATATAAGCAATGCAGAATTGGAATTTGGGGATTACAATGTGTACAGAAAGGATAAACAGGATAGGAAGTGTCCGAGCTATAACTCGGACACTTCCTATCCTGTTTATCCTTCCATTCCTTGTCGTGGAAGTTGATAGCCTAAATAAGTTTAAGGCTCAGCTGGACAGGTATTTTGAACGAACAGAGGGGTGAAGTAGTGGTTTTTTTTTTTTTTTTGGCTGATGCTGCATAAGCTTGCTTTCTTGCATCAAATGCCTCTACTAATGCTAATGCTAAAAGTGAAGGAAGGGTATTTTGTTAGTTAAGAAACACATAAAATCTAAGGAAGTGCATCCAGTTGATATTTATGAACAGTGCAATGTTGAGTCAGTTTGGTGTGACATAAGCACTGGGAAAAGGAAAATGAGAGTAGGAGTGTTTTATAGGCCTAATGACCCTGATGAATACAACATGAATTACTGGTCAACAGTGGGCCAGTAAATCAGAATGTCCTGTAATAGGAAATTTTAACTTTCCAGATATTGATTGGAACTAGTGGGATGGTCACTCGCACACTAGCAAGACTTTTGTTAATTTATTCGATGAGTTTTCTATGGCAACATGTTCGAGGGGCAACCAGAGGGAATAATACTCTTTATTTCATTATCAGCAGTGATTATTAATGCATTAAGAATTTGCAGATAAAGAAACCATTAGGTGACAGTGATCAAAGTCTACTGATGTGGGATTTACTTAAAGATGTAACTACAATCAAGGCTAAAGGGAAGGGAAGGGCTTTTGCTTTCGTAAAGGTGACTACAGGGGTCTTAGACAGTTTTTAAATTCTGTACACTGGGATCAACTGATGATGTTACCAACGTTGAATTTTAAATGGGAAGCCTTTAAGGACTAAATTTTGGAGGCTACTAGGCTTTTAATTCCAACAAAGAAATACTGTTCAAGGTTCAGGCCTAAATGGATGTCAGATGAACTAATGAGGTTCATGGCAGAAAAGAAAAATGAATGGGATGCATATAAATTATCAGTGACACAGAAGCCTATGGTAGATATAAGCTAATGTGTAATCAAAGTCACGGAGGTTAGGCAAGTGAGGGCAATTACAAAAAATCTTTGGCAAAGGATGTAAAGAAAAACAACAAAGATTTCTTTACTTATGTAAACTCTAGAAGAAATGGAATGAATCAGATTGGTTCACTTGATATCAGTGGTCTGACTGTTGATGATCGTACTCAGATAGCTGACAAACAATGAGTATTTTGCATGTACGTTCACATGCATGAGGAATTCTGTAAGGAAGGAGTGGATAGAAGTTTACTAAACTCTAACATGGAGCTGAACAATTTTGTAATAATGGAGAGCAAAGTGGAGGAGAAATTGAAGTTAAACATCAAAAAGGCAAATGGGGTAGATGGAATCTAAGCAAACCCTTAGCCATAATTATGACAGCATCCTTAGATTCAGGGAACATAATAGGGCCATTTGCCTAGAGACTCTACACACTCTTCAGTCACAGAGCGTTTTTGATTGATGCAACACTACCTCAATCCCAGTCATGACAGCGAGGTGGCTGACCAATCCCGTCATTACTATCACCGTCTGTGGTTAGATTCGCTATACATATCTGGTTGTTGCAACATTTTAAACTGCAATACAGGTGTACAACTACACCAAATTTTAGAGTCTGTAGTGTTACAACATGACAAACACTGGCAGTCAGCCCATATACGCATCCTGTATCAACAACAATCACCAAGGGTATGTCTGCAAGGGGCAAAGGTTGATGACGTTGTAGAGCAGATATCATCTTTTAAGGGCACAAAAAGTGATATAGTTGTACACGTTGGTACTAATGATATTAAGAGTAGGAGACCGGCAGAATTACTTAAAAGGAAAGGTCACTGTTGAAAAAAAGCCGTGAATTAGGGTTCAATTTGAAAGTGTCTGCAATTGTAACCAGACACGATAGAAGGGAGTATATGATGAGAGCCTTGTCGATCAATTCGGCCCTGGAAAGATTCTGCAAGGCTCAAGGGGCAGAATTTTTTTCAGCCTGGTCTGTACTTGTTAACAGGAGAGACTGCTTCTACAGGGATGGGATACACTTAAATAGAAAGGGTGCAAGAATATTTGCTGATGCTATCGAGGCAGTGTTAGGTGGGTCAGAAAACTGCTAGCTTAGAGGGATACAAGGACTAATAGATTAACAGTAGCCACTGGCAGAGGTGAAAGTGATTCTTGCACTGCTTCTATTGGAATGAGCAGAAGCCTGGAAAACAAGATGCAGGATATTTCAGAGACTGCTGGTAGTCATTGCGGTACAAGTAAACACATGGGTTGTGTTAGGGTAGCTAAGAATAGGAACAGGTGCATGTACACTTGAGTGTACACCAATGCTAGGAGTTTGATAAATAAATTTGATGAATTTGAGGTATTGCACAAAGCATCAAAGGTGGATATTGTTGGAATATCAGAGACGTGGTGTCACACAGATATAAGGAATGCAGAACTGGAATTTGGGGACAACGTCTATAGAAAGGACAGACAGGATAGATAGGGAGGTGGGGTTATGCTATTAGTTAAGAAACACACAAAATCCAAAGAAGTGAAGCCAGTCGACATCACTGGACAGTGCAGTGTCAAGTCAGTTGGGTGTGACAAACATTAGGAGATCAAAATTGAGAGTTTGTTTGTTTGTTTGTTATTTGGTTTTTAGGAGCATTAGCAACTAAGGCCATATTGCTCCGGTCATTCCCTAACCTTTCCGTATCCTCTGTATTTGGCGGTGACGAGCTCAAACCCCAGTCTAATCAAGAAGCATGTGCTACGCACTGCTGCTCCTTCCCACCTGGCTATGGAGGTGCCTCAAAATTGAGAGGAGTGTGCTATAGGCCTCGACTCTGATGAGTATAATAAGAAACTGTACGGGGAAATAGAGTGGGCCAGTAAATCTGAGTCTTATAATGGGGGATTTTAATTTCCCAGATATTGACTGGAATTTGTGGGTTGGTCACTCACACACTAGCAAGGCTTTTGTGGATTTATTGGATGATTGTTTTCTACATCAGCATGTTCGGGAGGCAACTAGAGGGAGTAATACTCTTGATTTGATTATCAGTAGTGATTCTTCATGCATTGAGAATAGGTGGCAGTGATGACAGTGTGCTGAAGTGGGATTTACTTGAGGTAACTACCATCAGGGGTAAAGGGAAGGGCTATTGCTTTCGTAAAGGCGACTACAATGGTCTCAGACAGTATTTAAATTCTATACAGTGGGTGTTGATGTTACCAACATCAACAACTGATGATATTACCAACAGCAAATTCAAAATGGGAAGCATTCAAAGAACTTATCTTGGAAGCCACTAGGCTTTACATACCAACTAAGAATTATTGTTCAAGGTTTAGGCCTAAATGGATGTTGGATGTACTAATGAGACATGTGGCAGAGAAGAAAAATGCATGGGATACATATAAATTAACACGTGACACAGAATCCTATGATAGATATAAGCTGGTCTGTGACTTGGTCTCCGAGTCATAAAGGAGGTTGGGCAAGCAAAGGCAGATTATGAGAAATCTTTGGCAAAAGATGCAAAGAAAAACAGCAAAGAGTTCTTTACTTATGTAAACTCTAGAAGGAAGGGTCGATGAATCAGATCGACCACTTGATATCGATGGTTCAACTGTTGATGATCCTGCTCAGGTAGCCAAGAAACTAAATGAATATTTTGCATCGACATTCATACATGAGGAGTTGTTCAGCGAGGGGAATGCCAGAGGTGTATTCAACTCTGGCAGTAAGCTAGATAATCTTGTAATAACTGAGAGTAAAGTGCAGAAGAAATTGTTGAAGATAAACACAAGAAAGGCACCTGGGGTGGATGGGATCCATCCAGTTATATTAAAAAGGCAGCAAAGGAAGTAAGCAAACCATTAGCCATAATTATGAGAGCTTCCTTGGACTCAGGGGAGGTACCCGTAGACTGCAGATGTGCAAATATGACCCCAATTCACAAAGGAGGATCAAAGGCTGACACAAATAATTATAGACCTGCGAGTTTAACTTCTGTTCCAGGAAAATTAATGGAGGCACTGGTTAAAGAAGCACTGCAGGATCATCTAGACAAGACTTCAGCTATAGCTCTCAGACATCATGGTTCTGTTAAGGGGAAGTCTTGCCTGACCAATTTTATTGGATACTATGATGCAGTCACAAAAGAGCTGGATGCAGGGAATAACTTTGATATCATATACTTGGATCGTAGAAAGGCTTTTGATACTGTTGCACATGGAAGACTGCTGCACAAATTGGAGCAGTGTGGTATAGGAGGTAAATTGCTGCTATGGATAAAGGGGTGGTTGAGGGGGAGAAGACAGAGAGTGGTAATCAATGGACACTGCTCATCGTGGACTAATGTTATTAGTGGAGTCCCTCAGGGTTCAGTGTTGGGTCCATCATTGTTTTCTGTATTTATAAATAATATTGATGATGGTATATCAAGCTTAATGTCCAAGTTTGCAGACGATACAAAGGTTGGCAGGGTTGTTAAGGACACTACTGACGCTATGCTGCTGCAACAGGATCTGGAAAGGTTGAGCAGATGGGCTGAGAGGTGGCAAATGAAGTTTAACATTGACAGTACTACATATGGAAAGTACTACATATGGGAAACAGCAACCCCAGAGCAACGTATCAACTCTGTGGTACTACACTGACAGTAGTAGAGAATGAAAAGGACCTGGGGGTAATTGTGCAGGCAGATATGAAGTTCTCTGAGCAGTGCAGATGGGCTGCAAGAGTAGCTCATGGTGTCTTGTCAATGATATACAGGAATTTTTCTTGCAGGGATAAGGAGGTGGTTATTCCTTTGTATAAGGCAATGGTCAGGCCACACCTTGAGTACTGTATACAGGTCTGGAGGCCTCATTTCAAGAAGGATGTAGAGCTGCTGGAACGAGTACTGAGAAGGGCAACGAGATTAGTGAATGGAACAAAGGGTTGCTCTTACGAACAAAAGCT
Organism: Mastigoproctus giganteus; assembly: GCF_048544385.1. Classification (NCBI taxonomy): domain Eukaryota; kingdom Metazoa; phylum Arthropoda; class Arachnida; order Uropygi; family Thelyphonidae; genus Mastigoproctus; species Mastigoproctus giganteus. The sequence goes on along the minus strand of NC_143580.1, from coordinate 118,939,822 downwards.
TAAGTTTTGCAAATTACAGTGTCTGGAGACTAGGCACGAGCAAGGTGATCTGATAGAGGTGTATAAAGCCTTGAATGGTTTGAGCATGCTCAATGCTGATGGGATTCTTCCTCTTGCTTAGAATAATCACCTGAGCGGGCATAAATTCAAATTGAGGAAAGACAGATGTAGGATGAATGTGCGGAAATTTGCCTTTAGCCAGTGGGTAGTTGGTTGGTGGAACAGACTTCCATCCCTTGTTGTGGAAGTTGATAGCCCAAATAAATTTAAGGCTCAGCTGGACAGGTATTTCGAACGAACGGAAGGGTGAAGTGGAAGTTTTTTTTTTTTTTTTTTTTATGGCTGATGCTGCATACGCTTGCTGTCTTGCATCATATGCCTCTACTAATGCTAAGTCTACGTAGTAAGTGATTCAGCATTCTTGGATATATGTGCATGTTCTCTCACCCAACGTGAGCACACACACTGCTCATTCCATTCCTAATGTTTTTATATTATATTTACACGTGTGTAACGTACTTCTACAGCTGATGAAGAGATTCGTTATCTCGAAAGCTACTGTCATTAAATATACTTAGCTACTGCTTTTACTGGACAAACTGAATTTATTTCTTAATTATGGAACCCAGTGCTACAGGCCTCTTCTATTTTATGGTATGAGTCCTGTTTCATCAACTGGAAGGGATAAAGCTATCTTCTATTCAGCTGTAGTCTGGAAATGTTTACTTCAATGTATTTTCCAAAAATACCACAAATCTCTCCTGATCCACTGAATACTGATTTTCATCTGAATTGAGAAAATGATTGGAAATGATCACTACCATTGGGGAGGGGGTTCTTCCAATTCAATTCACTCAGTATTATGTACATTGTGGGAGAACATAATGCCAGTCAATGGCTGATGTGTTTCCTCTACCAAGATTTATACAGCTTTGGTGTATATACCTCAAAATGGGGATGTTTAGTTGCAAATAGATGGATGTTATTTATTCCTTCAGATATTTGAACTGCCACTGTCTCAATATACTCTTGTAGGAGTGAGTGTGTGTCATAATTTCAACACCTCTTTTAGAGGCGTTACTCTGCTCCTCATGGTAGATATTATAGTTAGAGAGTCAAATAGCTATTTGTGGAGTTGAGTTTCTTGCAAACTTACTGCTATTGGTTTAAAACAAAAGCTCGGATCTTATTTAGCCCATCCTCATTCTCTCTTATGCGTCTAGAGGTCCACTGAATAAGACACTGCATTATTTCCTTTGGTATTATTAGTTAGACTGACTGTTTTTCAGATCCTGATCCATATTATTTTCATTTCATCCATTTCTATTTCTCTATACGCTGCCCAAAAGAAAATTAAATAGCCCACAGGACTATTTAATTGTAACTTTGATTTTTCAAAATGCATACATGGGTAAAATATATATTGTGAAAAAAAAAAAAAAAAAATAGGTTATATTATCAAGCAGCCTTGACAATATAACCTATCAATATAGCACAATTACTTCACCTGGAACAAAGGTGAAGTAATTGTGTAAAATGTTTTGCTTTTTCTGCCCCTTCCAAAAATATACTGTATTTTTTGAAAGGGAAAGTAATTTTATTTTTACTGTATAGTGTACATTTTATATTTATCAGACATTCCAAGTACTGTATGTTACCTTTTTCTCTCAAAAAGGCTAAACTTAAACTGTGTTATATACACCAAGTTACAGTAGAGAAATGTAGTATTTTTCACAGCTTTTATTTATGGCTGTGATGTGACCACCCAAAATCTGGGATATTACAAGATCTTTTCCCTCAATTTGAATTCTTAACTTAACCCTAAATAGTTTCCTTCATGTTTGCTTTATTTTTATACCTACAGGCATGTCCTCTTTCACTGCAGCGAAACACGGCGGAGATGAACTTATGGTCCAGGTGCTGCCATTCATCAGACACGTATTTATATTTAATTATGTACTAGGGGTCTTCGGCCCATGCTCGCTTTGCTTGCCAACCCCCGGGCACAATTTTCTACGTAAAATGTAGAGGTATGAAGAAGTAAGTAAAATATTTTTTACATAAAAGACACACCTGTCGTAAAGCACTGATCAATATCTAATCAGGAAATGACCTATGTAATGATTTACCTGTGAATTTGTAGTGATGTAACTGCCCCACCCACTTGTAACAGGTGACCTGCATCCCTCTTCTCCCATTGGCTACCCCACCATGCGGCATTCTAAAGGTCAAATAAATAACACTGTAATTATTTACCTGCGTTTACAAAGGTCACTTAAGAAAACACCCTTTGCTTCAGGTTCCATAATGCATGAGGAATGCTGTTGCATCCGAAAGAGCAGGACTAAAATATTTAACTAAAATATTTACAACTATACAAATATTTTAAATATTTACAAAATACTAAACTATTTACAAATATACAAACTATACTGGGACGATAGGTCCCTTCTTTTAATATACAAAAAGTGTTACAATGGAACATCAAATGATGCCAGGCATAATAAACAGTGAAGCACGAGTTTGGTGAACGTTATGGAGGCAGTTGTCTTTCAATGGAAGACAACAATGTAATTATTTACCTGTGCATTTGTAATGACAATTGCCCCACTCTTTTCTCCCGTTGGCTCGAATAAATACTTTTTTTAATGTATAGAGAGATATTATATTATGTTACAAGATCTGGAAGGATCAGAACCCAGGTTGCTGGATTTCTCAATTTTGACTGTACTGAGAACTAACATATAAAGAAAATCATCAATCGTATTTCAGTTCCTGGAACTGTTCCCATTCCAGTTCCACCTTCAGTCCAGGCCATCACATTCATGTTTCCAGTTCGTGATACCACCATCAGTCACTATCACTGTCTTTAGTTCAAGTAACCATCTTCACCACCACCTTCGACTTAGACAGTTTCTAACTATACCAGTAGAATGCTGAACAACCACCATGTTTTCCTGTCTTCTATCTCCTGTTGGCCTTAGGCTGGTCCTGAGGCATGATCATCTGCTGGCAGAGGCTATCCTTTGTGGAATCTATATCTCTTCCTTGTATTTCCTTTTTTTTTTTTATACTTGTCTTTTCCTTTTTTACTGTCTATCAGGTGTTTACTTTTTATCCTTCCTCCTTTTCTGCTTTTCTTCCATAAATTGTTTTTGACCTTGCTGGCACTAGCCTTGTGATGGTGCAGGGCTTATTGGTAGTTTTCTATAAATTTTTTTTTGATATTATTATTTTCAAAAATTTTAAACACATCACATGGTACACTGTGATGATTGTATCATCACAGTATATTGCAGTGGAGTTGAACTAGTGTTTGGGAGCCACCCTACATAAGATACTAAACATGTGTACAAGTACTAAGCATTACACACCTGGATATAAAAGAATTTATGAGTAGTTATGTTTACCAGTTATAAATGGTATTATTGCACCAAATGTTTTCATTTCCGGAAAAGTCTGGTGCAGAGAAAACACGTCTCAGAATCGGTACTTCAAGTGATCCCCATACTGTTTCCATTTGCCACTTCAAATTTCATGCCAATTTTGAATCAACCACCTCTGTGTTCTACTTAATAATAATGGTGGTAAAACAAAAGTACTTCCTGAAAAAAAATTTAAGTGTGAATTTCAAGATTTGAAGTGTGATGGTTAGCAAAATTGAGCACTTCTAAGCAAAACTGAAGTGCCCAATGAAAACTTAACTCAAATTAAAATGATAAAATATACCATGCACAACCAAATTGACTGCAATATATCAATAGCTGTTTCATCAAGGGATTTTATTGGTCATTAACAAGGCTAATAAAAGCAAAAAAACCCTTTGCTTATTTTTTAAGGCTTTAAGAATGCACAGGAGGGTTGGAAAAATTTAAAACTTTTATCTGTTTGTGCCTTGGAAAAAGTCTTGTCTTAGAGATAAAGGTTTAGAAGAAAAGCAAAATTACTGCTTGAAAACAAATTGAACATCTTGCCAATGATCTAGAATCTCATAAAATGGTAATAGAGCTTGCTGTTTTCTCCCAGAAAACACATTACTGATTCCAGCAATAGCACAAGGTGATGACAAAATGTTTCAAGTGCTGTTATTGAAAAATTTTCAATAAAAATCTTATTTCAGTGATAAAGATGGTAAAGCTTTCTAGAAATCAAAAATGTCTATAAAAATTTATTTACGCATTCTAAAATTATACAGATTTGTTGACATACTCCTGGGTTTGAATAACTTCAAGAAATTGACTAGTAGTGGGTGGTATGCACATGGTATGAACTTCTAAAATAACAAGAAAACCATGATTAGTGATGGAGGAAAAGGTGAAACAGTGGCCTTGTGGATTTCTGATGCTGACATTTATCTTTTATTATGAGTTGCTGAGATCAACTTGAAACCAGGGTGAAGAAAGAGCAACAGAGTTTTAATTGCTCAGAAAAATTTGCAATCTTGCATCAAAAAAAAAAAAAAAGACTGAATAAAACTGATACAACAAAAATTAGCTGGTTTTTCAAAAAGAAAAGTTGTTGTTATGAAAACAGCAAGATGCATTTACTCACTAATCAGTTTTTTTTTTTTTTTTTTTGTTGGGGGGGGGGGAATTTAAAATGGGAAACTTGACAAATTTATTCTTCATTCTGACAATATATTGCATAATAAGTTCAAAACACATCAACAGAAACAAAAATATAAATTTATAATTTTTACTGTTTTTGCCATACAGAAAACAATAGAGGGTTAAAACTAGATGGTTAACATACTGTATGAAACCTTATGTAATCACAATTTTTGAACATAATTAAAGATATAAAACAACGTAAAAATATGTATCTTTCGGAATAAACAGTCTTTTAAACTGGAACATATGATATTCTATTTTACTCTCTATCATGCATCCGTTTCTCATATGCTAGCTCCTTGGTTCTATACCTTAACAAAAAACTAAGCTGTTAATACAGCACTACTACTACTAATAATAATAACAGTAATACTTATAATACTGCTCCTTGTAGCACTGCCAATAATATGCAATGAGATTTTCAACTTAAAATTCAAAATAGACATACCTTCTCCACACCAGACAAAGAAATAAGACTCCTAACATGATATAGCCAATGTTGCTGAAGACGTGATTGAAATCAGTAAAAACTCCAAGTGGATGAGAGCACAAAAAATTGTAATAACAAATATCCTGATCGCCAGTACTATGAAAAACCTGGAGGGGAGGGAGGAAAAAAACTTAACTACAGCAATAAGTGAATCCTATATTTATTTTAATCACTTCAGTTACTAATTATAATTTTTAATGAAGCTTTAATCAAATAATTAATCAAAATATACCATCAATTTGTATATTACTCAAATTCCTATAATTAAAAGATCTCATTTCTGCCCCCAACTCACCACCTAATTTTATGTTTCTAGTCTTCAATCAAGCAAGTTACACAGAAATTCAATTACAGTAAAACCAGTAATTTGGACAAATAGGTGGAAGCAGATAGCCAAATCAGCAAAAAGTCCAAATTATATGTAACTATTTTCAAGTTGCCATTCAAAAAAAACTTCAAATGTATTCAAAATCCAGCAACATATATTAACTTGATATCATGACATTATGGCAAAACAAAATTTAATAGAAAGAGTATCAATCACATGTAAACAGTTCCTCTTCAGTTATGTTATATTTTTCTAATTAAATCAGAAATTTTATATACTGTAAAAGTCCTATGTACTGCTGTTTCATAATGTTGTTTTTTTGTTTCCTCTTAGGGTTAAGAATATTTTTTTGAATTCCTTATAAGAATTACAAATTTAATGAGAGTATCAGAGCAACTACTGATTTCTTGCAATTCAGCTTTTATTTATTTACTTTTACTTCACTTTCATTTACATATTTGCCACCACTCACCTGAACTGCGATTATTACTCCTTTAGTTATATATGAAATCTATCCTCATTATCTTCTAGCTAGTAACTGCACCCACATTTTAAATACAGGTAGTTCTCGACTTTACGAGTTAATTCGTTCCTAGTGTGCGCTCGTAAAGCGGGAATTTATTTCCCATAGACATAAGATTAAAATTAGGGGATACGTTCTCAACAATGAAATTAGTTAGCTAATTAGTTTATGTTTAAACAATGATTGATTTATCGAAAGAAATGAAAATGTAGCCTGTAAAATCAAAGCAAATTATAATAATAGAGAAATTATTTACGACTTACAAATGTTAAAGAATGTTTATTCTTCACCATCTTCAACTAAATGCACACTCATCGATCTGTTGCATAAGGAGTAGTCTTCTTCAGAAATGTTTCAGGGGGCATTCATTTCCAAGATAATCTTCTCTTTTAATTATAAATTTCACGATTGCATGCATAAGCACTTTTTAATGGCACACACAAATTGCAATTAATATGATTTGCGTGGAGTAACAAGTTTACGAAGCTTAAAAAAAAAAGGAATGAGGACAAGATTCTGAAAATTCATTTATGTTTTTTATATGATTGAAGATTTTAGTAAAGGGGAAACACATTTCACCATAATAACGTAAAAAACCACACAATTCCAGCTATTGGTATTTTTGCAAATGCAAGAAGATCGAGTTTACTACCTGTTTATAATTGCTTGCAGTAACAGAAAAGCCCAATAAACAGGAAAGTCCAAATTGTTTTATGGTCATGACCTCCAGAAATGTGCTTTAGAAAAATATCACGAAGCCGTACAAAATTGGTTCTTATAACAGATCATATGATAACGATGAAACTGCAGTGCATCTTAGTGATTTGAATTGGTAAATATTACAATTTACAAACCATGCTCACCTTTTATATGGCCTTAAGCTCACGCTTGTGACCTTAAAAATGACATTTTAGAGAGATGAATAGCTTAGTTATACAGCAAAAATTTCAACTTCCGAGATCTTGAAATGAATTACCAAAAAACAATGTGTTATTGGGTTCAATTTACGATATTTTAATGATACGATGGTGTCTTTGGAACCGATTCATATCGTAAAGCAGGGTATAGCTATGCATGTGGTTTGTAATGCAGTATTTATGAATGTTTAACATTCATTTTTTGCAATTAATGTTCATATTTTCGATTTTATTGATACTTGATATTTGGGGGGAAAAAACTCGTAAAGTGAGAACTGCCCATATCCTTATTTGCTACAGTTTCGCAGGACTGGGTGCAAAAATATTTGCTCATATTATTGAGGCAGTTTTAGGTAGGTTGGAAAACTAATAGATGGGGGGGATACACAGACTAATAGATTAACTAGAACAACAGACAGCAGTGAAAGTGATTCTTGCACTGCTTCTACTGTAACATGCAGCAGCCTGGAAAGAAGGTGTTGGGGATTTCAAGCCCTATTGTGGGTCATCATGAAACAAGCAAGCAAATGGGATGTGTTAGGATGAACAGGCATGTATACTCAAATATACTAATGCTAGGAGCATAGCAAATAAATATGATGAATTTAAAGTACTGATTAAGTCATTAAATGCAAAGATTGTGGAGATATCAGAGGCACTGATATCTCCACAATCACTGGTTTCACTCAGGAATTCAAGACACAGAATTTGAATAAGGGAAGCACAATGTGTACAGAAAGGAAAAACAGGAAAAGAAGGGTAGGCTGGGGTTATGGTTTTAGTTGAGAAGCATATTAAATCTAAGACAGGGCATCCAGTTGACATGGGTAGCCAGCACAATGTTGAGTCAGTTTGATGTGACATGAGCACTGGAAAAACAAAAATGAGAGTAGGAGTGTGTTAGAGACCTAATAACTGTGATATGCATAACAAATGGGGGATGTCTAAAAATGGGAGATTTTAACTTTCAGACATTGACTGGATTTTGTGAGTTGATTACTCACAGACTAGAAAGACTTTTTTTGTAGATTTACTGGATGACTGTTTTCTATAGCAGCATGCTAGAGAGGCAACAAGAGAAAGCAATACTCTGATCTGATTATCAGCAGCGATTCTTCATAAATTTAGAACCTGTAGGTAAAAGGCCTTTGGGGAGGGCAGTGATCACAGGGCATCTCATTAGTTCATCTGACATCCGGATGTCAGATGAACTAATGAGACTTATGGTGGAGAAGAAAATTTCATAGAATGTATATAAGTTATCAGATGATATAGAAGCCTATGGTAGATATAAACTAGTCTGTAATCAAGTCACAAAGGAGGTTAGGCAAGCTAAGGCAGATTAAAAGAAGTCTCTAGCAAAGAATGCCAAGAAAAACAGCAAAGACTTCTTTTATTACATTAACAGTAGAAGGAATGCTGAAACATATGGTCTAGTTGAGGTTGATGGTTTGAAAAACTGCATAGGTATTTTGCATCTACATTCATGCATGAGGGGTTCTTTAGGGAGGGAAATTCCAGAAGTTCATCAAAATCTAATGGGGAGATTTTGTGAAAACTGAGAGGAAAGTGAAAGAGAGATTGTTGAAGTTAAGCATAAAAAAGGTACATAGGGTGAATGGGATCTATCCAATTATATTAAGGGAGGCAGCAAAGTAGGTAAGCAAACCCTCAGCCATAATTATAAGAGCATCTTTCAATTCATGAGAAGTCTCTATGGGCTGGAGATATGTAAATGTATCTCCAATTCACAAAGGGGATTAAAGACATGAGAAATTACTGACCTGTTAGCTTAACAGGTCAGTTCTAGGGAAATATAATGGAGTCTCTGGTTAAAGAAGTAATGCAAGATCATCTAGACTAGGGAATGCAGTTATACTGCAGTCACAGCATGCATTTGTTTACAAGTAAACCTTGTCTAACCAATCTGACTGGATATTATGATGCAGTAAAAAAGTATTCAAATGTATGCAAAAAATAATTTTTATATCATATACTTGGATTTCAGGAGAGCTTTTGATACTATTGCAAATAAAAAACTAATGTAAAAATTGGAGCAGAGTGGCATTAAGGGCAAATTACTGCTGTGGATAAAAGGATGGTTACTAATGGTCACTGCTCTTCGATAACTAATGTAGTAGTGTCCTCCAGGGTTCAGAGCTGGGTCCATTGTTGTTTTCTGTATCTATTAATGGTGATGAAGGCATATCTGGCTAAATGTCCAAGTTTGCAGATGATACATAGATTGGTAGGGTGGTTAATGATAGTATGCAACTACAACAAGATCTAGAAAAGTTAGGCAGATGGGCTGAGAAATGGTAACTGAAGTTGGTATGTTACTCTGGAAGTAACCCCAGAGTAATGTACTAACTGCGTGGTGCTACACTCAGGGTAGTTGGAAAATGAAAAGGATTTGCGGGTAATTGTATAGTCGGATATGAAGTTCTCTGAGCAGAGCAGATGGGCTGCCAGGACAGCTCATGGGGTTTAGTCTATGATACGCGGGAAAAATTTCTAGAAGGGATGACGAAGTGATTATCCTATTGAATAAGGCAGTGGATAGGGCACATCTTGAGTACTGCATACAGGTCTGGTGGCCGCCTCATTTTAGATAGGATGTATATCTGTTGGAATGGGTGCAGAGAAGGCCAAAAGATTGGTGAAGAAAATGAAAGGGTGGTCTTACAAGACAGGCTTCAGTTCTGCAAATTGCAGCACTTGGAGACTAGGCAACTGCAAGGTGATCTGATTGAATTCTTTCTCAGAGTACACATAAGGGGGGGGGGCATAAATTCACATCAAAGAAGAATGGCTGCAGGACAGATGAGCAGAGGTTTGCCTTCAGCCAGCAGACCACTGATTATTGGAACAAACTTCGATCTAGTGTTGTTGTTGTTTTGGTTTTTAGGAGCATTAACAACTAAGGCCATATTGCTCCAGGATATGTTGTGCTCATTCCCTGACCTTTCCGCATCTTCCGTATTTGGTGGTGAAGGGCTCAAACTCTGGTCTAATCAAGAAGCATGTGATACGCACTACTGCTCCTTCCCACCTGTCTACGGAGGCACCCAATCTAGTGTTGTGAAATTGAGCAATTTGACAAGGAAGAACTAGATAAATTTTTGAAGGGGGATGGACAAGTGTGAGATTTTGTTTTTAATTTTTGATAACTGCTTGTTTTCTTTTATTGATGAACAATAATTACTCATTTTTTCAAATTTATATTAATATATTTTTGAAAACTAAAAATTTCCTAAAATATTATTTATTTTATCAGATTACCTTTATTGAAAGATAGTTCAGACTGTGTTGGTAGTTGTTATCAGTTAGTATTATAGTTACTTCAGTAGTGTCGGCTAGAGGCGACTTGCATGAGCCAATTGTTAAATTTTCAAGAATTTTTCGAGCCAGTTAAACCGACAATGGCTATAAACTGTAGATTGGCATGCACTTTCAATCAACAATGGCTAGCGGCATTTCAGTAATAAGCTTTTATATCGTTACATGGAAAATCGAGCCAGGGTGCATTTATTTTGGCACCCCTTTGTGCTTCCTTTCCCCCACCCCCTTCCCTATGTAGCAGCTTGTGTAGGGATTATCTCTGCTAGCAATTTTACTGCAATATAATTTCCAACAAACAATTGCTTAATTTTGCCTGGGCTGCTTCTTCTTAAGGTTGACATTCCCATGCTCAACATGTGTCAAAGATTTCATGTTTCTAGAATTGTTGTGATATTGTCACGTATTGGATTTAATGATGATAAATTTATTGGGAAAAGATTTAGTGGATTGGGATGCAACTCCATTTGTCAAATTATGGTTGAATCACAACCATAGACTGGCTACAGATACAAGAGCGTGGCAAAAGTCAACAAAAACATTTTATGAGAATCAATTGGCTATATGGAAATTATAATAAAAAAATAATATTTTATTATTGTTTGAAATTTTTTTATTCCAAATTGTTGCAAATCAGTAAAACTTACATTAAATGTATATACATATATTCTTGGTCTTGTTTTTTTTTTTTCCTTTAGCAAGCTGGTTGTTAAAAATTTACCAGCACACCACTTATAAGTGCAGTATTTTTTTTTTTTTTTTTTTAAATCCACATGAAGACATCAATTTAAATCTTATCTGGCCACTGGGTTAAATCAACTTGTATAATATACATTCTATATTATTATTATATAAATTTTTTTTCTGTTTGAATGGTTTCACTTCTTTTACAAAGTCATAAAAAACCATTCTGGAAGAAATTTGGGAATGTATCGTTAAATTCCTGAATGGAATTTAATGACACATTCCCAAATTTATTTTAACAAAAATATCCATTTTGGGTAAATAAAATACACACGTAAAAATTCAGTCTGAATTATTGAGGATTTGCTGAACATCCATTTTTATTACATACTTATTTATCTTTAAGTTTATTCATTTTTCACAATTTTATTTATTTTAATCCATAATGAGTCTGGCGAATTTTATTTCATATTCTGATTGTAGTTTTCATAAAGAGGCAGTATCTAGAGGTATTTAAAATGTTCATTTAGAGCTTACCAACTGGTTGGTTGCTCAATGAATATCCATTGGGTGAAGTAAGGCATCGGTGGATTCTGAGTGTCATCATCTTTTTTTTTCTGATTTATTGTCCAAAGGGAAAAATCTTCACCACACTCCCCACCTCATGACAAATTGCAGTTCATAGAAGCGCATGAGTAAAATATTTTTTTTTTATCACAAAGCAGCATGCCTTGCCTAATATCTACCTATTGGACAGATTAACCCATCATGGGCTGATAAATGTTTCAAATAATAATTTCTGTGAATACAACAGAAATATTTCAGAGTATTTCATACATAATTGTATCTGATAATAATAAATTAACACATTTAGCTTTATAAAATTTTATATATTTTTAAAATTGCATGGATAAAATGTCCCAAAAGTTATGGAACTACAGCTGTTTGAATTAAAAAAAAAAAAAAAAAAAAAGGCAAATGGTGTTTTGAGGAGTTAAAAAAAAAAATAATAGACATGCCTGGTATGAATAAACATTTTATTAGGCATATTTCTGCATATTCTTACTTATTTTATCATTTTTTTTTAACATTCAAAACTTCATAGCTATTTTTTTAAAAACTGAATGAATTACAGCTGTGCATCCAGTTAGAATCAGACACATATGATGTGACTCTTGTGTTTTTATTTTCAACTATAGAATTATGACTCACTATTTTTGCAGGTACTTTTTAAATGCCCCGTATGTATGTATATATATATATTTTTTTTTTTTTTTAATTACAATGATGTTAATGTTTGTTGAATAAAAATAGGAAAGCATTCCTTTTCATTAAAAAATTCATTTATTTCATTTCTACCAACAGTTACATCATCATAAAAACAAGTTACATCAATACATGACTCTTCCTAGATAACTAATAAATTAAAAAATAAAGTAAAAATAAGTTATAAAATTACTGCCAATTTCTGAAAATTTCAACACTGTGAGCAAGGTGGTGGCATAGTAGTCTGTGAAAATGGAATGCAACACTAATGTTTGTATAAAACAGCATTCCCAGCAATTTCTGAATGGAAGGATTGCACCTACTGAGATTACATCATAAGTCAATATAAGCACAGTTATGCAGTGGTTTGAAAGACAAGCCAAAATCAAGCATTCCTCACACCAGGGGGATTGTCAATGTGACAGAAAATTTTTCATGTAATATAAACAGGCTGACAGATAGGCAATCGGTGTCCTGTCTATAATTTATGGGGCCTTTACTAGTAAGGAGAAAAACATTATCCTTCTTTATAAGGCAATGGTTAAACACAGTATTTGGAATATTGTAGTCAGGTTTGGCACCCATACCTGACTACAATATTCAGAAAGCTATAGAACTTCCAGAGAGGATTCAAAGAAGGGCAACCGGTAAGTAAAAGAGTGCAAATCAATGTACTTATAATAAGGCTTGGATGGTGTGGAGTGGACTGCAAAGTTTGACAGCCAGCCATCTAAGGGGAAATCTATTTCAGGTGTATAAAGTGCTGAAGGGTAGTATTAAGTAAAACGAACAAGGAAGGTCCGTTCTTCCCTGTGAGTGAGACCTGAACCAGAGGACACAAATATAAAATCTTGAGAAATAACAGAAATCTGGATCTTGTGAAGTTCATCTGTGGGTTGTCGAACACTGGAATAAGTTTCCTCTCAACACAGTGGAGGTGCAGTGTCTGACTATAAGTTTAAAGCAGAAGTGGATGGTTACTTTGTGTGTATGGGAACAGTCTGAATATTCTGTTTTATATTAATTATTATTATTTTATTTACTTTTTGGCTGAAGCAGAAAAAGTTCACTTTCTTGCATCATTTGTGGTTAAACTAATTCATGAAGACTGGCGCATTAAAATCTGGGAAATGTATGCAACAGTGGGAATAAGCTTTAATGTGCTGAAAACAACTCTGGATGATGGAATATAGGATATTGTGTACCAAGTGGATTCCACAAATGCTAATGCTAGATCACATGGTGTGGAGTGTGCAGGCCTGTACCAATCACGTGGAGTGGTATGAGACCATAGGTGATGATTTTTCTTCAGCATTGTCACCAGAGAAGAGACCTGGGTAGGTACACAACTATGAACCAGAATCAATGTGGCTATCTATGGGGTATCAAAAAGGACTCATTGATAAAGAAATTCAAGGCTCAGCTATCCACTGGAAAAATCATGTGTCCCATTTTTGGGAAAAAGAGAAGGGTTACCCTTGTGAATTTCTGTAACAAGGATATGTGATCAGTGTACTGAATAAGCTAAAAGATATGAAATGAAATTTTCTTCTTCAGTATGACAATGCCAGATCCCATGCTATAGCCTGACAAAGAACACCACTATGGAATTTGGGTGGATCATTCTGCCACATCTCCTGCACAGTACCATCAGACATTCACCCATTTGGCCTTATGTTTCCTTTTGTATGGAATACTCTGCTGATGATGCTGTCATTGTGGCCTAAAATAGTGGCCAGTGGAGGCTGACAGCAACTTTTAAGAATTGATGTAAGTGCAAGTTCAACAGTGGAAAATATGAATACAAAGTGGTGGTGAATATATACATGAAAAATTAAATTAAATTCTTAAACACTTTCAGGTATATAACATATATTTCAACTGTCACCCTGCAGTAGTAACCAAGAAAAACATTTGGGGCATTAGTTTCAAGTGACACTCATTATTATAATAGAAGCAATAAGCATTATGTAGATACTTCAAACACATAATAGTAAAACAGTTCTCCACAGCCTTCACAATAAACTGCACTATCTTGGTTTTGACATCAGCTGCAGCCTTCTTCCTCATTTGACTGAGTTTATGATGTCAGAAAACTCCAATGCTAGTAATGTGGTAATGGGACTACTGACAATGGAGAAAGAAAGAGACACCTTCAAGTTGGCAGAAAGTAAAATCATGAGGAGAAAGTTGTAAGAAGAGAAAGAGAGGGACAGGAAGTAAAATTAGGGCAACAACATGGAATGAGAGTATAACAGAGGAAAAAAAGAAAACCGAAAAACTTAAGGAAGAGTAACAGGGTAAGTATAGGGTTATATAGGGCTAGGCAGAAGGGAAGAGGAGACTTTAAAAGTTAAGATATAAAAGTCCTATATATTCAAAAAAAGAAAACCTTTGCTACAACAGTGTTGAAAAAAGAAAAGGTAATGTGTTACTGAAAGAATAATAAGGATGAATTTAAAGCAGGACCTAGAAGTAGGTATTACGACAACGTCAGAGTTTGACAATGAGGAAATATATGAATTGCATGAAAAAGTAGAAAAGTCCTCCACAGAAAGTAAAAAGGCCTCAGTAGCCAAGAGGTCAGAAGCAGGAGTGCAGTAGCACACGCTCTTTGAGTAGACCTGTGTTCAAGCCCTTCACTGCTAAATACGGTCGATCTGCCAACCTGCAATGGATAGCATGGCAGATTATGGTCCATTTCCCTCAACATAAATCGGTGAAGATGCTTCCATCCTGGTCAGAGCAGGAGTGCCGTAGCACACAATCTTTGAGTAGATCAAGTCCTTCACTGCTAAATACGGTCGATCTGCCAACCTGCAATGGATGGCATGGCAGATTATGGTCCATTTCCCTCAACATAAATCAGTGAGGATGCTTCCATCCTGCAGTGGATTGATAATGGCTGCAGTTTACCTTTACATTACCTTACCTGTGAAAAAGTAGAAGAAATAATTAATAGAGTGAAAAAGAATTATCTAGAAGTTATTGAGGGGTGTTGGAAGACAGTAGTGGCTGAGAGAAGGGATGGTGTCAGAAACTATGGATTAGGAAGGATGGATGAGGGAAAGAAATTAGCTGAATTTGGGAGAACAAATAAGTTGGCGACAAATACATGAGTTAAAAATTATAAAAGGAGGCTTTGACTTTAAAAATGGCAAGGGATGTGGGAAAATACCCACTGGATTACATAATGATAAGGGAAAGGTATAGGAACAATTTTGAAAAAATTTGCAGGGCATCCAGTTCTTGATATTAATAGCAATTACGGATGTAAGAGTAAAGTTTAAGAGAAATGGGAAGGCAAATAAGGATAAATGAGATACAGAAAGGACAAGGGATAATGGATAGGGAAAATTTTGAGGGAAGACTGAACAGAAATTGAGAGGTAAAGTCAAGAGTGAAGATGTGAATTACAACTGGACTGAAATAAGGAATAGGGTTACTGACAAAGTAATGATACAAGAAACAAACTAGAGCTGAAAAACTGTGTGTAGCAATGTAGAAAATGTGTGTAGAAATTATAAGGAAAATGGATCAAAAAAGCAGAAATATGAACATGGGTTGAAGACAGCAAAGACTAAGGGAATAGTGCAATTTTGACTAATACTGCAGATGGAAATAATTTATAGAAGTTTTATATGGGAAAAATGTAAGCAGGAATGAGATGAATATAGAATGAAAGAAAATAAATTTCACGTAATGATAATTGAAACAGAATCTACAACTATATAAGAGAACTGAAGAGCTGAAAGGTAATTGGAATCGATGAGTTTTCAAATGGAAATGTTTAAAGTAATAAGAAATACAGAGAAAAAGGAACAAAAATATGTATAAGATATGTGAGAAGGGAAAAATAGACATATTTTTTAAATAATACTAGCATTAATATTATTTAAAAAATAATACTAATACTCAGCAGCCTGGAAAGCAAGGCAATGGGAATTTCCAGGACTGCTGGGAGTCATAGTGGAACAAGTAAATACATGGGCTGTGTTAGGGTAACTAAGAGTAGAAACAGGTGCATGTATACTTGTATGTACACCAATGCTAGGAGTATAGTTAATAATTCGATGAGCTTGAAGTGCTAGTCAAGACATCAAAGGCAGATATTGTTGGGATATCAGAGACATGGTGTCACACAGACATAAGCAGTGCAGAACTGGAATTTGGGGAGTACAATGTGTACAGAAAGGATAGACAGGACAGGAAGGGAGGAGGGGTTATGCTGTTACTTAAGAAACACATAAAATCTAAGGAAGTGCATCCACTTGATGTGGGTGGACACATCAATGTTGAGTCTGTTTGGTGTGACATAAGTACTGGGAAAGGAAAAATGGGAGTAGGTGTGTCTTATAGGCCTAATGAATCTGGTGAGTATATTGAGTAATTGTGAAGAGAAACAGAGTGGGCCAGTAAATTAGAGTGTCTTATAATGGAGAATTTGATTTCCCGGATATTGACTGGAATTTGTGGTTTGGCCACTCATACACTAGCAAGGCTTTTGTGGATTTATTGGATGATTGTTTTCTACATCAGCATGTTCGGGAGGCAACTAGAGGGAGTAATACTCTTGATCTGATTATCAGTAGTGATTCTTCATGCATCAAGAATCTGCACATAAAGGAACCACTAGGTGGCAGTGATCACAGTGTGCTGAAGTGGGACTTACTCAAAGAGGTAACTACCATCAAGGGTAAAAGGAAGAGTTTTTCTTTTGTAAAGGTGACTACGGTGGTCTCATACAGTATTTAAATTCTATGCGGTGGAACCAACTGATTATGTTACCAACAGCAAATTCAAAGTGGCAAGGTGATTTTTTTTTTTTTTTTTTTTTGGTAGTTCTTGGCGCATAGGCTTCTGTGGCCATAATGCACCTCCCAAGGTTTTTTTGCAGTACTTTGATCCAAGCCCAAGGCAAGAATCGAACCCGCAACCTTTGGGTTGTCAGGCAGGCACTTTACCCACCCGGCTAGCCCGGTCGGCTAAATGGGAAGCATTCAAAGAATTAATCTTGGAACCTACTAGGCTTTTCATACCAACAAAGAAATATTGTTCGAGATTTAGGTCTAAATGGATGTCAGATGAATTAATTAGACATGTGACAGAATAAAAATGCATGGGATACATAGAAAGGGATGCAAAGAAAACCAGCAAAGAGTTATTTACTTATGTAAACTCTAGAAGGAAGGGAATGAATCAGATTGGTCCACTTCATATGGATAGTTCAACTGTTGATGATCCTGATCAGGTAGCTAACAAACTAAATGAATATTTTGCATCGACATTCACACACGAGGAGTTATTCAGGGAGGGGAATGCCAGAGGTATATTCAACTCTGGCAGTAAGCTAGATAACCTTGTAATAACTGAGAGTAAAGTGAAGGAGAAATTGTTGAAGATAAACACAAGAAAGGCACCTGGGGTGGATGGAATCTATCCAGTTATATTAAAGGCGGTGGCAAAGGAAGTAAGCAAACCCTTAGCCATAATTATGAGAGCATCCTTGGATTCAGGGGAGGTACCCATGGACTGGAGATGTGCAAATGTGACCCCAATTCAAAGGAGGATCAAAAGGAGACAAGTAATTATAGATCAGTGAGTTTAACTTCTGTTCCAGGAAAATTAATGGAGTCACTGGTTAAAGAAAAATTGCAGGAGCAGCTAGACAAGACTTCAGTTATAGCTCAGACACAGCATGGGTTTGTTAAGGGGAAGTCTTGTCTGACTAATTTGATTGGATACTATGCTGTAGTCACAAAGGAACTGGATGCAAAGAATAACTTTGATATCATATATTTGGATCTTAGAAAAGCCTTTGATACTGTTGTACATGGAAGACTGCTGCACAAATTGGAGCAGTGTGGCATTGGAGGCAAATTGCTGCTAGGGATAAAGGGATGGTTTTGTGGGAGAAGACAGAGTGGTAATCAATGGACACTGCTCTTCGTGGACTAATGTTATTAGTGGAGTCCCTCAGGGTTCAATGTTGGGTCCATTGTTGTTTTCTGTATTTATAAATGATATTGATGATGGTATATCAGGCTTAAGGTCTAAGTTTGCACACGATACGAAGGTTGGCAAGGTTGGTAATGACACTAATGACAGTACACTGCTGCAACAGGATCTAGAAAAGTTGAGCAGATTGGCTGAGAGATGGCAAATGAAGTTTAACATTGACAAATGTAAAGTACTACATATGGAAAGCAGTAATCCCAGAGTAACGTATCAACTCAACAATGACAGTGGTAGAGAATGAAAAGGACCTGGAGGTAATTGGGCAGGCAGATATGAAATTTTCTGAGCAGTGCAGACGGTCTGCAAGAGTAGCTCATGGTGTCTTGACAATGATATACAGGAATTTTTCTAACAGGGATAAGGAGGTGATTATCCCCTTGTATAAGGCAATGGTCAGGCCACACCTTTAGTACTGTATACAGGTCTGGAGGCTTCATTTTAAGGAGGATGTATAGGTGTTGGAACGAGTACAGAGAAGGGCAACAAGATTAGTGAATGGAACAAAGGGTTGCTCTTACGAATAAAGGTGTAAGTTATGCAAATTAGTATCTGGAGACCAGGCACCTGTGAGGTGATCTGATTGAGGTGTATAAAGCCTTGATTGGTTTGAGCATGGTCAATGTGGATGGGATTCTTCCTCTTGCTCACAATAATCGCCAGAGAGGGCATAAATTCAAATTGAGGAAAGATGGTTGTATGATAGATGTGCAGAAGTTTGACTTTAGCCAGCAGGTGGTTGATTGCTGGAACAAACTTCCATCTGTTGTTGTACAAGTTGATAGCTTAAATAGATTCAAGGCAGAACTTGACAAACATTTGGAGCAAGTGGATGGGTGATAAGGGTTTTTTTTTTTTTTTTTTTTGGCTGATGCTATATAAGCTTGCTTTCTTGCATCATGTGCCTTTGCTAAAGCTAATGCTAGTATTAATAGCGGCAAATGACAAGGAAGCAGGCTTATATAGCATTAGCCAAAAAAAAAAAAAAAAAAAAACCCTAACCACATCATCAGTTGGTCCATTCAAGGAGAGTAAGGATGTCATCAACATTTAGTTTACTCAATTCTTCAATCAAGACTGCTCACAGGTGCCTAATTTGCAGATCTTGTAAGTCCTCTCTAAGCCCATTCCAACAAACCAACATCCTTCCTAAAATGAGGCCTAGACCTGTAGTCAGCATCTGAGATTTTAATATCAATATAACACTACTAACACACCACACAATAGAACCTATACGTTTACACAAACGGTGTCCCCTCTATTTAGTGAGGGAATTGTCAAGGCAAGAGACATTCTTTCACTACTAAGGGAGGACAACTGTGTAATGGACAGTTGAAGTAAAAGAAGGTTTTCAAAAAGATAAAATCCATGGACTGTAAAACATAAACTGACCATAATGATACGAGCTTTATATTCATTAAGATACACAACATATGTTATATATTAGTAAATACATACACTGGCCAAAAAAAAAATACACACTTTTTCAGTATCAAATCTGGCTGCCTTTCTTTTGAATAACAGCAAGTATGCAATGCAGCATGAATTCTATAAGTTATTTTAGTGTGTTATGGTCTACTGTAAGACCATTCTTCCAGCAAAATATTGTGTAGCTGCTACAAACTGAAAGGAAGAGGACTTCGCTGCTGAACAGCTCTCTCCAGCAAATCCCACACATTCTCAATAAGAATAAGATTAAGTGAAATTGGGGTGCAGGGAAGATGGCGGAAATCCATGTCATGTTCTCCAAATTATTTTTGCACCATTCTGACACAATGCACTGTTGCACTGTCATCTACACAGTGGCTATCACCTTCGAGATAAAAGTGAAACATTGCAGGGTGCAGTAGATCTGATACAAAATTCAGTTATGTCTGGATGACATTAGACCTTCTACTCATTCAATGCCAACAAAACATCTCCCATACCATGATACACACCTCCAGATTAGCATTAGTAGAGTCATATGATGCAAGAAAGCATGCTTATACAGCATCATCCAAAAAAACAAAAAAATTCTTCCTTGAATTTATTTAAGGTACCAACTTCTATAACAACAGATGGAAGTCTGTTTCAGCAATCAACCACCCACTGTCTAAAGGCATATTTCTACACATTATTCTGCAACTCCTCAATTTATGGCCCCTCAGGTGAGTAATCTGAACGAGGAAGGATCCCATCAGCACTGAGCTTGCTCAAACCCCATTCAAGGCCTTATACACCTCAATCAGGTCTTCTTGCAGGTGCCTAATCTCCAGATGCTGCAATTTGCAGAACTTAATGACAGATAAGAATTTTTTGGTAAGAGCAACCCTTTGTTCCTCTCACCAATCTCGTTGTCCTTCTCTGTACTCATTTCAGCAGCTCTATATGCTTCCTAAAATGAGGCCTCCATACCTGTATGCAGTACTCAAGATGTGGCCTGACTATCACTTATACAAGGGGATAATCGCCTCCTTATCTCTGCTAGCAAAATTCCTGTATATTATTGACAAAACCCCATGGACTGTTTGGACAGCCTGCCTGCACTGCTCAGAAAACTTCATATCTGGCTGCACAATAACCCCTAGGTCTTTTTCATTCTCTACTACCCTGAGTGTAGTACCACACAGTTGGTACGTTACTGTGGGGTTATTGCTAGTGCTTTACATTTGTCAATGTAAAGTACCACATAAAGATGCTTGGGTTGTCTTAACAAGGCAAGCAGGATTCGTTGCTTCATTGCATTCTTGCCACATTCTCTGCCTATCATCAGTGCAAAACAAAGTGCATCATGAATTGTTTGACCACATGACTTTCTTTCACCGTTCCACTGTCCAATCACGTTCTCAGCATCAATGCAAGCAGATTGAAACAAGTGGCTTCTAAATAGGTATGTGATTGCCAATACCCAATTTCTTCAATTCACTGGTATAGGTTGAAATAAGGGGTTGCTGTGCACTGGATGCCTTATTTTTCCATACGGTCCTCTTTTGAGCACAATGGCTTCATTCTTGAAGTATTGTTTTTCTGACACATTTATGCCTTTGAGATATGGAAGAACTGCCTGCTTTCGATTCATTTAAAACTTTTGATATGGATGCTTTTGAGAACCCAGTTATATCTTTTGTTTCTTATAAATTGTGGTTACTGCTAAATGTGCACCCACGATAAGACATTTTTAAAGCCTGACAGACCATGCATTTTTCCCCATTCTGGATTCAGATTGTGGAAGAACAAAAATAACAATGCTTGTTATTTTTATTCTTCTACAACCTATTGTTTTGCTATTTCATTATCAGAAAACATATTTCTGAACACCCAAATAGTTTGTGCAGCCCGTATACTCAATGAGGCAACACATATCAGCTCTTGAGGGCAGCACGGTCGGTATTATCACACTGGGTGGAAAACATTTCAGTTTGAATCCTGTCAATAATGCAAAGAATTTCTCTGGACCTTTTTCACAGTGTGGCTGAGATAATAAGTCCCAGGGGAGGGTAGTACGGCTTTTTCTTGCGGAAACTCAGGTTTTTTTGTCCAGCAAACAGCAAATTGGCCACAGAATGCAATTTACTGACACATTATATACAGAGCAACACGGCCTAAGTTACGATGTGCCAAAAACCCAACAATAAGTCATCAACCCCACATCATAGTTTTCATTGTAGCTATTTACTTTATTTGCATTTTTCTGTCTGTGACTGTCAATAAAAAGGTTAGTATTTTTTTTGTCTGTGTGTGTGTATTTATACATATATATAAATAAGGACACTTTTTGATCACATGAAATGGAAAAACAAATTAGGTTTTTATGAATAGTTATATGAAATAAAAGCACAATATTCAATTCAATTTATATTCATGAATTTGTTTGGATTTTACAATTACACAACAAATGGCTTTGAATGCTTCAAAAAAGGTGTTACTGCAGCCTGTGTCCTCTTCAGAAATGTTGAGACAAAGTTATATTCATAACAATGGCTCTGCTCTTTAGACTTGAATGTCAAAAAGCATTTCCAAAGCGTCAAAAGAAAAATAGGATATGAACTCACTATTTTTTTAACCTGGCTGAATATTAGCATTAGCAGAGACATATGATGCAAGAAAGCAAACTTATGCAGCATCAGCCAAAAAAAAAAAAAAAAAAATTGCTCCCATTTCACTCCTCCGTTCGTTCCAGCCTTAAATTTATTTAGACTATCATTTTCAACAACAGAAGATGGAAGTCTGTTCCACCAATCAACTACCCACTAAGCTAAAGGCAAACTTCTACACATCTACAACTGTCTTTCCTCAATTTCAATTTAGGCCCTCTCAGGGGATTATTCGGAGCAAGAGGAAGAATCCCATCAGCTCTGAGCATGCTCAAACCATTCAAGGCTTTATACACTTCAATCCGGTCACCTCGCAGGCCTAGTCTCCAGACACTGTAATCTGAAAAACTTAATCCTTCCTTCATAAGTGCAACCCTTCATTCCATTCACTAATCTTGTTGCCCTTTTATGTACTTGTTCCAACAGCTCTACATCCTTCTTAAAGTGACTCCAGACCTGTATACAGTACTCAAGGTGTGGCCTAACCATTGCCTTATACAAGGAGATATTCACCTCCTTATCCCTGCAAGAAAAATTCCTGTATATCATTGACAAGACACCATGAGCCACTCTTGCAGACCATCTGTACTGCTCAGAAAACTTCATATCTGCCTGCACAATTATCCCCAAGTCCTTTTCATTCTTTACCACTGTCAGTGTAGTACCACAGAGTTGATACGTTACTCTGGGTTGCTGCTTCCCATATGTAGTACTTTACAGTTGTCAATGTTAAACTTCATTTGCCACCTCTCAGCACATCTACTCAAATTTTCTAGATCCTGTTGCAGCAGCGTACTGTCTTTGGTGTCCTTAAAAACCCTGTCAACCTTCGTATCGTCTGCAAACTTGGACATCAAACCTGATATACCATCATCAATATCATTTATAAATACAGAAAACAACAATGGACCCAACACTGAATCCTGAGGGACTCCACTAATAACATTAGTCCATGAAGAGCAGTGTACATTGATTACCACTCTTTGTCTTCTCCAACTCAACCATCCCTTTATCCATAGCAGCAATTTGCCTCCTATGCCACACTGCTCCAATTTGTGCAGCAGTCTTCCATGTGCAACAGTATCAAAAGCCTTTCTAAGATCCAAATATATAATACCAAAGTTATTCCCTGCATCCAGTTCCTTTGTGACCACACAATAGTATCCAATCAAATTGGCCAGACAAGACTTCCCCTTAACAAAACCATGCTGTGTCCAAGCTATAATTGTAGTCTTATCTAGATGATCCTGCAGTGCTTCTTTAACCAGTGACTCCATTAATTTCCCTGGAACACAAGTTAAACTAACAGGTCTATAATTACTTGTGTCAACCTTTGATCCTCCTTTGAATTGGGGTCACATTTGCCCATCTCCAGTCCATGGGTACCTCCCCTAGTCCAAGGAAGCTCTCATAATTATGGCTAAGGGTTTGCTTACTTCCTTTGCTGCCTCCTTTAATATAAGTAAATAGATCCCATCCACCCCGGCTGCCGTTTTTATGTTTATCTTCAACAATTTCTCCTTCACTTTCCTCTCATTATTACAAAGTCATCTAGCTCACTGCCAGGGTTTAATTCACCTCTGGCATTCCCCTTGCTGAATAACTCCTCATGTGTGAATGAAGATGCAAAATAATACTCATTTAGTTTGTTAGCCATCTGAGCAGGATCATCAACAGTTGAACCATCAATATCCAGTGGACCAATCTGATTCATCCCTTTCCTTCTAGAGTTTACATAGGTAAAGAACTCTTTGCTGTTTTTATTTACATGCTTTGCCAAAGATTTCTCATAATCTGCCTTTGCCTGCCTAATCTACTTTGTGACTTGGTTACAGACCAGCTTACATCTATCATAGGCCTCCATGTCACCCATTAATTTATATATATCCCATGCATTTTTCTTCTCTGCCACATGTCTCATTAGTTCATCTGACATCCATTTAGGCCTAAACCTTGAACAATATTTCTTTGTTGGTATGTAAAGCCTAGTAGCTTCCAAGATTAATTCTTTGAATGCCTCCCATTTTGAATTTGCTGTTGGTAGAATCGTCAGTTGGTCCCACCGTATAGAATTTAAATACTTTCTCAGACCACCATAGTAGCCTTTACGAAAGCAAAAACCCTTCCTTTTATCCCTGATGGCAGTTACCTCTTTGAGTAAATCCCACTTCAGCACACTGTGATCACTGTCACCTAGTGGTTCCTTTATCTGCAGATTCTTAATGCATGAAGAATCACTACTGATAATCAGATCAAGAGTATTACTCCCTCTAGTTGCCTCCTGAACATGCTGATGTAGAAAACAATCATCCAATAAATCCACAAAAAGCCTTGCTAATGTGTGAGTGACCAACCCACAAATTCCAGTCAATATCTGGGAAATTAAAATCCCCCCATTATAAGACCCTCTGATTTATTGGCCCACTCTATTTCCCTGTACAGTTTCTTATTATACTCATCAGAGTCATTAGGCCTATAACACACTCCTACTCTCAATTTTGATTTCCCAGTGCTTATGTCACACCAAACTGACTCGACACTGCCCTGTCCAGCGATGTCGACTGGCTGCACTTCCTTGGAATTTATGTGTTTCTTAACTAATAGCATAACCCCCTCCTCCCTTCCTATCCTGTGTATCCTTCCTGTACAGTTTTTAAATCTTCCACTTGGGAAATTGCTTAACATAGCAGACTAAATGAAAAGGATGATTCTGACTTAGTATATCAAAGTTGTGGAGAGCCTAAAATAAGAAATCTTATTATTTTATTCATTGAGGAAGGACTTTATTATTACCTATATACTCTATTATTACCTATATATACTCTTGCATTCAACAATGCTATGAATAACCATTAAAATGCCAACATGAATTTTAATTTTTTATATTTCAAGCTTCCTTTTGAACTTGTCCATTTTCCAAATAAGCCACTCTACATCAATTTTTTCTTCTTTCATAATAGCATCTGATAGGTTCTCAAACTGAAACAGACAGAAATGATGATGAAAAACAAATTTTTTTGAACTTTAATGATACCAAGAAGTACACTTGTCCACAAAAAATTTCAAAATTGAAAATGATGCATTGCCAATTGATAAATATGTGCTACCTTGTCATTCAAAAGAATACAGTTTTTCGATGGGAACTTGTGCACTAAGCAGTGAAAGGTAATACTAAAGCAATAAAGTACTTCAATGAATAACAGAATAAGATTTCTTATTTTAGGCTCTCCACAACTTTGATATACTAAGTCAGAATCATCCTTTCGGTTTAGTCTGCTATGGTAATCAATTTCCCAAGTGGAAGATTTAAAAACTGTTAGTAAAATAAATTTGAAAATAAGATTCTTCAATATATTTAGGGGTAATGACCTTGTTATAAGGATGTTGGATTGAGAAGGTATGTTCACATTTTGAAATGTTAGCATACCACATAAAAGAAACCAGCAAATTGCTTTATTCAGCCAACAGAGACATGAACAGACTGACATGAGAGACATGAACAGACAGTATTAATGAGGATAACATGCTTAGAATTAGCAGCTTGCTTGGCATGTTTAGGACTGCTTTTACCATAAGTTAGTGATTACAAAATTCATTAATCAAATTCTTTTGGTTAATGATTTTAAATAAGTAGATATGAGTAAGTGGAATTACTGGTTATTATTGGTTTTTCGATATGGTAACTCTGGAAAGTACTGATATGGATTTTCTCACTACTTTTAACCTCTTCTTTAGACAGACTTCCTAAAGTTGCCACTGTTCTACCAGTCTAGTTGCCCATTTAACCAGACAGCAAGTGTATACATACATGTTTCAAAATTCTTTTTACTTCAGTGGCATCCAATTGAAACTGTTTAAATCTAACTTTCCTTTTAGCACTTCTCTCTTTAGATAGTAGTAGTAACTGTCTACCAAGTATTCATCCAATTTCATAGGAAAGAAAATGGCTCCCTTTTCATAAATTAATAAAATGACAAGGACAGCTTATTAAAGTGAAAGCTTGCTCGCTCTCTAAAGAGGACACCAATGGCTGCTAAATTCACAGTAACTGGTTGTTTACTCAGAGTTTTTAATGATTATTATTGCGCATATTTGTATTCTAATTAATTAACTTTTAGTAAAAATGAATATAACTGCTTTATTTACTATATCGTTCCCTCATGAGATGTTACCATAAAGCTTGAACAGGCTGGGATTACTAGTAAGATTGTAAGACGGATTGCTGGGTGGCTGCAAGGCAGAAGGCAGAGTGCTGTGATTAACGGACATTCTTCAGATTGGTGTAATGTCAGGAGTGGGGTTTTACTGATTGACTGATTTTGAGTTTACTGGAACAACAACAACCTAGGCTATAATGCACCAACCATGATAAATGAACAGAGACGTTAAAAGTAAAAAACAAAGGTTGTTAAAAGATTACAGTGACCCAGTAATATTGATCACTATGTCAAAAATAAATTTATACAAAACATATGTATAAAAGCAGTCAACACAGTACAAATGATATATAAAAAGTAATAAAAGTATATTTTAAAAAGATGTAAATAAGTTTATCAGTTTTAAATAGTTAAAAACATCTGCCACGTGGTCATTGTCAGAGTATCTGTCTGAGTGTATAAGGCTCAGTCAGATGATTAAAAGAGGTAAAAGATTTTGTTCATGTCTGAAATGTGGACATTTAGTTGAAATGTGTCTAATGGTTAAAATAGTGTCACAGTACTCACGCATAGGATCGTCAGCCCTCAGCAAAAAAGAGTGTGTCAGACAACTATGTCCTATGCAGAGGCGAGCTAGAACAACTTCCTCTCTACAGCTCCTGTGCAGACTATACTGCCATCTTTGTATTGCAGGCTTAATTTGATACAACTTGGTTGTGGATTGTCCATGCCATAATTGTTGCCACTGGGTGTGCAATACATTTCTTATCACTTGCCCGCAGTCTGTATAAGGGGCCAGCAAGCTGTGACTGTGGGATTGTGCTGATCTGGCTGCAGCGTCTGTCCGATCATTTCCCTTGATCCCAATGTGGCTTGGAATCCAACAGTAGCAGATATCAAATGGAGATTCACAGAGGGTAAACAACTTCTGCTGAACTCTGGATAGGACTGGATTAGAATTACATCTGATTATACATGAAGCCTGTAATGCACTTAAAGAATCAGTATAAACTATACACCTTTGATAAATTTTAGTTTTAATGTGGTCTAAGGCTAGCTCAATAGCATACAACTCTGAGGTGTAGCAGGAGTGAGATTGTTCCAGGATCGGTTCTTCGACCACTGTTGTTTCCAATTTTTATTAATGACATCAACAAAGGAATAGAAGGTGCAATGTCAAATTTGCAGGTGATTGGCAGAGTCATTAATGATCAGTGCCAGGCAGCACTCCTTCAGGATGACTTGAACAGACCTCAAAGATGGGCAGAGACGTGGCAGCTATGTTATAATGCTTCTAAATGCAAGTTCTTAAACTTGGGGAATAGCAACCCACAAATAAATTATATACTTGGTGGGGTTGAATTATCCTTTCCACCACGAAAAGGTGGTGTCCTTGGAAAGGGATGATGAGATCATATCTAAAGGACTCATTTTGATCCTGAAACAAAAAACAAAACAAAGCAAAA
Organism: Mastigoproctus giganteus; assembly: GCF_048544385.1. NCBI lineage: Eukaryota > Metazoa > Arthropoda > Arachnida > Uropygi > Thelyphonidae > Mastigoproctus > Mastigoproctus giganteus. The sequence continues at coordinate 118,911,951 of NC_143580.1, read as the reverse complement.
CAAAAAAAAAAACAATAATAATAAAAATAATAATAATAACTTCTGCATGACTATATGTTATATAGTTGGAATTTTAAATTTATTACATTGTCTGTGCTGGTTTTTGATGTAATACATTAAACTTAACAATGACGAAAACTGACAAATAACCTAAAGAGATTTTCTTAAATTATAGTTTATTGTGAAACTAATTTTAAGATAATCATTTTTAAAAGAAAAATTACTGCAATTTAATTTATACTGATATTAAAATAATCACTTCAGGTGATTATTCCTCACCTACTGATATGGATACCAAACGGTTCAATTGAAAACACATGATATATTTACTTTCAAGACAAATAGGAGGTACAACATCCTCTTCCCCCAATAGTATATTTGGCGATTGTGAGCTAAGTGATATTTTTGACTCACTGAACAGAAAACTGAAACATACTGACTATTGTTAACAAATCTGACAATGGTTTAATCATAAAAACTCTTATATAATGTAATTTAGACTAATAAGCATAATACTCACTTTTTGATAGGTATATACAAGTTGAACTACTGGAAGTCCATAAAAGATTGCTATAGTCAAAACAGATCTGAAAGAATAATAGAAAAATACTATTTAAAAATTACTTATTCATTTTTTTTGTATTGTATCGGCAAAAATCACACAGGTAAGCTTATACAGATTCAATCTCGACCTTCAAAAATCTTCATTAGGCAAATAACTAAGCATTGCATGTTTCACCCATTTCTTAAAAATTGTTTTTATTTATCTAATTGCAGTGCATGTCTAGAAGATTATTTTTAAATTTATCTAAGTTTTCCAGTTTCATGACTACTGGAAAAAGAGTAATTAAGTGGAATAATTAGCTACTGTAACAAGATTTATTCTAGTGACTGCTCTTTGCCTTTATTAGTTTAGATTTATCTCATAGTTTGTGTTACTCCTGAAACAGAAAAGATATTCTTGTGTTTAGTCTACTACCTTGTAAACCTCACTTAATCATCAAGTTATTGCTTATTTTCCTGATTGAGTAAATTTCAGAATGGGCATCCCTTCCCATCATCAACTAAACTTTAGATTCTCCTCTGCACCATTTCCAGCAAATCCACATCCCTTTGAAATGTTTCATCTAATCCTCTATAAAGTTTTCAAGATTTGAAAATACTGCTTGTACATTGAAAGAAACCCCACACGCATGCAAACTGGCATCCTCTCTCTCTCTCTCTCTCTCTCTCTCTCTCTCTCTCTCTCTCTCAAATTTAATGATTTCTTTGTCCTATAATGACATTTCCAAATATTCCTTTAACTGTTCATACTTCCAGTACCATTTCAGAATGTACTTCCTTTCTTCTAAAGATCAAGAGGGTTGGATGTGAGGTTAGCAATGTCTGGTATTATGGTAGGTAAGGAACAATCTGTGCAAGGTTATTAGTAATTGTAAAAGCCTCAGCATCCACTGAATAGAAAATTGAAGCTAGCTAGAATTGTGAATGTTAGAATCCCCAAGGAAAACTACCTCACTGTTAGGAAAGCCGGACTGCAGAAAGTCAAGTTTCAAAAAAAAAAAAAAAAAAAAAAAACAGGTCAAAGAGTTCCAAGTGATTAGTGGAGTTGGGAAACAATAGAGGCAGCAAATGAATATGACAGAATGGCACAAAGAGATTTTAAGCCAGAGAAACCTGAAAGGATGAAATTCCAAATTACTAAGTCTATGACAGGGAATATCAAAGCAGACATATGCACAAGTATCACCTTTGAAGCAAAAGGAATCATACATTAAACAATGAAAACAGAGATGAGCAGTGGTTGAGGCAAATAATAACTGGAATTCCCTAAAAAAAAGTAAGCGGGGCTTGGCAGACTAAGTGGAAATTGACATCACTGAGATTCGAACTGAGACCAGATGTATTTGTGGAATGAATGAGGAAGTGTGTGTGTGTGAGAGGTTTAGATGTTTTTGCCAATAAGTTTGTTCTATTAGCTTGAATGAATCATCATACATTCCGTAGATAAAATAAAAGTAGAGGAAAAGACATTTTGTATGAAGTTAGGAAATTTCTGGATATGGTGCATATACAGCAAGAATATACCCAGCTCCTTGACACAACATGGCCTCAACAATGCTCCCACCACACAAACACACTACTCAGACTCCCTCCATTCATTATCTGGCAGCATAGAGGTAGTGAGATTACACACTAGAAGATCCAGATGCCTCCTAGAGAATAATCAATGTCTGTTCAGTCTGATGGAGTAACTAGTGACACCATTTTAATGGAGTAACTAGTGACTAAACTGCAAACACCATTTTACAGCTGTAGCTTGAAAATGTACGAAAGTTAAGACCTCACTGTGATGCCCATCATAACTTCAAGGGACATCAATCATACTGCATGATGGAAGAGATTTGCCAGTGCTTTGCTCTAGGGAGACTAAACAAGGGGTTTCACCACTTCGAGCCTCAAATAAGCAAAGGGAAAGTACTATACCAGTTAATGAAAGTCATCTACCACATACTCTGGAAATACCCAGGATTACTAAGAGTCCTGCCAACATGACTCTTAGTAATCTTAGAGATTAGGTTGTCACAGAACAAATGGACTTCACTGAAATTTGATCCACTTGTGTGCTCTGAGATGACTCACAAGTGTGCTCTGAATATCTGTTCAATCAGCAGTTTAGACTCTCAGGTAAGCCCTAGTTTATTATCTAAATGGAAGAATGTCTGTAACAAGCTGAAAGAAACCTCAAGCTTGGATAGACTTCAAGGTTGTTCTCGTTTGGTTTTTAGGTACATCAGCAAATTAGAACACATTCATCATTACGTATTGTCTGTAGAAGTCCTCACATGACAATGTACTATTACAGGCCGATCTGTATACTGCTTGGGCTGATAAACCCAGAATAACACATGGAAAAACCCTAACTCCCTGTACCTCAAATCTGTTAACTACTGCTTAACAGAAAACTACACAGAAAACTAGTCATATGACTAGTTTTCTGTGTAATAGTCAGAAAAGTGGAGAGTATGCTTAAATTTCATGGATTTCTTGGATGACTGTTTTCTAGAGCAGCATGTCAGAGAAGCAATACGAGGAAGTAATACTCTTGATCTGGTTATTGGCAGTAATTCTTCATGCATTAAAAATCTGCATGAAAATGACCCACTGGGTGGCGGCAATCACAGTGTACTAATGTGGAATTTAATTAAAGCCATGGCTATTATGAAGGGTACAGGGAAAGACTTTTGCTGCAAAGAAATACTGTTCAAGGCTTAGACCTAAATGGATGTCAGATGAACTATTGAGACATGTGGCAGAGAATAAAAATGCATGGGATGCATATAAATTATCAAGTGATACAGAAGCCCATGATCGGTGCCACCCAAAATCCTGACATACCAATTGTATTTAAAAAAAACAAGAGTGCATGCAGTAACACACACACACTTTTTGAGTGGACCGGGGATCAAGCCCGTAACTGCTAAATACGATTAACATTTGTATTGATTGATTTATTGTAAACTCTACTGAGATGGTGGTCATGCCGGAGTATAAACAAGAACAAAAATGTAGCACAGTGGTATCGTCGCCGTCCTCCCCACGCTGAGTAGAGAGGGCTTGGATTCGAATCCCGCTGATGATGCGAGGAACTTTTATCAGTTTTTACCAACCTGAGACTGCTTCTGAAACCATCATCAACAGCCTAAAAACTCTTGTTACATACTTAGCACAGTTCTCAATTCAGATAAATACAAATAAATCTGCACAAATAGTGTTCTCACCCAAATCACACCCAACTCAACTAAACCTGAAAATCCATGGAACCTCCATCCCTCCAGTAACCAAGCACAGAGATCTCAGGGTCATCTTTGACCCTAAATTCAGCTTTAAACACCATGTTGCAAATAGGTCTGCTGATCCAGATGGCTTGCCAAACAACACCTCCATGTCACAGAGTCTCAGTGGACCCTTCAATATATTTACCGGTTTCTTCAGCCAGTCATTACCTACAGATCTGAAATCTGGGCGTTGGTAGTGAAAACCACGCTAAAAACCATGTCATCTGATGAGTACTGGCTGCTTCAGTGGGTGCTCTTCAAGCACAAACTTCCACCCCTCACACAACACTTCAGAAATGACCAAACTTCTAAACTACAGAAAAGTTTCAGAACGGATCTTCACCCTCTGCTTACTCGCTACCATTATAGTGGTAGCGAGTAAGTGGTAGGTGAAATCAATATACCAAGTTTTTGGCAGATGTGTAATTGAGAATCTGTCCAAAACCCTTAAGGGCCCTCCCTTCTTTACAGTCCGTGGCATGGAGGCTCAGGAAGAGTGACAGAGTCCTGCCAATGGAGATGCTCCAAAACGTCTAAGAGATGGATGCTGATTACAAGAAATTCATTGAGGGCAAAGCCTACAGAAGTGAATGGCATTGTTTTCCCTTGATCAGTTTGTTGCTATTGAGAGGGGGAGAAAAAAAACTGTTTTCATGTGTTTACAACTTGTTTTTTGTTTTTCCTTGTTTTAGTTCCTTTCTATGTTAAACCCCTAGCAATTTTGCTGTTATGGACATTGCATCTATGTTAAGCCCCTAGCAATTTTGCTGTTATGGACATTGCATCAGGCATACATGTAAAATTTACTTATTTTCACTGATTGCAATAAAGATATTATAATCAGTTCAAAAAACCACATTACTGACGATTATAGTTTATTGATATCAAAATCACTGATTAAAATTTGCAAAAAATCATACAAATTATAATCAAACATTTAAGTATTATAATAATCTTAATATACTTTAACAATCTTAATAATAATACTTAAATAATCTTAAGTATTATAATAATAAGAAAAAATGGGATATTTTTTTCCTGTTACCCCTTTCAATATATCCTGCCGGTGCCGATAGTCATGCCTAATGTACTCGCCAAAGAAATTCATGAAAGTACAGCTAACAACAAATACTGTACCTGTATAATTACAGTTTTAGTTATGCTAATGATATTTAAGACAAACATTACACAGCTGCCAAAATACATTACTCTAAATTTTCATATCCTGAAAGTATTCTTATTTCAAGTTTTTTATCTTTAACATTTCAATGCTGTACCTATAATTATTTCAAACGCCCTCTACAAATACCAAAATTTGACTTGAAAAATTACCAATTAAATGTAATATAATAAAGTAAAATTAATTAAGTTGTTTTTATTTGCTTATCGTATTTTAAAACTGTTTGCTTCCGTAACAGAACACATGATCTTAAAATTGAGAAAGGTATTTGTCGTTAAAATTATTATTATTTCTATTCTTTCTACATAATTAATCTAATAAGGTAAATTTTTACTGCTAAAAAAACAAATAAATATATAAAATTATATTCATATATTTTTACAATATAGTAGATACTGTCGGGATTCTGGTCTGTCAGGATTTTGGGCCAGGCCCACCTATGATAGATATAAATTATTCTGTAATCAAGTCACAAAGTAGGTTAGGCAAGCTAAGACAGATTATGAGAAGTCTCTGGCGAGGAATACCAAGAAAAGCATCAAAGAGACTTCTATGCTTATATTAACAGTAGAAGGAAGAGATTGAATCGCATTAGGCTACTTTATTTAATGGGTTAACTCAGGGATTCCCAAAGTGGTCGGAAGGAACCCCCGGGAGTCTTTGGCAAGTTTGGGGGTCTTTAGTTCCTAATAAAGCCACTGGGGGGGTAAGATTATTTTAGGGTCTTTAAAGAAACTATTTCCTCACAAAGATAATTCTAGAAATCTAGAATTAGTATATGGAAAAAAAAAAAAAAAAAAGTGCAGCCGTTATCAACCCACTGTAGGATGGAAGCCTCCTCAACAATTCATGCTGTATACGAAAAAGTTGTTAATTCAAGTGTTTAATGAAATAAGTCTTTAACTCGGGTAGTCAGCAAAGTGGCTTAAGGTGCAATCATGCTATTGTCACCTCATGTCAGGTTACATGGAAACAAGTCAAACATCAAATGTATGAGGGGGGGAAAGAGATATGTCCCTTTTTGTTTATTGGTCGGAGACAAACTATTAATGGCTGTAGTCGCAAGATAATGCATTGGCCTTCAAAGCTAATTCATGTCCTCATGAATTCGCAGTTTTCTGTTCGAGCAGGAAATTTCGAATGCCATGAGTTTTCTGTCACGCTGACAGAAGGAAATAGAGGAAATGATGATAGGAACATGGCCAGTCACATAGACACTCAAAGATGGCCAAAGGAAGAAAATAGACCAACAGTATTACAGTTTACATTAGAGGAACAAGTCTATCATTTCAGTTTGTACAAAGCATAAGAATTTCTAACAAGTTCAATTTTTAGCATTGTGAAGTTGTTTTTGTTACTAAATTTAATTTAAAAAATTTTTGTTTTGTATTGTGACCGAATAAATCCTTATACCAAATTAAACTTACAGTATTTCAACTTTCCTTAAACATACAACAAATTTTTCCTTACTGCTGACTGAATTTCGAAATTGCATATTTTGCCCTTATATGTCATCCTTAATTAGATTATATTGGAAATTAAATTGTACTTTGTTCATTAGTAAATACATCTTAAAACGATTTTCATCTTCTTCTAAGTTCTGCAAGTAAATGTTGGAATTCGTTTTTTTCTGTTCTCTTCCAGTTTATGTCGTGTATCCATTGCTTTCTCCCTTTTGTTTTCTCGGCCATGGCCGCATTAATGCTATGGCCAAACCCTGCCATGTGCTGGGGCCTCGTTTTCAGTTTAAATATTTAAATTTAAAATTTAAATATTCACCTGAAGAGGGGCCTCATTTTCAGTTTAAATATTTTCTAAAGTAGTGATAAAAAATTAAAGGGGCCCCAAAATTAAATATGGCTGGGGGCCTATTTCATCCTTAATCCACCTCTGTTCTCGGCTATAAAAAAATCATTTTCTAAATCTTCTTCAAAATCTGAAGAAGAGGATGAAGTGTGGCAATTCATTTCGCTTCAGCTTTCCCCAAAGAGAACAACACATATATAACGTAGCATGGTAGTAATGTGTCTCCTACGACCGACTTTGCAGTTTACACTGAACAGTGTGTTCACGGTCACATAAATAAATTGTTTTAGTGTCCAAGCGGCCATGCTCAGTTTTCGTTTTACTGCCATTGCTGTCGTCAAACTTCAGTACTATTTCTGGTGTCAGTAGATATTTTTGTTCTGCAGTGTTTGGGAATGGATTAGTCATTTTGTTTTAATAGTTTCTTATTAAAATTATTTTAGTAAGAGTTGTGTTGAAATAATTTCTTACAGAAAACTCCTAATGATCATGTCTGATGCAAAAAAGCAGTGTCATCAATATCCGGTAGAATATTTAAATTTTGGGTTTGTGCCTTCTCCCAGTAATGAAACAAAACCAATGTGTCTTTAAGTAAGAAAATGTTTAGTAATGATGCTATTAAACCTTCAAAAATGAATGAGCATTTAAAAAAAACAGCAAAATGACAGCAAAAGCGACAAAGACCTTGAATATTTCAAGACAATTAAGAAAAAATTTTTAAATTGTACAATGCTTAAGCCCTTTATAAAATCATCTGCAATACAGGCAGTCAGTGGTAGACTACAAGCATCATATGATATTGCTCTTCTAATTGCAAAGAAAGGAAAGTCACATACTCTTGGTGAAGAAATAATTCTACCCTCTATAAAAATAGCAATAGAGTCAGTTATGAAAAAGGATGCTAATCCAGTTTTAAGGAGTATTCCACTTAGTAATAATACAGTGCAACGGAAGATTGCTGAGATGGCAAATGTCCAAACAACAGCAAATTCAGAGCTGAAAGAAGTTATGTTTACTGTGCAATTAGATGAGTCAACATTGGAAGTATAAATATTTTAATGTCATTTGTACAGTATTACAGTACGAGTAAAAAAGAAATAATTGATGAATTCCTTTTTGCCAAATGTTTAAAAACTGATTCCAAAGGTGAAACAATTTTTATATGTGTGCAAGAGTATTTTGAAAAGTACAACATTCCCTTTAGTAATATAAACACAATTTCAATGGATGGGGCTCCATCTATGGTTGGTAAGTACAGAGGATTTTTAGCTTTACCTAAAAAATAAAAATCCTAAAATACAAACAGTACACTGTGTTTTACATAGACAACACCTTGTTGCAAAAAACATAAGTGAAGAATTGCATGCTGCTTTGCAAATTTGTATTAAGGTAATAAATAAAATAAAAGCAAATGCTCTTAACAGCCGGCTGTTTGCTATGCTATGTGAAAAAAATGACAAAAATTTAAACCAATTGCTCCTTCACACAGAAGTAAGATAGTTGTCAAAAGGTAACGGTTTGCAAAGGCTTGTAGAACTTTATAACTCAGTGGTGGAATTTCTGTCCAAGCACAATCAATCATTTGCTGATAAATTTAGTCAGTGTAAAAACCACCTCTTTTACCTTGCTGATATATTTTCAATCAATGAAGCACCAAAAAAACTGCAAGGCAAAGACATTACAAGTATACAGAGTCGTACAATTATTTTGGTATTTCAAGAAAAGTTAATGCTCTTCAAAACTTCACCGGGTCGTAGAAATTTTCACTTTTTTCCAAATATGTCATCTTGAGAACAAGAAGCCGAATGAAATTTTTCTGATGCCGACATATTTATTTATGTAGCTCACCTAGAACACTTAAGAAAATTTTAAAAATAGATTCAAGGATCTTGAAGATACGAAAGTTCCAGAGTGGATTATGTCTCCATTTTATGTAGGGGGTAATAGGGACGATTTGGATCTGGATTTGCAAGAGGAAATTATTCAAATGAAGATGCACAGAAGCTAAATCACTGCACTCAAAAGAAATTTTCAGAGGATTTTGGGCAAGTAAAAATATTATTGAAAACTACCCCAAACTGTATAAAACTGTTAAGCCTTTATTATTGACCTTTCCAAGTTCATACATGGTAGAAGCCAGATTTAGAAATGCTAACAGTATTTTAACTAAGCATTATTTATAAAATATATTAACTTGAAGCTTATTGCTCTTGGGGGTCTTTGTTATTACTGAATTTTTACTTAGGGGGTCTCTGACCAAAACGTTTAGGAACCCTTGAGTTAACTGTTGATAACCCTGCTCAGGTTGATGGCAAATTGAATAGATATTTTCCATCTATATTCACACAATAGGAATTCTTTACGGGAGGGGATATCAGAAGTTAATCAAACTCCAACAGGAAGCCAACTGACTTTGTAAAAATTGAAAGGAAAGTTGAAGAGAAATTGTTGAAGCTGAACATAAAAAAGGGACCTGGGGGCAGATGGAATATATCCAATCATATAAGGGAGGCAGCAAAGATACTGAGATAACCATTATCCAAAATTATTAGAGCATCCTTGGATTTGGGGTAGGTCCCTATGGACTGAAGATGTGTGAATATATCCCCAGTTCATAAATGGGGATCAAAAGGTGACATGAGTAATTACAGCATAACATCTGTTCCAGGGTAAATAATGGAGTTACTGGTTAAAGAAGTAATGCTGACCATCTGGACAGGCATGCAAATATACTGCAGTCACAGCATGGATTTGTTAAGGTCCTGTCTAACCAATCTGATAGGTTGCTATGATGTAGTGACCAAGGAACTGAATACAGAAAATAAGTTTTATATCATATACAGTAATACCCCGACTTACGCTACCCCGACTTACGCGAACTCGGAGTTACGCGGTTCTTGATTTTTTTCGTTTGGCAACGCTGCCGCCCACTATCTTCAAGGTCGTTTTTCATATGTTATCGATATACGGTGCGACGGCGGAGAATGAGAGCGAAAGATGAACAAAATTCAACTTTGTTGCTTTTATGTTTTTTATATCAGTGAAGGGGAAACACATTTCACCATAATAACGTAAAAACCAACACAATTCCAGCTATCGGTATAATCGCAAATGCAATTAGATCGAGTTTACTACCAGTTTATAACAGATTTCACTAGCAGAAACGCAACTGGATTTTTATTGTTTTATGGTAGTAACCCCTAGAAATGTGAGGTGTTAATAGTGTATCTCTGCCTTTATGGTGTTGTTTATTCAGTTGCTACATGCGCGCAGCTTTGTTTATGCGTATCAAGCATGCCTCCTCGTTTTGTAATTGTGCTTTATTCCCTAAAAATGAGTAAAATACTTAATTAAAAGGTGTGAAAAGGAAACGTCCTGGTGAAGACACTGCAGATTCAGAGAGAAAAAGAAAAGCAATTATCGATAAACAGAGGCGGACTGGGTCAAAAATTCTTACCCGGGGAAATTTATAGTGGCCTCATACTATGGTTTATGGCCAAAATCACACTGGCCCACCTGGGTTTCCCCGGTAAGGCTTATGGCCAGTCCACCTCTGTCGATAGAGAAAAAATATGAAATTGTGAAACGCTTTGAGCGAAATGAAAGACCATGTGATATTGCACGTGCTACAGGCCTAAATGAAGCAACGGCGAAAAGCACATGACAATTGCAAACTTGACAGGTTGAAAATTGAAAAGGGCTCAATTGTAAAGGGCTTAAAAATTTTAGAAAACAGACTCCAACGAAGAACGCGTTATAGCTACAAAGCAAGGAATAAAAAAAATTATTAGCTTGCTACGAAGAAATTCTGCATGAAAAAAAGAACGCGCTGTGTCGTCAGACGAATTTGTTAGATTTTATGAAGCCATCGACATCGAAATAACTTTTTTATGTAAGTCATTTGTTTTTTTTAATACATATTTTGTATTAATATGTATAAAGAACTGCAATTTTATTAATATTTTTCTTCTAAACTAGTGTTTTTGTTAGTCCTTGGTCCCAATTAAGCAAAATTTATATGTATTTATATGCAAAGTTTTACCCCGACTTACGCGAATTCGACTTACGCGATTTTCGTCGGACCCACCTATCGCGTAACTTCGGGGTATTACTGTACTTCGATTTCGGGAAGGCTTTTGATACTCTTTCTCATAAAATACTGTATAAACTGGAGCAATGTGACATTAAGGGCAAGTTACTGCTATGGATAAAGGGTTGGATAAAGGGTTAAGTGGAAAAATACAGAGTGGTTATTAATGGACACTGCTTTTCATGGACAAATGTTATCAGTGGAGTCAATTCGGGGTTCAGTGCTGGGCCCATTGTTGTTTTCAATATTTATTAATGTTATTAATGAAAGTATATTAGGCTTAATATCCAAGTTTTCAGATTATATGAAGGCTGGCAGGGTTGTTAATGACAATAATGACAGTATGCTACTGCAATAAAATTCAGAAAAATTAAGTCAACATGCAAAAAATGGCAGTTTAAGTTTAACACTGACAAATGGAAGTTACTGCATATTGGCAGTAGTAACCCCAGACTAACTTATCAACTGTGTGTTACTCACAGTTGATAAGCTACTCACTCAAGGTAGTGGAGAATGAAACATACCTGGAGTAATTTTGCAGTTAAACATGAAATTTTCTGAGCAGTGCAGACATGCTGCCAGGACAGCTCACAAGGTTTTGTCAATAATATACAAGAACTTTGCTAGCAAGGATAAGGAAGTGATTAACTTTTTTGTACAAGGTCATGGGTAGGCCGAATCATGATACTGTATACAGGTATGGAAGCCTCACTTTAGAAAGTGATGTAGATCTTGTGCAATGGGCCAAGCATGGCAACTCTTGCTTTCTTGCATAATTTGCCATTACTACTGTTAATGCAATGAGGTAGTCTTACACTCTCCTTGACTACGTGTGGCTATTAAATAATGAGACTGTTGCAATAAAATAAATATAAAGAAATATTTCATAACCTACAAGTTATCACCTTCAAAATATTTGCCTTGGGCTCGCACTCACATACACTGTTCTATATGTTTTTTTCAGGCCCAGAAATATTTCTGGAAGTTATTTTCTATATTCCCTTTTACCAATTAGTTTTTTTTTTTTTTTTTTCTGAATGTCATCAGTGGACTGAAACGGGTTCCTTAACTTTTCAGTTTAGGGAAGAGCAAATTGTCATAAGGGACTAAGTCTGGTGATTAAGGTGCATGTTCACACAGAGGGATTTGTTTTTTTTGTCAGACGAATAGAAAGCACATTGTGTGCTGGCACATTGCCTTGATGGAGCATCCAACCATCCTTCCACAATTCAGGTCTCTTCCTTTGAAATTTTTTAGGCAGTCTTGTCAGAACATCAATATAGGTCAGTCTGATTTGTCGGATGTATTCAGCCATAATAATCTTTTTAATATTAAAGAAAATAAGGCATGATTTTCATTTTTGATTTTGACAAGGAGCATTGTTTTGTATTCCATTGCACTGAATGTCTTTTAGTTTCTGGGTCATACCAGAACAGCCAACGTTCATCACAAGTAATTACAGTACTCAGAAAGTCTGAATTTTCTTCAATGTTCTTTTCAAAACATCTTCAGTCTTCTCATTCTCTTATCTTCATTCAAAATTCTTGGCACACACTTTTCTCATGCCTAAATTCTACATTAAAATTTTTCTAAGTATTTCTTTGTCCATATTGAGTTATAATCAAACCATTCTAATGCTTAAACGACGAACACTTCTAATTGACATCCTTATGTGGTCCACATTTCACCAGCTTTCATGAATATGGGACAGTCTGGTCATTCATCATCATCCACATTCCCTCTTCCTTCTAAAAGTATTTTATGCCATTGAAACATGCAAGATGTTGATGTAGCAGCTTCCCATAAACTTGACGTAACAACTCATAACTTTCAGTTGGTATTTTCTTTAGTCTTGTTAAAATTTCAGGTTGATTCTTTGTTTGATTCTTTTGTCTGTCACTTTTTTGGCAAACTGCAAAAACACAAGGTAATGAAAACCTATCTTACTGAAAGGTGAATGAGCATGTTGAAATATGACTTGGCAGACAGCAAGGGAATGGTTCAGGGTCAACTACTATGCTTTTGTTTCATAGGTGTCTCTTGACGTGTGTTGGCTGCAAGTGCAGTATTGTTATTTAATAGACTCAGGAGGTGAAACACACAATTAATTTGTTTATTTTATTTACTTATTCATTTTTTAATTTTATCACTATTATTTATTTTGTTTTTTTGGCTGGTGCAGCAAAACACTGGGGTTTCCTAGCTAGCTGTATATTAAAATAAAATATCTTGGAGACAACACCCACTAAAGGTTAGTGTTAAGTTATTTTTATTATTATTTTTTTTTTCTTTTGATTTAAAGAATTAGTCTGGTTACTGAATTGTCTGACCTTGTAAGCCAGTATACATTAAGTGCAAATTTTTTTTTTCCTCTAAAACCCTTCCCTCATGCCTATGAAGAATCTCAACCACTCTGTATTGTACTTACACAATATGGTATGTTTAAAGTTGCTGAACAAGTTTCCAGAGATATGTACTGGGTGTCTCAAAAATATTGGTACAAACGTTTAGGGGAGGTAGGTAACATCTAAAGGAATGTGAATCGCATAGGAACCCATAACCGGAAACATAAGTCGGTACTCGGCGCTGTTCATCAGTTCGCGAGAGGGAAAATTTCTGGTTTACTCATTCAAGCAATAGTCACCGCACAAAGAGCATGCATCGATATACGAACTGTGAGCTGGCAGACATGCACCTAGTGTATGGATTAGCAGAGGGCCCACACGGTGTGCGCCCCCATGTGGCACAACATCGCTTCGCAATAAATGTGTGGGCAGGTATGGTTGGTGACTGCTTAGTCGGCCCATACCTGTTACCATCCTGCATGAACTCCGCTAAATATCGGATCTTTCTTGAACAAGTTCTACCAGGGTTACTTGACGATGTTCCAGCAAATGTGAGACGCAACATTTGGTTTAACGTGATGGGGCGCCTGCCCATTATGGAAGGGGTGTTTGTGACCATTTGAACAGGCGTTTTGGGCGTCGATGGATTGGCCGTGGTGGACCCGTTGCCTGGCCCCCCACACTCACCTGATTTATTGAGCCTTGATTTCTTTCTGTGGGGGGCCCTCAAATCTATCATGTATGAATTGCCTGTGGAGACAGAAATGGATCTCGTGGCGAGACTCGTCTGCGCTGCTGCTACTGTCAAAGAAACTCCAGGTGTGTTCGACCGTGTCCGCCAATCTATGCTGCGTCGGTGTCACGCATGCATCGCATCTCATGGTGGAACCTTCGAGCATCTGTTGTAACATCGTGAAATGCATCCATCTCTTACTCCATTGTTAATATTATGTCAAATAAATGTTTGCCACTAATTACTGTCTTGTGTCATTTCTGCTTCTTGTGCCTCTGCTACTACTTTCCTGTGACGTTTCCGGTTATGAGTTCCTATGCGATTCACATTCCTTTAATGTTACCTACCTCCCCTAAACATTTGTACCAATATTTTTGAGACACCCTGTGTATATAATTGTATATATCTCTGGGTACATCTGCAAGAAGAACATATAATTTGGTTGACATGCAGATTAAGTCACAATGTGTTATAAGTGCCACCATTTTGTGCTAAACAAACTTAATTCCAATCTCATGTTTCTGAAATCTCTTGTTACAGTGTATACTGGGGAATGTCAGCAATTAACTCATTGATGTCATTGTTTTTGAGAGTTACAAAAAATAAAAGAAATAAAAAATAGACAAGTTAAGGTCTGATGATTTTGGCAGCCAAGAGTCCTTTAGAGATTAAAATCTTCAAACACCACTGAAGATATGTGCACACCTGCATGATCTTGCTAGAAATACCATCCTCAAACTTTACTGTCATCCAATAAGTCTATAAATCTCAAAACATTTCCAGATATTGTGTGTGTGTTCAGTGTTCATTTACTATAAAATATTTAAGGGCAAATGCCTCATGCTACGAGGTAGAATGACTAACATATAGGTTAGTGCAAATGAATCATTTTAACATGGCCATCTACTAAAGTAGTTAAATTAATTAATTAAATTAAATTGGCATCACTTTGGTTATATCTCATATTGTGAATGCCTTCACAACAAGTTGCCATGTATTGTACTACCTTGAGTAAATAACACTTCACTAGTGGAGAAGACTTACGGAAAACGATGCCAATTTAATTAATTAATTTAACTACTTTGGTAGATGGCTACGTTAAAATGATGTATTTGCACCAACCTACATGTTAGTCATTCTACCTCGTAGCATGAGGCTTTTGCCCTTAAATATCTTATAGGCCATAACACTGCACACCATCAGGCATCTCTCATATTGTGAAGTTATACTTCATAATTGGGTTGTTGTCTCTATATCGCAACACCAGGGTACCTGCCCACCCACCGAGGAGAAGCCAACAAGCTTTAAAATGGTGCTGTCTGGGTGGTGGTATCCGCTGAGAATAAATAACAGTAGTCTTCTCCACTGGTGAAGTGTTATTTATTCAAGGTAGTACAATACCATGGCAACTCATTGTGAAGATATTCACAATATGAGATATATGAGATATAACCAAAACGATGCTAATTTAATTAATTAATTTAACTACTTTGGTAGATGGCTAAGTTAAAATGATGCATTTGCATTAACCTACATGTTAGTCATTCTACCTCGTAGCATGAGGCCTTTGCCCTTAAATATTTTATAGCCTATATCACTGCACACCATCAGGCATCTCTCATACCGTGAAGTTATACTTCATAACTGGGTTGTCACTATTGAAACACCGGGTACCTGCCCACCAACCGAGGAGAAGCCAGCCCATCCACTGATGATAGGCCACCCACCGAAGAAAGGCCGGATTAAACGTTCCTTTTCCAGAAAGTCGTTCGACGAAGTTGCACCGTTTCAAGGTCTTTCCAGATATTGTAAGTTCTAATATTAAGTTTTCTTTGCTGGCCATGCGAAAGTTCCCAGGGCGGGATTAGTACTTTCATATTATTTTGCACGCCTATTGTTTTTTTTTTTTTTTTTTTGTTTTTTTTTTAAATGAGTTTTTACATACGTGAGAGAACCTTGGAATTCACTCTGGATGCAGAGTACGACCAAGACAAGTGATTGACGGTTTAGCAAAATGCGTAAACTTATCCAGATTGCAGGGATTTACCCTCCTGCCCTTGAGGAAATACCAGGTAGTCTGTAAAGACTGTGTGACAAGAGATACGTTGCTTAGGGGCTTCCCATTTGAAAACCAAGTGATACACCCTCACTTGGTGGTAGCACTAGGAAATATATCACAATAGAGCGGTATCCAGTTGAAATGCCGAACATATATTTAAAAACCTCATTAGAAGCCTATGGCAAAGTCTCGAAAACAGAAATGCATGCGTGGGAAGGCTTTCCAGAGTTGTATACAGGGAAAGTTACGGTGCAAATGGAAATGAGAAAGCCGGTTCCAAACATTATCTATGTTATGGGGAATCGACTACTTCTGAACTATAGAGGGATAGAAAAGAAATGCTTGAAATGTGGCAGCTTGGATCATCTAGGCACGAATTGCACGAAAGGGCACTGCTATAATTGCAAAGAAATGGGGCACATTAGCAGTGACTGCCCCAAGCATGCAATAAATGTGGAGAGACGAGCCACAAAGCGGGCAGCTGCCCCATTAGATCATATGCAGAGGCCATCAGAGGAGGGGAAGAAAAAGGCGGTGAAGAGAATCTGAATAAGGGAAACATGGTCATTTTAAGGCCACAGGGAGCCACAAAAAACTTATCATCAGCAGAACCAGCAAATTTAATCACAGGAACAGAGGAGGGGAAAGGGGGTTACACATATAAGACAAGATATCCCTATATTAATGGAAACAGAGGAAATAACAAGAGGTCAGAAGAGGGGGGAAAACAAAAACAAAGTCTAGGGGGGAAGGTAAAATAAAGAGACAAATTGTAGAAAAGGGAAAGGACATAATACAAGACTTGAATGAGTTAAGTTCAGACAATTCTGAAACAGAAGAGGCATTAAGCGTGGGAAGCGACAAACTACTGGGGGTGGAGCATTTAAAGAAACATGTGCCAGCAGGAGTGGAAACATTAACCGTCAAATTAGCAGAATGGGAGCAGTGGCTAGGGAAGCCTAGAATAGTGTTAGAGCACAATCAGGAAGGCAAAGTGGGTAACATTCAATTTATGTGGAGAGACTTATTTTTTGGAAATTTGGTGGGACAGACGCTACTGGGAATAGTTCAGCAGCTAAACAATTCCCGAATTTCATGGTTACTAGGACATGAACAAGAGTTAGGCAGAACCTTGTATGCTTTAAGCATATCTCTGTCACAATAGATAAAACTTCTAACATAAAGCGAATTGTGTACACATAGTAATCATCGGCACTTGGAATATATGGGGCTTTGCTCAAGGGCAGGCTCAACATCATACATGGAGAAGCATGCTATTACTAGGTGTAAAGATTTTATTCATTCAAGAGAGCCACTTTTTTAACAGTGTCCAAGTGCGAAATTTCCAGAACAGATACAAATGTCTAAGTTTCTGGAGTTTCGGCTCAAGGAATGCCAAGAGGGGTAGGCATCATAGTCTTGCCACCAATTATAGGAAAATTCTACAATCTCCAAAGGGATATAGAAGGGAGAATAATTTGCATTGACTGGAAACTAGGGTTGCACACAATAAGACTAGTGAATGTATATGCACCAAACACCGCTCCAGAACAGAAGCGGATATTTAGTAGCCTACATCTTTTTATGCTGGGGGCCTGATTTATCATACTAGGAGGAGACTGGAATTGCGTGTTAGACCCAGTAAAAGACAAGACAGGTACGGGGGGGGGGGCCTCCTTGGAGCTAAATAGTCTGTGCTTAAAACATGACCTGATAGATATATGGAGGAAGAAATATCCCACAAGCCATGGAGCCACCTGGTCTGGGGGAACATTAGGGACTCGCATTGACAGGTTCTATGTCCCAAGTAAGATAGCAGATAAAATTAATCGGGTAAGGCACATTAACATTTCGGAACCTCGCGCAATAACAGATCACAAATTAGTTATAATGGACTTTCCATTAAGCTTAACTGTAGAGCAGGGGAAAGGCACCTGGAGGTTAAAACCGGTGCTCTTGGAAGGTGACCCGCAGGATATTAAAAAACTAACACAACTTTTGAGAAATCCCAATCACTGGACAGAAGGGAGCTGGGCACACTACAAAAATGCAATAAAAACAGCCTTTCAAAAATTAACAAGGGAAAGGTACCTGGAAAGCAGGAGAGAGCTAAGGCATCTCTATGAAGTTCGGGGACTCCTAAAGTCTTGTCAGGATGATGTGAGAGAAAGAGAAATATAAAAATAAATCCTGTCGCTATTAGAGAGGCAGGCAGAAAACGAAGCTATCCAGATGCACATATGTTATAGAAAAGCAGATAATTCATCTGCCTTCTTCTACAAGCAATTTAACAGATCACACAGAGACAGCAGTTAATCCATCAAATACAGGAAGGCCCACACCAATATCAGAATACCACTGATTTTTTTTTTTTTTTTTGATTTGGTAGTTGTTGGCGCATCGGCTTCTGTGGCCATATTGCACCTCCCAAGGTTTTTGCAGTACTCTGATCCAAGTCCGAGGCGGGAATCGAACCCGCGACCTTTGGGTTGCCGGGCAGGTACTTTACCCACTCAGCTAGCCCGGTCGGCAGAACACCAGTGACATTGTTAAGTGTTTTGCAAATGTTTATAAGCAAAAGTTCACAGCATTTACTCTATATCGCAAGAATCTTGGCAATTCATAGACAAAGACAGGATCAACCTATCCTGCTAAGTGAACTATCATTAGCATTGAAAGAAATGAAAGGAGGTAAAACACCAGGTCCAGATGGGCTAACAGTGGAGTTTTATAAAAAGTACTGGAAGGAAATTGGGCCAGTTTTGGCCGCCATCTTATCAAGATTTTTCTCGGAAGGGGTAGTACCAGAAGAATTTATAAAGCCCAAACCATATTTCTTAAAAAACAGGGTAAAAACAGGGAAAGAAGTGGATGAGTGGAGGCCAGTATCTCTGCTTAATATAGATTATAAGCTGTATGCCAAAGTACTAAATGCCCGACTGAAACAGCATTTGGGGCACATTATAGGTCCCAATCAAACATATGCAATCCCAACAAGATCTATGATGGTAAATCTATCATTTATAAAAGATTTGCAAGCATACTGCAATCAAAAACAATACAGCATAGTGGTGGCGGTATTTGATTTGGCACCTTCGATAAACTCTCCCATGAGTACCTAAGGAATTTGATGCATACAGTCCAAATGGGGTCTTTGCTTAGAACAGCTATCATAAGTCTGTACAAAGGGGCACAAACTACTCTCTTGATTAACGGCTATAGGTCAGAGAAAATAAAACAGGAACAGGGGTTAGACAGGGGGTGCCCACTAAGCCCTGCACTATTTTGATTGGCACTGGAACCCATATTGAGGCAATTAACCATTTCTAAAAACATCAGGGGGGTTCATCTTCCTGGCCTGCACTCTGATTGCAAATACGTAGCACATGCGGATGATGTGATCCTAACCCTATCGGATAGCAGTTCCTTACAAAGAGCGCTGGATACTTTCAGTCATTTTAGCCTATCAAGTGGTCTGTGTCTAAACAAAAGCAAGACCAAATGCCAACAGTGGGGAATTGAGGCTCCAGTACAATTACCAGCAGGCCTCACAGTCTCGACAGCAACTATAACCATCCTGGGGGGGTATCTTTTGCAAAATGTCCGGTAGCATCGTCCCGGCAATCACTAGACTCTTGGGAGGACGTTCTGTCAGAGTGGAATCTGGCGATGCTATCTTTCTCCGGAAGAGTGTGCATTATGTGGACAATTCTGGTACTGATCCTGATGAACATAGTGCCATTTACGTCATTCAATTATTGCACACAGAGAAAATTAACCCGAAGACTATTTAAGTTTTTCTGGAACAGTAGACAACAAGAAGTAATGCAGCAGAGGCTACACAGCAGGAAGTGTGAGGGGGGCTATGCAGTACCACGGTTAAAGTGGTTGAGGTAGGCATATGTGCTAAAACACACTCAGACTGCCCTATGGGGAGCCCATGTAGCGGCTGCCTTAGTAAAGTATAATATGGGGAGGTTCACTGAATTGCTAGGAAAGGAACATACTGGTCCAACAGTAGAGATAATAACACCTTTTTACAAATTAGTAATCAAGCATGGGAAACAAACTCAAGATTTCAGAAATTTATTGGAAGTTATCCAATATAAATGTACCGGCAGTACCGGCGCCACGAAGCTGGCTGAGACTGGACATGACTCAGATGTTGAGTAACCTACATCACCACATAGGTTACGAGTCATGAAGAGACCTGGCATGGAGAATAATACACGGACACCTGCCAGTGGAGAAAAATAAAGCCAAATTCCGGGGGGGCATATGAATGTTGAGTGTCTATATTGTAAGACCTGTGAAACAGTGGAACACGCATTTTTCTCTTGTCTGGTTACTCAGTGCATCTGGATTAGTGTGCATAAAACAATGAGAATACCACACTTGACTAGGGAACAAGTACTATTTCTACAGTTTCCAGCCCCGATTTCCAGAGCAACGAGCATCCTGATATACCTCTTAAATGAAGGTAAATACCAAGCTTGGAAAATCAGGAAAAGAAAAGAAGGCTCTGCAGCAGAGGTGTCAAAATGCGCCCTTCGAATGATGCATGCTGCAATAAGAAGATTCTTGGTACTAGAGTTACTGCAACTCGGAAGGTAAAGATTTTTACAGTTATGGTGCTTCCCCACACCTCTATGTCGACTAATAGATAATAATATATGTGTGCAGCTTAGATGGTAACGATCAGTCTAGGCTAGGGGTGTTACATACCAAACAGATTAGCTTAGTTATTAGGGAATAGGGACCAAGTCAGCTGCAGGCATTTGGTCTCTCTCCTGTATGTACGGCGGCTAAGCTTTGAAAGCTGTGGTAAAAGGAGTGTGTAAGAGGGGGATGACCCTAGAACCCATGTAGGGCAAGCCTACTCCAAGCGGCCGCCAACTTGGTGGTCACATGGGCTGGGCCTTCCTCGGAGTGAGTCAGTGGACGAGTGAGCAGCCCAATTGGGTTGAGTCATATAGAGATGAGTGAATAAGGGCGCTGTCCCTTTCCGGGTTTTTTTTTTTTTTTTTTAAGCCATACAGGCCACTAGATAGTCCCAAAGCAGGACCAATAAAGGGTCCCTGAAGGGTTAATTCCATAGAAATAACCGGAAACTGGAAAGCACGTCTGGTCTAACCAGTACGCCTATCTACCCACTGATGAAGGCTAAAGAGCCAGAAATGGCACCAGAGGATGATCTTAATCATCTTTGCAGGACTCTGACTGGGTAACAACAGTCCCCGTCAGGGGGACACATTGCCCAGCCGGGGCATGGAGCTCTGAGTTCGCACGAATTATAACTAATTATCCCTTTCATTCTTCTACAGCATCTTTTCCTCTCCCTCTCTTACTATCACTTTCCTACCTCTTTTTTTCTTTGCTCAGTCTTATAGGGATATTAAGGATAGCTGATATCTTTATCCCATACCATATTTCAAAATGGTTGCCGGGGGGAGCCTGATATTCACGGAGTTTCCGAGAATAGGTAAAATCAGTCTTCTCTACCGGGGAAGCGTTGCCTATTCGAGGAATATATGAACTTTGAGTGTGAGTTGAAGGAGCAACTGTCCCTTTCTTCCTTCTACGGCATTTCCTTCCTCTACCTCTCCTACTATCACCTTCCTACATCTTTATCTCTTTTCTAAGTCTAATAGGGATAGTA
Source organism: Mastigoproctus giganteus (assembly GCF_048544385.1). NCBI lineage: Eukaryota > Metazoa > Arthropoda > Arachnida > Uropygi > Thelyphonidae > Mastigoproctus > Mastigoproctus giganteus. The sequence goes on along the minus strand of NC_143580.1, from coordinate 118,890,240 downwards.
TGAGGATAACCGAGAACTTTATCCCATACCATATCTCAAAACGGTGCCATCTGGGTGGTGGTATCCTCTGAGAATAAATAACAGTATTCTTCTCCACAGGTGAAGTGTTATTTATTCAAGGTAGTACAATACTATGGCAACTCGTTGTGAAGGCATTCACAATATGAGATATAACCAAAACGATGCTAATTTAATTAATTAATTAATTTAACTACTTTGGTAGATGGCTACGTTAAAATGATACATTTGCACTAACTTATATGTTAGTGTTCATTTACAAAATGAGTTAAGAAAACAGAGCTAATGATCTGGCAACATGGCATGGTGTATCACATGCCAACTTTCTTGGAATGCCAACAGTAAGCTTTCCAGGATATGCAGCATCTAACACAGATTCTCTGTCACTCACTCTCAAAAAAAAAAAAAAAAAAAAACCCAGGGGATCACATCTGGTGAGTATGGGCTTGGCACACCCAGGGGTCCTGAGCTGTATACCTTCATTCTTTTCTTTCTTGGTGATTCCTTCCTACTTCTGTCTCTCTCTCTCTCTCTCTCTCTCTCTCTCTCTCTCAGGGTAACTCAGAATTTTTTTTTTTTTTCCGCTGGTGCAGCATAAGACTCAGCCTTACTTGCACTATAAGGCTAATAATAATAATAATCAATGTACAATTTATTTTAAGTAACTGAGAGTACTTACAAAGAATATATTTTTGTTTTGTTTCTTAATGTTTTCTCTTTCTTTCTTGCCAAGTCAGCAACATATAAAAACGTCTGTAATTAAAAGAAAAAAAAAAAAGTTTAAAATCAAGCAATTCATAAAAAAATACACAAACCATCCTTTAATAACAATAAAATTAACCACTGAAAAGAAGTTCAGGGGATCTAAATTTTCATGGTTTATAAGTGAGGTTTGTAGTAACAAGACCTGTCATAATTGTTAAAACTGTGTATGTGTGTGTGTGTGTGTATATATATATACAAACTTAAGAATAATGATTAAAATAAAAATGCCAGCAGCATGGCAAGACAAAAGAGCGAAAATTGTGAAATTAAATGTAACAATCAAACCAACAGGGAGGGAATAGAATAAAATTATTGTAGCAGAAACTCTTAAAGATAATTTAGAAAGCCTAAATACAAAGATAATAAAATATAATCAATTAAATTTTGAATAGCCAATTAAATAAAATTTAACGGTGCCCCCTCTGACGGGCACCAGGTCCAAATTTATGTGAAATATCACAGTCAGAGATGTGAACAACTACAATAAAATAAAATAAAATAAAACAAAAACAGAAATAGACTGACCATTATGACCCATCTCAACAGAGGACCACAAGGCCAATAATGGCCGGGGAATCGCTGCATTTCGATCGCTAGACAAATCGCCGCAAAGGCGAATCAATTGAAAGATCAGTAACCACTATCCGATCCCCAGATCGAACCGCCAATGCAGAAGACTTGAATAGTGGTGGTCCTGATGCAGCGAAAATTAAAAATAGGACAGGTATTAGCATATGATGAGATAGCATACGTATAATTTCACAATTTTTGCTCTTCTGTCTTGCCATGCTGCTGGCATTTTTATTTATTTTATTTTAATCATTATTCTCACTTAAGTTTATATCTCAAGCGTCATGTAGAGGAAAATGCTCTTTGCTGCCTCTGATGTATGCTTTACCCCTCTTTTAATGTAAGATTCGTTTTTCAATTATTTCAAACATTATTCAAATATAAGTATATATATATAAATATATATATATATATATATATATATATATATAAACAAATAAAAAGAGAGTTAACTGAATTAATTAAGAATGAAGCTTATTTATACCAGCGACTTACCTCTCAATTTGTGCTGTTTAGTGCAAGAATTTTCAAATATTTATTACACTGGACAATATATTTTGGAAGTGGTAGATGAACACCAACAAAAAGAGAGAGAAAACCGCATACAGAACTGGATGTTCTGAATATATATGCCCACAGCTGCCAAATATAGAGATTAGATAAATAAACTACTGACATACTTAAAATGGTATTAGATAATTACTCTGAAAAAGTAATTACTTAATACCCATCTCTTAGCATATTCCTGACGAACTCAGGAATTGTTTGTTTCTTTGTTTGTTGGAGCATTAGCAACTAAGGCCATATTGTTCTGGGGATATGCAGTGGTCATTCCCTGACCTTTCCGCATCCTCCATATTTGGTGGTCACGGGCTCGAACCCCTGGTCTAATCAAGAAGTGTGTGCTACGCACTGCTGCTCCTGCCCACAGAGGTGCCCCATTTTTTCCATCAGTTTATCAGAGCCACTGAAAGTGTTTAGAGTATTAAACCAGAAGCAGAATAGGGAATTCTGAATAAAAACTTTAGATAATCTAAAATGCTGACAGTAAGATGATATTTAGGAACACTTTTTACTCCATTATGTGTTCGTTTTTTCAGCAAGCCTGAGAAATGTGGGAAAAGCTGAATACTGTTACGTTTACAAATTTTTTAAAGTTTAACTAGTTGGCAAATGTTAACAACATTATTTCTAAAACAGAAATTTTCCATAATCATACAATAGGCATAGCCCAGCACATAGCAAATTATAGACTGAGTGTAATGTACAGTAAGTCCCTGACATATGTAAGAAATACGTTCCAGGACTTCTTACATAAGTCGAGTTTTACGTAACTTGGGAATGACTAATAAAATATTGTTACTATATCCCTGATATGCCAAAATTACAAAAACCACATAATATTCTCAGAAGAATGAAGAAAAATAGTTATATTTTTAAATTAATTAATTATACATTTTAAATATATATATATATAATCATCAAGAATAATACAATAGAGAAGTTATATGCTATAGGAGGAAGAAAATTAAGAATAAGATTAGATAAGACAGAGTTACAATAACGTGAATTATGGATCAGGGTCACTGCTATCGCAAAAGTACCCTACAGCCATAATGTATATATAAAATATTACTAGTATAAAATACATTAAGTAAATGTTTATGCATGGAAATGAACTAATGAAAATACGGTGTACCCTGGTAGCGATATATGTTGTGAACGAAGGTGGAAAGAAAGGAACAGGAAAAAAATAATTGTAACGATAGAAAAGTAAACCAAAAGAATATATTTGAAGAGATGACCTAGGTGGAGATAGCATTGCAGAGTCTTCCAGTTGCTTTCTTCCCACCTTCGTTCACAACATATATCGCTACCAGGGTACACCGTATTTTCATTAGTTCATTTCCATGCATAAACATTTACTTAATGTATTTTATACTAGTAATATTATATATATATATATATATATATATATATTATGCATACTAATAATAATATATATATATATATATATATATTATGCATACTAATAATAATATATATATATATATATATATATATATATATATTATTATTAGTATGCATAATAGGTTAGATTTTAGCTTATAGTTTAATGAATACTTTTGTGCAACATTAATGCCATTGTAATTATGCCAATTGGACATTATACATGCCTGTATATATATGTGAGTGTGTGTGTTTTGTTTTTCCCTTTTTAATGGCACTATGACATATAAGTATTATTGTGCATACAAATCTGGTAATCAAGTTAGCCCAACTAGGTTATCTTAATTCAGCATGGCCACACATTATCTAATATATATATATATTAGATAATGTGTGGGTTTGTAAAATATATAAAATTTTCTACCACATTAATTTAATTACCTTTCACCCCTTCCACAATTCACATTTGTATTATATTTCACATTACACTTTTGTAAATTTGTATTTATTTTAATTTACATTATTAACTTTATTTTTACACTGCATAAGGACTGCATATCTGCTTTCCCCCTTTTTCTAATACTACAGACAAGTTTGGAAATGCAGTGCTGGTACATGGTCAGAAGTAGCCCCTGATGAATTTCCTGACTATGTATCATTTTTTTATCTACTACAGGTCAACCATCGTAGGTGCCAGATCACCGGTGGTTACTTTAGCACACAGTTTACCCAACAGCTAACCACCTCATCCTACCTTTAACACATTGACTGCCAAGCTAGTTTAAGAAAAAAATTCCCCAGGGGCCAAAAAATATTTAGCAAATAATTTTATTAGTAATTTTAAAATAAATATTGTAATGTCAGTGTTGTCGTTTTTCTGATTAAAATATCAAAAAAAAAAAAAAGTATTTTTTTTCATGTCGCATATATGTGGCCGACGTGGCCCAGTAGGTTACTTTGAGAAGCTGTGACAGCCACATATGTGTGACGCTATTATGGCATACATACGAAGGTCATTTGTGATTAGTTCATTGTGTGCACTACGATAAAATAAACTCTCAAACGTCGCAATAAGTTTGTCAGTATTGTTAGGGATTTTGTGAAAATAAGTACATTAACACGCTGTATTATCCATCATATTGTGTTGTGTTATCTGCAAGTTTGTACAAGTGTGTTTTAAAAAAAAAAATCTAAAAAGGAATGGCTAAAAGAAAATTACTAAAATAAGTGGAATTGAGAGAAATTGCTGGAATTTACAATTAAGTAGAGTTAAACTTCTCACAGACACACCGCTGTGAAGTTTTTTCAGAAGTTCAACTATATCTGTTATGGACAGCGTACGGTGTTTGCGCTTTACACCATGAGAGGCACTTCCTTTATGCACTGGAACCATGGCTTGGGCTAAATGTGAGCAGGTTATAACAATAAATGCAGAAAAACAAGTGGGAATGGCTTTCCAGTGTTTACAAGTTCACACCAACAGCTGATGCTGCAACCAATGCCACCGAAACAGTAGCAGAAGGTTGGTGCGCCGACCCGGTAAATTTGAAATTACGTTCATGGAAATGATGTCTGAATTAGCGGAGGAACCGGATTACCAGTGGCCGGATTAGTGATGGTCAACCTATATATTCAGATTTTGCATATTTGCCATCCCCTGATTCAACCACTTACTAAAATTGCCTTCCCATATCTGAATATAGTGTTATTTATTTTTATTATTTTTTTGCTTCCTCAGTCCCAGTTTGTATTTGTACTAGGTTTTTCAAATTCTTTCACCTGTTTATCCACTACTTCACTTCCACTTTTGACTATCCCTTAAACTCCTTTTAGTTCAGGCACCTTGTGTACTTTTCATTTCCACAAACCACACATTATTTACATCATTTTGCTTCCTTTTTTACTGCTGCACTGCACGTTTTGGAACATTAGACATACGATAACTTTTGTTACTTTCCTTTCTCTGCTTATTTGGTTCTTAACAGTTGTATATTACTACTATTATATATATTAGATATAAATAATATGTGGTTTATAAAATGAATAAAGTGTCTGTGAAAGTGAAAATGAAAAGTACACAAGGTGCCAGAACTAAGAGAAGTTTAAGGGATTGTAGAAGGTGTAAGTGAAGTAGTGGTTCAACAGGTGAAAAAATTTGAAAAACCTAGTGCAAAAATGAACTGGGACTGAGGGAAAAAGAAAAAAATAAAAAATAAAAATACAAGTAAATAAATAACACTATAATCAGATAACGGAGGGAAATTTAGCAAGAGGTCGAATCAGGGGATGGCAAATATACAAAATCTGAATATAGTAGATGAAAATATGATACATAGCCAAGAAATTCATCAGGGGACTACTCCTGACAATGTATCAGGCACTGCATTTCCAAACTTGTCTGTAGTATTAGAAAAAGAGGGGAACATATGCGATCTTTTATCTTAATACTAGTAGACAAGGTAGTCCCTACGCAGTGTAAAAAATGTAAAGTAAAATTAACACAAATGTATGTGAAGTGCATGAAAGAGGGGGTGCCGTAAAATTTATATTTAATTGGCATTTGAAATTTAATGAATTATTATTTTATTATCCTTACCTTTAGATGTTCTAAATTATCTTAGAGAGTTTCTGCTGCAATATTTTTACTCGTTACCCTTCTCTTCCCTCCCTGTTGGTTTGATCATTATGTTTAATTTTAATTATTTCCGCTCTTGTCTTGCCATGCTGCTGGCATTATTTCTATTTTTAATTCTTATTGATTTTTATGGTTATATATATATATATATAAATTTTTTTTTTTTAATTAGTTCAATTAAAAACTTTATCTTGGGGCAGTGGTGAAGTAGCCAGTGGCACATAAGAAAAGAAAACAAAAGGAAGAAAGAGCACATGTTATTGTACTGTAAAAACTGATATGTACTTTGCAGCCTCGGTTATTATAGTTGCCTTCGTTGGTGCTGATCCCATCACCGCTTCTCATATTGTCTTTGTCCTTCATTATTGTGTTCACTGTTTACACGGACAAATCTAAATTCTGCACATTACTTGTTCATGTGTAACCATTTTCATACAGATTTATTTTAATTTTCTGATTCAAATCGATCGCATTCCTTTTCTTGGTAGATTTACTAGTACTGCTGCCACTTATTCTCTTAGTCAGCACCATGATAATCGTCAAAATGTAATTTTCTATAAAGAACTTCAGGTTAAGGCAGAAACACTATTATCACCTCACACCAACTCACATTTTACTAAAGCACATTTCTGGAGGTCACAACCATAAAACAATTTGCACTTTCCGGCTTATTGGATTTTTCTAATAGTGCAATTCATTGTAAACAGGTAGTAAACTTGATCTTATTGCATTTGTAATTAGCATTAGTAGAGGCATATGATGCAAGAAAGAGGGCTTATGCAGCTCATCCCAAAAAAAAAAAAAAAAAACACCCCACTCCCATTTCACCCCTCCATTCATTCGAAATACCCGTTCAGCTGAGCCTTAAATTTATTTAGGCTATCAACTTCCACAACAAGAGATGGAAGTCTGTTCCAACAACCAACTACCCGCTGGCTAAAGGCAAATTTCTGCACATCTATCCTACATTTGTCTTTCCTCAATTTGAATTTATGCCCTCTCAGGTGATTATTCTGAGCAAGAGGAAGAATCCCATCGGCATTGAGCATACTCAAATCATTCAAGGCTTTATACATCTCTATCAGATCACCTCGCGGGTGCCTAGTCTCCAAACACTGTAATTTGCAAAACTTAAGCCTTTCTTCGTAACAGCAACCCTTTGTTCCATTCACTAATCTTGTTGCCCTTCTCTGTACTCGTTCCAGCAGCTCATTTCTTCTTGAAATGAGGCCTCCAGACCTGTATACAGTACTCGAGGTGTGGCTTGACCATTGCCTTATACAAGGGAATAATCATCTCCTTATCATTGCTAGAAAAATTCCTGTATATCATTGACAAGACACCATGAGCTATTCTTGCAGACTGTCTGCACTGCTCAGAAAACTTCATATCTGCCTGCACAATTACCCCATGTCCTTTTTATTCTCTACAACTGTCAGTGCAGTACCACAGAGTTGATACATTGCTCTGGGGTTACTGTTTCCCATATGTAATACTTTACATTTGTCAATGTTATAGTGTCAGTAGTGTCCTTGACAACCCTGCCAACCTTCGTATCGTCTGCAAACTTGGACATTAAGCTTGATATACCATCATCAATATCATTTATAAATACAGAAAACAACAATGGACCCAATAGTGAACCCTGAGGGACTCTACGAATAACATTAGTCCATAATGAGCAGAGTCCATTGATTACCACTCTCTGTCTTCTCCCATTTCACCATCCCTTTATCCATAGCAGCAATTTGCCTCCAATGCCACACTGCTCCAATTTGTGCGGCAGTCTTCCATGTGCAACAGTATCAAAAGCCTTTCTAAGATCCAAATATATAATATCAAAGTCATTACCTGCATCCAGTTATTTTGTGACAGCATCATAGTATCCAATCAAATTGGCCAGGCAAGACTTTCCCTTAACAAAACCATGCTGTGTCCAAGCTATAACTGAATTCTTGTCTAGATGATCCTGCAGTGCTTCTTTAACCAGTGCCTCCATTAATTTTCCTGGAACAGAAGTTAAACTCACAAGTCTATAATTACTTGTGTCAGCCTTTCATCCTACTTTGTGAATTGGGGTCACATTTGCCCATCTCCAGTCCATGGGTATCTCCCCTGAGTCCAAAGAAACTCTTATAATTATGGCTAAGGGTTTGCTTACTTCCTTTGCTGCCTCCTTTAATATAACAGGATAGATCCCATCCAACCCAGGTGCCTTTTTTATGTTTATCCTCAACAATTTCTCCTCCACTTTCCTCTCAGTTATTACAAAATCATCTAGCTCACTGCTAGAGTTTACTTCACCTCTGGCATTCTCCTTCCTGAATAACTCCTCATGTGTGAATGTAGATGCAAAATACTCATTTATTTTGATAGCCACCTGAGCAGGACCTCAACTGCTGAACCATCAATATCCAGTGGACCAATCTGATTCATCCCTTTCCTTATAGAGTTTACATAGGTAAAGAACTCTTTTCTGTTTTTCTTTGCATTTTTTCCCAAGGATTTCTCATAATCTGCCTTTGCCTGCCTAATCTCCTTTGTGACTTGGTTACAGACCAGCTTATATCTATCATAGGCTTCTGTGTCACGTGCTAATTTATATGTATCCCGTGCATTTTTCTTATCTGCCATATGTTTGCGGAGCAATCGGGTACAGGACATGATACTGCCATGGGGGATGTCTTTGTGTGACCACGATGCAAGGAGTGCAAGGAAATTAGGCGACAACTCAGCGTTGTTATGGGCCTATATGAGACCTTGAAGGACAGGGTGGATGCCCTCGAAGGAAATAAATTGAGGGCCCCATCAAGCTCTCAGTTGCCCACATCAACGCCAGAGCTTGCACTTGGTCATCTTGCAACACAGAGGCACCCCCCAAGGCATAATGCGCTGGTCCCACAGGAACTGGTAGTTGTTGGTGACTCTATTGTCAGGGAATTGGGGAACATGCTTTGTGAAAAGGATAAGTGGAAGAGGACCAGGGTATGTCTGCCAGGGGCAAAGGTTGATGACGATGTAGAGCGGATATCATCTTTTAAGGGCACAAAAGTATAGTTGTACATGTTGGCACTAATGATATTAAGAGTAGGAGACCAGTAGAATTACTTAACAAGTACAGGTCACTGTTGAAAAAAAGCCATGAAGTAGGGTTGAATTTGAAAGTGTCTGCAATTCTGCCCAGACACGATAGGATGGAGTATATGATGAGAGCCTTGTCGATCAATTTGGCCCTGGAAAGATTCTGCAAGGCTCAAGGGGTAGAATTTTTTTCAGCCTGGACTGTACTTGTTAACAGGAGAGATTGCTTCTACAGGGATGGGATACACTTAAATAGAAAGGGTGCAAGAATATTTGCTGATGCTATCGAGGCAGTGTTAGGTGGGTCGGAAAACTGCTAGCTTGGGGGGAGACAGACTAATAGATTAACAGTAGCCACTGGCAGAGGTGAAAGAGATTCTTGCACTGCTTCTATTGGAATGAGCAGAAGCCTGAAAAACAAGATGCAGGATATTTCAGAGACTGCTGGAAGTCATTGCGGTACAAGTAAACACATGGGTTGTGTTAGGGTAGCTAAGAATAGAAACAGGTGCATGTATACTTGCGTGTACACCTATGCTAGGAGTTTAGTAAATAAATTTGATGAATTTGAGGTATTGCTCAAAACATCAAAGGCAGATATTGTTGGGATATCAGAGACGTGGTGTCACACAGATATAAGGAATGCAGAACTGGAATTTGGCGAGTACAACGTCTACAGAAAGAATAGACAGGTAAGGAAGGGAGGAGGGGTTATGCTATTAGTTAAAAAAAACACATAAAATCCAAGGAAGTGAAACCAGTCAACATCGATGGACAGGGCAGTGTCGAGTCAGTTTGGTGTGACATAAGCATAGGTAAATCAAAATTGAGAGTAGGAGTGTGCTATAGGCCTAATGACTCTGATGAGTATAATAAGATACTGTACAGGGAAATAGAATGGGCCAGTAAATCAGAGAGTCTTATAATGGGGGATTTTAATTTCCCAGATATTGACCGGAATTTGTGGGTTGGTCACTCACACCCTAGCAAGGCTTTTGTGGATGATTGTTTTCTACACCAGCATGTTCGGGAGGCAACTAGAGGGAGTAATACTCTTGATCTGATTATCAGTAGTGATTCTTCATGCATTAAGAATCTGCAGATAAAGGAACCACTAGGTGGCAGTGATCACAGTGTGCTGAAGTGGGATTTACTCAAGGAGGTAACTACCATCAGGGGTAAAGGGAAGGGTTTTTGCTTTCGTAAAGGTGACTATGATGGTCTGAGACAGTATTTAAATTCTATACAGTGGGACCAACTGATGATGTTACCAACAGCAAATTCAAAATGGGAAGCATTCAAGGAACTAATCTTGGAAGCTACAAGGCTTTACATACCAACCAAGAAATATTGTTCAAGGTTCAGGCCTAAATAGTTGTCAGATGAACTAATGAGACATATGGCAGAGAAGAAAAATGCATGGGATACATACAAATTAATGGGTGACATGGAAGCCTAGGTTAGATATAAGTTGGTCTGTAACCAAGTCATAAAGGAGATTAGGCAGGCAAAGGCAGATTACGAGAAATCCTTGGCAAAGGATGCAAAGAAAAACAGAAAAGAGTTCTTTACCTATTTAAACTCAAGAAGGAAAGGGATGAATCAGATTGGTCCACTGGATGTTGATGGTTCGACAGTTGAGGATCCTGCTCAGGAGGCTAACAAACTAAACAAGTATTTTGCATCTACATTCACACATGAGGAGTTATTCAGGAAGGGGAATGTCGTAGGTGAAGTAAACATTGGCAGTGAGCTAGATGATTTTCTAATAACTGAGAGGAAAGTGGAGGAGAAATTGTTGAGGATAAACATAAAAAAGGCACCCGGGGTGGATGGGATCTATTTACTTATATTAAAGGAGGCAGCAAAGGAAGTAAGCAAACCCCTAGCCATAATTATGAGAGCTTCTTTGGACTCAGGGGAGGTACCCATAGACTGGAGATTTGCAAATGTAACCCCAATTCACAAAGGAGGATCAAAGGCTGACACAAGTAATTATAGACCTGTTAGTTTAACTTCGGTTCCAGGAAAATTAATGGAGGCACTGGTTAAAGAAGCACTGCAGGATCATCTAGACAAGAATTCAGTTATAGCTCAGACACAGCATGGTTTTGTTAAGGGCAGGTCTTGTCTGACCAATTTGATTGGATACTATGATGCAGTCACAAAAGAACTGGATGCAGGGAATAACTTTGATATTATATATTTGGGTCTTAGAAAGGCTTTTGATACTGTTGCGCATGGAAGACTGCTCCACAAATTGGAGCAGTGTGGCACTGGAGGCAAATAGCTGCTATGGATAAAGGGATGGTTGAGTGGCAGAAGACAGAGTGGTAATCAATGGACACTGCTCAACGTGGACTAATGTTATTAGTGGAGTTCCTCAGGGTTCAGTGTTGTGTCCATTGTTGTTTTCTGTATTTATAAATGATATTGATGATGGTATATCAAGCTTAATGTCCAAGTTTGCAGACGATACAAAGGTTGGCAGGGTTGTTAAGGACACTACTGATGCTATGCTGCTGCAACAGGATCTGGAAAGGTTGAGCAGATGGGCTGAGAGGTGGCAAATGAAGTTTAACATTGACAAATGTAAAGTACTACATATGGGAAACAGTAACCCCAGAGCAACGTATCAACTCTGTGGTACTACACTGACAGTGGTAGAGAATGAAAAGGACCTGGGGGTAATTGTGCAGGCAGATATGAATTTCTCTGAGCAGTGCAGACGAGCTGCAAGAGTAGCTCATGGTGTCTTGTCAATGATATACAGGAATTTTTCTTGCAGAGATAAGGAGGTGAATATCCCCTTGTATAAGGCAATGGTTAGACCACACCTTGAGTACTGTATACAGGTCTGGAGGCCTCATTTCAAGAAGGATGTAGAGCTGCTGGGACGAGTACAGAGAAGTGCAACAAAATTAGGGAATGGATTCGAATTGAGTACTGTATACAGGTCTGGAGGCCTCATTGTAGGAAACATGTGGGTAGATGGAATGAGTACAAAGAAGGGTAACAAAATTGGCGAGGGAAACAAAAGGGATGCTATTAACAATAAAGGCTACAGTTCTGCAAATTGCACCATCTGGAGACTAGGCACCTGTGAGGTGATCTGATTGAGGTGTATAAGGCTTTGAATGGTTTGAGCAAGCTCAATGCTGATACAATTCTTCCTCTTGCTCAGATTACGCACTTGAAGGGGCATAAATTCAAATTGAGGAAAGAGAGTTGCAGAACAGATGTGTGGTAATTTGCCTTTAGCCACCTGCTGATGGAAGTTTGTTGGAACAAATTTCCATCTGTCATTTTGGAAGTTGATAGCTTAAATAAATTCAAGAACTGGACAAACATTTGGAGTGAATGGATAATGTGAAATAGAATTTTTTTTTTTTTTTTTTTTTTTTTTTGATGTGGCATATGATGCTTTCTTGCATCATATGCCACTACTAATGCTAAGGCTGAATAAACTATGTATATAATTGGATAATCTTTTTCTTTCTATTACATACTAAGAATTTATCAGCACCACCTTATATTTTTCCTGACAGCACAATAGCTAAAATAAATATATGGTTGTGGAAGAACACAACAAGCACTGTTAGTGAAATTGCAGGTGGCAATGGCACTGAAAAAATGGGCCATTTGATTTTGATCTTTGATTGCTATAGATGGCAGTAATCAAAGTTATTCCAAACTGTGATCCATGGTGATGATCTTCTATAATTTAAAAAAAACAAAATCTGATACATCAAAAGGTGCTTATTCTCAATGACATAACTGGAAGGTAACTATGGAGTAAACACTGGAATCATGATTTTTTAAGGAGTCCTTATGTGCTGTAATGTAATAACTAGATCGTATGTATAGTAGTAGTAGTAGTAGTAGTAGTAGCAGTGGCATTTAATGCAAGAAAGCAAGTGTATGAGCTTATGCAGCATCAGCCAAAAAAAAAAAAATCACACCATTCCCTCCACATGCATGTCCAGTTCCTCCTTAAATTTATTCAACCTATCAACTTCCACAACGACAGATGGAAGTTTGTTCCAGCAATTAACCACCCGCTGGCTAAAGGCAAATTTCCGCACATCTAATCTACATCTGTCTTTTCTTAATTTGAATTTATGCCCCCTTAGGTTGGTAATCTGAACAAGTGGAAGGATCCCATCAGAATTCAGCGTGCTCAACCCATTCAAGGCCTTATACACCTCAATCAGATCACCGCGCAGGTGCCTAGTCTCCAGCCACTGCAATTTACAGAATTTAAGCCTCTCTTGGTAAGAGGATCCCTTCATTCCTCTCACCAATCTTGTTGCCCTTCTCTGTACACGCTCAAGCAAATCTACATCCTTCCTAAAATGAGGCCTCCAGACCTGTACGCAGTACTCAAGGCGTGGCCTGACCATTGCCTTATACAGAAGGATAATCATCTCCTTTTCCCTGCTAGCAAAATTCCTATATATCATTGACAAAACCCCATGACCTGCCCTGGAAGCCTGTCTGCATTGCTCAGAAAATTTCATATCTGACTGCACAATTACTCCCAGGTCTTTTTTCATTTTCTACCACCTTAAGTGTAATACCACACAGTTGGTACGTTTCTCTGGGGTTACTTCTACCCATATGTAGTACCTTGCATTTGTCAAGGTTAAACTTCAGTTGCCACTTCTTAGCCCATCTGCCCAAATTATCTAGATCCTGTTGCAGTAGCACACTGCCATTACTGTCATTAACAACCCTGCCAACCTTTGTATCATCTGCAAACTTCGACATTAAGCCTGATATACCTTCATCAATATCATTGATAAATATACAAAACAACAGTGGACCTAACACCGAACCCTGTGGGACTCCAATAATAACATTAGTCCAAGAAGAGCAGCACCCATTGATTACCACCCTCTGTCTTCTCCCACTTAACCATCCTTTTATCCATTGTAGCAACTTACCCTTAATACCATTCTACTCCAATTTGTACAATAGTCTTCCATGCGCAACAGTGTCAAAAGCTTTCCTGAAATCCAAATATATGATATCAAAATTATTTTTTGCATCCAGGTCCTTTGTAACCACATCATAATATCCTATCAAATTTGTCACACAAGACTTTCCCTTAACAAACTCATGCTGTGTCTGAATTATTGCTGCAGTCTTGTCTAGATGATCCTGCAATGCATCTTTAACCAGTGACTCCATTATTTTACCCGGAACAGAAGTTAAACTGGTCTGTAATTACTCGTGTGATTACTGGTCTGTAATTACTCGATCCCCCTTTGTGAATTGGGTTTATCCAGTCAATATCTGGGAAGTTAAAATCTCCCATTATAAGACATTCTGATAGCTTAGCTTAATTTTCAGCACTCACCTCATAGTAATCTGCTTAGCTGGTGGAGAGTTTTACCACATACATAGTGGTTATAGGATTCTAATAACTTACAGGGATTATGGGTTTAAAACTAAGTTATGGGCTATAAAAAATTTTTAAGAAAGGAAAGTGCACCTTCCATTCTATGGTTGCCTAATTAAATTAAATTAAATTAAATTAAGAAAAATAGAAGCTAATAGTCACGCACAAGCGACTTTCGAGATTCCTCGTCTTCAGTTAGCTATAGGCATATGCAGTAACATTCTCCTACACATTTTTGGAATAGTCAAACTCCATAAACAAGATTATCCTTTAAGGCCCATCGTTTCCTATAAACAGTCTGCCTATGCTAACCTATCCATATTCCTCGTCAAAATTATTTCACCTTTAATGAGATTTTCCCAGTTCAGGGTCTACAATACTAAACAAGCACACGAATATATAACTTCCATAACCATATCTGAAAACGATATTCTTGCGTCCTTCGACATCGTCTCCCTATACACAAACGTGCACATCGAATCCATGCTACTGGCCCTTAAAGAACTATTAATTAAAAACGACACATTAACAAAACGTACCGACTTAAACATTAATGACATTTTAGAACTCACATCACTGTTACTTGACGCCAAACAATTTAAATTCCAAAATAACATCTACGAACAAATTTTTGGCCTTCCCATAGGCCTCGGTATCTCTGCCCCTTTATCTGAGATCTACCTCGCATCTATCGAAGAAAAAATTCTCCAACCCTTTCCCCTAGGAATTAAACTATACATGAGGTATGCAGATGACGTCCTCTTAATAGGCAACAGAACTACCATCGATACTTTACTGAACACCTTTAACACAACACATGAAAGAGTCAAATTTACCAATAATAAAATTAATTTTCTAAACCTCACTGTATACAAAATAAGCACATCTTTAGGCACCAAAACATACAGAAAAAACACACATACAGGTAAATTCTTACATTACCACTCACACCACCCTCTATACATCAAAAAAAGCAGTTCTATACAACCAGGTATACAACGCTGTAAAATATAGTCACACACAAACAGACCTATCTGTAGAATTGCAATACCTCACCAAAAAATTCATCGACAGAAAATACCCATCACAACTAATAAAAGAAACCATCACCAAAGTTCATAATAACACTAATAACACAAACAAAATTATTAACCACATGAACAAGAATAAGATACACAAACCTATTATCGCGCTCCCATATCATCAACAATACGCTAGAAGACTTCAACAGATTTTTAAAAATACAGATATCAAATTAATATTCACATCTTATAACAAATTAAGTTCCAAATTCAATTCATACAAGACAACACACGAGTACGAGACACAAGATTACAACAACATTATATATTTGATCAGGTGCCAATCAGATTGCCAAGCATGTTACATAGGCAGTACAACAGCAAAATTCGGGACATCAAAAATTTCCAACACACGTGCATAGTACCACTTTAATAGCTTCAAAACTAATTCAGCAAGTACAGAACTAACACAACACGTCCAATCTCAAAATCACAACCCACTCATCGATTCAGCCATCACAGTAGTTACATTAAATTCTAGCTACAAAATCCTTGAAAACGAAGCCCTTGTCATCGAATGGTTTAAGCGCCATACATCACTCAACGTGTTAAACAAAAAGATTCTCGCCAATTTCTCCCCCATTTAGAATTTAGCATGTATTAAGTTTCCACGTGCACTGAAATGCATTTCGGGACCCCGTATATAACACAAGCGTGCTCTCTTTCCTCCCCCCCCTCCCACTACAGCTAACTGAAGACGAGGAATCTCGAAAGTCGCTCGTGTGCAACTATTAGCTTCTATTTTTCTTCATTTAATTTAATTTAATTAGGCAACCATAGAACGGAAGGTGCACTTTCCTTTCTTAAAAATTTTTTATAGCCCATAACTTAGTTTTAAATCCATAATCCCTGTAAGTTATTAGAATCCTATAACCACTATGTATGTGGTAAAACTCTCCACCAGCTAAGTGGATTACTATGAGGTGAGTGCTGAAAATTAAGCTAAGCATACATACGATCTAGTAAACACTGGACATAATATTCTGAATAACCACAAAAGCATGTAGGATTTATTCAAAACACTATCTAACACTTTGAGTTGATAACTCACCTGTTATAGTAGCCCTAAAACCTGGAGTATGGAAACATATTAAAATAAGAAATCAAATATTTTGCAGTAATAATGCTGTCCTTTCATTCTATTAATTTGTATGCTGCATGCGTTTCTGGGAAAGTGGATAGAAAATTGGTGGAAATTTAGTACTATCTAGAAAGAGGTGCTAAAATGGAAAGAGAGATTTAAAAAATTTCAATTGATCCATGCCATCAAGTAAAAAAAAAAAAAAAAAATTGAAGCACCTGTGTGACTAGAGTGGTAGAACAATGGCAACTGCTGACAAATGTGTAAAACGAAGAGGTTAGTAGTGGTTAGAAAAGCAATACGAGCACTTTTCAATTTGGTAACTCTGAAAAGTAACTAACTCTTTTCAATTAATGCTGAATTATATCCAAAACCAGTTCATGATCCAAAAGAAGTTTTGAAAGAAGAAAAATTAATGAACTTCCAAGAAAAAGAAGTTTTGAAAGAAGAAAAATTAATGAACTTCCAAGAAAAAGAAGTTTTGAAAGAAGAAAAATTAATGAACTTCCAAGAAAAAGAAGTTCTGAATTGCAGACTTCCAATAAACAATCCGAAACAGGCCAAAGGGATAACACTAGACATGTTATCTCCACCACATATGAAGAATGTCTGGTCATGTTCCTCTCTTCTGGTTTGAAAAAGCAATTTCCTTCTTAAATTTTATGCCAACGTTTGAAAATTCAAATACAGATCTTCAATCCAACATACCTCACATCAATCAGTCCAACAAACCTTGCAACCATGTACTGAGGTTATTACAGATTCTTTCAGATTTATTTTAAATGAATTTATTTCTAACCATTTTCAAATCTTCCACTTCCAATATGGTAATGATTCTGACTTAGTCAAAGGAAAGCATTTCTACTAGCAAGGAGAAATTTTGTGGACTTTAAAACAAGAGAAGGTTCTGTTCTTTTCATGAGGAAGTACTTTATCACTACATGGTGCACAAGTTTACAAGGAAAAAATGTTCTTATAAATCCTGAGATAGCACAAATTTCATCACTTGGCATTGCATCATTTTCAAATTTAAACTTGTTTTTTGTGGACAAGGTTCCAGTATTTTTTGGCATCATTAAAGATAAAGAAACGGATGAAGCAATAGACATTTTGCAGAAAAAATTCTGTCAGTTTCAGTGTGAGAATCTACCTGACACTACTGAAGGAAGAAAGAACTGATATATAGTGGTCTATGGTTGGGGAACTGACAAATTATTCCAAGTCATGCTTGGCTTATAGTAATGTGGAGTTTGAGAGGATATTCATTGTGGTGAGAAAAACAAAAACTGAGTAAAGCTCCTTTTTTCCTCCAGCTTTGAAAATGCTCCTGACAGCCATATCAAAACATCAGGGCCATTGTTATGAACAAAAGTTTAATTCAACATTTCTGAAGAGGTTCAAGTCTGAAATAATCTTTCTTGAAGTAATCAAAATCAGCTCGAATTAACCCTTTTAAACTATCTGTGGATATTCAGAGAAATCCACAGATAGTTTAAAAGGCAAAGTTTAAGCAAGTTTAAAAGCATACTATACTGGTAAACAATCTTCCTATGGCTGTGTTTTAATTAAAAAAAATTTTTTTTTTTAATTTAAAAAAAATTTATATTTTGGCAGTGACATTTAATTTCCAGGGGAGTGTGGAGTTTAAAAACCTCCTGCTTTTTTCATGGTTTATTTCATAAACTTTGAAAAAAAAAAAATGAATAAATAACTCCTATTTTTCCCATTTTAGCCCAAAAATCTCCAGTTTTCCTTTTGCTTACAAATGCCTAAATCACCAACTTTTTGAAAGTCAGAAATTGGAAGCTATGTACACATTTTCTTTTCCATAACCTCTTTCCATTAATGTTAAAAATTTATTCTAAAAGTCCATGTTGGCTGATCAACTGACAGCTTTTCTCATTCCCTTTCTAATTGCTAGATGCCATGATGCAAGCCCACTGCTTGCCTTGAATTCTAGTTGATAGTTTAATTTTTTGCTGAACTGTAAAGCTTTTTTTTCCACAATAGAGTAATTATTTTTACCTAGACTTTGTTTTAGTCTTAAGATAGCATTATCAAACTTTGTATCTTTTGCATTATTCATTGTTTTCCTGACTCCTGCATCAATATAAAGTGTTGAGGCAAAAGTTGTAACTGAAAGGTATTATTCTTCAAGATCTAAATTATAGATAGGGTTCCCCAACTTTTAATTCTTTTTGGGTTGGTTGGTTGGTTATTGGAAGTTTAATGGCACATCAGCATCTAAGGCTATCGCCATTCTTTTTGGGACTGTATTTGTTTTCCTTGAATAAAGAAAAACATGCTTGTGTTTTGGAACCATTATAAAATGCAATAAAACTTTTGTTGATTAGGCCTTCACACTGTTGAATTAGAAAACAATAAAACATGAGTACTCCAAGTCACCTCCTCTCATAAAAAATACAAATTAGTAGGTTCTACTTTAGTAGCATTTGGTTTTGAAATATATCAGATTACAGCAAGTAGTAGATAACAATAAGTGGCATTACCTGTAATAATATCCCATAGTTTTATTATTCTGTTGCTTCAATTTAAAAGAAAAAAAAAAAAAAAAATTCAAGTATGTGATATAAGTGATTGAATGTTTTAGTATGGAGCTTTGTTTACATTGTTATCGGTTTCTTCAAGGTTCACTGTTCAGCTCTGGTGGTTTCCAGGTCATTTCATGATGATTTTAGCACCAATTTGCTCAAATTTGCAGATCCCATCAGCAATCATTGACTTAGTGTTCTTCAGTACTGTTGAAATATCAAGTACAGACTGTTTGCTTATGTGGCACCCTATTATCATTCTGTGCTGGAAGTCTGCTGATTCTGTCAATTGTGGCATCTTGCATTCACAATCATACTGCTATCTCCTCAAAGGCTTACAAGTATATTTACAGTTGCATGACACATTGTGCTTGGGTAAGGTGTGACCAACTACCAATGGAGCTGTGCTGATAATATTGGAAAGGCAGTGTATATGCAACTGTAACAAAAAAACTAATTCTGAGATTTGCAGTCACTTATAATTTTCAAATGAAAATCTACTTCACCAAACATAAATAACGATGCACTGTTTTTTTTTGTTTTTTTTTTATGAAGACCCAAAACACAAGAGGTATTAGAACCTATAATACTTAGTACCATGAATGGGCTGGAGGTTGAGAAGATGAAAGAAAATATTTTTTGACATTAGATTTGAACTTCTGTAGACTAATTTTCAGGAAATACGTACGAAGGAAGGTTGTTCCAGAAAACGGCAGTTGAATGAATAAACAAGGAAGATGAAAAGTTGGTTCTGTGAGTTCGAAGTTGGACAGTAAATGGATGTTAGTGGCACAGGTTCAGACTGTTTTGAAAAAGAGAGTGGAAATTACAGAAGCCAATTCAGAAGAACAGTGCCCATGGAAGTATCTGTAGAAAAGGCATGCAGCAGAAACAGAACATCTATGAGACAGAGAGTAGAGAGACTCTTAGAGATGAGTCATTAATTAACCTAACTGCCCTCTTCTGAATGGAATCTACAAACCTGAGAAAGGTTTTGGGGGCACTGCCCCAGATGAGGAAACAATATTCCACGATAGGGCAGATTTGCAATTTGTACAGAGTGAACAGCTGTTTGGAAGAAAAGTAATGCCAAGAGCAAAAGACAAAACCAAGTTTTTTGGATGCAGAGGAAGAAATATTATGTGCTTGTGCCAAGAGAGATTAGAAGTCAGGGTAATCCCCAAAAGACATATATCATCCAGCCTAGAAACCGGAGTGTCACCAAAAATAAGCATAGGAGCAGAAGAATCCTTTTTGCAAGAGTTGAAAGAGACACGACTGAGTTTTAGAAGAATTGAAATCAACTAAGTTATTTTTGCCCCACTGAATAATTACTGGGAGATCATGATTTAAGGAATTGGTAATGGATATTTGATAAGTTGAAGCTGTTCGAGCAAAGCAAGGTTTCTCAAACTAGAAGGTGGAATGAAATGTGCTATCATCAGCAAAACTATGAAGATTTCTGGTCAATCAAAGAAGGTCATTAATATACAAAAAGAAAAAGAGTGGGAGAAAGAACTGAATCATGGGGAACACCAGTGGAGAAATTAGAAGACAGGGAGTCATCTACCATCACCTGCAGTGAGCACCAGAGAAAAATCTGGATACCCAATTACAAAAAAACAGTTGACAAACCATAAGTTGGAAGCTTATTAAGAAGACCTTTATTTCAAACATGATCCAAAGCCTTTGAGATGTAACAGCATCTGCTTGTGTTTCACCAAACTTTTCCACTGAATTTGTCCATAAATGGGTAACATAAGCTGGAATATCACCAGTAGATCGGTACTGATGGAATCCATACTGGCGATCGTTGATCAGATGGAAGGTTTCTAGATAGTTTTAAGAGTTGGCAGTTAATTGATTTCTCCATTACTTTAGAAACAGTAGAAGTAATTTCAATGGGACGATAATTGGATGGGAGGGATTTGCCACCCTTTTTAGAAACTAGAAGGATATCAGCAAATTTCCAAGCAAAAGGAAAAACACCTTTGGAATAAGAAAGTGAAAAAAGGCATCAAAGAACAGGAGTAAGTTCAGGAGCACAGGTTTTGAGAACAAACGGAGAAATACCATCAGGACCTGGAGCTTTCTTAGCATTAAGATTCGTCAAAATCCTTCTGACATCCTTTTGACAGAAGACCACAGGAGGCATTGAACGGAGCGTGTTGGAAATGGTGGGAGGTGTTTTACCAAGATCATTAATACATGAGTTGGAAGAAAAATGGGAGGCTAGTAGGTCAGCTTTATCCTTGGCTGAAGTGACAATACAACCATTTGGTTTTGACAGAGGTTGGAGCAGAAATGGGCAAAAGTTGTGGCCAATAGCTTTGGAAAGAGACCAAAATGCTTATCTACCATTAGAACAAGAAGCAAGTGGTATCAAAATGAACAGCTAGGCTATTCAAAATCTAGTTTGGACTCATTAATAACTGCTTCACAATTGTTGTGAACTTTGATATAGACAGAAAATAAAACTGAAGAATTGGAAACAAGCCAATTACGATATGCAACATTCTTCTCTTGAACAACCTTAACACATTTAAAGGAAAACCAAGGGTTAGATAAAGGAGGAGATTTTAAAGTGGAATGTGGAATAAAGGATTCCATTCCTACAAGAATAATTTCACTGACACAATCTGAGAAAACGTTGACATCAGAATTTTTGAAACAGTAATCCAACCAAGGAAAAGAAGAAAAGAAATCTCGCAGGTCATCCCATTTTGCATTCTTTTAATGCCAAACAATACGAGGTTGGGAATAGTCATGAGATAAAGGCTCAATTGGAGAAGAGACAATCATCAAGTTCTGATCTGAGATGCCTAAAGGACCACTCACTTCGACTGTATACTTAGAAGGGTTGTTTGTGAGAAAAAGATCAAGCATGTTGGCTGTATCATTAGGTTTGTCCAGTATTCTGGTAGGTAAATGGACAATCTGTGCAATGTCATTAGTAATTGCAAAAACCTCAGCATTTCGACCAGCTGGGTCTGTGTGACTAGAAAACGGAAGCCAGCTGGAGTTGTAAACATTAAAATCAGAAAGGAAAATTGGACTGGAGAAAGTCAAGTTGCAAAGAGAGAAAGTCAAGTTGCAAAGAGAGGAAGTCAAAGACTTCCAAATGATTAGTGGAGATGGGAGACCAGTAGAGACAACAGATGAATTTCACAGAATGAGGTAGAGAGATTTTAAGCAGAGGAGATTCCAAATTGCCAAGTCTCTGGCAGGGAATATCGGAACGGACATATGCACAAGAACCACCACTGAAGCGAAAGGGATCATGCAGTGAATAATTTGGGCAACTGAGATAAGCAGTGGCTGAATCAACCGATAACTGAGATTCTGCCAGAAAAAGTACATAGGGTTTGGCACACTGTAAGTGAAAATGGATATCACTGAGATTAGAACTGAGACCACTTATATTTGTGAAATGAACTAGGAAGTGTTTGGGAGGTTTAGATCTTTTCGCAGATAAGTTTGCTCTCTTTGCGCTATGTGCAAAATAATCTCACTTACTGTAGGTTAGGGATAATATCCCAAAAAAAATAATATCCTAAAATCAATACATTATTCTTGTTAGTTACACTGATAATGAAGGTGATTTAGTGAAAGCTCAAAGAAAGTTACTGACAACATTTTAGCTTATTATTGCAATTAGAACTTGAAATGTTCAGAGTCATAAATTTGAATTTTCTATAAAATATCTATTGCTCAAAAGTACTGTAATAAATTAAAATCTTACCTTTGTCCGAAATACATCTTTTTCTTGTTCTGCATCATGTAACATGTCAATATCAGTTTCATCAATAGACTCTGAATCTGAAGAACAACTTTTAACCAAAGTGGAATCACCTGCACTGTTATTTCGTGAACTTTCTCCACTTTCTAACACATTTGCAAGGCTATTGGTTGCTGTTGGGGGGGAAAAGATCTATATAATTAAATATAAATACAAAGATAAGGGAGAATTTAATTTACTGCAAGCATAAGATTTCATTTAGTTTATCTAATGTCATTTCCTATCTTTCTTTCTGGCTTTATTTTTTATTTATTTTCTTTTTTTTTTTTTTTTGTTTAATTTTCCTCTTAAACTTACATAGGAATGATTAACATTGGTTACTGAAGCCAGCAGGGAACAAAGAATAAATGCAGCCCATGGTGTTTGGCAGTTCTTTACATAAATTAATCATTGAAATAAAAGTACAAGTGGAAGTAAAGCAAAATGGTATTCAAGTAAACAATGTATCACTGCAAAGGAGAGTATACTAAGAAATTTACCACATGGATGGGGTGGGACAAGAAAGACTTTATTTTGCTATTGTTATTAAACATAAACAGCAAAATGAGAGTAGAAATCTCTTATAATTCAAATGAGTATAATGTGAAATTCTTCTGCCTGCTCAGATTAAGACCCTGATCGCAGATAGATTCAAATTGAGTAAAGATAGTTGTAAAACTGAGCATTGAGCCTGCTTAACCTGTTGGTTGGTTGGTTGATTCAGAGATTTCTTAGACGCATCAGCAACTATGGCCATAGTGTGCCAGCTTAACCTGTTCAAGGCATTATACACCTCAATAGATCCCTTTGCATGTACCTAGACTCCAGGTGCTGCAATATGCAGAACTAAAGCCTATCTTGGTAAGAGCACTCCTTTGTTCCCCTCACCAATCTTGTTGCCCTTGTCTGTACTCGATCTAGCAACTCCACATCTTTCCAAAAATTAGAGACCTCCAAAACTCTACACAGTGCTTAAGGTGTGGCCTGACCACTGTCTTGTACAATGGGTCCTGCTCTGGCAGCCTGTCTGCACTGTCAGCGAACTTCATATCTGACTGCAAAATTACCCCCAGGTGTTTTTCACCTGGGGGTACCCCCAGGTGAAAAACACATGGAAGACTGCTGTGTGGTATACCAACTGTGTGGTACCCAGAGTGTGGTACCACACAGTTGGTATGTTTCTCTTGGGCTACTGCTACCGATATGCAGTATTTTGAATTTGTCAATGTTAAACTTCAGTTGCCACTTTACAGTCCATTTGCCCACCTTATCTAGATCCAGTTGCAGTAGCATACTGTAGCAGCCAACTTTTTTATCATCTGCAAACTTGGACATTAAGCCTGATATACCCTCATCAATATCACTGATCAATACACAAAACAACAATGGGTCCAGCACCAAACCCAGGGGAACTCAACTAATAACCTCAGTGCACAAAGGGCAGTGTCCATTGATTGCCACTCTCTCGTCTCTCACTCAACTTTTCCTTTATCCATTGCAGCGACTTGCCTTTAATACCATACCGCTCCGATTTATACAGCAGTCTTCCATGTGCAACAGTATCAAAAGCTTTCCTGAAATCCAAGTATATGATATCAAAATTATTTTTTGCATTCAGTTCCTTTGTGACCACATCATAACATCCAATCAAATAGGTTAGACAGGACCTCCCTTTAACAAACCCATGCTGTGCCTTAACTATTACTGCACTCTTGTCTAGATGATCCTGCAATGCTTCTTTCACCAGTGACTCCATTATTTTCCCCAGACCACAAATTAAACTAACAGGTCTATAGTTACTTGTGTCACCTTTTGATCCCCCACCCCTTTGTGAATTTCTTTGTGGATATTCTTGGTCATATAGTGTAGTTTTTAACTTGATTGTGCGAGTACAGAGAAGGGCAACAAGATTAGTGAATGGAACAAAGGGTTACTCTTACGAAGAAAGGCTTAAGTTTTGCAAATTACAGTGTCTGGAGACTAGGCCCCTGCAAGGTGACCTGATTGAGGTGTATAAAGCCTTGAATGGTTTGAGCATGCTCAATTCTGATGGAATTTTTCCTCTTGCTAAAAATAATCACCTGAGAGGGCGTAAATTCAAATTGAGGAAAGACAGTTGTAGGATAGATGTGAGGAAATTTGCCTTTAGCCAGCAGGTGGTTGGTTGGTGGAACAGACTTCCATCCCTTGTTGTGGAAGTTGATAGCCTAAATAAATTTAAGGCTTAGCTGGACAGGTATTTGGAACAAACAGAGGGGTGAAATGGGAGTGGGTTTTTTTTTTTTTTTTTTTTGGCTAATGCTGCTTAAGCTTGCTTTCTTGTATCATATGCGTCATCTAATGCTAATCTCCACGTGGTAGCACAAGTGTGCTAGCTGTTTCTCATAAAGTAGACATGCCATATTCCACTATAAGGCTAGTAATGTGTCAGGTGTTGCGGTACTACCCTTACAAGATGCACATGCTACAGCAGCTAAAGCATAGTGATGCAGATATTTGTTTCACATACACACTTCAGTTTCTGGCATGAATGACAGTGGATATCACTTGGCCATGCAACATCCTTTGGAGTGATAAAGCCCACTTCTGCTTAAATATACAAGTGAATATGCACAATTAACCCCAGGGGCTAACATCTGGTGAGTATGGGCTTGGCACACCCAGGGTCCTGAGCTGGATATCATCATTCTCTTTCTTGGTGATTCCCTTCTACTTCTCTGTCTCCCTCTCTCCCAGGGTAATTCGGAATTTTTTTTTTTTTAGCTGGTGCAGCATAAGCCTCAGGCTTCCTTACACTATATGGCTAGTAATAATAATAAAATAATAATAATAACTGTCGCATTTGGGCAACAGAAAACCTTCCAGTTATCCAAGAGGTCCCATTGCATTCTCCAAAAGTGACAGTGTGGTGTGGATTTACGGCCACGTTCAAGATTGGGCAATATTTTTTTGAACAGGTAACACCAACTGGACCCCGCACCTGTTCCGTCACTGGACAGTGATATTATGAAATGTTAGCAAATTTTGCAATACCACAGCTGGAACAACGTGGGTGCCTTCAGGATACCATATTCATGCAAGATGGTGCACCACCCCACATCCACCATTGTGTCCAAAGATTGCTAAGGCAACACTTTACAGACGAATGGTGATCAGACGCTGTTTCCAGACATCTTGGCCACCCCTATCACCGCACCTCATCCCATGCGACTTCTGTTTGTGGGGTTTTTTGAAGAACCAGGTGTATTGGGAAGGATGTCAAATTCTGGCAGATCTGAAGGACAGCATTAGACATCATATACTAGCTATTCCAGTTGACATGTTACTTTCTGCTGTAGAAAATGCTGTTCTTCGAACGGAAACTGTTGGAGGACACATTGAACAATTGTAGCGCTGTTCAAGTGATTTGTATTGCCGCAGTGCCATATAGTGACAAATTTGGTAACTCATTTTTTTCTCCAATAAATGGAGAGTGCATTCTTTATTGCACCTGTTGTCCAAATTTTTCTTCAGCCTTAGAATCGAACCTTAGAACTTGCGCCAGAGCCCTCTACATAGGGATACTTTAATTTTAACAACCCTGTATGCTGTAGCTCCAGAGTTTAGTAAATTAAGATCATTTTTATTCATAAATTCTTCAATCAATTTGCCTCTTCTGTCCATTGTAGTAGACCCCCACAAAGGATGATGTCCATTAAAATCACCAAGAAGAAAAATTGGAGCTGTGAGTTGGGCAAACAGATTGTCAATTTCTGAATGGGGAAGAGGTAGAGATGGTGGAATATAAATGGAAACAAGGGTGACTGATGTACCAACTGCAATATGAGCAGCCACCCCACAGCTTCTAGATTTTTTCTTAATTGGATTGGCCTGATTGGTACATTAGAATTAACAAGAATGGCTACTCTTCCATGTGCAGGAGACTAAGTTCTTATCTCATCTGTACAAGATATAATTTGAGAATTTTGGCAAACTGGGGGGACAAGAATGTTTCCTGTAGGCATATATCTATCAGTTTGAACTGAGCTAGCAAATCCCTTAAGTCATCAGAATGAGTGCTTAGTCCTCTACAGTTCCACTGCATGATGTTATGCATTATTTAGGTTTGGTAGAAGCTGATTCATCTGACTGCTTGTTTGCAGGACATTTTTTCCATTCTTTTTTTGGAAAGTTGGGGCATCCAGTCTCCATGGTGTCATTCGCATGAAGTTCTAGTATGGGTTCCTCATTATCTGAATGTACATCTACTTCCATACTATTGATTGGTGATTCAGCTTTCTTACTGTCTTTGTTCATTTCCAATTTTTTACGGTCATGTGAGACCGTTAAGTATCCGTTGGGATACTAATTGGAGTGTTAGATGCTTTGTTGGTTTTAGTTTTAGGAGTATCTTTTCTGGAAGCTGATATGGTTGTTTTAACCCAGTTCATCAGAGAGGTGTTCGATAGTATTGACACATCTGTTTGAACTGCAGATGAAAGATAGCTTCTGGTGCGAGATGCACAGGATACACTAGGCATGGTCAGCATAATTTGTCTACATGCTTCAGGATATGTGACTTTGTGTTCTATTTTGTATCTTTAAATTTTCTTTCCGGTTTTCCACATATCACATGATTTAGAAAATGCAGGGTGCCTCCCTTTGCAGTTGGGACACATGGGAGTTGAGGCTGAGCATTCTGTTTGTGTATGATCCTTAGAACCACATATAGGACAGATGGCATCACCTCTGCATGCCTGCTGAGAGTGGCTATATTTCTGGCATTTATAACAGTGAAGAGGATTCATGTATGCCGAATTCTGCAGTTTAAATAGCCAGCTTTTACTGTGGATGGTAAGTCAGGAGTGCTGAAAGTTAAAATGATTCGAGTTGAAACCAGATTTCTATCTTTTTTAATCATTATACGTTTTGCACTTGTTACCTTTTGGTTACTAAGTTCCTGAACTAGTTCCTCCTCCTCAGACACTGCAAGTAGATTCCACTCTGTGATCATGGCTTTCGATGAATTTAAGGTATTGTGGGGAGTAACAGATACTGGCAGCCTACCAAATGTCTTTGTATTTAATAGCCACTCAGAATATTTGGAGGTGGCTATTTCAACCAGGTCTCCAGATTGTAATCTCTTCACCATTTTTGGTGATCCAGTAATAGATTCCAAATATTTTTTGATCATAAATGTTGACAATGCCCACAGGCTGAGATGACAGAGAGTGTATTACCAGAAAGTTCGGTAGGTTAGGGACTGTGCTTCTCTTCGAAGCCTTTTGGTTTTGTTGGTGTCATTTTCATTATGTATGTCTATCCTTGAGCTTAATTGCTCTAAAGGTGGAAAATTATTTGTTCCTGTTATCTTGGTTCCTTTTAGCCCTGGGAGAGTTACTTGCTTCTCCCAGGTTACCAGACCCACCAGTTGGATGCAGGAGCAGTGCCATCAGTGACCAAGGGGTTGTAGAAGTTAGAGTTAGTAATTAAGATATATATATATATATATACATACACATACACAGTCCATTCTGGTTATTTGGGACACACTGGAACTAGTGCATTTTGCCCCGATTATCCGAAGTTTCACGTAAATAGTTAAAAATACAATGTATCCCCCCCCTTTACAATTGGTTCATTGTACAATCAAATCACGTTACGACGAACTCACCATAGTAAAGTACCGTTCACTATACGATGTGTAGTAAGCGCCAGTCATTGTGATCATGTTTATGAATTGAATTTTAATTCAATTAAACAGCAATTCTAATTAGAGAAAATAAGAGGAATATTATCCACAGGCTATAAAAGCAAATATATATTAAGCACAAATTTACCCTTTATTACCTCACCAATTAAAAAATTAAATGATATGTGATAATCGGAATAATTAATACGTACTGTAATATGTACATACGAACTAGTTGACATTTCTGTTCACTGACATTTGTGGGTGGGGGTTAAAATTTAAAACAGTAAAAAGATAAGAAATCAATAACAAAGAACACGGCACACACAAATTGCAAGTAACACGATACGCGCAAGTGAGAACTGAGTAACGAGTTACAAAGTTTTAAAAATAGGAATGAAGAGAAGATCTTAAAATAAATTTTTTTATATGATTGAAGATTTCATGGAAGTGTAAACACATTTCACCATAATAACCCACAGAATTCCAGCTGTCGGTATCATGGCAAATTCAATAAGATCGAGTTTACTATCCGTTTATGACAGATTTCACTAACAGAAAATCCAAATAAACAGGTGACTGCTAATTGTTTTTATTGATTTATGGTTGTGACCTGCAGAATTTCGACTGAACCACGTGTACCATCGGAGACAATCGTAGGATAATCTCCAGTGCTGCGGGTCTCCTGCCCCAATTAAATGACATGCTGTCCCAATTAAGCGAAGTAAGCCCTGGCTATTTTCTCGATTGGTTTCTGTTTTTTAAGATTTGCCCCAAATAACTGGAATCCACCACACACACACACACACACACACACACACACACACACACACACACACACACACACACACACACACACACACACACACACACACACACAAAATAAAGAAAGGTAGATTTCCTTTCTGAGTTCCTACTTTAATGCTTTCAGTAAAGAACCACTTGAAGTGCAGGAAAGAGAAAAAAAATCACTAGAAAAGAACGGAAACTTTATCGCTTGGAAAGAGCACTGTGTATTGCAGACAAAACCGCTTGTCACTTGGGGCTGAATCAAAGTGGGAACAAGAAGGAAGAGGTGGAAAACAGGCAACCTCTGGCAGAGCAAAGTTGTTGTTGTTTATTTGTTTGTTATTTGGTTTTTAGGAGCATTAGTAACTAATGCCATATTGCTCCAGGGATATGAGGTGGTCATTCCCTGACCTTTCTGCATCCTCCATATTTGGTAGTCACGGGCTCGAACCCCAGTCTAATCAAGAAGTGTGTGCTACGCACTGCTGCTCCTTTTCACCTGGCTACAGAGGTGCCCCCCCCCAGTTTTTTGTGATTTCTGTCAAGCATGACTCTGTGACACGAAACAGCTGCACCGTAGCACACTATGGGAAGAAAGATAACGCTGTAGATGAGAGAGAGTGCACTCTGTTTAAGCTCCCAGTCCACTCGACTGATGCATGTAATCATGGCTGTGTATTTTCTTATCTTAGAGGCTATGTACTGCAAGTGGAGAAAAAATGTTTGCTTTGAGTCTATCAAGATTCTGAGGTATTTAATCTCAGAGTGAAGCCTAATTGGTCTGTTTACAATCTTGATTGTTGGAAGTCTTGAAATCTGCAAGGTGAAGCACTGAAACTTGGCAGCAACAGTAATTTTTCTGTAGATGGTGTCAATGAATTTTCTTTGTGGTCCTACTTCCAAGGTTTTCATTTGTAGGTCTGGTAGGACTTTCACAGGCCCCCAATCACCCTATTCCTGGCCAGTTTCATTTTGGGGACAAAATGATGATGAGCAATAGTAGGATCCTTTATCTTTTTATCATAAACCAGGGGCTGTAAAAATACAACTAGGAGTGATTGATGATCTTGTATGTGTTTTAATTCTAGATTTTTCCAATATGGTAGTGCAACTCAGTAGAACGTAGGTAATTGGAGTGGAGCTGGTGCCATAGCCATCCTTAGAGTTGTAGATAGGGCAAGCTGCTGGTTGCTATTTCAAGTTGGTAATCCACAATAACAGGGCCCTTAGGAAGAGAATAATCCAAAATGATGTTATTTTGTCATTGAGAGAGAGAGAGAGAGAGAGAGAGAGAGAGAGAGAGAGAGAGAGAGACACTAGACTTACTGATTGATTAATAAACAAAATTTCAGAGAGAGAGAGACAGAGATATGTCCAGTTTGTTTTATACCATAGGAAATGCCAGATGGCCACTTTTATTTGATGGCAAATGTTGGCAGGTGTAATTAACACTTGAAAGTGTTCCAGAGAACACATTGCCATTTAGCTGACTACTTCAGCTCTTTCTTCTTAGTGAGGTGGTTTTACACACTGCTCTATTTTAATTTTCTTTTGACACAATTCGACAATTAGACCACCTGTTTTGATGTTATGATAGGATACTGTAGGTGGTGGTAAAGTTATGGGTATACACACTTAAGTACGTCTGTCTCTTGCTAGGACAAGTTCAACGAATGGGGGAGAAGTTCTGGTTCTCCATTTTTCTGCTCATGGCCAATGGTTTTACTATGATATAATTTTGACTCTGAGACTTCTGTGTAGAGCTCATGAGCAGTTTAGATGGCTTTGAAATCTTTATCATACTATTATTATGGGCTGCAGAGTGTGAATCTATAGGTGCAATTGTGGTAGTAGTAGTTGTTGTGAAGGTTAGTGATGCAAGCACAAGTGAGGCTATATTGCACCTGCCACATGCCTAAGAGAGATACATTTATTATCTATGGCTAAAGAATTAAATACATGTGAAAGGAAGAGAAAAGCTGTTTGTCATTCCTTTATATATAGCATGTTGTTTGTTATTTGGTTTTAGGAGCATTAGCAACTAAGACCATATTGCTCCGGGAATATGCGGTGGTCATTCCCTAACTTTCCGCATCCCCCGTATTTGGTGGTCACGGGCTCGAACCCCGGTCTATCAAGAAGCGTGTGCTACGCACTGCTGCTCCTTCCCACCTGGCTACGGAGGTGCCATATATATAGTATACAATTAGTGATTAGATGTTTAACTGTAAGTTGACACTGTTATTGTTTGTTTGTTATTTGGTTTTTAGGAGCATTAGCAACTAAGGCCATATTGCTCTGGGATATGTGGTGGTCGTTTTCTGACCTTTCCGCACCCTCCGTATTTGGTGGTGACAGGCTCGAACCTCGGTCTAATCAAGAAGGTGTGCTATGCACTGCTGCTCCTTCCCACCTGGCTATGGAGGTGCCTAGTTGACACTGGCAATTAGGACAGTGTGTGTGTGGGGGGGGAAGAATTGTCTGTAGTAAGCAAGCAGACATTGAGTGTCTTAAAAGGTTCTAGAGAACAGGTAACTTGCTGGATGAGATCAACAAAAGGACATCCTTATGACGAAAGACTGAATTTGTGGGTTGCACGGCTTGGAAACTAGGCACCTTAGCGGCACCTTGATTGAGGTGTTTAAGGATCAGAGGCAATCGTAAAATGAAATTTTCACAGTTAAATGATTCTAGAACTAGGTGGTCCCTAGTTCTAGAATCAAATTAAAGTTACGGGAAGAGATGTTTAGACTGGATTGCCAGAAGCTTTATTTTAGCCAGCAAGCTATAAATTACTGAAATAAGTTATATACATGGGTGGCAGAGGCTGACAGTTTGGGGAAATTCAAAGGTCAGCTGGATAGTTACCTATAGGAGGAGGGAAATGCATAGGTGTCTATTTTCTTTTCTCTTATTATTATTTATTTTTTTTTTTATTTTATTTTTTTTTTATTTATTGTTAATACTAAATGCAGTAAGTGAGATGGGTATAGATACATCATATTCGGGCTAGAATAACATCTTCCATCCTGCTCGCTCTTAAACACAATGTTCACTGATTGCTCTGGTTTAGGCTCGAGTATGCAAGAGTTTATTATTTATTTGGTCCTGCCAAAGTGTTAGCCATTGTTCTTTATCAATATGTTTGACGACATATTTGTAATCTATACAATGACCCTCAAAGAAAATTAAGTTTCTCACTTGTTGCCATGTTATTTGCATTCTCATTTCCTTGAATCCTAATAAGTACTGGAATTCAGCACAACCAGAATCTTTCTTTAATCAGGACAATATTCATACTGAATTGCACGCATGGCACTATACTCAGAGAATCTGCATATATTAGTTTGTGGGAACAAAAGTTTCTCAATATGATCCCCAGCTAAAATAACTGCATATAATTCCAAAGTGAAAATACAGTATTTGGTAGGATGACTGCTGCACTGACTTCAGTGTCTTTTTTACGACCGTCGGTGAATATTTAGGTGAAACTGAAGAATTGGCTCAAGTGGGCTGCATGCTATGGACAATATTCTGGGTTGAGATGTATTCTTTTCCTCTGTTCACGATATCCATAGTCAAACTGTAACAGACTTATTTATGTCGGGCACTTATTAGGGTGAATATTTTCTCATTTGGGAGCACAGAGGTATTGCCTTATTGGGTGACTTGGCAGATTTCTTATCTTTACAGCATAATTTAACAACAGCACTTGTCAGCAAAAAAGGGAATGAGAGATCAAAGTACAGGCTCTGAAGCAGTCTGTACAAATTTGAGTCAAGATATTTTGAACACTGTCTGAACCATAGACAGAAGTGCTGTAATCAACCACTGATCTAATCAAAACTTGATGTAAGTGTAACAATGTTTAATGATCAGCCTACATGATATAGCAGATATTGCTCTGAGGATATTTAGGTTTTTTTTTTTTTTTTTTTTGTTTTGTTTTGGTTTTTTTTTCAAGAAGATTGTATGGAGATGTTTTATATTATCCACGAAATTTAATTTCTAAAAAAATACTAAGGAATTTAATTCAGGTTATAGGGATTAGTTCTGAATTCAAGTGTTTTTCTGGATTGAGGCACATTCTTCATTTTCTAGTATTATCTTTACATCAAAATCCATTTTTACTTGTATGACATGATTCCCCTTTACCAGTGGGTTTTGGTAGGTGGAGGTGGGCACAGTAGGAGGTACAGATATAAGAGCGATTGATCATTCTGTGCTGTTTTTTGTGAGCTTAATAAATGGTGTGCAATGGGAGTAAATAACTCTTTAGGTCAATAGTTATTTCAATATCCCAATGGAACATTTCCTTACAATTGTCTGGACATATGAAGGTTTATTGTTATAGGTTTTGCTGCTTTTCTTGCCTCCTGATATGATATGTTCAGCTCTGCTTTTAGTCTTTGTATCTTCTTTTCACTGCTAGAATGGTCAGAAGTATGCAAGTTGCTCTCCTTGGCAATTTACACATGTAGGTTTTTGAACTGAACACGGTAATTTTGTGTCCTTTGCATCACGTAAAGCACATGCAAAGGTGCCATGACAGACCATTTGAATGTGTCTATATTTTTGACACTTAAAACACCTTACTGTAGTACAGGCAACCAGCTGTAAATGAATTTGAAGATGTTGGTGAATTGAAAGCAAGGATTAGGTGTATAGTGGACCTAGATTCCCATCCCTATTCAAAAATATTCATATAACTGTTGTCACTCTATGTGGCTTTAGTTCAGACCAGATTTCTTCTTTAAACACTTCAAAAAAGGCTTGTAATATGATAAAATGAAAATAATAAAATAAAATATAAACTTACAATCAAGGGTCCCATAACTATGAACTGTTTGGGTTGACGATGTACAACTTTCACCTGCAAGATGTCAAAACAAAAATTTATTATGAAACTAGATAATAACTTAAATTATACTGTGCAACAAATTTAAACTTTTTTTTCATGGACAAGTATTCTTTAAATTCAAAAATGTGCACATCTTTGTAGTAATTTTATCCACAGAAAATAATGTAATGATACTGGTCTATTTATATGTTAGGTCAGACTATCATGCTTTTTTTTTTTCATCAATGGTAATTCTTCATATTATTATTTTATAAGTACTTTAATTAGAATAAAGTTATAATTAGGGCACTGACAGAATCATTTAATGTGATATGTACATACAGCACACAATAAATACAATAATCACTGACTTGTATTTATTTATTGTGCTAATGTTATTTTCTTTCAACAAGAAAAGTTAGAACACTTAACACTTTAGAGTGATGAAAGCTGATGATTAACATAAAGAGTGCAAAACGCATCAAGAAAAAATTAGGATACATCCTTAAATAAGTGTCTATAATCCTTCTCGTTACATATCAAACTGACAGGTCTGTAGTCACCTATTTCATCCTTTGAGCTACCATTAAGAATAGAAGACACCTTCGCACCTGCAATATTTTTCACATTGCCACAATATTCTCATTATATATAAGCTAAAGGCATTACCTCTTTTGCTGCTGCTTTCAAAATAACTGGATACGTTCTATCATCGTCTTCTGGAGTTGTAATAATTTTACCACAATTCCCTTTTAGTTATCATAAAATCACTCAACTCCATCGTTAATATAGGCTGGGCCACTTTTATCTTTTATATCTTTTATACCAGATCTTTTATAATTATCCTATGCATTTTTTTTTTCTCTTTCTGCCACTATGCTTAGTTTTTTTTATGTCCATTTTCAGCTATACCTTGAACCCATTCAGTGGCATAAAATTTGACTCGCTTAATTTACAGTTCGCCAGAAATAGAGGACACAGGTGAATAAAAAAGTAGAGTACAAAAGTATATATATATATATATATAGAAATAAACTCTATAATCCTCCTCTATAATGTGTTTGACTCTGTGTACTAAGAGTTGCTACAATGGATAAAAGGATGGTTAAGTGGGAGAAAACAGATGGTGGTAATCAATGGGTGCTGCTCTTCTTGGACTAATGTTATTATTGGAGTCCCACAGGGTTCGGTGTTAGATCCACTGTTGTTTTGTATATTTATTAATGATATTGATGAAGGTATATCAGGCTTAATGTCGAAGTTTGCAGATGATACAAAGGTTGGCAGGGTTGTTAATGACAGTAATGGCAGTGTGCTACTGCAACAGGATCTAGATAATTTGGGCAGATGGGCTAAGAAGTGGCAACTGAAGTTTAACCTTGACAAATGCAAGGTACTCCATATGGGTAGAAGTAACACGAGAGAAAAGTACCAACTGTGTGGTACTACACTTAAGATGGTAGAAAATGAAGACCTGGGAGTAATTGTGCAGTCAGATATGAAGTTTTTTGAGCAATGCAGACAGGCTGCCACGGCAGGTCATGGGATTTTGTCAATGATATATAGGAATTTTGCTAGCAGGGAAAAGGAGGTGATTGTCCCTCTGTATAAGGCAATGGTCAGGCCACGCTTTGAGTACTGCATACAGGAGGCCTCATTTTAGGAAGGATGTCGATTTGCTTGAGCATGTACAGAGGAGGGCAACAAGATTGGTGAGAGGAATGAAGGGATCCTCTTACCAAGAGGATCCCTTAAGTTCTGCAAATTGCAGTGGCTGGAAACTAGGCACCTGCACGGTGATCTGATTGATGTGTATAAGGCCTTGAATGGGTTGAGCACGCTGAATTCTGATGGGATCCTTCCACTTGTTCAGATTACAAACCTAGGGGGGCATAAATTCAAATTAAGAAAAGACAGATGTAGAATAGATGTGTGGAAATTTGCCTTTAGCCAGCGGGTGGTTAACTGCTGGAACAAACTTCCATCTGTCGTTGTGGAAGTTGATAGGTTGAATAAATTTAAGGAAGAACTGGACAGGCATTTGGAGGGAATGGTGTGATTTTTTTTTGGCTGATGCTGCATAAGCTCATACACTTGCTTTCTTGCATCACATGCCACTACTACTACTATTTACCTCAATGCTTATTTGTAGAATGCTTCACTACAACACCCTCCTAAATATAAATCAGATGAAAAATTATTACTCAATGGTTTCCTTCCCTCACAGACAAATGAATGGTACAACGTATCTGTGATAGGCTATCAAGATCTCCAACCAAACCACCAACACATCAAAACACCATCAAATATCCTTGAGAGTCAGAAAACATCTTGTCTAATAATAAAATCATTAAACCCATTAAAATGATTCTGGTATATAAAAGTTAAAATCTTTAAATTAGCTAAAATAATTGAACCCAATTTTGAATAACTTCACTTCCTAAAGTGGACCAGGAGATTTTCAGTGGTCTGTCTGGGTCACAGGATAGAAGTAACATAATGGGAATTTCTTAAACTCTTCAAGATTATTTAATATCCTAGTGCATATCCGCAAACAACCTCAATATGAGAAAAGGGCATTAGCATTGGCATACGATGCATGAAAGCAAGCTTATGCAGCAGCAGCCAAATAAAAAGAAAAAAAAATTCCCATTTCACTTATCTATTCACTCCAAATGTTTGTCAAGCTCAGCCTTAAATTTATTTAAGCTATCAACTTCCACAACAAGAAATGGAAGTCTTCCAGCAATCAACTATATGCTGGCTAAAGGCAAATTTCTGCACATCTGTTCTACAACTGTCTTTCCTCGGTTCGAATCTATGCTCCCTCAGGTTCTTAATCTGAGCTCGAGGAAGAATCCCATCAGTATTGAGCATGCTCAACCCATTCAAGGCCTTATACACCTCAATCAGATCACCTCGCATGTACCTAGTTTCCAGGCACTGCAATTTGCAGAACTTAAGCCTACCTTGGTAAGAGCACTCTTTGTTACCCTCAGCAAACTTGTTGCCCTTCTTTGTATTCATCCTAGCAACTCTACATCCTTCCTAAAATGAAGCCTCCTGACTTGTACACAGTATTCAAGGTGTGGCCTGACCATTGTCTTGTACAAAGTGATAATCACCTCCTTGTCTGTGCTAGCAAAATTCCTATACAGTGAAACTTCCCTTTAACGGATAGCCATGGGGAACGAGAATGTATCCGTTAGAGAGAAGTGTCCGCTAACAAGAAGTCTGAGGGAAAAAAAAAAAAAGAAAAAGAAAAATCGTCTTCCTTAGAAACGTTTAATGTAAAATTAAATTAAAATATATACAGATTTTGAACAATATTTTTGTAAATAATAAACATACAATTGTGCTATGCATATTATGACTTTATCTTAAGAAAAATTACATACGGTAATCACTTTTCTTCTTCTGCACCTTCTTCCAGCTGATAATTTTGTTTTCAACATTTGTTTGGAGTGAAGAAACCATTGAAAGTCCTTCAGTATCTTCTTCAGCGGCAAAAAACATTTTTAAATGATTGATTTGTATGAGCGCTTCTTCTATTTTCATCGGTGGTTCATCGTTAATATGTTCTTCGACAGAATGACCTCCTTCCATTTCTTCATCCTCATGAGGAACTTCTTGAAAAATATCGATGATAATGTTGTTGACATCTAGAGCACCATCTTCTGTAGTGAGGTTCGAGTCTATATCTTTGTAGCCAGGGTCACTTGTAGCGGAAGTATCGTACATTATCAATAGATGTTGAAGTTCTTTTTCTTCTTGGTACTCCACATTGCTGTTCACAACTTCAATTTTTGCGTTTGAGAAGCCAGACTTTACAAAACAGTTCATGACAGTTTGTTTTCTAATTGCGTTTACTGAAGAGGAAATCCATTGAATCACATCTAGGATGCTGAGTTTCTTTGCAAGGTCACTCCCACATGTTACATCGTTCATGTTTGCAATGAGGTCTTAAAACACGTTTTCTGTAGTGAAATTTAAAATTTTTTATTATCCCTTGATCCAAGGGCTGACACTCTGCAGATGTGTTTGGTAGCAGAAAAACGATTTGAATGATACAATTCAATGTGCGGGTGAGATGCAGCATCCATGAAAAGAATAACTTTTCTGTTTTGACGAATCATGTTTTGGTTAAAGTGACTTATCCATTCGCTCATGATATCTCGTGTCATCCACGCTTTTTTATTAGACTTCCAGTCAACATTCAAAAGATTCAACTTTATACCCTTGAAACAACAAGGATTTTGTGGTTTTCCTATAACAAGAGGTTGCTCAAAGTGTCCCAGCATATTTGTGCACAATAGTACAGTCAAGTGTTCCTTAGAAATTTTTCCGCCCTGGCACTTTTCAGACTCATTGTTTTTTCCGGAAGAGGTTTAAAAAACAACCCTGTTTCGTCACAGTTGTATACAGGCATACCTCGGTTAACGTTACCTCTGATAACGAAGCTTCGATATAACGAAGTCGGCAATTTCAAGCCCCATTTAACATAAAAAAAATATTCCATTTTAATCACCTGAAATCTAAACAAACTGAAGAAATTACGGAAACCTTTGGGGCTTCTCGTGGTTGGTTCGAGAAATTTAAAAAACGGGCCAGGATTCATAGTGTAAAATTAACAGGAGAAGCTGCAAATAAGTTTCCAGAAAAATTAAAGGAAATAATTGAACGTGAAAATTTTCCAAATTTGGTGTTCAATGTTGACAAAAGCGGTTTGTTCTGGAAACGGCTACCAAGAAAAAGCTTCATTTCTATTGAAGAAAAATCAGCTGCTGGGTTCAAAGCAGCCAAAGACCGTTTAACGTTACTCTTTGGATCAAATGCCTCTGGCGATTATAAATTAAAATTGTTATTAGTTTACCATTCAGAAAATCCGAGGGCGTTAAAAGGTAACATAAAAATGAATTTACCTGTAATACGGAAAGCAAATAGAAAAGCGTGGGTTACCAAGGAGTTATTTACTGATTGGTTTGTTAACCACTTTTGTCCTGAAGTAAAACGGTATTGTCAAAAAAAAAATAACTTTGAAGAAAAAGCTCTTTTGTTGTTAGACAATGCTCCGGGACATCCTACTGATCTTAACACGTTGGACACATGCATTCCTGTCAAAGTTGTGTTTCTTCCAGCAAACACAACTTCCCTGATTCCACCATTGGATCAGGGAGTAATAACATCATTTAAAGCTTATTATCTGCGTCGAGCATTAAGCAGTTTAACTGAACTAGAGGATAAAGAGTTTGTTGTTTGGTTTTTTTTTAAGGAGCATTAGCAACTAGGGCCATATTGCTCCGGGATATGCGGTGGTCATTCCCTGACCTTTCCGCATCCTCCGTATTTGTTGGTGACGGGCTCGAACCCTGGTTTAATCAAGAAGCGTGTGCTACGCACTGCTGCTCCTTCCCACCTGGCTACGGAGGCGCCAGGATAAAGAGGAAATGACAGTTTAAACTTTTTGGAAAAACTACACCATTAAAAACGCAATTGAAAACATTGATAGTTCTTGGAAAGAAGGCACTAAGAAATGCTTAAATGGAGTTTGGCGCAAAATATGGCCAGAAGTTGTACTAGAAGAAGAAAATAACATCCAAGAAATTAGAAATGAAGTTATCCAGATGGCTCAATCAATAGGTTTCGAAAATGTCGATGAAGAGGATGTTAGAAATTTATTGAATGCAGAAGATGATGGTTTTTCAGTGGAAGATTTAGAAAACCTTGTTAGCAACGAAGACAAAGATAATGAAGACGAAGTTAAAGAAGTTCCTGCCGAAAAAGTGTTAACAACCAAAGATTTAAAAAGGTGCTTAAATGACATTTAAAACGTTTTAAATTTTTTTAGTGAAAATGATCCTGATTTAGGAAGAAGTGTTATTTTTTAAGCGATCAGTGTTAAATGCAATAACTCCGTATAGGCAATTGTTAAATGAAAGAGAAAAAGAACATAAACAGTCAACTTTAGACTCATATTTTAAAATGTGATTTCACTTTGTATGTAAGTTGACTGTTTATTTAATAAAACTTTTCTTTGTTTCGAAAAAAAAAGCTTTTCATTTTCTTTACGTAGGAACGTATCCCTATTCTGGCCATAGTATTTTTACCTCTGAAAACGAAGTTTCGCTTAACGAAGTAATTTCGTGGTACGCATCCTATTCGTTATTCGAGGTATGCCTGTATATCCTTAGCTTCAAAATCAGGCCATAAATCTTCCAATTGGACGGTACACTCTGTTACAACCCCAGTATCAACAGATCCACCTTCACCACTTACGGTTTTCCAAGAAATTTTATGCCGAGTTTTGAACTTGTCTAGCCATCCCACAGAAGCTTTGAACTCATTTACTCCCATAGATTTCGCAACCTCCAAAGCCTTTTCCCTAATAATAGGCCCATTAATGGGAATTTTTTTAGCACGTGCGGGACAAAACCACTCATACGTAACATTGTCAATTTGAAGTCCAACAGTTTTCGGGAATGATTTTTGAACCTGATCATTTCCATGTTGCCAAAATTGTTTGAGCAGTTCATTTTTTTTCTTTAGGATGTCGCTTACCTACGTCTTCCCGATTTTGAATTTTGCAGCAAGATTGCGAACACTATTTTTTTGCCGATCATACACATTAATTAGTTCGACTTTATCTTTTAAAGTTAAATGTTTACGAGAAGACATTGTGCACTTCACATGACACTGAACAAAACTGAAAACTGAAACTCGAAAGACCGACAAAATACCCCCCCCCACCTGCACACACCGAATTCATCAGAAGTTTTACACGTGCCTTAAAATTCTTGAAAAAGGGTTTAGAACTGTGACGTAAACCTTGATAAAATTCAGAGAATCGGAAACAGAAAATAAACACACGATTGAGGCAATACGTGGAAGAAAAGTTCCTAGAAAAAAGGCCGTTAGCTCGCCCGCTGTCCGTTATGGGGAGATCAAATTAAGTGCTAATCTAAACGAAACAGTGCAGATTGCCTGTCCGCGTCCGTTACAGAGAATGTC
The DNA here is from genome assembly GCF_048544385.1 of Mastigoproctus giganteus. NCBI lineage: Eukaryota > Metazoa > Arthropoda > Arachnida > Uropygi > Thelyphonidae > Mastigoproctus > Mastigoproctus giganteus. The sequence goes on along the minus strand of NC_143580.1, from coordinate 118,849,016 downwards.
CGCTAGACAGAAGCTGAAAACACGTTAAAACCAATAGAGGAGTTGGGGAATTTGAAAATATCTGTTGTAGAGAGATGTCCGTTAAAGAGAGGTGTCCGTTAGAAGTTTCACTGTATATCATTGACAAGACTCCATGACATGCTCTGGCAGCCAGTCTGCACTGCCCAGCAAACTTCATATCTGACTGCACAATTACCCCAGGTCTTTTTCACTCTCCACTTCCCTGAGTGTAGTACCATACAGTTGGTACAATTCTCTTGGATTACTGCTACCCATATGCAGTAGTTTGCATTTGTCAATTTTAAACTTCAGTTGCCAATTCTCAGTCCATTTTCCCAATTTATCTAGATCCAGTTGCAGTAGCATACCATGTTTACTGTCATCAACAACCCAGCCAACTTTTGTATCATCTGCAAACTTGGACATTAAGCCTGATATACCATCATCATAATCACTGATGAATACACAAAACAACAATGGGTCCAACACTGAACCACGGGAAACTCCACTAATAACATTAGTCCACAAAGAGCAGTGTCTACTGATTACAACTCTCTGTCATATCTCACTCAACCATCCCTTTATCCATTGAAGAACTTGACCTTAATACAATACTGCTCCAATCTGTACAGCACTCTTCCATGTGCAACAGTATCAAAAGCTTTCCTGAAATCCAAGTATATGATATCAAAATTATTTTTTGCATCCAGTTCCTTTGTGACCACATCACAGTATCCAATCAAATTGGTCAGAAAACACCTCTCTTTAACACCCCCATGCTGTGTCTTAACTAGTACTGCAGTCTTGTCTATGCAATGCTTCTTTCACCAGTGACTCCATTATTTTCCATGGAACACAAGTTAAACTAACAGGTCTATAGTTAGTTGTGTAACCTTTTGAACTCCCTTTTTGAATTTTGGATACATCTGCACACCTCCAGTACATGGGTATCTACCCTGAGTCTAAGGAAGCTCTCATAATTATGGCTATGGGTTTGCTTGCTTACTTTAATATAACTGGATAGATCCCATTTACCCCAAATGCCTTCCTTATATTTAACTTCAATGATTCCTCCTCCACTTTGCTCTCAGTTATTACAAAATCACTTGGCTCCCTGTTAGAGTTTTATAAGCTTCTAGCATTCCCTTCCATGAATAACTCCTCATGTGTGAATGTAGATGGAATATACTCATTCAGTTTATCAGCTACCTCAGCATGATCATCAATAGTCAAACCATCTATGTTAAGTGGACCAATATGATTCAACCCTTCCCTTCTAGAGTTTACTTAAGTAAAGAACTCTTTGCTGTTTTTCTTTGCATCCTTTGCCAAAGATTTCTTGTAATCTGTCTTCGCCTGCCTAACCTCCTTTGTGACTTGATTACAGACTAGCGTATATCTGCAACAGGCTTCTGTGTTGCCTGATAATTTTATGCATCCCATGCATTTTTCTTCTCTGCTACGAGCTTCATTAATTCATCTGACACCCATTTAGGCCTAAACCTTGAACAGTATTTCTTAGTTGGTATGAAAAGCCTAGTAGCCTTGAAAATTAAGTCCCCGAAGGCTTCCATTTAAATTCACAGTTGGTAACAACATCAGTTGATCCCACTGTAAAGAATCTAAAAACTGTCTGAGACCACTATAGTCATCTTTACAAAAGCAAAAGCCCTTTCCTGTAACCTTAATGGTAGTTACATCTTTAAGTAAATCCCAGTACACTGTGATCACTGTCACCCAGTAGTTCCTTTATCTGCAAATTCTTAAGGCATGAATAATCAATGCTGATAATCAGATCAAGAGTATTACTCCCTCTGGTTGCCTCTTGGACATGTTGCTGAAAGCTTTCCCGAAATCCAGGTATATGATATCAAAATTATTTTTTGCGTTCAGTTACGTTGTGATCACATCATAGTTTGCATTCAGTTGACCACGTTGTGATCACATCATAATTTGCATTCAGTTGACCACGTTGTGATCACATCATAGTATCCAATCAAACTCGTTAGCCAAGAACCTCCCTTTAACAAACCCATGCTGTACAAGTGACCACGACACAAGTTCAAGTCAATTTCTAGAAATTTAAAATCCCCCAATTATTAGACATTCTGATTTACTAGCCCACTATTTCTTTGCATAGCTGCTCTTCGTACTCAAACAGATTCATTAGGCCCATAATACACACACACACACACACACACACACACACACACACACACACACACACACACACACACACACACCTGCTCTCATTTTCTCTTTCACAGTGCTTATGTGACACCACACTGACTCAACATTGCTTTGTCTACCAATGTCAATTGGATGCACTTCCTTAGATTGTGTGTTTCCTAACTAACAGCAAATCCTTCCTACCTCCCTGTCCTGTCTATCCTTTCTGTACACATTGTACTCCACAAATTCCAATTCTGCACTGCTTATATCTGTGTGACACCACATCCCTGATATTCCAACAATATCTGCCTTTGATGTCATGATCAGCACTGCAAACTCATCAAATTTATTAGCTATACTTCTAGATTTGGTGTACATGCAAGTATACATGCACCTGTTCCTACTCTTAGTTACCCTAACACAGCTCATATATTTACTTGTTTTGCTATGATTCCCAGCAGTCTTGGAAATCCCAGCAACTCGATTTCCAATAGAAGCAGTGCAAGAATCACTTTTGTCTCTAACTGCAGCCACTGTTAATCTTTTAGTCTGTGTATCCCCCCACCCAGTGGTGAGCTATGAAAATTTTAACAATGGGCTCGCAGTTTTTCTGCTTTCTACCGAGTAAATTTGATCGGCCACGGAAGTGACGTCATGCGCTGCTTCCGCTAGAGGCGCTTCCCACGCTCGCACTACTAGTAGTGTGATTAGAGCGTGTGCCGCATTTTTTGTGACCAGTATGACATCTTGAGTCATGGGTTGATTTAGGGGGTTGGACAGATACGGCTTATTACCCTTTAACCATGCGTATAAGTAAATGTGTAAAACGTTCCTAGGTCTATCTAAAAAAAAAAACTTAAAAACCTTATTCACGATGATAACTGGATACGACAGTGTATGGAGTTCTAAGTTTTTAGAATCTTTGAATAGCATGACGTCACAATCATGCTTCCTGAAGTTACTACTGCAGTAAGTATGATTGCAACAATACAAATATTTGTCAACAATTTCTTTTTTCGTCTCGCATTTTCGTTACATTTCATTGTTAGGTTCCCCCAACAGTGCGTATGTCACTTCAAATACAAGATCGGTACATTAATTGGTGCTATTTTACAGAGATATTTAGATACGTTGCACTCGCAAATATACATCTCTTACCTTAGTTATCATAAATCCATTGTATCTTGTCTTCCAGAAATTATGAAAATCTGTGAATTATCAAGAAAATATTTACAATCAAAAAGCTCTTTTATTTCGTAATCATATAATACAAATCAGAATACCTAAAAGAAACATGAAGGATGTTTCGCATAAACCATCTACTGCGCGTGCTCGTCACACACGCAACTTTTTTATTATGCGCAACTATGGAAATATAATGGATACATATTTTTCATGATAAAAGTTTAATATTGCGAATAAAAAATAACATGAAATATTTCCCATATCACAAATAACATAACCTATCACAAAACATTCCACAATATAAAAACAAATATTACATAAAAAAAAAAAAAGCTTTCTAGAAAAAGTACACAAAATATCACAGATTACATGAAAAAAAATTTATTTACAAGATTAATTAATTTAAAAATAATTTAAAACAAAATTAATTAACAAGAAAAATTTATTCTAAAAATTGCCATGTACAATTTACTTCTTTATTAAGATTTGTTGTCGATCTTCTGCTTTATTCAATAGCTGAGCGATGATTACAGAGGAATGATTTGCGATCCGGATCAAATTGAAGCAATGGTTTTCCATTTAGATGTATAGTCATCATAATCTGCAATGTGTTTAATTGTCAACATTATTCATTCATTTATTCACACAATATTATTCATTACGCTGAAAGCCCACTCAGCTTCAGCACTGCTAATCGCAATGGTTTCAAAGATATTTCTGGCTTTCTTAATTAACTGAAAAGGGAATTTCAACTGATTTTAAAGATAAATTGTCTTCGACAAAATCTCTAAAATCATTAATTTTTATTTCAGAAAACTTAAATTTCTTATTCAGTTTTCACCGGCTTGCCACCGAGACGAAATTCTTTCACATTCCACGATTTCCAGTAGCATATGTTTAAAATTTCTTTCAATGGTATAGTTATTTTCTTTATTTAATTTAAAATTGCCCTGTTGCATTAATAACTTATCATTTAAGGATAAAACAATGCATTTAATAATCTGTCACGAGGTAATTTTTTTACTTTAGATTTTGATTGCTTCAAATTCTTTCCACTTCAACATGCTCTCAATTTTAGCTTCATAATTTCCTTCAGAATTCTTCAAATTAGCAATAGCATTCATAGTTTGAATAATTAATTTATATGCTTTTACCATTGTGATGCTGCGACTTTGTAAAGCTTCTGAAAATTAAGGAGCTCCTGCAGGATGTCGATCATTAGCGGTAAATGGTTAAGAAATTCCAAATTTAAAAGTCCATTTAATAATCCTGGATTATTTAACTTCTGATTCAAAATGTTTGCACAAAGCGGGATGATTCCTCCAATCCACAATTGCCATCCGCAAGCTACAAGTTGCTCATCGTTGCCCAAACACACAACCGATCTTTATAGTTTCCACATAAAGTTCTTTAGCAATCATCCTTAATTCGCGCTAGTATTTTGGAGATTGGTAATATAGTTTTTTTTTTTTTTTTTTCAATTATTGCCTGTATGGCATTATATTTTGGAACATTTTCTACATAGTGAAAGGCTCGACAAAGTTTCAAAATCTGCCAACATTTCATCTTGGTAAAGTTTACTTAATATCTTAGTTGGCTCAATCCCCCTTCTATGTTGCTACCGTCACTAGTTCTTTGAATACAGTGCAAAATGTCGAAATCACACGGATATTCAACTACTGTGACCAGGTAAACATAGACAGGAGAAATTTACTGAAAGGCATGGATCAGTCATTTCTCCGAAAAACATATGCCCGTTTGGCGGAGTAAAGGGGAACCACAACACAGGTTGACCAGAGGCTATAATCCATGTCGAGAATCTTCTTAATCCTCTGACTGGCTATGGAAAGCATATTGACTAGTGTGACTGCATAGGTTTTACAGACACCACTAACACTGTGGAACGGTAATCCCTTTCACCCTTAATTCACACTTTCTAATTACCTAAATTGCCTCAAGGCCAGAGGTGAGAACAATGCATACAAAATTGTCTCTCCTAATCCATCATTATATGTAAATTTTCTTTGTTCAACGGAAACTATTTTAAATGTAATTACCAAGGGGAATCAAAATATTCGCTATAAAAAAAGTTCGTTAAACAGAGGTCCGACTGTAATTAAATCAAAAATGAAGCAATTTTAAAATACATAATTGATCGATTGCGCCATTAAAATGCTGGGAATGGGGCCTCGTTCGCCCCACCATAGTTTCCTCCCCTGTGGATTCTCAATAATTGCAGCCAGGATTTCATTTGTAAAATAAATGATTGTCTCAACAATGGGCTCACAAATTTTCAAAAAAAAAAAACAACAACAATGGGCTCTCACGAGCCCATGCAAGCCCGCTACAGCTCACCACTGCCCCCAACTAGAAACGTTACCATCCTCCTATCACTGATTCAATAGCATCAGCAAATATTCTGGCACCCTGTCTATTTAAGTGTATCCCATCCTTTGAGGCAGTCTCTCCTGTTCACAAGCACAGACCACACTGAAAAAAAATTTTACCCCATGAGCCTTGCACAATCTCTCCAGAGCCGAATTGATTGACAGATGAATTGATCGGCAACGTACATTAATGGAATTCTAGTGTAATTTGATTTAGAGTGTTTCTGCAATTAGTAATTTAGTGTAATTTCTCTGTATACTAAGTATTTTTGTGTCGAAAATGAAAATATTTTTGTTTCGTTAATTTGTGTCAAAGACAAAAGTATTGTTCAGTTAATCAGTTCAGTCTGTAGTTTCCGTGTGGGTCTAGACAATTTTAAATTCTGTATCCTTGAAAAGTCTGTTAAGTTGTTTGTGCCAATTTTTGATGTATGGAACGGAAATAAAGTATTTCTTTGGATTATTGTTATGGACTAAAGTTTTCATTTGCAACTTATTTTTAGTTTGTAATTTAACCTATTCAATAATAGAAAGAGGAGAGCCTCTATTTGTAAATCTATCAGTTTTACAAAAAGAGTTAAGCAATTTATTGTCAATTAAAATAAAATACACAGACATAAAATAACTATAAAATAAACTGTTACAAGCATAAAAGATATAAAAAAGAAAGAAAAAAAATACACAGTATAGCAATTAAAAGAGATAAGAATATAACATATGCGAAACAGCAAATAAATGATAAAATAAACATACAAGCTTTCAAGGAATACAGACTTCTTTTTGAACTTAGACTGAAGGAATGACAACAGCCTCTCTTATACCTCAGAAGCTACACTGAATATATATATAACATTATGCTTTTGCATTTCTTTTCTTTCATCCACCAGGATAAAAGTAAAGGGGAATGGGAGAATGAAAGGAAGAAAAAGAAGTGGGCTAAAGTAATTTAACCTTCAGCCAATAATTCATAAGACTATGAATGCAGTACAAAAAAACTACCTGCTCGATTATTTACCTGCCATCTCTCATCACTATGAAAAATAACGGTCTCCAAAATAGGATGTATGTGGGGCCCAGACTATGTGATTGAAACACAATCACATAGCCTGCACTCTCTATGAGTTCAGACTATGTGATTGTGTTTCAGAGCATGAAGGGGCTATTCACTGGGCTGATGTAGCAGCTTACAGAGCATTATTGGGTCAAACATTGTAATCTTAACCCCCGGATGAACATTGAAATATTGGATGTGGCTCATAATGCACTTCTTCTTCCAGTCACATAGCTCAGGAAGCTATGTGACTTAGCTCACAAAGTGTCATGCCCAGAAGTTCACTGATCCCATCCTTCCACCTAGCTGCAGGTCTTCCCCTCAATTTTTTATTTCATTATATTCTTCAACAGAAAGTTTTCCCTTCTTACTATATGAAAAAAAAAATTGAGTTTTCTTTTGTTGATGTTTTGAAGAATTTTAGGCCTGCCAATTTTATTCAATACCCACTCATTTGTTCTTCAATCCAAGTAAGAAATATACAATAATCTCCTGTAACACCACATTTCATATGCCTCAATTTTCTTCCAGTCAACTCCTTTCAGATTCCATCCTTCACATTCATAAGTGGCTACTGGAAAAATTAACAAAAAAATGATTCTCAGTTTCATCTTTGGGGGCAGATCTTGATCTCTCTATAATTTTGTCAGATCAGGTGACCACCGTTTTAGCAATATTGCCTGTCATCTCTTTACATTGTTTGAGCAGTCACTTTTTATTTATTCTTAAATAATCAAATTCATCAACTTCTTCAATATCTTGCCCATTAACCTTCACTTTACTGGAACCAAAATTATCACCAATCACCATAATTTTAGTTTTACACGCATTCAGAAACAATCCTTTTTTCTTACTTGTTTCACATATTCTTCTCAGAGTTTCTTTAAGATGATCCTTAGAATTGCAAATTAGCACAGTATCAACTGCATAACGAACATTGTTTATCTTCAGTCCTCCAATTTTGATGCCAGTCTCTAAATCTTCCAAAGCTTCACGCATATCTTTGGCACAAAGATTAAAAAGATGAGGTGACAAAATACAGCCCTGCCTGACACCGTTACCTATTGTGAAAAATTCCGTGTTCCCCACGTTCGTTCTCATAGTTCCTTTCTGTTCCTAGTACAGTAGCTTAATCAGCTGAATTATGTGGATTGGGAAACCCATATTATCATCATTTCCCATAGTTTCTCATGTTAAACACAATCAAAATGGTTTTGAATAATCTATAAAACACAAAACAACTGGAATGTTGAATTCTTTGCATTTTTCAATAATCAGTCATAGACTTAAGATCTCATCTCTGGTTCCTCTGCCTGTTCTGAAACCTGCTTGCTCTTCTGGCATTTCTTCAAGTTTTGAGATTCTGTTTAATATGATTTTAAGAAGAATCTTGCTACTGTGAGAAATTAGGCTAATAGTCCTGTAATTTGAGCAAATTTTCAGATTTTTTTTTTGGTAAGGGAATGAAAATTGATTTCTTCCAATCTGACAACCACCGTCCCATTTCCCAAATTTTTACAATCATTTTATTAAAAAACTCTGCACCCTTCACACCTGTAGCTTTAATCAATTCCAAGTGACTTGCCACACGTCAGTTCTCTGAGAGCTTTTTCGACTTCTTCCTTTGGAACTGGTTCATGGTCACTCTTGATAAGGGGATGGCATATCATTAGAGTCAGCAGGTGTTGGAAGAACTGCTCACAGTATTCTTTCCACATTCCTTTGTGTTCTCCTCTGTTAACATTTCCTCTTTGTAGTCCTTAATTACATTAAGTTTTGGTTGGAACTTTTGTCTTACGGACTTAATTACATCATACATCTTCTTAGTGTTGTTTCGTTTGTTGTGGTATTTGATTTCTTTACACTTTCAATTGATATAAGGGATGCACACAGATATAAGGGATGCAGAACTGCAATTTGGGGAGTACAACGTCTACAGAAAGGATAGACAGGATAGGAAGGGAGGAGGGGTTATGCTATTAGTTAAGAAACACATAAAAACCAAGGAAGTGAAGCCAGTCGACATCGCTGGACAGTGCAGTGTTAAGTCAGTTTGGTGTGACATAAGCATTGGGAGATCAAAATTGAGAGTAGGAGTGTGCTATAGGCCTAATGACTCTGATGAGTATAATAAGGAACTGTACAGGGAAATAGAGTGGGCCAGTAAATCAGAGAGTCTTATAATGGGAGATTTTAATTTCCCAGATATTGACTGGAATTTGGGGGCTGGTTACTCACACACTAGCAGGGCTTTTGTGGATTTATTGGATGATTGTTTTCTACATCAGCATGTTCGGGAGGCAACTAGAGGGAGTAATACTCGTGATTTGATTATCAGCAGTGATTCTTCATGCATTAAGAATCTGCAGATAAATGAACCACTAGGTGGCAGTGATCACAGTGTGCTGAAGTGGGATTTACTCAAAGAAGAGGTAACTACCATTAGGGGTAAAGGGAAGGGTTATTGCTTCCGTAAAGGCGACTATGATGGACTGAGACAGTATTTAAATTCTATACAGTGGGACCAACTGATGATGTTACCAACAGCAAATTCAAAATGGGAAGCATTCAAAGAACTTATCTTGGAAGCTACTAGGCTTTACATACCAACTAAGAAATATTGTTCAAGGTTTAGGCCAAAATGGATGTCAGATGAACTAATGAGGCATATGGCAGAGAAGAAAAATGCATGGGATACTTACAAATTAACACATGACACAGAAGCCTATGATAGATACAAGTTGATATGCAACCAAGTTACAAAGGAGGTTAGGCAGGCGAAGGCAGATTACGAGAAATCCTTGGCAAGGGATGCAAAGAAAAACAGCAAAGAGTTCTTTACTTGTGTTAACTCTAGAAGGAAGGGGATGAATCAGATTGGTCCACTTGATATTGATGGGTCAACTGTTGATGATCCTGCTCAGGTAGCTAACAAACTAATTGAATATTTTGCATCGACATTCACACGAGGAGTTATTCAGCAAGGGGAATGTCAGAGGTGTATTCAACTCTAGCAGTAAGCTACAGAATCTTGGAATAACTGGGAGTAAAGTGGAGGAGAAACTGTTGAAGATAAACACAAGAGAGGCAACAGGGGTGGATGGGATCTATCCAGTTATATTAAAGGAGGCAGCAAAGGAAGTAAGCAAACCCTTAGCCATAATTATGAGAGCTTCCTTGGACTCGGGGGAGGTACCCATAGACTGGAAATGTGCAAATGTGACCGCAATTCACAAAGGAGGATCAAAGGCTGACACAAGTAATTATAGACCTGTGAGCTTAACTTCTGTTCCAGGAAAATTAATGGAGGCACTGGTTAAAGAAGCACTGCAGGATCATTTAGACAAGACTTCTGTTATAGCTCAGACACAGCATGGTTTTGTTAAGGGGAAGTCTTGCCTGACCAACTTGATTGGATACTATGATGCAGTCACAAAAGAACTGGATGCAGGGAATAACTTTGATATTATATACTTGGATCTTAGAAAGGCTTTTGATACTGTTGCACATGGAAGACTGCTACAAAAATTGGAGCAGTGTGGCATTGGAGGCAAGTTGCTGCTATGGATAAAGGGGTGGTTGAGGGGGAGAAGACAAAGAGTGGTAATCAATGGACACTGCTCATCGTGGACTAATGTTATTAGTGGAGTCCCTTAGGGCCCAGTGTTGGGTCCATTATTGTTTTCTGTATTTATAAATGATATTGATGATGGTATATCAAGCTTAATGTCCAAGTTTGCACACGATACAAAGGTTGGCAGGGTTGTCAAGGACACTACTGACACTATGTGCTGCAACAGGATCTGGAAAGGTTGAGCAGATGGGCTGAGAGGTGGCAAATAAATTTAACATTGACAAATGTAAAGTACTACACATGGGAAACAGCAACCCCAGAGCAACGTATCAACTCTGTGGTACTACACTGACAGTGGTAGAGAATGAAAGGGACTTGGGGGTGGTTGTGCAGACAGATATGAAGTTCTCTGAGCAGTGCAGACGGGCTGCAAGAGTAGCTCATGGAGTATTGTCAATGATATACAGGGATTTTTCCAGCAGGGATAAGGAGGTGATTATTCCATTGTATAAGGCAATGGTCAAGCCACACCTAGAGTACTGTATACAGGTCTGGAGGCCTCATTTCAAGAAGGATGTAGAGCTGCTGGAACGAGTACAGAGAAGGGCAACAAGATTAGTGAATGGAACAAAGGGGTGCTCTTAGGAAGAAAGGCTTAAGTTTTACAAATTACAGTGTCTGGCGACTAGGCACCAGCGAGGTGATCTGATAGAGGTGTATAAAGCCTTGAATGGTTTAAGCATGCTCAATGCTGATGGGATTCTTCCTGTAGCTCAGAAAAATCACCTGAGAGGGCATAAATTCAAATTGAGGAAAGACAGATGTAGGATAGACGTGCGGAAATTTGCCTTTAGCCAGTGGGTAGTTGGTTGGTGGAACAGACTTCCATCCCTTGTGGTGGAGGTTGATAGCCTAAATAAGTTTAAGGCTCAGCTGGACAGGTATTTTGAACGAACAGAGGGGTGAAGTGGAAGTGGGTTTTTTTTTTTTTTTTGGCTGATGCTGCATAAGCTTGCTTTCTTGCATCAAATGCCTCTACTAATGCTAATATAATCTTGTTTGTCCTGGCTTAAACAGTGCTTTATGACTTTGCTTAGTTCCTGATACCCACTTTTTTAATTTTTTTTTTTTTTTCCCCTTGTACACCCTGGGCTTTTGCAGTTCTTTTCTTTCAATGTGGCTTCTGTGATACATGGCTTCCTGACCTTTGACCTTTCTCTAATGGATCTATTTGCTGAATCCTTAATAATACTTTTTGTATTTTCCCACATTTCCTCAGGCAGCATATCATCATCTAGTTCTAATAGAGCATGAAAACAAATGTTTCAAGTATATAATTGTTTGGAATATTTTCTAAATCCAAACATCTAGGGGGAAAACTTTATTCATGATCTTTTTCAGCTTCAGCTTGAGAATGATGTGTAGTAGCTGATGATCACTGCCACAATCCACTCCAGGAAGTGTTTTTGCTGCGATTATACTGGAACACTACTTTTGCTGCATAAGGGTGTAATAAATCTGATTCCTTGTTTTATGATCAGATTTCCACGGGTGCTGCTGAAAGCAAGTGTTACATATGAGAAGACTGTTCAGATGACAAAATTCAATTAAACTTTCACCCCGTTCATTTTTAGTGTCAAGACCAAACCTACCACATTCCGGACTTGCCTACTTTTGCATTAAAATAATCTTGCGTATCAGAAACATCCTTTTTTGGGACCAGATCAAGGGCTGATTTGAGATTTTCATAATAAATGTCCATATCTTCATCTGTGGATGTTGATGTCAGTGCATATGCAACTTAAACTGTGAGATTTACTGGCTGGCTCTGAACTCTAACTGTCATCATTCTACTGTTAATAGGATTGTATCCGAGAAGAGACCTTGAACAATCCTTATTCAAAATGACAGCAACACCATGTTCCTTTGCTTGGTCACTTCCAGAAAAAACAACCAAAACTTTTTTCTAATTTTGAAATGACCTTGTCCTGTCACATGACTTCGGTTGCTTCTAAAATGTAAATTTTATACCTATCCATTTCATAATGCACACCACCTCTCATATTTAGAGGCCCTCCATAGATGATGCAGGTCCCATTATTAATCGTAACTCTGGGGCCTGCATACATCCTATTATGGAGGCTGTTTATTTTAAGTAGTGATGAGAGATGGCAGAAAAATAATAGAGCAAGTATTGGCATGTACTGCATTAAGAGTCTGATGAATGATGGTTAAATTCTGTTAGTCTGGTTCCCTTTTCTCTCTCTCTCTCTCTCTCTCCTTTCCCCTTCCCTTATCTTTCATCTGCCGGGCTCAATCACATAGTGTTGTGTATCCAGTGTGGCCCCATATGGTTATTCTATCATTCATTTGCTGTTTCACATATATTATATTCTTATTGCTTTTAACTGCTGTGCTGCACATTTCTTGTTCTTTTTATATCTTTTATGCTTGTAACAGTTTTCTTTTATAGTTATTTTAATGCTTGTGCATTTTATTTTTAAATAATTTAACATTCAAGTCAGTAGTTGCAATATTCTTATCAATATCAATAAACCAAACTTTGGTTTATAATGTTAGCTTCCTGCTCTAACACTGCACGGAATTCTGTGGCAAATGAACATGTGACCTTTCACATTTGGCATTAGTGGCTGGCCAATACTGAGATTTGTAAGGATATGCAGACAAGTTACTTTGATAAATCTTCCTTACTGCGCTGTAAGACATCCTTGTCTGTTACAAAAGTTTACACAAACTCTTCCTTGGTCTTTGCGATAACATTTCATGGGCTTCAAACAACCCTCTTATCTCTTAGCATTTTTAATCCCAGGCTAGGCACATGGGAAGTACATTTATATATCAAAGCACATACTGTATTTAATCTTCAAAGAATTTAATCCTTCAAAAAAAAAAAAAAAAAAAAAATCATCAGGTTTGGTATCAAAACAAGCTTCCACAGCTGCTTTTAGCTTTTTGTCATCTTTAAAACAAGTTTCAGAAATGTGAGGTTTGAGGTTTCTGAACATATAATAGCTATTCTGGTCAAGATCAGGGCTGTTTGGAGGGTAGTGTAATTTTTGAAATCCACAATCATGAATAGGTGCATTGTCATGGTAAAGCAAAACTCGATGATCCAACTTTCCTCACTGATTTTCCCGAATTGCAGCTTTTAACTAGGGCATAAGACTGACATAATATTACCCTATTACTGTGGAGTTTTTGGTGCTAGATGCAAACTTTGCACCTAACACATGTGCACAAGTTTTTAAAGGATTGTTGTTAATTAATTGATTAATTAATAATCCTTTTATGTCCCAGAAAATCAAGGCCAACACCTTTCTAGCTGATCATTGGGTTTGAAATTTTTTTGGGATGCTTCCACTAGATGCTTTGTAATTTGGTTTCTGGATCAGTAAAATTGGTAAGTTTAATTACCATTCACCAAACATGATAAAAATCTAACTGGATTGGGAATAATTTATTTTAACCTCTAATCTGACAACTGCACCTTCTGATCTTTGTCATGAATAAAAGATTTCCAGGAACCTAACTTGAAAAAACTTTGAACATTCCCAAATTATTGGGAATTATTGTTATTATTGTTATTGTTATAATGCTCCTGTATTATTGTTAAAATGCTTCCATGGAAATGTTTAACTACTTTTTCAAGTTTAGACACTTTAATTCTTCTGTTTTCTAAAATATTTCTTCAACAATGCCAACTGTTTCAGAATTGATTGCTTCAGTTTGCTGACCAGACCTTGGATAATCTTCAACTGACTACCATCTTTTTTTTGAACTCTGTTGACCATCTTGCAACAGTAGCATAACTGAGTGACTTCCCTAAATACCTTAATCATTCTTTCATGGACTTCTCTAGCATTTCTGCCCTCTTTGGTCAAAAATTTTGTTACTTGCCAATTTTTAAGTTGCTAGATATACTTTATTCTTCCACCTATCAACAAAAAAAATTAAATTTTATAAAATGCATAAGATACAAAGTTAGTTCAGATACCAAAGCTGAAAAAAAAATGATGTTCCCATTTTATGGGTGGAAAAACAGTCATTAATTTTTCATTCAAAACATTCTTTGCCATTTAATATTCCATAAATTTAATTAAATTGTACGTTACTGGATGGTGGTGTTTTTTTTTTTTTTTTTTGGTTTTTTTTTTTGTGCTCATAAACAACAATTGTTGGAAAATAACAACATTTAATAGCAGCTTATTTGCATGCAAAATGTAAGAGCATGACATTCTTTTCTGGGTGGAGAGAGAATGTGTAATACAATTTAAAACTAATAAAATTGTTTCTTGAAAATTCTAATTCTAAAATTGTCAAATTCAAAAAAAGTTTTAGTTATGAAACATATCTATATTTAACTGAAGTAGTCTGTGTGCCCACTGTAGCTTATCAAGTAGTGTCTTGATAAGCTATAATATTAATCAATTTCATCAATTTCCTCAGAGAGATTTAATTAATATGGCATTTGTAAAGCAAGAAGAAGCAGTTAAATTATTTTTAAATTTCTATATCAATAAAATCGATGCTATTCCTTACATTTTTTTGAAATTATGTTTTTGAAGCAAAAGCCACTTGAAATTTTGGAAGATATGCAATAACCATACAATCATGTCTGCTGTAATTATAGATGAAGAAAGACAAACAATGTGCACTAGCAGGTTTGTTTTTGGTCAGAAAATCAGTGACTTATGGCCATTCGTGGAATTTTATGGCTACATCTCACACCTTATAAAATGCACATTTTGAGAGGCTTTTCATGCTTTCCAATTTTTCTGGGTGAAAGCCAAACTGAATTTTTCCCTGTTTTTCCAATTTCTGAAAGCAGCAGGTATTACTAATGTAATTTCAGAAAAACAATACGACAACTACACTACAATGAGAGGGAGTAATTTTTATTGCTGCGCAGGGTATAACAAAATTTTTTATATATGTATTTGAAATTTACAAAAACAACAGAAAAATAAAACTCACATTCATTTAATCTTCCCAAGAGATCCTGTCCACATGGTGTCTTTCTATTTCTGAACACAAATAAAACAGATATTGTGATTTATTCATACTTTTTCCTGATCATCCTTTACAAAAAATGTATTCAAAATGAAAATCTATGAAGAATAAAAATCTGAAATGTCTTTATTTATTCATTTGAACTCTACAAAATAAGAATAGTATTAATTTTTCTTACTTGATAAAATCTGCAGCTGAAAGTACAGCTGAAAGAATATAAAACAGAAAAAAAAATCCAATGGCAACCACTGTAGCTAAAAGATATTCTTTTTCTGCAAAAAAAAAAAAAAAAAAAAAAAAAAACAGAAAGAAATTAAAATAAATTAATTAAAACATTTAAATAAAAGTGATCAAATTTTAATGAAACTAGTGTTTTCTGTTTTAGCAATCTATCCTTTAGTGTAAAGGACAGATCAGCTAAAACATTAAGAACTAAAACAAAGTCCATTAGAGATAAGCCAATTTCTTGTTTGAATATTGCACATTACAACCTTTGTTATGTATTCACTTAAAAACCAAGCAAGACTATCAATCTTTTCAGGAGTGAATTTCCTGAAACACATGCAGGATTTGGGTAATGACTTTCATGATAGTAATAGGCTCTGTGGAGTAAGTTTTTTTGCAAAATTCTGAAAATTTTTAAAAATGGAAAGTTTTTATATAGATGCTTTTAAATATTAATTTGTTCTTATTTTGACTTGGTCAAATCAGGTTTTAAAAAAAATTTTTTTTTTTGATAAGATAATATCCTCTACATTTGTTTATATCCATTGATTCCATTTCATCAACTTTCAGATCTGAATTCCATAAAATTTTTGCTTTTGTAAGCAGAAATTGGACAACAATAGATAAACATAGGCAATAATCTCTAATGTATGGAGCTATATTCATGATGCTGTCTATTGCAAACTCCATCATTACTTGGAAACACAGGTAAGAGATGGCTGCCCTTACTGGAAAATTTAAAAACAATTTGTATTTTGGGCATGTTGAACAGCCTTCAAAAATACATGCTCACACACATATACCCATGCATGGTACTAAGTACTGTAGGTTTTAATACCTCTCATATTTGGGGTTTCCATAAAAAAAAAATAATCATATACACACACACACAGTATGTAAACCACATGACAATGTATAAAAATCAAAAAAAAAAAAAATCATATATATATGTATGTACTTGCAAAACAATTAATGAAAATTATAAAAGAACCTTGAGAGTTTTGGGATAGTATTAACTGATCTGTCCTTTATACTAAAGGGGAGATCAGCTAAAACATAAAAAACACTCAGAAAAAATGTACACACAGAACATAGCGTATGATTATTGTGTACAAGAATTATGTTATGGCAAGTTATCTTAAAGCTCGCAATAGTTCTTTTACAATTTTCATCAATCCTCTTGTCGGACTTCTGTTGCAGAAAGATTTGTTAACAAAGTAGTGTAGGATCATCTTGACAGGAATTCAGTTATATGAAAAGTAAAACATGGATTTATTAAGGAGAGATCTTGTCTGGTGAATCTCACTAGTTACTATTGATGCAGTAATAAAGGAACTGGATGCAATAAATAATGGCAACATATACTTAAATTTCAGTAAAGCTTTTGACACTGTTCCTCAGGAAAAACTACAGCAAATGTAATTTTAATAAATGGGACCCACTGTACTAGGAAAATTTTATGGGCCATACATGGTAAAAATGCATTTTCTTTACAAAACATTATATCACTGAGCATGCCATAAGCTGTACTAGCAATAAAACAAAGTCCTGTATTTCTCTTCAGCACCCTCTCTCTTTTGCGATTGCTACTCCCTTGTGGTTTCATGTACTTTATCATGTTCAAATGTCCACCTCACAAGTTTCATATCTATTTTTTTTTGTAAAAGTCACGTGGAGTGTGGAACTGAAGGCAGGCTTTGAATCAGAACCAGGTGCCTTTTTTTTTTTCTTTTTTTTTTTTAGTTTCAACAATTTCTCTTTTATCTTCCTTTGAGCTCTTCAACACCCTCTCTCTTTTGCGATTGCTACTACATTTGAACATGATAAAGTACATGAAACCACAAGTTTCATATCTATTTTTTTTTTTTTTTATTATTTATTTATTTATTTTTTTTTTTGTAAAAGTCAAGTGGAGTGTGGAACTGAAGGCAGGCTTTGAAAGTTAGAATAGTATACATTTCAGGCATCCCCATCCCTAAAAACTTCACCACATGTGAATGCAAATATTTTATATTTATTCAGTTTGTCAGCATCCTAAACAGAAATCAACACTTATACTATTCATATTCAGTAAACATATACAGTTCATCCCTTCCCTTTTAATATTAACATAAGCAAGGAATTCTTTACAACTTTTCTTTGCATTCTTAGTAAAACCTTTCTTGCAATTTGCTTTAGCCTACCTAACCCCTTTAGTGACTTGATCACAGACTAATTTCTAGTTACTGTAGGTTTCTGTGTCTCTTCTCACTAATTATCTTATCAAATTAGGTCATCAATCTTATCAATTCATCTGATATCCATTCGAATTTGGTCTAGACCTTGAACAACATCTCTTGGCATAAAAAAAGCTTATAACTTCTATGATTACTTCCCTGACTACTTCTCATTTTAGCATTTGCAGGTTAAAACATCAGTTGGTTCCACTGAAAAGAATTTAAAAATTGTCTATGACCACTGCTGTTATCTTTGAAAAACCAAAATCCCTTCTCTTTACAGTAGTTGTATCTTTATAAAAATCTTATATCAATACACTATAATAATTTTCACTTAGTAGTTCCTTTACCTGATGATTCTGCAATACAGAGTCACTATTTATAATCAGACCAAAAATAGTGCTTTCTCCTCTTTACTTTCTAATATGCTGGTATAGAAAAGAGTTCTGTAAATCCAAAAATGTTTTTCTACTGAGTGAGTGGCCAACTTGAAAGTTTTTCAATCAATAACTGGAAAATTAAAATAGCCCATGAAAAGACATGCTGATTTAATGACCAATTCTATTTGCCTGTAAAGCTGTTCATTATACTCATCATAGTCAATGTGATATAATGATAAGTAGCTTTATATCATGCCAAACTGACTCAACATTACACTAGTAACCTACATCAACTGACTGTATTTTTTCAGAATCTGCGATTCTTAACTAGGGGCTTAACTCTTCCCTTCATTACTGTCCTGTCTGTCCTTTTCTGTATCCGAACCCCTCCATAAAATGATAAGCAGCTATTTTGAGGGCAGAGAGGTCATAGTACAAACAAAATACAGGAAAGTAATCTGCCAAGTCATAAGGGGAGTGTCCTCAGGGATCCATACTGGGCCCGACATTCTGGAATATGGTTTTTGATAGCTGGCTGGCTGGCTGGCCAGAGAGTATCCCGATGTTATGTTCATCACATATGCTGATGATTTGGAAATAATAATTAAAGGAAATTCTAGGTGCAACTTGGAAATGACGATGAATCGGGTACTACAAGACCTTGCTATCTGGATGCAAAACCACAAACTAACAGTATCAACCAAGAAAACAATTCAGATACTACTAAAAGGCTCTTAGGTGCCTCCGTAGTCAGGTGGGCAGGAGCAGCAGTGCGTAGCACACATTTCTTGATTAGACTGGGGTTCAAGCCCATGACCACCAAATACAGAGGATGCGGAAAGGTCAGGGAATGACCACCACATATCCCCGGAACAATATGGCCTTAGTTGCTGATGCTCTTAAAAACCAAATAACAACAACAAGTGAAAGGCTCACTAGACAGAGATAGATCTCTCCTCATAAAATATAATGAAAAATAATAATAATAAAATCAGCAATCAACTGCAAATATCTCTGTGTCATCACGACAGACAACTCAAAGAGAAAATTAAAAAGTACTCCGAACTAACCGATCTGGGTACAAGGTGATTACCGTGTTGGCCAAGATTTTTGCAGCTCCAGTGAACGCTAAGTTTTTATATATATTTAGTCATTTTATTGACTTAATTGTTATACTAAATTATTTTCTATAAGTAGCTCCATAGTCCTAGTCAAGCTCCTTGGTTTATTTGAATTTTGATAGCAATTCTGAAAGTTAATACTTAGTGTCTGTAGATCTTACCATTCATAACTTGCTGTCATTGTTATACGATATGGAATAGCATAGCATAAATCTCGAACTTCATAGTGTAAGGTTTAACGTAAAACTAAATAGCGAAATACGTAGCACGATATTAGAAATCTGTCAGATTAGTATAGTATCATCAATTAATCAGCAAAATTTATTAATCGTATGAAATTTCATTGTTAATTAAATTTGCCCAATGATACTCACATGATACTCTTTGTCCAATAATACTCGCATGACACACTCATATCTGAAAACCCCTGACTACTATGTGACATTCAAAGTCACAAATCTTTCATCATGTCCATTCTTGCACTGAACACTCACATATGCACACAGCCAATAGTTGGGCTCCTTTCTTTGCTTTGTGGCAATGAAGGAAAGTATGTTCTTAATAATGCCAATACAGTCATTACTATTAAGGGAATTCTTCACAGAAACACAAGTTGATCCAAACCATCCTCCATATACCTCTGGAGGATGGTTTGGATGTCCCTTTCCACAAAGACACAGGTTTATAGCCTCCACTGTTGTTGTTGTTATTTGGTTTTTTTTAGGAGCATTAGCAACTAAGGCCATATTGCTCCGATAGCCTCCACTGCCTTGAAAATTATTTTTGAAATTGAATGAACAATTTTCCTCATAGAGTTTTCACTGCACAAACTTGAGGTTTCTGTTAATTATTTGTTTAATTTGTATAATTAATTATTAAAGTGTGACTAATTCCTTATCACAACATTAGTCATCTCAATAATTATATTTAGCACATCATATCAGGCACTGGGGCTTAGAGGGGAACAGGCATTCTGTGTGCTATCAGACACTCAGTCTAAAACACTGATGAATCCAATATCTTTCTGTCTCAGAAGATTTAGGAGAAGACTGGTTGGCCTGCCTCCCTAAAATCCATTCATGCACACCTTCTCGATGGTAAGACCTGTTACGTCACTTAGGTGGCAACAAATGTGTAGAATGGTTCTCTTCGAGAAAGCTGGTCAGCGTGAAGAGGAAAAGACCAAACCCTCCCCTCCAGCACATGACAACACAATGAAACAAATGGCCCTCAGTCTCCAGCGGCTTTCACTCCCCCTCTTACTGCAGCGAGAGGATCAGAGTGGGATCAGAGATCGGGCTCATCGGTGAAGACAGGATATTAGAGCTGGAAAAGGAATTAGAAAATGTGAATTGGAATATCATTGGTTTGGCTGAAACAAGAAGAAGAAATGAATCACTTAAAAGTATATCAAGTGGAAATCTATTGTACACCAATGGAAACAGTGAAAGGAGCGAAGGTGGAATTGGCTTTCTGGTCCATTAAGATATAAAAAACATTTTGGATTTCAAAAGTACATCACCAAGAGGTCTCAAGACTACTACTACTCAGGATTTCTAAGAGGTACAAGCTAAAGATATAATGATTTATGCACCAACATCGAGCCACGATGATCAAGAGGTTGAAGAAATGTACACCGAAATTGAGTCTTCTAAATGAGCAGAAAACCCACTACACTATCATTATGGGGGACTTCAATGCTCAGGTTGGAAAGAGACAAAACAGTGCAGAAAGGGGAACTATAGGTTAAGAGAAAGTCTTGCCTGACCAATTTGATTGGATAATATGATGTGGTCACAAAGGAACTGGATGCAGGGAATAACTCTGATATCATATATTTGAATCTTAGAAAGGCTTTCGATACTGTAGCACGTGGAATACTTCTGAACAAATTGGAGCAGTGTGGCATTGGAGGCTGTTGTTGTTGTGTTGTTGTTTGGTTTTTAGGAGCAATAGCAACTAAGGCCATATTGCTCCAGGAATATGTGGTGGTCATTCCCTGACCTTTCCGCATCCTCCGTATTTGGTGGTCATGGGCTCGAACCTCGGTCTAATCAAGAAGCGTGTGCTACGCACTGTTGCTCCTTCCCACCTGGCTATGGAGGTGCCTGCATTGGAGGCAAATTGCTGCTATGGATAAAGGGATGGTTGAGTGGGAGAAGACAGAGAGTGGTAATCAATGGACACTGCTCATCGTGAACTAATGTTATTAGTGGAGTCCCTCATGGTTCAGTGTTGGTTGTTGGTTTCTGTATTTATAAATGATATTGATGATGGTATATCAAGCTTAATGTCCATGTCTGCAGATGATACGAAGGTTGGCAGGGTTGTTAAGGACGCTACTGACGCTATGCTGCTGCTGCTGCTGCTGCAACAGGATCTAGAAAAGTTGAGCAGATGGGCTGAGATGTGGCAAATGAAGTTTAACATTGACTAATGTAAAATACTACATATGGGAAGCAGTAACCCCAGAGTGACGTATCAACTCTATGGTACCACACTAACAGTGGTAAAGAACGAAAAGGACCTGCGTGTAATTGTGCAGGCAGATATGAAGTTTTATGAGCAGTGCTGATGGTCTGCACTAGCTCAGTGTCTTGTCAATGATATACAGGAATTTTTCTAGCAGGGATAAGGAGGTGATTATCCCCTTGTATAAGACAATGGTCAGGCCACATCTTGAGTACTGTAAACCGGTCTGGAGGCCTCATTTTAAGAAGGATGTAGAGCTGTTGAAACAAGTACAGAGAAGGGCAACAAGATTAGTGAATGGAACAAAGGGTTGCTCTTATGAAGAAAGGCTTAAGTTTTGCAAATTACAGTGTCTGGAGAGTAGGCACCTGCAAGGTGATCTGATTGAGGTGTATAAAGCCTTGAATGGTTTGAGCATGCTCACTGCTATGAGATTCTTCCTCTTGCTCAGAATAATCACCTGAGAGGGCATAAATTCAAATTGAGGAAAGACAGATGTAGGATAGATGTGCAAAAGTTTGCCTTTAGCCAGCGGGTAGTTGGTTGGTGGAACAGACTTCCTTCCTTTGTTGTGGAAATTGATAGCCTAAATAAATTTAATCTGAGCTGGACAGGTATTTGGAACGAACGGAGGGGTGAAATGGGAACGTTTTTTTTGGCTGATGCTGCATAAGCTTCCTTTCTTGCATCATACCTCTACTAATGCTAAGTAATGACCATCCAGTTCATCATGTCAACCATGGGCATGGTGTCAAAGCGCCTCCATAAGAATCCAGCAACAATACACCTCCCAGAGCACACTTATATGGAACTCCAGAAAGCCATGAACCTGAACACCTGTAGGATCATAAGACTGTTCTTTGACCAACGGTAACAATAATTATAACAGTAATCGGACACAAACAACCATGAACTTGGGACCAGTACTTGTCACGGGGCGGAAAAAAATTCCATACACAATAGAAAATGGGGATTTTTTAATAATAAAAGGGATGTGAATATCCCAGTGGTCATTACAGCAGACAATCAATATCATGGACCTTGGTTTGAATCCCAGCATGGTGTGGGGGGAGAGAAAATAGCAGAGGAGTGGGGGAAAATCTGAGAAGTCTCCTCATTGAACTTGCTTCCCCCAAGGTTGAAGTGATGGCAGAGGAAGAGAGTGGCACCATCTAGCGTCACTCCCATAACTACCACCCATCACTGGATGTCAAAGTTAAATAGTTCCACCTCCGTAACTGAATGAAGAGTTGTAGAAATATTGAACATACTGTAAGTGTGGCACATAATAAAGTCACTCACATTCAGGCCTTAGGCAGAGTGGCTGGTTCAAAAAGTCAGAGACCGTGTCCTGTGTACAACAACAAAGTAAGTGGTGCTGTCTCCTATATGGCTACCACAACTGAAGAGCAAGACCATCCAGCCCAATGCGTATATTGCTCTCGGCAAACTAGACGTGCTTCCTGTGCAACTGCACTGATGACCACCCAGAAGAAGCTAAAAGATGAAGTGGAGCATCATACCTTCATCATGCAAGCATACTACAAAGTAACGAAGCCAGAGATAGATTGACAATGTACAGAATGAAACTACACTAAGTAGCTGTCACGATTCCAGACTATTCAGATTGAACAGCAAATAGCAGACCTGAGCCCAACCATCATCAAGAAGAACCCGATAGATCCTGCAATCTTGGAAAAAAGCAAGCAGAATGGAAGCGACCAACTAGAAACAACAATTATGGTCTGGGGAATGTTTTCATGGCATGGCTTGGGTCCACTGATACCTCTGGAGGGCACCTTGAATGCAAATGGTTACCTATCAGTCGTTGCCGGTCAGGTACACCCATACATGTTGACCGTGTTCCCTGGGGACGATGGTATCTATCAGCAAGACAATGTGCCAAGTTGCCAAAATTGTCTGTGAGTCGTTTGAGGAGCACGACGAAGACTTCAAGCTACTCCCTTGGCCACGGAATTCACTGGATTTTAACGCAATTGAAAATCTATGGGACCATCTCGATCGATACATCAAATGGATGGATCCACACCAAAGAACCTACAGGAATGCTGGCGTGCACTGCAATCGGCATGGGTCATAGATACCTGTAGCAACCTTCCACAGACTTATTGACTCCCTCCCATGGCAGCTGGCTGCGGTTGTTGTTGTTGTGATGGGGGTTTAATGGCACACGAGCTGCTGGGGCTATAGTGCGCCTGCTGGCTGCGGTGCATGCTGCGAAAGGTGCATACTCTGGATACTAGGTAAGTGGTCATAATAATGTGACTGGACCCTGTACATGGTTGACATCAAACTCTATGCAGCAACAAAGAATCAACTCCAACAGCTACTCGGGATCACCAAACAGTTCAGCACCGACATCAGGATGGAATTTGGCCTAGACAAATGCAAGACCCATGGATTGCTTCAAGGACATCCAGCCGAACGAAACTGCCAGCTGAAGACCGGTGAAGAGATTGAAGCCATGACAGAGGCAGTGGGGATGATGGAGGCTCACCAGTTAGAACACAAGTAGATCAAGGCTCACTTCACTGAAAATGACTGAAAAGCCTGCTAAAATCAAAGTTGAATGGTAGGAGCATGGTCACAGCCATAAATACTTATGCAGTTCCAGTACTAATGTACTCCTTTGGATCAAAGATTGGACCAACACAGAGCTGAAAGAGATTATGAGCTGAACCAGAATAATGATGAACAAGAGGTGCCAACACCACTGCAAGTTGGCTATTGAGAGACTGACACAGCTGATAAAGGAGAGATGGGTTTGAATGACCTCACTGAACAAAATAAAGCAATTAAGAACTTGAGGGATTACTTCCAGGAAAACTCCCAGTGATAACATACTCCTTCAGGGTCATAGATTGGACTAACACTGAGCTGGAGGATACCACGAGACAAGGACAATGATGACCAAGAGCTGCCAACACAACCCAAAATCAGCTATGGAGAGACTGACAATTACCCGGAAAGGAGGAGGAAAGGGCATGATAGACCTCGTCAGGCAACAGAAGACAGTGATTGCTAACCTGAAGGATTACTTCCAGAAATATACAGCACCACTCCATGAGGCCATAAGGAAGATAGACAAGTGGTATAACCCCACTCAACCTTCATTTGTGCCTCCTGTTTGGGAGTGCCCTCCCAAACAGGAGGCACAAATGAAGTTAGAAAGATGGGCAGAGAAGACACTCTGTAGCAGACACCACAATGATCTCCATCAAGATCACACAGATAAAACTGCTTGCAATGCATGGCTCACGAGCGAGACGCTCTTCCCCAAGACTGAAAGATTCATGCTCGCCATCCAACACTAGAAACTACAGAAAATACTTTGCCAAGGAGCCCAGAGTGTCAGATGATACATGTCAACAATGCCACCTGGCCTCAGAAACAATTCAACACATCAACATGGGATGCAAGGTGATCACTCAGACTGAGTACACTCACAGACACGACCAGGTAGCCAGGATAATACATCAGAAGTTGCAAGGAAATACCAGTTGATCAAAGAAAGTGTACTCTACTACAAGTTTGTTTGTTTATTTGGTTTTTAGAAGCATTAGCAACTAAGGCCATATTGCTCCGGGGATATGCGATGGTCATTCCCTGATCTTTCCGCATCCTCCGTATTTGGTTGGCATGGGCTCGAACCCCAGTCTAATCAAGAAGCGTGTGCTATGCACTGCTGCTGCTCCTGCCCACCTGGCTACAGAGGCGCCTCTGTACTACAAGTACGAACCATGGGCAGTACTAGAGACCCCAACCTACTAGCTATACTGGGATTGTGCCATAATAAGGGAGGACAATCCTGCACAACAGATTGGACATAACCCTTGTCGACAAGAAGAAAAGGCTATCTGATTAACATTGTGGTACCGAACACTGGCATCCTGCAGAAAACCCATTGGGAAAAAAATCAGGAAATACAAGAACCTAAGAGAAGAGATCAAAGAAATGTGGCATGTGCAACAAGTTACGACCATCCTGATCACCGTGTCAACCACAGGCACGGTACCATACATAACAGCCTAGCAGCAATAGGTCTCCCAGTGAACACCTACAAGGAACTCCAGAAAGTTGCAATTCTGAACACCTGTAGGATAGTCAGATTTTGTGGCCCAACAGTAACACCAGACATAACAACTACCCTGTGTACTTGGTAGCAATACCCGTCACCAGGTGGAACCCCCAATCGGGGAGAAAAATAATATATGAGCAATATTAATACTAATAATAAATTCTGTACCAGGTACATATTGTGTCCTGACACCAGCAACTACAGGAAATACATCATGGAGGATCCCAGAGTAACAGATGACACATCGTGGATGCCCCTTACATACCTGCACCTAGTATATTTAAAGTGTTTTGCCTTTATCAGTCATCGGCAGACATTAAAAACGTTTTAAATTTCAGATATTAATAAAATTCATGGATAATAATATAACAATGTTTTTATTTTATTAATAATAATTACGTATCGGTTACAGAAAGTATTAATCTGTGATAATTAAAGTAGGATATATAATTTTTACATCGAAGAGATTTTAGTTCATGACTAAATACACCATCTATAGTTGTTCCATTATGTGTAGTATTTATCGAAAGATCTGATGACACATCCAAGTTGAAGAGGAATGTTTTCAAAAATGTGCAGAACTCTTTTCCAGTCTGAGTTTAATTGTAAAATAAAAAAAATAAATAAAAAAAACACGAAAGGACAGTTGAGTGGCGAAAAAAGAACAAATCAAGAAAGTTTCTTTCGGGGGAGATCAACTAGAGTTTATTTTAAATCAGATGTGATGCGCAACGTTTTTATGATGTTGCAAAGTAAATATGCCATTTAATATTTTGAGATGAGCTATTTTAGAGTGATACACTACCCCAGATGAAGGCCTCTCTGGCAACTTTCCAGTTCCTTTTGTTTTCTGCAATGGCCTTCCATTTACTACCCACAAAATCATGAATTTCATCTGTCCATCTCCGTTGTTGTCTTCCATGTTTTCTTCTAGCTCCTCTTGGGTACCATTCTGTTATTTTCTTAGTCCATCTGTCATCATGACTTCAAGCTATGTGTCCTGCCCAAGACAATTTTAGTTCTTTAGTTTTGATAAGAATGTCCTTTACTTGAGTTTGCTGCCTAATTCATGTGTTTTTCTTCTTATCTAACAGTCTGATTATCAATAAATTTGTTCCATTCTTCGCTGTGTAGTTCTCAGCTTCTCTTCCATTCTTTTGGCAAGTGCCCAAGTTTCACTTCCATAAGTCATGGTAGGGAGTACACATTGGTTCATTATTTTATGTTTCAGACAAATTGGGATATTGCTCCTCAGTATGTAACTATATTTCCTGAATGCTATCCATCCAAAATTTATTCTTCTCTTGACCTCCAGCCGTTTATCATTATTACAGCTAATGACTTGTCTCAGATAAGTATAAAACTCCACCTTTTCAATTACTGCTCGTTCAATGATTATATCCCTTTCTGTGGCATACTTGTTCATCATTACTTTTGTTTTAGCCATTTTCATCTTTAGTTCAAAATCCTTATTAACTCTGTATAACTGATTAAGATTTTCCTCTAATTCTTTGGGATCGTGGCTTATGATCACAATGTCATCCGCAAATCGTAAATGGTTTAGGTACTCTCCATTCACATTGACTCCTTTCTGAAACCAGTCTAATCTTCTGAAAGTTTCCTCAAGGGCAGCAGTAAACAACTTCGGAGATATTGTGTCTAATAAAGGAGGTAGCATTCTCATATATTTTCTTCAAAATCATAATATATGGGGTATCTATGCCTTGTCTTTCCAGTGCCTGAAACATTGCCTTATGCTGTAGAGTCAAATGTCTTTTCATAATCCACAAATGCCAGGCATAATGGTGTTTCGCTATTCTTTTCTAGTCTATTAACACGGTACTTGAAGATTTCTAAAAATTTCGTATTGGTGTTTTATATTCATTTGCTTTCTCCATTAGCTGTGATATTACGTGAAGGCGATACATAGTTGAGAATCCTGTCCTAAAGCCAGCTTGTTCTTTCGTTTGATTCTCATCAAGTATTCTTTCTAATCTGTTAGTAATGGCCCTTGTGAACAACTTGTAGATAACAAGCTAATTTCCAAAAATTATAATTTCCAATTTCTGATTTATATCCTTTCTTATGCAGCAAAACTATGATTACATTATTCCACTCCTTAGGCATCACACCTTTTCTAATGCATTTTGTGAAGAGTCTTGGCAGTTTTTGTCATGTCTCTTCCTCCCAATTTTAATGACTCTGCAGTAACTTCAACTTCCCCTTGGGCTTTCTGATTCTTCAATGCATGTTCTACCTCATCAGGAAGGATATCAGGTATGTTGTATGAGTTACTAATTTGTGATCCATCTTCCACACTGCTGGCATCATTCCCTCACTCCTTGTATAATTCTCTATAATAGTCTTCTGCTATTTGAATTATGCCTTCTCTGCTATTTATAAGTACACCATCACTATTCTTCTGTTTCAGTATCATTTGTCTTTCTGTATTACTGCTCATGGCTGTTGATTTAAATCCTTTGTTTTTCTTTAATATTGTTCTACTTTTTTTGTGTTAAATTTTCTTATGTCCTCCGAGTCACTTTCTAATGGTTTTACATAACTCAGTATACTCAATTTTCTCCTTGTCAGTGTTTTCCATGCTCTTCATTTGTCATCTTCGGTTCATCATAACAAGTGTTTCTTGCCTAATTTTTCTTCTTTGGATTTCTTTTTACCTATAGGTTTCTTGGGCTTTATCACTTTCAGAAAGTTGTAATATTCCTCGTCGATATCTTGGTCCTGAGCATTCTGCAGAAGCTCAAACTTGTTCTTAAGTTCCAGTACATACTGCTTTTTCTCCTCTTCTGTTATCTCAAAGACCTTTGTATTATTTACTCAAGTAAGTTTTTTCCTTTCTTTTCTTACATCCATATCAAGTTGTTGTTGTTATATGGCTTTTAGGAGCATTAGCAACTAAGGCCATATTGCTCTGGGGATATGAGTGGTCATTCCCTGACCTTTCTGCATCCTCTGTATTTGGTGGTCTCGGGCTCGAACCATGGTCTGATCAAGAAGCGTGCTACGCACTGCTGCTCCTGCCCACCTGGCTACGGAGGCGCTCTATATTAAGTATGCACCTTACCATTCTGTGATCACTTCAAACATTTACCTTGTTCAGGACGGTAACATCATTCACGATATATCTTCTGTTAGTGAGGATGAAGTCGATTTCGTTAGTTGTTAATCCATTTGGGCTCTTCCGTGTCCACTTTCTGTTCGACCTTATCTTGAAAAAAAGTGTTCATTACCAACATTCCTTGAGATTCTGCAAATTCCACAAGTCTTTCACCTCTTTCACTGATTCCAAAATTTCCTATAGTTCCCCTTTCTGCACTGTTTTGTCTCTTTCCAACCTTAGCATTGAAGTCCCCCATAATTGTAGTGTGGTGAGTTTTCTGTTCATCTAGAAGACTCTCAATTTCGGTGTACATTTCTTCAACCTCTTCATCATCATGGCTCGATGGTGGTGCATAAATCATTATAACCTTTAGCTTATACCTCTTAGAAATCCTGAGTAGTAGTCTTGACATCCTTGGTGATACACTTTTGAATTGCAAAATGTTTTTTATATCTTTATGGACCAGAAAGCCAACTCTACCTTTGCTCCTTTCACTGTTTCCATTGGTTTACAGCAGATTTCCACTTGATAAACTTAAGTAATTCATTTCTTCTTCTTTTTTCAGCCAAACTGATGATATTCCAATTCAGTTGCATTTAACCCCCCCTTATTCCCTCACCTTCAAAAAATCTTATTTCCTTTTTACAAAAATAAAAAGTATTTCCTTTTTGACTTTTTATGGCACTATATTCGTATTAATGAAAGAAAGGGATTGACAGTTAAGCTTGGCAAGGAAACCATATCTAAGTTGTAAGGGTGGATTATTTATTTATTTTCATTTCCCTGTACCTTAATATCGCCGTCAATGGCCATTGTTATGATTTTCACACAGCAGCTCCCCTCAAGCACTAAGCCCACTGACTGCGTTAAAAAATGAGAATTTACAGGAGCTGAGGGATATTTCCCCCCACACGAGTATATATATTGTATATCGTATATATATTATATGTGAGCTGTCAGTTTCTCAAGAGCAACGACACAAATTTAAAACAAAAGTCATTGCTCTTGAGAAACCGACAGCTCAATTCTCATCATTGACATCATTAATGTCAATTCTCTTCACAATAGCAATCCATAAGTCCCTAACTTAATGCTAACAATTCCATGTAATCTCTCTTAATTTAGCAATAGCAATTTTCTTTACAACTTCAACCAATAAACCAACTCAATACTAAGCATTTCCTTATTTTTTGTGTTTCTTCAACTCTAACCTTACTCTAAAATAATCTCCCACTTTATCTAAGTACCATTTACAAAACAACACAGTTCAGAGGACTTACCTTCCTTCTCTTTCATGGTGGGATTCCTCTGTGCAGATTCCTTCCACGGAGTGTGGTAATGTCTCTCTCTCTCTCTCTCTCCCTCTCCCTCCCTCCCTCCCCCCCTTTGAACTCTGCATCCCTGCTGTATAGCTCTTCCAGTACTGTCTTATCTCAGGATTTTGAGAACAATTCACTGTTAATATTGAAGGAAATTACCACAGCAGTAGTAGTAATAGAAGCCAGGGCACTATCTGACTGGCTTGTTCAACTTTCAGATTAATTTCTAGCACAGGAACATGCCTGGCGGAACCCTTAACTATTTAGCTGGACACTCCCAGAACTGGACCCGAACTGAATCCAGAACTACCAATGGAAGTCTGCAAACCCCTCCGAACAACGACCACAAACCCCTCTTTTGGTGCAAGCATCTTATTTATTTCCTTCTCATTTATTTATTGAATTGATTGCAAGTTACAATTGCCCCTTGTACTACTTTTTTATACGCAAGCTTATGTGCAAACCCCACTAGGGTTTGCATGCATTTACATATCTTTCCTTATCTAATTTAAACCTGACCCAATCACAGTGCTATTCTTCAAACTCATTCTTCTTCTTCTTCCTTTGGTGGGAAAAACAGAATATTTTTCCCACACCGCAAGATCCCCTGTTCACAATACCTTTGCACAATTCTTCACAATTCTTTTACCGCAAGATCCCCTGTTCACAATACCTTTGAACTGCTCCATACCGACACCCTTTCCCAAAATGCATTAAGTATCACATCCTCAAGTAGCAATGTAATAGAGGGATTAAACTATTGTTCAGAGGCTTTTAATTTTAACCCTTCCGCACCTGCCATACCACTGTTCTTTTTTTTTTTTTCGGGCAGTTGTTGGCGCATAGGCTTCTGTGGCCATAATGCACCTCCCAAGGTTTTTTGCAGTACTTTGATCCAAGCCCGAGGCGGGAATCGAACCCGCGACCTTTGAGTTGCCAGGCAGGCACCCACCCGGCTAGCCCGGTCGGCGCCATACCACTGTTCACCATATTCCTTAATTGCACTACCAGTGCCTACTGCCACTAATGGAAATATTTCCGTGATGATGTTTTCGTTATTCCTTAAATGCTTTACTTCCACACACACACTATACTTACTAAGAGAAATATATTTGTAAGATTTTATGTTTTACAGTTTCATGACGTTTTCAGGTTTCCGTTGTATTTTTACTGTGTATAACAATCCCTCATTTGCAAATTCAGCAGCATTAATGATTTATTATTGTCGATTTTACAACCTTTATGTGAATAAATCATGGATAATTATTTTTTAAATTAGTACCGAAAAATCAGTATTTTTGTATCAATACCAGAAAAAAAAAATTAGCGTGATCCCGGAATCTCGGTATTGTAAGCCCTATACAGGAGTACCGGACAAGACTGGAAAGATGGAAATGGACCACCGGAACAGAAGACAATCGGGCAGTTATGGGGAGCCAATATGGGGAGCAGTGAAGTAAGACATAACAGCCAAACCCCCTGGACAGAACTAGAATGAAAGAAAACCAAGAACGTACAAGAGATGAGAGAATGCGAGATTTGGGAGGAAGAAGTAAAACAGTTGATCAGGAACTCCCATAACTGATGAAACCCAGGAATAGATAACATCACAAACTACTGGTACAAGAAGTTCATTTGCGCGCGCGCGCGCGCGCACACACACACACACACACACACACACACACACACACACACACACACACACTAGCAGAGCTGTTCACCCGAATGATGTCATCCAGTGTTTCTTACTCAAGGAATCACATACCTGAATGGTAAAGACCAAGATAAAAGAAACCTGGCAAAATATAGTCGAATTACCTGTCTCCGGATGATGTACAAACATCCTGACCAGCTACATAGCAAAGAAGATATCAGATCACTTGGAGAGCCAGAAAATCACGGCTAAACAGCAGAAAGGATGGATGGGGATGAGCAAAGGATGCAAGTAGCAATTAACCAATGATGCCATAGTTATAGAGCAAGCCTACAAGAAGTGCTGCAACCTGTACAGGGCCTATATCAATTACCACACGGACTTTGTTCCGTGCCTCATAGCTGGCTAGCAGATGCTAAAGATCTACAAAGTCAATCTGACAGTGACAAATTTCCTAGAAGCAACCATAGTGAAATGGAATACCACCGTCAAGGTTGAGAACATCACAACCAGACCGATCCCCATTGGGAGAGGAATCTTTCAGGGAGATGCCTGACAGAGCCCACTATGGTTCTGTCCGGCACTCAACCCACTATCCACCATGCTCAACAACAGCAAGTATGGATATAACCTCAAAGAAGGAAGAAAAAACTTGCGCACCCTCTCCCACCTGATGTACATGGATGACATCAAGCTCTACGTGGCACCCAAGAAGCAACTCCAGCAACTACTCCGGATCATTGAAGAATTCAGCAATGATATCAGGATGGAATTTGGGTTAGAACAGTGGTTTTCAACCAGGGTGCTGCAACAACATTCAAGGGGTGCCACGTCATTTGGGTTTAAGTTACTTAAATCTTTGTTTTTTTTTTTAATTTATTTATTTCATTATAAAAAGGTGTACAATATCTTTTTAATTCTGTAGTGATCTATAATTGATCCTATAATTCAGTACCTCTATATAAAGAATAAAATTATTATATATATATATATAATTTGCATTATGAATTGTAATTTTGTTTATAGTCATATTATTGTAATAACTATCATATAACATTTTTTTTAATATTACACACACAAACACACAGAGAGAGAGAGAGAGAGAGAGAGAATCGGATGTAACAGGCAGAAAATTGAGTACAGGTGCCACAAAATAAAATAAATTATTTAAAGGTGCCATTATTAAAAAAAATTGGTCAAAACCACTGGTCTAGACAAATGCAAGGTCCCTGGACTGCATGAGGGGAAATTAGTTGGCTGAAACTACCAGCTGCAGACGTAAAAAGATTGAAGCCTTGACAGGGGGAGAGACCTACAAACACCTGGGGATTATGCAGGCTCAGTAGTTAGAGCACAAGGCTTGCCTGACCAAAAAATACCATCAGAGACTGAGAGGCCTGCTTAAAGCAACCTGAATGGAGGGAACACATACTCCATGATAGATACTATAATGACCTCTATCAAGATCACATACATAAATTGCCTTCGAATGACTCTTGAGCAGGACACTCTTTCTAAAATTGAAGGATTCGTGCTCGCCATCCAAGACTAGTTAATTGATACCAGGAACTATAGAAAATATATCAACAAGGTGCTCGGAGTGTCAGATGACATATGTCGACAATACTACCTTACCACCAAACAACAACAATAATAATAATGACGACAACAATAATATGAACAGTTCTAGAATAATGCAGAATTAACACATACATACACTTTTACTGAATCTGCATAAATTATAACTTCTGTACTTACCAGATATAGTGGTAAATACTACAAGTTTTGCTTGCTTCAGTCTTCTATTCAAGCCAACTAGAAAGATTAACGTTCCTCAATCATTTATTATAACATCATCTATTTAAATACAGTGTACTCTCAATAGCTCAGGGTTGAAGTGAGATGAAAAACAGTATAGAAAATGACTTTTTTTTTTATTAAAATGTCCACGACAGTATGTCGATTTTTCATAATTTAAATATTTAATCACTGTACATTATAAAAAACACCTACATTCCATTCATCTGTGAGGAATTGGTAAAAGTACAAACTTATAAAATTACACATGCAGATGATTAAATCCTGGATGAAGAAATTATGTATACAGGGTGATTCACTACCAGTGTGACAAACTTGCAGGAGGTGTAGGGGGCACAAAGACGAATCGGAATCACATAGCATTGCAGGGTCCGAAATGCCTTCGTCATGCGGAAGAGGACGTTGAGCAGGAGGTCGCGTGAACAGCGATCCCACTGGAAGTCAGCATTTGCGAACCGGTTCCAGAGGCAGTAGGATGGACGAGTGTTCAAACGTTGAACTGGCCAACATGCACCTCGCGTATGGAGCTGCAGAGTGTAATGGGCGTGGCGCTCTGCGCTTGTACCAGGAACGTTTCCTGCACAGGTGTGCTCCTCACCATACGATTTTCGCACATGTGCACAGAAGGTTACATGAGACTGGTTGTTTCACGAGAGGTACCATTAATCGAGAGCGAACGACGAGGACGCCAGACAATGAGGAGAATGTCCTACATCTTGCAGAAGGCAATCCGAGTACGAGTACTCGAGCGATAGGCCAACGATTGGGTATTTCCCAATCCACTGTATGGAGGATACTGTCAACAAACCAAATGAGTTCATACCATCTGCAACGCGTCCAATCATTGGAGCCTGCAGATTATCCACGCTGGAGGACTTTTGCTACTTGGTTTCTTCAACAGAAATGGTTCGTAAATGCTGACTTCCAGCGGGATCGCTGTTCACGTGACCTCCCATTCAACGTCCTCTACTGCATGATGAAGGCATTTTGGATCCTGCAATGCTTTGTGATTCTGATTCGTCTTTGTGCCCCCTACACCTCCTGCAAGTTTGTCACCCTGTATAGTCATCCTGTCATTGTTAGCAGAGACATAGTAAAGCCTGAAAGAAAATGAGCAGCCCAGGACAAAGAGAAGTCAAGTAACCAGTACTACCCAGTCTTGATTGGATATGTGGATTATCTTCACTGAAAGTCACATTGAATGCTGGTAGAGAGTGAGTAGGCTGATCTAAATGACAATGCATCCAGTGATATGCCACAAGATGCATTTCATTGCTGCTGGCAGAAATAATGGGGCAGGTGGTTTGGAGAATACTTGATAGTTACGACTATTCTATAAATTGTTGTGGTGGTTATTATTGTACTTGTAATTTTTTCTTGCTGATACTCCACTGAAGAAAGTTATCCAGGACAGAGGGAGAGTAACTCTACCAATATTTCTTTTGACAGATTTTTTTAGTCTTTCTGTATATCAAATGCCTCAAGGAAGTCCCTCTTTTTTGGTGTTGTGTGACGTTTAAGACCTTAGGTTGAGTTTTGGAAGGCATAGTCATCAGAACTTGCCACACCTGTAGCCAGATTTTTAGATATATCTCTCATTAAATGGGAGGGGGGAGGAGATAACGATTTCTTTAAAGTTTTTGCTACCCTTAAATCTGACTTTAACATGTTTTTTGACAAGTATATTAACAGTGTCTCTCATACTCATGTAAAAGGGAAATATGAATTTGGACTGGTCTAAGCAGATTGTGTTTATGGGGGAGGAGTTTTTAATGGTTCTGATGGTTTCATTAATTGTGATTTCTGGATATTGCTTGTGGAGAAGTACAAGTTTCATATTACAGTCCATTCTGATTATTTGGGACATATTGGGACTAGTGCATTTTGGCCTGATTAAGCAGCTGCCCCAATTATCCTCCGCTTTACAATTGGTTCACTGTACAATCAAATCATGTTATGATGGAGTCACCATAGCAAAGTACCATTCACTATACGATGTGTAGTAAGTGCCGGTCATTTTGATCATGTTTGTGAATTGAATTTTAATTCTATTAAACAGCGATTCTAATTAGCAAAAATAGGAGGAATATTATCCACAGGCTATAAAAGCAAAGATATATTAAGCACAAATTTACCCTTTATTACCTCACCAATTAAAAAAGTAAATGATACGTGAAAATCGGAAGAATATACGTGATATGAGGAGCTCATGGTGTATTGTCAATGATATATAGGAATTTTTCTAGCAGGGATAAGGAGGTGATTATTCCCTTGTATAAGGCAATGGTCAGGCCACACTTAGAGTACTGTATACAGGTCTGGAGACCTCATTTCAAGAAGGATGTAGAGCTGCTGGAACGAGTACAGAGGAGGGCAACAAGATTAGTGAATGGAATAAAGGGTTGCTCTTATGAAGAAAGACTTAAGTTTTGCGAATTACAGTGTCTGGAAACTAGGCACCAGTGAGGTGATCTGATAGAGGTATATAAAACCTTGAATGGTTTGAGCATGCTCAATGCTGATGGGATTGTTCCTCTTGCTCAGAATAATCACCTGAGAGGGCATAAATTCAAATTGAGGAAAGACAGATGTAGGATAGATGTGCGGAAATTTGCCTTTAGCCAGCGGGTAGTTGGTTGGTGGAACAGACTTCCATCCCTTGTTGTGGAAGTTGATAGCCTAAATAAATTTAAGGCTCGGCTGGCCAGGTATTTCGAACGAACGGAGGGGTGAAGTGGAAGGTTTTTTTTTTTTTGGCTGATGCTGCATAAGCTTGCTTTCTTGCATTATCATATGCCTCTACTAATGCTAAGTGCTAATCATAAACAAGATGACATCACAGGGCTTAAAGTACAGGAACCATTGGCGGGCAGTGATCATGTAGCCATTAGTTAGAAAATGAAGAAAGATGTTGCAGTAGTTAAAGGTAAAGGCACAGGTTTCAATTTAAGAAGAGGGGATTATGACAGTTTAAGGCACTATATAGCATCTTAACTGGGTGAATTGCAGAGTAAGAGCGAATACATTTGAATTACAGAATAGCATTAAAGCAAAAATCACAGAAGTTATGAACGCACACATACCATTAAGGAAGTACTGCATGAGGAGGATGCCGAAATGGATGAATACAGAGCTGGCCAGTCTAATAGAACAGAAAAAGATAGCATGGGATAGTTACAGAGCAATGAAAAGTACTGAAGCTTACAACAGCTAAAAGTTGATCTGTAATTATCTGTTTGCATTCGTAGTGAGCAGACTTGTCTTCATAGTGCAGGGAGAGCATAGTGATTAGAGAGGTTCAGATTAGGATTAAGGAGGTTAGATGATTGCTTTTAATTAATTTATTTAATATATTATAAAGTTTATTTTGATATAAGTTTTTTCCTGTAATAGTTTGAAATTTTAATTTTTATAATATAATATTATAAAAAAAAAGTTTCAAAAGTAACTTTCTGTGATATTTAGTAAATTTAACAATGATCGTAACAAGATCCACCTTGATCACTTCATCAGAGGGTATCATGACTCATACAGAAATAGCCAAGAGAAACAGCCCAGCTATGATGGGCTGTTTCTCTTGGCTATTTGTTTCTTTTGGCTGTTTCTCTCCTATCATGTTAACTATATATGATAGGAGAGATTATATATGCTAAAAGCCTTGTGGATTAACTCAAGACTTTAAGGACTCTGCAAGGCTTTTGGAGGGAAAATTTTCATCAGTTTGGCCCACACTCGTAAGTAGAAGGAATCTGTTTTGTAGAGACGGAATACATTTAAACAAAGGTGGTACAAGAGTTTTTGCCATTATCATTGAGGATACCTTAAAGATTCAGGGAAACTGCTAGTTTGGGAGGGGACAAGGGTAATATAGATACATGCTTATCTGATAATA
Source organism: Mastigoproctus giganteus (assembly GCF_048544385.1). Taxonomy (NCBI): domain Eukaryota; kingdom Metazoa; phylum Arthropoda; class Arachnida; order Uropygi; family Thelyphonidae; genus Mastigoproctus; species Mastigoproctus giganteus. The sequence continues at coordinate 118,811,299 of NC_143580.1, read as the reverse complement.
CTGGTCAAAGTAATGCCTGCACACACCTCAAGATTCCTTGTTTGTTACTGCAACAGATTATATTAGCAAGATGTTCTGAGGGCAGAAATGTTTCAAATGAGCAGATAGCTAATACCAAGGAAGCAAGCTTAAATAACTTCAAGGGGTGTGTCAGGGTAGTTAACTATACAAAAACACCAAGTCTTAATTATTTATACAGTAATGTCAGAAGTGTCATTAATATAATGAGTGAATTCAAACTGCTGGTTAGGACAAGTAACATTGATATAATAGGGAAATGGTGCCACCAGGAGATAAGGCATGATGAGTTTCAGTGCGTTATGTACAATGTATTTAGGAAGGTCAGTACAAACAGAAGGGTGGTAGGGTCATGCTTCTTATCAAAAGCAGCCTGAGAACGACGAAAGCTTTCCCAGATTCAGATGTTTCGTATGCTAGTATTGAATCTGTATGGTGTGGGATAGTTGGAAGCAAAGGTATAATGAGAGTGGGAGTAATCTGCAGGCCAGGTGATTGTGAAGATTATGATGAGAGCCTCTACATGCAAATGGAATGGACAAATATATGTGAATGTCTTATTATGGATAATTTTAATTTTCCTCTAATTGATTGAAGCAAATGGGAAAGAAATTGTTTGTCAGCAATCATATTATAAAAGAGAAGGGGTAAAATGGATAAGGAAAGAGATTTTTTATCATAATGAAAAGTTGGCCCAAAAGGGTGTTTTTGATGCAAAATGCAAGCAGATTTAGTGCAAATTTAGCAATCTTTATGGGCCAGATGTGTTGCAAATTTGGAATTATGATTCTTTCTACGGCATTACACATTAATCAAGCCTCTATTACGGCTTGAAAAGCATGACTGATGCAGTTAATGGAATTGTAAAGAGGAGATCCATCAAGCATTCTACCCAGCTCAATGATAGAGCATGCTCTTGAACCAAAAACAACACAGGACCACGAGGGCAGAGAGTTAATAATAGTTACTTCCCTCACAGGAAGTAACTATTATTAAGCATATGATGGGAAATGAATAAGAAAGATAGGTGGAATAGGACCACAGTGATCCTACCAGAGACAAAGGTTAATGATGTTTAGGAGCAGCTATCATCTTTTAAGAACACAAAAGTTGATAATGTTTTACATGCTAATGATATTAAGAATAAATTTTGGGTTTTACTGAAAAAATTTGAAAGTTTCTGCAATTTGTCTGGAATAATAGCAGGAAGAACATGAGAGCCTTGTCAATCAATTCTGTCCTGGAGAGGCAGGCTCTAAGACTTACAGGAGCATTTTCTCAGCTTGGTCTGTGCTTGTCAGGAAAGACTGTTCTTACATGGATGGGATAGAGATACATTTAAAGAGAAGTGATGCAAAAATATTTGCTAATGCCATCAACGCAGTGTTGTGGGGGTCAGAAATAGACAGACTAATAGATTAAAAGCAGCCACAAGCAGAGGTAAAAAATATTCTTGTGCTGCTTCTATAAGGAAATGTAGCAGAATGAAAAGCAGGGCATTGAGGATTATAATACCTACTAGAAGGTCCCCAAGGGACAAGCAAATACATGAGCTGAGTTAAGTTACTAAGACCTAAAAACAGGCACATGAATACTTACACCACTATTAGAACTACAGTATACAAATTAGATGAACTTGAAGGACTTTAGTTAACTAATAGAATTATAAACAAATATAAGACCATAGTAGGAAAAAACAAGATATACAAATATATAAAAATAAATATATATAAAAAAATGAATCTGATGAATTTGAGTCTCATCAAATGAATTGATTAGACTAGTGGTGGAGAAAAACATTGTATGATTATAAATTATCAGGAAAACACACTAGTCTGCAATCAAAGACTACAAACTAGTCTGCAATCAAGTCAACACTAAGGGGGTTAGAGCAAGCTCAGGCAGAGAATGAAATCTCCGACTAAGAATGCAAAGAAAGATACCAAGAATTCTTTGCACATGTTAATACACTTGAAGGTAAAGGATAAGCCATCTTGGCCCACCCAATGTGGTAGCAAAACTATTGATCTTGTTCAGACTGCTAAGAAACTAAATAAATATTTTGCATCTACGTTCACACATGAAGATGTTTTTAAGAAAGGAAACACCAGAAATATACCAAGTTATAACTGTTATAACCAAGAGCTAACTGATTCTGTGATAGATGAGAAAAAAGTGAAAGAGAAATTATTGAAGTTAAAAGTAAATAAATTAGTAAACAGAGATTAGATATGTGCAAATGTCTCTCAAATTCATTAAAGAAGATCAAAAGGCAAAGTGAATAATTACAGAATTCAAGCTATTGTAAGGCTGACTTCTGTTCAGGGAAAATACTGGAGTCAGTAAATAAAGAAAAATAGTAGAATTACTATTTTTCTTTAAAAGGGACTTAGAGGGGAACAGGTATCCTGTGTGTTATCAGACACTCAGCCTAAAACACTGATGGATCCAATATCTCTCTATTACAGAAGATTTAGGAGAAGTCCGGTTCGCCTGCCTCCCAAAAATCCACTCATGCACACCTTCTCGATGGTAAGCCCTGTTATGTCACTTAGGTGGCAACGAACGTGTAGAGTGGTTCTCTTCAAGACGCCTGGTCAGCGTGAAGAGGAAAACACCAAACCCTCCAGCATATGACAGCACAACAATACAAATGGCCCTCAGTCCCCAGCAGCTTTCACTCTCCCTCTTACGGCAGCGAGAGGATCAGAGTGGAAGCAGAGGGTGCTAAGAATCTCTGGGTATGACCAGGCTGCCATGCACAGAAACTGAACTTGGCCTGTTATAACGTAAGATCACTCATCGGTGAAGACAGGATATTAGAGCTGGAAAAGGAATTAGAAAATGTGAATTGGAATATCATCGGTTTGGCTGAAACAAGAAGAAGAAATGAATCATTTATAAGTATATCAAGGGTGTCAAGACTAATACTCAAGATTTCTAAGAGGTACAAGCTAAAGATTATAATGATTTATGCACCAACATTGAGCCATGATGATGAAGAGGTTGAAGAAATATACACTGAAATTGAGAGTCTTCTAGATGAGCAGAAAACCCACTACACTATTATTATGGGGGACTTCGATGCTAAGGTTGGAAAAAGGCAAAACAGCGCAGAAAGAGGAACAATAGGAAATTTTGGAATTGGTGAAAGAAATAAAAGAGGTGAAAGACTTGGGGAATTTGCAGAATCTCAAGGACTGTTAGTAATGAACACTTTTTTCAAGAAAAGGGTGAACAGAAAGTGGACATGGAAGAGTCCAAATGGATTAACAACTAATGAAATCGACTTCATCCTCACTAACAGAAGATATATTGTGAATGATGTTACCGTCCTGAATAAGGTAAACGTTGGAAGTGATCACAGAATGGTAAGATGTACACTTGATATAGATGTAGGAAAGGAAAAAACTGACTCGAGTAAATAATACAAAGGTCTTTGAAATAACAGAGGAGGAGAAAAAGCAGTATGTACTGGAACTTAAGAACAAGTTTGAGCTTTTGCAGACTGCTCAGGACCAAGATATCGACGAGGAATATTACAACTTTCTGAAAGTGATAAAGCCCAAGAAACCTATAGGGAAAGAGAAATCCAAAGAAGAAAAAATTAGTCAAGAAACACTTGTCATAATGAACCAAAGACGACAAATGAAGAGCAAGAAAAACACTGACAGGGAGAAAATTGAGTATACTGAGTTATGCAAAGCCATTAGAAAGAGACTCAGAGAGGACATAAGAAGATTTAACACAAGAAAAGTAGAACAAGCATTAAGGGAAAACAAAGGATTTAAATCAGCAGCCATCAGCAGTAATACAGAAAGAAAAATGATACTGAAACTGAAGAATAGCGGTGGTGTACTTATAAACAGCAGAGAAGGCATAATTCAAATAGCAGAAGACTACTATAGAGAATTATACAAGGAGCGAGGGAATGATACCAGCAGTGGGGAAGATGGATTGCAAAGTAGCAACACATACGACATACCCGATATTCTTCCTGATGAGGTAGAACATGCATTGAAGAAAATGAAGAATCGGAAAGCCCCAGGGGAAGATGAAGTTACTGTAGAGTTGTTAAAATTGGGAGGAAGAGACATAACACAAAAACTGGCAAGGCTCTTCGCAAAGTGCATTAGAAAAAGTGTGACGCCTAAGCAGTGGAATAACGCAATCATAGTTTTGCTGCATAAGAAAGGAGATAAATCAGAAATTGGTAATTATAGACCAATTAGCTTGTTATCCCACATCTACAAGTTGTTCACAAGGGTCATTACTAACAGATTAGAAAGAATACTTGATGAGAATCAACCGAAAGAGCAAGCTGGCTTTAGGACAGGATTCTCAACTATGGATCACCTTCACATAATATCACAGCTAATGGAGAAAGCAAATGAATATAAAACACCATTATGCCTGGCATTTGCGGATTATAAAAAGGCATTTGACTCCATACAGCATAAGGCAATGTTTCGGGCACTGGAAAGACAAGGCATAGATAACTCAATATTATGATCTTGAAAAAAATATATGAGAGTGCTACCTCCTTTATTAGACTAGACAAAGACAGTAAGAAATCTAAAATCAAGAAAGGAGTTCGACAAGGAGACACAATATCTCCGAAGCTGTTTACTGCTGCCCTTGAGGAAGCTTTCAGAAGATTAGACTGGTCGCAGAAAGGAGTCAATGTGAACGGAGAGTACCTAAACCATTTACGATTTGCAGATGACTTTGTGGTCATAAGCCACGATCCCAAAGAATTAGAGCAAAATCTTAATCAGTCATGCACAGTTAGTAAGGATTTTGGACTATAGATGAATATGGCTAAAACAAAAGTAATGATGAACAAGTATGCCACGGAAAGGAAAATAATGAATGAAGGAGCAGTAATTGAAAAGGTAGAGTCATATACTTATCTGGGACAAGTTATTAGTTGTAATAATGATAAATGGCTGGAAGTCAAGAGAAAAATAAATTTTGGTTGGATAGCATTCAGGAAATATAGTTACATACTGAAGAGCAATATCCCAGTTTGTCTGAAAAGTAAAATAATGAATCAATGTATACTCCCCACCATGACTTAAGGAAGTGAAACTTGGGCACTCACCAAAAGAATGGAAGAGAAGCTGAGAACTACACAGCGAAGAATGGAACGAATTATACTGGGAATCAGACTGTTAGATAAGAAGAGAAACACATGGATTAGGCAGGAAACTCAGGTAAAGGACATTCTTATCAAAACTAAAGAACTAAAATGGTCTTGGGCAGGACACATAGCTCGAAGACATGATGACAGATGGACTAAGAAAATAACAGAATGGTACCCAAGAGGAGCTAGAAGAAAACCTGTAAGACAAAGGCGGAGATGGATAGATGAAATTCATGAGTTTTTGGGTAGTAAATGGATGGCCAGTGCTCAAAACAGAAGGAACTGGAAAGTTGCTGGAGAGGCCTTCATCCTGCAGTGGATTGAAAATGGCTGATGATGATGATGATGATGAGTAGAATTATCTTGAGAAGAATTCAGTTATACTAAAATCACAGCATGGATTTATTAAGTGGAAATCTTGTCTGATCAATTTTGTTATCTATAATGATGCAATAACAAAGGAATTAAATGCAAAAAAATAATTTTTTTTGCATCTAGTTGCTTTTGGCACTGTTCCATCAGGAGCAATTACCGCTATGGATAAAGGCTGGTTGAGTGCAGAAGAAAGAGGTTTGTTAAAAATAGGCCCAGTTCTTCTTTGACCAACGTTATCAGTGGCTTCTTCCCTCATTGTTCAGTACTGTATCTCCTTACTGTTTTCATTATTTCTTAATGATATTGATGAAAGCATATCAAGCTTACTGTCTAAGTTTTTAGATAATACAAAGGTTGGTAGGATGATTAATGACCGGAAATTAAGGATTTCCTGTCATTAACCATCCTATCATTACTGCAACAAGACATAGAAAAATGCGGAAGATGGGCCGAGAAGACAATTGAAGTGTAACAATATATATATAAGGTAATGCACATGGGCTGTAGTAATTAGTCCCAGAACAACTTACCATCTGATTGCTACCCCCACTCAAGGTGGTGGAGAACAAAAAAGATGTAGGGGTAATCATCCAGTTCAACATCAAGTTCTCTGAACAATGCAAATATGCTGGCAGGACAGATTGGGAGTTCTGTCAACTATACACAGGAATTTTTCCAGCAGGAACACAGAGGTGATTATCTATCATATAAAGCAATGGTTAGGCTACATCTTGGGTACTGAATACAGTTCTCGAAGCCTCATTTTAAGAAGGATATGGAACTGTTACAACAGTTGAAGAGAAGAGCAACATGATTAGTCAAGGATACAAAACATACTCTTACTGTGAAAGGCATTCAGTTCTGTAAATTGCATAGCTTGGAAACTAGGCACTTGCAAGGATACCTGATTGAAGTGTTTAAGACTTTAAATGAATTGAGTACACTAAATGCTGATGGCATCCTTACTCATTCTCAGACAATGCACATAAATGAATATAAACTTAAATTAAAAAGGATGTTGGAGGGATAGATGAGTAAAAATTTACCTTCATCCAGAGGGTGACTGGAAGATCTAAACATTTCAACAACACCAGATGGAAGACTGTTAGAATAAACTTACATTTAGTGTTGTGGAAGTATGTACTTTGAATAAATAAAATGAACAGAGAATTAGAATTCAGTTTTAGTTTTCATAAGATCAGTTTGAATATCTCCACTGTCATTTCTTTTTCTTCCTTAACTTCAAATGATTTGCATAACTGATTATTTTGCTTACCAAAACAGTCAATTATGCTCGCCACTACAATGCATTATGTCATATTGCACAGCCTGTATTGATACAGGTTGAAGACATGGGTGTGCAAGTTTTTTGCAACCAGTCAAAATTGACTACTGTATCAAAGGAGGAATGGACCAAAAATTGACAACAGTCCATCGGCATGGTCAGAAGGCTTATTTAAGTCTGACAGATTATTAAATATTGTATCAATAAAAGATTCTTTGAATCATTCAGGTGACCAGTTACCTTTTGGTAATATAGTGTAATTTTTTTTTTTTTTATGAGAACCCCAAGCACGAGAGGTATTATAACCTATAGTACTTAGTACCGTGCTTGGGTTGGAGATTGAGAAGACGAAAGAAGATATTTGTTGACATTGGACTTGAACTTCGTAGATTGTAATTTTCAGGAAATACGTATGAAGGAAGGTTGTTCCAGAAAACGGCAGTTGAATGAATAAATGAGGAAGATGAAAAGTTGGTTCTGTGGGTTTGAAGTTGGACAGTAAATGGATGTTGGCTGGTGGCGGCACGTGTTCGGACTGTTTTGAAAGAGAGAGCGGGAATTATAGAAGCCAATTCAGAAGAACAGTGCCCATGGAAGTATCTGTAGAAGAGGCATGCAGCAGAAACAGTGTGTCTATGAGACAGCGAGTGGAGAGACTCTGTTAGAGATGAATCATTAATTAACCTAACTGCCCTCTTCTGAATGGAATCAAGAAGCCTGAGAGAGGTTTTGGGGGCACCACCCCAGATGTGGGAACAATATTCCATGGCAGGGCGGATTTGCGATTTATACAGAGTGAGCAGCTGTTTGGAAGAAAAGTAACGCCGAGAGCGAAAGAGAAAACCAAGTTTTTTAGATGCAGAGGAAGCAATATTTGTAATGTGCTTAGGCCAAGAGAGATTAGAAGTCAGGGTAATCCCCAAAAGAGATATATCATTTTGCCTAGAAATCGGAGTGTCACTAAAGATAAGCATAGGAGCAGAGGAATCCTTTTTGCGAGATATAAGACAAGATTGAGTTTTAGAAGGGTTGAAATCAACTAAGTTGTCTTTTCCCCACTGGAGAATTACCTGAAGATCGGCATTTAAGGAATTGGCAGCAGATTTTCGAGAACTTGAACCTGATTGAGCTGGACAAGGTTTCTCAAAATGGAAAGTTGAATGCAATGTGCTATCATCGGCAAAACTATGGATAGGATTTCCAGTCAATGGAAGAAGGTCATTGATATACAAGAGGAAAAGAGTGGGGGAAAGAACTGAACCTTAGGGGACACCGGCATTAGTGGAGAAGTTAGAAGACAGAGAGCCATCAACCATCACCCTCAGTGAGCGATCAGAGAGAAAACTGGATAACCAATTACTAAAAACAGTTGGCAAACCATAAGATGGAAGCTTGTTTAGAAGACCTTTATGCCAAACACGATCAAAAGCCTTTGAGATGTCAAGAGCAACTACTTGTGTTTCACCGAACCTTTCCATTGAATTAGTCCATAAATGGGTAACATAAGCCAGAATACCACCAGTGGATCGACACTGACGGAATCCATACTGGCGATCGTTGATCAGACGGAAGGTTTCTAGGTAGTTTAAGAGTTGGCGGTTAATTGATTTCTCCATTACTTTAGAAAGAGTAGAAGTAATTGCAATGGGACGATAATTGGATGGCAGGGATTTGTCACCCTTTTTAGGAACTGGCTGGATATGAGCAAATTTCCAAGCAGAAGGAAAAACACCTTTGGAATAAGAAAGTGAAAAAAGGCGGCAAAGAATAGGAGTAAGTTCAGGAGCACAGGTTTTGAGAACAAGTGGAGAAATACCATCAGGACCTGGAGCTTTCTTAGCATCAAGATTCATCAAAATCCTTCTGATATCCTTTTGACGGAAGACCACAGGAGGCATTGAATGGAGCGTGTTAGGAATGGTGGGAGGTGTTTTACCAAGATCATTAATACATGAGCTCAAAGAAAAATGGGATGCTAGCAGGTCAGCTTTATCCTTGACTGAAGCGACAACAGAACCATCTGGTTTGGACAGAGGTGGGAGCAGAGATGGGCAAAAGTTGCGGCCAATAGCTTTGGCAAGAGACCAGAATTCTCGGCTACCATTAGGGCAAGAAGCAAGTTTTCTACTCTTAACCTGTTCAAACTCTAGTTTGGACTGATTAATAACTGCTTTACAATTGTTGCGAGCTTTGGTGTAGGCAGAAAATGAAACTGAAGAATTAGAAACAAGCCAATTACGATATGCAACGTTCTTCTCTTGGACAGCCTTAGCACATTTATTGGAAAACCAAGGTTTAGATAAAGGACGAGATTTTAAAGTGGAGTGTGGGATAAAGGATTCCATTCCTGCAAGAATAATTTCACTGACACGATCTGAGCAAACGTTGACATTAGAAGTTTTGAAACAGTAATCAGACCAAGGAAAAGAAGAAAAGAAGTCTCGCAGGTCATCCCATTTTGCATTCTTGTAATGCCAAACAACACGAGGTTGGGAATAGCCATGAGATAAAGGTTCCATTGGAGAAGAGGCAATCACCAAGTTGTGATCTGAAGTGCCTAAAGGACCTCTCACTTCAACCTTGTACTTAGAAGGGTTGTTTGTGAGAAAAAGATCAAGCGTATTGGCTGTATGATTAGGATTGTCCGGTATTCTTGTAGGTAAATGAACAATCTGTGCTAGGTCATTAGTAATTGCAAAAGCCTCAGCATCTCGACCTGCTGGGTCTGTGTGACTAGAAAACGGAAGCCAGCTGGAGTTGTGAACGTTAAAATCACCAAGGAAAATTACCTCACTGTTAGGAAAGTTGGACTGGAGAAAGTCAAGTTGCAAAGAGAGGAAGTCAAAGAGCTCCAAGTGATTAGTCGAGTTGGGAGAACGGTAGAGACAACAGATGAATTTTACACAATGAGGTAGAGAGATTTTAAGCCAGAGAAGATCAAAGAGAGGAGATTCCAAATTGCCAAGTCTCTGACAGGGAATATCAGAACGGACATATGCACAAGTACCAGCTTTGAGGCGAAAGGAATCATACAGCAAATAATTTGGACATCTGAGATGAGCAGTAGTTGAATCAACTGATAACTAGTCAGAAAAAGTACATGGGGTTTGGAAGACTGCAAGTGGAAATGGACATCGTTGAGATTAGAATTGAGACCACGTATATTTGTGAAATGAATTAGGAAGTCCTTGGGAGGTTTAGATCTTTTCGCAGATAAGCTTGCTCTATTATTTTGACAATTCATGGTGTATTCAATAGTAAGAAAAAGTGGGTGGGACATGCTGTATGAAGTAATGAAATTTTTGGATATGGCGTACATGTGGTAAGAATATACCCAGATCCTTGACATAACGTGGCCTCGACAATGCTCCTCGCATACACACTACTCGGACTCCCTCCAGTCACTATCTGGCAGAGTAGAGGTAGCAAGATTATACACTAGCTGATCCGGAAGCTTCCTAGAGAGTTACCAATAGGTTCAGTCCGGTGTACTAACTAGCGGCCGGCCTGCGAACACCGTTTTAGAGCTGTACCCTCGAAATGTAAGGAATATTGGATCTAGCCACGACATTCATCATAACCTCAAAAATCATCAATCATACTGCATGATGGAAGAGATAGGGAAGGGTTGGCCAGAACTTAGCTCTGGAGACTAAACATGGGTTCCACCACTTCAAGCCTCCAATAAGCAAAGTGGTGGTATTTCACCGGTTGATGAGAGTCATCTACCACCTAGTACTGCCTGGTAACAAAGAGGGGCGGCGTTCCTCCATGTGGTGTGGGCGCCACACCTCGACCCCTGCTTACGTTGGTTCATACCTGGGTGGTCACCCACCATGTACTTGTGCATGAAGGTTATACCCAGGATTACTAACAGTCCCACCATCGTGAAGGTGCAAGCAGAGGATTTGGCTGTCATAGACCATCCGGACTTCGCCGAAATTGGTTCCACTTTGACTTGAGTGTCACCCGAATATCAGTTCCATCAGCGTTTTAGACTCCCAGGTAGCAAGAACAGCTTGTCTGGCATATCTGAGAGAATGTCTGTGACAACCTCAAGGACCAAATTGTGTTGCTTCCTGCGTGGGAATGTTGCCAGGAGATTCCCAGTGACAGAATTTTAACAGCTGAAAACTATCTTCTTCATTTATAAATTTAAGGATATAACCAGTTTGAACTAACTTACTAGAGGGAGAGAATGCAGTTGAAGTGAAAACAGAAATGTCAATCTGTAGTTCACTATGCATATGGTGTGATTTGATGAGTATTCTGGTATAAAATTTGATTGTTATTGGCATAACTACAAAATACGATTGAGAATTTCATTAACTCTGGTAAAGGTGTTGACTATCCAGCACAAAGTGAGAGTGAATGTTCTACACTTAGGAAAGTATATACAGGTAACCCTCACACTTTGCTGATAATTCATTCTGGAAAAACAAAGTGCTAAGTGAATCAGTGATAAAAGAGTGCCATATTCCCATAAGGTAACATATGTATCTTTGAGTTGCAGTCTATGCCATGGGATATTTCCTAATCAATAATAAATGGTAGTGAAAAGATGCACAAATGTCAGTCAAAATATTTAATCAAAAATTTGTATACATGCAAAATATTCTACATTACATACATTAATGGCATTTTTGGGCCATGAATTTTGGAAACTTTATTTTTATACTTTTATTATCATACTTTTAGTACTAATTCAAAAAATCCAAATTGTTGTCACTTATCATTTATAGCTTCTTTTTATAACATTAAGCACTGTTTTCTTACATAAACATTCTACATATATATGTGATGAGTACTCCTTCCTTTGTGACCGACAGGTATATAAACCCATAAAGTGTTTCTTTAGCATTCAGTTGCTTTCTGGTGCAATTCTGTTAACCAGTATCTGCTTCTAATGTGATTTTCAGGACAACTCATATGTTTTTGACAACAGCAACTCTTAATTGAGTGAACAATCAAAATATATTTTGCTACATTTGCAGAAACAATAAAAGTGTAGCATACATGTGTGGAGGGCATGCAATTGTGGAAATGTGGTGAATTTCTATATTTATTAATGATATTGATGAAGGCATCAGGCTTAATGTCTAAGTTTTCAGATAAGAAGATTGGGTGATTATAACAGTAATCAGAATATGCTACTGCATCAAGATCTAGAAAAATTAGGCACATGGTCTGAGAAGTGGCAACTGAAGTGTAATATTGACATGCAAAGTACTGTATATGGATAGCTATAATCCCAGAATAATATACCAACTGTATGATAACATACTCAGGATAGTGGAGACTAAAAAAGACATGGGAGTAATTGTGCAGTCAGACAAAGTTCTCTGAGTACATAGGCTGCGAGGATAGCTCATGGGGTTTTGTCGATGATATACAGGAATGCTGTCAGCAGAGACAAGAAGGTGATTATTCCACTGTATAAGGTAATTATAATGATCATACTTATTACATGAATTTTCAACAACCATACTTCTCCTCCAATTTTAACACAAATATTAATGTGTAAACCAAAATCATATCAAAAGGAGAATGAAATTCACATTAACATCACTTCAATGATATAATTTTTAAAGCATTTTCAACATGTGAGCTTCTGGTAGTGCTATGTTTACAGATTTTGAAAACATTTTACACAACTGCTACTGCTTTTGAAAATAAAAATTAACTGAATGTTACATATTTTATGTAGCAAGACAAAATTAACAATAAAACCAATTATAAAGTCAAAATGCCATTTATCAAATATACTAAGTAACAAACTGTGATGCCAATATACGAAGTGGTTCTAAGGGAGAAGTGGGTAACTACATTCCAATCAGTCTGACTTAAATGGTGTAGGGAAAATCATGGAGATAATGATCAAGAGTGCAATATACAAATATCTAAACAGAAATGGAATTCTGAAGGCAACATGATTTTGTTAAGGAAAAAATCATGTTTAACTAACCTAGTTAGCTATTTTGACAGAATTACTCATGAGCTGGATGTAAGAAATAAACCATAAACGGGCATCATTTACTTTGATTTTAGCAAACATTGACTCAATCCTGCACGAAAGGTTAATGCATGAGCCAGAACATGTTGGGATCATGGGTAATATTCTAAAGTGGGTCTCAGGGTAGCTGTGGGGAAGGGGGACTGTGATTAATGGTAACTCTTCAGATTGGGTTAACATTAGAAGTGAAGTCCCTCAGGAATTGATACTAGGCCCAGAGTTGTTTCTGATTCTCTTAAATGACAATTATGAAGAATACAGGGTATAAATGTCAAATTCTAATAATTTTGACATTATATCCTACAACCCTTCAAATGATGTCAAGACTGGGAAAATAGCTTTTAAACAGTGCTAAGTGGCACTCCTTCATGCAGATTTGAACAGACATCAAGGATAGCCAGAAAATTGGTCACAGACTGAGGTAGGCTGCAACAGTATCTCTCAATGATTTATTGAACATTTGCTTGTAGAGATAGGCAGGCCATAATTCCACTATACAAGAAATTGTAAAACCACACTTAGAATCATCATCATCATCATCAGCCATTTTCAATCCACTGCAGGATGAAGGCCTCTCCAGCAACTTTCTAGTTCCTTCTGTTTTGAGCACTGGCCATCCATTTACTACTCAAAAACTCATGAATTTCATCTATCCATCTCCGCCTTTGTCTTCCAGGTTTTCTTCTAGCTCCTCTTGGGTACCATTCTGTTATTTTCTTAGTCCATCTGTCATCATGTCTTCGAGCTATGTGTCCTGCCCAAGACCATTTTAGTTCTTTAGTTTTGATAAGAATGTCCTTTACTTGAGTTTGCTGCCTAATCCATGTGTTTCTCTTCTTATCTAACAGTCTGATTCCCAATATAATTCGTTCCAACAATTCGAAGAGAAGCTAAGAACTACACATCCATTCTTTTGGTGACTGCCCAAATTTCACTTCCATAAGTCATGGTGGGGAGTATACATTGATTCATTATTTTACGTTTCAGACAAATTGGGATATTGCTCTTCAGTATGTGACTATATTTCCTGAATGCTATCCATCCAAAATTTATTCTTCTCTTGACTTCCAGCCATTTATCATTATTACAGCTAATAACTTGTCCCATATAAGTATATGACTCCACTTTTTCAATTACTGCTCCTTCAATCATTATTTCCCTTTCCGTGGCATACTTGTTCATCATTACTTTTGTTTTAGCCATATTCATCTTTAGTCCAAAATCCTTACTAACTGTGCATAACTGATTAAGATTTTCCTCTAATTCTTTGGGATCGTGGCTTATGACCACAATGTCATCTGCAAATCGTAAATGGTTTAGGTACTCTCCGTTCACATTGACTCCTTTCTGCGACCAGTCTAATCTTCTGAAAGCTTCCTCAAGGGCAGCAGTAAACAGCTTCGGAGATATTGTGTCTCCTTGTCGAACACCTTTCTCAATTTTAAATTTGCTACTGTCTTTGTCTAGTCTAATAAAGGATGTAGCACTCTCGTATATTTTCTTCAAAATCATAATATATGGAGTATCTATGCCTTGTCTTTCCAGTGCCCGAAACATTGCCTTATGCTGTATGGAGTCAAATGCCTTTTCATAATCCACAAATGCCAGGCATAATGGTGTTTTATATTCATTTGCTTTCTCCATTAGCTGTGATATTACGTGAAGGTGATCCATAGTTGAGAATCCTGTCCTAAAGCCAGCTTGCTCTTTCGGTTGATTCTCATCAAGTATTCTTTCTAATCTGTTAGTAATGACCCCTGTGAACAACTTATAGATATGGGATAACAAGCTAATTGGTCTATAATTTCCAATTTCTGATTTATCTCCTTTCTTATGCAGCAAAACTATGATTGCATTATTCCACTGCTTAGGCATCACACCTTTTCTAATGCACTTTTTGAAGAGCCTTGCCAGTTTTTGTGTTATGTCTCTTCCTCCCAATTTTAACAACTCTACAGTAACTTCATCTTCCCCTGGGGCTTTCCGATTCTTCATTTTCTTCAATGCATGTTCTACCTCATCAGGAAGAATATCGGGTATGTCGTATGTGTTGCTACTTTGCAATCCATCTTCCCCACTGCTGGTATCATTCCCTCGCTCCTTGTATAATTCTCTATAGTAGTCTTCTGCTATTTGAATTATGCCTTCTCTGCTGCTTATAAGTACACCATCGCTATTCTTCAGTTTCAGTATCATTTGTCTTTCTGTATTACTGCTCATGGCTGCTGATTTAAATCCTTTGTTTTCCCTTAATGCTTGTTCTACTTTTCTTGTGTTAAATCTTCTTATGTCCTCTCTGAGTCTCTTTCTAATGGCTTTGCATAACTCAGTATACTCAATTTTCTCCCCGTCAGTGTTTTTCTTGCTCTTCATTTGTCGTCTTTGGTTCATCATGACAAGTGTTTCTTGACTAATTTTTTCTTCTTTGGATTTCTCTTTCCCTATAGGTTTCTTGGGCTTTATCACTTTCAGAAAGTTGTAATATTCCTCGTCGATATCTTGGTCCTGAGCAGTCTGCAGAAGCTCAAACTTGTTCTTAAGTTCCAGTACATACTGCTTTTTCTCCTCCTCTGTTATTTCAAAGACCTTTGTATTATTTACTCGAGTCAGTTTTTTCCTTTCCTACATCTATATCAAGTGTACATCTTACCATTCTGTGATCACTTCCAACATTTACCTTATTCAGGATGGTAACATCATTCACAATATATCTTCTGTTAGTGAGGATGAAGTCGATTTCATTAGTTGTTAATCCATTTGGACTCTTCCATGTCCACTTTCTATTCACCCTTTTCTTCAAAAAAGTGTTCATTACTGACAGTCCTTGAGATTCTGCAAATTCCACAAGTCTTTCACCTCTTTTATTTCTTTCACCAATTCCAAAATTTCCTATAGTTCCTCTTTCTGCGCTGTTTTGCCTTTTTACAACCTTAGCATTGAAGTCCCCCATAATAATAGTGTAGTGGGTTTTCTGCTCATCTAGAAGACTCTCAATTTCAGTGTACATTTCTTCAACCTCTTCATCATCATGGCTCGATGTTGGTGCATAAATCATTATAATCTTTAGCTTGTACCTCTTAGAAATCTTGAATATTAGTCTTGACACCCTTGGTGATGTACTTTTGAATTCCAAAATGTTGTTTTTAAAATCTTTATGGACCAGAAACCCAACTCCACCTTCACTCCTTTCACTGTTTCCATTGGTGTACAGCAGATTTCCACTTGATAAACTTATAAGTGATTCATTTCTTCTTGTTGTTTCAGCCAAACCGATGATATTCCAATTCACATTTTCTAATTCCTTTTCCAGCTCTAATATCCTATCTTCACCGATGAGTGATCGTACGTTATAACAGGCCAAGTTCAATTTCCGTGCATGGCAGCCTGGTCGTACCCAGAGATTCTTAGCACCCTCTGCTTCCACTCTGATCCTCTCGCTGCCGTAAGAGGGAGAGTGAAAGCTGCTGGGGACCGAGGGCCATTTGTATTGTTGTGCTCTCATTGCTGGAGGGTTTGGTCTTTTCCTCTTCACGCTGACCAGGCGTCTTGAAGAGGACCACTCTACACCTTTGTTGCCACCTAAGTGACGTAACAGGGCTTACCATCGAGAAGGTGTGCATGAGTGGATTTTAGGGAGGCAGGCGAACCGGACTTCTCCTAAATCTTCTGTAATAGAGAGATATTGGATCCATCAGTGTTTTAGGCTGAGTGTCTGATAACACACAGGATACCTGTTCCCCTCTAAGCCCCTTAGAGGGGAACACTTAGAATACTGTCTAAATATGGAGAATGCACTGAATAAAGTCACTGAACTTCTTGAAAGGATCCCAAATTAGGCAAGCCACTTAACTTGGCAAGATTGGCAAAAGGTTAGGCATATAAAAAAAATAACTAAATATGTGGACTATAGAGATTGGCAATCAAACACTTTAGAGGGGACCCTGACTGAGATCTATAAGACTCTGATAGGAAATAATAAAATGAATGAAGAAGAAATTTGCACTGTTAAAAAATGATTCCCTACAAGGGGCCATAAATTCAAATTATGGGGTAAAAGGTTTAGACTGTACTGTAAGATACAACAGGCCCTCGATTTAACGGACTTCGGATTTAACGGACAAAAAAATTTCTCTCCTAAAGGAAAAATTTTGAACTTTTTTTTTTTTTTTCCATCTTTAATTTGCGAATAGCATGGGCCTAAAATTTCAGGGCAGTGATGGATGGCTGTGGTGTTTTCGAAAGTGCCATGGCATTGCATTGTTAATAAAAGTACCTGTGGTGAATCTTCAGGTGCAGATGAAGAACAAGTTGAGGCTTTCAGAAACTATCATTAAAAATAAGGGCCACATTTTATCACAGCTTTATAATGGTGACGAGACCAGGCTTTTTTATCGTGCTGTTCCTGAAAATACCTAGGCTTACAAGCATGAAACAAGCATCCCTGGTAATAAGCTAAATAAGGAGTGAATTTCAGTTTTATTTTGTGCAAATGCTGATGGCTTGCATTGGCTTAAGCTTATGGTAGTTGGTAAGGCAAAAAAACCTTATGCTTTAAAGGATTTAATGAACCAGTTACTGGTGATATATTCCCACTCAAAAAATTCCTGGTTTACAATGGATATTTTCTGTGACTGGTTCTTTAACCATTTTATTACTGATGTACTATCAGACAGATGTGCTGAAAATTCCTTCTCATGTACTGTTTTACTGATAGATAATGCACCTACTCACCCTAATGCTGAGAGGTTAGTTAGCAGGGTGGGAGATGAATTAAATGTGTTTTTCTGCCTCCTAACACTACTTCACTGATACAGCTGATGGATCAGGGTGTAATCGTTGCATGTAAGAGGTTATATAAGAAGTTTTTGGAAGAGGTGATGGTTGTTTTAAAAGAAATAGAAAACTCAGAAGAAGATTTTGGTTTTGGTTTTTTTTTTTTTTTTTAAGAGCATTAGCAACTAAGGCATATTGCTCCGGGATATGCGGTGGCCATTCCCTAAACTTTCCGCATCCTCCGTATTTGGGGGTGACGGGCTCGAACCACAGTCTAATCAAGAAGCGTGTGCTACGCACTGCTGCTCCTTCCCACCTGGCTACGGAGGCGCCTAGGAAAGAAGAAGATACAAGAGGCACCAGGACACTGCAAAATTTACATGCATACAACATCAGATCTGCTATCTTCAACTTAGCAGCTGCGTGGAAAGATATGAACAATACTACCTTGGCCAATGCTTGGATGAAGTTGTTGTACGACGTAGAACCTGAAATGGGCTTTGATCAAGTTGAGGCATCTAATTTTCGGGGCACGCTTCCAAGGGCCAGCATCAAAAATGCAACTGAGAATGGTGTGGAACAGTGGCTTGAAAATGATGAAGGTAATTTGGGCTATCAAATTTTTTCTTAGGTAGAGATTGCAGAAAATGTTCTTCGTGGAGAACGAGAGGATGATGACAAAGACGAAGAATCAGTTGCACCTCATCCTAAATTGTCTGTTATAAGACAACATATGGATGACATCATACATTATATTGAATTATCATCAGACCGACCCTGATGTGCTTCCATATTATGAAAATTTTAGAGAATTTCGATCTACAGTAATAAGGAAGCAGCACCAAGGTGTAAGGCAACTGAAGCTTGATGATTTCTTCAAGACCACTTCATCAACTGGACCTGTTTCAACAGAACCTCTACCAGCAAGGAATTAACACCTCTTCCTCCATATGACAGTTGTTTCTGTTTGTTATTTGGTTTTTAGGAGCATTAGCAACTAAGGCCATATTGCTCCGGGGATATGCGGTGGTCATTCCCCGACCTTTCCGCACCCTCCATATTTGGTGGTCACGGGCTTGAACCCCGGTCTAATCAAGAAGCGTGTGATATGCACTGCTGCTCCTGCCCACCTGGCTACGGAGGCACCAGTTGTTTCTGACTCTGAAAATTGTGATTCTTTCAATTAAGTTAATATTAATATTGAATATTATGTATTTTTTTTAACGTTTTTTGTATATTTTTTATTCAGTGGAGTTTAAGAATTTTAAAGTCTTTTATTCCCTCTAAAATGGATTTAAATGAAAAAACTAATGTTCACATTGAAAACAACTTTGTGTGAGCTTTAAGAAAATATCTAAAAAAGTGGTGAAAACACTGCATTAGTTACATTGTATAGTTTTTGACGTGTTTAATTAAAATAAAGTTTGCTTCCTGTCGTAAATTTATTTTTATATTTTTAACAGATGTTTTAGTGGCATGTATAAATTACTCAATGTACATTATAATATTTTATTCATACTTATACATTATAATAACATTTTAAATTTGTTATTAATATGTGTTTTTAAAATACATTCGATTTAACAGACTTTCGGCAATAGCAGATATCCCTTCCCCCAATTAGTCCGTTAAATCAAGGGCCTACGGTATTTTGTTTTAGCCAGTCAGTTGTTAATTTTTAGAACAAGTTACCTCTGAGGATGGTTGAGGCTGACAACTTGGAGAAATTGAAAGATCATCTGGATAAGCACCTATGTGAGGATGCTAACACATAGGTAGTTTATTTAATTTTTAGTTTTTGCTTTTATGCTGTTTTATGTTTAGTTTCATGCTGGTGCAGCATAAACCTGGTTCCTTGCACCGTATGGCTAATATTAATACTAAAATCAGAATTTATTTAATTTTTAGTTTTTGCTTTTATGCTGTTTTATGTTTAGTTTCATGCTGGTGCAGCATAAACCTGGTTCCTTGCACCGTAGGGCTAATATTAATACTAAAATCAGAATTAGAATCAGATAAATAAAAGTTCTCTTTAGATAACTTTTATTTATGCACTTCATAACAGAAGCTAAATGTGAAGTTCTTTACAAAGTGTTATTCTTTGTCATATATATGGCAATTTCATCAATGTATATTATTCATACCATAACACAGCACTGTGGATGATTAACTGTGCAAGTCAGAAAACAATTAATTGTTGGACGTATGAAAAACTGTGAAATATCAAAATATTTCGTGTGACAACACCATAAAAACTTTGGGGCAATACTACAGAAAATAGGAGGCATTCAAAAAATGTTTAAGGCCATGGAAAGCTAGAATCTAAGATTTTTTATTCCCTGGATTTCAGTATTGAACAGAAATAAAGTAATAATATATGTAAATAAAACTCTCTCATAATAAAACCTTTCACATGAAAGGTTTTATTATGGCGGTGATCTGATTGAGGTGTATAAGCCCTTGAATGGGTTGAGCACACTGAATTCTGATGGGATCCTTCCACTTGTTCAGATTACGAACCTAGGGGAGCATAAATTCAAATTAAGAAAAGACAGATGTAGAATAGATGTGCAGAAATTTGCCTTTAGCCAGCGGGTGGTTAATTGCTGGAACAAACTTCTGTCATTGTGGAAGTTGATAAGTTAAATAAATTTAAGGAGGAACTGGATAGGAGGGAATGGTGTGATTTTTTTTTTTTTTTTTTTTGGCTGATGCTGCATAAGCTCGTACACTTGCTTTCTTGCATCACATGCCACTACTACTACATTTCAGTATCAGTCAATCATCACCCTTTGTTGTGTGCATCACTCATGTGCAATCTTCACTGCTAAAGTCAAGCTGTGAAGCAAGGTATAGTCCCAACCAATTCACTTCTCATTTCAATTGTCTTTCTTAGCTTGATTTTTTATTTCTCCATGGAACCATGACAATTTGAAAAACCAGTATTAGTGGATCTTACTGCACTGCAATTCAAGAAAACAGGTTTTTTTGGTTTTTTTTATGATAGAAATGGGCCTGTATTAGTCATAATACAAAAACAAATTCCAAAGCTTTAAGTTTGCTAAGCTGGGCCCATACATTAAAATATGTGAACAATTTTAATGTATGGACCCACTAATATAAATTAGAAACTTCTATCCAAATTACAAAATAAAATTAAGTACCTGGTTGAATAGTTTCAATTCCTGCACAATCATAGTCTTTAGGCTTCAAAACAAGAACAACATATAGTTTCTTCTCACTATAATCTGCCCTCTGATTGAATCATATGAAAAGGGAAATGCTTAGGTAATAATAAGAACATAAAAGTACTAAAAGTAAACCTAATGTTCAAGTTTTACATTAAAAACATTTTTTTTACATACTTAGTTTATTGCAAAATAAATGGTTAAAATATACAAAAAAAAAAAAAAAACACATACAGAGCCAACATCTAATACAATTTAGCAAACTAAGTTATTACAATTTCAGATTTACTTTGAGACATCATCATCAGGCCAAAATAAAACTACACCAATGCTGAACTATTCCTGCTTGCAACTATAACCAAGTCTATATTTATAAGGTACTCAAAAAATTTCACTCAAGATAACAGAAAAAAATAAAACAAAAAGCATTTTATTTTTTTAATAATGATTAAGGCTATGCATGTTATAGAAATGAAAAAAAAAAAAAAAAAAGAGTTGTCACAGAAATAATTTTAAAAGTGGATAGCAAATAATATAAGAAAAATTAAAATGATTTTTTTTAATCTAAATTACAGCCTTATAAAAATTTTAAAATGAAAATGTGCAATTTTTGTATATCTGTATTTGTATATTTTCAAAGCTGCATATTGCAGATTGAAAGATTAATATATTAACAGAATGGCAATTTTTGTCAAGAACACTGCCATCAGATGAGAAAAGTGTTCCACGTTGACACTATTCACTGACAAGTAACATAATCCTGTTTGTTTTTTTTTTTTATAAATTTTAGAAGCATTGTTAAACACTTTAACCACTCCAAAATTCTACGGGATGTAAAGAGAACAATTTCTGATAGCAATTACAACAGGAACAAAACTGAGATTTTGCAGCTGGGTCACCTGCAAATAAAGCCACATTTTCAAATACAAAATTCATGGGATCTTACAGATTTGCAACTTGAAACTGGTTCAGAAAAAAATTTTATGTGGTAAGAGTCAGCAGCAGGATATCTGAAGTTGTTTATGATATACAGGGGTGATTATAAAGTTTTCCAACAATTTTGAACAGATATATGTGGACCTAAGGGTCAAAGAAATATACAACAAACCTCTAGATACCTGAAGTTTTATTTCAAACAAAAGAAAGAGATACATAATTATGCAAGGAAGCAAAAACATTAAGGTAACACCAAAGAAGTCATGTGCAAAGTTGTTCTTTCAATAATGGGGAAGATGCAAAGTTACAGTGAGACAGTACTGCTCTGTGCCTCTGAGGCTTGTCCATAAAGCTGAAGGCCCTAACTCCAGCAACAAATGCTGTTGGAGTCAGTTGTTGAATGGGAACAGGAGATAAGTAATCAGATGGCAGCAAGTCAACACAGGATGGCGAGTGAACAACATGTCCCACTGCACCAATCACCAGCAGCAAGTATGTTAAGATTTTGCTAATTACACTTCATCGTTATCCTTTTAAGATCCATCAGTTTCGGAAAATCTTGCATTAATGTTAAACTACTAGCCACAACTAAAGCCAACTCCACATGTTTAAATTTTTAGTGTTTAAACTGCCATAAAAATAGCTTCCTGTGCATATTTAAAAAGAGTGAAATTTTGCTAATTGGATGTTCTCAAAACTTGCTGATAATGAGGGCTAGGTAGATAGTTCACACATTAGATGGGTTATCGACACCAAAACACTGCAGTATACTGGGCTTCAAAAACCCTCATATTTCTTCAGGATTGTGTGTACAAGATGACCAATTAGGTGTAGCTTTACTAATTCACTTATGAACTGTACTTCTTTGAAGGAAAGATAAGTAAGGATGGGAATAACATACATAACACCAGATGTATGGTGTCTGTGCCTTTTACAGGACTTTGTTAAGCCAAACTTCCATGGATGCAATACCTGTCAAGGTCTCTCTCTCTCTCTCTCTCTCTCTCTGTGTGTGTGTGTGTGTGTGGTCACTATCAACTGTGGATATCACCAACAGGACGTTGACTTCCAAATCAGAAGATATAGTGGTATGAGAATTATTAGCTTTGGAGATACCTGAAAGAAAGTGTACGACAACAATACATTTACCAGAGTGCATTTAAAAGTGGCTATATGGCATGAGGTGACATTATATCAAGTGTCAAAATGCTGCACTGCACAATGGCTAACTCAGTTGCAGGTGATTCTGGAACAAGAAAGATAATGCACTTGTGTCCACATGTTCTTTATCAAATTTTGTCATTGCTGTCACTACTATCACAAGGCCAATAGTGGCAACACGTATCAACTATTTTTTTGTTTTGCAAATAAAATGCCAGGTATTGAGAAACTGTTAGTATTCTTTGTCCTTGAGTGGTCTGCTCATTGTCTAGTTATAGGCATTAAAAATCATTGGGAACTTAATAATTACTCCGTGTGTTTATTTTCTGGCCACATTCAAGTAGATTCACTTGCATAATTTGTTTGAAGAATCATCTCAAAATGCTTCCCTTTTCTGGTGCATTAGTATATATACTTATAGTGCCTGTTGTCTTCACCATGTTCCTATGTCTGTCTGTCCATTCATTCCTCCATCCATTTTCATATAATTTCAACTCCCAATGAATAGATTTTCAAGGAATTCTATTTTTGGCTCCTTTAGAAAGATACATCAAGCAAACCAAAATTTCATTATAATCAGACTAATAGAAATCTAGCAATTATTATTCTTTTCATTTCACATATATCACATAGGAAATTCATACACCATATATCTGCATGTAATATCTTGACTCCCAGTGGATGCATTTTCACAAAATTTTATATTTTACTCTTTCAGAAATTTTAGTTAGGCCAGCCTAAATTTCATTAAGACAGAGAAATCTGACAGTTATCATTAATTTCTTTCATACATATCAAATAGGATATCCATATACCATAAATAAAACAGAGACTCTTATTTTGTTGCCATGCTGCAGATGAAATGTTCTTGGATCATTTACTAAATACACAAATCATGAATTATTACTATTTGATTAATAATAATCAAATGGTAATAATTCATGATTTATGTATTTAGTAAATTTTTCTATTTTTTAATGTTTCTGCTTTGATTAATATGAATTAATCAGAGAAGAAACATTAAATATGTGTAATATTTCAGTTTTTATTAAAATTCAGGAAGAAATAGGTAAAATTGCATTAAAAATGCATTGACAGTATAATACAATTGTTTAATTTATTAAATTACAGAGCCTGAAATATGTGTTACATTTAATAGCATTTGATTAATAGTGCCATGCTTTCTGGGAGCCACTAAATGGAACTCTTTATTGCTTAGAAATTGTTTTTTATAACTTTGATTTAAAATTAGGATGTTGCATATCACAACTGGTCTGTATCAAAATCTCCAGGTTCATTTTCTGCCTACACCAAAGCTCGCAACAATTGTAAAGCAGTTATTATTTAGTCCAAACTAGATTTCGAATAGTCAGAGTAGAAAACTTGCTTTTTGTCCAAATGGTAGTATTGCATCACAAAAATTCAAATCAAACCAAATGATAGTCAAGCATTCTGGTCTCTTGTGAAAGCTATTGGCCACAACTTTTGCCCATTTCTATTCCCATTTCTGTCAAGACTAGATGGTTCTATTGCCAGTTCAGACAAAAATAAAGCTGATCTACAGCATTCTACAGCAAAAATAGAATTCTACTTTTCTTTCAACTAGTCTATTGATGATCTTGGTAAACCATCTCCTACCATTCCCGGTGCATTCCATTCAATGCCTCCTGTGATTTTCCATTAAAAGGATGCCATATGCACTTTGAACAATCTTGATTGTAAGAAAGCTCCAGGTCCTGGTGGTATTTTTCCACTTGTTCTCAAAACCTGTGCTCCTGAACTTACTCCTGTTTTGTGTGACTTTTTTCACTTTCTTATTTCAAAGATGTTTTCTCTTATGCTTGGAAATTTGCTCATATAGAGCCAGTTCCTAATAAGGATGACAAATCCTTCCCATCCAATTATCATCCCATTGCACTTAATTCTACTCTTTCTAAAGTAATGGAGACGTCAGTTAACCACCAACTCTTTTTAAACTATTTTTAAACCTTTCATCTCATCAACGATCCCCGGTACCTATTCAGTTGAATCACTGGTGATATTCTGGCTTATGTTACCCATTTATGGACAAATTCATGGAAATGTTTGGTGAAATCAAGCAGTTGCTCTTGACATTTCAAAGGCTTTTGATTATGTCTGGCATAAAGGTCTTTGAAATAAGCTTCCATCTTATGGTTCGTAAACTGTTTTTTGCAAATGGTTATCCAGTTTTCTCTCTGACCGCTGACTGTGGGTAATGGTAGATGACTCTCTGTCTTCTAAGTTTTCCACTAATGCTGTTGTTCTTCAAGGTTCAGTTCTTTCTCCCATGTATATTAATGATCTTCTTCCATTGACTGGAAATGCTATCCACAGTTTTGCTGATGATAGCACATTGCATTCTACCTTTCAGTTTGAGAAACCTTTCTGTACACAACCAGCTTCAACTTCATAAATATGCACTACCAATTCCTTAAATGCTGATCTCCAAGCAATTCTCCAGTGAGGCAAAGGTAACTTAGTTTATTGCAATCCTTCAAAGTTTTGCAAATTACAGTGTCTGGAGACTAGGCACCAGCGAGGTGATCTGATAGAGGTGTATAAAGCCTTGAATGGTTTAAGCATGCTCAATGCTGATGGGATTCTTCCTCTAGCTCAGAAAAATCACCTGAGAGGGCATAAATTCAAATTGAGGAAAGACAGATGTAGGATAGACGTGCGGAAATTTGCCTTTAGCCAGCGGGTGGTTGGTTGGTGGAACAGACTTCCATCCCTTGTGGTGGAGGTTGATAGCCTAAATAAGTTTAAGGCTCAGCTGGACAGGTATTTTGAACGAACAGAGGGGTGAAGTGGATTTTTTTTTTTTTTTTTGGCTGATGCTGCATAAGCTTGCTTTCTTGCATCAAATGCCTCTACTAATGCTAATGCTTCTAAAACCGAGTCCTGTCTTTTATCTCACAAAAAGGATTCTTCAGCTCCTATACTTATTTTCGGTAACTCTCTGATTTCTACGCAAGTTCATATATCTTTATTGAGGATTACCCTTTTTAATCTATGTTGGCATAAGAGATTGTTGCTTCCTCTACATCTAAAAAACTGAGTTTTCTCTTTCGCTCGTGGTGTTACTTTTCTTCAAAACAGCTGTTCACTCTGTACAAATCGTAACTTTTCTTCTTCCTCACTTATTCATTCAACTTCCATTTTCTGGAACCATCTTCCTTCATACGTATTTCCTGAAAATTACATTTACAAAAGTTCAAGTCTAATGTCAACAAATATCTTTTCATCTTCTCAACCTTCAGCCCATGCACAGTACTAAGTACTATAGGTTCTCATACCTCTCATGTTTGGAGTTTTCATAAAAAAAATAAATAAATAATAATAATCATAAAAGCTACTAGGCTTTTCATACCAACTAAGAAATGCTCTTCAAGGTATAGGCCTAAATGGATGTCAGATGAACTAATGGGATTTGTAGCAGAGAAGAAAAATGCATGTGATGCATAAAAATTACCAGGCAACAAAGGTGCCAATGGTATACAAACTAGTCTGTAATCAAATCACAAAGGATGTTAGGCGAGTGAAGGCAGATTACGGGAAATCTTTGGCAAAGGATGCAAACAAAACAGCAAAGACTGTTACTTATGTCAACACTAGAAGGAAGGGAATAAATCAAATTGGTCCACTTGATATATTGGTTCTCTAACACTGTATACAATTTTGAGAAACAGATTTAGAAGCTGGAACTTGTAATAAAATATTAGAAAAATCATATAGTAAAGATCACAGTGGTTATTGGTCACAGTTCAGCAGGACTGGTACAGCAAGTTATATTTTTTATTTAATTTGCAGTGTCAGAACATACACACACACAACAACAATGTATAAAATAGTAAATTTAATATTGTCTTCACTCTCTTTTCCTACATTATAAATCTCTGTACTTCTGAAATAGCCTGTATCTGACAGTCAGCTTGAGATCATTCTTGTGGTGGTTTTCCTATATACGTCACTGACCCACTTCTTCCAGCATAAATACAGTTGCTTTCATACCTATTCCTGGTCTTCTAATAGGTATAAAAGCAGATATTAAAGCAAATGGTCATAAATGCAGTTGCTTTTATTCCTATTCTTGGTCCAGATAACTTTGGCAATGTAATGTATGAAGTAGAGAAAATCTGAAGAAAGCCTTATTTGAACTGATAAAGAAGATATACAAGGATGAGCGTTGGCCACAGGAATTCTGCACATCAATCATAATCCCCATACAAAAGATGATGACACCAACAGTATGCCAAGACTACAGAACTATAAGTCTTATTACCAATGCACCCAAGATTCTGCTGAAAGTTATCAAAGTCCATATGGAGAGTCATATTGAACAATTTCTGGATGACTCACAGTATGGTTTTCACAGAGGCAGATCAATGAGAGATGCTCTTGGAACATTAAGAATGCTGGGAGAGAAAATGTATAACATGGGAAGAACTTGTGTGCTTTGTGGATTACGAGAAGGCATTTGATAGAATAATCTGGAGAGAACTGTTCCCATTGCCTGAGAAAATTGGATGCAAGAAGAAGATTACTGGACTGATCTATGACTAATAAAGAAAACAAAATGCTGTGATAAGAGTGAAAGAAGAACTGACAGAAAAAGCTAAAATTAAAAAGGGAATAAGACTGCTATGCTTACTTCCACCTGGATTGTTCAATGCTTTTGCTGAAGTGATAATAAAGGAGGCACTTGGGAGTAAAAGTGGGGGGTTAAAATAGATGACAAGTATGTACAGGCTATTAAGTTTGCAGACAATCTAGCCATATTAGCAGGTTGCCCTGCTATACTGCAAAAAATGATCAGAAGATTAAATAAGAAAGTGCTGAAGTATGGAATGAAGATAAACGTAATGAAAACAAAGGCAATGATGTTTGGTAAAAAGTCAATTCCCTTCTAAATTGAGATCAACAGAGTGAGAATAGAACAGGTAGATCACTTTAGGTATCTGGGGCAGTTATTTGCACAGGACATTTCATGTCAAACTGAGATTCAATTCAGAATTGCAATGGCAAAACAAATTTTCAAGAATAACCTGTCATTGAATACACAGATGTCACAGGAAATTAGGAAGAAGATAATAATAATAATGACATATATCTGGTCAGTGGCAGTATATGCAGCAGATACATGGATTCTTACAAAGAGATAAAAAGAGACTTGAGGCCTTCTGTGGTGCTGGCACAGGATGGAAAAAAATTACATGTACTGAAAAAGCGTCAAATGTGGAAGTATTAAGACATGTCCAAGAACAAAGGAAAATTCTAGGTAGAATAAGATTAACTAGAATCAAATAGGTGGGCCACATGGTGGTTTGCTTCTGGATGCCATGTAGGGGACTGTGGAGAGAAAACACCCTAGGGGAAGACCAAAAAATACTTCATCAAGATTTTCTGGATGAAGCAGCACTTCGAAATTTTGAGGAACAAAAACAAATGGCACAGGAGAGACAAAGGTGGAGACAGCTCATTAGAGGAACTGGCCAGTCACAAGACTGAATTACTGATGATGATGAATGTATACAAGGTATGGCTATTAAATAACAACACTGCACACCACCACACATCGGCACACCAAACACCTGTGAAACAAAAGGCATAGCAGCTGATCATATACCTTTCCCAAGTTGTCTGCCAAGTCACATTCCAACGTAATCATTTGCTTTGCAGTGAGACAGGTTTTCATTACCTTGTGTTTTTTCAGTTTTCTGAAAAAATGACAAAAGAATCCAACAGCACATCGACCTCAAATTTTTAACAAAACTAAAGAAAATGCCAACTGAAAGTTATGAATTGTTACTTAAGTTTATGGGACAGATACTATGTCGAGAGCATAGATACTATGTCAAGTGTGTGTTTGAATTACATAAAAGGTTTTTTAGAAGGAAGAGAGAATGTAGAAGATGACGAACGACAAGGTTGTCTAGCATGCACAAAAACTAATGAAAAGGTGGCCCAAGGACATCAATTAGAAGTGATCATAGTTTAAGCATTAGAATGGTTGCATCGGAATTCAATATGGACAAAGAAACAGAAAAATATTAACTGAAAATTTAGACAAGAAAAGTGTGTTCCAAGATAAAGCCAGAAATTTTGAATGAAGATCAAAGAAACAGAAAACTCCAAGTTGGTGAAGATATTTTGAAAATATATGAAAAAATCCAGACATTGAATACTGTAATGAGTGTAATCACAATAAAAGTTGGATGTTCCAGTATGGCCTAAAAGCTAAAAGACAAGACAAAATAATACCCCAGACAAGAAAAGGCAAGAATGTCAAAATCAAAAATGAAAACTATGCTTCTTATTTTTAGCATTTGCAAAGGCATATGATGCAAGAATGAAAGCTTATACAGCATCAGCCAAAAAAAAAAAAAAAAAAAAAAAAAAAAATTCCATTTCACCCATTCATTTGCTTCAGAAGTCTGTCCAGTTCTTGTTTAAATTTATTTAAGCTATAAATTTCCACAATGACAGATGGAAATTTGTTCTGTCAATCAACCACCAGTTGGCAAACGGCAAATTTCCACAGATCTATTCTACAACCGTCTTACCTCAAAATTAATTTTTGCCCCCTCAGGTATGTAATCTGATCAAGAGGAAGAATGCCATCAGCATTAAGCTTGCTAAAACCACTGAAGGCCTCATACAACTCAATCTGATCACCTCACAGGTGCTTTGTCTCCAGATGTTGCAAATTGCAAAACTAAAGCTTCTCTTCATAAGTGCAACCATTTGTTTCCCCTCACCAATCTCACTGCCGTTCTGTCTACTCATTCCATCAGCTCTACATATTTCTTAAAATGAGGCCTTCAGATGTGCATGCAGTACTCAAGGTATGGTCTGACCATTATCTTATACAAAGGGATAATGACCCCCTTATCCCTGCTATCAAAATTCCAGTATATCAATGAAAAAACACCATGCTTTGGAAGCCTGTCTGCAATGCTCAGAAAACTTCTTATCTGACTGCACAATTACACTGAGTAGTCCTACACAGTCAGTAGATTACTGGGGTTACTGCTACCCATATGCAGTACTTTACATTTGTAAACATTAAATTTCAGTTGCCACCACTCAACCCATCTGCCCAACTTTTCTAAATCCTGTTGCAGAAGCATATACTGTTATTAACAACAATGCAAACCTTTGTATCATCTGCAAATTTGGACATTAAGCATGATATATCAATATCATTGATAAATATAGAAAACAACAATGGGCCCAACACCAAACTCTGGTGATCCATTATTAACATCAGTCAACGAAGAGCAGTGTCCATTGATTACCAGTCTGTGTCTTTTCCCACTCAACCATCCTTTTATCCATTGTAGCAACTTGCCCTTAATGCCATACTACTCCAATTTGTACAATGGTCTTCCATGAACAACAGTATCAAAAGCTTTCCTAAATTCCAAGTATATGATATCAAAATTACTTTTTGCATCCAGTTCCTTTGTGATCATATCATAGTATCCAATCAAATCGGCAATACAAGACTACCCCTTAAAACCCATGCTGTCTCTGAACTACAACAGTCTTGTGTAGATGATTCTGCAGTGCTTCTTTAACAGTGACTCCATTAGTATCCTTGGAACAGAATTTAAAATATAGATGTGTAATTACTCGTGTCACCTACTGATCCCCCACTGTGAATGGATACATTTGCACATCTCCAGTCCGTGAGGACCTCTCCTGATTCCAAGGATGCTCTCATAATCATGGCTTAGGGTTTGCTTACTTTCTTTGCTGTGTCCTTTAATATAACTGTTTAGATCCCATCCACATAAATGATCCCACTGTTGAAGATAAATATAAGAAAGTCACCCCAGGTGACTTTCTTATATTTAACTTCAACAATTTGGCCTCCACTTTGCTCTCAGTTATCATAAAATCATTTACCACTATGCCAGACTTTGATAAGCTTCTGTCCTCTCCTTCCTTCCAGAATTCCTCATGTGTGAATGTAGATGCAAAATATTCATTCAGTTTGTCAGCTACCAGAGCAGGATCATCAACAATCGAACCATCAATATCAAGTGGACCAATCTAATTCATCCAATTCCTTCTAGAGTTTACATAAGCAAAGAAGGCTTTATTGGTTTTTTTTTGCATCCTTTGTCAAAGATTTCTCATAATCTGCCTTAGCTTACCTAACCTCCTTTATTATATATTTAATTAATATATGAGATTCTATCTACCATAGGCTTCCATGTCACCTGATAATTTATATACATCCCATGCATTTTTCTTCTCTGCCACGAGTCTCATTAGTTCATCTGACATCCATTTAGTCCTAAACCTTGAACAGTATTTCTTAGTTAATATGAAAAACCTAGTTACTTCCAAGATTAATTACCAGAATGTTTCCCATTTAGAATTTGCGGTTGGTCACATCAAAAGTTGGTCCCACAGTATAAAATTTAAGAACTGTCTGAGACCTTTATGAAAGCAACAACCCTCCCCTTTACTCCTGATAGTTACATCTTTTAAGTACATCCAACATCAATACACTATGATCACTCCCATCGAGTGGTTCCTTTATCTACAGATTCTTAATGCATGAATAATCATTACTGATAATCGGATTAAGAGTATTACTTCCTCTGACTGCCTCTCGAATATACTGCTGTAGAAAACATCACCATAATCTACAAGAGACTTGCTAGAGTGCAAATGATCAACCCACAAGTTCCACTTAATATCTGGAAATTAAAATCCCCCCCACATTATACGACATTCTGATTTACTGGCCCTCTATTTCTCTGTACAGTTGTTCGTTGTACTCATCAGAGTAATTTGGCCTATAACACACTCCTACTCTCATTTTTGTTTTCCCAGTGCTTATGTCAACTGGATGCACTGTCTTAAATTTCGTATGTTTCCTAACTATCAGCATAACCTCTCCTCAATTCCTATCCTGTTGTTCTCCCCAAATTCAAATTCTGCATTCTTATATCTGTGACACCACATCTCTGATATCCCAACAGTATACACTTCTTATGTCTTGATCAGCACTTAAAATTCATTAAATTTAATTACTATACTCCTAGCATTGGTGTACATGCAAGTATACATGCACCTGTTTTTACTCTTAGTTACCTTAACACAGTCCATGTAGTTACTTGTTCCATGATTCCATGATGACTCCCAGCAGTTCTTGAAATCTGCAGCAACTTGTTTAATAGGCTGCTGCTCATTCCAATAAAAGACATGCAAAAATTACTTTCACCTCTGCTTGTTGCTACTGTTAATCTGTTAGTTTGTGAACCCCCCCCCCCAATATAACAGTTTTCCAACCCGCCTAACACTGCCTCGATAGTATCAGCAAATATTCTTGCACCCTTTCTATTTAAGGGTATCCTATCCCTGTAGAAGCAGTCTATAGAGATGGGATACACTGAGAGATTGGGCAAAGTTCGATCTTTCCAGGGCCAAACTGATTGACAAGGCTCTCATCATATACTACCTCCTATCATGTCTGAGCAGAATTGCAGACACTTTCAAATTTAACCCTAACTTGCGACTTTATTATGACTGAATGCATTCTACCAAATCACACTGTCAATCAAACATACATTTGTACTACGATGAAGTTCTGACAAAGCTGTGTGAAAAAATTTAAGGAAAAGACCTGAATTGTGGACAGATTAAGACAATGCTCTATCACACAACATGATCGCTCTTTGTCACTTTCTGGTCCAAAAAAAAAAAAATAAATAAATCCCATGTGTATGAACATGCACCCTATACAAGGGTGACTTTTTTCTTGCCAGAAGAGAAAAAAAAAAAAGTCACCCTTGTGACTTTTCTCTCTTCTGGAAAGTAGGTACATTCAGGAAAAAAAAGGACCAAAGTGTTAAAAGGACTTACAGAAGATGACTTTGAGAAACGTTTCTGTGCTTGGAAGAAATGGAACAGCATGTGCATGCCTAAGGCAATTATTTTGAAGGGATTACGTATAAGATGCACAATATTTCATTATATTTATTTTATTGCAACAGTATCATTATTTAACAGCCAACCTCATATGTATTTTTCTTTATTCTTTCCACGACTCCTAATTTGTGAAGATGACACCAAGATTTTTGAGAATACTGTGAAATCCTAATATTAAGTATTACAATATATATAGCATTCCTTTATTCTTCTACTTAATACAAAATGCAACATAAAACTACAAAAAATCCATTGAACTTATGATGTTAAAATTGTTAATTCAATAAAAGGTTATTATTCTGAAGATAAGGACATAAAAAGGTACTCCCCATGCTGATGCTACAGTATAGAAAGATCATGTCCAGAATGTCAATGTATTGCAAGACAGAAATCTTAATGTAGATATGAATAGCACCAGTAAACATTAAGTATTAAACTTACTCTAACTATAATTCCTGACTGACGTGACATAGTTTGGTAACTACCTCTGTATTTGACATTATTGTCAAGATCAAGAACAGGGCACTAAAAAAAAAAAATTGAAATTTATTTCAGAATAAAAATGTTACCAACAAAATAAACTTCAAAAACTTTAAAACAAATGCAAGAACATTAGCCATTAAACAATGTAAAAAAACATCCAATGCTGAGTAATAAACAATAGTGAATTGCTGTTCATTATGCAAAGGTTTTATTGTTTTGTATTATTTATTGCTAATAAACAATAGTGAAATATTGTTTATTCATTCATATTACTGGAATATCAATTACCAACCTCCTGTAATAAGCAAATAGTAAACTTTTTATTTTTTTTTATGATAACCCCAAGCACAAGAGGTACTTGAATGTACAGTAGTAGTAGTATGAGTTAAAGGTTGAGAACATTAAAGATGAAGATAGTTGTTGACAACTAGAATTGAATAGTAATTTTCAGGGAGTATATATCAAGGGAGGTTGTTCCAGAAAAAGGAAGTTGAATGAATAAATGAGGAAGAAGAAAAGTTGGTTCTGTGAGTTTAAAGTTGGAGAATAAAAGTATGCGGAATTGTTGAAGCACATGTTCAGACTGGTTTTTGAGATGGGGGGGGGAGGATTATAGAAGCCAATTGAAGGACAGTGCCCATAGAAGAATCTACAGAAAAAGGTATGCAGCAGAAACAGTATGTCTGTGAGACAGAGAGTGAAGAAACTTTGTTAGAAATGAGTCATTATTTAATCTACCTGTCCTCTTTTGAATGGAATCTAGAACCTTGAGAGAGAGATTTTGGGGGGAACCACCCCATATGTGGGAACAATATGCCATGGTTGGACAGATTTGAGATTTGTACAGAATGAACAGCTGTTTGGAAGGAAAGTAACGCTGAGAGCAAAAGACTAGTTTTTTAGATGCACTACCTGTTCATCAAACCTCAACACGTGGGTGAATCAAAAGGGATGTTTTATGCCTTTTGCAGTGCCCATGATATAGAGGGAGCCAACAAATCACATTACAAACTTACTTCTGTATGGTGCCTCCTATTAGAAAAGGGATGACAATGAAGAAAAAGTGGACAAGGACGTAGTCAAATATATCATCTGCAATTCATCCTGTGCCTTGCGGTGAAATATACTACCTATTACTGAACCACCCAACCGTTTTTCTGTACACTCTGATGAAGATAAAGACATTGATGAAAATCAACTTGATATACACAAAGAAAGCTGATGGGATTCTTCCTCTAGCTCAGAAAAATCACCTGAGAGGGCATAAATTCAAATTGAGGAAAGACAGATGTAGGATAGACGTGCGGAAATTTGCCTTTAGCCAGCGGGTGGTTGGTTGGTGGAACAGACTTCCATCCCTTGTGGTGGAGGTTGATAGCCTAAATAAGTTTAAGGCTCAGCTGGACAGGTATTTTGAACGAACAGAGGGGTGAAGTGGAAGTGGGTTTTTTTTTTTTTTTTTTTGGCTGATGCTGCATAAGCTTGCTTTCTTGCATCAAATGCCTCTACTAATGCTAATGCTAAGTACAGCAGCCATTTACGTCAAGGGATCCACCATTTTGTCCAAACCTTCTAAACCACATAAGATCACAGAAAGAGAGCTTAATGACCTCATCAGGGATCTCGAACTGCCGAAGAATAAGGCAGAGCTTTTGGCCTCGAGGCTACAACAGAGAAATCTTTTAGATCATGCTGTGAAAACAACATTTTGTACTCAAAATAAAGAGTGTGATAAATTCCATCAAACAGAACGTGAACTCACTTTTAGTAAAGATGTTGATGGTCTAATGGCAGCAATGAACATGAGGCACATTCCCAACTATAAATAGTTGGTGACTATTTATAGACTTTTCTTCTTCACAGCCTATTACACAATGGAAATATGCTGCCTTCAATACCTCTTGCGAATACCATCCACAAAAAAGAAACCTGCAAACACGAAGAACAACTTAGGTGTACACTATCAGATGTATGACTTGCAGATGTGGTGATTTAAAGGTGATCGCTATTTTATTAGGACTACAAAAGGGTTACACTAAGCATTTTGCTTTCTCTGTAGGTGGGATAGTCATGCCAACGGATATGCACTATGAGAAGAGGAGTTGTCCTCAACAAAAATGATTAACACCTGGAATGAAGAACATAGCATTTGAACCTCTGGTAGATCCAAATAAAGTTTTGCTTCCACCAATCCACATCAAACTGGGGTCATGAAAAATTTTGTGAAGGCTTTCAAAGTGAACGCCTTCTTTAAGGCAACTTTTCAACGATGAACAGCTGAAATGTGTCCTTAGTGACAGTGAGAAATCAGCGTGGAAATCTTTTTGAAATGTTTCGACTGGTTTTCTAGGAAATGTTAAAGCCGGCAACTACAAGCAGATTTTGGAAGATTTCATTACTTCTTACGAAAAACAAGAGTGCAGCATGTCATTGAAGGTGTGCATTTTCTTGCATTCACACCTGGATTTCTTCCTGCCAAACTGTGGTGCTGTAAGAGTCATGGTGAACATTTCCATCTAGACATCGCAGCGATGAAACAAAAATACAAAACAAATGAAGTGCCGCCATGTTATCAGATTATTGTTGGATGGTGAAAAGGGATGCTCCCGAAGCTGAATACAAGCGAAAGGTCTCATGTTTGATACAGGTATGTTCATAGCTACATCTCACTGCCATATAAATAAAAAATAGCTTGTATAAATTATAAAAAAACTACTTTTTTTAAAACAAGAGCCAATCTGCCATTTTAAGAATTATTTCTGTGTTTAGCATCCAAAAATCTATAAAGTAAACTTGCTTTCATGCCCATAACAAGATATAACCCAAAATTTGTTGTTTGGTGTATTCAAAAGCCTTTGAAATGTCAAGGACTACTGCTTGAGTTTCACCAAACTTTTCCATTGAATATGTCCATAGATGGATAATATAAGTCGGAATATCACCACCGGATCAATAATAATGGAATCCAAATTGGCAGTCAGTGATCATACGGAACGTCTCTAGATGGTTTAAGTTGGCTGTTAATTGATTTCTCCATTACTTTAGAAAGAGTAGAAGTAAATGCAAAGGGATGACAACTGGGATGAAACTGCAGAACGTCAGTAAATTTCTGAACGTAGGCTGATTTGTCAAGGGCAACAAGTATCTGAATGCACAATTACAGTTGGCATGGGTAGCAGGAATTACTACTACCCATATGCAGTACCTTGCATTTGTCAAAATTCATATTTTGACAAATGCAAGGTACTGCATATTTTAAAATACAACTGCCAAAAAAGTACAACATATTTTAAAATACAACTGCCAAAAAAGTACTGCATATTTTAAAATACAACTGCCATTTCTGAGCTCATCAGCCTAATTCTTCTAGATCTTGTAACAGTAGTTTACATTGATTACTGTAATTAATTAACCACCTTGTCAACCTTTGTATCATCTGCAAACTTAGACAAAGTTTGCTCCTTCATCAATATCATTAATAAATACTGAAAACAACAATGGGCCCAGTGTTGATCCCTGGGGATTACACTAAAAACAGTCTATAAACAGTACTGCCCATTCATAACATTAATCCAGTTTGTACGCCAGTCTTTTATGTGCAATAATATTTGCTGATGCTATCGAGGCAGTGATAGGTGGGTCGGAAAACTGCTAGCTTGGGGGGAAACAAAGACCAATAGATTGACAGTAGCCACTGGCAGAGGTGAAAGAGATTCTTGCACTGCTTCTATTAGAATGAGCAGAAGCCTGAAAAACAAGATGCATGGTATTTCAGAGACTGCTGGGAGCCATTGCGGTACAAGTAAACACATGGGTTGTGTTAGGGTAGCTAAGAATAGAAACAGGTGCAGGTATACTTGCGTGTACACCAATGCTAGGAGTTTAGTAAATAAATTTGATGAATTTGAGGTATTGCTCAAATCATCGAAGGCAGATATTATTGGGATATCAGAGACTTGGTGTCACACAGATATAAGGGATGCAGAACTGCAATTTGGGGAGTACAACGTCTACAGAAAGGATAGACAGGATAGGAAGGGAGGAGGGGTTATGCTATTAGTTAAGAAACACATAAAAACCTAGGAAGTGAAGCCAGTCGACATCGCTGGACAGTGCAGTGTGGAGTCAGTTTGGTGTAACATAAACATTGGGAGATCAAAATTGAGAGTAGGAGTGTGCTATAGGCCTAATGACTCTGATGAGTATAATAAGGAACTGTACAGGGAAATAGAGTGGGCCAGTAAATCAGAGTGTCTTATAATGGGAGATTTTAATTTCCCAGATATTGACTGGAATTTGGGGGCTGGTTACTCACACACTAGCAGGACTTTTGTGGATTTATTGGATGATTGTTTTCTACATCAGCATGTTCGGGAGGCAACTAGAGGGAGTAATACTCTTGATTTGATTATCAGCAGTGATTCTTCATGCATTAAGAATCTGCAGATAAATGAACCACTAGGTGGCAGTGATCACAGTGTGCTGAAGTGGGATTTACTCAAAGAGGTAACTACCATTAGGGGTAAAGGGAAGGGTTATTGCTTCCGTAAAGGCGACTACGATGGACTGAGACAGTATTTAAATTCTATACAGTGGGACCAACTGATGATGTTACCAACAGCAAATTCAAAATGGGAAGCATTCAAAGAACTTATCTTGGAAGCTACTAGGCTTTACATACCAACTAAGAAATATTGTTCAAGGTTTAGGCCAAAATGGATGTCAGATGAACTAATGAGGCATATGGCAGAGAAGAAAAATGCATGGGATACATACAAATTAACACATGACACAGAAGCCTATGATAGATACAAGTTGATATGCAACCAAGTTACAAAGGAGGTTAGGCAGGCGAAGGCAGATTACGAGAAATCCTTGGCAAGGGATGCAAATAAAAAACAGCAAAGAGTTCTTTACTTATGTAAACTCTAGAAGGAAGGGGATGAATCAGATTGGTCCACTTGATATTGATGGGTCAAGTGTTGATGATCCTGCTCAGGTAGCTAACAAACTAAATGAATATTTTGCATCGACATTCACACATGAGGAGTTATTCAGCGAGGGGAATGCCAGAGGTGTATTCAACTCTAGCAGTAAGCTACAGAATCTTGAAATAACTGGGAGTAAAGTGGAGGAGAAACTGTTGAAGATAAACACAAGAAAGGCACCCGGGGTGGATGGGATCTATCCAGTTATATTAAAGGAGGCAGCAAAGGAAGTAAGCAAACCCTTAGCCATAATTATGAGAGCTTCCTTGGACTCAGGGGAGGTACCCATAGACTGGAAATGTGCAAATGTGACCCCAATTCACAAAGGAGGATCAAAGGCTGACACAAGTAATTATAGACCTGTGAGCTTAACTTCTGTTCCAGGAAAATTAATGGAGGCACTGGTTAAAGAAGCACTGCAGGATCATTTAGACAAGACTTCAGTTATAGCTCAGACACAGCATGGTTTTGTTAAGGGGAAGTCTTGCCTGACCAACTTGATTGGATACTATGATGCAGTCACAAAAGAACTGGATGCAGGGAATAACTTTGATATTATATACTTGGATCTTAGAAAGGCTTTTGATACTGTTGCACATGGAAGACTGCTACACAAATTGGAGCAGTGTGACATTGGAGGCAAATTGCTGCTATGGATAAAGGGGTGGTTGAGGGGGAGAAGACAGAGAGTGGTAATCAATGGACACTGCTCATCGTGGACTGATGTTATTAGTGGAGTCCCTCAGGGCTCAGTGTTGGGTCCATTATTGTTTTCTGTATTTATAAATGATATTGATGATGGTATATCGGGCTTAATGTCCAAGTTTGCAGACGATACAAAGGTTGGCAGGGTTGTCAAGGACACTACTGACACTATGCTGCTGCAACAGGATCTGGAAAGGTTGAGCAGATGGGCTGAGAGGTGGCAAATGAAGTTTAACATTGACAAATGTAAAGTACTACACATGGGAAACAGCAACCCCAGAGCAACGTATCAACTCTGTGGTACTACACTGACAGTGGTAGAGAATGAAAGGGACTTGGGGGTGGTTGCGCAGGCAGATATGAAGTTCTCTGAGCAGTGCAGACGGGCTGCAAGAGTAGCTCATGGAGTATTGTCAATGATATACAGGAATTTTTCCAGCAGGGATAAGGAGGTGATTATTCCATTGTATAAGGCGATGGTCAGGCCACACCTAGAGTACTGTATACAGGTCTGGAGGCCTCATTTCAAGAAGGATGTAGAGCTGCTGGAACGAGTACAGAGAAGGGCAACAAGATTAGTGAATGGAACAAAGGGGTGCTCTTACGAAGAAAGGCTTAAGTTTTGCAAATTACAGTGTCTGGAGACTAGGCACCAGCGAGGTGATCTGATAGAGGTGTATAAAGCCTTGAATGGTTTAAGCATGCTCAATGCTGATGGGATTCTTCCTCTAGCTCAGAAAAATCACCTGAGAGGGCATAAATTCAAATTGAGGAAAGACAGATGTAGGATAGACATGTGGAAATTTGCCTTTAGCCAGCGGGTGGTTGGTTGGTGGAACAGACTTCCATCCCTTGTGGTGGAGGTTGATAGCCTAAATAAGTTTAAGGCTCAGCTGGACAGGTATTTTGAACGAACAGAGGGGTGAAGTGGAAGTGGTTTTTTTTTTTTTTTTTTGGCTGATGCTGCATAAGCTTGCTTTCTTGCATCAAATGCCTCTACTAATGCTAATGCTAATATCAAAATAACTTCCTGAAATCGAAGTATATGATATAAAAATTATTTTGGGAATCCAGTTCCTTTATTACTGCATGATATTATCTAATCAGATTGGTCAGACCAGACTGTCCATTATCAGGTCCATGTTATGACTACAGTATAACAGCATTCTTGTCTAGATGGACCTACAATACATTTGAAAAAGTGACTCCATTATTTTCCCTGGAACAGAAGTCTAGCTAACAGGTCTGTAATTACTAGTCATCTTTTCATCCCTCTTTGTGAATTGGCACTTTCCAACCGTAGGGAACCTCTCCAGTCCATAGGGAACTCCGTTAAATCCAAGGATGCTCTCATAATTATGGCTAAGGGTTTGCTGATTCTCTTAATAGATCCCATTGACCCAAGATGACTTTATGTTTATCTTCTCAATTTCTTTTCCACTTTCCTTTCAGTTATCACAAAATTATTTAGCTCTCCATTAAAGTTTGATAAACTTCTGGCATCCCCTTCCCTAAGTAATTCCTTGTGTGTGAATGTAGATGCAAAATATGGCCTCTTGGGTAGCACAGTTGGTAGAATCACCATCCTCTCCATGCCGGGTGGAAAAGACTTGAATTTGATTCCCATTGATGAGTTGAGAATTTTCGTGGGCCTTTTTCACAATGTGGCTCAGTTAGTTAGTCTCAGGAGAGGGTGGCTTTGTTTACACAAAAAAAACTGAGATTTTCATCCAGCAAACAGAAAATCAACCTCAGAACACACGCAATGTACAGACAGTACACACAGAGCAATATGACCTTAGTCACCGATCCTCCTAAAAACCTACAACAACAACAGATACATAATACCTATTCAGTTTGTCAACAACTTGAACAGGGACATCAACAGTTCAACACTGGCATCAAAGTGGCCCGATGTGATTCAACCCCTTCTTCTACTGTAAATAAAAGCACAGAAGTCTTTGCTGCAGTTCTTTGCATTCTTTACCAGAGTTTTCTCACACTCTTCTTCAGCTTACCTAACCTCATTTTCGAGATTCTACACTCTAATTTATATCTACAATAGGCTTCTGAATCACCTAATAATTTAAATGCATCACACACATTTTTCTTCTCCAACACAAACCCCATAAATTTATGTGATATCTATTTCGGTCTAAGCATAGAACAATACCAAGTAAGATATACTGTTCAAAGTTTAGGCCCAAATGGATGTCAGATGGCCTAATGAGACCATCTGACATCCATTTAGACAGAGACAAAACATGCATGGGATACTTATAAATTATCAGGCGACACAGAAGTTATGGTAGATATAAGCTAGTATGTAATCAAATCACAAAGAACATTAGGCAAGCGAAGGGAGATTATGAAAAATCTTTGGCAAAGGATGCAAAGAAAAACAGCAAACACTTCTTTACTTATATAAACTCTAGAAGGAAGGGGATGAATCAGATTGGTCCACATGACATTGATGGTTCGACTGTTGATGATCCTGCTCAGATAGCTGACAAAACTGAATGAGTATTTTGCATCTACATTCACACATGAGGAATTCTGTAGAGAGGGTAGAGTTTAAGCGTCTTAAACTCTAACAGGGAGCTAAATGATTTTTAATAACTGAGAGCAAAGTGAAGGATAAATTGTTGAAGTTAAACATAACGAAGGCACATGGAGTGGAGGAGATCTGTCCAGTTATATTACGGAAGTGGCAAAGGAAGTAAGCAAACCCTTAGCCATAAATGAGAACTTCACTGGACTCAGAGGAGGTCCCCATGGACTGGAGA
Source organism: Mastigoproctus giganteus (assembly GCF_048544385.1). Taxonomy (NCBI): domain Eukaryota; kingdom Metazoa; phylum Arthropoda; class Arachnida; order Uropygi; family Thelyphonidae; genus Mastigoproctus; species Mastigoproctus giganteus. Next base: position 118,769,473 of record NC_143580.1, on the reverse strand, counting down.
TATGCATATAAACCTCCAATTCACAAAGGGGATCAAGGGATTACATGAGTAATTACAGACCTATTAGTTTAACTTCTGTTCCAGGGAAAATAATGGAGTCACTGGTTAAAGAAGCAATGCAGGATCATTTAGACAAGACTGCAGTAATAATTCAGACAGAGCATGGGTTTGTTAAGAAGTCTTGTCTGACCAATCTGATTGGATACTATGATGTGGTCACAAAGGAACTGGATGCAAAGAATAATTTTGATATCATATATTTGATTTGAAGGAAACCTTTTGATACTATTGCACAAGGAAGACTACTGTACAGAGCAGCGCAGTATGGCATTAAGAGCAAGTTGCTGCTATGGATAAAAGGATGGTTGAGTCGGAGAAGACAGAGTGGTAATCAATGGACACTGCTATTTGTGGATTAATGTGTCATTAGTAGAGGCCCCCAGGGTTCGGTGTTGGGCCCATTGTTGTTCTGTATATTTATCAATGATATTGATGAAGATATATAAGGCTTGTATCATGTCGAAGTTTGTAGATGATACAAAGGTTGGCATTGTTAATGACAGTAATGAGAGTATGCTACTGCAACAGGATCTAGAAAAGTTGGGGAGATGGGCTAAGTGGCAACTGAAGTTTAACATTAGCAAATGCAAAGTACTGTATATAGGTAGCAGTAATCCTGAAGAAATGTACCACTCTGTAGTTCTACACTCAGGGTAGTAGAGAATGAAAAACTCATGATGTAATTGTGCAGTCAGATACGAAGTGAAGTTTTCTGAGCAAAACCTTAGCCATAAATGACAGGCTGTCAGAGCAAGTCATGGGGTCACATCAATGATTTGCAGGAATTTTGCTAGCAGGAATAAGGAGGTGATTATCCCTTCGTATAAGGTAATGGTCATGCACAATATATTTCCCATTGTCCTGAAAAGAGAGTCGCTGACAATAACTATCTCCCTTGGGATCAGCGTATTCTGTCTTTGGGACTGCCACTGTTGTCTGATCACAGCCTAAAAAAAAAATCTTCAACGTGAAATGTTTGCAGATCTTTCTGGAACAGGGCATGATCTAGCCAAGGATGATGTGTGTGATAGGTGCAGAAAGTGTCAAGAAATTAGGTGCTATTCAGTGTTCTGATGGGAGGCCCAGGGGCTCACATCTGGCTTGGCACACCCAGGGTCCTGAGCTGGATATCATCATTCTTCTCTTTCTTGTGATTCCTTTTTACTTTTCTCTCTCTCTCTCTCTCTCTCTCTCTCTCTCTCTCTCTCTCTCTCTCTCTCTCTCTCAGGGTAACTCAGAAATTTTTTTTTGGTCAGTGCAGCATAAGCCTCAGGCTTCCTTGCACCATATGGCTAATAATAATAATAATAATAATAGTAGGGAAGATGCTCTCGAAAGAATTAAATAGGGGAACCCGTCAAGCTCTCATGTCAATGTTGAAAAAAAATCACGAGTTAGGGTTAAATCTGAAAGTGTCTGCAATTCTGCCCAGAAACAACAGGAGGGAGTATATGATGAGAGCCTTGTCAATCAATTTGGCCGTGGAGAGATTGTGAAAGTCTCGTGGGGTAGAATTTTTCTCAACGTGGTCTGTGCTTGTTAACAGGAGAGATTGTTTCTACAGGGATGAGATACACTTAAATGTACATCTAAAGATGTAACTATAATCAGGGGTAAAGGGAAGGGCTTTTGCTCTCATAAAGGTGACTACAGTGGTCTAAGAAATTTTTTAAATTCTATACAGTGGGACCAACTGATGATGTTACCAACAGCAAATTCTAAATGGGACGTATTCAAGGAATTAACCTCGGAAGCTAGTTAGGCTTTTCATACCAACTAAGAAATGCTGTCCGAAGTTTAGGCCTAAATGGATGTCACATAAACCAATGAAACTCATGGCAGAGAAGAAAATGCATGGGATGCATATCAGGAATCACAGATGCCTTGGTAGATATAAGATAGTCTGTAATCTAGTCACAAAGGAAGTTAGACAAGCAAAGGCAAATTGCGAGAACTCTTTGGCAAAGGATGCAAAGATAAACAGTAAAGACTTATTTACTTATATAAACTTCAGAAGGAAGAGGATGAATCAAATTGGTCCACTTGATATTGACGGTTTGACTGCTGATAAACCTGATGAGGTTGCTGACAAATAGAATGAGTATTCTGCATCTACATTCACACATGAGGAAGTCTGTAGAGAACTGGAGGCCAGAAGCTTATAAAACTCTGGTAGGGGGCTAAATGATTTTATGAGAATCATTTTATGATTTTAATGAGAGCAAGTTGGAGGAGAAATTTTTGAAATTGAACATAAGCAAGGCACCTGGGGTGGATGGGATCTATCAAGTTATATTAAAGGATGCAGCAAAGGAAGTAAGCAAACCCTTAGCCATAATTATGAAAGCTTCCTTGGACTTAGGGGAAGTCCCCATGGGCTGGAGATGTGCAAAATGTATCTCAAATTCACAAAGGGGCATCAAAGAATGACACGAGTAATTACAGAATAGTTAGTTTAACTTCCGTTCCAAATAAAATAAAGGAGTCATGGGTTAAAGAAGCAATGCAAGATCATCTAGAGAAGACAGCAGTTATAGTTCAGAAACAGCATGGGTTTGTTAAGTGGAAGTCTTGTCTGTCAAATTTGATTTGATACTATGATGTGGTCACAAAGGAACTAGATGCAAAAAATAATTTTGATATATACTTGGATTTTAAGAAAGATTTTGATATTATTGCACATTATTATTATTATTAGCCATATGGTGCAAGGAAGCCTGAGGATTTTAAGAAAGATTTTATTATTGCACATTATTATTATTATTATTAGCCATATGGTGCAAGGAAGCCTGAGGCTTATGCTGCACCAGCCAATGTGGCAATACAGAGACTGTCCACAGACTGAGAGGTTGCAAGTAACAAGTTTCATTAGTGGGGTTGATGTTCCATGCCAGGATTTTGCAACGGAGGAAAGAGCGAATATCAAATTTTGCTTTAATCTGGGAAAGCTTTGCTTTATACTGGGAAATGTATGAAATGTTAAAAACTGTTTATGGTGATTAAACTTTAAGTCTTACTAGTGTGTCTGAACAGTATAATGGTTCGAAGATGAACTTAAGGATATTTGCAGTGATCCAAGAAGTGGATATCCATTCACCTCTCAAGATGAGGACAGAGTTGCAAAGGTTCAGGAAATTGTGGCAAGGGATCATCATAAGATGATTCATCAAATTATGCATGAAGATTTAGGGAAAAGCAAAATCTGTGCTGCACAGCCTCATGGATAAGCAGAAGCAATGAAGATTGTCATCATAAGACTTCATGCAGACTGGTGAAGACAATCGTAATTTCTTCAACTGTATTGTTATTGGAGATGAGTATTGGATGTTTCTGTATGACTCAGAGATGAAGCTTCAGAGCATGCAGTGGACTTCAAAAGGTTTCATCTACAGAAGTCCATGGTCTACAAAAGACAATGCTGATCACATTTTCGACAAACAAGTTGCAATTCTCTAGGAATTAGTACCTGAAGGGAGAGAGTCAATGCTGCATTCTATATGCAGGTGCTTCAGAAAACTACCAAAGTGCATTTCCTGGGTGAGACTGCAATTTCAAGAGAAAGGCAGTTGGTTCTTGTTGAACAACAATGCCCCACCCATTCTGCACTTGTTGTGAAGACATTTCTGCCAAAATATAGCATTATACAGATCAACCATCCACTCTACTCTTCTGAGCTAGCACCAGCAGACTTCTTTCTCTTTCCCAAAGTGAAACGAATCTCAAAGGAAAGATTTCAGGACACTGAGGACAAAGAAAAATGAACCACCAAACTGAACATCTCTTTGGACACCTTCGCTGACTCTTTTCAGAAACTCTTAGAATAGTGTAATAAGTGCGCATTCAATCATGTGGTTACTCTGAATAAAAGTAAAACCTTCTTGAGCTCCTTCACTTTATGTTATGTTCTTTTTTATATAAATAATATTCCCAGTTTGGGAGCTTTACTGCCACACCTCAAATATTACTGATAAAACACTATGCGCACTCATGGCCACCTGCTTTTCTGACTATTGATTAAGCTGGCCCAAATTGTTCTGAAGAAGTTCAGCCTACTTTGCATTATCAATCGCCCTGCTAACCTTTGTATTGTCTACAAATTTCAACATTGTACCCTTTATGCTCTCATCAACATTATTCATTATGCAAAACAAGAGTAGCCCTAACAATAAACTATTTGAAGCACTGCTTATAACCGTAGCCCACTCTAAAGAATGAACATTTTATAATGGCTATCTGCATCCTGTCTTTCAGCCATTCCTCAATCCACCTCCCTATCTTGCCCATTCTCCCAATGCACTGTACCTTGTACATCAACTGCCCATTTGGAACCATGTCAAATGGATTTGCTAATGTTTTTCTAGAAAAAAGTTCCTGGTGAAATCTTTCCTGACACTGACCTTGGTGATTGTTCAATGCTGATGATATCACTGAAGTTTGAAGAAATGGGTGAGGGAGAATAAAGATGGGAATGAAGAAAATGAATTTTTAAGCTCTATCAAATTACAACCCAGTATTTTGCACACTTGCAGGTGTTTCCAGCAATGATCTTTGATTTTCCTAAAAAGTTGCTATGATGACATTCCAGTGTTTTCACTGAAGATATCATCAAAAGAGGTGTCTTTCGTTAACATTTTAAAATAAATTCCATAATTGAACAGAGCTCTCATATGAAGCACTCACTTCACAGTACCTTGTAATTAAATAAATAAATATTCAGTTATTAGTTTCTATGTGAATTACAATAAAATTACTCACAACCAATGCACCTGGCATGGCAAGGTTAGAAGGGTTTATAAAATAGGAATGAATACACAGAAAATAAAACTAAGGAAACTATCCAGGGTTACCCAAATATCTCCACAAATGAACATGTCACCAATTTTTATAAAGTGAGACCCTTTAAATGGTGACTCTCAAAAACTGCAAATGAAAGGGCCAACAATAGCATATTAACTTATTACTATAGTCTATTCATGGAAAGGATTTGTTTTGTTTATTTGGTTTTTAGGAGCATTAGCAACTACGGCCATATTGCTCCAGGGATATGCAATGGTCATTCCCTGACCTTCCCGCATCCTCCGTATTTGGTGGTCACAAAGGCACCCATGGAAAGGAGAGAGCAGCTGTAAATAAACAACAGCGCATGATTATCATGCACTGTTGTTTATAAGAATTCTATAATTTAGTAGTGCTCTTAGAGGTACCTGCATGCAGCAAGGGTTCTACTGGAAGTTACGAATAGAGTATAGTACTGATGCATTGGTACAAACAACAGCAATGTAAATAGGATATGGTAAATATGGCCACTGCCATAGGCAGCAAATGGAGTCACAGAAAAGACTTGAAGACTTGCAATTATGTGCAATGAAATTCCCAACAGGAATTTCAAGATGTCAGTATGAGACATACTGACATTTGACATTTCTGATAATCCCTTGTTGACAATCTCATGTTCACACACACACACACACACACACACACACACACACACACACACACACACACACACACACACACACACACACACACACACACACACCTGAAAGTGCAAGAATGACTGGTATAAATTCAACTTTCTTCTTTCCCTAAGATGCATTATTAACAAACAATTAAAACACATAATTCTGCTATTCGTGTCAGTGGATTTTATTTTGCAAGAGGTAAATTATTTTTGAATCATATAATTAGAAAAGAAACTAGAAAACAAAAAAAAAAAAAGGAAACTCATTCACTTTTACAGTTAGAGAGCCACTATTTACCTTAATGTTCTGAACTGAGACAATCATGCATTGGGGATCATCTGATGTTACCTTAATAAATGCATTCTCAGAAGAAAACTCATATTCAAAGTACTGTGGTTGAGATGGTGTAATATTAACATTCACTATTTCACCTGTCCTGAAAAAAATTTTATACAATAAATTTTAAGAAGTTTACAGTCAGCTGCAAAATTAAAAATGAATATAAAATATTAGCTAGCTGCATTTACTCACACAAATTTCTGGAATAAATTATGAGAATCGTGACATCTTGATAATCATTAATTTTATTTTTCTTGCGAAAATTTCCATTAATCATAATGCACAAAGATCTGTCAGGTAGAATATGCATGTTGGATTCATTATACGAACTCAATCATTTTTGAATCTTTCTGGCACCTATCCTAAAATATACCAATTCACAAAATCATTCAGCTCTTCAGCCTTAGAACCAAATTTTAATGAGCTAATAGGCACACTGTGTGTGATATACTTTAGTGATATAATTTTTTGACATTAAATAAAGTAATTAGTTAATATTACACAAATGTAGGTGTTTCATTTTGTAAATTAATTCTTACACACACATAATAATATATGGAATTGGCATTTTCATTAGCAACACCTCATTGTGTTGCTAATGCAACTTGTATAGAAATGAACAAGTCTATGATGCTACTGAAGGCTCAAAGTCAGGAATGGGCGATATAAACTGTAGTTCTCACATGTGGTGAGCAATTTCTGAGTATCAGTGAGAAAGAATGGGTTGGTGTAGAGATCTTTTTGACTTCAAACATGGAATGATTGCAAGTGTCACCATTTCAACAGCATGGCAAAAGTGTCACATTTTCTGTGGTAAAAAAAAAAAAAAGTAAAGTGCAGCCATTATCAACCCACTGCAGGATGGAAGCCTCCTCAACAATTCATGTTGAGGGAAATGGACCATAATCTGCCACGCTGGTCCAGTGCGGGTTGGCAGATCGACCGCATTCAGCAGTCAGGGGCTTGAACCCCGGTCTACTCAAAGAGCGTGTGCTACTGCACTCCCGCTCCTGCCCACTCGGCTACGGAGACCTCACAAGTCTACTGTGACTGGCTCAACAGCATTCAAACAACCAGCCAATTATCAGACGTGGAATAGCCATGTGTAGTTGACACTCACAGTGAGCATAGGTCTTGTCTTGTAACACAGCACAGCAGCCCAGCTAACCACCCAGTACAACATAGGAATAGCAAGACCAATATCCACATAGACTGTGCAATGGACATTAGCTCTTATAGGCTATGGCAGTCAATGGCTATCATAAGTACCCATGCTCACAACTTGCACACAAGAAACTGTGTCGGCACATCATTACTAACTTTGGACTGCATGGCAAAAGTGTCACATTTTCTGTGGTATCACAAGTCTACTGTGACTGGCTCAACTCAAGTAGGTTAAGTACCCATTCTCACAACTTGCAAACAAGAAACTGTGTCGGCACATCATTACTAACTTTGGACTGCAGTGTGAAAAACTGTTACCTGGTCTGATGAATCCTGTTTCCAACAATATCGTGTTGATGGGCATATCTGAATTTGGAAAGAAAACAACATGAGGCCATGCAACTGGATACACTGGATGGTGTTCGACATGCTGGAAACAGTGATGTTACTGTTCTGGTACTGTTTTCATGGCATATCCTGGGGTCTCTGCTCACCATTAATCAATGACTTGATGGTAATGTCTACCTATCTATCATCACCAACTAGTACACCACTTCACAGTGTATCCAAAAAACTCTGGAATCTATCAACAAAACAACATGCCATGCAACAAAGCCTGGCAGGTTGCTAACTGGTTTCATGACAATGAATTCTCCATCCTTCCAACTCACTCAATCCCAACACAATTGAGTATGGAACTACTGGAAAAGGACATTTGACGCTACAACCATCCATCTGATAATGAGCAAGCATTACTGCATACAGTGTGCAATGCTTTGGTAGCACAACTACCACAAGACAATGCAATACCTTGTGGAGCCCATGCCAAGATATATACAAGCTGAATTATGGGCAAGAGGTGACCCAATGAGATATTAGTTAGGTGTTCCTAACACAAATCCAACACAGTGTGTGAGTCGGCTTTCATTAGCAGCTTAGTGTACTGAGCCATGACTATTAATATGGTTCAATAAAAACTGCATGACTAGTGACATGATTTGGATAAAAATAGAATAAATGAAAACTGAGGGAATGAAGGACAATAGTTCTACCATACGGTAGTCCTATCATTCTACTTCTGACACAAGTAATTATAGACCTGTGAGCTTAACTTCTGTTCCAGGAAAATTAATGGAGGCACTGGTTAAAGAAGCACTGCAGGATCATTTAGACAAGACTTCAGTTATAGCTCAGACACAGCATGGTTTTGTTAAGGGGAAGTCTTGCCTGACCAACTTGATTGGATACTATGATGCAGTCACAAAAGAACTGGATGCAGGGAATAACTTTGATATTATATACTTGGATCTTAGAAAGGCTTTTGATACTGTTGCACATGGAAGACTGCTACACAAATTGGAGCAGTGTGACATTGGAGGCAAATTGCTGCTATGGATAAAGGGGTGGTTGAGGGGGAGAAGACAGAGAGTGGTAATCAATGGACACTGCTCATCGTGGACTGATGTTATTAGTGGAGTCCCTCGGGGTTCAGTATTGGGTCCATTATTGTTTTCTGTATTTATAAATGATATTGATGATGGTATATCGGGCTTAATGTCCAAGTTTGCAGACGATACAAAGGTTGGCAGGGTTGTCAAGGACACTACTGACACTATGCTGCTGCAACAGGATCTGGAAAGGTTGAGCAGATGGGCTGAGAGGTGGCAAATGAAGTTTAACATTGACAAATGTAAAGTACTACACATGGAAAACAGCAACCCCAGAGCAACGTATCTACTCTGTGGTACTACACTGACAGTGGTAGAGAATGAAAGGGACTTGGGGGTGGTTGCGCAGGCAGATATGAAGTTCTCTGAGCAGTGCAGACGGGCTGCAAGAGTAGCTCATGGAGTATTGTCAATGATATACAGGAATTTTTCCAGCAGGGATAAGGAGGTGATTATTCCATTGTATAAGGCGATGGTCAGGCCACACCTAGAGTACTGTATACAGGTCTGGAGGCCTCATTTCAAGAAGGATGTAGAGCTGCTGGAACGAGTACAGAGAAGGGCAACAAGATTAGTGAATGGAACAAAGGGTTGCTCTTACGAAGAAAGGCTTAAGTTTTGCAAATTACAGTGTCTGGAGACTAGGCACCAGCGAGGTGATCTGATAGAGGTGTATAAAGCCTTGAATGGTTTAAGCATGCTCAATGCTGATGGGATTCTTCCTCTAGCTCAGAAAAATCACCTGAGAGGGCATAAATTCAAATTGAGGAAAGACAGATGTAGGATAGATGTGCGGAAATTTGCCTTTAGCCAGCGGGTGGTTGGTTGGTGGAACAGACTTCCATCCCTTGTGGTGGAGGTTGATAGCCTAAATAAGTTAAGGCTCAGCTGGACAGGTATTTTGAACGAACAGAGGGGTGAAGTGGAAGTGGGTTTTTTTTTTTTTTTTGGCTGATGCTGCATAAGCTTGCTTTCTTGCATCAAATGCCTCTACTAATGCTAATGCTAATAATTTCTACCAGTAGAACTGATTTGTGCTGAAGAGTGAAAATCAATTGTCACACATGTCAATCCGGAGACTTCTTGTCATTAAAATTCTTCAGTTGTATCTGTCGAAAAGACAAGGAAGGCATCAAATTAGATGTATTAGTAGTGACACATGATGCAAGACAGAAAAGCTTATACAAAGCCAGCAAAAAAAAATAATAATAAATAAATAAATAAATAAAAATTACCCATTTCATTTGCTTATTCCTTCTAATAATTTGTCCAAACTTTTAAATTTATTCAAACTACCTGTTTGATTGATTGTGTTCAGATGATTTGCTCTGGGAAAACTGGAAAGAGCTTACATCAATTAGGAGCAAAAACCATTTCCATTCCAACACCATAATGAATTACTTTAGGTACAATAAAGGACTACCACTGATGATTTTACCACAAGGAACTTTCCAAAATAGGGCATCTGTACAAGGCAAAAACATCCTGCCAATCCAAAGCAAACATAGTCACATTTGCATTCAAGGACAAGCTATACAGAGATATTTGAAATTTATAATGCAGCACACTTGCCAATATTTCCAGAGGGGATTATTGCCAAGTACATGTTAGAAGCAGAAAAGGTTCTCCACTATCCACACAATAACAAATTATTTTATAATGAATTAGTTTATAATACAGCTATCAATAAAAATATTTTCTGTAAATTTCGTTAGAAGATAAAATATGCATCCAGAAAACGTGCTGTACCAATATTGTTCCCTAAAAACAAAATTATAATAAAAGAAAGGTTTTTTTTTTTTTAATCAAATGCACATTATAGTGTTCAGTTTTACATTTCTTCCATTTCCAGTGTGGCTTCCAACAGATGGATTTCCTTGATTTTGTGTTAGTAGATGCAATACACATTGAAGAAAGAATGCACAATCATTTTGTTTTTCGAAAACAATTCATTGCTTTTCTTTCGGTTATGCCAAGAAACAGCTGCATGCATTTTTTTTCCCCTGTATCACCCTAGCAATGATCTTGTAGGATCGAATGACGGCACCTTCGGCATCACTCACTGCTCTGTGTAAATTGATTCGCTTTAGCCAGCAGTGGCTTGCATACACAGGAAGTTCAAACGAATGCAGCAATGCATTCTATAATCAAGGTCAATGCCTGCTTTTTTGGGTGGGGGCGGTCATAATTAGAAAAATGCATACTTGATGGTACATTTTTGTGGTTTTGCATTAATTAATAGTTCTTCATGAAATTTAAAATGGGAAATCAAAGAAAACACTTCAGTTTATGTATATTGAGAGTTCCAGTTTGTACACAGAATAGAAATTAGTTACAGGCACAGGGGTCACATTGCATTCCATTACCAAAACCTAAGTGGGACTGAAGAAGGGTTAAAAGGAATGAAAAAGAACAAATTGACCTTGATGATTCAGATCTGTGCCTATACTGCTCCTGTGGATTCTTGTGTGATTTGATACTGTTTACACAACATGCATTTTTTTCCTTTAATGATGGTAAGACTAGTTTGATAAATTTATTAAATTGCAGAACTACAATATTCTGAGATTGACTGGAGAAGTAGGTTATGGAACTGAAAAATTCTAATTATGAAGAAATAAGTATATATGACTCATTGGTATGATTGTTCAAGTACAGAAAGGAGACATGCAGGAAACTTTACCAGAAATCAGAGAAGTCAATGAAGAGGTGGACTCTCTCTCTCTCTCAGAATCTTGCAGCCTAACAAGGAGATTTATTCCAAAAAGCAAAAAAAAAAAAAAAAAAAAAAACACTAATGCAATTCCTAAGATCCTCCAATCTGCTTAAATTCCACTTGCCTCTCCTAGACTTCCAGCCTCTATCTCAACGTCACAACCACTGGTGCTGTCTTCGAAGAGCAGCTTTATGACATCACCCTCTGTGATAAATGGCTTGTATCTGATACTTTTTTCATTAATTTAGAAAATGCACAAGTTGCAGATTCTATATTAGCATTAGTAGTGACAGCAAGCTTATAAAACTTTAGCCAAAGAAAAAATTCCTATTTCACCTATCCATTTGTTCCAAAAGTTATTCCAGTTCTTCTTGGAATCTATTAAGCTATCAACTTCCACAATGACAGATGGAAGTTAGTTACAGCAATCAACCACTTGCTGGCTAAAAGCAACTTTCTGCACATCTTTCCTCAATTTAATTTATACCCCCTCAAGCATGTAATCTGAGCAAGAGGAAGAATCCCATCAGCACTGAGCTTGCTCAAACCATTCAAACCTATACCTCAATCAGATCACCTTGCAGGTGCCTAGTTTGTAGACACTGCAGTTTGCAGAAATTAAACCTTTCTTGGTAAGAGCACCCTTTTTTTTTCCCTCACCCAAAATCATTGCTCTTCTCTGTACTCATTCCAGTAGCTCTACATCCTTCCTAAAATGGGGCCTCCAGACCTGTATACAGTACTTAAGGAGTGGCCTGACCGTTACCTTATACAAAGGGATAATCACCTCCTTATCCCTGCTAGCAAAGTTCCTGTATATCATTGACAAGACCTCGTGAGCTGCTCTGGCAGCCTGACTAAACTGCTCTGAAAATTTCCTATCTGACTGCACTATTACCCCTAGGTCTTTTTTATTCTCCACTACCCCGAGGTGTAGTACCACATAGTATGTTACTCTGGGGTTACTGCTACCCATATGCAATACTTTGCATTTGTCAATAAGGTATAGGGTATAAGGTATAACCGAGTGTGTCCAGTATCACAAGTTGCTCTGGTGGGTCCTGACACCTACTTTCCTGGGATTTCAGTGGCTAGGACCAAAAAAAAATTCCACACGTTTGACATTAATGCTTAATGAGACTGCTGTTAGGAAATCACTGGTTGGGGTTGAACACTAAAGAAATGTATTAAAGTAGGCTGGGCTAGGTGTACAGCCTGGGTCTCCGTACGGCTTAGGCAGCAATCAGCTGCTGTCCTGGTCTTTGTTCCAATATCTTGGTTGTCCTTTCCTTGTGACGTTGGTCAGTTTGCCACATCCATGTGTTTGGTCAAGCATGATTGTCCTTTCCTTGGGATAAATTTCTTTTTGTCTCATCTCTGGTTTAAGTCAGGTGTGCAGTGCCAGTTGTCACTAATTCTTGTGGTCAGTAGTGGTTATTGAGTCAACTGTTGGGTTGAGAGAAAGCTGTTTGTGGTCACTGTTTCTCTAGATGTTTCAAGGTCACAAACGTGCAGTTTTCCTGTTTGTCGCAGAAGGTGGTCACTTTATTGAGAGCTTAGTCTTCTTGACTTGTGGGGGGGTGATAAGATCTTAGGGTCCCAATTCATTCTTCCCCTAGTGTGGTTGTGTCATTTTGTTGTTTGCACTTTATCCTATGCTGGTAATTCCTTTTGTTGTCATTTATCTTGCCACTTTCCTAGTTGGGGTTTGGTGGTTGTGGTAAAGTTTGTCGCTTAGCATATACAGCCTGGGCAAAGTCTGAGAAGGCTCTGTAAGTCTCGGCACTCTCCAGAAGGTGGTGTTCATTATTTCTTGGGATGAATTGAATCTTGGTGATTAATACTAATCTGAGGTCCTCGTAGTGTTGGCATTCATGCACCATGTGGTCCCAGGTATCAGGGGACCCGCAGGCACACAGGTAAACTGGCCACTAGTCGGAAGGTGGCCAGTTTACTTCTGATGACACCATATCCTGTCATCAGATAAGTAATATGAATTGGGGAAAACCAGGCCGGTAGAATGGGTACACTGTATTTATCTCAGGGATAAATTTTTTTTGTTATTTGTCCCTTTGTTGTTTGGGACCAATATTGTTGCCATATCCCATGGAGGTAAGCTAGAAGCCGCTTCTTTTCATTTGCTCCGTTGTTTGCAGGATCTGTGGTGCTTTTGTCCCAACCAAGCTGGAAATTCATCCCAGCTCGAACCACTTCCAGGTCAATGGGCAGGCTTCCTGTCATCACTTGTAATGAGTAGTGCCAGTCTTTGGATGGCAAGAAGCTTTCTAAAATTTAGCACGGTCATGGCTTCGTTGTACCAGACTCCAGAGGCATAAGTCACCGCAGGGATGAATACAGCTTAATATGCATTTGTCACTGTTAAACTTCAGTTGCCACCTCTCAGCCCAACTTTTCTATATCCTGTTGCAGCCACATACCATCATTAATAACCCTGCTAACCTTTATATCAACTGCAAGCTTGGACATTAAGCCTGTTATACCTTCATCAATATCATTGATAAATATAGAAAACAACAATGGTCCCAACACCAAACTCTGGGTGGCTCCGCTAATAATATTAGTCCATGAAGAGCAGTGTCCATTGATTAACTCTCTGCCTTCTTCCACTGAACCATCCTTTTATCCATAACAGAGCAGTGTCCATTGATTACCACTCTCTGCCTTCTTCCACTGAACCATCCTTTTATCCATAACAGCAACGTATCCTTAATGCCATACTGCTCCAATCTGTACAGCAGTCTTTTATGTGCAACAGTATCAAAAGCTTTCCTGAAATTTCCTGAAAGCCTTTCTAAGATACAAGTATATGATATATGAAAATTATTTTTTGCATCCAGTTCCTTTGTGACCACATCATAGTATCCAATAAAATTGGTCAGGCAAGGTTTCCACTTAACAAATCCATGCTATGTCTGAACCGCGATGTTAGCCTTCTTGATGTCACACTCCCTGTCAATCAGTAGGTACCCATTTCCTTCTTGTCGATGAGGATTGTGGTCTGTTTTGTGGGATTGTCCTGTCCATTGTTATGGCATAGTTCCCAATATTATTTGTGAGTAGGAGTCTCTAGTATGGCCTGGGGTTCATACTTGTAAAGTACACTTTCTTTGATCAAATGGTATATTTAGCATTAGCATTAGCATTAGCATTAGTAGAGGCATTTGATGCAAGAAAGCAAGCTTATGCAGCATCAGCCAAAAAAAAAAAAAAAAAAAAAGTAACATAAATAAATAAAAATAACCACTTCCACTTCACCCCTCTGTTCGTTCGAAATACCTGTCCAGCTGAGCCTTAAACTTATTTAGGCTATCAACTTCCACGACAAGGGATGGAAGTCTGTTCCACCCACCAACCACCCGCTGGCTAAAGGCAAATTTCCGCACATCTATCCTACATCTGTCTTTCCTCAATTTGAATTTATGCCCTCTCAGGTGATTTTTCTGAGCTAGAGGAAGAATCCCATCAGCATTGAGCATGCTCAAACCATTCAAGGCTTTGTACACCTCTATCAGATCACCCCGCTGGTACCTAGTTTCCAGACACTGTAATTTGCAAAACTTAAGCCTTTCTTCGTAAGAGAACCCCTTTGTCCCATTCACCAATCTAGTTGCCCTTCTCTGTACTCGTTCCAGCAGCTCTACATCCTTCCTGAAATGAGGCCTCCAGGCCTGTATACAGTACTCTAGGTGTGGCCTGACCATTGCCTTATACAAGGGAATAATCACCTCCTTATCCCTGCTAGAAAAATTCCTATATATCATTGACAATACACCATGAGCTACTCTTGCAGCTCGTCTGCACTGCTCAGAGAACTTCATATCTGCCTGCACCACCACCCCCAGGTCCCTTTCATTCTCTACCACTGTCAGTGTAGTACCACAGAGTTGATACGTTGCTCTGGGGTTGCTGTTTCCCATATGTAGTACTTTACATTTGTCAATGTTAAACTTCATTTGCCACCTCGAAGCCCATCTGCTCAACCTTTCCAAATCCTGTTGCAGCAGCATAGTGTCAGTAGTGTCCTTGACAACCCTGCCAACCTTCGTATCGTCTGCAAACTTGGACATTAAGCCTGATATACCATCATCAATATCATTTATAAATACAGAAAACAATAAAGGCCCCAATACTGAACCCTGAGGGACTCCACTAATAACATTAGTCCACGATGAGCAGTGTCCATTGATTACCACTCTCTGTCTTCTCCCCCTCAACCACCCCTTTATCCATAGCAGCAACTTGCCTCCAATGCCACACTGCTCCAATTTGTGCAGCAGTCTTCCATGTGCAACAGTATCAAAAGCCTTTCTAAGATCCAAGTATATAATATCAAAGTTATTCCCTGCATCCAGTTCTTTTGTGACTGCATCATAGTATCCAATCAAATTGGTCAGGCAAGACTTCCCCTTAACAAAACCATGCTGTGTCCTAGCTATAACTGAAGTCTTGTCTAGATGATCCTGCAGTGCTTCTTTCACCAGTGCCTCCATTAATTTTCCGGGAACAGAAGTTAAACTCACAGGTCTATAATTACTTGTGTCAGCCTTTGATCCCCCTTTGTGAATTGGGGTCACATTTGCACATCTCCAGTCAATGGGTACCTCCCCTGAGTCCAAGGAAGCTCTCATAATTATGGCTAAGGGTTTGCTTACCTCCTTTGCTGCCTCCTTTAATATAACTGGATAGATCCCATCCACCCCAGGTGCCTTTCTTGTGTTTATCTTCAACAATTTCTCCTCCACTTTGCTCTCAGTTATTACAAGATTCTCTAGCTTACTGCTAGAGTTGAATACACCTCTGGCATTCCCCTCGCTGAATAACTCCTCATGTGTGAATGTCGATGCAAAATATTCATTTAGTTTGTTAGCTACCCGAGCAGGGTCATCAACAGTTGACCCATCGATCTCAAGTGGACCAATATGATTCATCCCCTTCCTTCTAGAGTTTACATAAGTAAAGAACTCTTTGCTGTTTTTCTTCGCATCCCTTGCCAAGGATCTCTCGTGATCTGCCTTCGCCTGCCTAACCTCCTTTGTAACTTGGTTACAGATCAACTTGTATCTATCATAGGCGTCCGTGTCACGTGTTAATTTGTATGTATCCCATGCATTTTTCTTCTCTGCCATATGCCTTATTAGTTCATCTGACAACCATTTAGGCCTAAACCTTGAACAATATTTCTTAGTTGGTATGTAAAGCCTAGTAGCTTCCACAATAAGTTCTTTGAATGCTTCCCATTTTGAATTTGCTGTTGGCAATATCATCAGTTGATCCCACTGTATAGAATTTAAATACTGTCTCAGTCCATTGTAGTCGCCTTTACGAAAGCAATACCCCTTCCCTTTACCCCTAATGGTAGTTACCTCTTTGAGTAACTCCCACTTCAGCACACTGTGATCACTGCCACCAAGTGGTTCATTTATCTGCAGATTCTTAATGCATGAAGAATCACTACTGATAATCAAATCAAGAGTATTACTCCCTCTAGTTGCCTCCCGAACATGCTGATGTAGAAAACAATCATCCAATAAATCCACAAAAGCCTTGCTACTGTGTGAGTGACCAGCCCCCAAATTCCAGTCAATATCTGGGAAATTAAAATCCCCCATTATAAGACTCTCTGATTTACTGGCCCACTCTATTTCTCCGAACAGTTTCTTATTATACTCATCAGAGTCATTAGGCCTATAGCACACTCCTACTCTCAATTTTGATCTCCCAATGCTTATGTCACACCAAACTGACTCGACACTGCACTGTCCAGCGATGTCGACTGGCTTCACTTCCTTGGATTTTATGTGTTTTTTAACTAATAGCATAACCCCTCCTCCCTTCCTATCCTGTCTATCCTTTCTGTAGACATTGTACTCCCCAAATTCCAGTTCTGCATTTCTTATATCTGTGTGACACCACGTCTCTGAAATCCCCACAATATCTGCCTTTGATGTTTTGAGCAATACCTCAAATTCATCAAATTTATTTACTAAACTCCTAGCATTGGTGTACACACAAGTATACATGCACCTGTTCTTTTTCTTAGCTACCCTAACACAACCCATGTGTTTACTTGTACCCCAATGATTCCCAGCAGTCTCTGAAATATCCTGCATCTTATTTTCCAGGCTGCGGCTCATTCCAATAGAAGCAGTGCAAGAATCACTTTCACCTCTGCCAGTGGCTACTGTTAATCTATTAGTCCTTGTATCCCCCCAATCTAGCAGTTTTCCGACCCACCTAACATTGCCTCGATAGCATCAGCAAACATTCTTGCCCCCTTTCTATTTAAGTGTATCCCATCCCTGTAGAAGCAGTCTCTCCTGTTAACAAGTACAGACCAGGCTGAAAAAAATTCTACCCCTTGAGCCCTGCACAATCTTTCCAGGGCCGAATTGATTGACAGGGCTCTCATCCTATACTCCCTCCTATCGTGTCGGGCAGAATTGCAGACACTTTCAATTTCAACCCTAATTCACGGCTTTTTTTCATCAGTGACCTGTACTTGTCAAGTAATTCCGCCGGTCTCCTACTCTTAATGTCATTAGTGCCAACGTGTACAACTATATCACCTTTTGTGCCCTTAAAAGATGATATCCGCTCTACAACGTCATCAACTTTTGCCCCTGGCAGACATACCCTGGTCCTATTCCACCTATCCTTTTTACAAAGCATGTTTCCCGTTTCCCTGACAATAGAGTCACCAACAACTACTAGTTCCTTTGGGACCAGCGCATTCTGCCTTGGGGGTTGCCGCTGTGTTCCGCGATGACCAAGTGCAAGCTCTGGCATTGGTGTGGGCAGCTGAGAGCTTGATGGGCCCCTCACTTGTAATCCTTCGAGGGCATCCACCCTATCCTTCAAGCTCTCATATAGGCCCATAACAACGCTGAGTTGTCGCCTTATCTCCTTGCATCGCACACACACAAAGACATCCCCCATGGCAGTATCATGTCCCATACTTGACTGCTCCGCAAACATCAAGCAAATAGTGCATCTTACAAGGCTGTGATTCAGAGGACAACTGCCCCCCTCAGTTCTCCCCTGGGCCACAGCATTCCCATTAGCTTGAGCCCTTTGCTTTGCTGCTCTGGTTTGAGTCATGATTTAGATTTACTTTCAATAAAATTTCAATTTCTGTACAAAATTAAATCCTAAACTTGTATCCAAACACAGTTATAACGCTATATTTATGTTTCAGTAACGAGTGTTATCTACGGAATATTTACGTTTCAGTAACGAGTGTTATCTACGAAATATTTACGTTTCAGTAACGAGTGTTATCTGCGAAATCCCTTTATATAACTTTCGTATCAAGTTATGTATTAATTATTTGTTTTTACTAATTATTTATGTTACGTAACCTAAGTGGTTATATGTATAATTAATTATGTTAAATAAAATTAATTATATTACGTTTGTAATCTAAGTCGTTATATGTATTTATTTAAACGTACAATTTAACTGCTAACGAAGTTCAACTAACGCTATCTAGTACGGTATATCGTATCACAAAGGCGGGAAAATTACGAACGGTTAGCGGAGTTGAAACACGTGGAAACCTTTACCGATACTTTTATGCAATTACAAGGCCGAGTAAAGAATAAATACACCAAATTAATCAGAAAATCACAAAATAATGTTATACTACTAAATTTAAATCAAAAGTTTTAGAAAAACAATAATTTCAAATCAATAAATAAGAAAAATCCACTTAGCGGCTTTGAAAACGACCGTCTCTAGTAGCCTCGTCAGCCTGGCATTTGTGCTAGCTTCTGATGTATTGTCCTCAAGATATGGTCGTGTCAATGAATGTACATCTGGGTGATCACGCTGCATCTTTCAGTGATGTGTTGGATTGTTTCTGGGGCCAGGTGGCTTCATTTACATGTGCCATTTGTCACTCAAAGGTCCTTGGTTGGTGATGTATTTCCTGCAGTTCCTGGTGCTGATTACCTGGTCTTGGATGGCAAGCATGAATCCTTCGGTCTCGAGGAAGAGCCTTTCACTAGTCAGTCATACATTGGAAGCCATCTTATCTACCTTATATTGATGAAAATCATTGTAATGTATCCCATGGAGTACCATGTTTTCTGTTTTTGTTTCTTCTGTCTGTATGAGTGGAGTCTGCATGTTGAGGTTGAGTAATGTCTGCAATTTGTCTATCTTCCTTACAGCTTAGTAGATTGCACTGTACCCTTCTTGGGAGTAACCCCACAGGTTCTTAATTGTCTTCTTGTGTTGTCCAATGATGTCTGTCAAACCCTTCCCTCCTTTCTGGGCTATGGTCAGTCTCTTGACAGCCAACTTTGGGTAGTGTTAGTGACTACACCATCCTGCTTCATCTCATAATCTGGTCTAGCTCAGTGTTAGTTCACAATCTATGATCCAGAAGGCATATGTTAGTACTGGGACTGCATAGATCAGGGGTCGGCAACCTGCGGCTTGCGAGCCACACATGCTGCCCTTTGAACATGTAACTGCAGCTCTAACATTTAGCCCACATGAAGATTTTTAGGTCCTCTAACTCCATTTCAAATTGTGCAGAGACACAATTTGAAATGGAGTTAGAGGACATAAAAATCAAGGACATGTGGAATGCAAGACTAAAATGCCTTAAAACTGAAATTCAGAATTTATAGGCAAAAAGAAATGAACAGCAATAGAAAATGCAAGACCAATTTGTGTTCGATGCATGGAGTTAACTGTTGTGGCTTACCAGACACATATATAAATTTGAAAACATTTGTGTTTGGACTTCTCTCAGTTTTTGGTCATGCAAGCAAATATTTTCAAACATGAACTATACTAAAAATAAATCAAGAAACTGTCTGAACAATGCAAGTCTCTCAGCACGTTTAAAGATGAAAATCACGGCATACTAGCTCAAGAAGTTCAGCAGCAAAAGTCACATTAATTCATACCTAACTGGATCTTTGTTACGTTTTTTCAGTATTAATAAATAATATTTGAAAAAAAAAATAAAATAAAATAATAATAATAATAAAATATATATATATATACAGGGTGTCTCAAATATATTGGTACAAACGTTTAGGGAGGTAGGTAACATCTAAAGGAATGTGAACCGCATAGGAACCCATAACCGGAAACGTCACAGGAAAGTAGTAGCAGAGGCACAAGAAGCAGAAATGACACAAGACAGTAATTAGTTGAAAACATTTATTTGACATAATATTAACAATGGAGTACGAGATGGATGCATTTCATGATGTTACAACAGATGCTCGAAGGTTCCACCATGAGACGCAATGCATGCGTGACACCGACCAGCATTAATTGGCGGACTCGGTCGAACACACCTGGAGTTTCTTTGACAGTAGCAGCAGCGCAGACGAGTTTCGCCACGAGATCCATTTCTGTCTCCAGAGGTGATTCATACATGATAGATTTGAGGGCCCCCACAGAAAGAAATCAAGGCTCGATAAATCAGGTGAGCGTGGGGGCCAGGCAATGGGTCCACCACAGACAATCCATCGACGCCCAAAACGCCTGTTCAAATGGTCACGAACACACCTTCCATAATGAGCAGGTGCCCCATCATGTTGAAACCAAATGTTGCGTCTCACATTTGCTGGAACATCGTCAAGTAACCCTGGTAGAACTTGTTCAAGAAAGATCCGATATTTAGCGGAGTTCGTGTGGGATGGTAACATGTATGAGCCGACTAAGCAGTCACCGACCATACCTGCCCACACATTTATTGCAAAGCGATGTTGTGCCGGATCGGGGCGCACACCGTGTGAGTTGTCGTGAGCCCACACATGAGCATTGTGGCGCCTCCGTAGCCAGGTGGGAAGGAGCAGCAGTGTGTAGCACACGCTTCTTGATTAGACCGGGGTTCGAGCCAGTCACCACCAAATATGGAGGATGCGGAAAGGTCAGGGACTGACCACCGCATATCCCGGAGCAATATGGCCTTAGTTGCTAATGCTCCTAAAAACCAAACAACAACAACATGAGCATTGTGCTGATTGAATAAGCCTTCCCGAGTGAAATAAGCCTCATCCATGAACAAAACATAGGCTGGAAAATTCAAGTCTTGAACACTTTCTTGGCAAAACCACTGCACAAAAGCCACACATGCAGGATGATCTTGGGGTAGCAGTAACTGAACCCTTTGGAGATCAAAGGGGTGTAAGGAATCGTCGTGCCAGGCATGCTGTTCACTGCAACAAGACACTCCTAAGGCAGAGGCAATGGTACATGTGCTGGTAGTAGGATTATTCTGGACAGCATTTAATACACTTTCTTCCATGGCTGGAGTTTGCGTCGAACGTAGTCTGCCCGCACTACTCCTGTTACCTCTAAATGACCCATAATCACACAAATTTTGATGCACATGCGCAAACAGACGGTGGTCCAGTACATGTCTCTCTGGGAAGCGTTCTCCATAAATTCGTTGAGCGGCTCGTCCATTGCCCTCTGCTAATCCATACACTAGGTGCATATCTGCCAGCTCACAGTTCGTATATCGATGCATGATCTTCGTGCGGCGACTACTGCTTGAATGAGTAAACCAGAAATTTTCCCTCTCGCGAACTGATGAACAGCGCCGTCTACCGACTTATGGTGACGTTTCCGGTTATGGGTTCCTAGGCGATTCACATTCCTTCAGATGTTACCTACCTCCCCTAAACGTTTGTACCAATATTTTTGAAACACCCTGTATATATATATTACAAATTATGTAAATATATATATTTTTAATAAAACACCTTCCCACTATTCCATTTCTTAAAAAACTCCACCTCCTCGAGCTGACATGCGGCTCTTGGGATTCTCTATTTTTTAAAAATTAGATCAAAAATGGCTCTTCACTCAAAAAGGGTTGCCGATCCCTGGCATAGGTATTTATAGCTCTGCTCATGTTCCCACCATTCGGTTTTTAGCAGGCTTTTCAGTCTCTCGTGGTATTTCTCAGTCAGGTAGGCTTTGATCTCTTTGTGTTCTAACTGATGAGCCTGCATAACTCCCATATAAAGTACCGTGCATTTGTCAATATAAAAAACTTCAATTGCTGCTTTTCAGCCCATCTGCCTAATTTGTCCAGATCTTGCTTAATAACACACTGTTTTTTTTTTTTTTTTTTTTAACAACAGCTGCCATGACCACTAAACACACAAAACATTAGCAAGAATGCTCGTAGTGCAACATATAAACAAAATATATCACCAATGGATTAACACTAACAAAATCCCTATATTGACAATTGTTAATCAGATTGAAAGTTTCAAGATTGTGTAAGAAATATCAGTTTTTTGGATTTCTTCATTACTCTGAGGTAAGCAATGGGATGATAATTGCGAGGATTCTGTCACTATTCTTAGGAATTAGCATTATATGAGCAAATTTCCATACAGAAGGAAAAACATCAATGGTCTAACAGAGCAGAAAAAAAAAAAAAAAAAAAGAGACAAAACAGTTAACTCTGGAACACAAATTTAAAAAAAGGGGGGGAAATTTTCATTGGGATCTTCTTAAATCTTAGCATCAAGATTGTTCAGGATTCCTGTAATGACTTCCTGTAGAAAGATCAAGGCAGGTACTGAATGGAATGTGTTCAGTATGGTAGGAAAATATTTATCAAGATTACCACTTAAGAGTTAAGTAAGATGCTAAGAAGTCAGCCTTATCTTTAGGTACTTTCCCTTTATTACATCTCAGGATGTAACACAGGGCAAAGTTGGATAAACTGAAGTTGTGGCCAATGGCTTTGGCAAGAGAACATAGATTTGACTACCATTTGGACAAAAAAAAAAAAAAAAAAATAGTCTTACTTTTAGTCTTTATGAAATTGAATTTATCAATAACTTGTTCTCAGCTTTTGTACGCCTTAGTATGTTTACCATAAAAACCATGGTTTTAATGACTGAGAGTTTAGTGTGGACTACAAAGGGGCTTAGAGGAGAACAGGTATCCTGTGTGTTATCAGACACTCAGCCTAAAACACTGATGGATCCAATATCTCTCTATTACAGAAGATTTAGAAGAAGTCTGGTTGGCCTGCCTCCCTAAAATCCACTCATGCACACCTTCTCGATGGTAAGCCCTATTATGTCACTTAGGTGGCAACGAAAGTGAAGAGTGGTTCATTTCAAAACGCCTGGCCAGCGTGAAGAGGAAAAGACCAAACCCTCCAGCATATGACAGCACAACAATACAAATGGCCCTCAGTCCCCAGCAGCTTTCACTCTCCCTCTTACGGCAGCGAGAGGATCAGAGTGGAAGCAGAGGGTGCTAAGAATCTCTGGGTACAACCAGGCTGCCATGTACGGAAACTGAACTTGGCCTGTTATAACGTACGATCACTCATCGGTGAAGACGGGATATTAGAGCTGAAAAAGGAATTAGAAAATGTGAATTGGAATATCATCGGTTTGGCTGAAACAAGAAGAAGAAATGAATTACTTATAAGTTTATCAAGTGGAAATCTGCTGTGCACCAATGGAAACAGTGAAAGGAGTGAAGGTGGAGTTGGGTTTCTGGTCAATAAAGATTTTAAAAACAACATTTTGGAATTCAAAAGTACATCACCAAGGGTATCAAGACTAATACTCAAGATTTCTAAGAGGAACAAGCTAAAGATTATAATGATTTATGCATCAACATCGAGCCATGATGATGAAGAGGTTGAAGAAATGTACACCGAAACTGAGAGTCTTCTAGATGAGCAGAAAACCCACTACACTATTATTATGGGGGACTTCAATGCTAAGGTTGGAAAAAGGCAAAACAGCGCAGAAAGAGGAACTATAGGAAATTTTGGAATTGGTGAAAGAAATAAAAGAAGTGAAAGACTTGGGGAATTTGCAGAATCTCGAGGATTGTCAGTAATGAAAAGTGGACATGGAAGAGTCCAAATGGATTAACAACTAATGAAATCGACTTCATCCTCACTAACAGAAGATATACTGTGAATGATGTTACCGTCCTGAATAAGGTAAATGTTGGAAGTGATCACAGAATGGTAAGATGTACACTTGATATAGATGTAGGAAAGGAAAAAACTGACTCGAGTAAATAATACAAAGGTCTTTGAGATAACACAGGAGGAGAAAAAGCAGTACGTACTGGAACTTAAGAACAAGTTTGAGCTTCTGCAGACTGCTCAGGACCAAGATATCGACGAGGAATATTACAACTTTCTGAAAGTGATAAAGCCCAAGAAACCTATAGGGAAACAGAAATCCAAAGAAGAAAAAATTAGTCAAGAAACACTTGTCATGATGAACCGAAGACGATAAATGAAGAGCAAGAAAAACACTGACAGGGAGAAAATTGAGTATACTGAGTTATGCAAAGCCATTAGAAAGAGATTCAGAGAGGACATAAGAAGATTTAACACAAGAAAAGTAGAACAAGCATTAAGGGAAAACAAAGGAATTAAATCAGCAGCCATGAGCAGTAATACAGAAAGACAAATGATACTGAAACTGAAGAATAGCAGTGGTATACTTATAAACAGCAGAGAAGGCATAATTCAAATAGCAGAAAACTACTTTAGAGAATTATACAAGGAGCGAGGGAATGATACCAGCAGTGGGGAAGATGGATTGCAAAGTAGCAACACATACAACATACCCGATATTCTTCCTGATGAGGTAGAACATGCATTGAAAAAAATGAAGAATCGGAAAGCCCCGGGGCAAGATGAAGTTACTGTAGAGTTGTTAAAATTGGGAGGAAGAGATAACACAAAAACTGGCACTCTTCACAAAGTGCATTAGAAAAGGTGTGACGCCTAAGCAGTGGAATAATGCAATCATAGTTTTGCTGCATAAGAAAGGAGATAAATCAGAAATTGGAAATTATAGCCCAATTAGCTTGTTATCCCACATCTACAAGTTGTTCACAAGGGTCATTACTAACAGATTAGAAAGAATACTTGATGAGAATCAACTGAAAGAGCAAGCTGGCTTTAGGACAGGATTCTCAACTATGGATCACCTTCACGTAATATCACAGCTAATGGAGAAAGCAAATGAATGTAAAACACCATTATGCCTGGCATTTGTGGATTATGAAAAGGGATTTGACTCCATACAGCATAAGGCAATGTTTCGGGCACTGGAAAGACAAGGCATAGATACCCCATATATTATGATTTTGAAGAAAATATATGAGAGTGCTACCTCCTTTATTAGACTAGACAAAGACAGTAGCAAATTTAAAATCGAGAAAGGAGTTTGACAAGGAGACACAATATCTCCAAAGCTGTTTACTGCTGCCCTTGAGGATGCTTTCAGAAGATTAGACTGGTCGCAGAGAGGAGTCAATGTGAACGGAGAGTATCTAAACCATTTACAATTTGCAGATGACATTGTGGTCATAAGCCACGATCCCAAAGAATTAGAGCAAAATCTTAATCAGTTATGCACAGTTAGTAAGGATTTTGGACTAAAGATGAATATGGCTAAAACAAAAGTAATGATGAACAAGAATGCCACGGAAAGGGAAATAATGATTGAAGGAGAAGTAATTGAAAAGGTGGAGTCATATACTTATCTGGGACAAGTTATTAGCTGTAATAATGATAAATGCCTGGAAGTCAAGAGAAGAATAAATTTTGGATGGATAGCATTCAGGAAATATAGTCACATACTGAAGAACAATATCCCAGTTTGTCTAAAACGTAAAATAATGAATCAATGTATACTCCCCACCATGACTTATGGAAGTGAAACTTGGGCACTCACCAAAAGAATGGAAGAGAAGCTGAGAACTACACAGCGAAGAATGGAACAAATTATATTGGGAATCAGACTGTTAGATAAGAAGAGAAACACATGGATTAGGCAGCAAACTCAAGTAAAGGACATTCTTATCAAAACTAAAGAACTAAAATGGTCTTGGGCAGGACACATAGCTCGAAGACATGATGACAGATGGACTAAGAAAATAACAGAATGGTACCCAAGAGGAGCTAGAAGGAAACCTGGAAGACAAAGGCGGAGATGGATAGATGAAATGCATGAGTTTTTGGGTAGTAAATGGATGGCCAGTGCTCAAAACAGAAGGAACTGGAAAGTTGCTGGAGAGGCCTTCATCCTGCAGTGGATTGAAAATGGCTGATGATCATGATGACAAAGTAAAAGATTTCATTCCTGTATGAATAATTTCACTGACATGGTCTGAGGTAAAATTAGGATTAGAAGATATAGAACAATAGTCTGACCAAAGAAAATGAGAAATAATGCAGATTATCCCACTTTGACTTTTGTAATGCCAGATAGCATGGGGCTGAGTATGGCAATGAGACAGATTCCATTGGAGAGGAGATAGTTTCTAAGTTGTGATCCAAAGTAGCTACAGCACAACTAATATGATGGTATACTTTAAAGGGCTGTTGGTGAGGATCAGATCAAGAGTATTAAATGCATGATTAGAACTGTATAGCAGTAAATGAAGTTGTGCAATGTAAATAGTAACAGCAAATTCACTGACAACTGGGAATCGATGAAACTAAAAAATTTAAACCATTTGGAGTTATAAATATTAGACTAACAAAGGAAAATTAATTCACATTCTAAGGCAGGTAAAGTTAAGTGTGTTAGTTGTCTGACAGCACTGGGGTTCTCCCCCATCTCCACGCTGTGTACTCTGTAGGACACAGAACTCTGTGGAGGCCAGAGATTTAAAAAGTGCGTGGGGAGTGGTTTGTTGTGTAGTGTTATGTTCTGTTGTTTCTCTGACCATTTAGCCGTTGAGCCTCTATTGCTCACACTTTGCCACAAGGAGGCAATTCAGGCACCCAGTAGATTATTTAAGTACTCTGACAGGCCCTGCCACCTATATTTTCCAGGGATTTCAGTGGCAAGATATATATATATATATAGTATATAAAACAGGTAAAAAAAAAAAAAATATATATATATATATATATATATATATATATACAGTAAGACCACGGTATCTACGGGGGATACGTTCCAAGACCTACCATGGATGGCTGAAACCACGGATATAAGTGAACACCTTCTGACCCCACATACAGTTGTGCCCTCATATCCGCTGATTCAGTGACCCACTGTTAACCATGGAAAAGAAACAAAAAAACTTAACACGTACTACTTGTGTGTCCAATACTATGCTTCCCTTTATTTTTTACGATGTAGATTTTAAATCGAATAGCTTTTCTATTTTTTACAATGTCACGTATGGTTTGGTCACCAACATTATAATGGTTCTTTAGAGATTTAATGGATGGACTGTTTTCAAACTTTTGAATAATTTCAAGTTTTTGTTCAATTTCAATGCACAAATTTTGTGTTTGCCCATTATTTTCATAATTTCTGGAAAAAAAAAAAAAAAATTCCAACAACCCTGACATAAATAATGATAACAAAATTTGTCCTTTTGCGGTGCGACGAAACACAACAATCGATGCGACATACTAAATCAAACTAAACATTTGGTCTTTTTTTTTTTTTGTTTTGAGTGTGTAGACAGCGTGGGTTGCAAGGTAATTGGTACACTAATCTCCCAATGATGACTTATAACGCCACTTCTTGTTGCTTATTTACGACTTGCAAAATATCTGTTTATACCTGTTCTAGTTATTACTTGAATTTCGTGATTTCTGGTTGATTTTTTTTTTTTTTTTTTTAATTTGGAGTCCCGGTTAAATCCAATCCCAGTAAATTGAGAGTCTGCTGTACTTTATTATTACCGTATTTAATGTTGGTAAGGTCTTACGGTGTGTTTAATTTATCAATTAAACTTTATTATATATATGTACATACAAGAAAATCACGTTACATATGGGGTCAGCAGGTGTTTGTTTATATTCGCAGTGTCAGCCATCCATGGTAGGTCTTGGAACGTATCCCCACGGATACGGGGGACCGGGGGACTTACTGTATAACCTGATTTTCTTGTACATATATACACATAATAAAGTTTAATTGATAAATTAAACACACAGTAAGACATTACCAATGTTAAATATGGTAATAATAAAATACAGCAGACTCTCGATTTCCAGGATTGGATTAACTGGGACACTTCAAGACTCCAAATTTAAAAAAAAAAAAAAAAAAAAAAATCAACCAGAAATCAATCAAGTAATAACTAGAATAGGTATAAACACATATTTTGCAAGTCGTAAATAAGCGACAAGAAGTGGTGTTATAAGTCGTTATTGGGAGATTAGGGTACCAATTATCTTGCAACCTCCGCTGTCTACACACCTACCGCTCAAAACAAAAAAAAAAAGACCAAATGTTTAGTTTGATTTAGTACGTTGCATCAATTGTTGTGTTCTATCGCACCGCAAAAGGACAAATTTTGTTTCGTTATTTATGTCAGGGATGTTGGAATTTTTTTTTTTTTTTTTTTTTTATAGTAACTATTTTTTTTTTGTTTAGAAATCGCTAAAATGATGGGCAAATGGAAGAGTTGTGTTTTCAAATTAAACAAAAACTTGAAATTATTCAAAAGTCTGAAAACGGTGCATCTATTAAATCTCTAAAGAATCATTCTAACTTTGGTGACCAAACTATACGTGACACTGTAAAAAATAAAGGGAAGCTATTCGATTTAAAATCGACATAGTAAAAAATAAAAGGAAGCATCGCATTGGACACGTGAGTAGTACATGTTAAGTTTTTCATTTTTTTTTCCCATGTTAAACCATGGGTAACTGAATCAGCAGATATAGTGGCACAACTGTGTGTGTGTGTGTGTGTGTGTGTGTGTGTGTGTGTGTGTGTGTGTGTGTGTGTGTGTGTGTGTGTGTATAAAAATTCTAAGGCAGGTGTGAGCGGTGGTAGTCAGCCCCGGGTGACAGACAGGGAGGGTGTGGTGCTATTGGGAGAGTTGAAATACCAGTACATGTTTTCAAACCAAATTAAAAATTTCCGAACATAGAAAAAAATTAAACCCTGGAGCCAGTGTGCTCTAGGGTTAAATTCATTCATTATAACAAACATTTTTTTTTTATTTATTCAGAAATACATTTATCACAAAAAATGATGCTATGATGTTTCTTATAAGAAAACTGAATGTAAAAATTGCATTTAATGGTGGAGATTAATGAAGAATCGCAATGGTGGAGAGAGTTTGTAAAGGGCTAAGAGTGCTGTGAAGGATGAATCTAGAACACAAAAGTTTTTAATGTATATATGTGTAGAGTGTTTATACTTTTCTACCTAAGTACTCCTGAAAAATCACTGCTTGTGTATGTAATATTTATAGGAACCCTGCTGATAATGCTTATCCCTTGTTCAGAGGAAATAGGCTTTGGATAATATACACATATATAAGCAAAGTTATAATAATAAAGCAAGAGAAAAAGCTTACAGATGGAAATGTAAAGAGCACAAGGTGCCAAATGAGTAGAGAAACCTTGTGCTTTTTACATTTCCATCTGTCAGTTTTTTTCTCTTGCTTATATAATACTTTTGTATCCTTTGTTGCTGCTTTGCACACCTAGGTACATTTGCAATATAATGTTCATACTATAACTAAATACTTATATATATATATATATATATATATATATATCCCTATTTTTTTCCATATTATAGGGTGTTACTATAAACTTGAAAATCTAAACTTTATATATATAATTCTATTCTAATTATATTCTAATGATATAACCAAATTACTGTCCATAATCTATCATAACAAACAATTTTCCACAATCGAAAAAATCATTTGAATGATTTTTTCATGATTTGAATAATTTTTCAATGATTTGAGTTCAAGCTCTTTATAGCAATCCCCCAAAAGAATGAGAAAAAACAGTCATTACATCAATAGTTCTAAAAGAAGTAAGGCTTGAACATTTATTGTAATTCTATTATTGCTATATATGCATAATGTAATTCAGAATATGTACTATACAGTATTAAGCAAGAAAATGAAGATTTTAAATTTTGCATTGATTGTACAGTTTAGTAAGATTAATTTATAATTTATGCATCTACAGTAATTACTATACAAAATAGCACACATGCACAGTATCTATGTATATATGTACAATATAGTACTTAAATATATATCAAGGCCTAGACATAAACAGGGAAATTTATTTCAAACTTCAATATAATCTGTAAAAATGCACTCTTTTAGTGGCGGAGGGGGAAAAAGGGAAACTGCAGCCATTATCGACTCACTGCAGGATGAAAGCCATCTCAACAATTCATGTTGAGGGAATGGACCATAATCTGCCACACTGGCCCAGTGAGGGTTGGCAGATTGATTGTATTTAGCAGTTGGGGGCTTGAACCCCAGTCTACTCAAAGAGCATGTGCTATTGCACTCCCACCTCTGACCACTCAGCTACAGAGCCATGTGGCAGAGAGTTATTTTTAAAAGAGAATTATAAAGGTGCAAGATATTAGTTAATTCACTTTCAAGGTTAGGCCTGTGGGGGGGGAGCACCCAAGTTCTAATCCTTGATGAGCATCCTTCAAAGAAACTTCCTGCTCAACTATAGTAGGTTCCCTGTCTTTATCACTACAAATTTCAAGTTACATTACTATGCAATGAGTTCTTCTTTATTTATGCATATCCTGAAACATGCAAAGTCCTCATCCACTTAGCCATAGTCTTCAAAACACATTTCCCCTCTAAGTTTAGACAATGACACACACAACTCCAAAATTTTTTTTGCAATTAATAGAGGAAAGAGCATGCAAAGCTTCATTAGCTGCACTATTCAAGGCAACAAATTCAGGATGTTTGGAGCAGTTGGCAAATACTTTTTCAACCTCATCATCCTATGCTGAAACACTTAAATCTGCTGATAAAGCTATCTGGACAAAGCTTTTTCAGGAGCTGCTAAGCCGACCGGGCTATCCAGGTGGGTAAAGTGCCTGCCTGGAAACCCAAAGGTCGCCGGTTCGAATCCCGCCTCGGGCTTGGATCAAAGTACTGCAAAAACCTTGGGAGGTGCACTATGGCCACAGAAGCCGATGCGCCAACAACTACCAAAAAAAAAAAAAAAAGGAGCTGCTAAATGGAACTTTATTTATTGATTTAAAATTATCGTTTTTTGTAACTTCTGATTTAAAATTAGTAGTGTAAGTACAAAGTGTATCTGTGTCAAATGGCACCAGGGGTTCCCCCCATCTCCATGTGGTTTTTTTTTGTGGGTGTAACAAATCGCTGTTAAGGGCAGAGATTTAAAAGTATATGGGATTTGGAAGTATTGTGTTGTGTATCACCGTTGCTCTGGCCATTTAGCTGCTAGACCCCTGCTGGAGCCCAACGTTGCCCACACTCAGCCCCATGGAGGCAGACCAGATACATCAGTATTATAGTTATTTACTCTGGCAGGCCCTGCCATCTAACTTCCTGAGACTTCAGTGGCTAGGGCCTTAAAAAATAAATAAATAAATAATTGCTAATGAGGTTAAATTTTGCTAAATAAAGTTTGCTAATGAGGTTAAATTTTGCTAAATAAAGTTTGCTAATGAGGTTAAATTTCGGAATTGATGTGCAATTTGGCTTTTATAATTTGGAAGTTTAAGTTTTTGTCGTGTGGGGAGTACACTGATGTATAGAGAGAGAGAGAGGGAGAAAAGACTGAAGAGGAAAGACAGAAGTATGGGCCAATAGGGAAGATGACCACCGATGTCAGTGTGGCCTGCCCATGCCACACCAGGTGAAGTAAACAGGGGGATGGTGGGGAGGGGACTGTCCCTTCCCCTGCCAGGATAGGGAGAAAAAGTAGGCCAGACTAGGTGTCCAACCCAGATCGCCAAAAGGCAAGGCGACAGCATAGCTGCGGTCACGGGCGTGGTTTTTAATCACTTCAGGTGGGTTACTGCGGTCATAGTCATGGTTTTTGGATGTTCAGTTCAGTGTCACTTCAGGTAGGTCACAGTCTCGGTTGTGTCTCACTAGTCTCGTGTTCGTCTTATGGGGTCAGGAAGAGGACTGATCAGTTTGTAGTAATGCTTTGATGTCAATTCAGGTAGTCATATTCGTTGAGAGCATCAGTCCTGGCCTTTTGCACCAAGTCATGAATGGAGAGGTATCTTTGTTGGTAATTTCCTCTGATCGGTTGTAGTCATGCGGTACATCCATGCTGTAGTCTTGAATGTCTCCTCCTTGGTTAGTTTCAATGCAGTTCTTCTATTCAGATGTTTCCATATTGTTGTGGATAGCAATTTCCATTCTCCGTCTGTTAAAGATGTCCAATACAAAATCTAGCAAAATCTAGCATAGTGGCTGAATGCGGTGTACTCATCTTCCGAATCCAAGAGGTGATGCTCGTTGCTTTTAGTACGAACTTTATACTGGTGATGAGTACTGATCTTTGTTCCTCATAGCATTCATATTTGTGCATATGTTGCCAGGTCTCCATCATACTGCCACAGGTGCAAGTTGGGTCCTCGGTCAGTCCCAGTGAATTCAGTTTTGCGTTAAAGGGCCCATGGCCCGTCAGGAGGAAGATTGTGTTCAGTCCCAGGTAGAACCATTTGGGGGCCTTTGGATAGCATTAGCAGAGGCATTTGATGCAAGAAAGCAAGCTTATGCAGCATCAGCCAAAAAAAAAAAAAAAACACACTTCACCCCTCTGTTCGTTCAAAATACCTGTCCAGCTGAGCCTTAAACTTATTTAGGCTATCAACCTCCACTACAAGGGATGGAAGTCTGTTCCACCAACCAACGACCCGCTGGCTAAAGGAAAATTTCCGCACGTCTATCCTACATCTGTCTTTCCTCAATTTGAATTTATGCCCTCTCAGGTGATTTTTCTGAGATAGAGGAAGAATCCCATCAGCTTGAGCATGTTCAAACCATTCAAGGCTTTATACACCTCTATCAGATCACCTCGCTGGTGCCTAGTCTCCAGACACTGTAATTTGCAAAACTTAAGCCTTTCTTCGTAAGAGCACCCCTTTGTTCCATTCA
Source organism: Mastigoproctus giganteus (assembly GCF_048544385.1). Classification (NCBI taxonomy): domain Eukaryota; kingdom Metazoa; phylum Arthropoda; class Arachnida; order Uropygi; family Thelyphonidae; genus Mastigoproctus; species Mastigoproctus giganteus. The sequence goes on along the minus strand of NC_143580.1, from coordinate 118,736,378 downwards.
CTAATCTTGTTGCCCTTCTCTGTACTCGTTCCAGCAGCTCTACATCCTTCTTGAAATGAGGCCTCCAGACCTATATACAGTACTCTAGGTGTGGCCTGACCATTGCCTTATACAATGGAATAATCACCTCCTTATCCCTGCTGGAAAAATTCCTGTACATCATTGACAATACTCCATGGGCTACTCTTGCAGCCCGTCTGCACTGCTCAGAGAACTTCATATCTGCCTGCACAACCACCCCCAAGTCCCTTTCATTCTCTACCACTGTCAGTGTAGTACCACAGAGTTGATATGTTGCTCTGGGGTTGCTGTTTCCCATGTGTAGTACTTTACATTTGTCAATGTTAAACTTCATTTGCCACCTCTCAGCCCATCTGCTCAACCTTTCCAGATCCTGTTGCAGCAGCATAGTGTCAGTAGTGTCCTTGACAACCCTGCCAACCTTTGTACCGTCTGCAAACTTGGACATTAAGCTTGATATACCATCATCAATATCATTTATAAATACAGAAAACAATAATGAACGCAACACTCAGCCCTGAGGGACTCCACTAATAACATTAGTCCACGATGAGCAGTGTCCATTGATTACCACTCTGTCTTCTCCCCCTCAACCACCCCTTTATCCATAGCAGCAATTTGCCTCCAATGTCACACTGCTCCAATTTGTGTAGCAGTCTTCCATGTGCAACAGTATCAAAAGACTTTCTAAGATCCAAGTATATAATATCAAAGCTATTCCCTGCATCCAGTTCTTTTGTGACTGCATCATAGTATCCAATCAAGTTGGTCAGGCAAGACTTCCCCTTAACAAAACCATGCTGTGTCCGAGATATAACTGAAGTCTTGTCTAAATGATCCTGCAGTGCTTCTTTAACCAGTGCCTCCATTAATTTTCCTGGAACAGAAGTTAAGTTCACAGGTCTATAATTACTTGTCAGCCTTTGATCCTCCTTTGTGAATTGGGGTCACATTTGCACATTTCCAGTCTATGGGTACCTCCCCTGAGTCCAAGAAAGCTCTCATAATTATGGCTAAGGGTTTGCTGCTTCCTTTAATATAACTGGATAGATCCCATCCACCCCAGGTGCCTTTCTTGTGTTTATCTTCAACAGTTTCTCCTCCACTTTACTCCCAGTTATTTCAAGATTCTGTAGCTTACTGCTAGAGTTGAATACACCTCTGGCATTCCCCTCGCTGAATAACTCCTCATGTGTGAATGTCGATGCAAAATATTCATTTAGTTTGTTAGCTACCTGAGCAGGATCATCAACAGTTGACCCATCAATATCAAGTGGACCAATCTGATTCATTCCCTTCCTTCTAGAGTTTACATAAGTAAAGAACTCTTTGCTGTTTTTCTTTCCGTCCCTTGCCAAGGATTTCTCGTAATCTGCCTTCCCCTGCCTAACCTCCTTTGTAACTTGGTTGCATATCAACTTGTATCTATCATAGGCTTCTGTATCATGTGTTAATTTGTAAGTATCCCATGCATTTTTCTTCTCTGCCATATGCCTCATTAGTTCATCTGACATCCATTTTGGCCTAAACCTTGAACAATATTTCTTAGTTGGTATGTAAAGCCTAGTAGCTTCCAAGATAAGTTCTTTGAATGCTTCCCATTTTGAATTTGCTGTTGGTAACATCATCAGTTGGTCCCACTGTGTAGAATTTAAATACTGTCTCAGTCCATCGTAGTCGCCTTTACGGAAGCAATAACCCTTCCCTTTACCCCTAATGGTAGTTACCTCTTTGAGTAAATCCCACTTCAGCACACTGTGATCACTGCCACCTAGTGGTTCATTTATCTGCAGATTCTTAATGCATGAAAAATCACTGCTGATAATCAAATCAAGAGTATTACTCCCTCTAGTTGCCTCCCGAACATGCTGATGTAGAAAACAATCATCCAATAAATCCACAAAAGCCCTGCTAGTGTGTGAGTGACCAGCCCCCAAATTCCAGTCAATATCTGGGAAATTAAAATCTCCCATTATAAGACTCTCTGATTTACTGGCCCACTCTATTTCCCTGTACAGTTTCTTATTATACTCATCAGAGTCATTAGGCCTATAGCACACTCCTACTCTCAATTTTGACCTCCCAATGCTTATGTCACACCAAACTGACTCAACACTGCACTGTCCAGCGATGTCGACTGGCTTCACTTCCTTGGTTTTTATGTGTTTCTTAACTAACAGCATAACCCCTCCCCCTTTCCTATCCTGTCTATCCTTTCTGTAGACGTTGTACTCCCCAAATTCCAGTTCTGCATCCCTTATATCTGTGTGACACCACGTCTCTGATATCCCAACAATATCTGCCTTTAATGTTTTGAGCAATACCTCAAATTCATCAAATTTATTTTCTAAACTCCTAGCATTGGTGTACATGCAAGTATACCTGCACCTGTTTCTATTCTTAGCTACCCTAACACAACCCATGTGTTTACTTGTACCACAATGGCTCCCAGCAGTCTCTGAAATATCATGCATCCCGTTTTTCAGGCCTCTACCCACTCCAACAGGATAGGTCTTGTCTACGTAGGGTAGAAATTTCCGTGTGACTTTACCCTTGGTCGTCTCTTGCCATCTCCTCTGCCAAGCTTCTTTAAAGTGTTCCATGATTTTCTGTTTTTCTGTTCGGTCGTTGTTTATAGGGTCCAGTGTAAAAGTGTCAAACGTGATTGGTATTATCTTTTGCCAGGTAGTAAATCAACCCACATCTTGCCACCTCCAGGTCCAGAGGGAGAGTTCCTGCCAGGACCTGCAGCGCGCAGGTACTCACCGTGTTACATGCCCTAGTAATGATGAGGAGTATTTTTCGCTGTATCGTTTCGAGGGTTCTTTTATTTACTGCAGTTTTTGCTTTGGCATCCATATTGGTGTTCCATAAGTAATTGCTGGGATGAAAATCGCTTTATAGTAGAAGGATAATGCTCTTTTGTCTAATCTCCAGTCTCTGCGTGTTAATCTGACTACTAATGCTGTGTATTTTCTCAGCTTCTCCTTCAGATATAAGAGGTTTTGTTTAAAGGACAGGTTGGAATCTAGGATAATGCCTAGGTATTTCATTTGTTTTGCAAGTTTGATTGTGCTTCCCCTTACTTTTATATGGGGCAGCCGTCTGATATTGCGTGCTCCTCTCAGTAGAAATGAGTTCGTTTTGGTCGGGAAAATCTCCAGTGTATGTAGGTTTGCCCAATCCTGGAGTACTTGCAGTGCATGGTTCGCATGGGCTTCTAACTGTGATCTAGAGCTCACTGCCACCGTTAGGACGAGATCATCCACCAAAGCTTGTGCGTTGACATTACCCAAGTCGAGTGGCAGGAATTCATCAAAAACAATGTTCCACAGGAGCGGCCCCGGGACAGATCCCTGCGGGCAGCCCCTGCGGACTGATCTTATCCGCTCCGGAACGGTGCCATTACCCTGATTTTTCTATCAGAGAGGTAGAATCTAATGCAATTATATAAATTCATGGGGATTTTTGCCTTGTGGAGTCTGCCCAGGATGCTCTGCCACCAGAGGTGTCAAACACCCCAGCGAAGTTGACCGCAATTACCAGGAAGTACTTTTTGTTACATTGTGTTGTGCTTTCTAGGAGGTTCCGAATTGCCTCAATGGTGGAGAGTCCGGGTTTGAACCCATATTGTCTGGATGACTCCAGGTTAGCTTCTTTGTAGTGGTTGAGTATTCTTCGATATAGTATTCTCTACAGGAGTTTACTCAGTGTTGATAACAGTGCTATGGGATGGTAAAAGTTTGGTTGTTCAGATGGTTTAGTTGGGTTTTTCGGGATGAGCTAGAGATGTGCTGTTTTCCAGCTGGTTGGGAAATGGCCCACTCTGACGCGGCAGTTGAAGAAGTGCAGCAGGGGTTCTGGTATGTTCTCCACCACCCTCTTAACAAGTTCTGGTTCCAGGAGGTCAGGGCCAGGGCATTTCTTGTTGCGCATTTGTGTTGCAACTTCCTGTAGCTCATCCATGGTAATTGGCAGCTCCATTTGTTGGGTGTTATAGGTCTCGTTTGCCTGTATGATGGCTTATTGGTCTTCTGTGAGCATATTCGGTGTAGTCTTTTATAATGGTGTTCAAAATGTTGGCCACCGAGTCGTCCCATGTCGTGGTGAGGGTGCGTTGCGCCGTTATAGTTGCCGTGGTTATTTCCCCCCTGGGGAGTTTGTTTGTTGTGATCTTTGTAGACCGCTCTCCCCCAGGGATTCACATTACCTTTAGTTAAGACCAGTCATTCCCAGGAGGATTTTTTACTTTTCTTTATATTCTCAGTATAAGTATTCCTCAGTACTGTATATTGTCGGCACAGGTAAGTGATCTCAGCAGGCAGCCACGATCTCCGTGCTATCTGATATTCCTTCCTTTTTTGTTGGATTAATCTTCTTTGTCGTTGCAGCTCTGGCGTCCCCTAGGGTATGGCCTTGCTCGAAGGCATTTTTCTTTTTATGGCGACTTCAGCTGCCTTGGTTATAATGTTTATTATTTGTTGCAGTTCGTCTGGGTCCTCTCTTATTTCTCAGCCGTCCTGTCTGGTTTGCCCTCTTCTATCATGTTGGGCTCTACTCATGAGCTATTCTCGGTAGAGTTCCCAAAAGGCTTTGGAGATTGCAAATCTGTTTAGCATAATTAGTAGTGTAGTATTTATTTGTAATTCCTTGAATAATTTGGTGCATATGACCCTTGACACATGTAACTGCTTAAAAAAACCACAGTTAACTCACTGTGTTGTGTCAATAAAAACATTCAAATTTTGCGACATTGTTATAGTACTGATATAGGCAATACGTGGAGGTTTATACATAGTTTTGTAGCAGTGTAATCAGTATTAGAAAATATATAAAATATAATATCCAGCTTATAAAATATAATTAAAACACAAATTAAAAAATATAATTTACGTGTTTTAATAACTTAACTTTGTCACATAGTATGTGATGTATGACAGTGATATTTATAAAGCTTTTGTATCAGTGATTTTGCATGAATATAGGTGTCATGTAACCAGTGCCATCGTGGTATGGTAGGCATCCAGGCAAATGCCTAGGGTGCCATTTGGGTAGGGGCGCTTTGCCATTATGCAGATTATTTAATTTTATGGGTAATCCATATGCCCTAGGCAAATGCTTGATTTGCCTATGGCACAAAAATATCTCACGACGGCACTGCATGTAGTAGTGTACTGCATAGTAGTGGAATTGTAGATTTTTAATTGTGGTAAACAAGTAGCTCGTAGGCTCTAATCACACAGGTTGGCATAAAAGTTTTTTTGTTTCAGCTAATAGACTTTATTCTAGTAAGCCTATAACAAAGTTAAAATTCTAAAGGTATAGCACAATAAATATAATATAAACTTGATAGTGCACTACATATAACATATATTGATAGTGTAATACATATTACTGCATTTAGACATCTATCAGGTTAAATTGAATTTAAATGCAAATCATGACTCAGAAAAGAGCAGCAAAGCAATGGGCTCAAAGTGGTGGGGGTGCTGGGGAGAACTGAAGGGGCAGTTCTCTCCTGTTCTATAAATCATGGCCTGGCAAAATGTACTACTTGTGTGATGTTTGTAGAACATTCTGGAATGGGACATGATCGGGACAACTGGGATGTTTTTATGTATTCAGTGCAAACAATATAAGGGAAAATTAGGTGTGAACTCGCCATTCTAATGGGTATTTATGAGAGCTTGAAAAAGGGGTGGATGCAGTGGCGGATTTAGCACTTGAGAGGCCCCAGGCGCAATTCAATTTTGAGGCCCCCTCTAAATATTTTCGGTACCACTACAGTGTGCATTCTACGCGCACGTTTTTACTATAGCACGCGCTCTAGATTTGGTGTTGCAGTTTTAATCATTTTGGTTGTGCAATTCTTTCATACATATTTTAACTAATGTTTAAATGAAAAAAATGACACAACTACCATCCCTCCCAAATCTAACATTAATACATAAAAGTAATACAAAATCTAGCATTAATGATAATATGTATTCTATTTCAGATTCACTTAGTTCGCATAGATATTTCATATAATATATGGGGATATTCGCATAAGCGTTTATTAACTTCTCATATTAAATTGTAGTTTTATTCAGTAACGGTAATAAAGATGAGTATAAAAATTTTAAATGAAACAATTTTATAATTTTTTTTGAGACCTGAGATTGAGGCCCCCCTCGATTTAAGAGGCCCCAGGCACGCACCTGTGTGGAAATCCGCCACTGGGTGGATGCCCTAGAAGGAATTAAAATGGGGTCCCTATCAAATGCTCAGATGCGAAACTCAATGCCAGTGCCCTCACTTATGCATCAGGCACACAAAAGCAATCCCCAAGGCAGAATGAGCTGGTCCCAAAGGAGGTAGTAATTTTTGGTGAATCTATTGTCAAGGAAAAAAGGGAAATATGTTGTGCAAAAAGGACAGGTGGAACAGGACCAAGGTATGTCTGCCAAAGACAGGAGATGACACTGTAAAGCAGATATATGTTTTAAGGACATGAAAGGTGATACATGTACATGATTCTTGTACATGTTGGCACTAATCATATTAAGCATAGGAGATCTAGGGATTTAATTAGCAAGAACAGGGCAATGTTAACAAAAAGTTGCGAGTTAGGATTAAATTTGACAGTGTCTGCAATCCTGCCCAGACACAATAGTAGGCAGTACATGTTAAGGGGCTTGTCAATCAATTCAGCCCAGTCTGTTCTTGTTAACAGGAGGAGACTGTTTTTACAGGGATGGGATACGCCTAACAGAATGAGTGCAACATTATCTGCACTCACTCATTATCTGTTTTCCAACCTACCTAGCATTGCCTTGAGTGCTGACACTATCAAAGCAGTGCTAAGTATACTAGTCAGAAAACAGAGCGTGGGGGAGAGGGATACCCACTAATATATTAACCTAGAGCTGCAGGCAGAGATGAGGGTGATTCTTGCACTGCTTTTATTGGAACATGCAGTAGTCTGCAAAGCAAAGTGTAGGAATGTCAAGCCCTGCTGTGGGTCATCGGGGATGTTTGTTTGTTTGTTTGTTATTTGGTTTTTAGGAGCATTGGCAACTAAGGCCATATTGCTCCGGGATATGCGGTGGTAATTCCCTGACCGTTCCGCATTCTCCGTATTTGGTGGTGATGGGCTCGAACCCCAGTCTATTCAAGAAGCATGTGCTACGCACTGTTGCTCCTTCCCACCTGGCTACAGAGGCGCCGGTCATCGGGGAACATGTAAACAAGTGGTCCTTGAAGTTTTCACAGACATTCTCTCATATATATCAGACAAGCTATACTTGCTATCTAGGAGTCTAAAACACTAATGGAACTGATATTCGAGTGACATTCAAGTCAAGTGGGCCCAATTTCGGCAAAGTCCAGACAGTCTGTGACAGCCAAATCCTCTGCTTGCACCTTCACGATGGTGGGACTATTAATAATCCTGGGTATAACCTCCATGCACAAGCACACTGTAGGTGACTACCCAGCTGCTTACGTTGGTTCACACCTGGGTAGTCACCTGGGTAGGTGACTACCCAGGTGTGAACCAACGTAAGCAGGGGCTGAGGTGTGGTGCCCACACAACATGTAGGAATGGCGTCCCTCTGTGTTACCAGACAATACGAGGTGGGTTTTTTTTTTTTACTAGGTGGCAGATGACTCATCAAATATGCAATACCACCATTTTGCTTATTGGAGGCTTGAAATGGTGGAACCCATGTTTAGTCTCCAGAGCTAAGTTCTGGTCAACCCATCCCCATCATCATTCTTCTCTTTCTTGGCGATTCCCTTTTACTTTATTTCTCTCTCTCTCTCAGGATAACTCAGAAATTTTTTTGGCTGGTGCAGCATAAGCCTCAGGCTTCCTTGCACTATATGGCTAGTAATAATAATCTCTTCCTGATGACTTTTGAGGTTATGATGGAGATCATGGCGAGATCCAATCTTCCTAACATTTCAAGGGTACAGCTCTAAAACGGTGTTCACAGGCCGGCTGCTAGTTAGTACACTGGACCAAACCTATTGGTAACTCTTTAGGAGGTTTCCGGATCAGCTAGTTTATAACCATACAGGGGGGGGTGCATTGTCGAGGCCACGAAATGTCAAGGGTCCGGGTATATTCTTACCATGTGTATGCCATATCCAAAAATTTTCTTACTTCATAAAACAATTCCCACACCCTCACTTTTTCTTATTATTGAATACACCATGAATTGTCAAACTAATACAGCAAACTTATCTGCCAAAAGATCTAAACCTCCCAAACACTTCCTAGTTCATTTCACAAATATACGTGGTCTCAGTTCTAATTTCAATGATGTCCATTTCCACTTGCAGTCTGCCAAACCCCATGTACTTTTTCTGACAGAATCTCAGCTATCAGTTGATTCAACCACTGCTCATCTCAGTTGCCTAAATTATTCGCTGTATGATTCCTTTCGCCTCAAAGGTGGTACTTGTGCATATGTCCATTCTGATATTCTCTGTCAGAGACTTGGTAATTTGGAATCCCCTCTTTTTGATCTTCTCTGGCTTAAAATCTCTCTACCTCATTTTGTCAAATTCATCTGTTGTCTCTACTGTTCTCCCAACTCCTGTAATCACTTGGAGCTCTTTGACTTCCTCTCTATGCAACTTGACTTTCTCAAGTCCAACTTTCCTAACAGTGAGGTAAATTTCCTTGGTGATTTTAACATTCACAACTCCAGTTGGCTTCCGTTTTCTAGTCACACCGACCCAGCTGGTCAAGATCCTGAGCGATTACTTTTGCTTTTGGCTTTTGCAATTACTAATGACCTTGCACAGATTGTTCATTTACCTACAAGAGATGTCGGTAGGTGGCACAGACACGGTGAAACGGTTGTTTTAAGTGCTCCTGATTGTCACTCGATTTTTATAGTATAAGTGAATGTTAAAAGGTTCTCACATGTTACAGTGCAACGGCCAAATGGTTCTACCTCTCCCATGGTGAGTATCTCCCGGATCCGTTTATTCTAATGCTTTCAAATTGTGTGGAAGTTTAATCGAACCAGGCACGTTCTGCAGTGGAAGATCGTCGTTTTCAGCAGTTCAGATTTCTGCCTACTGGATTGCAGCTCCAGTCAAGGTCAGAGGAGTGATAATTCCCCCCTCAGATGAAGTCTCTTAAAGTGACGTCTCTCCGTAGGGCGAAGCGACATACAGCGTCAGTCACAAAGCCCTTGCACAGTGCCTAATGGAAAAGGCGGCTTCATGTTCCTGGAAAGCTTTGACGATCCTCCCCCATACAAATTTCTGTCGTCCAAAATGTCGGATTATAGTGCTTCAATAGCCGAGTTGTCTTGTGAATTGACTTTCTCTGAAGTTCCAGACACCAGTTTCAAGGAACCTCTAGCTATGATGGAAAAAACACCGGAAGACAAATTTCCCCCTATAAAAGGACCTTTAAATTCTACTCATACGTTTAATGATGCTCAAGATTGTGAACAAACTGGTAGTGCAGCTATTCTTGACTATCTTTTTGGATTAAAAGCATATATGCTTGATGTTTTTATAGAGGGCTCTACTGTGACACCTCTTATGTTTATTGAGATGTCCAAAAACTGGAACAATATGGAAAGGTTAGTGATAGATCTAACTATAGAGAATGAAAAGTTGAGAACAAAATTAAATGATCTTAAAATTCAGAGGAAACAACAAAATGTCTTGCCAACCGTTCTGGCTCCCACCTATGCGGGTGTGGTTACCTTAGTCGCTGGCAAACAATCTCAGAGTATTGTTAACTTACCGGATGTTCAAACAAAGCACGTACTCATAGTTAAAGCAAATGCAGATAGTAATTGTAAAACTAGTGAGGAAGTTAAAGCTCAAATTTCTAAAAGTCTTAAACCTGAATTTAAAAAATTAAAGATTAAATCAATAAGAAAAATAAGAGAAAAGGGAGTTCTAATCGAAACTGACAACAGCAAGGATCTAAATAAACTTAAATCCTGCCCTAAGTTCAAGGAGTTAAAATTCTCTGTGGATTCCCCTAAAAAATTAAATCCCACTGTCATAATATATGACATACCTAAAGATGTCAATGACTCTGATTTTCTGAAGGACTTATTCAATAAAAACCTTGTGGATCATGGGATTTCCCAGGAAGATTTCGAGTCCGTTAAGGTTTGTTTTAAAATCAGGTCTCGGAACAAAAACAATCAAAATTGGGTTCTTGAGATCCCAAATAAAATTAGGAAAGCATTTTTGGCTTCAAATCGCAAGGTTTTTGTTGGATGGTCTGTCCATGGTATGAAGGATTTTTTTCACAGCATCACGCTGTTTTAAATGTCTTGGCTATGGACACTCGGCTAAAAACTGCCACCAGTCCGAGTTTACCTGCGAACATTGCGGTGACCTGGGTCATCAAATTCAAGACTGTTCTAAAATGGAGGAACCTGTTATTTGCCCAAATTGTCGGCTTAAGAAGAGAAATGCGAACCATTCCTTCAAGAATGTTAAGTGCCCTGAGTTTGTGAAAGCCCAAGAGGTAACAAAAATTCAGACCGACTTTACCTAACTCTGGAATGTCTTGTGTATATACTTTACAGTTAAATTGTCAACGATCTTTATCGGTTTTAAGTGATCTTTCTAAGTTAATGGTCAAATACAAATTTCAACTTTTAGGGTTACAAGAACTGTATTCTTATAAGGGTGTCGTCAAGGGCCTCCCTCTCAGCTGTCGCATTATCTCTTCAAACCCTGTTACGATCGGTGACCATGGTAACATCACCAGGGTTTGGGCCACCCTGGTGGTTGCTGACCCCCTCACATTACTGTAACAAAAATTTCTAGTCTTTGCACCACACATGCCGCATGTGCATGCTTGGAAGGCTGTTTTGGAAAAATTTATGTGGTTTCTCTGTATGCTCAATGTAGTCAGGCTGGGCAGGCCATAGAGCCATTTCTAAATTACATGAAAGACATTTTGATCTGTTTATCTGATTATCCCGTCATTTTTATGATGGATGCTAATGCTCACTCCCAGCTTTGGAATAGCCCTACTACAGACTCTAAAGGTGAGCTTTTGTAGAAGCTTATTCAGTCCAATTATCCTCACTCTGTGGAATACCCCAGGCCATCCGCCTACTTTTGTTTCTTCTCTGAGTCAATCTTATACTGACATTACCCTTTCAAACTCTACTCTTGGTTATGGCATTTCCAACTGGCTTAGCCATACTTCATGGTGCTCGAGCAACCACAATGTCATCACTTTTATGATCAATTTAAGCAACAATCCTAGGGTTATTAGGTGCTCTTTTGACTTCCCGCGGTTTAAGACAAAACACATTGATTGGAATATCTTTGATGTAAAAGTACATGAGCTTACTTCAGAAGAAATTATCGTCCAACTTGGCTCGCTTCCTGTTGATATGCAGGTTTCTAGGGTTCAAGAGATTCTAATCACCGTCTGCGAGTCCACTCTAAAAAAGAAAAAACAAAAAATGAATAGTGTTTCATGGTGGACCCCAAATCTCACAATTCTCAGAAGAAACTTACAAAATGCTCGCTGTAATTTTCAGAGAGCAAAGAGAGCTAACAGGCCCAGAGATGAGATTGACAGACTTGGTGAGTTGTATAAATCCAATAGAAGGAGTTATTTCAATACCATTTTCCAAGAGAAGAAACTTGCCTGGGCAAGGTTTGTTTAGCATAACATAAATGAAGATCCGTGGGGATTACCCTACAAACTTGTTACTAACAAGGTTCATCCCGGCGATGTTCTTTCTTCTATTATTGTAAATGGTAATGAAACCCTGGACTGGAGTTTTTCCATAAATGCTATCTTGGACGGCTTGCTCCATGAAGATACTGCCTCCTGTGAAAACACCATCCAAACTACAATGAGATTAGATCATTTTTCTTACCAAGGGCCCCTGAACCGAAGCTCCTTTTACGGATACTGAGTTGGAATCTGCTATCTCAACCTTAAGGGATAGTAAATGTCCTGGACAGGATCTCCTTGAGGTTTCTGTACTTAAAAGATTTTGGAAAAATTGCCCATTAATTATATTAAATCTTTTGAATGCTTGTCTGTCTTAGGGATTATTCCCGCTGGCTTGGAAACAGGCTAGACTTAAACTTCTGCTTAAATCCTTTGACAAACCCTCCAATGATCTTGCCTCTTACAGGCCCATTGTACTGCTGCCCATCCTTGGCAAAGTCTTGGAAAAATTAATTGTTTCTCGTCTTCTAAATTACTATTTAGACAGAAACCTAAGTTCCCCACTTCAATTTGGCTTTACACGTGGAAAGTCTTCCAGTTGATGCTATTTGTCAGGTTCTGAGTTCTGTTCAAAATTCCAATTCTAAATATGTCCTCAGTCTCTTTGTTGATTTCCAAGGGGCATTCGACACTGTTTGGCGACCAAGTGTCCAGGCGAGGTCCAGAGAGGCAGGGGGTTCTGCTCCTATTTACCGTCTCCTTTCGAATTACTTTGATTCTCGCAGCATCACAGTTTCCTCAGGATTCTGCTCTGTCTCCAGATCTGTTTCTAGGGGCTGCCCTCAGGGCTCTGTTCTTGGCCCTGTGTGCTGGAACATGGTCCTTGATGGGTGGCTCTCGGTTGGTCGAGACAACATCCTTCAGACAGCTTATGCAGAAGACCTTGCTATTCTGATTTTTGGTAACTCCTGGCAGGAGCTAGAGTGCAGAGCAAATGAAGTTCTAGGACTTGGATATCTGGTGTCAAACATAAACTTCAAATCTCGACTAATAAAACAAAACAAACGTTGTTAAAAGGCTCTCTTGATGTGAATAGACCACCTGTTATTAAGTTGAATGGAGAAATGATTAGGAGTACTCGGCAGCATAAATACTTAGGAATTTATTTTGATGACCATCTTAATTTTAATTACCATGCAAAATATGTACTTCAGAAAATAAAAGCTATGACCTATAAAATTATTAAGGTTACCAGGAGTACTTTTGGTGTAAAGAAATCTTCCATTAAATTATACTACTCTTATATATTTATACCAATTGTGTGTTATGTGCAGAAGGTCATGTAAAATGCTGTGGGCAGACCCATAACTAATTCCCACTGCATTTGCAATGAAATGAATTGTCACACGTCTGTCACTCAGCACCAGCTGCTCAACCTTTGCAACTGTCTCACTGTCTGTGTATGTTGATGACTGACCTTCCTTCTCTTGGCTCATCAAAGACACTTGTACAACCGCACTGGAACTCCTGTTTCCAGTGCGGATAATTCTGCCCATTGACAGCTTTCATTTCTTCATTAATTTCCTGAGCTTTCTTTCCCTGCAAATACAGGAACTTGATCACTGCTCGATACTCCACTTTATCAACCATAGTGTCCTTCCTCAGATTCCAGGCTCGACCTCTGGTGTATGATCACCTATGGGATGAATATACAGTCTACATATTCAATAACCATCACGTGTTGGTTATCGAATATGTAGACAACTTATATTAAAAACAGCATCTTCCTACTGATGTTTTATCAAGGTCAGGGTATGAACTTTTTATACCCCCTCGTACTTATGTTATAATACTTAAAATATTCTTCACTCATCATGAACAATGTGTTATCTGATTTCTGCGTGAAATACCAACATGAAATCCAGGGAAATGTCAGAAGTGTATCTTCTAGGCCTTACGAATGTGAAAAATGCTCATAGCTAGATGTGTAAGTTTCGTGAAGGAAATGATTCCTGTGAGAATTAAGCATGTGACCCAAGATGTCAAACCAGTTGTTCTGAGGACATTTGCTGGGTTGAGGAAACAGTTTTGGGTGACAGAAGATTAACAATGGATGAAGTTGCAACAGCTATAGACATTTATGTTAGCATTAGCATTAGTAGAGGCATTTGATGCAAGAAAGCAAGCTTATGCAGCATCAGCCAAAAAAAAAAAAAAAAAACCACTTCCACTTCACCCCTCTGTTCGTTCAAAATACCTGTCCAGCTGAGCCTTAAACTTATTTAGGCTATCAACCTCCACCACAAGGGATGGAAGTCTGTTCCACCAACCAACCACCCGCTGGCTAAAGGCAAATTTCCGCACGTCTATCCTACATCTGTCTTTCCTCAATTTGAATTTATGCCCTCTCAGGTGATTTTTCTGAGCTAGAGGAAGAATCCCATCAGCATTGAGCATGCTTAAACCATTCAAGGCTTTATACACCTCTATCAGATCACCTCGCTGGTGCCTAGTCTCCAGACACTGTAATTTGCAAAACTTAAGCCTTTCTTCATAAGAGCACCCCTTTGTTCCATTCACTAATCTTGTTGCCCTTCTCTGTACTCGTTCCAGCAGCTCTACATCCTTCTTGAAATGAGGCCTCCAGACCTGTATACAGTACTCTAGGTGTGGCCTGACCATCGCCTTATACAATGGAATAATCACCTCCTTATCCCTGCTGGAAAAATTCCTGTATATCATTGACAATACTCCATGAGCTACTCTTGCAGCCCGTCTGCACTGCTCAGAGAACTTCATATCTGCCTGCACAACCACCCCCAAGTCCCTTTCATTCTCTACCACTGTCAGTGTTGTACCACAGAGTTGATACGTTGCTCTGGGGTTGCTGTTTCCCATGTGTAGTACTTTACATTTGTCAATGTTAAACTTCATTTGCCACCTCTCAGCCCATCTGCTCAACCTTTCCAGATCCTGTTGCAGCAGCATAGTGTCAGTAGTGTCCTTGACAACCCTGCCAACCTTCGTATCGTCTGCAAACTTGGACATTAAGCCCGATATACCATCATCAATATCATTTATAAATACAGAAAACAATAATGGACCCAACACTGAGCCCTGAGGGACTCCACTAATAACATCAGTCCACGATGAGCAGTGTCCATTGATTACCACTCTCTGTCTTCTCCCCCTCAACCACCCCTTTATCCATAGCAGCAATTTGCCTCCAATGTCACACTGCTCCAATTTGTGTAGCAGTCTTCCATGTGCAACAGTATCAAAAGCCTTTCTAAGATCCAAGTATATAATATCAAAGTTATTCCCTGCATCCAGTTCTTTTGTGACTGCATCATAGTATCCAATCAAGTTGGTCAGGCAAGACTTCCCCTTAACAAAACCATGCTGTGTCTGAGCTATAACTGAAGTCTTGTCTAAATGATCCTGCAGTGCTTCTTTAACCAGTGCCTCCATTAATTTTCCTGGAACAGAAGTTAAGCTCACAGGTCTATAATTACTTGTGTCAGCCTTTGATCCTCCTTTGTGAATTGGGGTCACATTTGCACATTTCCAGTCTATGGGTACCTCCCCTGAGTCCAAGGAAGCTCTCATAATTATGGCTAAGGGTTTGCTTACTTCCTTTGCTGCCTCCTTTAATATAACTGGATAGATCCCATCCACCCCGGGTGCCTTTCTTGTGTTTATCTTCAACAGTTTCTCCTCCACTTTACTCCCAGTTATTTCAAGATTCTGTAGCTTACTGCTAGAGTTGAATACACCTCTGGCATTCCCCTCGCTGAATAACTCCTCATGTGTGAATGTCGATGCAAAATATTCATTTAGTTTGTTAGCTACCTGAGCAGGATCATCAACACTTGACCCATCAATATCAAGTGGACCAATCTGATTCATCCCCTTCCTTCTAGAGTTTACATAAGTAAAGAACTCTTTGCTGTTTTTCTTTGCATCCCTTGCCAAGGATTTCTCGTAATCTGCCTTCGCCTGCCTAACCTCCTTTGTAACTTGGTTGCATATCAACTTGTATCTATCATAGGCTTCTGTGTCATGTGTTAATTTGTATGTATCCCATGCATTTTTCTTCTCTGCCATATGCCTCATTAGTTCATCTGACATCCATTTTGGCCTAAACCTTGAACAATATTTCTTAGTTGGTATGTAAAGCCTAGTAGCTTCCAAGATAAGTTCTTTGAATGCTTCCCATTTTGAATTTGCTGTTGGTAACATCATCAGTTGGTCCCACTGTATAGAATTTAAATACTGTCTCAGTCCATCGTAGTCGCCTTTACGGAAGCAATAACCCTTCCCTTTACCCCTAATGGTAGTTACCTCTTTGAGTAAATCCCACTTCAGCACACTGATCACTGCCACCTAGTGGTTCATTTATCTGCAGATTCTTAATGCATGAAGAATCACTGCTGATAATCAAATCAAGAGTATTACTCCCTCTAGTTGCCTCCCGAACATGCTGATGTAGAAAACAATCATCCAATAAATCCACAAAATCCCTGCTAGTGTGTGAGTAACCAGCCCCCAAAATCCAGTCAATATCTGGGAAATTAAAATCTCCCATTATAAGACACTCTGATTTACTGGCCCACTCTATTTCCCTGTACAGTTCCTTGTTATACTCATCAGAGTCATTAGGCCTATAGCACACTCCTACTCTCAATTTTGATCTCCCAATGTTTATGTCACACCAAACTGACTCCACACTGCACTGTCCAGCGATGTCAACTGGCTTCACTTCCTTGGTTTTTATGTGTTTCTTAACTAATAGCATAACACCTCCCCCCTTCCTATCCTGTCTATCCTTTCTGTAGACGTTGTACTCCCCAAATTGCAGTTCCGCATCCCTTATATCTGTGTGACACCACGTCTCTGATATCCCAACAATATCTGCCTTCGATGTTTTGAGCAATACCTCAAATTCATCAAATTTATTTACTAAACTCCTAGCATTGGTGTACATGCAAGTATACCTGCACCTGTTTCTATTCTTAGCTACCCTAACACTACCCATGTGTTTACTTGTACCGCAATGGCTCCTAGCAGTGTCTGAAATACCATGCATCTTGTTTTTCAGGCTTCTGCTCATTCTAATAGAAGCAGTGCAAGAATCTCTTTCACCTCTGCCAGTGGCTACTGTCAATCTATTGGTCTTTGTCTCCCCCCAAGCTAGCAGTTTTCCGACCCACCTAACACTGCCTCGATAGCATCAGCAAATATTCTTGCACCCTTTCTATTTAAGTGTATCCCATCCCTGTAGAAGCAATCTCTCCTGTTAACAAGTACAGTCCAGGCTGAAAAAAATTCTACCCCTTGAGCCTTGCACAATCTTTCCAGGGCCGAATTGATCGACAAGGCTCTCATCATATACTCCCTCCTATCGTGTCTGGGCAGAATTGCAGACACTTTCAAATTCAACCCTAATTCTCGACTTTTGTTCAACAGTGACCTGTACTTGTTAAGTAATTTCAACTGCCGGTCTCCTACTCTTAATATTATTAGTGCCAACGTGTACAACTATATCACCTTTTGTGCCCTTAAAAGATGATATTCGCTCTACAACGTCATCAACCTTTGCCCCTGGCAGACATACCCTGGTCCTGTTCCACCTATCTTTTTTACAAAGCATGTTCCCCGTTTCCCTGACAATAGAGTCACCAACAACTACTAGTTCCTTCGGGACCAGCGCATTCTGCCTTGGGGGTTGTCTCTGTGTCACGCGATGCCCAAGTGCAAGCTCTGGCGTTGATGTGGGCAGCTGAGAGCTTGATGGGCCCCTCAATTTAGTTTCTTCGAGGGCATCCACCCTGTCCTTCAAGCTCTCATATAGGCCCATAAGAACGCCGAGTTGCTGCCTGATATTGATACACTCCTTGCATCGCGCACACACAAAGACATTCCCCTTGGCAGTATCATGTCCCGTACCCGATTGCTCTGCAAACATCAAGCAAACAGTGCATTTTATAAGGCTGTGAGTCAGAGGACAACTGCCCCCCTCAGTTCTGCTCTGAGCCACAGCACTTCCATTAGCTTGAGCCTTTTGCTTTGCTGCTCTGGTCTGAGTCATGATTCTATTAATTTATTAATTAATTATGTTATGTTATTAATTATATTACGTTTGTAATCTAAGTCGTTATATGTATTTATTTAAACGTACAATTTAACTGCTAACGAAGTTCAACTAACGCTATCTAGTACGGTATATAACCTACGGTATATCTAGTACGGTATCACAATGGCGGGAAAGTTACTAATGGTAGCGGTAGTTACGAACACGTGGAAACCCTTACCGATACTTTTACAAGGCCGAGTAAAGAATAAATACACCAAATTAATCAAAAAATCACAAAATAATGTTATACTACTAAATTTAAATCAAAAGTTTTAGAAAAACAATAATTTCAAATCAATAAATAAGAAAAATCCACTTAGCGGCTTGGAACACGACCGTCACTAGTAGCCTCGTCAGCAGACTCCTTAGATCTATGCATACTATACTATACTATACTCTATGAATATCTCAGAATGTGCAAAGTGTCAGCTCAGTAGGTTCCATTTTGTTCCTGGCAGCTTTGTCAAGAACAAAATGACAATCGTGCCAATTTGTGTGAAGCAATGCTCACTCAAAGTTGTGCAGTGAATGGATCTTTTCCTTGATCGTCATGACATGAGACATGGGTTCCACTCTTCAAACCAAAAACGAAATGTCAGTCTGCCTGAAGGAAGCACACTGATTCACCACTACCCAAAAAAAGTTCCGTGTTGCTGCAAGTGCAGAGAAAATAATTTTTACTGTCTTCTGTGATATTGATAGAATAATCATTACACATTGTGTACCCAAAGGCACTAACAGTAACAGTAAACTCATATGTTCTGAAGAAAAAGTTCCTCCAACACTTCAGAAAAAACATCCACAAAGACTGAATCGCATTTGTTTCCATCAGGACAACGCTTCACCCCATCATTCTGGAAATGTGCAAAATTTTTTTGAAGAAAACAAATTTGAAGCTATCCCACATCCCATACTCATCTCACCTTGCACCTAGTGACTTTTTGGTTGTTCCCAATGATGAAGAATGCTCTTTGTGGGAGAAGATCTCCTAGCTGACAAGCAGCTGCTTCTGCATTTACCAGGGCTGGACATACCTCCAATGAAAGCTTTCCTCTGGCCTTCAACAGCCTGGTAGAATTTTTTTGAAAAATGTGTGCAGCTTTTATTCACAATGTGCTTACATCATTCCATTCATATCTGTTACTCCATGCTGGTTTACTGACAGGTCACAGTTTAAGATTATATACCTCTAGCAGAGCATCAGGTGTGGGATCTCGACCCCTGAATTTCTGACAGGTCACAGTTTAAGATTATATATCTCTAGCAGAGCATCAGGTGTGGGATCTCGACCCCTGAATCTCCTGAATGCTTCAGAAGAATGACACCCACCACCTAAATTCAAAAATGTATGAAGGAACCTCTTGCCAACCACTTTCACTTTATCCTCATTATTTATTCCTGCTTCTATGAATGCCTTGAATACATCTGCTGCTACCATCTCACCCCACTGGAAAGAGTAGTAAGAAGCTGAATAATCATCACAAAAGATGAGTGGAAAATTACACAGATGAGAATCTCTTTTATCCAACTGAAAGGGCATGTATTCTGCCCAAATGTTTTTCATTACATCTAGCCAGAAATCTCTTTTTGTAAGCAATTCCAAGTCAACGGCACTATAATACAATTCTTTAGTTAAATGGAATCCTGACATGTGACAACGGATATTACATAAATTCTTATGTATGTCTATCGGGAGTGGTTGTTTTGTATCTACATGGCTGCTAAGTGAAGAAGCAGTCTCATAATGATATAGCCAGTGAACCATAAATTTGGAACAAATTTCTACAGCATCCCACTCAACATTATTTAATCCAGCTATTTCACTATAAGGAACAACAGACAGGCAGTGCTCCAACAGATGTCCAAACTTTTCAAACAGCACAGTCACATCTTTGAAAGAAAGAAGTGATGGTCTTCCTATAACAGGCCTTGGAAAGTTAAATATTAAGTATGCTACTGGATCAATATTCAGAATATTGCTTTTAGTTCTACAGGAATTCATCCATGCACCATACAGTTTCTCATCAGGTTTACAGTAGGGATCAAGATAAAAATATGCCACACAGTTATCTTTTTCATCATAAATCTTATAAAATTTAACATCTTCATCCCAGACATCTGTTTCACCAGTTGCGTCCTTGAATGATATGCCAAAGAGTTTATTGCACAAATTAAAAAGTCCTTCTAACACTGTTGGAAGAGGAAAATACTGCCTACATACATATTCATCTACACTGTATAAACAGTTTCTTTGTCTTTGTGCCCAATATGGTATATCCCATAATTCCAAATTTGAACTAAATCCAAATTGATTTGCAAATTCCTGAAGAATGGATAATTCCTTTTTTGCTGCTTGTTTACTAGCAATTGACAGTGTTGCTATCATTGCGTGTACATTTCCTAAATTCCCAGCCATTTTTGTTTCCATTGACATTTCTGCAAAATTTTCATATCCTAGAAGTTTGGCCTGGTCATGCCTGTTGAATCGTAGTTCTTCAATTTCAATGCTGTTATTGAAGTCTCCATCAAGTGCAGATGCTCTGGTAACAGAAGCAAACCAAATATTCCATCGTAATAAACTGTCATCACAGTATTCCAAAAATGGGTAATAAATATAAGGATTCAAAGTAACAGTCCATGGCCCAGCAGAAGGATTAGTAGGATCTTTAGCCATCAGTCTAATTATTTCATCAGGAAATTTTCTTATAACTTCAGGATTCATAATCTGATGATAAAATGCTCCTACTGAGTGCTCCATTTTTGACTTATATAATTTTTTATGTTGTGTGATATTTCTCCATGTTGTATGCAGATGATCCAATTTATAGCCAGTCAGTTCAATTCCATTTAACTTGGCTTCTAGTAACTGTTTATCTATTAAACGCTGCATTGCTTCTGAATATGTTGCCTTTTTTGCTTTAAGCTCTTTAAATGCATGATAAATAGGTGAACTCTGAAATCTTTTGACTCTTGCCTGTAACATACGAGGATAAAGTGTTTCATAAATATGAGCAATGCTTTTAGAATGCTTAACAACAAACAGATTTCTTAATGTACTCCAAGCATAATCAAGTTGCACTGAAAGCTTTTCCAAGGGATCAACAACTGAAGAAAAAGATTTTTCATGGTTCTTACATTTTAGGGCTTCTTCCTGTTCTGAAATTCCAACCTCATAATCAATCACAAGTTTTCCAATGGCATTTATGCAATTTTTATTGTTCAGTTCTGAAAACTGAGGGAACTGAGTCAATCTAAGCAATGGATTATGTTCAGGAGACTCTTCTGGTAATTCCGGAATCCTACACAACAAAGTACTTGTTCCTTCGAAAAACAAAATTTCTAAATGAAATTAAACTCTGATAAAAGAGTCTGCGATTGCCTAAGAAGAGCAAATAAACAGACATGACAAAGTAACTTTTATAAAGAAGTCAACAGCAATCTGAATATCAAGATGAGTACAGTAGTAAAATATCTTATTACTCTGTCAGTAGTATTTTTAGTAGACTATGTTGAAAACTGAAGCAAGTATCACCTGTGTACCTTGTGTATTTTATTAGAAATAAATTTGGAGACCTTATAACTTGAATGCACCTCGTGAATGATCTTCATACATGACTGCATGTAGGCCATTCACTTGGCAGTGAGTGGTGCAACAACAAAATTTTTCTATTCTGCTCATCTTGCAATCTAAGTCTACAATTCTTTCTTCAGTGATTTTTAATGACATCCAAGCATTTTGGTTTGGTTGATACATAGTTGGCAATGTCTTCAAACCTTTCAAGCATCATGCTTCTGGACTTTCCCAATGATTATGAAAGGAAATTCTCTATGCCAAAAATGTTTTCTGCTAGGAAAATGGTAATCCATTGTTTTGTCTCTTTTCTGCCACTACATTTCTTGTCTTTAAATGTAAGCTTTTTATCTAGAAGTATTCAATTTTGTCAGCATTAAAGATGCTGTTCTGGACATATATCAGCAAAACATTTTGAAAACAACTCTTGTTCCATTTCTTCTAACCGGTGTCAATAGTGCCACTTTTGCTGCACACTTTCTTTGAAAGATAACCCAGAACAAGTCTTAAATTTCAGGAACCATCCATCAGCACACAAACAATTGGCACCAATAATATTAAAAGTAAGAGATCTCAGGACGTACTTAAAAAGACAGGGTAATGTTGGCAAAAAGTCGCAAGTTAGGAATGAATTTGAAAGTGTCTGCAATTCTGCCCATACATGCTAGGAGGGAGTATATATTGAGAGCCTAGTCGATCAATTCGGCCCTGGAAAGAATGTGCAAGGCTCATGGGGTAGAATTTTTCTCGGCATGGTCTGTACTTGTTAACAGGAGAGAATTTTTTTTTTACAGGAATGGGATAAACTTCAGGTGCAAGAATATTTGCTGATGCTATCGAGACAATGATAGGTGGATTAGAAAACTGCTAACTTGTGGGGTAGACTAAAACTAAAAAATACACAGACTAAAAGCTTAACAAGAGCTGCAGGCAGAGGTGAAAGTGATTCTTGCATTGCTAGTATTGATACAAGCAGCAGCCTGGAAAGCAAGGTGTCTGAGATTTCAGAAACCTTGGCCCTGCAGTGGGTCACCATCGAACAAATGAATACACAGGCTGTGTTAGGGTAACTAAGAATAAGAACATGTGCATGTACATAAATGCTAGGAGCATTATAAATAAATTTGATGAATTTAAAGAACTGATTAAGTCGTCGAATGCAGACATCATAGGAATAGCAGAGATGTAGTGTCACTCAGAATAAGTAATACTGAATTTGAATATGGGAAGTACAATGTATACAGGAACGACAGACAGGACAGGATATGTGCTTTTAATTAAGAATATTAAATCTAAGGCAGTGTATCCAGTTGATTTGGTTTATGAGTCCAATGTTGAGTCAGTTTGGTGTGATATACACCGAGTGGACAGAAATCATGGGAAAACCTAGTAACAGGAAGCTCACCTTTTGCCCAGGTAAGGGCAGTCACACGACGAGGAATTGAGTCTGAATGGACCTTTCCATTCGGAGATATACAGAGATGCTGATACACAGAAATGCATATAGACGTACCAGAGTTCCCAACGTGTGCCTGTTGAACACACCCCAGACCATTACCGACCATTCACCTGCCTGAACAGTTCCTCGTTAACATAATGGGTGCATAGCTTCATGCGGTTTCTTCCAGATACGCAGTCCACTCGAAATAACTGGAAACGGGACTCATTGGACCAGGAGACCCATCTCCAATTATTCAAGGTCCAAGGCCCTTTCACCCAGCTAAGGTGTAGAGTCCTATGTCGTGGTGTTAGCAATGGTACTCTGGTGGGTTGGCATTCCCATAACTTATTGCAGCCAATGGTCTTGGTGGAGATGTTTCTGGCATCTTCCTCGTTGAAGTCTGTGGTGATTTGTGAAATGTCATTCTCCGGTTGGCTAAAACAATGCAAGACAGGCATCAACGGCCGTGGTAGATGACTTTCATCAAATACCACCACTTTGCTTATTGGAGGCTTGAAGTGGTGAAACCCATGTTTAGTCTCTAGAGCAAAGTTTCCGGCATCCCCCCTCCCCCCATACTTCTCCTTCAACCCATGCACGGTACTAAGTACTATAGGTTTTGATACCTTTCGTGTTTGGGGTTTTCATAAAAAAAAAAATTAAAAAAATAAAATAAAAAAATAAAAATAAAAAATAAATAAATTAAAAAAAATAATAAATAAAAACTTTTCTCCACCCACAACGCTGTCCACGTGAGATGTTATTCAGGAAATGGTGTATTCCCAAAACACTCTTGATACTATTGAATGGGAAGTGCAATTTCTGTACCACCTCCACGATAGTGACTAATGCGTTGGGCACCCAATTTCAAAGTCAGTTAACTCACAATGTTTATCCATACTGACAATGAATTATCGTCTATGTGAGTGCAGTGTACCTGTATACCTGCCAAGCGATGGGTTCGTCCACTAGCTAGAGGGGAGTGACAGCTTGCCGTTGCCCAGGAATCCCATGAATTCTGTCATTTCAGTGTAAGCATTGGAAAAACTAAATTGAGAGAGGAGTATGTTATACGCCTAATGACTGTGATGAGTATACCAAACAGCTATACAGGGAAAGAGTGGGCCAGCAAATCAGAATGTCTCATAATGTGGGATTTTAACTTTCCAGATGTTGACTGGAATTGTCACTCACACACTAGCAAGACTTTTGTGGATTTCTTGTACAGAAGCATGTTAGAAAGGCAATGAGAGGAAGTAATACTCTTGATCTGATCCGATCAGCAGTGATTCGTCATACATTAAGAATCTGCAGGTAGAAGATCCACCCAGTGGATCTTTTACCTGCAATCAGAGTGTACTAATGTGGAATTTAATTAAAGACATAACTACCATCAAGGGAAAAGCTTTTGCTTTTATAAGGGTGACAACAGAGGTCTCAGACAGATTTTAAATTATATGCAGTGGAACAATGATAATGCTATCATTAGCAAATTCTAAATTGGAAACATTCAAGGAAATAATCATAAAAGCTACTAGGCTTGTCATACTAATGAAGAAATGCTGTTCACGGCTTAGACCGAAATGGATATCAGATGAACCATTGGTACACATTGCAGAGAAGATAATTGCACAGGATGTATATAAATTATCAGGTTATACAACAGCCTAGGGTAGATATAAATTGTAATGTAATCAAGTCACAAAGGAGGTTAGGCAGGCTAAGGCAGACTATGAAAAGTCTGGAAAAACAGCAAAGACTTCTATGCTTATAGTAACATTAGATGGAAGTATTTGAATCACATTGGGCCACTTGATATCTATGGGTTAACTGTTGATGACCCTGTTCAGGTTGAGGACAAATTGAATAGGTATTTTGCATCTATATTCACACATGAAGAATTCTTTAGGGAAAGGGATGTCAGAAGTTTATCAAAGTCTAAGAGGAACAAAAATGATGTTGTGATAACTGAAAGGTAAGTGGAGGAGAAGTTATTGATGATGGACATAAAAAAAAAAAGCACCTGGGGTGAACGAAATCTATCTAATTATATTATGGAAGGCAGCAAAGCAGGTATGCAAACCCTTAGCCATAATTATGAGAGTATCCTTGGATTCGGGGAGGTCCCTATCGGGGGGGGGGGGGGGGGGAGAAGTGCAAATATATCCCCAATTCATAAAGGGGATTAAAATGGCAACATGAGTAATTATAAACCTGTTAAAAATGTAAAAAAAAAAAAAAGTGATAGTGTGAAAATTTATTGGATATTACTGAGACTTCATTCATCTTTCAAGGTTATTATAACAAATGTAAAATAGCATTAGATTCAAAAGAAATTGGCCAGGATTTCCCACATGTTCATTATAACATGTTGGGACATTAAAAAGAGGGTATCTATAAAGAGCTTTGACATTTATAATCAAAATAATTGAATGATTTGCTATAATCAAAATAATCAATTTTGACTTCTCAGTTATGACCATCATTACTTTTTAGAAGCACTAAAATATGGTTACCTGAGGTCCCTGCAGCCACTGTACCTTGGTAAATCAGGCCTTCCCCTGCTTCTTGTATTACATACCAAGAGAAGATACTTCACTGATTTTAAAATTCTAAAATTCCCTTCAGGACCTGATACTCTTCAAACAGATTACCACCCCCCCCGACCCAAATATCTAGTTACCAAATTTTGCAGACCTCACCTGCTAAACTATTCTTCATATGGACTATATTTAGTGCCCCGTGTCAATCTGGTCACCCTTCTTTGGAACCACTCTAGAAATAATATTTTTTCAGATGGAACTTTCAGACTTGAATACAAAACGGTGGGACTACACTTGTTATTTTTTTATTAAGACAATAGTGAGACCACACTTGAAGTGTGGTCTCACTATTGTCTTAATAAAAAAATAACATCCTTCTAATACATAAATATAATATAAATCATAAGTTAAAAGAACATACAATATGCTTATATAATTGCAATAAAATTCACATTACCTTAACACAAAATGATTAATTTGAATTGCCTGAAGTGTGAATGTCACATTTTTTGGAGAACCTGTTGTTATAGCTATAGAAACATTTTGCCTTCCTGGTGGAATTGGTTTGCTACTGCCAAAATAGTTCTGCAATGGGCAAAGTGTGTGGCTAACTTCATGATATTCAAGGCTGTTCAAAGTAATAAAAGATTTTATTTTTTTAGAAAATATGGATAATCATAAACATATATAAAAGACAACTTATAAATATGTATTATTTAAAAATTGAATTTACCACCCTGTTACCAATCTATCTGTAATCAAAAACGTATTCAGGAATAGTCTCACCTTTGATTACTCTCCCATAAATTCAACAAATAACTGATCACACAGCAATTTCCCCATCTATTTCTACACTTATTTTTATTATTTTGAATTAAAGTCTAAAACAATCTGAATTTGTTTTCTGTGTCAACTCCTAACCATCATAAGGGCATGCTATATTGTCAGTACACCTGCTCTGCAGGTCCTGGTAGGGGCACTCCCATTGGACTTTGAAATAATTAAAAGAGGCCCCAACTTCAGAAATAAATCCCAACTAACATCTTAGAGATTACAATAGATCTTGAGGCTGACAACAGCAAACAAGAAAAGAAAAGCATATCAAAGAGGTTCCTGCCTCAGGTAACCCCAGTTTGTCTGGGGACTTTATGCCACATTCTTGCTAACAGGGCATGGTTCCCTAAACACTTAGTTGTGCCAACTGAGTCTCAGCCAGGATCCTAAATGTACCTGTGGAAATGATGAGGATTGGGTACTTGTCTTATATGACTGCCCCAGTTACCATCACCACAGATGTAGACTTCTATCAAAGATTGGACTTATAAACCTTGAGCAATTACTTATCTCTGATGAGACACATTACATAGCCTTCTCTGAATCTGCTCAAAAAATTTTGGGACTAGGAGAAGCAACCATGCTATGAATACCCAAAACTGTGACACCCTCACCTACTCAAACTGAAATGGACAAACCCAAATGAGACTGGCCTGTTACAATGTGTTTCCCAATCAGTAAAAAAGTAAAATTTGTCTGTATATGTATAATATTCACATGGACAACAGATTTTTATGTCTACTTGATCATAAATATATATATATATTTTTTATACGATCTTATTTCATTATTTCATGTGAATTAATTCTTTCTTTCATTAGTTTCATTCATCCATTTAATTTTCTCATTTTATTCTTCCATTAATTCTCACATCAATTATTTCATGTGAATTAATGACATATATATTAATAATTAATGCATGTGCAAATGGATGCACATGTTAATTATTAGTATATGAGTATACGTATTAATTAGTACATGAGTAATATTAGGTATAACTTGATAAAGTGTATGTTCTTGGGATCATGAGTGTCTCTGTGTGTGGTATATATGGAGTGAATGTATGTAATATAATAAATTTATATGAATGAGCAATTATTTATTATGCATTATTAACTGTAGTTTTCATGATAACTTACTTTGTGTGAATTAAAAATGATTGATATAAGTAATAATAATTAATATATATAAAAATGGATGCATGACTGTGAACACAATTAGGTATAAAAGAGTGATAAAGTGTATGTTCTTGGGAGCAGGAGCATCTGTGTGAATATGTATAGTATGCATGTATGGAGTAAATGTGTGTTTAAAGTATGGAAATAGTTGAACAAATGTGGATACATGTGTATATGTGAGCGATATACATTAGCATGTCTGTCTTGTGCTGAGGTGTGGAGAAGAAGTCCACTTAACCTGAAAAAAATATAAATTATGTGCTGTCCCCTCCAGGGTACTGTACTGAGTGTGATAACTATGTGAAAATGGCAAATGCATGTGAATGTCCCATAAGTATTAAATGCTGTACCCTGAATATACAGGGTCATTATAAAGTCCTTGTGCAGTTTTAAATTTTCATAACTTCCTTTCTATACATGATAAAATCAATCTGTAAAATATGTTGGGGCGAAGGTAAAGAAAGCCAACACAAGAAACATCGGATAACTTAAGCGGAAAATGAGTTTCCCGATACGGCACTCTAGCACTGCTTGCTCGGTACACAGACGGTAGGTGTTATCGGTCTGTAGCAAAGTCAAGAACGATATATTGATTGACAGGTAGGTGTGGCAAATGATGTGCTGATTGATGCACGAACACAACACACTATAACATCGGGTTAGTATCATTTTAGTAGCACTCAGAAGCACTAATGGTAACTTGCCCTAATGAACGCTTTCCATAATGGTGAAAAAAGGTCAGGTTACTTCCACTTGAATCCCATGGGAGCTTGAACCCCTCCCAAAGTGGATGGGGTAACCTAACCTTTTTTTTTTAGAATCATATGGACTAGCGCATAAATTGTTTATTAACAAAATATTATTTTTTTATTACTGTACTTTTATTTTTAAAGACACACGCTAAAGAAACAGGTTTCATCAATGATAAAACCACGGTCTGGAAGGCCAAGGACGGGTTGTTAATAGTGAGAGTTATTTAGAAATGCTGCAGAATTACTTTATTCCTGAACTAACATGTTTAGGACTTACAGGTAATACAATGCTTCAGCAAGATGGTGCACCTTGTCACTTTGCTCCCAGTGTTTCTGAATGAAAATTTTATAACAGAGGTAGACTGATCTCTTGGCCACCACATTCATCAGATTTCAGCCCATTGGATTTTTTTCTATGGGGACATGTTAAGACATGTTATTGTTTATTCAACAAAACCTTGCTCTTTAGATGATCTTCAGACTAGTATAACTAATGTGATTCAAGGTATTACTGAAAATCAACTGCAAAACATATTTGTAGAACTTCAGAATCATATCTCATTTTGTATATGTAATGACAGTGGACATGATAAGAATTAACAATCCCAAGAATAAATGCATGTAAAACTGTAATAAATTCTTTCCCTTATCCTTTTTACAGATTGATTTTATCATGTATAGAACGGACATTAACAAAATTTAAAACTGCACAAGGACTTTATAATGACCTGTATATTTAAAACAGTATATTTAAAAAAAATAATATAAAATAAATAAAAAATAATATGTTAGCCATTTTTGCAGGTTAAGATGTGATGTGTATAAATATGAACAAAAGCTATGTCACCTGTGTAAACTTTGCAGTGACTGAGTGTTTGTGGTTAGTATTAAAAAAAATAAAGAAAAAAAGTGACTGTATTGGTAGTCGTTTTTTTATGTGGCATTACATTCATCCTGACCCTGCATGATGATGATGTATGTAAGAAGGCAAATGTGTGAGCGAGTAGGGCTATATGCTGTCTCCAGATGCCCTAAATACAAAATTAAAATAAAAAACTGTTCACTTGTGTATATATAAGTAAGGCAAGTGTATAAAGGGGCTGAGTACTGTAGAGTCTGGGTGATGTTCTGGAAGGCACCACAAATCAGACTGGAGTAGGGGGAATCTATCAGGAAACCTCTCCCACTAAGATGACACCATGCCTCTTCCCTCCTTTGAAGCATGATGTGGCAACTGCTGACACTGGCTTCACCTGGCCTGGCCAGTGTGGGATTTCATACAGAGAAGCACTGTATGTGGCTTTGTTCCCCCAGAATCCGTATTTCCTGTCCCCACCTCCCTTTCCAAACTTTTCACCGGGTGGCCTTAACCACCACAAACCTTTTCTGCTCCCTAACAGCCCCCCATGGAGCCACCCTCAACAGGGCTGTCCATCTGTCCCTTTGACTTCTCATTTCCAGGTGGAAAGTCTTCCTATCATCCACCTTTTTTATCTTCACCCCCTTTTCTCCGACACTTGAACTATTACCCCCCCCCACACTATTTCCAATAAAAATTTCTGGGTTTTTTCCCCCCTCTCCACCTCTGGGGCCATCCTTACAAGCTCAGGCACAGTCCAGTATTTGCCCCTGCCAGAGACTTTATAATTAAAGCCATATCTAATGTCAACAGTAAAGGGAAAGGCTTTTGCTTTCATAAGGATGACTACAGAGGTCTCTGACAATATTTAAATTGTGTGCAGTTGGAGGAACCAATGATGTTACCAACAGCAAATTTCTAAATGGGAAGCATTCAGGGATGTAATCAAAGAAGCTACTAGGCTCTTCATGCCAGACCTGTTATCTTAATGACCGTTCAAGGCTTAGACCTAAATGGATGTCAAATGAACTACTGAGACATGTGACAGAGAAGAAAAGTGCATGGAATGCACATAAATTATCAGGTGATACAGAAGCCTATGGTAGATATAAAGTACAGCAGAATGAAATCAAGTCACAGAAGAGGTTCAGCATGCTAGGGCAGAATATGAGAAGTCTTTGGAAAAGAATGCAAAGAAAAAAAGCAGACTTCTATGCTTATATTAACAGTAGAAGGAAGGGGTTGAATCATATTGAGCCACTTGATGTCTATGGGTTAACTGTTGATGACCCAAGCTCATGTTCTAAACAAAGTGAATAGGTATTTTGTACCTACATTCATACGAGGTATTCTTTAAGAAAGGGGATGCAAGACGTTTATCAAACTAACGAGGAGCTAAATGACTTTATGATAACAGAAAGGAAAGTGGAAGATAAATTATTGAGGATGGACATAAAAAACGCACTTGAGGTGAATGGAATCTATCCAATTAAATTAAGGGAGAAAGCAAAGGAGGTACGCAAACAATTAGCCATAATTATGAGAGCATCCTTGGATTCTGGGTTCTGAAATCAACCTTCACAACAAGTTGCCATGATACTATTATTATTATTATTAGCAGCCATATGGTGCAAGGAAGCCTGAGGCTTAGGCTGCACCAGCCAAATTTTCCGCGTTATCCTGAGAGAGAGAGAGAGAGAGAGAAAAATCAGAAATAGAAGGGCACCACCAAGAAAGCAAGAAAGAAAAAATGATATCCAGCTCAGGACCCTGGGTTTTCCAAGCCCATACTCACCAGATGTGAGCTACAGCAATACTTCTCAAGAATTGCAATCCCCAATTCATAAAGGGGGATCAAAATGTAATTAACCTAACTGCCCTCTTCTGAATGGAATCAAGAAGCCTGAGAGAGGTTTTGGGGAGCACCACCCCAGATGTGGGAACAATATCCCATGGCAGGGCGGATTTGCGATTTATACAGACTGAGCAGCTGTTTGGAAGAAAAGTAACGCCGAGAGCGAAAGAGTAAACCAAGTTTTTTAGATGCAGAGGAAGCAATATTTGTAATGTTATTTGTAATGTAATGCACTAATGATATTAAGAGTAGGAGACCGGCGGATTTACTTAACACGTACAGGTCACTGTTGAAAAAAACGCGTGAATTAGGGTTGAATTTGAAAGTGTCTGCAATTCTGCCCAGACACGATAGGAGGGAGTATATGATGAGAGCCGTGTCGATCAATTCGGCCCTGGAAAAATTGTGCAAGGCTCAAGGGGTAGAATTTTTTTCAGCCTGGTCTGTACTTGTTAACAGGAGAGACTGCTTCTAGACGGATGCGATACACTTAAATAGATAGGGTGCAAGAATGTTTGCTGATGCTATCGAGGCAGTGTTAGGTGGGTCGGAAAACTGCTAGATTGGGGGGATACAAGGACTAATAGATTAACAGTAGCCACTGGCAGAGGTGAAAGTGATTCTTGCACTGCTTCTATTGGAATGAGCAGCAGCTGGGAAAATAAGATGCAGGATATTTCAGAGACTGCTGGGAGTCATTGGAGTACAAGTAAACACATGGGTTGTGTTAGGGTAGCTAAGAAAAAGAACAGGTGCATGTATACTTGCGTGTACACCAATGCTAGGAGTTTGGTAAATAAATTTCATGAATTTGAGGTATTGCTCAAAGCATCAAAAGCGGATATTGTTGGGATATCAGAGACGTGATGTCACACAGATATAAGTAATGCAGAACTTGAATTTGCAGAGTACAACGTCTACAGAAAGGATAGACAGGATAGGAAGGGAGGAGGGATTATGCTATTAGTTAAGAAACACATAAAATCCAAGGAAGAGAAGCCATTCGACATCGCTGGACAGTGCAGTTTCGAGTCAGTTTGGTGTGACATAAGCATTGGGAGATCAAAATTGAGAGTAGGAGAGTGCTATAGGCCTAATGACTCAGATGAGTATAATAAGAAACTGTACAGGGAAATAGAGTGGGCCAGTAAATCAGAGAGTCTTATAATGGGGGATTTTAATTTCCCAGATATTGACTGGAATTTGGGGGCTAGTCACTCACACACTAGCAAGGCTTTTGTGGATTTATTGGATGATTGTTTTCTACATCAGCATGTTCGGGAGGCAACTAGAGGGAGTAATACTCTTGATTTGATTATCAGTAGTAATTCTTGATGCAGAAAGAATCTGCAGATAAATGAACCACTAGGAGGCAGTGATCACAGGGTGCTGAAGTGGGATTTACTCAAAGAGGTAACTACCATTAGGGGTAAAGGGAAGGGTTATTGCTTTCGTAAAGGTGACTACGATGGACTGAGACAGTATTTAAATTCTATACAGTGGGACCAACTGATGATGTTACCAACAGCAAATTCAAAATGGGAAGCATTCAAAGAACTTATCTTGGAAGCTACCAGGCTTTACATACCAACTAAGAAATACTGTTCAAGGTTTAGGCCTAAATGGATGTCAGATGAACTAATGAGACATATGGCAGAAAAGAAAAATGCATGGGATACATACAAATTAACATGTGACACAGAAGCCTATGATAGATACAAGTTGATCTGTAACCAAGTTACAAAGGAGGTTAGGCAGGCGAAGGCAGATTACGAGATATCTTTGGCAAGGGATGGAAAGAAAAACAGCAAAGAGTTCTTTACTTATGTAAATTCTAGAAGGAAGGGAATGAATCAGATTGGTCCACTTGATATCGATGGGTCAACTGTTGATGATCCTGCTCTGGTAGCTAACAAACTAAATGAATATTTTGCATCGACATTCACACATG
Organism: Mastigoproctus giganteus; assembly: GCF_048544385.1. NCBI lineage: Eukaryota > Metazoa > Arthropoda > Arachnida > Uropygi > Thelyphonidae > Mastigoproctus > Mastigoproctus giganteus. The sequence goes on along the minus strand of NC_143580.1, from coordinate 118,703,563 downwards.
AGAAGTTATTCAGCGAGGGGAATGCCAGAGGTATATTCAACTCTGGCAGTAAGCTAGAGAAGCTAGTAATCTCTGAGAGTAAAGTGGAGGAGAAATTGTTGAAGATAAAAACAACAAAGGCACCTGGGGTGGATGGGATCTATCCAGTTATATTAAAGGAGGCAGAAAAGGAAGTAAGCAAACCCTTAGCCATAATTATGATAGCTTCCTAGGACTCAGGGCAGGTACCCATGGACTGGAGATGTGCAAATGTGACCCCAATTCACAAAGAAGGATCAAAGGCTGACACAAGTAAGTATAGACCTGTGAGTTTAACTTCTGTCCGGGAAAATTAATGGAGGCACTGGTTAAAGAAGCACTGCAGGATCATCTAGACAAGACTTCAGTTATAGCTCGGCACAGCATGGTTTTGTTAAGGGGAAGTCTTGCCTGACCAATTTGATTGATTACTATGATGCAGTCACAAAAGAACTGGATGCAGGGAATAAATTTGATATTATATACTTGGATCTTAGAAAGGCTTTTGATACTGTTGCACATGGAGGACTGCTGAACCAATTGGAGCAGTGTGGCATTGGAGGCAAATTGCTGCTATGGATAAAGGGGTGGTTGAGGGGGAGAAGACAGAGTGGTAATCAATGGACACTGTTCATCGTGGACTAATGTTATTAGTGGAGTCCCTCAGGGTTCAGTATTGGGTCCATTATTGTTTTCTGTATTTATAAATGATATTGATGATGGTATATCAAGCTTAATGTCCAAGTTTGCAGACAATACAAAGGTTGCTGCTGCAACAGGAGCTCGAAAGGTTGAGCAGATGGGCTGAGAGGTTGCAAATGAAGTTTAACATTGACAAATGTAAAGTACTACATATGGGAAACAGCAACCCCAGAGCAATGTATCAAATCTGTGGTATTACACTGACAGTGGTAGAGAATGAAAAGGACCTGGGGGTGGTTGTGCAGGCAGATATGAAGTTCTCTGAGCAGTGCAGATGGGCGGAGAGTAGCTCATGGTGTATTGTCAATGATATATAGGAATTTTTTAGCAGGGGTAAGGAGGTGATTATTCCCTTGTATAAGGCAATGGTCAGACCACACCTAGAGTACAGTATATAGGCCTGGAGGCCTCATTTCAAGAAGGATGTAGAGCTGCTGGAACGAGTACAGCAGCTTTGTTCCATTCACTAAAGAGTAGTGAATGGAACAAAGGGGTGCTCTTACGAAGAAAGCTTAAGTTTTGGAAATTACAGTGTCTGGAGATTAGGCACCAGCGAGGTGATCTGATAGAGGTGTATAAAGCCTTGAATGGTTTGAGCATGCTCAATGCTGATAGGATTTGCCCTCCTGCTCAGAATAATCACCTGAGAGGGCATAAATTCAAATTGAGGAAAGACAGATGTAGGATAGACATGTGGAAATTTTCCTTTAGAAAGCGGGTGGTTGGTTGTTGGAACAGTCTTCCATCCCTTGTCGTGGAAGTTGATAGCCTAAATAAGTTTAAGGCTCAGCTGGACAGGTATTTCGAACGAACAGAGGGGTGAAGTGAAAGTGGTTATTTATTTATTTATTATATATTTTTTTTTTTTTTTTTTTTGGCTGATGCTGCATAAGCTTGCTTTCTTGCATCATATGCCTCTACTAATGCTAATGTGCTTGTGCCAAGAGAGATTACAAGTCAGGGTAATCCCCAAAAGAGATATATCATTTTGCCTAGAAATCGGAGTGTCACTAAAGATAAGCGTAGGAGCAGAAAAATCCTTTTTGTGAGATATAAGACAAGACTGAGTTTTAGAAGGGTTGAAATCAACTAAGTTGTCTTTGCCCCACTGGAGAATTACCTGAAGATCGGCATTAAAGGAATTGGTAGCAGATTTTCGAGAAGTTGAAGCTGAATTGAGCAGGACAAGGTTTCTTAAAATGGAAAGTGGAATGCAATGTGCTATCATCGGCAAAACTATGGATAGGATTTCCAGTCAATGGAAGAAGGTCATTAATATACTAAAGGAAAAGAGTGGTAGAAAGAACTGAACCTTGGGGGACACCGGCATTAGTGGAGAAGTTAGAAGACAGATAGCCATCTACCATCACCCTCAGTGAGCGATCAGAGAGAAAACTGGATAACCAATTACTAAAAACAGTTGGCAAACCATAAGATGGAAGCTTGTTTAGAAGACCTTTAGGCCAAACACGATCAAAAGCGTTTGAGATGTCAAGAGCAACTACTTGTGTTTCACCGAACCTTTCCATTGAATTAGTCTATAAACGGGTAACATAAGCCAGAACATCACCAGTGGATCGACACTGACGGAATCCATACTGGCGATCATTGATCAGACGGAAGGTTTCTAGGTAGTTTAAGAGTTGGCGGTTAATTGATTTCTCCATTACTTTAGAAAGAGTAGAAGTAATTGCAATGGGACGATAATTGGATGGGAGGGATTTGTCACCATTTTTAGGAACTGGAAGGATATGAGAAAATTTCCAAGCAGAAGGGAAAACACCTTTGGAATAAGGAAGTGAAAAAAGGCAGCAAAGAATAGGAGTAAGTTCAGGAGCACAGGTTTTGAGAACAAGTGGAGAAATACCATCAGGACCTAAAGCTTTCTAAGCATCAAGATTCTCCGAAATCCTTCTGATATCCTTTTTACAGATGACCACGGGAGGCATTGAATGGAGCGTGTTGGGAATGGTGGGAGGTGTTTTACCAAGATCATTAATACATGAGCTGGAAGAAAAATGGGATGCTAGCTGGTCAGCTTTATCCTTAGCTGAAGTAAAAACAGAACCATCTGGTTTGGACAGAGGTGGGAGTCAAGCTGGACAAAAGTTGCAGCCAATAGCTTTGGCAAGAGACCAGAATGCTCAGCTACCATTACGGCAAGAAGTAAGTTTTCTACTCTTAGCCTGTTCAAACTAGTTTGGACTGATTAATAACTGCTTTACAATTGTTGTGAGCTTTGGTGTAGCAGAAAATGAAACTGAAGAATTAGAAACAAGCCAATTACGACATGCAACATTCTTCTCTTGAACAGCCTTAGCACATTTATTGGAAAACCAAGGTTTAGATAAAGGACGAGATTTTAAAGTGGAGTGTGGGATAAAGGATTCCATTCCTGCAAGAATAATTTCACTGACACGATCTGAGCAAACGTTGACATCAGAAGATTTGAAACAGTAATCCGACCAAGGAAAAGAAGTCTTGCAGGTCATCCCATTTTGCATTCTTGTAATGCCAAACAACACGAGGTTGGGAATAGCCATGAGATAAAGGTTCCATTGGAGAAGAGACAATCACCAAGTTGTCATCTGAAGTGCCTAAAGTACCTCTCACTTCGACCGTGTACTTAGAAGGGTTGTTTGTGAGAAAAAAGTAAAGCGTAATGGCTGTATGATTAGGATTGTCCGGTATTCTTGTAGGTAAATGAACTATCTGTGCTAGGTCATTAGTAATTGCAAAAGCCTCAGCATCTCGACCAGCTGGGTCGGTGTGACTAGAAGACGGAAGCCAGCTGGAGTTGTGAACATTAAAATCACCAAGGAAAATTACCTCACTGTTACGAAAGCTGGACTGGAGAAAGTCAAATTGCAAAGAGAGGAAGTCAAAGTGCTCCAAGTGATTAATGGAGTTGGGAGAACAGTAGAGACAACAGATGAATTTGACACAATGAGGTAGAGAGATTTTAAGCCAGAGAATATCAAAGAGAGGAGATTCCAAATTGCCAAGTCTCTGACAGGGAATATCAGAACAGACATATGCACAAGTACCACCTTTGAGGTGAAAGGAATCATACAGCAAATAATTTGGGCATCTGAGATGAGCAGTAGTTGAATCCACTGATAACTGAGATTCTGTCAGAAAAAGTACATGGGGTTTGGCAGACTGAAAGTGGAAATGGACATCGTTGAGATTAGAATTGAGACCATGTATATTTGTGAAATGAATTAGGAAGTGCTTGGGAGGTTTAGATCTTTTCGCAGATAAGCTTGCTCTATTAGTTTCACAATTCGTGGTGTATTCAATAATAAGAAAAAGTGGGTGGGACATCCTGTATGAAGTAATGAAATTTTTGGATATGGCGTACACGTAGTAAGAATATACCCAGATCCTTAACATAACGTGGCCTCGACAACGCTCCCCGCATACACACTACTCGGACTACCTCCAGTCACTATCTGGCAGAGTAGAGGTAGCAAGATTATACACTAGCTGATCCAGAAGCCTCCTAGAGAGTTACCAATAGGTTCGTTCCGGTGTAATAACTAGTTGCCGGCCTGTGAACGCCATTATGATGAACACCGATGTTCATCATAACCTCAAAAGTCATCAATCATACTGCATGATGGAAGAGATAGGGAAGGGTTGACCGGAACTTAGCTCTAGAGACTAAACATGGGTTCCACCACTTCAAGCCTCCAATAAGCAAAGTGGTGGTATTGCACCGGTTGATGAGAGTCATCTACCACCTAGTACTGCCTGGTATCATAGAGGGGCGGCGTTCCTCCATGTGGTGTGGGCACCACACCTTGACCCCTGCTTACGTTGGTTCATACCTGGGTGGTCACCCTCCTTGTACTTGTGTATAGAGGTTATACCCAGGATTACTAACAATCCCACCATCGTGAAGGTGCAAGCAGAGGATCTGGCTGTCACAGACCGTCCGGACTTCATCGAAATTGGGTGCACTTGACTTGAGTGTCACCCCTAATATCAGTTCCATCAGTGTTTCAGACTCCCAGGTAGCAAGTACAGCTTGTCTGGCATATCTGAGAGAATGTCTGTGACAACCTCAAGGCCCTAGCAACATAGTGATCTAATATGCAATTCGTATGCGATTTAGCCAGGAGTACATGGGTTGAAAGAGAGGAGAAAGCGAACTGATATCATAACTAAACTCACTCACTTGTATAATTTTTTTTTATAATTATTAGTATTTCGAAATATTATTAAAATATGTGACCATAGATTTGTAGTTTAAAAAAAAGTAACTTTAAAACGAGAAGCAAAGTATTTCTAGTAGGCCAACTGTGGTTGATGAAAATGAACACAATATTGTCACACTTCAAAGTGAGAATGAACAATTGCAGCCTTTTGTTCCCCAAAAATCCAAAGTGAGAAAACGGGAACCAACTAACACAAGACCAAAACGAAAATATGATGAAAGTTATTTGAATTTCAGCTTTACATGTGTTGGAAATAATGATGTTCCTGATAATCAAATAGACTTGTATTACAAACATTATATGTAATAAAATATTACAAACAGTTCTTTGGCTTCCGCTAAACTTGTGTTTCGTAAGTGTTCCGCGAATACGTTGTGAGATGAAAAGCGTTCTGCGACTAAAAAGTTTGGGAAATGCTGTTCTGGTATAAAAAAGGTTTTGTCAAAAGCACTTTGAGAACAGAAACGTATGAAAATATGCTACCTACTTTTCCTCTCTCGCCTGATCCTGTTCTTGCAAGAGGGGGAACATGGTTACAAGTGGCATCATATTATGCTAAAAATTTTTATTCCATAAAAGAATTTGTTGATTCCTTGGATAGTACACATTCAGTGATTATTGGTAGGGCTAAAACAATGCTTTCTGATTCTTTGGATAGAAAACATTTATTGTTCATCCAGACCCATTTCAGCTGGTTACTTAGTTGTATAACCAAACTTTGAAACCTGGGGATTTTCTTTGAGCAGCATAATTGGAGAGATGGAAAAAGCTGAATTTCAAATTTCAACCATGCTTGGAGGTATAGGAGAAGAAATTACAATAATGTTTTAGAAAAGAACTGCACACTTTAAGGAAAATAGATGAATTTGTAATTGGGAAAGGAAATGAATTTCCATTTCAAGTAGAGGCTTCAATGGCTCACATTTTTAAATACAGCCCAGTCACTTCCATAGAAATATAAGGGCATCCTCTGTATATAAAATGATCTTGGATGATAAATGCCACAAATTTACAATGGATCACTTTGAGAAATATATTATTGCAATTGTAACAAAAATTATTCCAGGTGTGAGTTTGAAAGAGAGAACTTTTAAAAAAAAGATGTTAAAATTTTTCATAAACTGTTTTATTACATTAACATGTTGAATACAAAGAAATAGTAGTTCAATTAATTGTAACAAACAAGCAATAAATGAAAAAATTAAAATTGTAGTGCATATTTGACCTGTTTTTTAGTGGATATAATCCGATGTCAACTAAAGACACAAATGAGTTCGGGCCAATTTCATGTTGGGAGGGACTGATAAACCCAAAGCTACTATATTACCTTATTAAAAAAATAAAATAAAAAAATTGCCAGAGAAAATAAAATTAAGAATAATAAGGAAAATTAAGAATAATAGGAAAATAAAATTAAAAATAAGTAACTTTCAATCATATCATTCCTGAAGCAAATTTCTAGCCCCAATGAATCAAATTCCCAATGCTGCATCAACCTCCTCTGCATCAAGTTCCCAATACTGTGTCTACTTCAGTATTGGGAAATGCTTGATTAACCAGAAATCCAAAAAAGTTATAATCTAGCTGACACATGGGTAGATAATAAGGGAAATTTGTTGAAGGGACTGGGATAGATGCAGTCTTTTTTTAAATTACTGGTAAGGCAAGCATAGATGTCAAATTATAATTTATATTACTAATTTCTCCTATTTCTGTTTTTTGAAAATTACATTTATTAACCAGAGTCAAACCTACCCTTTCTCCATTATTTTTAAGTATTTGCCCATTTGTAATTTCATCAATTGTGAGAATTTGTCAGCTCCTAACTCCAGTGACTGATGAGTGATACCTACAGTTAATAAAAAGTTTAGAGCCCCTAAAAACATTATCCAACACCAGCCCTTCCCTTGTAACTACCACTCTATTTTTAATTCTATACAGTAGAACCAACTTATGATGTTACCATTAGCAAAAATTCAAGGCAGCAATATTGGAAGTTACAAGGGATTTTGTTCCAACTAAGAAATACTCTTCAAGGTTTAGGCCTAAATGGAGGTCAGATGAACTAATGAGACTCGCGACAGACAAGAAAAATGCATGGGATACATATAAATTATCAAGAGACACGGAAGACTATGGTAGATACAAGCTAGTCTGTAATCAAGTCACAAAGGAGGTTAGAAAAGTAAAGGAAGATTACGAGAAATCTTTGGCAAAAGATGCAAAGACTTCTTTACTTGTGTAAACTCTAGATGGAAGGGGATGAATCAGATTGGTCCACCTGATATTGATGTTCGACTGTTGATTCTTCTAAGGTAGGTGACAAGCTGAATGAGTATTTTGCATCTACATTCACAGATGAAAAGAGTTATTTAGGGAGATGAATCCCAGAAGTATATCAAACTCTAACAGAAAGCTAAAGGAGTTTGTAATAACTGAGAGTAAGGTGGAGGAGAAATTGTTGAAGATAAACAAACATAAGAAATGCACCTAAGATTAATGGGATCTAACTAGTTATATTAAAGGGGACAGCAAAGGAAGTAAGCAAACCTTTAGCCACGACTATGACAGCATCTCTAGATTCAGGGAAGGTCCTCATGGACTGGAAAATGTATCACCAATTCACAAAGGGGATCAAAGGGTGACACAAGTAATTAACAGACCTGTTAGTTTAATTTCTGTTGTGGGAAAATAATGGATTCACTGGCATGCTATCTGAGCAGTTATACCTGAGACATAGCATGGGTTAATTAAGAGGAAATCTTGCCTGACCAATTTGATTTGATACTATGATGTGGTCACAAAGGAACTAGATGAAAAATATAATTTTGATATCATATATTTGGTTTTCAGGAAAAATTTGATACTACTGCACATAAAAGACTGTTGTACAAATTGGAGCAGTATGGCATTAAGGGAAAGTTGTTTCTAAGGATAAAACGATGGTTGAGGGCAAGAATACAGGGAGTGCTAATCAATGGACACAGCTCTTCGTGGACTAATGTTATTAGTTGAGTCCCCCATGATTCAGTGTTGGGATCATTGTTGTTTTAGCATTAGAATTAATTGAGGCATATGATTCAAGAAAGCAAGCTTATACAGCATCATCCAAAAAAAAAAAAAAAAAAAACCTCTTCCCATTTCACCCATCCAATCACACCAAATGTTTGTCTAGTTCAGCCTTAAATTTATTTAAGCTATCAACTTCCACAGCAACAGATGGAAGTTGTTTCAGCAATCAACTACCCACTGGCTAAAGGCAAAAACTTCCACACATTTATTCTACAACTGTCTTTCCTCGATTTGAATCTATGCCTCCTCAGGGTCTTAAGCTGAGCAAGCAGAAGTATCCTGTCAGCATTGAGCTTGCTCAAACCATTCAAGGCCTTATACACCTCAATCAGATCACCTCGCAAGTGCCTAGTCTCCAGATGTTGCAACTTGCAGAATTTAAGCCTTTCTTCATAAGCCCCTTTGTTCTCCTCACCAATCTTGTTGCCCTTTTCTGTACTCGTTCTAGCAACTCTACATTCTTTCTAAAATTAGGCCTCCAGACCTTTTTATAAAAAAGGTTTTGTCAAAAGCACTTTGAGAACAGAAACGTATGAAAATATGCTACCTACTTTTCCTCTCTCGCCTGATCCTGTTCTTGCAAGAGGGGGAACATGGTTACAAGTGGCATCATTTTATGCTAAAAATTTTTATTCCATAAAAGAATTTGTTGATTCCTTGGATAGTACACATTCAGTGATTATTGGTAGGGCTAAAACAATGCTTTCTGATTCTTTGGATAGAAAACATTTATTGTTCATCCAGACGTTTAAAAAAACCATTTAAAAATTTAATTTATGTGTGAATTAATGGATATTTATTTGTTTAGTCGTTTTTTAGATTTTTCCGAAAATTGTTTTTCAATTCTCATGGTGGCATGTGATGTTGGTTGATTTTTTGGAGGTTGGTGGCTGCCGTCTTTCCGTAATTCTTTCCGATTCCCTTAATGTGATATGAGAGTTGAAGGCATGATTATTTTAATTAATAGCTCTTTTAATTTGATTTATTTATGACTATGCATGGGGGGGGTAAGTTCATATTATAATCATTAGCGATTGAGTGTTGAGAGATTAACAGTCCTACTAAAAAGGTAGTTTCTCCTATAATTTAAGTTTTGTTCGTTATGTGTATCTTGCATTCCTTAGCTTTTATGATAGTTATCGTATAAGTTAGCAGCCATTTTAAAGCATTAAACCCATGTACTGTGATGTTGGTTGATTTTTTGGAGGTTGGTGGCTGCCGTCTTTCCGTAATTCTTTCCGATTCCCTTAATGTGATATGAGAGTTGAAGGCATGATTATTTTAATTAATAGCTCTTTTAATTTGATTTATTTATGACTATGCATGGGGGGGTAAGTTCATATTATAATCATTAGCGATTGAGTGTTGAGAGATTAACAGTCCTACTAAAAAGGTAGGTTTCTCCTATAATTTAAGTTTTGTTCGTTATGTGTATCTTGCATTCCTTAGCTTTTATGATAGTTATCGTATAAGTTAGCAGCCATTTTAAAGCATTAAACCCATGTACTAAACACCGAATGGTGTATACAATACATTTTATTATAATGTATGTATGCATTATGGTTTACCATATACTATACGTAATGTAAAATAAAATAATAAAAATAATTTGGAAAATTAAATGCACTAGGCATAATCCTTATGGGTTTTGATAATTAACTATATAATATCGGTGTAAATACACCATAGTTAACCCATAGATTGGAGCTACGATTGTAGCATAGAAGGCATCGTTTTAATTGTATCTCATAATGTGGTTGCCTTCACAACAAGATAGCTACTATTGAATTACTTCAAATAAATAGCGCTTCTCTAGTAGAGAAGACTACTGTTATTTATTTTCAGCGTACTACCACCCAGACGATCGTTTCGAAGCTTTTTGGCTTCGTCATCAGTGGGCGGGTAGGTAATACACCACACCCTTCTGGCATCTCTCATAATGTGGAGATAACTTCGCAACTGAGATGGCTTGTTGTATTACCTACCCGCCCACTGATGACGAAGCCAAAAAGCTTCGAAACGATGGTCTGGGTGGTGGTACGCTGAAAATAAAGAACAGTAGTCTTCTCTACTAGAGAAGCATTATTTATTTGAAGTAATTCAACAGTAGCTATCTTGTTGTGAAGGCAACCACATTATGAGATACAATTAAAACGATGCCTTCTACGCTACAATCGTAGCTCAAATCTATGGGTTAACTATGGTGTATTTACACCGATATTATATAATAAAAATAATAAAAGAACAAGATATTGTACTTGTTAATTTTAATTAAAAACAGAGTTACAAAATAGAAATAAAGAAAATGAGTACTAACATAATATATGTACTGTACATACATATGTATTCAACTTTTCCTCGTTGATATCTTCATCAGAGTTCAATATTTTCCACAAGTGACACTAGGTGCAGATGAGGTAGATGGAAGGGCATCTGATAATGAAGAAACAGCTGGGTTTTCCACTTTTTAAAAATGTTTTCATAGAAGACTGCATAGTTTTCTTCAAAAATCTCATTGTAGCATGCTAGACAGTCATAAATGCCTCTTTTCATTTTTGCAATTCTTCATATTTGCATAGTCTTCTTCAAAGATTGCCAACCCCTCAGAAATTGATTTAAAAGTGTTTAAACATTCTATGCAGCGTGGCATGTAAACCAATGTTTTTTTTTACTGGTTAGATTAATTTTATTAACCAAGAACAGTTCAGTAAAATTATTGAAATAAATAAATTTTTTAAAAGTTTATTTATTTAAATCTTACAATTATGTTCACTATACGTTTGGCATTTCGTTTTATAAGGAACTCTATCTTTAAGAAATTTTGAATGAATTATGACTTCGTTATAGCAAATGTTCGTAAATTGAACATTCGTAAACCAAGTTGCCTGTACGCTTACAGAAAGTTCTTATATAATCATCAGTTTTAACTTTAGCACATTTCTTTCATAAAGTCAATGCTGTGTAAGTGTGAACAATTAAATTAAACATACAGTGAAGTAAATTCAGATCAAAAGCTTTATTATAAATTACACAGACAAAATTATAAGGGTAGTTCAACATGCCAAAACAGACAAAAAAAAAAAAAAAAAGAAAAAAATGTCCTATTCTGAGTTAGACAAGTTGTTTGAATTTTAGAAAATTATTATAGACTTTGAATGGTAAAAAATAAAAAAATAATAAACAAGAATAAGCAGACAATCGCTTATTCTCGTTTCATACTAGATAAAATTTGTCATTCACACCAAGTAAAAATTGAGGTGTTTAAGTTATTTATTGTTATTGTTATTTGGTTTTTAGGAGCATTAGCAACTAAGGCCATATTGCTCCGGGATATGCGGTGGTCATTCCCTGAAGGACCTTTCCGCATCCTCCGTATTTGGTGGTGACGGGCTCGAACCCCGGTCTAATCAAGAAGCGTGTGCTATGCACTGCTGCTCCTTCCCACCTGGCTACAGAGGCGCCTGAGGTGTTTAAGGATTACTGGCTTAGGCAAAGTCAATGCTGATCAGAATCTTTCTTAGAGTGTGAACACGAGAGGGCATAAATTCAAATTAAGGATGGATGATTGCAGAATAGATGTGCGGAAGTTTGCCTTCAGCCAATGGGTGACTGATTACTGGAACAAGCTTCCATTCATTGTTGTGGAATTAGATAGTTTTAATAAATTTAAGGAAGAATTAAACACAATTGGAGGGCATAGATACGTGAAATTGGATTTTTCCCCCCCCTTTTCTGGATGATGCTGTATAAGCTTGCTTTCTTGCATCATTTGCCACTATAAACATTAATACTAAAAGTTCTTGTTTATACACCAGCACAGTCACCAGATGCAGATTGAATGAGTTTACAATTAATTATTCTGATAATGAATACTATCATTATTAATATTTAGCAGTCAAGTGAGCTTGAACCACAGTTCACTCAAATGTATATATATAATTAAACTCTTAATTATAAATTATAGGGCAACACAGAAACGTATAGTAGATATAAAGTATTCTGTAACCAAGTCACAAAGGAGATTAGGCAAACAGGCAGATTAGGAGAAATCTTTGATGAAGAATGCAAAGACCTCTTTACTTATGTAAACACTAAAAGGGACGGGATGACTCAGACTGGTCCACTTGATATCAATGGTTTGACTGCAGATGATCCTGCTCAGTTCGCTGACAAACTGAACGAGTATTTTGTATCTACATTCATTGATGAGGAATTCTTTAGGGAAGGGATGCTAGAAGTTTATCAAACTCTAAGAGGGAGCTATATGATTTTGTAATAACTGGAAGAGAAATTGTTGAAGTTAAACATAAAAATGGCACCTGAGGTGGATGGAATTAATCCAATTATATTAAGAGGGGCAGTAAAGGAAGTAAGAAAACCCTCAACGATAATTATGAGAGCATCCTGAATTCGGTGGAGGTAACAACAGACTAGAGACGTGCAAATGTATCCCCAATTCATAAAGAGGGATCAAAAGGCGACGCGAATAATTATAGATCTATTAGTTTAACTTCCATTCCAGAGAAAGTAATGGAGTCACTGGTAAAAGAAGTAATGCAGGATCATTTAGATGAGGCCACAATTATACTTCTAGGGGCATTCCTAGGGCGTGTGGTGCCCGGGTGCCAATTGAAAGTTGGTGGCCCCCTTTAAAATTTTCTTTATATGTGTATATCATCATTCTTTTTCTTGGCTATTCCTCTCTCTCTCTCTCTCTCTCTCTCTCTCTCTCTCTCTCTCTCTCTCTCTCGGTAATTCAGAAATATTTTTTTTTGGCTGGTGCAGCATAAGCCTCAGGCTTCCTTGCACCATACGGCTAATAATGATAATAATGTAAGTTTCAGGCACAACTTGAACATTGGCGCCCAGGTGCAGTGCACTCCTTGCACCCTCAGGAAGGCCTGTCCCTGTATACTTCAGACACAGCATGAGTTTAAGGGGAAATCTTGTCTAACCAATTTCAGTGGATACTTTGTGATGTGGTCACAAAGGCTGTTTCGATTGATTTTTTGTGGTGCAAAAACAGCAAGGTTATATAATGCGCCTTGGTCACAAAGGAACTCGATGCAAAAAATAATTCTGATATCATATACTTGGACTTCACGAAAGCTTTTCATACCATTGCATATAAAAGACTGCTTCACAAATTGGAGCAGTGTGGCACTAAGGACAAGTTGCTGCTATAGTTAAAGGGTTGGTTGAGTGGGAGAAACAGAGAGTGGTAATTAATGGACATTGCTCTTCATGGCTCCAATAATATTATTAGTCTAGTCCCCCAGCGTTTGGTGCTAGGCCCATTGTTGTTTTCTGTATTTATCAATGATATTGATGAAGGTATATATATCAGGCCTAATATTCAAGTTTTCAGACAATAAAAAGGTTGGCAGGTGTTAATGACAGTACTCTACTGCAACAGGATCTAGAAAAGATGGGCAGATGAGCTCAGAGGTAGCAACTGTGAAGTATAACAAATGACAAATGAATAGCAGTAATCCCAGAGTAACGTAACAACTGTGGGGTATTAGACTGAGGTTGGTGGAAAATGAAAAAGCCTGGGATTAATTGGCAGTCACATAAGAAATTCTCTAAGCAATGCAGACAAGCTGCCAGGACAGTTCATGAAGTTTTGTCAACAATATACATGATTTTGCTAGCAAGGATTAAGAGGTGATTATCCCATTATTCAAGGCATTGGTCAGGTAAGGAGGTCTCATTTTATGAAGGAAGTAAAGCTGCTGGAATGAGTATAGAGAAGATTGGTGCAGGGGGACAAATAGGTACTCTTACCAAGAAAGGCTTCAGTTCTGCAAATTGTAATGTCTCAAGACTAGGCACCTGCAACATAATCTGATTGAGGTGTTTAAGGCGTTATATGGATTGAGCAAGCTCAATGATGATGGTATTCTTCCTCTTGTTCAGACCATATAAGAGGGTACAAATTCAAACTGAGGAAGAACGGTTGCAAAATAGATGTGAGGAAGTTTGCCTTTAGCCAGTGGGGGCAGCTGACTGCTGGAACAAACTTACATCTGTTGTTTTGGAAGTTGAAAGCTTAAATAAATTCAAGTAAGAACTAGACAAACTACTAGAGGGAAGGAATAGGTGAAATAGGAGGTATCTTTTTTTCAAGGCCTCCGTAGCCGAGTGGTCAGGAGCGGACAAACTACTACTAGAGGGAAGGAATAGGTGAAATAGGAGGTATCTTTTTTTCAAGGCCTCCGTAGCCGAGTGGTCAGGAGCGGAAGTGCAGTGGCACACGCTCTTTAAGTAGACCGGGGCTCAAGCCCCTGACTGCTAAATACGGTCGATCTGCCAACCCGCACTGGACTAGCGTGGCAGATTATGGTCCATTTCCCTCAGCATGAATTGTTGAGAAGGCTTCCATCCTGCAGTGGGTTGATAATGGCTGCAATTTACTTTTTTTTTACTTTTTTTCACTGATGCTGTATAAGCTTGCTTTCTTACATCATTTGCCAATGCTAAGTGTCTGCTTATTTCTTATTTATTACTTTTTACCATTCAAAACTTCCCATCCAGTTTTTAAAATTGAAACAGCCACAGCTTTGTAGCATTCAGAATTGGACAAATGTTTATATGAAGTTTTTTTAGTCGTTTCAGTATAGAGAAGAACTACCCATATAATCTTAGATAATCCTTGGGCAACATGGTGCATAGATAAACTGTTATTTGAAGGTAATAATGCACTTAAGGTAATAAACTACGCTGGTTTAATTATGTTTATTTTTGATTTGGAAATATGTACATAATGGAGTGAAATGTTTCGTGGTATTTTTGTATCACTTCTTAAGTAACTGAAAAGACAGTAACTCTTAGTTACTATTATGGAATTCATAAAAAATTCTAGTAGAATTAAATTTCTAAAAATTTTTAGTAACTCAAATTCAGATCTAATTCAAAGAATTTTGTTTTAAAGTTAATTTTATATAAGTAAATAATAATAAGGAAGCACTTAGCAGATGTCTTTCCAGACAGTGATATTACAAAGACAGCTAGTAAGTGCTAGAAACTGCACCCCACAGGTTTAGAGAAGATTTATTTTTCATAAAATAAATCTTCTCTAAATCTTCCCTAAAATAAATCTTCATAAATAAATCTTTCCTAAAAGAATAATAAAAGAGAAAAAAAACTGGGAAAAACTAGTTAATGCTCTATTTTTCATTCCCAGAAAAAGAAAGCTCATTATACAGCAGTCACAAACCAAAAAAAAAAAAAATTTTTAAGATTAAAAATGGTAATATTTTTCAGTTATTACTAATTTTATAAAATAAAGCATACTTGCTCTCCAGAATTTGAGGAATTTGAAATGACATGATACTTCTTTCTTGCCTTATCATAACAAGAAGAGGGTAACTGCGTCCAGCAGTACTACTTATAGTTACTCGTATGGCTGTTGTCTAGGAAAAAAAGTAAATAAATAAATATCCTGAAAAAGGCCTCTGAGGTTGGGAAAATTCATATTTTAGCATTAAATCAGATCACACACCAACCATAAGAGTAAGTATTTACTGTAACTAAAATATTTACATATTAAAATAAAATAAATAAATATTTACAAAAACTGCTATTATATTAAATTAAATTATATACATATAAAACATTAAAACTGTGATAAAATCCTTGAGATAAAATACACTAAAATAAACCGGATTAAAAGCGATAAAAACGATAAAAATCTCTGGAGCTTTCGGAGGCATCCGCCTCCTTCTTCAGCAGTAACAAAACTTCCTGCAGCACGTCCATATATAACAGGCTCACTGTACCTATACACGTGGTGCAGTCGGCGCATGGTCTGAACTGGAAGCGGAAATAGCTCGGGAACGTGTTAAGCAAAACCGTTCATCCGTACTTAGGATGATAGTTTCAAACAGAGGATGCATATGCATACCTCTGTCCCTATTCATAATATTGTGGTCAGATGAACAGATTCGTAGACTCTCGAGCCATTTACGGTTCCAGAACCCATGCGCTCGATCCACAATAACCGCATCCTGTGGGGAAATTTGATGCTGCTTCTCCCAAAAATGCTCGGCCACAGCAGACTTATTGTAATCAGCGGTTTTTATAGCATTTGCATGCTCCCCCAGACGATCCTTGAGCCGTCGTTTTGTCTCGCCCACATAACATTCCCCACAATCCGGGCATTTTATCCTGTATACTACTCCACTACTCAGGTCCTTTGCTATTGGGTCTTTTACCTGGGACAACACTGTGTGCAACCTCCGCCCTGGAAGCTGCACACAGCGTGTTTTATAACCCCGCAAAACTCTAGCGAGATGCTCAGTAACGCCTGGATAGTAAGGAATGTATGCGGTAGCCACAGGAACAAACGGTTCCTGACGGTTAGACTCTATTCCTTTACTAAATCTGTCTCAGAGGTGTTTAAGGCTTTGAATGGATTGGGCTCAATGCTGATGGGAAAAATTCAAGGAAAAACTACACAGTAGACAAACTATTGGAGGGAATGAATAGGTGAAATGGGAATTTTTTTTTTTTTTTTTTTTTTTGCTGATGCTGTATAAGCTTGCTTTCTTGCATCATTTGCCACTACACTTCCTGGCAGCCTTCCTAAAAATTACTGGGTATGTGCCATCAACTCCAGGAGCTTACCTACCTTTATGCTCAACTTTTTCTAATAAACAGTCATCTGTAATTTCAAAATTGCTAATTTCATATGGCTCAGCTTCACTTGCACGTGAGTCTCCACTTCTCAGCATGAAGGGTCTTTCATCATTAAAGACAGATGCAATGCATTTAATTCACAATAAATGCACTAAGGTACAGTTTTCACGTACAAAAAAAATTGACTGGCACATGCAGAACTTATAGATTCTGGATTTACTAAATAACTGGAAAAATACCAGGATATGTATGCCTGGGCAAAAGTTGATGATGTTGGAGTGCATCTATCATATTTTAAGGATACAATACATGATGCTGTTGTACACAGTAATACCAATGATATCAAGAGTAGTGGATGAGGAATTAATTAAGAAGTAGTGGGCAATACCTGGAAAAAAAGTTGCAGATTAGGACTGAAACTGAAAATCTACAATCAGGTAGACACAATAGAAGAGAGTACATAATGTGAGTCTGGTCAATCAATTTGGGCATAGAAAGACTGTGCAAGGCTCACTGAGTAGATTTTTACTCAGTGTGGGTTGTGCTTATTAACAAGAGAGAGAGAGTTTTTATAGGGACAGGATATCCTTAAATCGAAGGGATGCAAGAATATTTGCCAATGCTATCGAGGCAGTGTTAGTTGGGTTGGTAAAAATCCTAGCTCAGGAGCATACACAGACTAATAGATTAACAGTGGATACAGACAGAAGTGTAAGTGATTCTTGCATTGCTTCTAATGGAACATACAGCAGCCTGGAAGGAAGGGAGATTTCAAGGCCTGTTGGGGATTCTCAAGGAACAAGCAAATACATAGGTTGTATTAGGGTTATGTGTATGTGTTAGGGTTATGTGTATATACAAACAGGTGTATGTATACTTGTATGTACACTAATGCTAGAAGCATAGTAAATAAGTTAAATGAATTTGAAATATTGGTTAAGTCATGAAATGTGGACAATGTATGGATAACAGAGACATGGTATCAGTCAGGCATAAAGGACGGAGAATTTGATATGGAGAGTACAATGTTCAGCCATTTGGTGTGACATATGCACTGCAAAAACCAGAATGAGAGCCGGAATGTGCTACAGGCCACTGTGATGAGTAAAATTTGTAACTATATTTTGTAACTAAAATTTGTCACTATATACAAACAAATAGAATGGGCCAGGAAATCAAAATGCCTTATAATGGGGGATTTTAACTTTTCAGATACTGACAACAAATTGTGGATTGGTCACTCAAACACTAACAAGACTTTTGTGGATTTATTGGATGACTATTTTCTACAGCTTGTTAGAGAGAGGGGCAACAAGAAAAAGTAATACACTTGGCCTGATTATCAGCAGCGATTGTGAGCCCCTGGGGTTGATGATATCCAGCTCAGGACCCTGGGTGTGTGCCAAGCCCATACTCACCAGATATGAGCCTGTGGGAGATGATTTATCTTTTACCTGTAGATTTTAAGAATCTACAAGTAAAAGACTCTCTTGATAGCAGTGACCACAATGTGCTATGTGGGATTTACTTAAAAACATACCTGCAGTCAAGGATAATGGAAAGGGCTTTTAGTTTAGTAAGGGTGACTACAGTGGTCTCAAACAGTTTTTAAATTCTACACAGTAGGACCATCTGATGATGTTACCAACAGCAAATTCTGAAGGGGAAGCATTTGGAGAAGTAACTGTAGAAGCTATTAGGCTTTTTATAACAATTAAGAGATACAGTTACAGGCTTAGGACTAAATGAATATCAGTGAACTAATAAGACTCATGGTAAGATGAAAAATGCATGGGATGCACATAAATTATCACTGATATAGAAGCCTATGGCAGATATAAACTAGTCTGTAACCAAGTCACAATTTGACCATAGAATTGCCAATAAAGCGGAAACAGTATGAGAAACTGATAAGTTTAATATGACATGTCATCCAAATGCTATAGGTATAAGCTTGCTTTCTTGCATAGCAGCTTCTAACCAGACAGCAGTCATGAGCAGCATTCGCTCTTGTCACTTGTCCACAAAAGTTCACATGGTTCGCTTGCTAGTTCCTGAAATTGAGAAATCTGAGCATTAAACACTCTGCCAAGACTAACTCAAGATGTGTACAATGCATGAAGGGACCAAAGCACTAGGGCACCTATGGTAAAAATAGCCAGTTTTTGATATATTTAATACTGATACTTGGTAGGTGCCATAACTCCATTTTGCATGCACCAAAATAGAATCCCAAGGCAGAATACCATGAGCGGTGGTCATGAGTCAGTTCTATAAAAGAATGCCTTTTTTTTTGTTGCTCTTTCCCAGGTACATTAGAATCTTGCAAAATAATCATTTTACTGATCCTACAATATGGATTTCATTAATATACAGATAACCCTCATATAACACAGTAGTTAGTTCCTATAAAATATCGTGTTGTGCGAAACAGTGTTATACGGGACAAAGAAAAAGTACAAAAAGGGGGGGGTTGCGATCCAGAAGGCAACAAAAATACACTATTTCACTAACAAAATGTTAACAAAACTAACAAAAATACACCACTCTAGATTTCTTGTATCCTCTCTTTAAAAATCAGTAATCTGGGTTTGTTTGCTTTTGCTTGATAAATCTTTGCAAGTTTCATCGTATGGAACTAAGCATTTTTTGAAGAAGCTCCCTTTTGAACTTTCGGCTCATTTCCTTCAAGAATCGACATTCAAAAAATAAGATTCTAATTGCTCGGGTAACTTGATGCCTTCCCGTATGCTTTTTAACGTAAAATTTGGAAGTTTAGAATTTTCATCTGCGTTATCATCCTCTGAATTGATTTGGTTTTAACTCTGATGCTATTTCCACCAAATCCGCATTGCCAGTCTCTTTTTCTTCCAATAATTCTTGAACATCTTCAGTAATCATATCTTTTTTTAAATTTTTTTAGGAGTATAGGCAACTAAGGCCATGTTACTCTGTGTGTATTGTCTATAAATTGCTTGCACACTGAGGTCGATTTTCTGTTTTGCTGAATGAAAATCCCGAGATTCTGGAAGAAAAAACCATGCTACCCTCGCCTGAGCCCGACTAATTCGGCCATGTTGAAAAGACCCATAAAAATTCCTCCTGTCATCGATGGGATTTGAACTCGATAGAAGGGCGATTCTATCAACTGTGCTACCCACAAGGGCTTCAGTAGTCATATCATCAAAACCTTCCCCCTCCTACTGACGTAGCAAGCTCTACTATCGCACCGATTCCCTTTTCTGCCGGTTCGACCATATTTCCTGAATGAACTAACTCTGGCCATGCATTGAACGCTGACAGTTTTACTTCTTTCAGCAATAAAGCTATGATTCTGATACAGTCCACAATTGAGAAATGTTTCCATGCCTCCATTACTTCAATAGATTTGAAATAAATTTTTTTCCAAAATCCATTGTAACAATTGTCTGATGGAATGAGTTTTAAAGGTGGTTATAATGCCTTGATCTAATGGTTGAATGAAAGAAGCTGTATTAACCTAGTACAACTGCGATGGTAGGAACAAAACTTCGACGTTTGGATGACAAATCTTTTGGATGGCCTGGTGTGCTATCCAATAGAAATAAAACTTTGAAATCTAGATTTTTCCAAAAGTTCAATAGCACAGAACATGGCGATTTCACAACAAAATAAAATACAGGGAGTTTATTGAGAACTCCCTGTATTTTTTGACTAGCAAAGTCAACAGCGAGGATTCAAAATGAGTGGAAATGTTGAAAAATTACATCCAACATAAAAATAGGGTTTCCCCAGCACAAAAGCTCAAAAATTAGTATTAGTATTAGCAATGGCCACATGGTGGAAGGAAGCCTATGGCTTATGCTGCACCAGCCAAAAAAAAATAATAATAACAATAATAAAATAAATAAACAACAAAAAAATAAAATAAAATAAGAATAAAATAATAATAAGAAGAAGAAAATAAAAAATAATAATAATAATTAATAAATAAGAGAAAAGCAAATGGCCAACCTAAGCGTTTCCCTCCTGCCGTAGGTAATTATCCAGCTGACCTTTGAATTTTCCAAAACTGTCAGCCTCTACCACCCATGTAGGCAACTTATTCCAGTAATTTATAACTTGCTGGCTAAAATAAAACTTCCTGCAATCCAGTCTCCCCCTGTAACTTGAAATTATAGCCCCTTGTCCTAGAATCATTTATAACCGTGTAAATTTTGTCCCCATCATTTTGCTTATGCCTCTCAGAGCCTTAAACAATTCAATCTAGTCTCCTCTAAGGCACCTAGTAAGCTCTGAAACCCACATATTCAAAGCCTTTCTTCATATGAATGCCCTTTTGCTGATCTCACCAGGCGAGTTACTCGTCTCTGGACCCTTTCAAGAAACACAATGTCTTTCTTTAGGCGCGGTATTTGTAGTGTGTTCTAACAATAGCCTTATACAATGTGATTATGAGGTCCTCGTCTCAACTACAAACTGTTCGATATATCATCGATAGGACACCATGGGCCTTCCTTGCAACATGTCTACAATGCTCAGAGAACTTAAAGTCTGACCGTATTGCAACACTCAAGTCCCTTTCCTCCACTACTGGCTTTAGTTCCACTCCGCCAAGTGTAAAAGTTATTTTGGGGTTACTGTTCCCCACGTGCAGTACCTTACACTTTGCTGGATTAAAATATAGCTGCCATTTTTCAGACCATACCTGAAGTCTTTTTAGGTCATTCTGAAGAAACTCTGCTTGGCAGCTATCATTAACTACTGTACCAACCTTTAGATCATCTGCAAATTCAGACATCATGCCCTCTATCCCTTCATCGGTCATTTATGAAAATCAAAAACAACAGTGATATGTTGATTCACTAATCTTGTTGCCCTTTTTTCCCTTTTCCAACCAACTCTCCTACAGGAGAGCTGGTTGGAAAAGGGAAAAAAGGGCAACACGATTAGTGAATGGAACAAAGGTTGCTCTTACGAAGAAAGGCTTAAGTTTTGCAAATTACAGTGTCTGGAGACTAGGCACCAGCGAGGTGATCTGATAGAGGTGTATAAAGCCTTGAATGGTTTGAGCATACTCAATGCTGATGGGATTCTTCCTCTTGCTCAGAATAATCACCTGAGAGGGCATAAATTCAAATTGAGGAAAGACAGATGTAGGATAGATGTGCAGAAATTTGCCTTTAGCCTGCAGAGGGGTGAAGTGGAAGTGTTTTTTTTTTTTTTTTTGGCTGATGCTGCATAAGCTTGCTTTCTTGTATCATATGCCTCTACTAATGCTAATAATAGAATATAGGAATTATCGAGCACTTAACAGTTCTCTATTATCAAATCTATATATATTACAGAAAAAAGTTGCTTACATTTGAAGTCAATAGGAACGTCAAGAGATCGCACAGGCCCTAAAATATTCCAGGATCTATATTTGGGCCTGAAGCAGATGATGACCTTCCTATCCTTCCCCCCCTTGACTCTCCTGAAGTTTGATTTATATGTCTGTATAATCGAGGATTCTCTAAGGGACTAAACCAGTTTTTGGGCAATCATTATTCTTTTATCATCAGGTAGAAATTTAAAAAAATAATAAATTATTTTGTCCTTAACAGCCCTAGCTGGGATGTAATAAAATGCACAAATGCCTATTTGCACATGTGAATCGAAACAAAAACTAGTAATTCGAAATCAAAATATTAAGTGATTGGAAATATTACTAAATTAACCGTTCCACCACGCATTATATTTACTAACCTAAAGACATATATTACATACCTGGTTGGGTGTGAAATTATATTGATACTGATAGACAACTACCACTTCAGCAACTACCGTACTATTCAGCTTTTCCCCAAATTTAGCAGGGAATGGACCTGCTGTTCTATTAATAACTGATGAATCAAATACAGGCACTGTCTGTGAATTAAATTCTGGAGAAAATTTGCCATTTGCAGTACTTTTCACGGAATCTTCCGACCGATTACTTTTTACAAAACTGAAACCGGTAATTGACGAGGATAGGAGGTGTGCTTCTCCAATGTTTTTGTAACCCACAGCACACACATAATTGGTATACAATATTAATACGAATAAGATTCTAAAAATCATTGCTTGGTAAAAGAGAAAGAAGAGGGAAAGAACGGAGTGTTAAATAAAAATAAAATTCAACACATTCACAATAAAGCCAACTAGAACACGTGAAATCACCACTTTAGCCAGAGTCATCACTATGATTACAAACGAAAGACAGCATAATAATTTCCCAGCCGGAAGGAGATAAGCAATGAATTTTTATACAGAATAATTTTATCGCATGTGTTACGCGTAGTTCTCAAAGAAAAGCAATTCCGGGTGTACAAATGCAGGTAGATTAGAAAT
This sequence comes from Mastigoproctus giganteus, assembly GCF_048544385.1. Classification (NCBI taxonomy): domain Eukaryota; kingdom Metazoa; phylum Arthropoda; class Arachnida; order Uropygi; family Thelyphonidae; genus Mastigoproctus; species Mastigoproctus giganteus. Next base: position 118,680,557 of record NC_143580.1, on the reverse strand, counting down.
AGTACCTATATAATAACATAGCACGTTTCCTTTCCTCCACATATTAAATGTTTTAACATTATGCACCACATAACTTCTAACCATTTCCTAATTATCCGAGTTTTTTGGGGTTTTCTTTTATTTCACTTGTCTCTGAATTACAGTAAAGATTATTTCAATTTTTATAAAAAAAAAAAAAGCAAAGACGGACGCCAAAAAATTAAAATATATCAGTATACAGATCATATGATACAATGAACGCCGCTTATTAACATCACCCTCACACACAACTTAACTGTAACAAAACAAGAAGCCAGTTGTTTATTAATTCAGAGCGGAAATGGATACATGAAAAGGTGGACGCGAACAGAAAGAAAACATTAAAATCAAACAAAATAAATTACTTTAATTTGATTGCCCAATATTTCTCCGAGAAAGTCGTCAATAAAAATTAAAACTGTCATAATGTTTCTACGGTATGCATTAAAAACAAATAAGGAAATAATAAAAATTTTAAGAATTAGAAAAGGGTTAATGCTCAACCTCAAAACAGTCAGTTGCTTTGTTATTGGGTTTTAGGAACATTAGCAACTAAGCATATAGTGCTTTGTATATATACTGTCTGTAAATTGCGTGTGTTCTATTGTCGATTTTCTTTTTCTTTTTTTTTTTTTTTTTTTTGTTTTTTTATGAAAAACCCAAGCACGAGAGGTATTAGAACCTATATTACTTAGTACCGTGCATGGGTTGTTTGCTGGAAAACTCCGGATTTTCCAGTTTCTGGGAGAAGAAAAAACCATACTACCCTTGACCAAGCCGACGAATTCAGCCGCGTTATTAAAATGGCCCATAAAAATTCCTCTCGTTATCGATGAGACTCGAACCCAGCGTAAAACAGTCAGATTTGTAGAAGCAACTACAATATTTTCTTTCGCAGAGTAACGACACGAACAAATACACAACTGTAGAATAACTCTACAGGCAACATGGTGGAGTTCTAAACAAATCGAAACGCAATCACTTCCACGGCACATGCAAAAAACGAAAGCCAAAAGGCGATAACAAACAATGAAAAGAGGAGCTGATTGCAATAAACAATGTTTTTTCAATGTATTAGTATACATTAGATCGCGATTTCATAAAAGTTATTAGTGGAGTCCCTCAGGGCTCAGTGTTGGGTCCATTGTTGTTTTCTGTATTTATAAATGATATTGATGATGGTATATCAAGCTTAATGTCCAAGTTTGCAGACGATACAAAGGTTGGCAGGGTTGTCAAGGACACTACTGACACTATGCTACTGCAACAGGATCTGGAAAGGTTGAGCAGATGGGCTGAGAAGTGGCAAATGAATTTTAACATTGACAAATGTAAAGTGCTACACATGGGAAACAGCAACCCCAGAGCAACGTATCAACTCTGTGGTACTACACTGACAGTGGTAGAGAATGAAAGGGACTTGGGGGTGGTTGTGCAGGCAAATATGAAGTTCTCTGAGCAGTGCAGACGGGCTGCAAGAGTAGCTCATGGAGTATTGTCAATGATATACAGGAATTTTTCCAGCAGGGATAAGGAAGTGATTATTCCCTTGTATAAGGCAATGGTCAGGCCACACCTAGAGTACTGTATACAGGTCTGGAGGCCTCATTTCAAGAAGGATGTAGAGCTGCTGGAACGAGTACAGAGCAGGGCAACAAGATTAGTGAATGGAACAAAGGGGTGCTCTTACGAAGAAAGGCTTAAGTTTTGCAAATTACAGTGTCTGGAGACTAGGCACCAGCGAGGTGATCTGATAGAGGTGTATAAAGCCTTGAATGGTTTGAGCATGCTCAATGCTGATGGGATTCTTCCTCTAGCTCAGAAAAATCACCTGAGAGGGCATAAATTCAAATTGAGGAAAGACAGATGTAGGATAGACGTGCGGAAATTTGCCTTTAGCCAGCGGGTGGTTGGTTGGTGGAACAGACTTCCAGCCCTTGTAGTGGAGGTTGATAGCCTAAATAAGTTTAAGGCTCAGCTGGACAGGTATTTTGAACGAACAGAGGGGTGAAGTGGAAGTGGGTTTTTTTTTTTTTTTTTTTTTGGCTGATGCTGCATAAGCTTGCTTTCTTGCATCAAATGCCTCTACTAATGCTAATGTTAATGCTAAAGTGAAGAACTTTTAAACGAATAATATTACCTGTGATCACAAAAAAAATATTACCAACATATCGCAAACGACATATCGTTATTACTGAAAAATAGAAACAATGTATTGATATTTAAATAAAAGTTCTGGTTAATCATTAACCCCAGGGGCTCACATCTGGTGAGTATGAGCTTGGCACACCCAGGGACTTGAGCTGGATATCATCATTCTTCTCTTTCTTAGTGATTCCCTTCTACTTTTGACACTCTCTCTGAGGGTAACGCGGAATTTTTTTTTTTTTTTGTATGTTTTTTTTTTTTTTTTTTTTGGCTAGTGCAGGATAACCCTCGGGCTTCCTTGCACCATATGGCTGATAACAATAATAATAATAATAATAATTAGAATACGGTATAAATTTTGATCGCTAGTACAGAGGCGTGGCGTGATGCAGTGACTGACAGCGTAACTCCGACGGCGGGTTGCTTTGATACGCTGCTAGTTAGCGTTAGAGTGAATGCCGTTTTTCAATCGACTGAAGGGTAAATATTTAGTTTATGGTGCGCCCTTCAAAATGGCGGCGAGGATAAGCATTGATTAACGGATTGCCCCTCTTTTCCTCGCTCGCACGCGGCTGATATCACATGACATCGGAGCTGAAAATGAAGGAAAAATTGAAATAAGCGTGATCTCCACTTATCAATCACTGCCGTGTCGGCGAATCTAGAGAGGGTGCACCATAAACCAAATCTTAGCCCAGTCAACGTTATAACCAATCAGAAATCATAACACGTATGGTGTGTGTCCTCTGGAACGATAACATCAACCGACGACTTCCTTGAGAACGCGATATCGAAGCTGTGGTGTCAGGCCGCCAAAGGTGATCGTACAATTTCAAAAAATATATATAGATATAAAAGTTAACATTGTAGACACTAAACTAACGATTGAAAAGAATCATTTCAGAAATAATTATGCTAGAACGTGTTTGTTGGATTTTAACGAATCCTTGGAATGTGGACTCTCGTTTGAGACTAATGCAAAGATATCAGTCGCCCGAGAGCAGCCACAGTTTTTGACGTTCATGTCAATTTCGGTTTTCCACATCGCATAAGGAGTTAGCAGTTTTGATAGTAGCAGCAAGAAATTTTTTCAAGAAGAAAAGGCTAAGTTAAGGTTTTTCATCCCAAACAACAAAGCACTAACTTTAAGGGCAGTCTGTGAATCAGGCGGACGACTGATATGTTTGCATTAGTCTCAAACTAGAGCCCACGTTCCAAGGAGTCGTCATAATCCAACAAACACGTTCTACGATAATTATTTCAGAAATGATTCTTTTCAATCGTTGGTTTAATGTCTAGAATGTTAACCCGCACAGCATAAACATTCCAAAAAGACACAATCCCTATTAACACCCATAATGCCACAAAAGTAACGTTGAAATTATTCACTATGACGTCACAATCGTTACATTCAAAACCAACATCTAACCCAAATCTAACAGAGGAACCCAGCACAGTCACGAGCTAAGATGCGTGATCGCCAATAACAGCAACGCCAGTTCACACCCTTAACCAAAGGCTACAAAAAAAAAAAAAAAAAAAATCAAAATTGAATTCCGAAATTATAACTATATAGAGAAAAACACAACTTTTTATTTCCCGCCTCCGTCCCAGCAAAATCGGTTCATACCTACTTTCATACGTCTTTCCAAAACCCAGTGGTGTGAACTAAAAACAAAATTGAACTACAATCTAATTCTACCCTGAACTCGGGTTGTTGACTGTCTACAACTAACTAACGGTTCAGCTCTTGAGACGGAAAATTCATCCGCAACTCTAGCGTGGAACGATGAAAGTTGTAAGCTTGACGCACATCTATATATACACATATCAGCCTTGGCACTTTGAGATCTAAAAATTCCGTTTATTGATGATTTCTTTCAAATTTTGCAATTCGAAAAGATAATATTCCCCTTGATGCTTGACAGCATCATTGAAAACAACGGGAAGTGCTGAAAAAAACATTTTATTTTCGAAGCATTGTCACCCACTTTTCTAACACTATGTGTAATGGACATTACACATAGTGTTATTTCTAACAACGACGGAGTGAACTGTTTAACAAAGTGTAAGACTAGAGGTGAAAACTCAGTGTTCTACTCCTTTGGTATTTTCCAAGCCGTTATTGCGATGATTTTGGAATTGGACACCGCATATAATCTGAAGCTCAATCCAATTCACTTCAAATAAGTATAAAAGGACAAAATGTTTTTCTACTAGAAATGTGAGTAGCACTTTGTGACAATATGAATTTGCATTCTTTGGGTTGAATTTGTAAATATTTCCTATGTTTGTTGGACCACATGTGATATCAGGCTCAATCCACATCCCTTGAAATAAGTGTAAAAGGGAAAAATGAGTTTTCTAGTAACTATGAATTTTTGTGACAATATAAATTTGCATTTCTCCTGCTAGCTTGTAATTAGTTTGTATATTTGTTGTTAACAATAAATTATGATTTTGTAAATTTTTTCAGTGTCTATGGTTCCTTATTTTTAAGGACTAGTAGTGTTGATTAACGTAAAATTAAGCTTGAGAAATTCTCATTTTAAATAGTTTCGTGTTGGTGATTAAATAGAATAAACTTTAATTATTCTAGTGGTAATCAACTAAAACGGCGAAATTACAATATTAAACTTTACATTCGAGAAAGCATTCAAACACAAATTTGCAGAGTCAATTTTTTTTTTTTTTTTTTTTCGGAAGGTTTCGAATGCTGCCAACAGATGGAACTACCATGAAAATATACATTTAATTATTATTGAGAATAATTCCAATTTAAAGGTTAATTGGTTCAAACACATATCAAGTCATAAAGGAGGTTAGGCAGATTACCAGAAATCTGCAAGCATTTTTTTACGTATATAAATTCTAAAAGAAAGAGGATGAATCAGATTGGTCACCTTGATATCGATGGTTCGACTGTTGATAATCCTGCTCAGATAGCAAACAAACTGAATGAGTATTTTGCATATACATTCACAAATGAGGAGTTATTAAGAATTGAAAATGCCAGAAGGTTATCAAATTGTAGTAGGGTGCTTAATGATTTTGTAATAACTGAGAGCAAAGTGGATGAGAAATTGTTGAATTTAAACATAAGAAAGGCACCTGCGGTGGATAGGATCAAGCCAGTTATACTAAAGGAGGCGGCAAAGGAAGTAGGCAAACCCTTAGCCATAACTATGAGAGCATCCTTGGAATCGGGAAAGGTCCCGACGGACTGGAAATGTGCAAATGTATCCCCAATTCACAAAGGGGAATCGAAGGGTGACACGAGTAATTACAGACCAGTAGTAGTAGTAGTAGTTGCATGTGATTCAAGAAAGCAAGTGTATGAGTTTATGCAGAATCAGCTAAAAAAAATCACACCATTCCCTCCAAATGCCTGTCCAGTTCCTCCTTAAATTTATCTAACCTATCAACTTCCACAATGACAGATGGAAGCTTGTTACAGCAATTAACCACCCACTGGCTGAAGGCAAATTTCCGCACATCTATTCTACATCTGCCTTTCTTAATTTGAATTTATGCCCCCTTAGGTTCGTAATCTGAACAAGTGGAAGGATCCCATCAGAATCCCATCTGCCCAAATTATCTAGATCCTGTTGCAGTAGCACACTGCCATTGCTGTCATTAACAACCCTGCCAACCTTTGAATCATCTGCAAACTTCGACATTAAGCCTGATATACCTTCATCAATATCATTGATTAATATACAAAACAACAGTGGGCCCAACACCGAACCCTGTGGGACTCCACTAATAACATTAGTCCACAAAGAGCAGCACCCATTGATTACCACCCTCTGTCTTCTCCCACTTAACCATCCTTTTATCCATTGTAGCAACTCAAGCATTTAGGGCATAAGCCTCAAGCTATGAAAGAGTCTAGACTATGTATAAATATAGTGCAAATGCATCAGAAATACATAGCTATATCTGAATAGATCAGAATATTGGTAAAACGGCATCGTTTTAAGTTATATCTCATATTGTGAATACCTTCACAACGAGTTGCCATGATATTGCACTACTTCGAATAAGTAACGCTTCACCTAAGGAGAAGACTAATGTTACTTATTCTCAGATGGATACCACCACCCAGACGGCACCGTTTCAGAGCTATTTGGCCCTTCTTCGGTGGGTGGGTAGGTACCCGAGTGATGCAACGATGGCAAAACAGTTATGAAGTATAACTCCACAATATGAGAGATGCCTGATGGTGTATCATGTATTTAGACTCAAGCATTTAGGGCATAAGCCTCAAGCTATGAAAGAGTCTAGACTATGTATAGAATATAGTGCAAATGCATCAGAAATACATAGCCTATATCTGAATAGATCAGAATATTGGTTAAAACGGCATCGTTTTAAGTTATATCTCATATTGTGAATACCTTCACAACGAGTTGCCATGATATTGCACTACTTCGAATAAGTAACGTTGCATCACTCGGGTACCTACCCACCCACCGAAGAAGGGCCAAATAGCTCTGAAACGGTGCCGTCTGGGTGGTGGTATCCATCTGAGAATAAGTAACATTAGTCTTCTCCTTAGGTGAAGCGTTACTTATTCGAAGTAGTGCAATATCATGGCAACTCGTTTGTGAAGGTATTCACAATATGAGATAACTTAAAACGATGCCGTTTTACCAATATTCTGATCTATTCAGATATAGCTATGTATTTCTGATGCATTTGCACTATATTTATACATAGTCTAGACTCTTTCATAGCTTGAGGCTTTATGCCTAAATGCTTGAGTCTAAATACATGATACACCATCAGGCATCTCTCATATTGTGGAGTTATACTTCATAACTGTTTTGCCATCGTTGCATCACTCGGGTACCTACCCACCCACCGAAGAAGGGCCAAATAGCTCTGAAACGGTGCCGTCTGGGTGGTGGTATCCATCTGAGAATAAGTAACATTAGTCTTCTCCTTAGGTGAAGCGTTACTTATTCGAAGTAGTGCAATATCATGGCAACTCGTTGTGAAGGTATTCACAATATGAGATATAACTTAAAACGATGCCGTTTTACCAATATTCTGATCTATTCAGATATAGCTATGTATTTCTGATGCATTTGCACTATATTTATACCATTGTAGCAACTTAACCTTAATACCATTCTGCTCCAATTTGTACAATAGTCTTCCATGCGCATTAGTTTAACTTCAGTTCCGGGTAATATAATGGAGTCACTGATTAACGATGCATTGAAGGATCATGTAGAAAAGACTGCAGCAATAATTCCAACACAGCATGGGTTTATTATGGGAAAGTCTTGTCTGACAAATTTCATTGGATATTATGATGTGGTTACAAAGGAACTAGATGCAAAAAATATTTTAAATTTCATATACTTGGATTTCACTAAAACTTTTCACATTGTAGCGCATAGAAGATACTGTACAAATTAGAGCAGAATGTGGTAATCAATGGGAGCTGCTCTTCGTAGAATAATGTTATTATCGGAGTCCCACAGGGTTCGGTGTTGGGTCCATTTTTGTTTTGTATATTTATCAATGATATTGATGAAGGTACATCAGGCTTAGTGTCGAAGTTTCCAGATGATACAAAGGTTGGCAGGGTTGTTAAGGACAGTAATAGCAGTGTGCTGCTGCAACAGTATCTAGAAATTTTGGGTAGATGGGCTGAGAAGTGTCAAATGAAATTTAACATTGACAAATGCAAAGTATTGCATATGTGTAGAAGTAACCCCAGAGGAGTGTACTAACAGTGTGGCACTACACATAGGGTGGTAGAAAATGAAAAACACCTCGGAGTAATTGTGCCGTCAGATATGAAGTTTTCTGAACAATGCAGACAGGCTGCAAGAGCAGGTTTTGGGGTTTTGTTAATGACATACAGGAATTTTACCAGCAGTGAAAAGGAGGTGATTGTCCCTCTCTATGTAGGCAAAGGTCAGGCCACGCCTTGAGTACTGCGTACAGGTCCGGAAGCCTCATTTTAGGAAGGATGTAGATTTGCTTGAGCATGTACAGAGAAGAGCAACAAGATTTATGAGGGGAATGAAGGGATTCTCTTACCGAGAGAGGCTTAAGTTCTGCAAATTGGAGCGGCTCGAGGCTAGACAGCTACGAGGTATAGAAGGACTTGAATGGGTTGAGCACGCTGAATTCCGATAGGATTCATCCACTTGTTTAGATAACCTAAGGGGGCATAAATTCAAATTGACGAAAGACAGTTGTAGAACAGATGTGCGGAAATTTCCCTTTAGCCAGCGGGTGGTTAATTGCTGGAACAAACTTCCATCTCTCGTTGTAGAAGTTGATAAGTTAAATAAATTTAAGGAGGAACTGGACAAACATTTAGAGGGAATGGTTGTGTGAATTTTTTTTTGTCCGATGCTACATAAGCTCATGCGCTTGCTTTCTTGCATCACATGCCACGATTACGGTTACTACTACAGTATTACTATTACATTGGATTTTTTTAAAAGCTTTCAACTACCACCAAAGGTGGAGCGCCACCACGATAAGTAGTTATAAAAAAATAATCAATTTAGAATTAACTGTTGATAACTTCAAATGAAACTTGGAAAATTCTCATTTTAAGTAGTTTCATGTGGGTGATAAAACAAAAACTTCAAATTGTATTCGGCTGCTAACTAGTAAATAAGGTCATTTCCATTCAAAAAATTGAAAAGGAGAAATATACGTGTTTTTATGCTAATAGTATTAATCTATTTCTCTGCTAATTGTTATAAATTGCAGTTATTAATCAGTCCAAAATAGATTTTGGACATGCTAAGAGTAGAAAACTTGTTTGTTGACCTAATGGTAGCCGAATATACTGATCTCTCGCTCTCTCTCTCTCTCTCTCTCTCGCTAAAACTGTTGGCTACAATTTTGCTCATCTCTGCTCCCATCTTTGTCAAAACCAAATGGTTCTATTTTCACTTCAACCAAAGATAAAGCCGACCTGCAAACATTCCATTTTTTTCCAAATCACATATTAATGATCTTGGTAAAACACATTCACCATTCCTACGCGCTCCATTCAATGCCTCCTGTGGTATTCCGTCAAAAAGATGTCAGAAGGATTTTGACGAATCTTAATGCTAAGAAAGCTCCAGGTCCTGATGCTCTTTGTCCACTTCTTCACAAAACCTGAACTTACTCCTGATCTTTGTGGCCTTGTTTCACTTTCTTATTCCAGATGTGTTTTTCCTTCTGGTTGGAATGTTGCTCATATACAGCCAGTTTCTAAAAAAGGTCACAAATCACTCCTATCCATTTCTAAAGTAATGGAAAAATAAATTAACCGCCAACACATAAACTACCTAGAAACCTTCCGTCTGATCAACAATCGCCAGTATGGATTCCGTCAGTCTCGATCCGCTGGTGATATTCTGGCTTATGTTACCCATTTATAGACAAATTCAATGGAAAATTTCGGTGAAATGCAAACAATTGTTCTTAACATCTCAAAGGCTTTCGATGGTGTTTGGCATGAAGGTCTTCTAAACAAGCTTCCATCGTATGCTTATGTTTTTAGTAATTGGTTATCCAGTTTTCTCTCTGAGCACTCACTGAAAGCGATGGTAGGTCTTCTAACTTCTCCCCTAATGCTGGCGTCCCACAAGGTTCAGTTCTTTCCCCAACTCTTTCCCTCTTGTGTATTAATGACCTTCTTCCATTGCCCGGAAAACCTATTCATAGTTTTGTTGATGATTGCATATGGCAATCCACTTTCCAGTTTGAGGAAACTCCGCCCTGTTCAATCAGCTTCAACTTCTCGAATATCCGCTCCCAATTCCTTAAATGCTGATCTAGAGGTAGTTCTCCAGTGGGGTAAAGACAACTTAGTTGATTTCAATCCTTTTAAAACTTAGTCAAGTCTATAACTCTTTGCAAGAATATTTGCTGATGCTATCGAGGCAGTGTTAGGTGGGTCGGAAAACTGCTAGCTTGGGGGGAGACAAAGAACAATAGATTGACAGTAGCCACTGCAAGAGGTGAAAGAGATTCTTGCACTGCTTCTATTAGAATGAGCAGAAGCCTGAAAAACAAGATGCATGGTATTTCAGAGACTGCTGGGAGCCAGTGCGGTACAAGTAAACACATGGGTTGTGTTAGGGTAGCTAAGAATAGAAACAGGTGCAGGTATACTTGCGTGTACACCAATGCTAGGAGTTTAGTAAACAAATTTGATGAATTTGAGGTATTGCTCAAAACATCAAAGGCAGATATTGTTTGGATATCAGAGACGTGGTGTCACACAGATATAAGGGATGCAGAACTGCAATTCGGGGAGTACAACGTCTACAGAAAGGATAGACAGGATAGGAAGGGGGGAGGGGTTATGCTATTAGTTAAGAAACACAAAAAAACCAAGGAAGTGAAGCCAGTCGACATCGCTGGACAGTGCAGTGTGGAGTCAGCTTGGTGTGACATAAACATTGGGAGATCAAAATTGAGAGTAGGAGTGTGCTATAGGCCTAATGACTCTGATGAGTATAATAAGGAACTGTACAGGGAAATAGAGTGGGCCAGTAAATCAAAGTGTCTTATAATGGGAGATTTTAATTTCCCAGATATTGACTGGAATTTGGGTGCTGGTTACTCACACACTAGCTGGGCTTTTGTGGATTTATTGGATGATTGTTTTCTACATCAGCATGTTCGGGAGGCAACTAGAGGGAGTAATACTCTTGAATTGATTATCAGCAGTGATTCTTCATGCATTAAAAATCTGCAGATAAATGAACCACTAGGTGGCAGTGATCACAGTGTGCTGAAGTGGGATTTACTCAAAGAGGTAACTACCATTAGGGGTAAAGGGAAGGGTTATTGTTTCCGTAAAGGCGACTACGATGGACTGAGACAGTATTTAAATTCTATACAGTGGGACCAACTGATGATGTTACCAACAGCAAATTCAAAATGGGAAGCATTCAAAGAACTTATCTTGGAAGCTACTGGGCTTTACATACCAACTAAGAAATATTGTTCAAGGTTTAGGCCAAAATGGATGTCAGATGAACTAATGAGGCATATGGCAGAGAAGAAAAATGCATGGGATACATACAAATTAACACATGACACAGAAGCCTATGATAGATACCAGTTGATATGCAACCAAGTTACAAAGGAGGTTAGGCAGGCGAAGGCAGATTACGAGAAATCTTTGGCAAGGGATGCAAACAAAAACAGCAAAGAGTTCTTTACTTATGTAAACTCTAGAAGGAAGGGGATGAATCAGATTGGTCCACTTGATATTGATGGGTCAAGTGTTGATGATCCTGCTCAGGTAGCTAACAAACTAAATGAATATTTTGCATCGACATTCACACATGAGGAGTTATTCAGCGAGGGGAATGCCAGAGGTGTATTCAACTCTAGCAGTAAGCTACAGAATCTTGAAATAACTGGGAGTAAAGTGGAGGAGAAACTGTTGAAGATAAACACAAGAAAGGCACCTGGGGTGGATGGGATCTATCCAGTTATATTAAAGGAGGCAGCAAAGGAAGTAAGCAAAACCTTAGCCCTAATTATGAGAGCTTCCTTGGACTCCGGGGAGGTACCCATAGACTGGAAATGTGCAAATGTGACCCCAATTCACAAAGGAGGATCTAAGGCTGACACAAGTAATTATAGACCTGTGAGCTTAACTTCTGTTCCAGGAAAATTAATGGAGGCACTGGTTAAAGAAGCACTGCAGGATCATTTAGACAAGACTTCAGTTATAGCTCAGATACAGCATGGTTTTGTTAAGGGGAAGTCTTGCCTGACCAACTTGATTGGATACTATGATGCAGTCACAAAAGAACTGGATGCAGGGAATAACTTTGATATTATATACTTGGATCTTAGAAAGGCTTTTGATACTGTTGCACATGGAAGACTGCTACACAAATTGGAGCAGTGTGACATTGGAGGAAAATTGCTGCTATGGATAAAGGGGTGGTTGAGGGGGAGAAGACAGAGAGTGGTAATCAATGGACACTGCTCATCGTGGATGGACTGATGTTATTAGTGGAGTCCCTCAGGGCTCAGTGTTGGGTCCATTATTGTTTTCTGTATTTATAAATGATATTGATGATGGTATATCGGGCTTAATGTCCAGGTTTGCAGACGATACAAAGGTTGGCAGGGTTGTCAAGGACACTACTGACACTATGCTTCTGCAACAGGATCTGGAAAGGTTGAGCAGATGGGCTGAGAGGTGGCAAATGAATTTTAACATTGACAAATGTAAAGTACTACACATGGGAAACAGCAACCCTAGAGCAACGTATCAACTTTCTGGTACTACACTGACAGTGGTAGAGAATGAAATGGACTTGGGGGTGGTTGTTCAGGCAGATATGAAGTTCTCTGAGCAGTGCAGACGGGCTGCAAGAGTAGCTCATGGAGTATTGTCAATGATATACAGGAATTTTTCCAGCAGGGATAAGGAGGTGATTATTCCATTGTATAAGGCGATGGTCAGGCCACACCTAGAGTACTGTATACAGGTCTGGAGGCCTCATTTCAAGAAGGATGTAGAGCTGCTGGAACGAGTACAGAGAAGGGCAACAAGATTAGTGAATGGAACAAAGGGGTGCTCTTACGAAGAAAGGCTTAAGTTTTGCAAATTACAGTGTCTGGAGACTAGGCACCAGCGAGGTGATCTGATAGAGGTGTATAACGCCTTGAATGGTTTAAGCATGCTCAATGCTGATGGGATTCTTCCTCTAGCTCAGAAAAATCACCTGAGAGGGCATAAATTCAAATTGAGGAAAGACAGATGTAGGATAGACGTGCGGAAATTTGCCTTTAGCCATCGGGTGGTTGGTTGGTGGATCGGACTTCCATCCCTCGTGGTGGAGGTTGATAGCCTAAATAAGTTTAAGGCTCAGCTGGACAGGTATTTTGAACGAACAGAGGGGTGAAGTGGAAGTGGTTTTTTTTTTTTTTTTTTTGGCTGATGCTGCATAAGCTTGCTTTCTTGCATTAAATGCCTCTACTAATGCTAATGCTAATGCTAATGCTAATGCTAACTCTCAAAAAGGATTCTTCTGCTCCTATGTTTATCTTAGCAGGATGATATATTTCTCTTTTGGGGATTATCCTGATTTCTAATCTCTCTTGGCACAAGAACATAACAAATATTGCTTCCTCTGCATCTAAAATACTTGCTTTTCTCTTTCGCTCTTCACGTTACTTTTCTTCCAAAGAGGTCTGTGCAAATCGCAAATCCGCCCGACCATGGAATATTGTTCCCATATCTGGAGCGGCGCCCCCAAAATCTCTCTCAGGCTTCTATATTCCATTCAGAAGAGGGCAATCAGGTTAATTAATGACTCATCACTAACAGTGTCTCTCCATTCTCTGTCTCATAAATGTACTGTTTCTGCTGCATGCCTTTTCTACATATACTTGCATGGGCACTGCTCTTTTCAATTTGCGTCTATGATTCCCGCTTTCTCTTTCAAGACAGTCCAAACACGTGCCGCCACCAGCCATCATCTATTTACTGTCCAACTTCAAGTTCACAGAACCAACTTTTCATATTCCTCGTTTATTCATTCCACTGACGGTTTTGGAACAACCTTCCTTCCTACGTATTTCCTAAAAATTATAGTCTACGGCGGAAGTTCAAATCTAATGTCAACAAATAACTTCTTTCGTCTTCCCAACCTCCATCCCATGCACGGTACTAAGTAGTACAGGTTCTAATACCTGTTGTGTTTGCGGTTTTCATAAAAAAAAAAAATTGTGAGTAGCTTTGTGACAATATGAATTTTCATTCTACTGGTAACTTGTTACTAAACCCATTTCCATTGAACAGACTGAAAGTGACAAAGCTCTTGTGAAAATATGAATTTGTATTCTGCTGCTAATTTTAAAAATAATTTTGTATGCTTGTTGTTAACAATAAATTGTGCTTTTATAAATTTCATAAATGTCTGTGTTTCCTTATTTTTTAGGATAAGTACTCTTGAGAAAATACACTTTAAAACGAACTGCTAAAGTAGTTAACTGTTGGAAAAATAACTAAAAATTAGCAAAACTTTTATATTGGAAATTTTAAGTAGTTTCAGAAAACATCCTTATTATCTGATTTAAATATACATTTTATACTTTAGAACGATTGAAATTTGCACAAGTAAGATTTTTTTCAGCTTTCTACTAACAGATGCAGCGACAAAGGCATTGTTTTTGTGAAAATTCGGTAAAGATTTAATACTCGGTGCACCCTTCAAAATGGCGGCGAGGAGAAGAGGGGGGAAAGCAGTGATTGACGGATTGTGACTCCGCCCACTCACTGCGTTCCCGCTATTCTCCTCGGCAAACGGTACTAGGTGACACGCGGGTGGCACAGCAACAAATACGGCGGCTGAAAACAGGATAAATCCAATAATTTCAAAAGTTCAAGTTACAAAAATACGGTTTTCGTGGATCACAAAATATCACGTGACATTTGAATAAGTCGGATACAACCGAAAAGAAAAAAAAAAGGGGGGAAAGGTAATTTTCTCGAAAGAAAAGGAACGGCAGATGAACAATTATTAAAAATAAAACAAACAAAAATGCACGTTTTTCTAAGTTATATTTTACAAGCATTAACAATGAGATTCGCTGAAAAGGAAAAAAAAAAAAATAATAAAACAGTAATTTTAATGGTGGGATTATTATTTTTAGGGCAATTATTTTTAGCGCAAATAGGGGGATCATTATTATTTTTTTTTTCTGGGGGCTCTGCCCCCAGACCCCCGTTTCTGTGGGGGCTTCTGCCCCCACACCCCCGATATACGTATTATTCAGCCTTTTCCAACACCAAACAACTTTTCTTTTCTTTTTTTTGTTTGTTTAAAAAAAATTCGCACCACGTGCAACCCTTGATTCTTCTCGCCCGTACATTACTAGACGGGAATCCCAATCCCCTGCCCGGACATGAAAAAAAAACAAGTAATTAGTATTATTTGTAACAAAAATTAACACCACGTGTAACACTGAAAATTGCTGATGCCCGTCAACAGAAATGCTAAAAGCAAAAAATTAATCACAAGCAATCTAATAATCACTGATCTAAAATCTAAAAAAAAATTAACACCACGTGCAACACTGAAAAAAAAATTAACACCATGGGCAACACTGAAAATTGCTGATGCCCAACAGAAATGCTAAAACGACAGAAAACCACTCACCTCATCAATTGAATTATATTTTCAAAACAACCCAACATTTTGGAACTAATATTTCGCAGGAAAAAAAAAAAAAAAAAAATCACCCAATACAACAGACACCCGTCTCAACCATGGGAAACCAAAGAGTAAGTCACCAACAATCGAATACGCAAATAGAGGGTTTTTTTTTTTTTTTTTTTTCATAACACGGGTGACACGCACGGCGTGGCACGCGTGCCTGATGTTTCCATATGTTCAGGAGAACACGTGACACTGGGCGGAGTCAGCACCCGTCAATCACTGCCGTGTCGGCGAGTGTAAAGAGGGTGCACCGAGTACTAAATCTTAGCAGAAAATTCTAAGTTTAATGGCCACAAACAAGAGTCAGATATTTTTTTTCAGATTACAGCCAACAGATGGAGCCATACTTTAGCTGTTTTTGTGAAAATTCAAAGTAAAATTCAAGATGGCTGAGAGACCCCGTAGCAACCAAATCAGCTTTCAAAACAAATCCCACAATTCACAGGGTGAGACTAATTAAACATGCACATTTTGCTTTTGAAATTACAAATGCTATATTCAAATGCTAACCAGGCACTACAAGGATACCCATCAACCATGAGGATACGTTGCCACCCAAGTAAGCATGCCAACCAGAATCAAAACCACCTCAAGTAATAATAAAATTCAAAAATAAATGGTGAAAAATACCACTAATGCCTTCTAGCAAGCAAAATAAAATGGAACGCTTAAAACAGGACTACCTAGCAGTATAAAATAGAAACAACAAATTTTCCGAATCTCCCTGTCCGTCGGTTCAAACTGTCTCCCAATCGACAGACAGGCCACCGTGCCCCCGTAACCACGCTGTTGTGTATTTTTAGTGCTCTATGTTTAATCAAAAATTTGTGTGTTTAGTTGTCAAAGCATGATAATTTTTTGTACGTCCGATCTCGGAATTTAGTGAGCTCTTGGATGAACATGTCGTTTCTGCAATGAAGTTCAAAGGTAACTTTTTAATTCATCATCATGAACTTAGTCCGGCTAAGGTCTTTTAAGACCTGTTCCATTGTAGCTCTTGGAGGTGGTCTTGATCTCGCTATCGTTGTCTTTGTCGACCAGCATCTCTCTTGCCTGTAGGTTTGTAGTTAAAGGCTAATTTTGGGATCCAGTCTGGGTTCATTCTTTCTATGTGGCTGATCCATTTTTCCTGATACCGTTTTATGTCATTTACTATGTTATCTACTTTTAATTTCTCGCGGATATCTAAATTTCTTTGGTGGTCTAGTCTTGTAAAGCGTAATAATGGTCTTAAAAATTTAATTTGTGCTGCTTCTAGTTTGTGTGCATCTTTCTTATTAGCATTAGCATTAGCATTACTAGAGGCATTTGATGCAAGAAAGCAAGCTTATGCAGCATCAGCAAAAAAAAAAAAAAAAAAAACCCACTTCACCCCTCTGTTCGTTCAAAATACCTGTCCAGCTGAGCCTTAAACTTATTTAGGCTATCAACCTCCACCACAAGGGGTGGAAGTCTGTTCCACCAACCAACCACCCGCTGGCTAAAGGCAAATTTCCGCACGTCTATCCTACATCTGTCTTTCCGCAATTTGAATTTATGCCCTCTCAGGTGATTTTTCTGAACTAGAGGAAGAATCCCATCAGCATTGAGCATGCTTAAACCATTCAAGGCTTTATACACCTCTATCAGATCACCTCACTGGTGCCTAGTCTCCAGACACTGTAATTTGCAAAACTTAAGCCTTTCTTCGTAAGAGCACCCCTTTGTTCCATTCACTAATCTTGTTGCCCTTCTCTGTACTCGTTCCAGCAGCTCTGCATCTTTCTTGAAATGAGGCCTCCAGACCTGTATACAGTACTCTAGGTGTGGCCTGACCATTGCCTTATACAATGGAATAATCACCTCCTTATCCCTGCTGGAAAAATTCCTGTATATCATTGAAAATACTCCATGAGCTACTCTTGCAGCCCGTCTGCACTGTCAGAGAACTTCATATCTGCCTGCACAACCACCCCAAATCCCTTTCATTCTCTACCACTGTCAGTGTAGTACCACAGAGTTGATACGTTGCTCTGGGGTTGCTGTTTCCCATGTGTAGTACTTTACATTTGTCAATGTTAAACTTCATTTGCCACCTCTCAGCCCATCTGCTCAACCTTTCCAGATCCTGTTGCAGCAGCATAGTGTCAGTAGTGTCCTTGACAACCCTGCCAACCTTTGTATCGTCTGCAAACTTGGACATTAAGCCCGATATACCATCATCAATATCATTTATAAATACAGAAAACAATAATGGACCCAACACTGAGCCCTGAGGGACTCCACTAATAACATTAGTCCACGATGAGCAGTGTCCATTGATTACCACTCTCTATCTTCTCCCCCTCAACCACCCCTTTATCCATAGCAGCAATTTGCCTCCAATGTCACACTGCTCCAATTTGTGTAGCAGTCTTCCATGTGCAACAATATCAAAAGCCTTTCTAAGATCCAAGTATATAATATCAAAGTTATTCCCTGCATCCATTTCTTTTGTGACTGCATCATAGTATCCAATCAAGTTGGTCAGGCAAGACTTCCCCTTAACAAAACCATGCTGTGTCTGAGCTATAACTGAAGTCTTGTCTAAATGATCCTGCAGTGCTTCTTTAACCAGTGCCTCCATTAATTTTCCTGGAACAGAAGTTAAGCTCACAGTCTATAATTACTTGTGTCAGCCTTTGGTCCTCCTTTGTGAATTGGGGTCACATTTGCACATTTCCAGTCTATGGGTACCTCCCCTGAGTCCAAGGAAGCTCTCATAATTATGGCTAAGGGTTTGCTTACTTCCTTTGCTGCCTCCTTTAGTATAACTGGATAGATCCCATCCACCCCGGGTGCCTTTCTTGTGTTTATCTTCAACAGTTTCTCCTCCACTTTACTCCCAGTTATTTCAAGATTCTGTAGCTTACTGCTAGAGTTGAATACACGTCTGGCATTCCCCTGGCTGAATAACTCCTCATGTGTGAATGTCGATGCAAAATATTCATTTAGTTTGTTAGCTACCTGAGCAGGATCATCAACACTTGACCCATCAATATCAAGTGGACCAATCTGATTCATCCCCTTCCTTCTAGAGTTTACATAAGTAAAGAACTCTTTGCTGTTTTTGTTTGCATCCCTTGCCAAGGATTTCTCGTAATCTGCCTTCGCCTGCCTAACCTCCTTTGTAACTTGGTTGCATATCAACTTGTATCTATCATAGGCTTCTGTGTCATGTGTTAATTTGTAAGTATCCCATGCAATTTTCTTCTCTGCCGTATGCCTCATTAGTTCATCTGACATCCATTTTGGCCTAAACCTTGAACAATATTTCTTAGTTGGTATGTAAAGCCTAGTAGCTTCCAAGATAAGTTCTTTGAATGCTTCCCATTTTGAATTTGCTGTTGGTAACATCGTCAGTTGTTTTCCCACTGTATAGAATTTAAATACTGTCTCAGTCCATCGTAGTCACCTTTACGGAAGCAATAACCCTTCCCTTTACCCCTAATGGTAGTTACCTCTTTGAGTAAATCCCACTTCAGCACACTGTGATCACTGCCACCTAGTGGTTCATTTATCTGCAGATTCTTAATGCATGAAGAATCACTGCTGATAATCAAATCAAGAGTATTACTCCCTCTAGTTGCCTCCCGAACATGCTGATGTAGAAAACAATCATCCAATAAATCCACAAAAGCCCTGCTAGTGCGGGAGTAACCAGTCCCCAAATTCCAGTCAATATCTGGGAAATTAAAATCTCCCATTATAAGACTCTCTGATTTACTGGCCCACTCTATTTCCCTGTACAGTTCCTTATTATACTCATCAGAGTCATTAGGCCTATAGCACACTCCTACTCTCAATTTTGATCTCCCAATGCTTATGTCACACCAAACTGACTCAACACTGCACTGTCCAGCGATGTCGACTTGCTTCACTTCCTTGGTTTTTATGTGTTTCTTAACTAATAGCATAACCCCTCCCCCCTTCCTATCCTGTCTATCCTTTCTGTAGACGTTGTACTACCCAAATTGCAGTTCTGCATCCCTTATATCTGTGTGACACCACGTCTCTGATATCCCAACAATATCTGCCTTTGATGTTTTGAGCAATACCTCAAATTCATCAATGACCCAAGTCTCACATCTGTAGAAGAGGGCTGGTTTTGAAGTGATGTTGTGCAGTCGTAATTTTGTTTCAGTTGTCATTTGTTTTCCGAAGTGGCGTTTAATCATTCCATTCATTTTATTATATTTTTGTAGTTTAATGTGGATGTCTTTCCCTTCATTTGATATTAAATTTCCCAAATAGGTGAAGTCAGATATTTGTTCTATTATTTTATCATCAATAACAATTTTGACTCTTTGTATGTTTTTTCCACATAATCCCATTGATTTTGTTTTTGAGGTGGAGATTTTCATATTGTACTTTTTACCTATTTTATTAAGTTCATGTGCTGCTATCTGTAGTTCATTTTCGGATTTTGCCATTATAACTACTTTTTAATAATATTTAATTAAGTAACTTTTTAATTATTTTTTAATTTTAATTATTTAATTAACTTTTTAATTATATTTTATAATTTTTTAATGCTGGCGTAGCCAGCATTAAGTTTCAACGTACGTGATGTATACTTGTTCATAAGCTTATACAAAGCAATCAGTAAGACCTTGAACGGGAGTCGTTTGGTACCTACTTCAAGGTCGTTTCGAGAAAGGAACTCCCACAAAGACTTGAACCATAAACATTATTGTAAGCAGACAATTATTTCCCTGCCTCAACAAATTTGATTGCCACAAATAACACCGTTAAAGCTATAGAAACTCGGAGACCAGGCCTTGTGTGATTGTCACGCAGAAATCGGCTTAGAGGAGCAAAGAAAACTGAACTCAGCGTGTTTAAGTTTTCTCTGGGAAAATGCAAGCTTTCTTCATAACCGAGGATGAGGAGAACAGAGCCGTGCCTGATCAGCAAGAATCAGGTAAAAAATACGCTTTTCTGTATAAGCTGCAAAATGGAATATTGTCTCAAATGTGCCTCAGTGGCGCATAGTACATTTAAGAAAATGAAGCAAGAAAAAAATGAATGGATTTGTGCAGGCTGTACTGCAACAGAAAAACCGAACCGGGAAAATATCTAATAAAAAACGAAAAGAAGCGCTCTCTAAGATTATTGATCAATTATCAGATAACGAAGTCTCTTTTGGGGATTCAGAGATAGAAACCATTGGACCCAAACTCACTCTACAAGACACCAATTGTACAGACACTCTACAGTTAATTAATAAAATTTGTTCAGAGCAAAACTCGTCAATAAGTTGAAGCAACACAAATCATCATGACTTGAAATCCCATATAGATGAATTACAAAACAGACTAAATACGGTCATTACCAACCAGGACATTTTAAAACAGCAAATCCGGACAATATTAACAACTCAGCAAGAACTCATAATGAGTTCTGAAAAAGAAAAACAACGGAACGAAAAACTCAGCGAACAAGTTACCACAATCTACAATTTGATGCGTACTTCAAGGAAGAACCATGCTTCAATTTGCAATCTGCACGAAATGAAACTTAAATCAAAAGGGGTAGACGCAGTCAATAGCATAGTATCTGAACATAGCTACATGAATGAAAATTCTGATATGAATAACATGGTCAGTATACAACTTTTGTAGCGAGATGTTCCATCTGATGTAATTTCAAAGAATCATAATACCGCTAAATCGATCCTCCCTGGGGATACCCTCAGTAACTGTCATAAGGAAGCACCCAAGTTAATAAGTTGCAAAACACTGGGGTTTATCAGGGGGTGAGATAAGTTTTTTGTCGCAAAGCTTGTTGCAACCGTCGTGTACCAAAGACAAATTAACTATTTCTCAGGCCCGGAGCACTAATAATCCAACGATCCAAACTGATATCCCTTTGCCAGGAATAGTGTCAACGGCCGCACTGTCCATACGGGACAACCCAAGGCCAGAAATCCAGAATGAGTCAATAAGCAGGTTGTAGCAGATGAGTTGCAAAGAAATTTCATAGCTGTCTTAATATATAAACTGATGTCTGCTCTTAATGATCTGTATACTAATATGCAAATCAAAATCTGATGCTTCAAAATTAATAAGTTTTCCAAACAAAATGAACCAGTTAACAGAATCAACACTCAGTTCTCTGCCCAATCCGCAGAGTTAGATATTTTGACCTCACATAATCCCGCCGAATTGGAATGTTGCCCAAAAACTCAGGGAGCCAATCACCTTTCAGAGGAATCTCAATTCCCTAATGTAGCAAGCAGCGAAGTCCCGGTCATGAATTCGTCTCAAGCAGCTGAACAGAGGTGCGATCCACAAGTGGCAGCACACCAAATTAGCATCCCACCTCCAAAATTTACCTCTGAAAGCAGCCATTGCTCAACTGTCATGAACATACAATCTTGGGCAAAAATCGCTGCTACCCGTTCTGTTTCATCTCAATTAACAGCTAATCAGAACCCTCATTTCCCCAGGTCACCCTTTCAAATTAAGAGTCACCCTGCCAATATCAAGGAAAAGTGTCAGATTAGGATTGGTACTTCCAGGTCCTCTATTCTGAGATCAATGAGCAAGCCTTCCACCCCCAAGCATAGAAGCCTGTTTATTTCCCGATTGGCGACACTGACAACTGCTGAAGAAATTGAGGCTGCAATGAGTAAAGAACTGCATACCAAAGTATCTGCAAATTTACTCAAGAAAACGCAAAATTACTCTTCCTTTAGAGTAGTTTGCGAAAGTCGGGCATTAAGATCTGTTGCATCCACATCTGTATGGCCAGTTGGCACTCTAATCAGGCCTTTTTATGAATTGAAAGGCCTAAAACCATCCACTTCAACTTCATCTTATGAGCAAAACCGAAATATGACACAGCTCCCCCCACCCCTGGATGAATACCTAATTGTGAAACTACACTAGTGTCTCTCGACTATCGAAAACTACCGTACCACATGTCCAGCTCCAATCACTTTCTTGCCCCAGCTACTGCTTATAAACATACCGATGTGACACCACATAACCCTGCTTTTCAATCATTTTCAATTATTAACAGTATAATTTTCACCAGGCCTAATCTGTTGAGGTGTTCAAAAGCATCTACAAATAGATCAGCACTTATAAAAATTCCCTTTGAACTCATCCTTAGAGCTTTCTATCATAGAGCAAGCTTATCTGCGAAAATATCTAAACCTCCCAAGGACTTCCTAATTCATTTCACAAATATACGTGGTCTCAATTCCAACCTCAACGATGTCCATTTCCACTTGCAGTCTTCCAAACCCCATGTACTTTTTCTGACTGAATCTCAGTTATCGATTGTTTCAACTACTGCTCATCTCAGATGTCCAAATTATTTGCTGTATGATTCCTTTTGCCTCAGAGGTGGTACTTGTGCATATGTCCATTCTAATATTCTCTGTCAGAGACTTGGTAATTTGGAATCTCCTCTCTTTGATCTTCTCTGGCTTAAAATCTCTCTACCTCATTGTGTCAAATTCATCTGTTGTCTCTACCGTTCTCCCAACTCCACTAATCACTTGGAGCTCTTTGACTTCCTCTCTTTGCAACTTGACTTTCTCCAGTCCAACTTTCCTAACAGTGAGGTAATTTTCCTTGGTGATTTTAACGTTCACAACTCCAGCTGGCTTCCCTTTTCTAGTTACACCGACCCAGCAGGTCGAGATGCTGAGGCTTTTGCAATTACTAATGACCTAGCACAGATTGTTCATTTATCTACAAGAATACCGGACAATCCTAATCATACAGCCAATACGCTTGATCTTTTTCTCACAAACAACCCTTCTAAATATAACGTCGAAGTGAGAGGTCCTTTAGGCACTTCAGATCACAACTTGGTGATTGTCTCTTCTCCAATGGAACCTTTATCTCATGGCTATTCCCAACCTCGTGTTGTTTGGCATTACAAGAATGCAAAATGGGATGACCTGCGAGACTTCTTTTCTTCATTTCCTTGGTCTGATTACTGTTTTAAAACTTCTGATGTCAACGTTTGCTCAGATCCTGTCAGTGAAATTATTCTTGCAGGAATGGAATCCTATATCCCACACTCCACTTTAAAATCTCGTCCTTTATCTAAACCTTGGTTCTCCAACAAATGTGCTAAGGCTGTCCAAGAGAAGAATGTTGCATATCGTAACTGGCTTGTTTCTAATTCTTCAGTTTCATTTTCTGCGTACACCAAAGCTCGCAACAATTGTAAAGCAGTTATTAATCAGTCCAAACTAGAGTTTGAACAGGCTAAGAGTAGAAAACTTGCTTCATGCCCTAATGGTAGCCCAGCATTCTGGTCTCTTGCCAAAGCTATTGGCCGCAACTTTTGCCCATCTCTGCTCCCACCTCTGTCCAAACCAGATGTTTCTGTTGTCACTTCAGCCTAGGATAAAGCTGACCTGCTAGCGTCCCATTTTTCTTCCAGCTCATGTATTAATAATCTTGGTAAAACACCTCCCACCATTCCTAACACGCTCCATTCAATGCGTTCTGTGGTCTTAGGTCAAAAGGATATCAGAAGGATTTTGATGAATCTTGATGCTAAGAAAGCTTCCAGGTCCTGATGGTATTTCTCCACTTGTTCTCAAAACCTGTGCTCCTGAACTTACTCCTATTCTTTGCCGCCTTTTTTCACTTTCTTATTCCAAAGGTGTTTTTCCTTCTGCTTGGAAATTTGCTCATATCCAGCCAGTTCCTAAAAAGGGTGACAAATCCCACCCATCCAATTATCGTCCCATTGCAATTACGTCTACTCTTTCTAAAGTAATGGAGAAATCAATTAACCGGCAACTCTTAAACTACCTAGAAACCTTCCGTCTGATCAACGATCGCCAGTATGGATTCCGTCAGTGTCGATCCACTGGTGATATTCTGGCTTATGTTACCCATTTATGGACTAATTCAATGGAAAGGTTTGGTGTAACACAAGTAGTTGCTCTTGACATCTCAAAGGCTTTTGATCGTGTTTGGCAATAAGGTCTTCTAAACAAGCTTCCATCTTATGGTTTGCCAACTGTTTTTAGTAATTGGTTATCCAGTTTTCTCTCTGATCGCTCACTGAGGGTGATGGTAGATGTCTCTCTGTCTTCTAACTTCTCCACTAATGCCGGTGTCCCCCAAGGTTCAGTTCTTTCCCCCACTCTTTTCCTTTAGTATATCAATGACCTTCTTCCATTGACTAGAAATCCTATCCATAGTTTTGCCGATGATAGCACATTGCATTCCACTTTCAATTTTGAGAAACCTTGTCCTGCTCAATCAGCTTCAAGTTCTCGAAAATCTGCTGCCAATTCCTTAAATGCCGATCTTCAGGTAATTCTCCAGTGGGGCAAAGACAACTTAGTTGATTTCAACCCTTCTAAAACTCAGTCTTGTCTTATATCTCGCAAAAAGGATTCTTCTGCTCCTATGCTTATCTTTAGTGACACTCCGATTTCTAGGCAAAATGATATATCTCTTTTGGGGATTACCCTGACTTCTAATCTATCTTGGCACAAGCACATTACAAATATTGCTTCCTCTGCATCTAAAAAACTTGGTTTTCTCTTTCGCTCTCGGCGTTACTTTTCTTCCAAACAGCTGCTCACTCTGTATAAATCGCAAATCCGCCCTGCCATGGAATATTGTTTCCACATCTGGGGTGGTGCTCCCAAAACCTCTCTCAGGCTTCTTGATTCCATTCAGAAGAGGGCAGTTAGGTTAATTAATGATTCATGTCTAACAGAGTCTCTCCACTCGCTTTCTCATAGACGTACTGTTTCTGCTGCATGCCTCTTCTACAGATACTTCCATGGGCACTGTTCTTCTGAATTGGCTTCTATGATTCCCGCTCTCTCTTTCAAAACAGTCCGAACACGTGCCGCCACCAGCCAACATCCATTTACTGTCCAGCTTCAAACCCACAGAACCAACTTTTCATCTTCCTCATTTATTCATTCAACTGCCGTTTTCTGGAACAACCTTCCTTCATACGTATTTCCTGAAAATTACAATCTACAGAAGTTCAAGTCCAATGTCAACAAATATCTTCTTTCGTCTTTTCAACCTCCAACCCAAGCACGGTACTAAGTACTATAGGTTCCAATACCTCTCGTGTTTGGGGTTCTCATAAAAAAAATGTCCGGAGCCTCCGAAATAAGCTTGAAACTCTAGAACAACTCTTGTTGTCCAAGAGCATGGATGTAATTTGTCTATCACAAACATGGCTTGAACCTGACCAGGAGTCAATAGCCTATGCTCCGACCGCTGGATTTTCATCGTTCTTCACATCAAGATCTCAACCTAGAGGCGGCGGTGTTATCATCTTCGTCAAAGATTAAACCTGAAATTTGTGCACGTCACATCTAGCAACTCGTTATTTTATGAAGCAATACGCGTGACTGTAAAGTTTAATGCCTGTTTAATCGATTTAGCGGCAATCTACGTAACCCCAGCTCCAGATATTACAACAATTGACGATGCTACCGGCTGGATAATGAGTAAGTTACACCGTTCTGCTAAGCACATTCTCTGCGGCGATTTTAACCTTCCACCCCCACCTCAGCCCTCTCCTTCAACGACTAATGAACAATCTCTCTCTCCATTAAAGTTTACGATTATCAATGAGGAGCCAACAAGCAGCACCAATCGCCTTGACTTGATTCCATGTTCTGGAATTTGCAGAGTCGACATTCCACCAGAAATGTCCTTCAATTCAGATCACGACCCAATTACATTACTTCTTGTTCTGCTTTTGCCCAGATTCAATTGCCATAATACTGTTGAAAAAAAAATCATATTCTCTCCGAATTTTCTGGATCCAAAAAAGTGCCTCGAGGCAGCGCAGTCTATTCCATGGCATGTGCTTGATGGATGTGACTCAATCCTCGCAGTTGATCTAATCACAAGATGGATAAATAAAGTCACCCTCTATGCGTTAGCCTAAACCGTACACATTTCTCCAAGAACTAGAGCTTGATGGAGCAAAGATCTAGCGCGCAGTTTCCACAACAAACAGTACCTTCACAGGCAGTGGAAATCTGGCACAACCCAAGATCGAATCCTATACTCCAGAGCAAGAGCTATGTTCAACAAGTTCAAGGCATCAGCAATAAAGAGATACACCGATGCTATCTTGTCTAAAGGAAAAGCGCCATACTCATCAAGACACATTCGCATTAATTCAAATCTTGATCTAGATAACTGGATGGACAACATTTCAGATTCAAAACCAATTCGCGCTTCTGCTGAAATTCCTCTCCAAAACTCTCAATTTGATCCTACTGATGACCTTTCCATAATTTCCATCAAAAGACAGCAACTGATATATCCTATTAACTCCTTGCGTCCATCTAGTACCGCAGGCTGTGATAAGATGCCTCATTTCATAATTAAATGCCTTAGCCCCTATATCCTAGATTCATTACTCTCAATATACAGCTCTGTTCTTTCCACACGAGTGTTCACTGCTCAATGGAATGAATACTCTGTGAGGTCGCTGCCTAAGGTTAAAGCGCCAAAAAGCCTAAAAGATTTCAGACCAATCTCAACTTCTTCCACCCTCCTCAAACTTTTAGAAAAGATACTCCTTCCAGCATTAAACAAACTGCTGACGCCACAGAAGCCGAAACAGTTCCATTTCGCAGTCGAAAATAGATCCACCACAACAAACCTCATGGCCGCACATACATGAATTCTTCAAGCCTTCGAAACTAAATCTGAATTAGCTACAGTGTACGCCGATATTGAAGCTGCTTTTGACGGCCTAAACGTCACAGCCCTTCTCAGGCTTCTGCAATTCTTTTTCAAGATTAATGGAGACCTATTATCTTTCCTCGCCGCCTTATTGAGCAATAGAAGTATCCACCTCACTTTGAAGAGACCCACTTTACAAGAAAAATCAATGCAGGAGTTCCACAAGGTGGTGTCCTGTCTGGCCTTCTTTTCTCAGCCATTCTGATTCCTTTCATGAGTCCTCATGATGATGTTCTAATATATGCCGACGATATAAAGTTTCTTACCTTAATACCACCGTCTGCAAACCCGATGACAATTACGTCTTCCATCACAGAGAACTTTATCGCCTTTCAACTTACTTGAAGATGTTTGGATTAAACCTTAACCCTCAAAATCTGCAATAATGATTTACCCATTGAAACAGCAACCAACAATAATTCAACCTTCAGTTTTAGGTACTCTCATACTAGTGGTTACCTGCCATAAGGATCTCGGTGTCTATTTTGATCCGAAGCTGAAATTTAATGTTCACACAGAATACCTCCGGAAGCGATTTAATACTCTACGATGGAGAAAAAAAAAAAAAAAAAATACTATATTAGGGTTACCCGTAAATGATTACATTAACCCGTATTCGTGTCTGTAAATTGCGTGTGTTCTCTGGTCGATTTGCCTGTTTTGGTGGACGAAAAAAACCTCAGTTTCTGAGGGAAAAAAACCTTGCTATCTACGCCTGAGACCTTGATTGATTGATTGATTGATTTGGTAGTTGTTGGCGCATCGGCTTCTGTGGCCATATTGCACCTCCCAAGGTTTTTGCAGTACTTTGATCCAAGCCCGAGGCGGGAATCGAACCCGCGACCTTTGGGTTGCCAGGCAGGTACTTTACCCACTCGGCTAGCCCGGTCGGCCGACTGAGACCTACTAACTCAGCCACGGTGTGAAAAAAGCCCATTAAAGTTCCTCGCGTCATCGACGGGATTCGAACCCGGGCCTTTTCCACCCGGTGTGGGGAGGACGGTGACGATACCACTGTGCTACCCACGCAAACACCCTACGCTGGAGAGTGAAACAACACTTCCTTCATTCCAACGATGCCGCAACCACTACCAGATATCTTCAAGATACTGTTTATCCGGCTATTTTATACACTGCTGAAATTTGGGCATCTGCGTCGCCCTCACTTCAAAAACCAGTGTTCTAGTATGACTTATTATGGATATGTTTCGCCATCCAATATGAGTTATTTCTCGGGTGGCGTTAATATTTTATCCCCTTGTATAAGTTCTAGGACCCTTAAATGGGCCACAATTAAGCATCGCTGACCCCCTCAATGGAGAACAACTGACATGGCTGAGCAGATAAATGTACTCAGGCTCCCGAGTTTAATTGACAGCAGGCGTTTAATGACTACAGTAAAAATAATACACAGGAGTGATAAACGCCCCAAACATCTGGAATTTCTGTCAGTGGCACAATCCGCCGCCATCCCTGAGGTCAGAGCCCACACTGATCCTCAAATACAACCGGTTGAAACTGTGTAGTCGGTTCCTACCTGCCTAGGCACTCCCCAAAATTCAGGCACTGCTCCGTCTTGGAGTCGAACTTCAGAAATTGGCTACCGACTACAAATACCGTCACATGCTCCTCGAGTGGATTACATCTGTGGTACTGGGATAATTTCCTTCATACATCGTTCAGTCCTCATATTTTCATTATTATAATTTCATTTTTACATGTTTAATTTTGTGCAACTCATAATTTCCATGTAACGGTAAATTTTTCTTTTGCCAATTAATCTCATTTTATTATTATTATTATTATAATGTAAAACTCATGTCCATGTCGCCGTGATGAGTATTATTGTCTCTAGTACATGTTCTGTACTTATCAGTAATAAAGAATTTATTTATAGAACACATGAAACTTATTATGGATATGGTTCACCATCCAGTATGAGTTATAATTTTGTGTAACTCATAATTTCCATGTAACGGTAAAATTTTTTTTTTGCCAATTAATCTCATTTTATTATTATTATTACTATTATTATGTAAAACTCCTGGCCATGTCGATGTGATGAGTATTATTGCTGATAAGTACATGTCTGTACATGTCTGTACTTATCAGCAATAAAGAATTTATTTATAGAATACATGAAACTTATTATGGATATGTTTCGCCATCCAATATGAGTTATTTCTCGGGTGTCGTTATTTCTCGGGTGGCGTTAATATTTTATCCCCTTGTATAAGGCAATGGTCAGGCCACACCTTGAGTACTGTATACAGGTCTGGAGGCCTCATTTTAAGAAGGATATAGAGCTGTTGGAACGAGTAACGAGAAGGGCAACAAGATTAGTGAATAGAAAAGGGTTGCTCTTACGAAGGAAGGCTTAAGTTTTGCAAATTACAGTGTCTGGAGACTAGGCACCTGCAAGGTGATCTGATAGAGGTGTATAAAGCCTTGAATGGTTTGAGCATGCTCAATGCTGATGGGAATTCTTCCTCTCGCTCAGAATAATCACCTGAGAGGGCATAAATTCAAATTGAGGAAAGATGGTTGTAGGATAGATGTGCGGAAGTTTGCCTTTAGCCAGTGGATGGTTGATTGCTGAAACAAATTTCCATCTGTCGTTGTAGAAGTTGATAGCTTAAAAAAATTCAAGGCAGAACTTGACAAACATTTGGAGCGAGTGGATGGGTGAAATAAAGGTTTTTTTTTTTTTTTGTTTTTGGCTGATGCTATGTAAGCTTGCTTTCTTGCATCATGTGCCTTTGCTAATGCTAATAAACTTGACGGATTTGCAATTTTTTTTTTTTTCTTTTAGAAAGATTTCTTTAGGTTATCACATTCCAAATATCATTAAAATCGGGCAAATATAAACACGGCAATTATTATTTTTTCCCATACAAATGGTATTTAAAAAAAAAAGCACGTGTGTAATCTTTACTCGCGAAAAATGTTTTATGTGAAAACACCTTTGAACAGTTAAAACCGAAGTTATGAATGACGTAACGTTTTATGCTCACGCCCGCTACTTACTCTACCGAATCAGTGTTAGTGTCATTTAGGAAGTAACAGGCGTGAGAATCGTCATTTCGTACTTCATCATCATCATCATCATGAATTTGGTTCGGCTTAGGTTATTTAAGACCTGTTCCGTTGTAGCACTTGGTGGTGGTCTTGATCTCGCCCTCATTGTCTTTGTCGACCCATATCTCTCTTGCTTGTAGGTTTGTGGTTAAAGACTAATTTTGGGATTCGATTTGGGTTCATTCTTTCTATGTGGCTGTTCCTTTTTTCTGGTACCTTTTTTGTCATTTATATGTCATCTACTTTTAATTTCTCACGAATATCTAAATTTCTTTGGTGGTCTAGTCTTGTAAAACCTAATAATGGGCTTAAAAATCTCATTTGTGCTGCTTCTAGTTTTTGTGCATCTTTCTTATTGCCTTTTTCTTATTGACCCAAGTCTCACAGCTGTTGAAGAGGGATGATTTTGAAGTGATCTTGTGCAGTCGTAATTTTGTTTCAGTTGTCATTTGTTTAATCGTTCCGTTCAATTTATTATATTTTTGTGCTTTAGTGTGGATGTCTTTCCCTTCATATAATCTATTATAGATTATATGAAGCTTGCTTTCCATGTGAATTTATGGATGTTCTTGTGTCTGAAAAAAGTATTTGTAATTTTAAGTTTATTAAAAATGCATTAGTCGCTCAGGCATCTTCCATTATTGTTGACCACGGGTTCGCCTTCTGATTCTATATATTTGTCTATTTATTGTGCACCAACTCTTGAATTAATATCTCCAGCTAGTATGAGGTATTCATTTTTGTTAGTTTGGTCTATGATCTCTTGTAATTCGTCATAATATTCTTCGGTTTCATCAATGTTGTCTTCTACTGGTGCGTAGATGCCAATGATTGTTATTGTCTAAGATAGAATTTTTAGTCTTTATTTCAATATTCTGGATGATATCCAATAGTAGTCTAATATTTTGTTTTCCTATTATTTTTTTTTATTATAACAGTAACTCCCGATGATGCCCACTTTTCACTTGGCATGCCTGAGGATATCATTATGAAGTTACCTATTTCTTTGGATGCTTTGTTCTTTTTTATTTCAGTAATGATTGCTATTTCAATATTTCTATTTCCTTGTTACATGGTCAATTCATCTAATTTATGATTTATTCCCCTAACGTTCCAAGTTGCAACTTTAATGTCCTTAATCGTAGTCCCAAGGCACGTGACGTTATTCTTGAGATCCTTCCAGTTTTTTTCCTTTCAGCTTATTTCGAGTATTTGGAATGTCCTTCGGATAGGTTACCAGCCTTTCGCGGGGTACAAAAAACCCCCAAAATATGATATTTGGGTCCCCTGTAAATGATTACATCTACCTATATTTATTTTGTATGTAAATTGCGAGTGTTCTCTGGACGATTTGCCTGTTTGCTGGACGAAAAAACCACAGTTTCCGGGGATAAAAACCGTGCTATATACGCCTGAGACAGACTAACTCAGCCACGGAGCGAAAGAAGCTAACATCGACGGGATTCGAACCCGGACCTTTTCCACCCGGTGTGGGGAGGACGGCGACAATACTACTGTGCTATACGCGCAGACCCTTTCGCGACTCACCTTTTCTAGTCTCAGTTTCAAGATGGATGTTGTTCAAGTTGGATGTATTGCGTATTTATGTATACAGTTGATTGCGAGTAGAAAGAGAAAATGGCGAAGGTAGTTTCATCCAGCAAATTCAAATAGGTTAAAAACAGTAAAATTTCATATAATGTTTAACATACAGGAAGTGTCCAAAATAGTTTTTATTTTTATTTTACAGAATGTCAATACAGAGTTTTGATGAACTTCTAATGTTATTTAGTGAATAAATCGCAAAATTTGATAGCTTGATGCGGAAATCCATACAAACTACTGTTTCACTGCAATAGTTGGTGCCTATGGACGCGATGGTGATTCAAATATTTTAAAAAATTCAAATTTTTGAAGAAGATTGCTAATGAACAACTTAATTTGCCGTTAAATAGAGATCTTCTTGGTACAAATGAGCTGGCAATGGCATTCATTTTTGTAAGGTACGAAGCATTTGGACAGAATGAAATTTTAATACAACCATACCTATCAAAAAATTTGAGCATTGACGAAGAATCTTCAATTGTAGATTAACTCGAGCAAGGCTGTTTGTAGAGTGCACGTTTGGAATACTCAGCAATAAGTTGCACATTTTTTAACTTAGCATATTACTGAATCCCTATTCTGCTATCGTAATCAAAAATTGTTGCATATTGCATAATTTTGGAAGAAGAAGGGATGGATTTGTTTGTGAAGACACATTAAGTTGTTACATGGAAGAGGGAATGTAAATGACAGCAGTTGGACGGCGGTCTTCAGGCGTATCAATAAGTGATTCTTTTTCTACATATTTCAACGGTATCGTCATGGAAAAATATTAGTATATAATTACAGTAAAATTTATCCTAATTTTTAAAATAAATACTGTCTTAATATTTAGTAGAAAATTAAAATTCTGAAAAATAAGAAACTATGTACAACGAATTTGATTTAAATGTATGTGGCAATCAAAAGGTTTTTAAAATTATTTAATACTTTCCCTCAGATATAATAAATTTCATTAAACCTTTTGTTAGTCCTCTTGGGTAATCCTTTAATGCCGTGT
Source organism: Mastigoproctus giganteus (assembly GCF_048544385.1). Taxonomy (NCBI): domain Eukaryota; kingdom Metazoa; phylum Arthropoda; class Arachnida; order Uropygi; family Thelyphonidae; genus Mastigoproctus; species Mastigoproctus giganteus. The sequence goes on along the minus strand of NC_143580.1, from coordinate 118,647,744 downwards.
TGTACAAGGCAGGCCTGCTTTCCACCTCACAAATAAATTTTTCTTTGTCAAACAGTCTTCTTCTTATAATATAAGGAATAATAATATAAAGAATTTTTATAGGCAATAATCCCGGCAATAATATAAGGAATTTTTATAGGCCTTTTTCACAACTTGGCTGAGTCAGTCGGGATTAGTCGAGTGCAAGACGAGGATTTTCTCCAGGAAACTCGGATTTCATCAAAAAGAACTATCACGGGACACCAAAAATGTACCGACATTATCAGGCGCAATTTGGTCTAATTCGCTTATGCTCCCCCATCCACATAACAACAATGTGGCGACCAGGGCTGCAGCACACAACTCTTTATGTACTAAACACCAAAAAGTTTAAATTAGGAGTGCAAGGTATCATTATTACATTCATTTTTAGTGACATGATCTTTCGACCAGCCCGTTTTCATTTAGCGAGACTGTTTTTTGGAATGTATTTCCTGTGCTGAGGGCCCTCGTGCGTAGCACTGTTCGTAGAATCGCCGTCGTCCCCACTCTGAGTGGAAAAGACCAGAGTTCGAATCTGTTGAAGAGGTGAGTTTTTATGGGCTTTTTTCAGGAGGTTGAAAAATATCTGTTGAATTTTTATGGGCTTTTTTCACGAGGTGGCTGAGTTAGTCGGTCTCAGGCGAGGTAGCTTGGTTTTTCTCTCGGAAACTTGGGTTTTTCGTTCGGTAAATAGCAAATTGACCACAGAACACACGCAATTTACAGACAGTATATATACTGCGTGATCACTGAATTATAACCACCCCTATGAAAACTGAATGCGACTCGTTGACCATGTGAGGTACGAGAGTGCGCAGTTAGTCGACCTACGTAGCATAGATAAGGTGTCAGTGGTTTAGTAGGTAGTAAAATTCCGAGCGTGATGGGTAAAAGGAAGAATTTATCGGACTTTGATAAAGGACAGATTATGGGAGCTCGACTAGCTGGTACCTCGATTTCCCAAACGGCTGAACTGGTGGGGTGTTCGAGAGCCGCCGTTATTAAAGTGTTCCAGAACTGGGGTCAAAATGGTCGAACAACGATCCGACGGCAAAACTGCAAAGGTTAGCGAAAGGTTGATGTTAGAGGTGAGCGCCGGGTCCGACAATTGGTACAGGCGAACAGGCCCAGCACTGTTTAAGAGTTGATTACTCAATACAACATGGGCCAACCCGGAACAATATCTGGCGTGACTATGCATCGGATGCTTGCAAGTATGGGCTATACCAGCAGACGCCCCCTACGGCATCCTCTCCTAACCAAGGTTCATCGGCATAAAAGACTCGCCTGGTGCAAAGTGCATGCAAGTTGGACGGTAGAAGACTCTAAGAATGAGTCACGCTATTTCCTACACACCGCGGATGGTCGTGTACGAATTTGGCGTCAAAACATGAGGCTCTTCATCCACCACGCATGGTATCAAAAGCTGGTGGACGCGGCTCTTCATCCACAATTCATGGTATCATGGCTGGTGGACGCGGTTGTATGGTGTGGGGCATATTTCACTGGCAGGAACTTGTACCCCTGGAGCATGTGGAACAACATATCACTAGTCTTCGCTATCGTAAACTGCTTGCTGGCTGTGTACACCCCACTATTTTACACTTTTCCTCGAATGGCGATGGTGTCTTCCAAGATGACAATGCGCCGAGCCATCGGGCACTTGTTGTGCAGAGATCGTTTGAGGAACACAGTTCTAACTTCCAGCATATCGATTGGCCTCCGAACTTTGCTGATATCAACCCCATAGAGCACTTGTGGGAGGCTATGGAAAGGCATATCAGGCGTCTGGGTACACCACTCACCTCCATATAAACCCCAGGCCCTCACGTCTGGGGAGTATGGGCTTGGTAAACCCAGGGTCCTGAGCTGGATATCATCATTCTTCTCTTTCTTGGTAATTCTTTTCTACTTCTCTCTCTCTCTCTCTCTCTCTCTCTCTCTCTCTCTCTCTCTCTGCAGATTAAGCCTCAGGCTTCCTTGTACCACATGGCTAATAATAATAATAATAATAATAATAATAATAATAATAATAATAATAATACCTGCACTGCTGACCGCATTACACACAGCTTGGTTCGCCATACCTCTCGAACTCTTCCAACAACTTGATCTTGTTGAATCAATGTCACTTCGGATAGCTGCTGTACTGAGGGCAAAAAGAACGACCTACGAAGTATTAGGTAGGTGGTCATAATTCGGTGATCACTGAGTGTATATTGGGGCACTATAGACTTAGTCGCTGATATTTCTCACTCCACAACAGTGCTGAGCGATATCTATTTTTATATTAAGCTTGATTCCTAAATATAACGCTAGGTGTGCTGTAAGTCAAGGTGTTTTGACAACGTGAGCTTTATCACAGACTCTGCGAGCTTTATTAAGTGGTTTTGACGTATGTCTAACGGGTAGGAATTTGGATATGGTATAGGGTTGAGCGAAATATAAATATTATGGCATGCCCCTACTTTACATCTTTAGCGAACGAAGTTGATTCCTAATATTTGTATATATTCTACGCTGTGTTATAACGTAATTCGTTAGGCTGCTTAATCACAATGTGCTTTTTAGATAATGTTTGAAAGAGGATAGATAATATGGCATCTCTTCCACCTCGTAGGAATTCGGGTGCATTCAAACCTCAGAGACAGATATTGTCTCCTCTCCAAATACTTATTCAGATGGGATTTCCTAAACATAGAGCGTAAGCGTAATAATTTCATATACGCATAATTTTCAACGTTTCATAAATTACAGAACGAAAGTAATATCAAATAAATAAATAATAAGTCATGAATATATGTAGCAGCTAGTTAGCTTGTTATTTTTTAAAAAAATTTAATTACTTATATTTTTTATGATTATATGTATTTATCATGGTAATTTTTAAATCTACCTTCATAGGTTTCTCTGCTGCTGCGGTTCTTGTGACTTAAAATAATATATACAGAGGTGATTCCATTGAGGAGCTCCTTGTTTTTTTTTTTTTTTTTTCCTTAGTATTATGATGGTATTTGGTTTATTTCCATATTTTTTAATATAAATTTAACTAAATCATCAGAACGTACATTGTCCTAGTGAGCCATTATGAAGTATGATTTCACCCAGAATAGTAAAACTTCTTTGGCTTCGAGTTGGGTGGGGGAATGGATTTGCATGGGGCAGTTAGTTGAGATTAATTGAAAAGTAAATCCTCCGATTTGCAAATTCAAGTGCTTGAGGAAAAGGGATGATGTCTTGAAGGAAATAAAAGGGGAATACTGTTTAGAACTCATCTATCCAATTTAACCCAGGGGCTGACATCTGTTGAGTATGGCCTTGACATTCCCAGGGTTCTGAGCTGGATATCATCATTCTCTCAGGGTAATGCAGACATTTTTTTTTTTCGACTGGTGCAGCATAAGCCTCAGGCTTTCTTGCATCATATGGCTAATAATAATAACTCAATACTAGCACTTGTGGTTCCACAGGCAGTAGCTATTTTTGGTAACTTTGTTATCTGGGCAACAGGAAATATGTTATGCAAAAAGGATAGGTGAAACAGGACCAGGGTATATTTGCTTAAGGGATCAATTTAACATAGAACATTGGGGTCCTTCCCCAACTATATTAACATAGAGCAGTTATCGTAACGTCATAAACAGTGATGGGGCTGTACACTGTAAATGTGATATATGTTGATACTAAACCGGAGCCAGAAGTGAGACTGGCTCTTTGAGACTCCACACAGTTTCGGTGGTCTTTTTCTTCATCCATTGAGTTTTCTTGGGTTTTTTTTCCTTGCTGAAATACTTTTCAACAAAATGATTTACTTTGATTTCTCCAATGGAAATTTCAGAAATTTCTGTTACTTATTGCAGAAAAAGGAAAAATACGCTAAATTTAAGCGTTTTCTTGATAATTCTATGCACATACTGAAAAAAAAATAATAATTAGTACAATCTCTCACATTCAATTATTGACTCATGCTCACTTTACATTTTACAGTAGTTCCTGCAGTTCTGTCTTTGTGTCATGGAAGAGTTTGGCTGGCATACAGGCGCCTCTGTAGCCAGGTGGGTAGGAGCAGCAGTGCGTAGCACACGCTTCTTGATTAGACCAGGGTTCGAGCCCATGACCACCAAATACGAAGGATGCAGAAAGGTCAGGGAATTACCACCGCATATCCCCGGAGCAATATGGCCTTAGTTGCTAATGCTCCTTAAAAAAAACAAAAAAAAACCAAATAGCTGGCATATGGTTGTTGAAGCACGTGGGTGTTTCAGTTCACATTTCTTGTACTGAGTGAAGATAACTACGAATGATAAAAACATGTCTGAAGTGTTCCAGATGTGGTTTTATTTAAACAAAAATTAATAATAAGTAATAAAATAATGGAATTTTCCCAGTTGTGCTAGCTGAATAATATTGGGTTGGAAATAAAGATTCCATTTAACAAGTGAACAATTTGATTTATTTCTTGCCATTATTCATACATTCATTTCATAGATTTCAAAAAGGATGTCTTTTTCTGAGTGTATATGTGACAAAAAATACAGCATGCGTGATGAAGGACTAAGCACGAGATATTGGATGGTTTACATTATAGCTGTGAGGAATGATGAGAAAAAGCTGCAATTTATAGAGAATTCAAAAGTTCGGAATTTTGTCCACATGTGGATGGGAGATTACACACAAACAGCATTGGCAACAGCTTCCCTATAGAAATTGGGCAAGGTTCATGGATCAGAATTTTTTTATTCTCTCTAAAAACAGTTAATGACAGTGATAATGTCAAAGCAGTTCTAAGCGGGTTTGGAAACTGCTAATTTGTAGGTGGATAACATTAACATTAGTAGTGGTATAAGATGCAAAAAAGCAAGTTTATACAGCATCAGCCAAAAAAAAAAATCCATCCCATTTCACTTATCCATTCCCTCCAAAAGTTTGTCTACTTCTTCCTTGAATTTATTTGAGCTATCAACTTCCACAATGGCAAATGGAAGTTTTAATCCAGCAATCAACCACTTGCTGACTATTAGCAAATTTCTGCACATCTATTCTGCAACAACCGTCTTTGCAGAATAGTTTGAATTTATTCCCCCTCAAATGCATACTCTGGACAAGAGGAAGAATCCCTTTAGCGTTGAGTTGCTCAAATCATTCAAGCCTTATACACCTCAGTCAGATAACCTCAGAGGTGCTTAGTCTCTTGGCACTGCAATTTGCAGAAATGAAGCATTTCTTGGTAAGAGCCCCCCCCCCCCCCGTTTCCTTCACCAACCTCATTGCCCTAAACTGTACTTGTTCCATATCATAAATTTAAATAAATACACCAACCGTTTTGATTAAAATAGTTTAATACTGTAAAAATATAAATATAATAAAATGTACCAAGCGATACAGTGGATACTGTAAAACAATGTTTACAAAACTGATTTACTATAAAATAAAATTTATTACGAAAATGTTAAAATACAATAAAATACAAAAATTAAAAGCGATAAAACAATGATTGTAGCTTTCGGGGGGGGGGCATCTGCCTCCTTTCTCAACAACAATGCTACTTGGCTAACACATCCTTTAGTATCAGGTTCACGGCACCCGTGGCTGACCAGGCGCATGTTCAGTATTACTTTCACATGCGCCAGAACCAGAAGTGGCTTGAGAATGTGGAAACGAGAAGCGCTCATCTCTTCCAAGGACTACAGCTTCCAAGATGGGGTGGAGCCGAACACCCCTATGCTACTGTTTTCGGACAAGCCAATCCACAAACTCTCCAACCACTTACAGTCCCAGAACCTGTTTTTTTTTTTTTTTTTTTGGTAGTTGTTGGCGCATAGACTTCTGTGGCCTAATGCACCTCCCAAGTTTTTTGCAGTACTTTGATCCAAGCCTGAGGCGGGAATTGAACCTGCGACCTTTGGGTTGCCAGGCAGGCACTTTACCCACCCGGCTAGCCTGGTCGGCTCCAGAACCTGTGTGCCCGGTCAAGGATGACAGCATTCTCGGGGGAGACTTGGTGCTGTTTTTCCCAATAATGTTCAGCAATTGCGGACTTACTGAACTCTGCGGTCTGTATGGCTCTCGTGTTCCCCCAGATGGTCTTTTAGTCGCCGTCCTGTCTCCCCCACATAACATTCACCACAATCCGGGCATTAGATCTCATATATAACCTCACTACTAGAGTCCCTAGCATTGGGGTCTTTGACCTGTGACACTACAGTATGCAACCTCAGGCCCAGAAGTTGCACACAGTGTGCCTGAAAGTCACGAAGCATCCTTGCAATATGATCTGATAAGCCCGGATAGTAGGGAATATAAACTGTGGTGACTGGAACAGACGGTGTTGTTTCATGAAGACTGTCTGGGGGAACACATGAGAGCCATACAGACCGCAGAGTTCAATAAGTCTGCGATTGCTGAGCATTATTGGGAAAAACAGCACCAAGTTTCCCCCGAGAATGATGTCATCCTTGACCGGGCGCACAGGTTCTGGGACCGTAAGTGGTTGGAGAGTTTGTGGATTGGCTTGTCCGAAAACAGTAGCATAGGGATAGGGATGTTCGGCTCCACCCCATCTTGGAAGCTGTAGTCCTTGCAAGAGATGTGCGCTTCTCGTTTCCACATTCCTGAGCCACTTCTGGTTCTGGCGCACGTGAAAGTAATACTGAACATGCACCTGGTCAGCCGTGAACCTGATACTAAAGGATGTGTTACCCAAGTAGCATTGTTGTTGAGAAAGGAGGCAGATGCCCCCCGAAAGCTACAATCATTGTTTTATCGCTTTTAATTTTTGTATTTTATTGTATTTTAACATTTTCGTAATAAATTTTATTTTATTTTATAGTAAATCAGTTTTGTAAATATTGTTCCTTTTTGTAAATATCCACTGTAAATTTCCCAATTTTGTAAATATCCACTGTATTGCTTGGTACATTTTATTATATTTTTATATTTTTACAGTATTAAACTATTTTAATCAAAACGGTTGGTGTATTTATTTAAATTTGTGATATGAACTATTCTCCCAACCTCAGAGGCCTTTTTGAGGATGTACTTGTTCCAGTAGCTCAATATCCTTCCTAAAATGAAGCCCTGGATGCAGTAATCAAGGTATGGCCTGACCATTGCTTTATACGAGTGGTTTTCAACCAGGTTGCCACAACAACGTTCTTGGGGTGTCGTGTAATTTCGGTTTAAAAGTTATTTTATTTATTAATTTTTTTGAAATTTATAAAATAAAATTATTATATAGGTATATATTAAAAGGTCAAAAACTACTGTGTTAGGTATTTCTTTTGGCCTAGGGGTGCCGTGAAAAAATTACTGGGACACTTAGGGCACCGTGAACAGAGAAAGTTTAGGTACCTCTGCCTTATACAAAGGGATAATCCCCGTTAGTCAAATTCTGTATATCATTGACAAAACCCAATGAGCTGTACTGGCAGCCTGTATTCACTGTTTAGAGAACTTAATACCTGACTGCACAATTACCCCCAGGTTTTATTCATTCTCCACTGCACTGAGTATAGTACCACACAATTGATACATTACTCTGGGTTACTGCTCCCATATACAGTATTTGGCACTTGTCAATGTTAAACTTCATTTGCTACTTCTCAGCCCATCTGCCAAACTATTCTAGATCCTGTTACAGTAGCATACTGTTATTATTGTCATTAACAACCCTGCCAACCTGTGTCATCTGCATACTTGGACATTAAGCCTGATATAACTTCATCAGTATCATTGATAAATATAGAAAACAGCAATGAGGCTAACACCGAACCCTGGGAGACTTCACTAATAACATTTGTCCACGAAGAGCAGTGTCCATTGATTAACACATACTTTCTTCTTCATTCAGCCATCCCTTTATCCATAGCAGCAACTTCCCCTTAATGCCAGACTGCCCAAGCTAGTACAGCAGTCTTTTATGTGTAGCAGTATCAAAAGCTTTCCTGAAAACGAAGTACCTGTATTTGTCGGCTTATAAGACGCTGCGACAGTTGGGCAGGAGCAGCAATGCTTAGCACATGCTTCTTGGTTAGACCGGGGTTCGAGCCCTTCACCACCAAATACGGAGGATGCAGAAAGGTCAGGGAATGACCACCGCATATCCCCGGAGCAATATGGCCTTAGTTGCTAATGCTCCTAAAAAAAAAAAAAAACCAAATAACAACAAATAAGACGCTGCGGCGTGAAGACACACCTTAATTCTGGAATGGGAAATTTTAGAAAAAAACTTTGGAAAAAACTTATTGTTAATACAATGGAAATTTAAAATTCAATAAAAATGAAACCTAAAAGCCAATAAAGAAAGGTATAGGATTATTACTCTTATTATTTTAATATTATTCAACTTCAGATTCATTAGTGACTTGATCATCATCTTTAACATCATCATAATCATCCTCTTCACTAGTATCACTGTCACACTCCTACAATAAATTATCTTCAATGCCGTCCATTGCATTACTTTTATACCACAAAATTTTGAAAAGACTTGACCACAATTTCAGTCTTAACGCCATGTCATGACTTCAGCACCCATTCACTTGTCACTCTAAAAGGAAGGGGATGAATCTGATTGGTCCACTTGACATCGATGGTATGACTGTTGATGATCCTGCTCAGATAGCAAACAAACTGAATGAGTATTTTGCATCTACATTCACACATGAGGAATTATTAAGGTTTGAAAATGGCAGAAGGTTATCAAATTGTAGCAGGATACTTAATGATTTTGTAATAACTGAGAGCAAAGTGGAGGAGAAATTGTTGAAGTTAAACATAAGAAAAGCACCTGGGGTGGATGGGATCTATCCAGTTATATTAAAGGAGGCCGCAAAGCAACTAAGCAAACCCTTAGCCATAATTATGAGAGCATCCTTGGACTCACGGGAGGTTCCCATGGACTGGAGATGTGCAAATGTATCCCCAATTCACAAAGGGGGATTGAAGGGTGACACGAGTAATTACAGACCAGTTAGTTTAACTTCTGTTCCGGGTAAAATAATGGAGTCACTGGTTAAAGATGCATTGCAGGATCATCTAGACAAGACTGCAGCAATAATTCAGACAGCATGGGTTTGTTAAGGGGAAAGTCTTGTCTGACAAATTTGATAGGGTATTATGATGTGGTTACAAAGGAACTGGATGCAAAAAATAATTTTAATGTCATATATTTGGATTTCAGGAAAGCTTTTGACTGTTGTGCATGGAAGACTATTGTACAAATTGGAACAGAATGGTATTAAGGGTAAGTTGCTACAATGGATAAAAGGATGGTTAAGTGGGAGAAAACAGAGGGTGGTAATTAATGGGTGCTGCTCTTCGTGGACTAATGTTATTAGTGGAGTCCCACGGGGTTCGGTGTTGGGTCCACTGTTGTTTTGTATATTTATCAATGATATTGATGAAGGTATATCAGGCTTAATGTCGAAGTTTGCAGATGATACAAAGGTTGGCAGGGTTGTTAATGACAGCAATGGCAGTGTGCTACTGCAACAGGATCTAGATAATTTGGGCAGATGGGCTAAGAAGTGGCAACTGAAGTTTAACCTTGACAAATGCAAAGTACTGCATATGGGTAGAAGTAACCCCAGAGAAACGTACCAACTGTGTGGTATTACACTTAAGGTGGTAGAAAATGAAAAAGACCTGGGAGTAATTGTGCAGTCAGATATGAAGTTTTCTGAGCAATGCAGACAGGCTGCCAGGGCAGGTCATGCAGTTATTGTTAATCCAATGATATATAGGAATTTTGCTAGCAGGGAAAAGGTGATTATCCCTCTGTATAAGGCAATGGTCAAGGGCCACGCCTTGAGTACTGTGTACAGGTCTGGAGGCCTCATTTTAGGAAGGATGTAGATTTGCTTGAGTGTGTACAGAGAAGGGCAACAAGATTAGTGAGGGGAATGAAGGGATCCTCTTACCAAGAGAGGCTTAAGTTCTGCAAATTGCAGTGGCTGGAGACTAGGCACCTGCACGGTCATCTGATTGAGGTGTATAAGGCCTTGAATGGGTTGAGCACGCTGAATTCTGATGGGATCCTTCCACTTGTTCAGATTACGAACCTAAGGGGGCATAAATTCAAATTAAGAAAGGACAGATGTAGAATAGATGTGCGGAAATTTGCCTTTAGCCAGCGGGTGGTTAATTGCTGGAACAAACTTCCATCTGTCATTGTGGAAGTTGATAGGTTGAATAAATTTAAGGAGGAACTGGACAGGCATTTAGAGGGAATGGTGTGTTTTTTTTTTTTTTTTGGCTGATGCTGCATGAGCTCATACACTTGCTTTCTTGCATCACATGCCACTACTACTACAAATAATCATCTAAGTGGCGGTGGTGCGAAATTTTGTTCCCTTGTTCTTTGGCATATTGTGCTACTTGTAGCTTAAATCCAATAGTATAATTTTGCCTTCTTGTTGCACCTGCCATTGGCTTAAATATATAACTGAAATTCACTTGTGTTACTCCAACAAGAGCCTGGTAATCACTGAAAGGTGTACTAGTGTATAGTTGCTAACTATCCGTTAACTACTATATGTTAATTCTTGGTTTGCGCATGTGCTGTATTGCCACTTTCACATTCTAAGATGCAGGATGATTTTTTAATGGATTTATAAGAAAAAAAAAAGTGCATCTTATAAGCCAAAAAATACAGTACTGTATATGATATCAAAATTATTTTTTGCATCCAGTTCCTTTGTGACCACATTGTAGTAGCCAGTCAAATTGGTCAGACAAGATTTCCTGTTGACAAACCTATGCTGTGTCTGAACTATAATTGCAGTCTTGTCTTGATGATCTTGCATTAATTCTTTAACTATTCTGTACTTTTTCCCTGGAACAGAAGTTAAACTAACAGATCTGTAATTACTTGTCACCCTTTGTGAATTGGGGATACATTTGCATTCTCCAGTCCATGTGGACCTTCCCGGAATCCAATTATGTTCTCATAATTATGGCTAAGAGTTTGCTTACTTCCTTTACCACCTCCTTTAATATAACTGGATGGATCTCCTCCACTCCATGTGCCTTGGTTATGTTTAGCTTCAATTCCCTTCCACTTTTCTTTTTAATGCTCGAAATACCATAACATGGAGATTTTTAGGAACACGGTGTACTGCATTATTGCAGAAGTGACTGTACATGCAAGTATACATGCACCTGCTCTTACTTTTAATTAACTTAATTGATCCCATGTATTTGCTTTTCCACGATGACTCCCAGCAGTCCTTGAAATCACCAGCAACGTGCTTTCCATGCTGGCTGCTGCTGTTTGCTCCATTAGAAGCAGGGTAAGAATCACTTTCATCTCGGTCTGCAGTTATTGTTAATCTATTAATTATCCCTCTGAAGCTAGCAGTTTCCGATCCACCTAACACTGCCTCGATAGCATCAGCAAATATTCTTGTACTTTTTCTATTCTAGTATTATCCAATTGCTGTAGAAGCAGTCTTTTCGGTTAGAAAGATATGCTGAGAAAAATTCTACTCCATGAGACTTGAACAGTCTATCCAGGCCAATTTGATTGATAAGGCTCTCGTCATTTACTTCCTCCTATTGTGTTTGGGTAGAATTGCAGACAATTTCACATATTCCTAACTCAACTTTTTCCTAACATTGCCCTGTATTTGTTAATTAAATCCTGATATCTCCTACTCTTATATCACACCTTACAACAGTTTCACCTTTTGTGCCTTTAATAAATGATACCTGCTCTACAACATCATCAACTTTTGCTCCTGCAGACGTACCCCGATCCTATTCTACCTATCCTTTTTGCACAATATATTTCCCATTTCCCTGATAATAGCAATCTCCTGTGGGAGCAGCGCTTTCTCCCCCCTCCTTAGTTCTCCACCAAGCATGTTACTCTGACTACTTTGAACCCTTTGCTTTGCTGCTCTGGTGTGAGGCTTGATTTCCATTCAGATTCATATAATTTAAAAATACTATACTAAGTTGTTATTTGGTTTTTAGGAGCATTAGCAACTAAGGCCATATTGCCTCGGGGATATGTGGTGGTCATTCCCTGACCTTTCCGCATCCTCCGTATTTGGTGGTCACGGCCTCGAACCCCGGTCTAATCAAGAAGCGTTGTGCTATGCACTGCTGCTCCTGCCCACCTGGCTACGGAGGCGCCTACTATACTAAGAAACCTAATGCAGTAATAACACTGTGGCTGATATGCCATGAGGTTTATGTTATTAAATTATATATATTGCAATATCAAGCTTACAGTACAGCCACTCCCCAGCTAAGGTAATACTCGACTTATGGAAATTTGACTTAAGTTTTTGTCGGCCGGTGCAAACTTAAAAATTGCAGAAATGTATTTGCATCCCGTAGGAATAAATGGAGGTATCGTGAAAATATTGTAATGTGAACCCGATAACATATTGTTTTTTTTTTTTGGTAATTCGTTCCAAGACCTTGGAAGTTGAAATTTTCGCTATATAACTAAGCTATTTATCTCTCTAAAAGGTCATTTGTATAATGGAAATTGCACTAACCTTTCATTGTTATCATATGTTCTGTTATAAGAATCAGTTTTGAATGCCTTTTAGATATTTTTCTAAAACGCATTTCTGGAGGTCACTACCATAAAACAATAAAAACAATTTACACTTTCTGGGTTTATCGGGCTTTTCTGTTAGTGCAGTCTAATATAAATGAGTAGTAAACTCGATCTTATTGCATTTGCGATAATATCGATAACCGGAATTCTGTGGTTTTTTACGCTACACTGTTATGGTGAAATGAGTTCCCCTTCATTGAAATTATTATTATTAGCTATGTGGTGCAAGGAAGCCTGAGGCTTATGCTGCACCAGCCAAAAAAAAATTCCAAGTTACCCTGAGAGAGAGAGAGAGAGAGAGAGAGAGAGAGAGAGAGAAAGAAAATTTCAAAAGTAGAAGAGAATCACCAAAAAAGAGAAGAATAATGATATCCAGCTCAGGACCCTGGGTGTGCCAAGCCCATACTCACCAGATGTGAGCTCTTGGGGATCTATCATATAAAAAATATAAATAAATTTTCAAAATCTTCTCTTCATTCCTATTTACTTATTACAATGGTGAAGGGAAAGGGACCAACAGAAAATGCAAGTGCTGGCAGTGCTAGGAAACAAAACAAAATTGATTTAGAAATGAAGATGATTAATTAAGAAGTACAAAGCAGACAAAGTTTGTCATCTGTTGCATGGAATTAGATCTTGCCACTTCAACAGTGAATACTATTTTAAGGGACAGTGTGCATATAAAAGGATCAACAGTCATCACAAAACAGCGTTCAGGTGCTATATTGAAGATGGGAAAGCTATTAATAATATGGATGAAAAATCAGATTCAGAAGCAAGTGCCCCTGAGTCCAATGACCATTCAAGCAAAAGCAAGAAGTATTTATGAAGATATTAAGGATAAGTACGGCGAACCTCAAGCCAAGTTCATGGTAAGCAACGGGTGGGTTTAATAGGTTTAAGTATCATGCTGGCTTCCAAAACATTCAATTATGCTGTAATGTCGCCAGTGCTGATTCTGCAGTTGCAGAGAAATTTTGTGATATGTTGGGAAAAAACCCCTTCTAAATCTCCACAGCCCTCAACTTCTACCGAGGTTTTCTTATCAGCTGGAGAGTTAGTTCTGGCAAGGATGCTTGAAAGGTAAAACTTGCTGACATTATGCCTATCTCCTCTCTCTTTTTGTAATTTTATAATTTTTGTAATTTTGTACACTTTTGTAATTTTCCTGTGTATGAGATAAAAAAAAAATTGAATAAATAATTCTATTTACGTGTTCGTCAAACATTTCTTTTTTGTTTCAATCAAATTTGTGAGTGCTGCATAAGCATTTAGGGAAATTCCGACTTATATAGAGTTCCGCGGAACGCAACCCTTACGTAAGTTGGGGAGTGGCTGTATATATTTCGCATCTCCAATCAAGTTTACATTAAATGTATTTCATATCTCTTATTATATTTAAGTTATATGTATTACATACTGTTACATTTGTAACTTCTAGGTTAATATAATAGATAATAAATTTAACTAATGCTAACCTTGGCTTTCTGGTCCATAAAGATCTTAAAAAGTACATCACCAAGAATATCATGGGGGACTTCAATGCTAAAGTTGAAAAGAGACAAAACAGCGCAGAAAGGGAAACTATAGGAAATTCTGGAATTATTAAAAGAAATTAAAGAGGTGAAAGATTTGTGGAATCTTTAGGAATGTCAGCAATGAACACTTTTTTTCAAGAAAATGGTGAACAGAAAGTGGACATGGAAGAGCCTAAATGAACTAACAACTAATGAAATTGACTTTATCCTCCCTAACAGAAGATATATTGTGAATGATGTTACCGTCCTGAACAAGGTAAATGTTGGAAGTAATCACAGAATGGTAAGATGTACACATGATATAGATGTAAGAAAAGAAAGGAAAAAACTGACTTGAGTAAATAATACGAAGATCTTTGAGATAACAGAAGAGGACAAAAAGCAGTATGTACTGGAACTTAGGAAAAAGTTTTTTTCAGAAAGTTTGAGCTTTTGCAGACTTTCAGGACCAAGATATTGATGAGGAATACAACTTTCTGAAAGTGATAAAGCCCGAGAAACCTATAGTTAAAAAGAAATCCAAAGAAGAAAAAACTTGTCATGATGAACCGAAAACGACAAATGAAGAGCAAAATAAACACTGATAAGTACAAAATTGAGTATACTGAGTTATGCAAGCCATTAGAAAGAGACTGAGAAAGGATATAAGAAGATTTAACACAAAAGTAGAACAAGCGTTAAGGGAAAACAAAGGACTTAAATCAGCAGTTATGAGCAGTAATACAGAAAGAAAAATGATACTGAAACTGAAGAATAGTGATGGTGTACTTATAAAAAGCAGAGAAGGCATAATTCAAATAGCAGAAGACTACTATAAAGAATTATATAAGGTATGAGGGAATGATGCCAGCAGTAGAATATGTATTGAAAAAAAAAATGAAGGATCAGAAAGCCCCAGGTGAAGATGAATTTACTGTACAGTTGTTAAAATTGGGAGGAAGAGACATAACACAGAAACTGGCAAGACTTCACAAAATACATTAGGAAAGGCATAGTTCCAAGTTTTTTTTTTTTTTGATACTGGCACCTTCCTCCTAAGGAGTGGAATAATGCAATCATAATTTTGCTGCTTAAGAAAGGAGATAAATCAGAAATTGGAAATTATAGACCAATTAAATTGATGTCCTACATCTACAAGTTCACAAGGATTGTTACTAACAGATTAGAAAGAATACTTGAGGAGAATCAACTGAAAGAGCAAACTGGCTTTAGTACAGGATTCTCACCTTTGGATCCTTCACGTAATATCACAGCTAACGGAGAAAGCAAATGAATATAAAACACCATTATGCTTGCCATTTGTGGATTATAAAAAGGCATTTGACTCCATACAGCATAAGGCAATGTTTCAAGCCATGGAAAGACAAGGCATAGATACTTCATACATTATAATTTTGAAGAAAATATATGAGAATGCTAACTCCTTTATTATACTAGACAAAGACAGTAGCAAATTTAAAATTGAGAAAGGAGTTTTTGACATGGAGACATATCTCTGAAGTTGTTTACTGCTGCCCTTGAGGAAACTTTCAGAAGATTAGACTGGTCACAGAAAGGAGTTAATGTGAATGGAGAGTATCTAAATCATTTATGGTTTGCAGATAACATTGTGATCATAAGCCATGATCCCAAAGAATTAGAGCAAAATCTTAATCAGTTGTTCAGAGTTAGTAAGGATTTTGGACTAAAGATGAATATGGCTAAAACAAAAGTAATGATGAAAAAGTATGCCACAGAAAGGGATATAATCATTGAACGAGCAGTAATTGAAAAGGTGGATTAATATGCTTATCTGGGCTAAGTCATTAGCTGTAATAATGATAAATGGCTGAAACTCAAGAGAATGATAAATTTCGGATGGATAGCATTCAGGAAATAAAGTTGGATGTTGAGGAGCAATATCCCAATTTGTCTGAAATGTAAAATAATGAACTAATGTATACTCTCCACCATGACTTATGGAAGTGAAACTTGGGCACTCACTAAAAGAATGGAAGAGAAGCTGAAAACTACAGAGTGAAGATTGGAATGAATTATATTAGGAATCAGACTGTTAGATAAGTAGATTAACACATATATTAGGCAGCAAATACAAATAAATGACATTCTTATCAAAACTAAAGAACTGAAATGGACTTTAGCAGGTCACATAGCTCGAAGACATGATGACAGATGGACTAAGAAAATAACAGAATGGTACCCAAGAGGAGCTAAAATAAAACCTGGAAGCAGCAATTGAGATGGACAGATGAAATTCAAGATTTCATGGGTAGTAAATGGATGGTCATTGCACAAAACAGAAGAAACTGGAAAGTTGCTGGAGAGGCCTTCATCTTGCCTTGGATTGAAAACAGTTTATGTTGATGAAGCTTTGTGATTCAAACTTTCTAGCTACCTATTTGCCACAATTAAAATAACAGGATTCCCCTACCACATTCAATCTTATAACAATGGTGGCAAAATTTCGATGTTATCAATAAAAAACAAAGGTAGCAGAAGTCCAGTTTGGTTTCTTAAACAATTATGAACATTAAGTAACAAACAAATTCATGAATGTAATCAGAGAATCACAAATAATAACATAACTACACTTCTAATTTTAACTCGGAATTTAAGTGCAATAATCCTACTTCACTAACCTGTTATGCAGCAATAAGGCAAAAGATGCAGAATAGAAAGAATAACACAGCAAATATGGTGAAGATAAAGAAACTACAAAATATCAACCAGCAAACTGCTTTTTTTTTTTTTTTTGATACTGGCACCTTCCTCCTATGGTTGCTACACAGACAGCATGTCAGTCATATACCAATAAGGTTCCCAACCTCCAGGCATTTGTTTAACAGCATCCCAATACCAGTGACAGCAAAATGTAAATGTATGTGAAAAAGAATGTCAGAACTTGGGCAGCAGTGCAGTATTTCCAACTGGTGAAACATGAGCAACATTCACAGATAAAATAGCTCCAATGGAAATTATGAAGTCATGTACTACTTGCAAATTTATTTAAATTTGCAAGTGGAATAAAGGGTATATCTCATGTATAGGAAGAAAGTTAAAACTAGTTATTCTCTTATGCTGTTGGTAAATATTAGCATTAGGAGAGGTATATCATGTAAGAAAGTAAGCTTATACAGCATCGGCTAAAAAAAAAAAAAAAAAAAAAAAAAAACCCTTCCCATTTCATCCATCCATTCATTTCAAATGTGTCTGGTACTGCCTTGAATTTATTTAAGTTATCAACTTCCACATCGACATATGTAAATTTGTTCCTGCAATCAACTACCTGCTGGATAAAGGCAAATTTCCGCACATCTATTCAACAACTGTCTTTCCCCAATTTCAGTTTATGCCCCCTCAGGTTTGTAATCTGAGCAAGAGGAAGAATCCCATCATCATCATTGAGCCTGCTCAATCCATTCAAGGTCTTTTACACCTCAATCAGATCGCCTCGCAGGTGCCTAGTTTCCAGAAGCTGCAATTTGCTGAACTTAAGCCTTTCTTGGTAAGAGGACCCCTTTGTTCCCCTCACTAGTCTTGTTGCCGTTCTCTGTACTCGTTCTAGCAACTCTATATCCTTCTTAAAATGAGGCTTCCAGACCTGTACGCACTACTCAGGTGTGGCCTGACCATTAGGATAATCCTCTTTTTATCCCTGCTCGCAAAATTCCTGTATATCATTGACAAGACCTCATGATCTACTTCGGCAGCCTGTCTGCACTGCTCAGAAAACTTCATATCTGACTGCACAAGTACCCCCAGATCTCCTTCATTCTCCACTACCCTGAGCGTATCACCACCCAGTTGGTACCTTTTATCTGTGATTACTGCTACCCATATGCAATACTGTGCATTTGTTAAATTTCAGTAGCCACTTCTCAGCCCATGTGCCCAACTTTTCCAGATCCTGTTGCAGCAGCATACTGTCATTACTGTTATTAACAACACTGCCAACCTTTGTATCATCTGCAAACTTTGACATTATACTTGATATTAAACTTCATCAATATCATTGATAAATATAAAAAACAATAATGGGCCCAACACTGAACCCTGGGGGACACAGCTAATGATATTAGTTCACAAAGAGCGGTATCCATTGATTATCATGCTTTATTTTCTACCACTCAACCATCCTTTTATCCATTGTAGCAACTTGCCCTTAATGCTCCAATTTGTACAGTAGTCTTCCATGTGCAACAGTATCAAAATCTTTCCTAAAATCCATTTCCCAAGATGTTCCTGCAAAGCTTCTTTAATAAGCGACTCCATTATTTTCCCTTGAACAGAAGGCAAACTTACAGGTCTGTAACTACTCTGTCACCCTTCGATCCCCCTTTGTGAATTGGAGTTACATTTGCACATCTCTAGTACATGAGGACTTCCCCTGAGTCCAAGGATGCTCTCATAATTATAGCTAAGGGTGTGCCTTTACTTCCTTTGCCACCTCTAATATAACTGGATAGATCCCAGCCACCCCAGATGCCTTTCTTAAGTTTAACCTCAATTTCTCCTCCACTTTGCTCGCAGTTATTACAAAATCATTTAACTCCCTGTTAGAGTTAGATAAACATCTGGCCCTCTCCTCCTTGAATAACTCCTCATATGTCAATGTACACATGCAAAATACTCATTTAGTTTGGCAGCTATCTGAGAATGATCATCTACAGTCAAACCATTGATATCAAGTGGACCAATCTGATTCATCCCCTTCCTTCAAGAGTTTATATAAGTAAAGATGTCTTTACTATTTTGCTTTGCATTGTTTGCCAAAGATTTCTCATAATTTGCCTTTGCTTGCCTGACCTCCTTTGTAACTTGATTACAGACTAGTTTATATCTACCATAGGCTTCTGTGCCGCCTGATAATTTATATGCATCCCATGCATGTTTCTTCTCTACCACATGTGTCATTAGTTCATCTAATGTGCCTTTAGGTAAAAAAACCTTGAACAGTGTTTCGTAATTGGTATGTAAAGCCTATTACATTTCAAGATTGAGTCCCTGAAGCTTCCCATTTAGAATTCACAATTGGTAACTTCATCAGTTGATCCCACTGTATAGAATTTAAAAACTCTCTGAGACCACTGTAGTCACCTTTATGAAAGCAAAAACCCTTCCCCTTACCCCTGATGGCAGTTACATCTTTAAGTAAATCCTATATCAGTACACTGTGATCACTGCCACCTAGTAGTTTCTTTATCTGTTAATTCTCAATGCATGAATAATCACTGCTGATGATCAGATCAAGAGTTTTACTCTCTCTCTGGTTGCCTCTCTAACCTGCTGCTGTGGAAAACATTCATCCAATAAATCCACAAGATTTCTAGTGTGAGTGACCATTCCACAAGTTCCAGTCAATATATGTGATGTTAAAATCCTCCATTATGAGATATTCTGATTTACTAGCCCACTCTATTTCTTTATAGGCCTATAAGAAACTACTACACTCATTTTTGCTTTCCCTGCTCTTAAGTCACACCAAACTGACTCAACATTGCACTGTCCATCTATGTCAACTGGATGCACTTCCTTATATTTTGTGTTCCTTAACTAACAGCATAACCCTCCTGTCTTTCATTTCTGTACACATTTTACTCTCCAAATTCCAGTTCTTCATGCCTTATATCTGTGTGACACCACGTTCTGATATCCCAACAATATCTGCCTGTGATGTCTTGCCCAGCACTTCAAATTCATCAAATTTATTTACTATACTCTTAGCATTGGTGTTCATGCAAATATACATACACCTGTTCTTATAGGAAGGGAGGAGGGGTTATGCTTTTAGGTAAGAAACACACAAAATCCAAGTAGGAGTGTGTTATAGGCCTAATGACTCTGATGAGTATAATATAAAACTGTACAGCGAAGTAGAGTGGGCCAGTAAATCGGAGAGTCTTATAATGGGGGATTTTAATTTCCCAGATATTGACTGGAATTTGTGGGTTGGTCACTTGCACACTAGCAAGGCTTTTGTGGATTTATTGGATGATTGTTTTCTACATCAGCATGTTCAGAGGCAACTAGAGGGAGTAATACTCATGATCTGATTATCAGTAGTCATTCTTCATGCATTAAGAATCTGCAAATAAAGGAACCACTAGGTGGCAGTGATCACAGTGTGCTGAAGTGGGATTTACTCAGAGGTAACTATCATCAGGGGTAAAGGGATGGATTTTTGCTTTCGTAAAGGCAACTACGGAGGTCTGAGACAGTATTTAAATTCTATACAGTGAGACCAACTGATGATGTTACCAGCAGCGAATTCAAAATGGGAAGCATTCAAAGACTTTATCTTGGAAGCTACTAGGCTTTACATACCTACTAAGAAATATTGTTCCAGGTTTAGGCCTAAATGGATGTCAGATGAACTAATGAGATATATGGCAGAGAAGAAAAATGCATGGGATACATATAAATTAATGGGTGACATGGAAGCCTATGATAGATCTAAGCTGGTCTGCAACCAAGTCACAAAGGATGTTAGGTAGGCAAAGGCAGATTATGAGAAATCTTTGGCAAAGGATGCAAAGAAAAACAGCAAAGAGTTCTTTACCTATGTAAACTCTAGAAGGAAAGGGATGAATCAGATTGGTCCACTGGATTTTTTTTTTTTTTTTGGTAGTTGTTGGTGCATCGGCTTCTGTGGCCATAATGCACCTCCCAAGGTTTTTGCAGTACTTTGATCAAAGCCCGAGGCGAGATTCGAACCTGCGACCTTTGGGTTTCCAGGTAGGCACTTTACCCACCCGGCTAGCCCGGTCGGCGTTCCACTGGATATTGATGGTTCAACTGTTGATGATACTGCTCAGGTGGCTAACAAAATAAATGAGAATTTTGCATCTACATTCACACACGAGGAGCTATTCAGCGAGGGGAATGCCAGAGGTGAATTAAACTCTGGCAGTGAGCTAGATGATTTTGTAATAACTGAGAGGAATGTGGAGGAGAAATCGTTGAAGATAAACATACGAAAGGCACCCGGGGTGGATGGGATCTATCCAGTTATATTATAGGAGGCAGCAAAGGAAGTAAGCAAACCATTAGCCATAATTATGAGAGCTTCCTTGGACTCAGGGGAGGTACCCATGGACTGGAGAAGTGCAAATGTGACCCCAATTCACAAAGGAGGATCAATGGGCGACAGGTAATTATAGACCTGTTAGTTTTATTTCTGTTCCAGGAAAATTAATGGAGGCACTGGTTAAAAAAACACTACAGGATCATCTAGACAAGACTTCAGTTATAGCTCTGACATAGCACGGTTTTGCTAAGGGGAAGTCGTCTGATCAATTTGATTGGATACTATGATGTGGTCACAAAGGAAATTGGATGCAAAGAATAACTTTATCATATATTTGGATCTTAGAAAAGCCTTTGATACTGTTGCATATGGAAGACTGCAGCACAAATTGGAGCAGTGTGGCATTGGAGGCAAATTGCTGCTATGGATAAAGGGATGGTTGAGTGGGAGAAGACAGAGTGGTAATCAGTGGACATTGCTCTTCGTGGACTAATGTTATTAATGAGAGTCCCTTAGGATTTAGTGTTGGGTCCATTGTTTTCTGTATTTATAAATGATATTGATGATGGTATATCAGGCTTAATATCCAACTTTGCAGACGAAATGAGGTTGGCAAGGTTGTTAAGGATCCTAATGACAGTATGCTGCTGCAACAGGATCTATAAAACTTGAGCAGATGGGCTGAGAGATGGAAAATAAAGTTTAACATTGACATATATAAAGTACTCCATATGGGAAGCAGTACCCCAGAGTAATGTATCAACTCTGTGGTACTACACTGACAGTGGTAGAGAATGAAAAGGACCTGGGGGTAAGTGTGCAGGCAGATGTGAAGGTTATTAAAGGGGCCGTGTGCTCTGCATTAATTATTACTATTGTGGATTATTGCAGACACAGAGCGAAATGGAGACAGAATAGATAATGGCAAGTTTAATATTAATTGGCACATATATATTAAATTATATACATACAAAAGCTTTCAGTTAGTTTTTTAACCTTTATCAGTCAAACTGACAGTTAAGAGTGTTCGAATACATGACTGGCAGTACACGCTCATGAGGGCGTGTACTGCCAGTCATGTATGTGAACTGTGTGATGTGATGGTAATTGTTATGCTGAAGCCTGTGGCTGTGACGCATGTGAATGTTGCCAACGTTTGTCATTCATCAAATTGTTGCTTCAATGATAGGGTCGACACGACATCCACTGCTCCTGTTAACTGAGGTATTAGAGCATGTGATGTTCAACGACTCCAAAGAGGCGTGTTGCCGGTAGTGGTGGGACCTTTCTACAATCACGACATTGTGAAGTGGGTCAATATCGTGGTGGGTTGACCAGACGTGTTCGGCAATGACTGAGTGTTCTCTGTCCGCTAAGTGGATCGCTCTTTTGTGTTCCGAAAGACGTTTTCCAAGCCGTCTCCCAGTTTCCCCAATCTAGCAGCCAATGCAGTCACAGCAAGAGGTGCGGTAGAATAGACCACTTTGTAGTAAGGTGGGAACCGGTGTTTTCACTTTAGAGATGAGGGATCGTAACTTTCTGCCTGGGAGTTGTACGCATTTTATCCCATGTGATTTTAGGACTCTAGAAACCTGTTGTGATAGGTTTGGGTAGTAAGTTATTATTATTAGCCATATAGTGCAAGGAAACCTGAGCTATATGCTGCCAGCCAAAAAAAAAAAAAAAAAAAAAAAAAATGATTCTGAGAAAGAGAGAGAGAGAGTGAGCGTCAGTCAGAAGTAGAAGGGAATAAGCAAAAAACAAGAATGATGATGATATCCAGCTCAGGTCCCTGGGTTTGCCAAGCCCATACTCACCAGATGTGAGCCCCTGTTCGTCTAGAAGTCTCAATTTCGGTATACATTTCTTCAACCTCTTCATCATCATAGCTTAATGTTGGTGCATATATCAGGTTATATCATTATAACCTTTAGCATTAGTAGAGGCATATGATTCAAGAAAGCAAGCTTTTGCAGCATCGGCCAATAAAAAAAAAAAAAAAAAGGCTCCCATTTCACCCTACTGTTCGATCAAAATACCTGGCCAGCTCAGCCTTAAATTTATTTAGGCTATCAACTTCCACAACAAAGAATGGAAGTCTGTTCCACCAACCAACTATCTGCTGACTAAAGGCAAACTTCCACACATCTATCCTATATCTGTCTTTCCTCAATTTGAATTTATGCCCTCTCAGGTGATTATTCTGAGCAAGAGGCAGAATCCTATCAGCATTGAGCATGCTCAAACCATTCAAGGCTTTATACACCTCTATCAGATCACCTCGCCGGTGCCTGGTCTCCAGACACTGTAATTTGCAAAACTTAATCCTTTCTTCGTAAGAGCAACCCTTTGTTCCATTCACTAATCTTGTTGCCCTTCTCTGTACTCGTTCCAGCAGCTCTACATCCCTCTTGAAATGAGGCCTCCAGACCTGTATACAGTACTCAAGGTGTGGCCTGACCATTGCCTTATACAAGGGAATAATCACCTCCTTATCCGTGCTAGAAAAATTCCTGTATATCATTGATAAGACACCATGAGCTACTCTTGCAGCCCGTCTGCACTGCTTAGAGAACTTCATATCTGCCTGCGCAATTACCCCCAGGTCCTTTTCATTCTCTACCACTGTCAGCGTAGTACCACAGAGTTGATACGTTGCTCTGGAGTTGCTGTTTCCCTATGTAATACTTTACATTTATCAATGCTAAACTTTGATAAATTTGCCACCTCTCAGCCCATCTGCTCAAACTTTCCTGATCCTGTTGCAGCAGCATTGCGTCAGTAGTGTCCAAAGGACAGTATTGTCTGCAAACTTGGACATTAAGCTTGATATACCATCATCAATATTATTTATAAATACAGAAAATAATAATGGACTCAACACTGAACCCTGAGGGACTCCACTAATAACATTAGTTCACGATGAGCAGTGTCCATTCATTACCACTCTCTGCCTTCACCCCCTCAACCATCCCTTTATCCATAGCAGCAATTTGCCTTCAATGCCACACTGCTCCAATTTGTGCAGCAGTCTTCCATGTGCAACAGTATATCAAAAGCCTTTCTAAGATCCAAGTATATAATATCCAAGTTATTCCCTGCATCCAGTTCTTTTGTGACTGCATCATAATATCCAATCAAATTGGTCAGGCAAGACTTCCCCTTAACAAAACCATGCTGTGTCCGTGCTATAACTGAAGTCTTGTCTAGATGATCCTGCAGTGCTTCTTTAACCAGTGCCTCCATTAATTTTCCTGGAACAGAAGTTAAACTCAGAGGTCTATAATTACTTTTGTCAGCCTTCGATCCTCCTTTGTGAATTGGGATCACATTTGCACATCTCCAGTCTAGGGGTACCTCCCCCGAGTCCAAGGAAGCTCTCATAATTATGGCTAAGAGTTGTTTACTTACTTCCTTTAAGTAAACAAAAAAAAACACTCCCATTTCATCCCTCCGTTCATTCCAAATACCTGTCCAGCTCAGCCTTGAATTTATTTAGGCTATCAACTTCCACAACAACAGATAAAATCTGTTCCACCAATCAACTTCCCGCTGGCTAAAGGCAAACTTCTGCACATCTATCCTATAACTGCCTTTCCTCAATTTGAATTTATGCCATCTCAGGTGATAATTCTGAGCAAGAGGAAGAATCCCATTAGCACTGAGCATGCTCAAACCATTCAAGGCTTTATACACCTCAATCAGATCACCTCGCAGGTGCCTAGTCTCCAGACACTTAAGCAAAACTTAAGCCATTCTTCATAAGAACAACCCTTTGTTCCATTCACTAATCTTGTTGCCCTTCTCTGTACTCATTCCAACAGCTCTACATCCTTCTTAAAATGAGACCTCCAGACCTTATACAGTACTCAAGGTGTGGCCTGACCACTGCCTTATAAAAGGGGATAATCGCCTCCTTATCCCTTCTAGAAAAATTTGTGTATATCCTTGACAAGACACCATGAGCTACTCTTGCAGACCATCTGCACTGCTCTGAAAACTTCATATCTTACTATTGTGGATTATTGCGGACACAGAGCAAAATGGGGCAGAATAAATAATGACAAGTTAATATTAATTGGCACACATACATTAAATTAAATACAAAAGCTTTCAGTTAGTTTGTTAACATTCATCAGTCAAACTGACAGTTAAGAGTGTGGAACATGATGGCACGTACTGCCAGTCATGTATATGAAATTTCAACATTGCAATGTTGAAACCTGTGGCTGTGACATGTGTGAATACTGCACGAACCTTGCTAACCCGTGCCTGGACCCACTCTAGTTCTGTAGATGAGAGGTGCACCGAGATTACTAAAGACAAGGCGGATCTTGCGAGGTGTGGCTATCCCACCAGTGCCCTTAACAGGTATGACCTACACACACATGACCACATAGCAGCCAAGAGGAACATTCAAGGTAAGGACTCAACCGCAAGCACCTTTATCCCATACTGGAGATGTGCAAATGTGACCCCAATTCATAAAGGAGGATCAATGGGTGACCCAAGTAATTATAGACCTGTTAGTTTAACTTCTGTTCCAGGAAAATTAATGGAGGCACTGGTTAAAGAACATCTAGACATTGATCATCTAGACAAGACTTCAGTTATAGCTCGGACACAGCATGGTTTTGTTAAGGGAAAGTCTTGCCTGACCAATTTGATTGGATACTATGATGTGGTCATGTGTGGACATGTGTTTTTGTAAGGGGCGGCTCCTAGAACTTTAGTTCAACTCCGCCTCATATCTCTGTGACGATCAGTATCACTACAAATGGGCCAGATTTGTATGTGACGTGGGTTTGTGTGTATTATGTGTGTGTGTTCTGTTCTTCTGTTCTGGCCACTTGGCTACCCAGAAGCATCAGTCACCCGGACAGATGATTCTGGGTACTCGTCCACACCATGGGAAGGTGGGCCAGTCTCAGCTAAACACGTACTGTCTCAATACGAGACTCTGATCCACCTGATGTTGCCAAAAGGTGGGCCAGATTCCTCTAGGGGCGCACTCCAGAGGAGAGAGAGAGAGAGAGAGAAAAAAAAAAAAAAAAAAAAAATATATATATATATATATATATAATTATTTTATCTTTCTATTGTGGTTTATTGTGTTTATTTTCTTAATTACGGGTGTTTTCTACTCATAGGTATTATGGTTAATACATTACTGGTCTTTAAGCTAGCCTAAACTCGGTTATCTTAAATGCCTATGAGTAGAAAACACCCGTAATTAAGAAAATAAACACAATAAACCACAATAGAAAGATAAAATAATAATATGTACTCTGTTCATACCCGGGCATTGCTAAAACAGCTACCGGGACAACAGAAAAATCTAGAAATAATTTAAGGAAAACCACTATAAAAGTATATTAAAAGTAAAATACAACATAAATTATCATATTACTAAAGAATAATATATATATATATATATATTTAGATTTTCCCGTAGTGCAAAAGAAAGAAAAAAAAAAAAAACAACCATGTGACTGATTGTAGAACGCAAAGAGAAAAAAAAAAATAATAAATAAAAAAAATAAGATAAAATAAATAAATAAATTAAAAAAAATATATAATAAATAAATGAATATATAAAAAATATAAAAAAAAAATAAATAAAAAATAAATAAGGGGGGGAGAGAGAGAGAGAGAGAGAGAGAGAGAGAGAGAGAGAGAGAGATGGTGTTTTCCTTCCTGAACATAGGCCGCAGAAACAAGCTCCACAGCCCATGTAGCAGGATGGTGGGGGGAAATACACGGTTGGTTTCAGTTCATTGCTGGGTCCTCGATGTTTGCCACTGGGTGCCTGTTAATCCTTTGTCTGCGCTTAAAGACTTCAGCTGAGTAGGTTTGCAGTGCAGGGAGGTTGTTAGGGTTCTGTAGGAAGAGCTCTAGATGCTCGCCAGAGATCTGTGTACAGCTGACAAGGTTGTGTCTCAGATCAGCATACGTAATGCACTCGAACAGTACATGCCACTAGTTCTCTTTGGCTCCACAATGGCAGAGATCTGTTGGGTGGAGACCCAGATGGTGTAATTTTTCATTCATGGATCCGTGTCCGGTAATTAGGTATGATGTTTCTAGTGAAGGGGTGAACCAAGACTGTACAGATTTAGTAGCAGTTTAGGTTACATCAGGTAGGAATCTTTTTGTGACAATGCCCAGTGTTGGATTATGCCATCGAGTTTGCCAAATGTTGAAGAGCTCGTTGTAGCAACGCGTCATCTCAGCCTTGGGGTCAGCATCCAGATTAACCTCAATGTCGAGGGTCCTTGTTGGGATATTTCTCGTAATTCGGAAGCACAACCCTCGGAAGATGACATGTAGATCGAGCGGAAGTGCTCCCGCAATGACCTGAATGGCAGGAGTGGAGACCGTTCTACACACTTGGCAGATTGCCATTAACATTGACCTCTGGATGGTTCCAAGCTTGTCTCGCATCTTTACAAGAGTTACCCGATGGAACCAGGCTCCGGCTGCATAGGTCACAATTGGTAAAAATACTGCGTTGTAATACAACCGTAGGGACCTTTTGGAGAGTCCCCAATCATTCTTAGAGATGATTGGAGGGTCCCCAATCATTCTTAGAGATGCGTACGATGGTTCCTGAGAATCTCTTAACTTTGTTTCTTAGATTAACAAGATGTGGGAGAAAGCTGAGTTTGTGGTCAATAATCACTCCAAGTACCTTGGTTTTGGTGACGATTGGCAGTTGAGAGTTACATATCTTTACCTGCGGTGGGCGCCTGAGATCCAGTCTATTCTTAAATAGCATCATTTTAGTTTTCGTTGGGTTGATATGCAGCTTATTAAGTGCGGCCCAAGTTGAGAGATCTTCGAGGACCTGGTTTGCATTTTCTTCAATGGCCTTCCGTGAATGCCCTGACACCACAACTGTGAGATCATCAGCAAAGGCCACAATTTTTGCATTTCTGAAGGTGCGGGAGAGCCAGTCTTGGAGGACTACATTCCAAATGAGGAGTCCCAGGACTGACCCTTGGGGACAACCTCGATTTACTGATCTGGTGACTTGCTGGAATTTTGACTTGAGAATAACTGCTCAGTAGGAAAAATAATTCTGGAAGAGGCTGTATAATTGCTGGGGGCAAGCGGCAGTTCGAAGGCGTGCCAAGGCACTATCCCACCAGACGGTGTCGAAGGTTCCCTCGAGGTCTATGAAGATGGCCAATTCGAATTTTTCTTCAGAACTTTCAATATGTAAAACCAAATTGAAAAGAGCTTCTTCACACGACCTTCCACGGGTGAAGCCATACTGGCATGGTGAGACCAATTCATGCATTTGTAACATGGAGACAACCCTGAGAGCCATGAGTCGCTCAAGGATCTTACCAAGGTTAGCCAGCAGGGCAATAGGCTGGAAGCTGCGGGGGTCTGTTGGTGGTTTGTGAGATTTCTTGATGAGGCGAATGAGGGCAAACTTCCATTCTTTTGGAAAGCATCCTTCTTCCAAGCATTTATTGAAGAGAAGAAGTAGATGGTGCGGCCGCAGTGTGTGAAAGCGGATGATGAAGATGTATTCTATTAGGTTAAGGCCTGGACACTTTTTGGCATTAATGTTTTTAAGGACTGCTCCCAGTTGTTCTAGTGTGAATGGGTCGGCTTGCTCTTTTGCTATATAATTGCTGTTGGCAGCTCTAATTGCTGAATGTTCTGGGTGATCCTCAGAGATGTCATCAGGTGGAAACAGTTTGTCTAGAATAAGGTTGGCAGAATCCTGCCAACACTTAGTTTCCTGAGCGTCTACTGAAACAGTGTTGAATATTTCTGGGGAGAAGGTTTTCTCTCTCAAGATCTTATATGCCAGCCCCATGGATTTGTACGGTTGGTTTCTTTTAAGAAATTTGCCCAAGTTTCTCTCTTTCTGGCTGCAATTGCCTTGGTATACTCATTCTTTTTGGTGATATAATCCATGTGAAGGCGTTCGACATCAGGAGCTGGCCAATCACAGTGTCGCTGGTAGTTCCTGCGCGCAGAGTGGACTGACTTACGAAGGATGGTAAGTTCCCGGGTCCACCATGGGCAGATTGCTGGGTGGAACACCTTCTTCCTTGAGGACCTGTATGAGGCTCTTAGTATGGAGTGCTGGATAAAGGTGGTCAAATCCTCTGCATTTAGCGAGTCCATCTGCGATGGGTCTGGATTTGGAAAGTCCAGTTCTATGGAGCTGTCATATGTTTCCCAATTGACGTTTCTCGAAGAGAATCTAATGAAGTCAGTTGGCCTTGCTCTGTTGTTGTTGTTTCTCGATGGAACCAAGTCAAGATGGAACAGTATGGCTCTATGGTCGCTAACAGTCAGATCCGGAGTTACCTCCCAGCAACTAACTGACTGACGTAGGTCCTTTGTAGAGAGGGTTAAGTCAATATTAGATTCACCGGTGGTGCTAGAGTAAGTAGTGAACTGACTAGGCTGGTTATGGATAATAAGATTTTGGCTGAGGACAAAGTCCTCAAGAAGCTGGCCACGGCCATCCACAACTGCACTGTGCCAGAAGGGGGATTTTGCATTTAAGTCAGATGCAACCAGTAGTAGTTTGGAGCCAGTAAAATTCAGGGCGAATTCCAAAAAGTTTAGTGCTTCATTGATGTTACCTGAGGGAGGGCCGTACAGTGACATCAGGTAGAATGATTGATCTGTAGATGTAATCTGGATACAGGTGGAGAACTGATTGCAGAGGCCCTGGACAACCAGGACATCGAGATCCCTATTTATGACTGCTGTACATGTTTTAGGGTCCACTGGGACAGGTTGAATGACTTGAGTGTGTATGGAAAAGCCAGTAATTTTAGAGGTCGGATGGGGTTGTATTCTTGCAGTATACGGCTCTTGAATCAGAACAACATCAATTGAATGCCCCTCAGTGGCCTGGCATATTTCATCTGCAACTGTGCGGGACCTTTGCCCATTTATTTGCATCATTCTCAAGTATTTAGTTTGAGATACGGGGCTCCTCTTAGGCTTCCAGAAAGAGTGGGCAGGACTGGAGCGGGGACACAACTGGTATTTCTTGTTGGTTTAGGCATCAGCGGTCCTTAGTCTTACGAGTTCCAGAGCCCTTTGGTATTCTGGGCATAAAATATCCCGGAGAGAATGGTTATGTGCTCGCCTGTTCCTTTTACAATTCACACAAGAGGGCTCTTCATCACCGTAGGGACGTTCTGCTTGGACTTGCCCACTCCTGGCACAATGCCCGCAGGATGGAGATTTGTGGGAGCAGCGTTGGGAGGTATGCCCATATCCCAGACATAGGAAACACCTTGTGACAATTGTAAACGGATGAAATCGGTGTGCACTGAAACCAAGGAATAATCTATGTGTAGAGAGGACAGTTCTATAAATCCGTGGGGAGAAGCTAATTACTTTGTGTTCTGTAGAGTTAGATTTTGATTTTGTTGCAAACCTAAAAGTGGTCTCAGCCTTAACTTCCTCCCAGGAGAATCTCCGGTCCTGTAGGTTTCTGTGGAACAGATCCTCAAGTAATTCGTCGTTGGAACTGTGCTTTGGAACATCGTACACTATGATTGAAGGATTTGACTTTTTAGGAGGAGCTATGACCACTCCTGCATTTGTGAGAGTACCACATGTGGCAATACTTGTTAGGTCTTCTTTTGTTGCGGTCTCCAGTAGGACTCCTTTGTTCCTAATGGGTCTAAGGGATTTCACTTTTAGATTCTTATAATCAGCCCTTATAGTGCTTTGCACCAGATCTTTGACGTCGTTGCTTGTCTTGAGCTCTGAGGTATCACTTGCTCTCAACAGTAGTAGATGCTGTGGCTTCTTCTCTGGGTGGTGCACATGGAGAGTTTGTATCATGCCATGGGCAAAGGGCTCCTGTCCCAACTTCACTGCAACAGCATAGGAAGTGACATCCACAGCAGGCCCAGGGGGGCACGGAGTCTCAATATAGTCAGGGTTAGCATTAGTACAATTTTGGGGCCTGCCAATAGCATCAATGACCTTTTCCAGGACTACAGTTTTGGACCGAAGTTCTTCATTCACAGTTTTGAGCCTCTCATTGTCAATGAGGAGCTCAGTTGTAATTGACTCAAGGGTGGACCACAACTCCTGCACACGGTTACCTGCACTTCTGGTGAAGCGACTGGAGTCGTGGTTTAGGAATGCGATCAACTGCCTACGAAGTCGAGAGATTGTTTGTTGAAGGGTAGCTGGCTCTGGGTCCACCTTCTGGGACACTAGATGGAGGAGGTATCCCCAGTCTAGGAGAGGATTTTAACCCAGCTGCGATAGTGTTGGCAAGGGCTGTCGGTGTGATAGTTTGGGCGACACTTTTAATCTCTGTATGGGTGGAGGCCATTGCCCCAGAAGGAGGAGCAGCATCAGTGGGTTCAGCAACAGGGCTTTGGTCAGGGGCCAATGCCAGTGGTTGCCCCTCATCTTGGGTCACAAATTCTGAGCAGAGGAGAGCAGCCCATGTCTCCATGGTCTCCTTAGTTTTCTTGTTGGTCTTTTTCTTTTCTTTTTTCATCGAGAGATATCCACTCTTTAGCTGGGTCTTTGGTGAGATACTAGTTGAGGGGGATTCTCCGGAACTGTTTCAGGCTCCTCCTCACTAGCAGAACTGGAACTTTCCCTCCCGCTCATGTCAGGTGGAGGGAGTGCAGGATGAAAAGCAAAGCACAAGTGTAGCGATGAAATGCAGCAGTGACGAAAACCAGCAGTTTGTTGGGCTAGGGGGTTGGGCTTTCTGAGCAGATAATTTTTAATTTGCACTTGAGGAGCAAGTTTGCAGCACAGTTGCTAGGGGGCGCTGTGAATAGCGCGCTGTTACGATCTGAAGGTTTTGATCAAGTTTCCAAGGCACTAATTAACTATACTGATTGTGGAGACAATTGAATTAATTCCACTCATTATACTGTATAACACATTATGAAATAAGGGGATTATAAATTTAAGAAAATAAGCAACAGCATAATTAAAATATAGGTTCATGGCAGTTTTCAAATGCAGGAATTCCAGCAACCAATCACAGGAGAAAGCACTGTTCACGTGACTTGTTTCCGGAAGAAGCAATGGCCGACCATTTGCTAATTAATTTATCGCTAAATGTGGTAACAATACTAAGAACCCCATAGTCTTCTTTGTAGTGAGTAGAATTTTTTATAGAAATAATAACAATTTCCCCAGTGTTCCAAAACTACAGTTAATCAAACTAACAAGCAGCAGGAACAGTATTAACTGACACTATAAAAATCATTACAAGACATACCATAGGCAGAACTACAGTGGGAGCGGCCATTACATACAAACAACAGCGGGGTAGCATGTCTGTACAAAGCAAAATTAGAAAACGTTAATAACTTCTCACTCCCTTAAAATTTAGCCACAAAAATACATGCACCAACTCACCAACTAATATGGAGTCGGCGACACTACTTTAAAATCGCTAATTCCAAAAGTAATCCAGAATTTGAACGAACTTTTGAGGAGCTTTCACAAACACAACATAACTATATAATTCGCCACTAGGGTCTTCCTATGATGTGGTCACAAAGGAACTGGATGCAGGGAATAATTTTGATATCATATATTTGGATCTTAGAAAAGCTTTTGATACTGATGCACATGGAAGACTGCTGAACAAATTGGAGGCAAGTGGCTGCTATGGATAAAGGGATGGTTGATTGGGAGAAGACAGACAGTGGTAATCAATGGACACTGCTCATCTTGGACTAATGTTATTAGTGGAGTCCCTCAGGGTTCAGTGTTGGGTCCATCGTTGTTTTCTGTATTTATAAATGATATTGATGATGGTATATCAAGCTTAATATCTAAGTTTGCAGATGATACGAAGGTTGGCAGGGTTGTTAAGGACGCTACTGACGCTATGCTGCTGCTGCAACAGGATCTAGAAAAGTTGAGCAGATGGGCTGCGATGTGGCAAATGAAGTTTAACATTGACTAATGTAAAATACTACATATGGGAAGCAGTAACCCCCAGAGTGACGTATCAACTCTATGGTACCACACTGACAGTGGTAGAGAACGAAAAGGACCTGGTGGTAATTGTGCAGGAAGATATGAAGTTTTCTGAGCAGTGCAGATGGTCTGCAAGAGTAGCTCATGGTGTCTTGTCAATGATATACAGGTCAGGCCACACCTTGAGTACTGTATACGGGTCTGGAGGCCTCATTTTAAGAAGCATGTAGAGCTGCTGGAACAATTGTATTACAATTGTAATAAAATTGTAAGTGAAGTACTGAATATAATATCAAGTGAGTCCCCAATACCTGGCATTCTGTTGAATGCATAATTAAAAGCTAAGTATCTTCTATGCTGTTTGGATTACATATTTTACGGTTTGGTGGCTTATATAACTACCAAGTGGGAATGTTTGAACAGCCAAATGAATAAATGCACCAAAGAAAACCAAACAGGGGATGTTTTAGGAATATACACAGTTCCCAGGTGGGCTGCATAAAATCAACGTTGTATATTGAAATAGTGAATAAGAGTATGA
This sequence comes from Mastigoproctus giganteus, assembly GCF_048544385.1. Taxonomy (NCBI): domain Eukaryota; kingdom Metazoa; phylum Arthropoda; class Arachnida; order Uropygi; family Thelyphonidae; genus Mastigoproctus; species Mastigoproctus giganteus. The sequence goes on along the minus strand of NC_143580.1, from coordinate 118,614,082 downwards.
GAGAGTGTGATTGAGTGACATAAATATCAGACAATAATCTGACTCATGGGCATAACATGTAGCTAGTACCCAGCATAACATATGCCATCTTTCTGATTATGGCGTAAATAGTTTAATCTAAATCAGTGGTTTTCAACCTTTTTTAATAACGCCACCCCTAAGTAATTTATTTTAATTTGCATCACCCCTACTTAATTTTTTGCCTGTTAGATCTGATTCTTTCTCTGTATATGTATATATATATGTGTGTGTGTCTGTTTGTGTGTGTGTGTGTGTGTGTGTGTGTGTGTGTGTGTGTGTGTATATATATATATATATATATATTACATTTCATAATACAAGTTATATATATATACAGTATATAATAATTTTATTCTTTATATAGAGGTACTAAGTAAACATCAATTATATTCACCACAAAATTAAAAAGATACTGTACTCCTTTTTATAATGAAATAAACATATAAATTAAAAAAAAAAAGTTTAAGTAACTTAAACTCAAATTACGTGGCACCCCTGGAATGTTGTTGTGGCATCCTAAGGTGCCAAGGCACCCCGGTTGAAAACCACTGATCTAGATCCTTCTGTCTTCATGATTCCTGTTTAGCAGTGATATAATTCTACAGCAGTCACCTGTGGGATATATGCATATGTCTCTATCTGCAAGTGGTTTCCCGTCTTCTCCAACAAATATTGCAGCAACCTCCTTTTGGATGTAGGTTTATTATATTGTTTCTTATCTAAGTACGGGTCTTCTGTAAATGCTATGTGCACATCCATTGTTGGATTGGCCTGGGTTATTTGATGCATTTGTTTATGACTCAGAAAATGGGTTAATTTGTTGCAGCATCTCGTCCAAATGTTGTATTACTTCGGCCATACACCTTTGGTTTGATTGTTTTTCAAGCCGTTTTGTTGCTGCTTCAGCAGAATCGAAAATATAAAGTTGTCCTTATCCTGGCTTATTTGCCTCGTTTGGATATAGTGGTGAGACCAAATGGTAAATGGGGCGCCTCCGTAGCCAGGTGGGAAGGAGCAGCAGTGCGTAGCACGCTCTTCTTGATTAGACCGGGGTTCGAGCCCGTCACCACCAAATACGGAGGAGGTGGAAAAGTCAGGGAATGACCACCGCATATCCCGGAGCAATATGGCCTTAGTTGCTAATGCTCCTAAAAAAAAACCAATCAAACAAACAAATGGTAAATCTGGCTGTGTATTCTTAAACAGTATGGATAATTTCCAGGTGGTGATTTAATCTCTGCTCCCATTGATGCGAATGCCATTGCTGAGTTGTACTCTTGTATATGTTCTCTGTAGTTATTTGCTTCATGTGTATCCCCTGTAAACAGCTCTCATAATAGAGTAGGTGTCTGACAGTGGGTCACTTTCTATCATGACAGCATTTAGTATATTTATTCAATGTGTTTAACTCCTGTCCCCAATGTCTTTCATTGCAATACTCACAGTTCTAACACATATTTCTTATGTCATGCTCTTCCACAACAATTACTTGTTGATTATTCGCATCTGGTACTTCAATTTGATTAGTCCTACATCACTTCGCCTGTCTTCTCATTTCCAATCTTGCTTCTCTTGATTCAGTGTTTTCTATCAGTCTTTTTAGTCGTAGAATCTTATTTCAGTCTGTTGGATCTCTCCTCTAATGTTTCATTAGCATTTCTACATTTTCTCAAGGTTCTTACACACTGTTCAGCCATTTTTACACTTCTTAAAGCTTAGGACGGTTTATTAAAATTGAAGACAGATAAAATAAACAGTTAAAATAAATATAAATAAACATCGATAGCTTTCATACTGGTACACCCAGCATTCGCTATTTGTCACCAACCAATCAAAAAAGTTCTCAATGTCCACATTACACAAATCCAACAGTTGACGAGAACGTTGTATTCGACATTGCTTCTGCAAAGGTGTCAGAAATCCTGGAACCCATCATGTGGAGACCTTAAACATGTGCAGATGGTCATGTAAAATGCTGTGAGCAGACCCATAACTAATTCCCATTGTATTTTCAATGAAATGAATTGTCACATGTTTGTCACTTAGCACCAGCTGCTCAACCTTTGCAACCATCTCGCTGTCTGGATATGTTTTTTACAGTGTCATAGGATGGCCAATTCTGCCCATACATAGCTTTCATTTCTTCGTCAATTTCCTGAGCTTTCTTGCCCTGCAAAATTTCATTTCCGTACGATCACCTACGGAAATGAAATTTTACATGTTAGTTATTGAATATGTAGACAATGTATATTCAAAACGGCATCTTCCCACTGATGTTTTATCTAGGTCAGAATATGAACTTTTTGATACCTCCTTGTAAATTGGAAATAAAAATTGTTTCCATTTTTCCAGCCTAACTTCCACCCATGAATAAAACTGATTCCATTTTGGTTCAAGTCATGCAAGAAATATGCCACTTTTTAATAATTAAATTTTAGTATTAGTGACAAGCAATGAGTCAGCACAAAAAAAACCCTTCCCATATCACATCCATCACCTCTAATAGTTTGTCTAGTTCTTCCTTGAATTTATTTAAACTACCCACTGCAACAGCAAATGGAAATTTGTTCCAATAATCAACTGCACACTGGCTAAATGCAAACTTTTACACATCTAGCCTATAACCATTCTCACTTTGAATTTATGCCCACTCATTTATGTAGTTTGAGCAAGAGGAATAGGATTCTACTAACATTGAACTTAATCTAATTGAGGTGGTTTTTTTTTTTAATGTAAACCCCGAACACAAGAGGTGTTAGTAGAACCTATAGTACTTAGTACCGTACTTGGGTTGGAGGTTGAGAAGACGAAAGAAGATATTTGTTGACATTGGACTTAAACTTCTGTAGACTGTAATTTTCAGGAAATACGTATGAAGGAAGGTTGTTCCAGAAAACGGCAGTTGAATGAATAAACGAGGAAGATGAAAAGTTGGTTCTGTGAGTTTGAAGTTGGACAGTAAATGGATGTTGGCTGGTGGCGGCACGTGTTCGGACTGTTTTGAAAGAGAGAGCAGGAATTATAGAAGCTAATTCAGAACAGTGCCCTTGGAAGTATCTGTAGAAGAGGTATGCAGCAGAAACAGTATGTCTATGTGACAGTGAGTGCAGAGACTCTGTTAGAGATGAGTCATTAATTAACCTAACTGCCCTCTTCTGAAATGAATCAAGAAGCCTGAGAGAGGTTTTGGGGGCACCACCCCAGATGTGGGAACAATATTCCATGGCAGGGCGGATTTGTGATTTATACAGAGTGAGCAGCTGTTTGGAAGAAAAGTAACGCCGAGAGCGAAAGAGAAAACCAAGTTTTTTAGATGCAGAGGAAGCAATATTTGTAATGTGCTTGTGCCAAGGGAGATTAGAAGTCAGGGTAATCCCCAAAAGAGATATATCATTTTGCCTAGAAATCAGTGTCACTAAAGATAAGCATAGGAGCAGAAGAATCCTTTTTGCGAGATATAAGACAAGACTGAGTTTTAGAAGGGTTGAAATGAACTAAGTTGTCTTTGCCCCACTGGAGAATTACCCGAAGATCGACATTTAAGGAATTGGTAGCAGATTTTCGAGAAGTTGAAGCTGATTGAGCAGGACAAGTTTCTCAAAATGGAAAGTGGAATGCAATGTGCTATCATCGGCAAAACTGTGGATAGGATTTCCAGTCAATGGAAGAAGGTCAGTAATATACCGCAGGCCCCCGTTATAACGCGATTCGCTTTACGCTTATTCGCTATAATGCTGTTCATATATTATAACCCATATCTGACTATAATGCTGTCACAGATGACTTAACGCTCTTTTACAGATTGCATTTTTGGCATATTTAACGAAATCGTTTCATTTGATGGAGTCGATAGCTTGAAAATGAATAGCAAAAAAGCATTAAAACGTTTCCCACGCCGACTTGAGAAATTTTCCTACGATCAGTGAAATTTTCATGCACGCTAATTTAATTGCAGTACAGTGACTTGTTACGTAGTTCTGAGATCAACATTTTAAAAAATGATCAAGTATATTGCTTGTAATATTTGCGTTATATGCATTTATCCGAAGTCTAGTCATCACTCAGTACAGTATTAGCCATCGTGCATAATGGGCAGTTTACTTGAACATTGTATCATAATTAATGCAACAAATGCAGTTACATTTCGAAGAGTTAATAATGGCCGATAAGAATGAAAAAGCAACAACGTCTGGCCGCAATACGAAGACTTTAAATGTAAGAAAAAGACTGAATTTGATAATTAAATTAGACATTTTGAAGCGAATCAATTCCGGTCAAAGACAAGTGGATGTGTGCTGTAATTTAGGACTTGCAAGTTTAATTGTAAGAACAATTATAAAAAAAAAATAAGGAATTAATTTTAGCAGTGGGAAAGATAGCTGTTCCACTGCAAGCAACTAGGGCTAGGCCGGCTAATAGGATTGAAATGGAAAGACTTTTAACTGATTTTATTGAAGATAATATCCAATGTCAGTTAAGTTAAATATTATAAAAAGAGAGAGAGAGAGATTAGTCAATATAATGATCTGAAGAAAACTCACCTTAAAAAAAAAAAAATGTGGAACCATTTAAAACTAGTAAGAGCTGGTTGAATAGATTTAAAATCCAGGGAGAAGCCGTAAGTGCGGATCAAGGAGCCGAAACTTTCAAAAAAGAACTTGTTAAAATTATTGAAGAGGGGTATTATGAGTTATACTTCTCAACAAGTTTTTAACATGTATGTAGCAGGACTTGTTGTTGTTGTTTGGTTTTTAGGAGCATTAGCAACTAAGGCCATATTGCTCCGGGATATGCGGTGGTCATTCCCTGACCTTTCCTCATCCTCCGTATTTGGTGGTGACGGCCTCGAACCCCGGTCCAATCAAGAAGCGTGTGCTATGCACTGCTGCTCCTTCCCACCTGGCTACGGAGGCGCCAGCAGGACTTGTGTGGAAACGAATGTCTAAAAGAAGCTTCATATTGAAAGAATAAAAAAACATGCCAGGTTTCAAAGCGGCGAAGGATCGGTTCACTTTATTGTTGGGTGGTAACGCTGCGGGGAATTTTAAATTAATACCCCTTTTAGTTTATTTGGAAGAGGGCCAAAGTTCAATCCAAAATCGACACATTTTTCATGATTAAATTTATCAATTAAATTAAATCAATTTAGATCAATTAAATTCATTATTTTAATTGGAATTTTAAGTTTAATTTTGATACGTAAGTAGTTACCACATAATTATATACGTATGTAATGCAGAATATTTTATATGTACAAATATTTTGACAGACATTTGTGCATCTTTTCACTACCGTTTATTATTGATTAGGAAATATCCTATGGCACTGACCACAACTCACAAATACATATGTTACCTTATAGGAATGTGGCGCTCGCTTAGCGCATATTCACTTAGCTCTCTGTTTATCCGGAATGAATTATCAGCGTTAAGCGGGGGTCACCTGTACAAGAGGAAAAGAGTGGGGGAAAGAACTGAACCTTGGGGGACACCGGCATTAGTGGAGAAGTTAGAAGACAGAGCCATCTACCATCACCCTCAGTGAGTGATCAGAGAGAAAACTGGATAACCAATTACTAAAAACAGTTGGCAAACCATAAGATGGAAGCTTGTTTAGAAGACCTTTATGCCAAACACGATCGAAAAGCCTTTGAGATGTCAAGAGCAACTACCTGTTTGGTGTGTTTCACCAAACCTTTCCATTGAATTAGTCCATAAATGGTAACATAAGCCAGAATATCACCAGTGGATCGACACTGACGGAATCCATACTGGCGATCGTTGATTAGATGGAAGGTTTCTAGGTAGTTTAAAATTTGGCGGTTAATTGATTTTTCCATTACTTTAGAAAGAGTGAAGTAATTGCAATGGGATGATAATTGGATGGGAGGGATTTGTCACCCTTTTTAGGGACTGGCTGGATATGAGCAAATTTCCAAGCAGAAGGAAAAACACCTTTGGAATAAGAAAGTGAAAAAAGGTGCAAAGAATAGGAGTAAGTTCAGGAGCACAGGTTTTGAGAACAAGTGGAGAAATACCATCAGGACCTGGAGCTTTCTTAGCATCAAGATTCGTCAAAATTAGTTTAAGCCTATAACACCTAATTCAGACCTTCTTGCAAGTGCCTAATCCCCATATGCTTGTAATTGGCATAAGTGAAGCCTTTCCTGGTAAGAACACCCCTTTTTTCCTCTCACTAAACTTTTTGCTCTTCTCCGTACTCATTCCAGCAGATCCACACTCTTTCTAAAATGAGGCTCGAAAACCTCTACAGTACTGAAGATGTTGCCTAACCATTTCCTTATACAGTACAATGGGATAATCACCTCCATATCCCTGTTGGAAAATTCCTGTATATTACTTATAAATTTCCCTGAATTGTCCTGGCGGCCCATCTGCACTGCTCAGAGAACTTTGTGTGTGACTGCACAATTACCCCAGGTTTTTTTTCATTCTCTTTACACTGATACCACACAGTTGGTATGTTAATCTGGGATGACTGCTATTCATATGCAGTACTTTATTTGTCAATGTTAACTTCATTTGCCACTTCAAGGCCCATGTACTTAATTTTTCTAGATCTTGTTGCAGCAGTCTTCTAGCCAATCTTCATATCATCTGAAAACGTGGACATTTAGCTTGATATGGCTTCATCGATATCATTGATATATATATATAGACAACAACAACAATGGGTGGGCCCAGCACTGAATCCTGGAGGACTGTACTACACTAATAACATTAGTCCAAGAAGGGCAGTGCCTGTTGATAACAACTGTCTTCTCCCACTCAACCATCCCTTTATTCCTAGCTGTATATTTCTCTTAATGTCACAGTGCTCCAAATTTGTACAGCAGTTGCTGATGTGCAACAGTATCAAAAGCTTTTCTGAAATCTAAATATACATTCATGAGCCAAAACATCACGACGATCACTATCTCAATGAGTGGATGCATCCCGCAGCTCATATAGTGATGGCATTGGTAATGACTGTCACTTGATCAGTGTGTAGCCTTTTCAATGGGGAAAGGGAAGGACCTGACAGAGTTTGAATGGAGAATGATTCTTCCTGCTAGGAAGGTTGGGCTAGCATCTCAACAACTGTAGGTATTGTCAGTTGTTTGAGGGCCACTGTACTTAAGGTCAGTGGGAATGGTCTGAAGAAAGACATACCCACCCATCCAATGTGTTGAGACGGGGAGATCACCACTGGTTGACAGTCGAAGTGAATGGCAGTTGGCATATGTCCAGGACAACAGATGGCCCAAGATCCCTCAATTAATGGCAGACTACAATGAGGACACGCAGAGAAACGTGGAGTACATTATCCAGTAGACACTGTTGTGGATAGACCTGTGGAGTAGGTGACCTGTTTGTGGCGTACATGTTGACTGACCATTGACGCCTCTGCCTTAGTGGGCATGAGGTATCACATTTTATTTAATATAAAATGTATTTCTTTTTTTAATATAAATTTTTTTATATATTATTTATTTAATCAGTTAAGTCCAATTATAAAATTATATAGAAAATATAGATATATAGAAAACTTTTAAGCAAAAAGAAAACTGAGAACTGAAAGCAAAATATTTGAAACAAAAAGACAATTTTTTTTATATAATGTTAAATCAGTTAAGCCCAGTAATAAAATTATATAGATTTTACAGGGCTTTATTGATTTAATAAGTAATATATAAAAAAATTTATGGATGTCTATGTACGCCTTCTTTAATTTATTTTCATTTCTCAGTTTTCTTTTTGCTTAAATTCCCAAAAAATATTACCATAAGTTGGTCACAATTGATTCATTGCACATTCAATGATTGCTCTGTGCTTTATTAAAATACCAGGACTCTACCTCATTGGTCAGGCAGTTATGCTATTGCTGGTATGTCAGAGTACCACTGCTGTTTGCTTTTATTTTCTCTTTGTCTGTGTCTGTTTCCATATTCTAAATTTTTATTACCATGAATTATTAAGAGTATTTGAGGAAGAGTGGGGTCCTATTTCTTCTCTCACTTTGCCTTTAACCTCAACTTATTACTTACTCTCCCTTAGCTTCCCCCAATTTATCATGTGTGTATATATTTGTTCAGTCTGTTGGGCTACCTGTTATTCTCCAGGTGTTCTCCTAAATTTTGACAAATTATTACCTTTTTATTGCATCTTTCTAACTCGGTCTTTTTGGCATATTATTAGGTGCTACTATTACTGACGGGTAGCAGTCAGAAACAGATAGCTCTTGCTGATGATTATTATTTAGATATATTGAATGATGCTAGCTCTTGATAACATACCATTCAATGTGTCGTTATATGATAGTTAGCTGTATTATTTTTTTTTTAGGCTACTCTTTTGTTTGTAGCTTAGGGCACATCTTTTCTTTTAGTATTATCTAGCTTTTTTTCCTTTTATTTTTAACTTTATTATTTTCCATATTCTATATTTCTCTCTCTAGATACATATATAAATTTATTTTTATGATACAGGGAAAAAGCTCTTGCCGCAACAGGAAATCAAGTGCAGTTAGCAACAGATTGGTAAGTTAGAATGTTCAAAATTTTTGAAAGGTAAATTGAGTGAATGTTTTTTAAAGTTTTTCCAGCCATAACTTGTAATAGAGTGGTTTAAAATTTATGTAACCAAAATTGTATCATTGACCACTTAATGAAATTTGATAATAAGTGTTAGTAGCATCACTCGTTATCCCAGATTTTTATTTTTTGGATTACTTGAAAGGAGTAGTACTGTATACACTAAGAACATTCAGATATTGGAAGAATGTATAAAGATAAACTGCCACTGGAACTTTGCAGCTATATGGAAATAGTATTGGCAATGTGGCAGAAGGACCCCAGCTTTTGCTGCACTAGCCAAAGCAGAAAAGAAAAAAAAAAAAAAAAGAAAGAAATTGTGCTTCAGTTGAGGCCTGTGTATTTTGCACATAAGATTTGCTGAAGGCAAGGATGAACCAGTTTATAATGAATGTTCTGGGCATCCTAATACTTTGTAAACACTTGGTATGGTTGAAGAAATGTGAAGGTGTGTAAGGGCAATTCATTAGCAGTTTTGGAAAATAGTGATAATAGTGTTGGTATTTCTGTGGGTTTGTTTCATATTCTCAAGTGTGATTTGAACATGTATCACATTTGTGAACAGTGAAATTGTTTCACATGAATTAAGAGAACCAGGAGGAGGCATGGACAACAATATGATGACTTTTGCAGAGGCTGATGTTTATTCTCATGTTCCTGAACAGAACTGTGTTCAGAAATGAAAGTTGGGTATTTTGTACAATCATCAGAGCAATTTCCATGTTTCTAAGAACAAGTCATCACCTTATTCCAGAAAGTTTTAGTATTAGTAGTGGCAAATGATATAGAGAATCAGCAAACTACAACACCAGATGTCAGTTTCTCTGTCCATTACTCTCTCTCTGAAAGCAATTTTTACACATCTATACTGTGATCATCCATTTTCAATTTAAATTTTTATCACTTTGTGTGTGTTAGAGAGAGAGAGAGAGAGAGAGAGAGAGAGAGAGAGAGAGAGAGAGAGAGAGAGAGAGAGAGAGAGAGAGAGAGAGAGAGAGAGAATGCCATCAGCATTTAGTTTACTCAGTCCATTTAAAGCCTTAAGGTCTCCTTGCAGGTGCCTAGTTTCTGAGCATTGCAATTTGCGTTTGATAGCCATCACTCCAACAGATAACGTGATGTCACGTGACATGTATGTCGAGAGAACTGACTGACTAGCTGGTCACATGACGCTTAAGCCAGGAGAACTGCCTAGACTGTGCCTTGTGTAATTACTGGTGGTTTGCGTTAGAGTGAATGCTGTCTTTCCACCGACTAAAGCTGGCAAGTTTACGTTAGAGTATAGAGTATCAAATGTTTAGAAAAGGGTACCCTTTTCTAAACACTCTGAAGATGTGAACGAATGCAGAGAGATTGAATGCCAGTCTTGGCACTGGTTTTAAATCGGGAAATGAGTTCCCTCCCTCCTTGGTGCTGGTTTGAAATCAGGAAAATAGTTTGAAGGGAAACTCGTTTCCCAATTTAAAACCAAAGTAAATACCCTATGCACTCCACAGACTACTAGTGGGGTGCATAGTGATGTTTCTATTTCTTATTACTATGATGTTTCTATTTCTTATTACTATGATGTTTCTATTTCTTATTACTATGATGTTTCTATTTCTTATTACTATGATAGCCCATGTAGCATCAGTGGTGTCTTCAACAATTCTGTAGTTTCTAGGATATCCCTAAATCTTTCCACCATGGATGTATGGCTCCTGGATACATTCTATGTCTATTTGGTTTTCTTCCATGACTATTCTTATTTGATTGACAACTGTGTGTGCATGCTGGGGCATTCAACTGTAAGAACTTCAAAGCCTGGTCATTATTAGGATTATGGAGAGTATCCATAATATATTTTCTGTTTAACCTGGTTTGCTGCCTTAATGTAGATTGGGCACTTTGGGTCCATTACTGAGTGGTTATAGGACAGCCCAGCAAGTTTGCCTTTGGTGTATCTGGCATCTTGTGATTTTCTGCAATCCTTGTACTCATGGCCTTTGACAGCACAGTGTCCACAAGTAGTCTCTTTTTTGGAACAGGTGTGTGAGATATGTCCGAAACTCAGACACTTATAGCACTTAGGTACAGGGAAATGTGCCTTATACCTATGGCTACCGTATCCTATATTTTTCTTTGTTGCTTGGTGATGATTTGCCATGGTGAACAGTCCAGTTGCAGGATTGGGTTGACTTAGATTTTGTGTTGTATTTCCGTATGAGTTTGCTGTTAATTTCATCCTTTGTCATATATAGCCACCCTTGACTTATGACAGAGTTCCATTCCAGTGACCATGCCATAAGTCGGTCATAAGTCAGATGCAAGCCCATTTTTTTTATGTACATAATGCATTTATTATTTTTTTTAATTGAATTCTTTATTTATTTATTTATTAAACTGTTTTCTTTTTATTTTATAGTTTAGCTTTGTTTCATTAATTTTATATTTTATTAGTTTAGTTTTTATAAATCTCTAATATCTGTTTCTTTACAGTACATATAATTTCTGAATGCCCATCATCTAGGAGTGTCAGTGTTGTCATCATTTGATCAGATATTTCATGTTATATGCATTAAATAAGTTGCCAGAAGTCTCTTTGATAACAATTAATATACTTGAAATTTGTATTTTGTCACAGTCTGTTGCTAGGCTTCAAAGCAAGATGTTGCTCCAACTTTTTTTTGTCCCTGTAGGCATGATTTGTGTACATTGATAGATGGGTTTTCAAATGTGGATACATAGAATTAACTGTTAGAAAAAATGCATATAACTCGAAATTGATTATTTTGCACAATTCGTGAGCCGTCTTTGCTCCCTTTAATATGTGCAGGTAGCTGAGGTAGTTGTATGGCAGCATCACAGCTGTGTAAAATATTTAAAATTTTTTTTCTGGAAACAACTGTCGTAAGTCAAGGAGAGACTGTATTCCTGAAAGTTCTTATCGTATATTTCTGTGAGAATGTCATTTCTATCTTTTCTTTTATCTAGGTCAAAAATAATAATCTTTGAGCTTCTGGTTTTAGACTTGTCAGCTTCTAAGCCCATATCGGCAACCTGATATTCTGTCTGATTTTGTCTGTCTCAGCCTTTGTTGCCATTTGGATTATAACGTTGGGTTTTTCTTAAACCATATATTTTTACATTCTTAAGTTGTTCCCCAAGATTTTTTGTGAAGACTGCTTTGCTGGAATCTAGCTTGGAGCCCTATAGAGTATCCAAAATTAAAACATTGTCTTCCTTCTCTTGCCTTGGTGTTGGGTCAGGTTTCTTGATTTTGGTGTGGTCTGGTTAGTTTTCAGAACCTGTGCATATGTCTGGTTTGTATGCCATTGTACAAAGGGTACTAGGAAAGTTTTGCAATACAGCTTTGTTTATTTAATTTTTTCAAAGTAATTTCCTCTACATTCAATACACCTCTCCATCCTCCAAAACCAATCTTTAAACCAGTTCTGCCAAGTTTCACTAGGGAGTAAAGCACACTCGTTGTCCCAAGCCCGTAGAAGGTTCTCATCACTGGAAAACCGCCTCCCTTTTAGCTTCATTTTCACATGCGGGAACAGTGCAAAGTCGCAGGGAGCAAGGTCTGGACTGTAGGGAGGGTGCTCGAGAAGTTTCAGTCCTGTCGTGGTCAAATATTCGGTGCAGGCTTTGGCGCGGTGAGCTGCAGCATTATCGTGATGGAGGTACCAGGTGTCCATCCTTGACTTTGGCCGCAGGTTCTTCATAGATCCAATGACTTTAGGCAGGCATTGTTCAGTATACCACTTAGCTGTGACTGTCTTCTGTGTGTCCAAAACGACACGTTCCACAATTCCACTCAATTTGAAAAATACAGCTATCATTTTCTTCTTTACAGATCGGGATTTTCTGACAATTACGGGTGTGTCGTCATCATCAAAGACCCAAACTTTGTTTTGAGCCTTGGTCGGCAGATCGTAATAGTACAGCCAAGTCTCGTCACCTGTCACGATGTTGTTCACATACCGAGATTGTCCCTTATCAAACTTTTTTAACATCTCCCGGCACCAAGTCACACGTCGTGTCATCTGCTCTTCAGTCAGTTGATGCGGCACCCAGAGAGAACAAAGTTTCTTCACGTGCAAATGATCTTGCAGAATCAAACGAATTGCTGGTGCATTTAGGCCCAAAGTATCCTCTATCTGTTGGTAGGTCACTCGTCTGTTTTCGTCAAGCATTTTCCTCACAGCAGTAACGTTTTCCTCTGTAACTGACGTTCGTGGCCTTCCCGGCCTCTCAGAATCCTCCAGAATGAAATTTCCCCTTTGGAATTCTCTATACCACCTGAATATCGTTGTACGATGTGGACAATCATCATCTAGTACAAGAGTCATTTCTTCTAAGCACTGGTCTATGGTTAAACCACGCACGAAATTATACCGCAAAACTGTCCTTATCTCATTTCGTGACCACGATGCCATCGCAAGCACTGTACACTCTCACTACTAATGAATAACTGAGCCCATCGACTTGGCGCGGTGGCTACTATGCACGTATGAACATGTCTCAACATGCAGCAACAAGCAGCTTCCTGTGATTCATTGTTGCGTCATATTGCAAAACTTTCCTAGTACCCTTTGTAGTGCCTTTTCTGTATCTTTGGTTTCAAGTTTGGTTCTTAAAATTTGATTTTAATATGCAGATTGGTGGCTGTATACCCTCCAGCATTATCCAGCACTCAATTATCTTCTTCCTGACAGTAGCCTTAGTTGCTAATGTGCCAATAAAACCTAACAAACCAAACCAAACCAATCCTGACAGTAGCAGTGGTCCTGCAAGTTTGTTTGTCCATCAAACCTTCACGTTTTAATCTTGTTGCCATAACTTTATCTGAAGCAGAACCTGTTGCCTCAAAAGTGGTGTCTATACCCTCTGTAACAAGTTCTGGAGCTTCCTGCACATTTTCATTTATCTTAAATTGATTCAGTTTGCAATCTTAGCATTAGCATTAATAGAGGTATATGATGCAAGGAAGCAAGCTTACGAGGGTTGTTCAATAAAGAATCACCCTCACCTACTTCTACATATCGCAGAGTCATGATATTTTGTGTGTGGCATCATACATATCTCTGTATTAAAGGTGTAAAATTTCAGCACTGTCTTAATTTGTTTTTCTCTTACAGAGCTGAATATGTGACGAAGTAGCATCATGGACAAAGTTGAAGCCAGAGCTATAATCCGCTATCTGTTCTTGAAGGGGAAATCTAAAGAAATCCACAAAGAGATGACTGCTGTATATAAGGATGAAACCCCATCTTATGTCATTATGAAGCAGTGGCATAGACAGTTTAGTTCTGGTCAGACATCGGTAGAATCAGAGCCCATTCCAGGTCGTCCCCATTCAGCCATTGATGACAGCACGATCAGAAAGGTGGAGTCATTAATCATGGAGCATCGCCGGATATCTGTACGTGAATTGTCCCAGGAGGTGAAGTTTAGTGTGGGCTCTGTTGGAGCAGTCCTTCATGACCAACTCCACTTACAGAAATTGAGTGCAAGATGGATTCCCCGATTATTGACTGGTTTCCAGAAGGCTGATCGACAACAAATCACAAGAGTTGTTAGCCCTGTGCCAAAAAAAAAATGGGTAAGGCTTTTTCTCTTGTCTAATCACTCAGGATGAAAGTTGGATACACCATTTCAACCATGAAGGAAGAATCCAAGTGTCAGCAGGAAAGGTCTTGCTGACAGTGTTTTGGGATGAGAATGCGTAATAATGACTTACCTGCTGAAAGGTAGAACAATTACAGGTGCCTATTATGCCAACTTACTCACAAAATTACGGGAGAAAATCAAAACATGTAGGTGTGAGAATGCTTCAAGGCAATGTCCCAGTTCACACTTCTGAAATAGCAACAACACAAGCTATCTATTTAAGCTATTAAATTCTACAATGACAGATGGAAGTTTGTTCCAGCAATCAACCACCCGCTGGCTAAAGGCAAAGTTCTGCACATCTATCCTACAATTGTCTTTCCTCAATTTGAATTTATGCCCTCTTAGGCGATCATTCTGAGCAAGAGAAAGAATCCCATCAGCATTGAGCATGCTCAAACCATTCAAGGCTTTATACACCTCAATCAGATCACCTCGCAGGTGCCTAGTCTCCAGACACTGTAATTTGCAAAACTTAACCTTTTCTTTGTAAGAGCAACCCTTTTGTTCCATTCACTAATCTTGTTGCCCTTCTCTTTACTCATTCCAACAGCTCTACGTCCTTCTTAAAATGAGGCCTCCAGACCTGTATACAGTACTCAAGGTATGGCCTGACCATTGCCTTATACAAGGGGATAATCACCTTTCTATCCTGCTAGAAAAATTCCTGTATATCATTGACAAGACACCATGAGCTACACTTGCAGACAGTCTGCACTGCTCAGAAAACTTTATATCTGCCTGCACAACCACCCCTAAGTCCCTTTCATTCTCTACCACTGTCAGTGTAGTACTACACAGTTGATACATTACTCTGGGGCTACTGCTTCCCATGTGCAGTACTTTACATTTGTCAATGGCAAACATCAGTTGTCACCTCTCAGCCCACCTGCTCAACTTTTCTAGATCTTGTTGCAGCAGCTTAGTGTCATTAACAACCCTGCCGACCTTTGTATCATCAGCAGACTTGGACATTAAGCCTTATATACCATCATCAATATCATTAATAATTACAGAAAACAACAATGGACTCAACACTGAACCCTGGGGGACTCCACTAATAACATTAGTCCATGAAGAGCAATGTCCATTGATTACCACTCTTCTCCCACTCAACCATCCCTTTATCCATAGCAGCAATTTTCCTGCAGTGCAACGCTGCTCCAATTTGTTCAGCAGTCTTCCATGTGCAACAGTATCAAAAGCCTTTCTAAGATCCAAATACAGTAAACCCCCGCTATTCGCGGTTTCGCGTATTCGCGATCGCCGATTTAATATAAAACGAAACCTAAAAAAATGTGAATTTTAAAGCGCTGTGAATATTTTCCGACATAAAAAACATGGGCCTGGCTAAAATTATCTTTCCCGGTCAAAACAGCGCTCAGTGGTTGGGGGGAGAGGGGTGAAAAAATTGCGAGCGTGGATGTTTCTCGCTAATCCTTGTTCAGTATGTGTTATGCGTTTGTCATGGAATGTTTCGTCGTTTGCTTTTAATTTATATGTTTATAAATTGAATAAATTTATCAATTTATAAATTGATATGCTTACAAAAATGATAAATCTACCATTTTGCAGTGTAAAACAGACTTTTTCGAGTGTGTTAATGGAAGAAAGTGACTTTATTGTGGACAAGTTCTTTCTAACCCCTACAAAAATATGGCTACGAATAAAAAGAGAAATGTGAAAATATCAAAGAAGTGATGACATTAGCGAATAAAATTGAGTTATTAGACAAAATTTCTAATGGTGAAAGTGTCTCCTCAGTGGCAAAACATTATAAAATCAATGAGTCAACAGTACGATCAATCAAGAAATCGGAAGAAAAAATCTGCCGTAGTGTCCATGAAAATGCGCTAATTGTTTCAAAAATTTGCTCTGTAACTCGTGATGTTAAATTAGAAAAAATGGAAAAGCTTTAAATCTGTGGATAGAAGACCGAACTCAAAATAAAATTCCGTTAAGTTCACTCATCATTTGCGAAAAGGCAAAACTCCTTTATCAACACTTTAGCGAAACTGGTGATAGCACTGGCAGGATGTTTATTTTTGCTAGCAAGCAAAGGCGCTGGTTTGAAATTTCTAATAAATATTACATTTAATATTAAATTGTTTCTTATTTTCATTTCGATGCCATATGCTTGCATTTTACTATGTACTGTGTATGTACATAGTCATATTATGAAGGTACATATAATACATTCATAGACAAAATTTTAGACTAGTTTTTCTTATATATTTCATACTTTGGAACGGAACCCTTTATTACTATTGGAGCCATAACTCGGTATTCGCGTTTTCGGTATTCGCGACATTTCTCAGGAACGTAACTCCCACGAATAGCGGGGGTTTACTGTATATGATATCAAAACTATTTTTTGCATCCAGTTCCTTTGTGACCACATCATAGTATCCAATCAAATTGGTCAAACGGCTTCCCCTTAATGAAGCCATGCTGTGTCTGAGCTATAACTGAAGTCTTGTCTAGATGATCCTCAATGCTTCTTTAACCAGTGCCTCCATTAATTTCCCTGGAACAGAAGGTAAACTTACAGGTCTGTAATTACCCATGTCTTGCTTTGATCCTCCTTTGTGGATTGGGGTCACATTTGCACATCTCCAGTCTATGGGTACCTCCCCTGTGTCCAAGGAAGCTCTCATAATTATGGCTAAGGGTTTGCTTACTTCTTTTGCTGTCTCCTTTAATATAACTGGATAGATTCCATCCACCCCAGGTGCCTTTCTTATGTTTATCTTCAACAATATCTCCTCAAGTTTACTCTCAGTTATTACAAGATTATTTAGCTTACTGCCAGAGTTTAATACACCTCTGGCATTCCCCTCCCTGAGTTTAGTTTGTTAGCTACCTGAGCAGGATCATCAAGAGTTCTTTACATAAGTAATGAACTCTTTGCTGTTTTTCTTTGCATCCTTTGCCAAAGATTTCTTGTAAACTGCCTTTGCCTACCTAATCTCATTTGTGACTTGTTTACAGACCAGCTTATATCTATCATATGCTTCCGTGACACCTGTTAATTTATATGTATCCCATGCATTTTACTTCTCTGCCACATGTCTAATTACTTCATCTGACATCCATTTAGGCCTAAACCATGAACAATATTTCTTAGTTGGTATGAAAAGCCTAGTAGCTTCCAAGATTAATTCTTTGAATGCTTCCCATTTTGAATTTGCTATTGGTAACATCATCAGTTGGTCCCACCATATAGAATTTAAATACTGTCTCAGACCACTGTAGTCACCTTAACGAAACAAAAACCCTTCCCTTTACCCCTGATGGTAGTTGCCTCTTTGAGTAAATCCCACTTCAGCAGTCTGTGATCACTGTCACTTAGTGGCTACTTTATTTGCAGATTCTTAATGCATGAAGAATCACTACTGATAATCAGATCATGAGTATTACTCCCTCTATTTGCCTCCCAAACATTCTGCTGTAGAAAACTACTATCCAATAAATCCACAAAAGCCTTGCTAGTTTTGCGAGTGACCAACCCACAAATTCCAGTCAATATCTAGGAAATTAAAATCACCCATTTATAAGACACTCTGATTTACTGGCCCACTCTATTTCTCCGTACAGTTGTTTATTATATTCATAGTCATTAGGCCTATAATACACTCCTACTCTCAATTTTGCTTTCTAAGTGTTTGTCACACCAAACTGACTCAACACTGCACTGTCCAGCCATGTCAACTGGCTGTACTTGGATTTTGTGTTTCTTAACCAATAGCATAATGTCTCCTCCCTTCCTATCCTGTCTATCCTTCCTGTACACATTGTACTCCCCAAATTCCATTTCTGCATTCCTTATATCTGTGTGACACTACGTCTCTGTTACCCCAACAATATCTGCATTTGTTGTTTTGACCAACACCTCAAATTCATCAAATTTATTTACCAAACTCTTGGTAAATAAATTGGTGTTCACATAAGTATACATACAGCTGTTTCTATTTTTAGCTACCCAACACAGCCCACATATTTACTTGTTCTGCAATGACTCCCAGCAGTCTCTGGAATCCCCTGCATCTTGTTTTCCAGGCTGCTGCTCATTTCAGTAGAAGCAGTGCAAGAATCACTTTTACCTCTCCCATCGGCTACTGTTAATCTGTTAGTCTGTGTATCCCCCCCCAAGCTAGCAGTATTCCGATCCAACTAACTCTTCCTCGATAGCATCAGTAAATATTCTTGCACCCTTTCTATTTAAGTGTATCCCATCCCTTTAGAAGCAGTCTCTCCAGTTAACAAGCACAGACCAGGCTGAGGAAAATTCCAACCCTTGAGCTTTGCACAATCTTTCCAGGGCCGAATTGATTGACAAGGCTCTCATCACATACTCCCTTGTATCGTGTCTGGGCAGAATTGCAGCACTTTCAAATTCAGCTTTAACTCAAGGCTTTTTTTCAATATTGTCCTCTACTTGTTAAGTAATTCCACCGGTCTCCTACTCTTAATATCATTAGTGGGAATGTGTACAACAATATCACCTTTTGTGCCCCTAAAAGATGATATCTGCTTTACAACATCATCAACTGTTGCCCCTGGCAGACATACCCTGGTCCTGTTCCACCTATCCTTTTTGCACAATATGTTCCCTGTTTCTCTGATAATAGCCACTGACAACAACTAGTTCCTTTGGGACCAGTGCATTCTGCCTTGGGGGTTGCCGCTGTGTCGCGTGATGTTCAAGTGCAAGCTCTGGCATTGATGTGGGCAGCTGAGAGTTTATTGGGCCCCTCAATTCAAATCCTTCAAGTTGTCATATAGGCCTATAACAATGCTGAGTTGGCAATCAGTTTTCACGAAATTGTTTAGCTCCCATTATAGTTTGATGAACTTCTGGCATCCCCCCTTCCTTCAATAATTCCTCATATGTAAATGTATATGCAAAATATCTATTCAGTTTGTCAACCTGAGCAGGATCATCAACATTTAAGCATTGGCATCATGTGGCCCAGTATGATTCAACCTTTCCTTCTAATGTTAATGTAATTAACAATGTCTTTGTTGCTTTTCATTGCATTCTTTGTCAGAGGCTTCTCATAATATGCCTAACCTCTGACTCCTGATTACATAAGATTACATCTACCATATGCTTCTGTATTTCCTGCTAATTTATATGCATCCCATGCATTTTTCTTCTCTGCTACTGCTCATCAGTTCAGCTGACATCTGTTTAGGCCTAAGCCTTGCACAGTATTTCTTAGTTAGTATTAGTAGTCCAGTAACTTCTACGATTATTCCCTGAATAGAATGGAATAGAATTTTTAATTTTAGTGTGACCTACATATAAGTAGTCCCATCATGGTATGGTGATGCCAGGGGTTTTATAATACATATTTACATCATACCGACAAAAGCAATACACATACAAAGAGATCTATATAGAAATACATACATGTTAAATAATATACATCAAGGCTATTGCAGGCAAAAGCACAGTTATAAATGTTCAGTTCACCGAGGATTCCTTTTCTGGTTTTTTTTTTTTTTTTTTTTTTTTGTTGTTGACCACTTCTTGGAGGTCATTGTCGATCGCTTGCAGCAGGGGCAGCATTTGCTTTGGCAGGAATCTGTCGGTTAGTACTAGCCAGTCATGGTTTGCTAGCAGATCTGCTGAAGACCGGAGATAAGGAATGTGCCAAGTGCAGTGATTCCAGAAATTCTGCTCTGTGATTTTGCCCATGGCCATCTTGACTCTAAATAGCAACCTTCTTTCTCTGATGTACGATACGAACCTGTGCAGTTGAAGGGCATCCGCTAACTCTGTTGCTCTGGAAGCTGGAGGAAGGTGGAGTTTGGTTTTGGTCCATTTTAACAGCCAGAATTCGGTAGCGAATATCCTTTTAAGGTTGGATTCAGCAGCTAATACCCATATCTCTGAAGCATATAGTATTGTCAGGTATAGGTTTGATACGATGTACCTTTTTACAAGGTGTGGGTCGTTGGTGTGGAGTAGCTGTTGCTTGATGACCCAGCACAGTGAAGTCAGTCTCGAATGTATGACGTTAATGTGCTTGGTGAAGGATAGCTTGGAGTCGAACGACTCCCAGATTGTGCGTTTGAACACTTGTAACTGAGGAGCTATTGAGCATAGGCTCCAGCATTGTTGGGTTGCCTTTTAGTGAATAGATGATGTGTGCTGATTTCAGAGAATTAATTTGGAGGTCGAATGCATTGAGGTAGTAGGCTATATCCTGTAGTTTCCTGTTGATTTGCTGCGTGGCTTTGGCGACTGAATTGCCTTTGTTGGCCACAAACGGTACCATAATTGCCCTGAAGAGAATACTGGACAGAATCCCCTCCCCCCTTGCGGCACACCAGCAGTTATATGACACATGGTTTCTATTTAGAATTTGCTGTCAGTAACATCATTAGTTGGTTCCATTGCTTAGAATTTAAAAACTGTCTGAGACCACTTTAATCACACTTATGAAAGCAAAAGCCCTTCACTTTACTCTTGACAATAGTTTTATCTTGAATAAATCCCACATCAGTACATGGATCACCACAAATCAGTGGCCTTTTACAACTCCAAATTCTTAATGCATGAAGGATCACTGCTGATAATCGGATTAAGAGTATTGCTCTTTCTTGTTGCCTCTCTAACATGCTGCTGTAGAAAACAGTTATCCAATAAATCAACAGAAGTCTTGCTAGTGTGTGAGTGACCAATCTAAAAGTTCCAGTCAATATCTGGAAAAATAAAATCTCCCATTATAAGACATTCTCATTTACTTGCCCACTTTTTTCTTTGTGTAGTTGATTGTTATACTATTCACAACCATTAAGCCTATACTATACTCCTGTTCTCATTTTTGTGCACATAATTTTCATACAATGTACACACTGTACTACTACCTATATTCAAATTCTGTATCCTTAAGTCTTAGTGACACATTGCATTGTTTCTAATATCCCTGCTATATCTGCATTTGTTGACTTAACCTGTACTTTAAACTCAACTAATTTTTTTGCTGTATTTCTAGCATTAGTGTAAAAGCACTTGCTTGTTTTTTCCTTTTATCTTTTGTTCCTGTGTTTGCTCTTGTTACTTATTCATTTTCAGCAGTTATTGAACATTTAGAGGCTAAGCATCTAAATGGTAAAATGACTGTCAGTTTATAACAAACATGGTAATCTTCCAAGCTTTACAAACACAAGTCCAAAATACATATGGCAAATATAAATTAGCATTAGTAGAGACATATGATGCAAGAAAGAAAGCTTATAAAGCATCAGCCAAAAAAAAAAAAAAAAAAACCTCCCATTTCCACCATTCACTCCAAATGTTTGTCTAGTTCTCCTTGAACTTATTTAAGTTTTTGACCTCCACTACAACAGATGGAAGTTTGTTCCAACTGCAAACCACCTGCTGGCTAAAGGTGAATTTCCGCATATCTATTCTAAATTGTCTTTCCTCAATTTCAATTTATGTCCCCTCAGGTGAGTAATCTGGAAAAGAGGAAAAATCCCAATTAAGATTGAGCTTGCTCAAACCATTCATTCAAGGCTTTATACACTTCAATTAGATCACCTTGCAGGTGCCTAGTCTCAAGAAGCTGCAATTTGCAGAACTTAAGCCTTTCTTGGTAACACCAATCCTTTGTTCCCCTCACCAATCTCATTGCCCTTCTCTGTACTTGTTCTAGCAGCTCTACATCTTTCCTAAAATGAGGCCTTCCAACCTGTATGCAGTACTCAAGGTGTGGCCTGACCATTGCCTTATACAAGGGGACAAAACACTCTTATACCTGCTAGCAGAATTCCTGTATATCATTGACAAGACGTCATGAGAGCTACTCTTGCAGCCTTTTTTGCACTGCTCAGAAAACTTCATATCTGACTGCACAATTAGCAATAGGTCCTTTTCATTCTTCAATTCAGAGTGTAGTAGTACCACACAATTGGTGCATTTCTCTTGGGTTATTGTTAAACATATGAAATATTTTGTATTTGTCAATGTTAAACTTCATTTGCTCTTCTCAGCCATCTATCTAACTTTTCTTGATCCTGTTGCAGTAGCTAGTTAGTTAGTTAGTTATTTTTGGTTTTTAGGAGCATTAGCAACTAAGGCCATATTGCTCCGGGATATGCGGTGGTCATTCCCTGACCTTTCCGCATTCTCCGTATTTGGTGGTGACGGGCTCGAACCCCGGTCTAATCAAGAAGCGTGTGCTACGCACTGCTGCTCCTTCCCACCTGGCTACGGAAGTGCTGTTGCAGTAGCATAGTGTCTTTACTATCATTAACAACCCTGCCAACCTTTGTATCATCTGCAAACTTGGATGTTAAGCCTGATATACCTTCTTCGATATGATTGATAAATACACAAAACAACAATGGGTCAAAACACTGAACCCTGGAGGACTCCCACTGATAACATTAGTCCATGAAGAACAATGTCCATTAATAAATACTTTCTGTCTTCTCCCACTCAACAATCTTTTTATCCATTGTTGCAACTTGCCTTAATGCCATACTGCTCCAATTTGTACAGTAGTCTTCCATGTGCCACAATATCAAAAGCTTTCCTAAAATCCAAGTACAGCCACTCCCTGGCTTACATTATACTCTACTTACAGAAATTCGACTTTACGTAAGTTTTTGCCGGCCAGTGCAAAATTTAAAAAAATTTTATTTTGCATCCCGTAGGAATAAATGGATGTATCGTGAAAGTTTCGTAATGTTGAACCCAATAACACATTGTTTTTTTTGGTAATACGTTCCAAGACCTCGGAAGTTGAAGGTTTCGCTATATAACTAAGCTATTTATCTCTCTGAAAAGTAAATTTTTATAATGGAAATTGCACTAAACTTTCATCGTTATCATATGTTCCGTCATAATAATCAGTTTTGAATGCCTTCGTGATATTTTTCTAAAACATTTCTGGAAGTCACTACCATGTAACAATAAAAACAATTTGCACTTTACAGTTTATTGGGCTTTTCTGTTACCGCAATCTATTATAAACTTGATCTTATTGCATTTGCGATAATGCCAATAACTGGAATTCTGTGGGGTTTTACGTTACGGCAGGGGTCGGCAACCTGCGGCTCTTTGAACGTGTAACTACGGCTCTTTAACTTGTAGGCTACATGTATGACAAGAGACGTGTGCAGCATGAATATAACATTAGTTTCAGTGCAAGCCGCAAACACTTCTCAGTTTAGTTTGCCTGCGCATTGCGAGCATTAATAAATAATATTAATTATTAATAAATAATCATTAACAAATAATATTTGACTATATATTTTTTTTTTTAATAAAATACCTTCCCACTCTATTCCATTTCTTAAAAACTCCCCCTCCCTTCCCACTTGAGCTGAGGTGTGGCTCTTCAGATTCTTTTTTTTTTAATTAGATCAAAAATATCTCTTCACTAAAATGGTTGCTGACCCTTGTGTTACGGTATTATGGTGAAATGAGTTCCCCTTCACTGAAATCATCAATCATGTCAAAAGCATAAATAAATTTTCAGAATCCTTTCTTCATTCCTATTTACTTATTAATGGTGAAGGGAAAGGGACCAATGGAAAGTGCAAGTGCTGACAGTGCTAGGAAACGATACAAAAATTTATTTAGAAATGAAGATGATTAATTAAGAAGTATGAAGCAGGACAAAGTTTGCCCTCTATTGCATGGAATTAGGTCTTGCTGCTTCAACAGTGAATACTATTTTAAGGAACAGTGAGTGTATAAAAGAGCATGTTAAAGGATCAATGCATTTAAGATCAACAGTGATCACAAAACAAAGTTCGGGTGCTATATCGAAGATGGAAAAGCTATTAATAATATGGATGAAAAATCATATTCAGAAGCAAGTGCCCCTGAGTCCACTGGTCATTCAAGCAAAAGTAAGAAGTATTTATGAAGATAGTAAGGATAAGTATGATTAACCTCAAGCCAAGTTCGCGGCAAGCAATGGGTGGTTTGATAGGTTTATGCATTGCGCTGGTTTCCAAAACATTAAAGTATGCAGTGAAGTCGCCAGTGCATATTCTGCAGCTGCAGAGAAATTTTGTGATGTCGTGGAAAAAACCCTTCTGAATTTCCACAGCCCTCAACTTCCATGGCAGCATGGTTATCAGCTGAAGAGTTAATTCTGGCAACGATGCTAGAAAGGTAAAACTTGCTGACATTAAGCCTGTCTCCTCTCTCTTTTTGTAATTTTGTACACTTTTGTAATTTTTCCTGCACATGAAATAAAAAAATTAAATAAATAATTCTATTTACATGTTTGTCGAACATTTCTTTTTTGCCTCAATCAAATTTGAAAGTGCTGCAGAAGCATTTAGGGTTCATAGAGAACACAGAGTTCCGTGGAACGCAACCCTTACGTAAGTCGGGGAGTAGCTGTATATGATATCAAAATTATTTGTTGCACTCAATTCCTTTGTGATCACTTCATAGTATCCCATCAAATTTGTCAGACAAGACTTTCCCTTAACAAACCCATGCTGTGTCTGAACTATAACTGTGGTCTTGTCTAGATGATTCTGCATCGCTTCCTTAACCAGTAACTCCATTATTTTCCCTGGAACAGAATTTAGACTAACAGGGCTGTAATTAACCTTGTCACCCTTTGATCTCCATTTGTGAATTGGGTCACACTTGCACATCTCCAGTCCATGGGGGACCTCCCATGAGTCCAAGGAAGCTTTCCTAATTATGGCTAAGGGTTTGCTTACTTCCTTTGCTGCCTCCTTTAATATAACTGGATAGATCCTGTCCACCCCAGGTGCCTTCCTTATGTTTAACTTCAACAGTTTCTCCTCCACTTTGCTCTCAGTTATTACAAAATCACTTAGCTCACTGTTAGATAAACATCTGGCCCTCTCCTCCTTGAATAACTCCTCATGTGTGAATGTAGACATGCAAAATATTCATTAAGTTTGGCAGCTATCTGAGAATGATCATCTACAGCCAAACCATTGATATCAAATGGACCAATCTGATTCATCCCCTTCCTTCAAGAGTTTATATAAGTAAAGAACTCTTTGCTATTTTTCTTTGCATCCTTTGCCAAAGATTTTTCGTAATCTGCCTTCACCTGCCTAACAGCCTTTGTGACTTTATTACAGACTAGCTTATATCTGCCATAGGCTTCTGTGTTGCCTGATAATTTATATGTGTCCCATGCTTTTTTTTCTCTGCCAAGAGCTGCATTAATTCATCTGATATCCATTTAGACCTTGAACAGTGTTTTCTT
Organism: Mastigoproctus giganteus; assembly: GCF_048544385.1. Classification (NCBI taxonomy): domain Eukaryota; kingdom Metazoa; phylum Arthropoda; class Arachnida; order Uropygi; family Thelyphonidae; genus Mastigoproctus; species Mastigoproctus giganteus. The sequence goes on along the minus strand of NC_143580.1, from coordinate 118,588,579 downwards.
AGTTGGTATGAAAAGCCTATTACCCTCCAAGATTAAGTCCCTGAAGGTGTCCCATTTAGAATTCACCTTTGGTAACATCAGTTGATCCCACTGTATAGAATTTAATAACTGTCTGAGACCACTGTAGTCACCTTATGAAAGCAAAACCCCTTCCCCTTACCCCTGATGGTAGTTACATTTTGAAGTAAATCCCACATCAGTACACTGTGATCACTGCCACCTAGTGGTTCCTTTATCTGCAGATTCTTAATGAATGAAGAATCACTGTTTGTAATTAGATCGAGTATTACTCCCTTTGGTTGCCTCTCAAAACACTGATTGGTGAAATAAAGGCACTAGGGGATTAACTCTGTATTTGGAGTAGCAATTTTTATACGTGGAATTAGAAACTTCTTTAATTTAGACATTATTAGTTGATCATACTTTGTTTAATTTATATGTTGAGTTTTAACTTTTGTTTCTCTGTGTGAATATTGTTCTCTTAAATAATTACAAAGGAGTATGCAACTTTCTGATTTTGAATGGAGCTGCTTTAAATGCAAAATTCACATGTAATGCTGTAAAAGTTTAACTGAGTGCATAATGGTTACTTAGTTTTTAATTTCTGTTCCCATATGCGAGATCCTCCTCGTGCTGTTGTCAAATAATTTCCAAATGTACATGAGTTTCCGATTTCCACCGGAACTCTTCTATGTGTGAAAGTTGCACATTTGCTGGTGGTCAGTATAACTGAAATTATACAATGGTGATTTGTGCTTTTTGACAACTGAAGTGGATGACTAGCTGTTACTAAATATGTTAATTTTATGACGTAAACTTGTGAATGGTTAAATCCAAAATCAAACTATATTTTCTATGAGAGAGTTTCTTTGTTTTTTTATTGCAGAGCTCTGAAAAGAATGCCACTAGAATGCCATTATCGTTTGGCACACACAACAGTAATGCCATTTATGTACTTCATTAATAAAATCTTATATTTTTAATAATCAATGTTAAATTTCATAAATTATTTTTTTCCAGAGTTCAACGTAAATCTTCAAATGGTGGCTGTATAAACATTCTGATAGCTGGTTATGTTTATCATCGGGAAATCCTTTTGCATAAAATAAATGCATTGTTACATTAAGACAGATTAGAGAAATTTGTAAAATGACCAGTTGTGCAGACTGCTTGCCAACTTGTTAATGCATCTCAATAGCTTATTATTCTACGAAAGTGGAATATTAAGCTGTTGATGAAATGACTTCTTTCTCTGTTTCCTTTACTTCTGTTTGCATTGTGCTATTGTAGGTATTGGAATGCTGGTGATCAAATGCACACATTATTATTAGTAGTAGTAGTGGTGGTGTGTGTGTAATGCATCAGACACAAAAAAAAAAAAAAAACCCTTCCCACATCACCTGTCCATCCCCTCCAATAATTTGTCTAGTTCTTCCTTGAGCTTATTCAAACTACTCATTTCCACAACAACAGGTGGAAGTTTATTCCAACAATTAGCCACCTGCTGGCTGAAGGCAAACCTATGCACATCTATCCTACAGCCATCCTTCCTCAGTTTGAGATTATGCCCCCTCATGTGTGTTGTCTGAGCAAGATTAATGTTATCAGCACTGAGCTTGCTCAGTCCATTCAAAGCCTTAAACACCTCATTCAGATCACCTTGCAGGTGCTTGGTTTCCAGACCCTGCAATTTGTCGAATTGAAGCCTTTCCTAATATACCACCTTTCATTCCTCTGGCAATTTGTCTGCATTTCTCAGACTTTCATACCTGACTGTGCAGTTCCCCCCCCCAGATCTTTTTCATATTTCACTAACCTAAGTGTAGTATTACGCAGTTACTTTGTTAGCTGGGATTACTGCTTCCCATATTGCAGTACCTTGCATTTGTTAATGTTAAACTTCGACTGCTATTTCTCAGCCCTCTGTCTAATTTTTATAGATCTTGTTGCAGTAGCTTACCCTTATTACTCTCATTAACCACTCTGCCAACCTTTATATTATTTGTAAACAAAGCATTAATCCAAGTATCTGATATAAACAAAGCATTAAGCCTGATATGCCTTTATTAATATCATTAATAAATATAGAAAACAACAATGGGCCCTTAACTGTATCTTTGGGGGGGGGGACTCCACTAATAATATTAGTTATGAAGGGTGGTGTCCATTAATAACCATTCTCTGGCTTCTCTCACTCAACCATCCCTTTATCCAGAGCAGTAACTTGCCCTTATTGTCACACTTCTTGAATTTGTACAGCAGCCTTTTATGTGTATCAAAAGCTTACCTGAAATCCAAGAATGTGATATCAAAATTATTTTTTGCATCCATTTCCTTTGTTGCTGCATCGTAGTATCCAATCTGATTGGTTAGACAAGATTTGCCATTTCTATTTACCAAGTGCATATTGGAAAGTCTTGTTGATAGAGAGTTGGCTGAGTGCACACATTTTTAATTTGCAGAGCATGTAGCAGGAAAGTTGATAATTTTTGTAGTCTTCTGCTCTATCCCTGTCAAGTTACTGAGCAAGAGGTATTAGAAATGGAATCCCAATGGATTCTGAAAGAGAGGGATATAATATAGCTTGTTAAATAGTAATATCATCGCAGTTGTGGTACAGATTTTCATTTATTTTGTGCAGTTTACTAGGTGGCAGATGACTCAACTGGTGCAATACTACCATTTTGCTTATTGGAGGCTTGAAGTGGTGAAACCCATGGTTAGTCTCTAGAACACAGTTTCCAGCATTCCCCCATTCTCCTTCAACTCATGTACGGTACTAAGTACTATAGGTTTTGATACCTTTCGTGTTTGGGGTTTTCATAAAAAAAAAAAAAAAAAAAATCTTGCATTTATTTTGTTCATCATCATCATCAGCCATTTTCAATCCACTGCAGGATGAAGGCCTCTCCAGCAACTTTCCAGTTCCTTCTGTTTTGAGCACTGGTCATCCATTTACTACTCAAAAACTCATCAATTTCATCTATCCATCTCCGCCTTTGTCTTCCAGGTTTTCTTCTAGCTCCTCTTGGGTACCATTCTGTTATTTTCTTAGTCCATCTGTCATCATGTCTTCGGGCTATGTGTCCTGCCCAAGACCATTTTAGTTCTTTAGTTTTGATAAGAATGTCCTTTACTTGAGTTTGCTGCCTAATCCATGTGTTTCTCTTCTTATCTAACAGTCTGATTCCCAATATAATTCGTTCCATTCTTCGCTGTGTAGTTCTTAGCTTCTCTTCCATTCTTTTGGTGAGTGCCCAAGTTTCACTTCCATAAGTCATGGTGGGGAGTATACATTGATTCATTATTATACGTTTCAGACAAACTGGGATATTGCTCTTCAGTATGTGACTATATTTCCTGAATGCTATCCATCCAAAATTTATTCTTCTCTTGACTTCCAGCCATTTATCATTATTACAGCTAATAACTTGTTCCAGATAAGTATATGACTCCACCTTTTCAATTACTGCTCCTTCAATCATTATTTCCCTTTCCATGGCATACTTGTTCATCATTACTTTTGTTTTAGCCATATTCATCTTTAGTCCAAAATCCTTACTAACTGTGCATAACTGATTAAGATTTTCCTCTAATTCTTTGGGATCGTGGCTTATGACCACAATGTCATCTGCAAATCGTAAATGGTTTAGGTACTCTCCGTTCACATTGACTCCTTTCTGCGACCAGTCTAATCTTCTGAAAGCTTCCTCAAGGGCAGCAGTAAACAGCTTCGGAGATATTGTGTCTCCTTGTCGAACTCCTTTCTCGATTTTAAATTTGCTACTGTCTTTGTCTAGTCTAATAAAGGATGTAGCACTCTCATATATTTTCTTCAAAATCATAATATATGGAGTATCTATGCCTTGTCTTTCCAGTGCCCGAAACATTGCCTTATGCTGTATGGAGTCAAATGCCTTTTCATAATCCACAAATGCCAGGCATAATGGTGTTTTATATTCATTTGCTTTCTCCATTAGCTGTGATATTACGTGAAGGTGATCCATAGTTGAGAATCCTGTCCTAAAGCCAGCTTGCTCTTTCGGTTGATTCTCATCAAGTATTCTTTCTAATCTGTTAGTAATGACCCTTGTGAACAACTTGTAGATATGGGATAACAAGCTAATTGGTCTATAATTTCCAATTTCTGATATATCTCCTTTCTTATGCAGCAAAACTATGATTGCATTATTCCACTGCTTAGGCATCGCACCTTTTCTAATGCACTTTGTGAAGAGCCTTGCCAGTTTTTGTGTTATGTCTCTTCCTCCCAATTTTAACAACTCTACAGTAACTTCATCTTCCCCCGGGGCTTTCCGATTCTTCATTTTCTTCAATGCATGTTCTACCTCATCAGGAAGAATATCGGGTATGTTGTATGTGTTGCTACTTTGCAATCCATCTTCCCCACTGCTGGTATCATTCCCTCGCTCCTTGTATAATTCTCTATAGTAGTCTTCTGCTATTTGAATTATGCCTTCTCTGCTGTTTATAAGTACACCATCGCTATTCTTCAGTTTCAGTATCGTTTGTCTTTCTGTATTACTGCTCATGGCTGCTGATTTAAATCTTTTGTTTTCCCTTAATGCTTGTTCTACTTTTCTTGTGTTAAATCTTCTTATGTCCTTCTTATGTTTATTTTGTTATGGAAGTTAATTATCAAGAGAGGCTTTCAAAGTAAAACAGAAAGCTACAGATTGTTGTATCATCTATTTGGAATGGAAGAGATGAGAAAGATAGGTCCACATGAAAAAATTGCCACAGATATCAAAATTGCGAATATTAAGATTAAAGTCTTAAGGGATAAAAGAGGATAATGGGTATTTTTCCCCCCATGGCAACAGAGATGAACATCATGATTAACAAGAACTGACATGTAATATGTGATAATAGGTGTGCTTCTTATGATAACAATAAATAGAAACACTATATGAAAAATGAGCCAAAAAATTAAATAAATAATTAATTTGTTGATATTGAAATGATGAGGATGGTATTTGATACGAGAGGAGTGATTAGAGATGCAAAGTCATTTTGAGGATATTTCAGGGATGGTGACTTACAAGCACAGATAGATGTTGCAGTTGCAATGTTCTTCAAAAAAAAAAAAACTTACGGACTTTTTGTTTCATTTTACTGCTTTCTCATACTTTCTTTGTTATAGTCAAACTTTTGCATCCCACATGTTCCAAACTCTTAATCTTCTGTAGCTTTTCTTTTACTGATAAGAACCCTTTCAGGTCTTTAACTGTAAGATAGCAGCTTCCTCCAACATGCATTCTAAGTCTGATTTGATTTCATATAGAGTCCTTTGTTTGTTACGCAGGCAGTGATATCTTTTTTGCAATTACTCTTTGACATAAAGGAATTGCTCTCCATAAGGACAAGAATTCTCACAAGTGGGTGGTGGGATGCAATACGACTAAATGTTGTGATGAGACCATAATCAATGGTTGGATCAGGATTTCATACCTCTGCAGCATAATTACAAGAGACAAGGGTGTATGGCGCCTCTGTAGCCAGGTGGGAAGGAGCGGCAGTGCGTAGCACACGCTTCTTGATTAGACTGGGGTTTGAGCCCGTCACCACCAAATATGGAGGATGCAGAAAGGTCAGGGAATGACCACCGCATATCCCGGAGCAATATGGCCTTAGTTGCTAATGCTCCTAAAAACCAAATAAACAAACAAACAAGGGTGTATGTGTGTGTATACACATATTCTGGAAAGCTAATATATTGTTGTTGTAGAGAATCTGTTCACGGTGTTATAGGTGTACTGTGCAAAGACATTATTTCTAATAATCATAACTATGAATATTTTGGCGTTACTGTACTTACAGTAAGACCTTCCCTTACTAAACCGTGGGAGAACCCAAAATTAATCAAGGGCGAGATTCGTTACAATCTTAAATTTAACAGATTTCATTTGCTGCACTTATGGGTAATGAATTAAAGAATTTTTAGTCATCACAATAGGAGAATTATTAGATGAAGTAAAGGTTTTGCAGAATTTAAATTCTGTTAAAATACATGTATATTAATAAAAATCATTAATAATCATTAATTAATAAAAATTTGCCAAAGACCTTACCTTTTTATTTTATGAAGGTAAGGTCTTTGACAAATCTGCTTGTATATGGTTTGCCTAAATAGATTTTAAAATAAAAAGTAATATTGAATATAAAATTAATTGTATTTATGATGGGCATGTGTTTTTGTGTGAAGGTGCATGGGAGCCCCAGCAGCTTATGCGCCATTAAATCTCCACACACACAATTTTTGTTTAATTGTATAAATGTGTAAATGTGTTTTATTTGCTCATAAACTATTTGTGTGTGTATGTATTTTGTTTTAAGATTGATTCTCAGTTTTTTACTTACTTAAATATAAGAAATAATTGATAATTAGATTATATACACACCAATTTTATGAAGTAAATATTTCACAAAATTTGTGTATCATAAATGAGAATTTTTTTTTTTACCTCAGATGTTGGGTGTCTAATAAGGAGGTGGGGATATACATATGATGTAGGTTGTTCAAATGTTTAATTTCATAATAAATAAATTTTATAAATATCAAATTTAAGGGGGAGCAATAAGTTTGCCTATATAGGTAGCAAAATCAGTAATAGACTTGTGGTTAAACATATCTTGAGAGAGAGAGAGAGAGAGAGAAGAGAGAGAGAGAGAGAGAGAGAGAGAGAGAGAGAGAGAGAGAGAGAGAGAGAGAGAGTCATAAGGTGACCAGTGTAATAGAAGGTTTTTTGCAGGCTTGTCTTGACATTCCCACGATCCCAAGTTTAAACAAATCTTGAGACATCAATGCTGTACCCCCACCCACAGAAACCAAGTATATTATTTATTAGTATAGAATTGCGGGTCTATTTCAATACAATTATTGAAATAGTTTCTCAAACGTTATTTATGGGTTTAAATGAGAATGCTAAAAGGTATATGTATATGCCAGTCTTACAGAAAATTAAAACACCACAGAGAAACACTCAGAAAAACTAGACTAAGGGTTTATTGAAGATGGAACCTTGATGGTGTGGGGAGGGCTACATTTTAGTTATCAAATTTCATCTTATCAGCATAAGAGACATTCCATACTCTTAACTCAGTTACAGTCAGACTTCCCAAATCCGGGGTTTGAGCCAGTCACCACCAAATATGGAGGATGCGGAAAGGTCAAGGAATGACCACCGCATATTCCCGGAGCAATATGGCCTTAGTTGCTAATGCTCCTAAAAACCAAATAACAAACAAACTTCCCAAATCCAGCAGTCGCCTATCTGGCACAGCCCATTTTTCAGCTGTTTTTGGAAGAAAGAACAGACTTTCACTAAACACCTATAATTGAAAAATTGAGTTCTCAGATTGATTATTTGCCAAAACAGTGATTAGATCTAGTAGTGTAGGGTCTATATTTCATCTCACATCTTTAGATCTTTGCATGCTCCAACCACATTAAAAATTTGTTAGAAGATAATGGGATTTTCTCATTGTTATTTGTGAATAAGATTAGCGACTTGCTGATAAGTGATTGATAACTTAGTTTGAATTTCTCCATTCACATACAAAGCAATAGGTAATTATTCACTAAACACATTTCAGCAAATATTTTAAAAACTTTTAGAGGTTGTCATTACTAAATATCAACAGAATGAATTTCATCCATTTGTAATTTCATCCATTTGTAATTGTGTTTATGCTGCCAAAAGGAAAATTAAGTTCAGAGAATTGTGGCCTATCAGAAAGAATCCAGAGGTCATTATATATTATGGGAAAAGATGATACTGTCAAAAATGCTGAAAACTGAGACTTCAGTGAAGCAAATTGTGTGAAAAACGTTGATTTATTTATTTTTTTTTTTAGCAGCTTTTTATATTATGATCACCTAAATTATAATACGATCACTCAAAATTGGGAAAATTCTAAGATCTGGTAAGGATACTTTCCCCAATTTTAATCAGGCCTGAGATTGACTGATTTCAGAGGTTTGTATAGTGAAAAACTCAATTTAAAAGCAATAGCAGAGTCAGTTCTATCAATTTGAAGCAAAAAACCTTACCTCAGAAAGCCTGATCTCTAACATCAATGAATAGTACAGCAAAACCAAACAAGGTTACAAAATGATATAATTGTAGAACAGCCAACACCCAGTAATAGCCCAACTCAACTGTTGATACCAGCAGCAATAAGGTTACAAAATGATATAATTCCAGAACAGCCAACATCCAGTAATAGCCCAACTCAACTGTTGATGCCAGCAGCAATCAGGCAGCAGCACCATTCATAACTTTTTTGTCAAACAGAATGTGAACCTGGAATTCTAGGACATTGTCGTTTTAGCCACAGTTAAACACAGTTACCAGTATATTTCCATCAAGTTTGTAAAACAGTATTATTAATTTTCTTCCATGTTCATGTTATTTAATTTTAACCTCCTATGTTGCAACCAGTTTATCTAAAACTTATCTGCTGAAGAGGGCTTCCTGAGAGGGATCAGTATATGTGACTTAAATAAGTCATTTTTAATTCGGAGAAATGTTTTTTTAATCATTCACATTCTCAATGTGATCACATGAATATACAGAAATGCAGTTGCTTCTAATTTTTTGTTCTGGGTTGGGGGCTGCAGGATAAATTGGATTCAGATATTGTCAGAGAATCCTTTTGGCTTTGGCACGGCTGCCTCCAAAAATAGACAGAATACCAAATTCTTTGTTTAACTTACTCTAAGGATTGTAGTTACTCTTAAGGATTGTAGGAAAAATGGCTTCATATTTCACACTTCAAGTGAAATATTTTGTCTTCTCTGATACTGATATCTGCATCTGTACATTGTTTGACACCTATTGAAAGCAATAAGAAATGCTTCAAATAGATGGAACCACTGAGGATTGTCTTTAAGCTTTAGCATTAGTAGAGGCATATGATGCAAGAAAGCAAGCAAGCTTATATAGTATCAGCCAAAAAAAAAAAAAAAAAAAACCTCCCATTTCACCCATCCATTCAATCCAGATGTTTGTCTAGTTCTGCATTGAACCTATTTAAGTTTTTGACCTCCACTATGGCAGATGGAAGTCTGTTCCATCTATTAACCACCTGTTGGCTAAAGGCAAATTTCCGCACATCTATTCTACAATTGTCTTTCCTAAATTTGAATTTATGTCCCTTCAGGTGAGTAATCTTATCAAGAGGAAGAATACCATTTGCATTGATCTTGCTGAAACCATTCAAGGCCCTACACACCTCAATTAGATTTACCTCGCAGGTACCTAGTCTCCAGATGCTGCAATTTGCAGAACTTTATTTCCTGGTAAGACAATCCCCCTTTGTTCCACTCACCAATCTCATTGCCCTTCTCTGTACTCATTTCAACAGCTCTACAACCTTCTTAAAATGAGGTCTCTAGAGCTGTATGCAGCACTCAGGGTGTGGCCTGACCATTGTCTTATACAAGGGAACAAGTCTAACACCGAACCTTTGGGGACTCCACTAATAACATTAGTGGAGTCCCCAAGTGGAGTCCACGAAGAGCAGTGTCCATTGATTACCACTCCTGTCTTTTCCCACTCAACGATCCTTTTATCCATTGGAGCAACTTGCCCTTAATGCCATACTGCTCCAATTTGTACAGTAGTCTTCCACATGCAACACTATCAAAAGCTTTCCTAAAATCCAAGTATATGATATCAAAAATATTTCTTGCATCCAGTTTCTTTCTGATCACATCATAGTATCCAATCAAATTCGTCAGAAGACTTACTCTTAGCAAATCCATGCCGTGTCTAAACTGTAACTGCAGTCTTGTCTAGGTGATGCTGTAGTGCTTCTGTAACCAGTGACTCCATTATTTTTCCTGGAACAGAAGTTAAACTAACAGGTCTGTAATTACTTGTGTCGCCCTTTGATTCCCTTTTGTGAATTGGTGACTCATTTTCACATCTCCAGTCCATGTTACCTCCTCTGAATCCAAGGAAGCTTTCATAATTATGGTTATGGGTTTGCTTACTTCCTTCGCTGCCTCCTTTAATATAACTGGATAGATCCAATACACAGGTGCCTTTTTTATGTTCAATTTCAATAATTTCTCCTTTACTTTGCTCTCCTTTCTCCTTTGCTTTGCAGTGATTGATAGGACTAGCCCCTCCTACTTGTTGCTTTCTTTGCAGTAATGGGAAACTTTGGCCTCTTCAGTATACGGTACCCATTTTAGTTAGTGTGTTTATCCCCCCCCCCCTGTAGCTGTTCTAAAATTGGATAAGGAGTTCCCAATTTTAAAACAGTGGTTGGGGGAAATCACTCTAATGCTAAGTAAAAAGCAACCAGTGGGAGGGGCTGTCAATCATTGCTACTTGCAACAATTGATCAGAAAGGGTATCAGATTGCAAAGATCAACCAAAGCGTTTTAGCAACACTTGCATTTTGCATATCACAGAACATTATCATTCTTATTTACTACAGTGCTATTCTGCTTGTATTTAACTGCTGTTATCTGTTAAGAATGAGCATTGTTGAGTTGGTTTGTATGTGCTATGTCTGTCATTTTCTGATGACTGTTTTTTTTTTTTTTTAAATCAATTTTAATAATAATATTCTTTATTCCCCAAAAAAAAGAAAAAGTAAGGACATGATTCTCATTACATACAACCAGAGGGAAATCTAAGTCTTATTGAGACATAAAATAAAATTACATATTTACATATATACAACCTTTGGATTAAAACATAATAATTAAAATATTGCAGTGTTGAATTAAAGTTAATACAATAATATGAACTAATCTGGCTCTAGAAATAACACAAAAGATCTCTCATTAAGGAGCTAATATTAATTGCAGTACAGGTACAAGCATGTTGCAGCCACTTGAACAAGGATTTGTACTTATCTCTGCAGGCTGAGTTCTTGAACCATAAATTAAAATCGATATTTGTGGAATTCAGAACATCAAATATTGGGAAGTGCCTCTTTGAAGGTCAAGAGCCTGAAGGTTTGAGCAGAGCACTAAGGGTTTCTGAGAGCACTTTGTGGAATCTTTTAGCTAACAGTCCTCCCACATGTTGATGAAGTTGTGACCGTAAACATCTGGGAGGAGCAGAGATCTAGTTCCACTGTAAGTTTCTGCCCATGTGCTAAGTTCTGGATTAGACTGGATTATAGTGCAGGCTGTTACAGAGCTGTGATTTGGAGGTGGGTGTAAGGCAGGTGAACCCAAATTATTACATTTGGAATAACTTTTGGTAAACAAAATAATGTGAACACGTAAACATATGGAATAATTTGTGGTACATAAGGAATACATTCAGATTGTTCCTGGCTGTATGTTTTTCTTTATTTAAATTATGTACAGAGGAGAAAACAGTAGTCTACTAAGATGAGAACAAAACAGATGATAGACATATTAAAAAAAAATCTGAGGTAACTATCGCTAAACGCATTTCAGCCAGTGTAGAACTTTTAGGTTGTCATTTGTAAATATCGACAGAGCAGATTTCATCTATTTGTAATTGCATGTGTTGATGTTTTGCCTAAAAGTTGTTTTATGCATAATATTAAGATAAGAAAAAAAAAATTAACTCTGATATTGCACACAGCAAGCATATAAATTCAGAATAAATCTGTATTGGTGTACAAAACACTTTAGGTACTTAGGCAATCCTAAGCAATGGCTATAAAAAAAAAAAAAAAAAAAAAAGGATTAAATTTAAAAATGAAGCATCATTAATATATCAAAAAATTATTACAACATAATTTTTTGATATTAATAATATATTGACTAAAACTTTGATAAAATGATATATTGACTAAAATTTATCACCATGCAGCCACCCAGTGAAAACTGCATCCAAAAATATCTGGGTATAGAAAAATAGCATTTATGTAGAATTTTAACTGACAAGATAACATTTAAAAATAAGAATTCCAGGAATGAATAAGCATCAAACCTAAGAAAGCTAATGGTTATTATTTTAAAATAAAAAGTAAATGAAATGTGTTATTATTATGCTACCTTTAAAAACAGAATAATTCAAAATGGAATGTTACCTATAGGTTGTGAACAGTGCCCTTTCATGCAGTGCATCTTTCAGGAGGAGCATAAACTGGAGTAATAACTGCTTTTACTTATATTTGTATACTACTTCTAGTGGTCATATCAGTAGCATTATGATTTTTAACCCTTTCAGAATTGAGTTTGATAAGTGTGGGGGGGGGCAAAGCTGTGATAATTTCACCAGTGGCCATCCCTGTGAAGTGTCTCTGCATGGAGTTATGAATATTTGTAAAAATGAAAAATTGATAAATAAATGATTTTAAATATTAAGTTTTTATTTTGACTTGGTTGCCCAAAATTTTGAGTGAAGTTGCCAAAATCAAATCAGAATTAAAAAAATCATAATTTTTTTAATTCTCAATAAAAACTTGTTATTACTTCCTTCTTTTTGATTTAGTAATGGTTTCTATATCTACTTATGCATCACTTCATTCAGTTTCATCAAGTTCTGATGTGAATTCTAGTGGATTTCAGCATCTGTAAGCTGAAATTGGACAACAGTTTAAAATTGGATGTTGATCACACTGTCACTTACTGCACAAAAACTGACAGGTGTGATTCCAATTTTAAAAGATGTTTTATGCTACCATCTGTTTTAAACTGTCTATGATTACTTGAAAACACAAATAAGAGATGGCAGCATGTATGGGAAGATTTCAAAGTGGGTTCATATGCAAATTGAAAGCTACTTGAAATGATCTTGATAAACATTGTGATATTGATAAATATAATAGTTTACTCTGGAAAAGGTTAATAGTGGACCAGTCCCAAAAATCAGAAATTGTGACTGGCTGCCTATAGTTCATTGTGTTCTATTGAGAATGGACCAAAATCATTTTGGTTATCAGTTTCATAAACAAATTCTTTCATAAACATATAATGTGTTAGAATGCTTTATTCAGATTCTGGCTGATATGTTATTTCATATTGTGATGCCCTGCTGACTCAGAGGCTGATGGCTTTTGTCAGAAATACTTTTTGCTGTTTGTGCAAGAAATTTAGGATGTTGCAAGAAGATTCTGTATGAGGTCTGTTCCAAAAGTATCTAGATTATGCTAGTTTATGTAAGGCCTAGTAAGCAGTGTACTGCGACAAAGCATAATGTGTTTTGACATGTCTCATCCTTGCTTCCATGCTGTTCATTTACTTAGAGCAGTCTGCTGTTGTTAGCCAATAATGAAGGCACATTTTTCACATCTTGTAGTATTTAAAAGCGTCTGAGTGTGCTGAACAATGTGTTAAATTTTGCTTTGAAATTGGAAAAACCAATTTAAACATCTGGTCTTAAATTAGTAAACACTCTTCTCAGGGCTACACACAAGTTTTCAGCTTGACTTTGTTTCAAAGAGTAGGAAATTAGTTGAAAGTGATATGCAATATGCAACTTCAACAAATGACGAAATCATGTCTGGACTGGGAACTTTTATATGAAATATAATTGAAGATTAACTTTACCTTCATTAGATCATGTCAGCGTTTCCCAAACTGGGGTCTGCGAACCCCTGGGGGTCTGTAAACCAGTTCCAGGGGATCTGTGAAACATTCAGAAGGTATCAAGTAATGTGTTTATTTTCTTAAAAAATATACTGATAAAATCAGAACGAATTTTGTTATAGAGAATTACTTATTTTTGGTACATTAGTATATATAATTGTTATACATATTTCAAATTATTTGTTCTGTGTATAGCAAATTGATGATAAATAAAGTATGTGTGTGTGTGTATATATATATGTGTGTGTGTGTGTGTGTGTGTAGGGGTCTGCAAACATGTTTTGATATTCTTTTGTAATGTTTTGAAGAAAAAGATCAGATGTGGCTTTATAAGAGGTTTTTTTTTTTTTTTTTTTTTGTTTACTAGATTTGGGGGGGGAACCCTAAAAGGACATTGAGATGATGATATACAAACAACAAAAAGTAATACAGTAACTCAGCTCTCAGCAGTTCGAAATCTGCATTTTAGAAATGCTTCCAAGATTGGGTGAAGTGTTGGACTGAATCCATCATCTCAGAAGGACACTATTTCAAAGTGAATTATTATTATTATTATTATTATTATTATAGCTATATGGTGCAAGGAAGCCTGAGGCTTATGCTGCACCAGCCAAAAAAAAAAATTCCCCGAGTTACTTTGAGAGAGAGAAATAGAAAAGAATCACCAAGAAAGAGAAGTATGATGATATCCAGCTCAGGACCCTGGGTGTGCCAAGCCCATACTCACCAGATGTGAGCCCCTGGAGTTATTAAGTTGCCTATCTTATAATATATGTTTATTGTCACTATATCATAGTAGTCTGAATACTCCTTGAAGAGACATTCTTTGAATGTGGAAGTATGTGTTGTTTGTTGAATTTTTGGCACAGATATTGTTGGTTAAGTTGTAAACTTCTTTAAGGGAGTGTCACTTAAAGATTGGCAAATTTTTATTTTGGATTTAAACAGCGTCAACGAATTTGTTCCAGATATGTGCCATTTATAAAACCTAATGCTAATTAAAGTAAATGAAGTTTTAGCACAAACGTTTGCTGCTGTTTGCTAAAGCAGTACTTTTTCCAGTGTTCATGAAACTTGTGCATAAAATGTGACTGTATGGACATTGAAAAGTGGCCTTTTTTTAAAAAAAAAAACTCTGAATTTCACAGCCTAAGGCTAAAAAGTTATGTTCTTTATAATGTTATTCTGTATTTTAATTAAATTTTTTCCCGTTAAGCAGTCACATGCAAAAAATTTTACATCGGAGAGTGCATTATGCATAAATGCAACTGCATTGTATTACCAAAAGTAACTGGACACTTGCATGTTGCCGACTGGGCTAGCCGGATGGTTAAAATACCTGCCTGGCAACCCAAAGGTCGCGGGTTTGAATCCCGCCTCGGGCTTGGATCAAAGTACCGCAAAAACCTTGGGAGGTGCATTATAGCCACAGAAGCCGATGCACCAACAACTACCAAAAAAAAAAAAAAAAAACTTACATATTGTTCAACCAAAAGCACAGTTGAGGTTAATTATGGTCTGGGTAGGATAGTGAAGCTTTTTTGCCTGTCCGTGCCTTCAAATCAAGTCACTACAGGCTGTGCAGTATGATGATTTGCATTGTCATGCTGAAGCAGAAAGGGTATTCTATTTTACTGTTCCAGTGGAACAGTAAAAAAAAGGTTCTTGTGGTTTCAGCTTGGAAACAAGCCTAAGTGGTGACAGCATCTCTGCCAAACTTTACAGGTGGGACACACTACACTCTGCTAAATGTTTTCTGGTCACCTGCAAAAACCGAATATGGCTGTCATATTGGAAAGTGATGTGTCATGATTCAACACTCTATAATACAGATTCCAATGTTCCAGGGGACATTTACAATGGATTGTGTATCAGGCAAGTTGACACTACACATTGCATGATGTTTTGTTTATGTAGCCCTTCCATAAAATGTGGTGTGCAACTCTGTGTATTGGTCTTGTACTTTAAAGCCTTCTCGAAGGGCTGAGTGACAGTATTCAGCGTGGACTAAACAGATCTCTGTACCACTCTTCTGAGCACTCTTGTTTTGTTTTTCCCCCCTTCATTTTCTGCAGTTTACCTGAATGTTTCCCAGGTATAGTAGCACAATTGCATTCCCATTTGATGATTACACTAGCCACTGCTAAACTAGGGTGTGCATAATAGTAATAGAGGCATGTGATGTAAGAAAGCAAGTGTTATGAGTTTATGTAGCAACAGCCAAAACAAAAACAAAAAAAAAAAAAAAAAAGAAACCAATTTCACACAACCATTCCCTCTAAAAAATTTGTCCAGTTGCTCCTTGAATTTATTTAAGCTATCAACTTCCACAACGACAGATGGAAGTTTGTTCCAGCAATTAAAACCACCCGCTGGCTAAAAGCAAATTTCCGCACATCTGTTCTACAATTCTCTTTCCTCAATTGAATCTATGCCCCCTCAGGTTCTTAATCTGAGCAAGTGGAAGTATCCCATCAGCATTGAGACTGCTGAAACCATTCAAGACCTTGTACACCTCAATCAGATCAGCTTGCAGGTGCCTAGTCTCCAGATACTCCAACTTGCAGACTTAAGCCTTTCTTCATAAGCACACCATTTTGTTCCCCTCAACGATCTTGTTGCCCTTCCAGTATTCATTTTAGCAACTCTACATCCTGCCTAAAATGAGTGCTCCAGACCTGGATGCAGTACTCAAGGTGTGGCCTGACCATTGCCTTATACAAAAGGATAATCACCTCCTTGTCAGTAGCAAAATTCTTATATATCATTGACAAAGCTCCATGACCTACTCTGGCAGCCCGTCTGCACTGCTCAGAAAACTTCATATCTGACTGCACAATTACCCCCAGACCTTTTTTATTCTCCACCTCCCTGAGTGTAGTACCACACAGTTGGTACATTTGTCTTGGGTTACTGTTACCCGTATGCAGTACTTTGCATTTGTCGATGTTAAACTTTGGTTGCCACTTCTCCGCTTATCTGCTTAACTTTTCTAGATCCTGTTGAAGCATACTGTCTTTACTGTCATGAACAACCCCACCAACCTTTGTATCATCTGCAAACTTGGACATTAAGCCTGATATACTTTCATCGATATCATTGATAAATACACAAAACAACAATGGGCAGAGCACTGAACCCTGGGGGACTCCACTAATAACATTAGTCCACGTAGAGCAGTGTCCATTTATTACCACTTTCTGCCATCTCCCACTCAACCATCCCTTCATCCATTGCACCAACTTGCCCTTATTGCCATACCACTTCAATTTGTACTGCAGTCTTCCATGTGCAACAGTATCAAAAGCTTTCCTGAAGTCCAGGTATATGATATCAAATTTATTTTTTGCATCCAGTTTCTTTGTGACTACATCGTAGTATCCAATCAAATTGGTCAGACAAGTCTTCCCCTTAACAAACCCATGCTATGTTTTAACTGTTACTGCCGTCTTGTCTAAATGATCTGCAATGCTTCTTTAACCAGTGATTCCATTATTTTCCCTGGAACACAAGTTAAACTAACAGGTCTGTAGTTATTTGTGTCACCTTTTGAACCCCCTTTGTGAATTGGTGATACATTTATACACCTCCAGTCCATGGGGACCAATCCAATTAAATTGGTCAGACAAGACTTCCCCTTAACAAACCCACACTGTGTCTGAATTATTACTGCAGTCTTGTTTAGGTGATCATGTATCACCTCTTCAACCAGTGACTCCATTATTTTCCCTGGAACAGAAATTAAGCCTAAGAAAGGCTTCGCACATGAAGTGCGTGCAGGTAGGCCCAGAAGCTTAACATCTGATGTTGAGGAAAGGGTGTTAGAAAGAATAGAACAAAATCCAGGAATTTCGATAAGGAGGGTTGCTCTTTCAAGAGCGTGTACTGAGTCATAGCAGTGTGGCAAATTTTGCATTGCCTATTACTGTACCTGTACCATATCCAGCATGTACAAGGTCTTATCAATACAGACTAACCTCCCGGAGTGAATATTTGCCAGTGGATGCAACAACAGTGTGCCCTGAACCCCTAATTTTTAGACAACATTTTGTTCACTGATGAAGCTGGGTTTACTCTTGATGGTATTTTTAATTTTCATAACTGTCACGTTTTGTCCGATGAAAACCCTAATGCAAATCACGAGCCTCGACATCTGCAACGTTTCTCGTTGAACGTCTGGCCAGGAATACTAGGAGACCGTCTAATTGGACTGCCTAACAGGCTAACAGGATAGCTGTCAGTTCCTGCAGAACGTTCTTCCAGACCTATTTGATGATGATAATGTTCTACTTGAGCAACACCAGAACATGTGGTTTATGCATGATGGTGCACTGGCACATTTTGCTCAAGTTGTGACTCTGTATCTAACTAGAAGGTATGTTCAGCGGTGGATGGTGGACCTGTAATGTGGCCTCCCAGATCACCAGACTTAAATCCTGTGGATTTTTGTATCTGGGGTCATGTAAAAAGCTTGATGTATACTTTTGACATTAAGACTGTTGAGCAATTGCAGCGTCGGGTTGAAGGAGCCTTTCAGCAAATCAGAAATTACACAGGAATGCCTGAGAGGATTTGCAACTCAATGCAGAGAAGACTACAAAGCTGCGTACGGATGCAAGGACAGCATTCTGAACACCTTTTGTAACATCCTGTAACATGTAACATCTGTAAAATCCTGTGGTGTTGAAACCAAAAATTAAAAGTGTATTATTTTATGTTTAATAAAACCACCCTTAGCAGAGAAGAGTCACAGCTTTTTGCTAAACTGGTGTTCCTATACTCGGTGGCGGATCTTAACAGAAAATGTGCATTATCTCAAAAACGGTCCATTTGCGGCCCAATGTTCACTGGGACACTGGGACTTTTTGCTTATTTTAGTTTGTACTTTTCACCTTTAAATTATTGGCCATCATTTTTGAAACACCCTATATGTATGAAATGAATGATTAATTTTTGGGAGGTTTAGAGCTTTTCACAAATTAGTTTGACTGTTCATGATGCATTCAATATATATAAATAAAAGTGGAGGGTGGGAACATGTAGGAATTAATGAAATTTTTGTATATTGTGGACACACAGCAAGAATACACCCACATCCTCAATATAATGTAGCCTTCACAATGTGCCCCGTGTACACACTAACTGGCAGATTGGAGGTAGCAGACAGTGAGATTATACACTAGCTGACTTGGATGTCTCCAAGATAGTTATCAATCAGTTTGGTCTGTATAGCAGATGGCCTGCAAACATCGTATTAGAGCTGTATGCTCTAAATGTAAGGAATATTTGGTCTCATTACGGTTTCTGTGATAACCTCAAAAGATGCTCATTCTTCTTAATGAAAAGATTGGGTTTCGAGAGCTTGCTCTGGAGTCTAAACACTCCAGTATCTACACTGCAGTATGTTTATGACTGGTTATTTGCTGCTGTGACCACCACCGACCACTACAGTCAAAGTAACAAAACATATGATTTCTAAATTATAGAAATGATCATAGGAGTAGGGGGATACCATTTTTTCCCATTCAGTATTAATTTAATTTGTCTCCTCCAATTAAGATGATAGTGAGGACAATATACTTTGGGATGGTGGGATAGAAGGGGATTTGAGGTAGTGATTACAGACTAATTGTACTGATATTAAATGTGATGTAAAATGAAAATATGATTACAGTTAATAAAATAAACTAATTTTAGTTTATTTATTACCATCAATATCATCTTTTTTTTTTATTAAAAGTAATTTTTTTTTTTAAAATGACACTTTTATAAATAAATTTCTTTTCTGATAAAGTGAGATGATTTTGGTAGTTTAGCTTATATTTGCCTTATACTTTAAATATTTCTCTTTTGATGCTTGAAAGCATTAAGAAAATGGGCAGATATTACTGACTTTTTTTAAGCAAGTGGATGTTGTTTTTTTTTTTTTTTTTTTTTTTTTTCTTTAAGGAGATGTTTAAAAAGACACTATTTGAAGATGTAGAAAGAGTTAAATTTAAAAAAAAAAAGGAATGAAATTAATTTCTTCGTATTTTGCGTTTATTTCTCCTGTTTTGTTGTTCATTTGCATGTATGTTATTTTATAACATGTATGCAAATAATGCCGAAAGAGATTTCCTATTGATAATATAACCTACACAGCTATCAGATTATATAATATCTAATATAATCTGCATAGCCATCTAATATAATCTGATAGCTCTGTAGATTATATTATCGATATAGCACTTGAAGTTTGTAACATCTGCTGTAAATGATTTAACTGAAAGCATTTTAGGGCTAAAGCCTCATGTTGCATCAAAGTTTACTGATGTACAAGTTAGTGCAAAAGGATCATTTTAGTACACAGTAAACTACTAAAGTAGTTAAAAATTGGGATCGTTTAAGTATACAGCAGACTCTGGATTAACCGGGACACTTCAAGACTCCAAATAAAAAAAAAAAAAAAAAAAATCAACCAGAAATCAAAAATTTTCAAGTAATGACTAGAATAGGTATAAACAGATACTTTGCAAATCATAAATAAGTGACAAGCGGCATTATAAGTCGTCATTGGGATATTAGTGTACCTATTATCTTGCAATCCCCGCTGTCTTCACATCCGCCGCTGGCGCCTCCATAGCCAGGTGGGCAGGAGCAGCAGTGCGTAGCACACACTTCTTGATTAGACCGGGGTTCGAGCCAGTGACCACCAAATATGGAGGATGCGGAAAGATCAGGGAACGACCACCGCATATCCCCGGAACAATATGGCCTTAGTTGCTAATGCTTCTAAAAACCAAACAACAACATCCGCCGCTCAAAAAAAAAGAGAGAGACCAAATGTTTAGTTTGTTTTAGTGCATCGCGTCGTTTGTTGTGTTCCGTTGCAGTGCAAAAGAAAACTTTGTTTCGTTATTTATGTCAGGGATGTCGGAATTTTTTTTATAGTAAATTTTTTTTGTTTAGAAATTGCGAAAATGATGGGCAAATGCAAAAGAGTTGCGTTTTCAGTTAAACAAAAACTTGAAATTATTCAAAAGTTTGAAAATGGTGCATTTGTTAAATCTCTAAGGAATCATTATAATAAGGATGTATCAAAAATTAACAAGTATCGTGCGGAATTCAGATTTGTCTATAATAATATAGTAGCAATATGTTATTAGTGATTCCCGAGTTACGTAAAACTCGACAAAGTAAGAAGTTCTAGAATGTAACAAAATGTAACAGGAACAAAACAACCACATATGTAACAAAATATGTTGGGATTCTGTTTATACACTTTCTGGTTGCCATACTAAAAGAAAACTAACACACAATGAGAGCTCACTACGCGAGTTTTACAGGAGTACTGTGACCGCATAAGGGATGTGCCACTTATATAGACTGTGGTTGAGTGAACTGTACAAACAAGTGAGTGCATGCTCAGGCAAGTTTACCCGTAACTACACACAGGAGTCTTCCAGACTCCACTCGGAAAATAAAATTCTGGGAATCACAGATGGGCTGGACGAGCGGGGTGGGGGCCGTCTACCTTCCTGGGTTAAGGTCGGCTACCTTGCAGTATAATCTTGCAGTGTGTGTAGTTACATGTTAAACATGCATAATCTGTTGTATTTGAGGCAGATATTTAATACTGATTAGGAATATAGGGGTATAAAACTTGTAAACCATTGCAAAAATTATAGTTATGTACACATTTGTGTATAATACCTAGGTAATATTTTGTTAATGAATTGTGAAAAATCGTTACATGATAGAAACAAATGGACTTCGGTTTGTTTACTGGTACACTTTAAACCAGTGTTATCAAGAACATGCCATATTGTGAAAAATGCATTTGGTTGGTTGGTGTCAGTGTTCAGAATATTTCTTGTCATTAGCAGTTTGAAACTTCTACAGCTAAAGGTATTGTGCTTACTTGCATATACCTACACAACTTTTCTAAGAAGAAACTCTGCTTCAAGACATCTGCACAGCCTACTGGGAACAATAGACCAGAAAAACACTGAATCAGTGCTCACCAATAGAAGATGCTTGGAAGAAGGCTATTGAGAATGGCACAAGGATATAAAATATACAAAGAACACTGAGAAAACTGATTAATGATGCTAAAATGATTCAAAATAATTTTGTGAATTATTTTATCCCAGATGAAGGGCATATTTTATTGTCAAATGAAGGATTGAAAAGAAACAATGCATGATGACAATGTCATCATGTGTTGTTTCTTTTCTGGGCCTTAGCTCATCTCCCTTGAGTATAAACGGAAGATATTTATAAGTGAACCAGCTGCAGAAGATCCACTTTTTTTCTTAATTATTTTTATGTTCTTGGCGAAAATAAGACCTTGGGTTTTTAATTTTATTAAGAACTGATCTTAATTTCAAAGTGTATTTAGACCCTAACTGCTGGAGAGTGTCTTGTAATTTTCCTATTTTTATAATTTTTATCAGCAGAATGGCAAAGCATAAGGAACTTTCTGTAGTCTTCTACAAAATTTACAGTTTGTTCTGCACTTTTCTCCCTCATATTGAAATTTCTGGATAGAACAAAAGACTTGGTCCTCAATTATTCATTTGTTGACGTGACGACTAGTGTTACACAACATGTTGCAACATGCTTCCCAATGACACTGGGAAACAGGTGCTTACTTGCACCTAGCCATGTGCACAGGTTTGATGCATGCATCACCATGCCTATAGCTGCATGCCTCATCTTGCATGAAAAGAGGCTGCCTAAATGAGTCTTTCAAGGAATAGTGAAGATCCATACATAATTAAGAAGCAATACAGAAAACTTATATTTTAAATAAAAATTGTGACATGCTAGTTTTAAGCTTGGGTGACTCATAACACGAGGCTACCTATATGACTGTGAACTATTAAGGTTGGCTGCCCTTGGATTTGGACCCATAGGATGCTAAGCTGTTTGCTGCATGCATTATAGTCTCAGTTGCTAATGTGCCAATAAAACCCAAAGCTTTTTGCTGCAGAAGCCAGATTAATAATAGTCTCTACATGGGCATTGCTAGGGAATGTCACACCCAGGTGCCAATTGCAATTTGGCACCCCTTTAAAATTTTCTTCATATGTGTATGTAAGTTTCTGGTGTTCAGGTGCCCCTTGAACATTGGCACTTTGGTGTAGTGCACCCCGTTTCATCCTCAGGATGGCCTGCCCCTGAGTCTGTACAACCCTATGTTTTTTTTTATCGTATCCTTTTCTATTGCCAGAAAATATTTAGCTAGCAGCTTCTTAAACTGTCAGCGTTTGACCACTTGGGATGGAATTTATTCCATTGATCAACAGAAACACTGACCAGATGTAAACTTCCTGAGGTTTGGTCTATTAGTTTTTTTTTTTTTTTTTTTGTGTCAAAGTTGTGGGTTCCACAACTTTAAAACAAACACTTCACAACCTTTATGCACTGCAGTCAGATTTTCTCTAAGATGCCTTGTTCCAAGTTCCTTTCCTAATAACTTTGGATTTCTACTCATGGGGCACCCCTTTGCTATTTGCGTTAGAAGAGTTGCTCTTCTTTGGATTCTCTCAAGAGGAGCAATATCTTCTCTCAAATCCGGTGTCCAAACCTGAGCATATATTGGGGTAGAATTTTTCTCAGCATGGTCTGTGCTTGTTAATAGGAAGACTGCTATTAACAACTCTGGAATATTCTAGAATCATACAAAAAATGTATAAATAGCTGATATTTGAACCATGCTGTTATTGATGTGTTTTATCTTCATGATGAACAGTTTGTTTATTTTGTTCCTCTATTTTTTATTGTTTGACTGTAATAAAGTTAAGGTCTCATTGCTAGCAGAAATGTCCACGTATTAGTCAGCATGAGAGCCGTGGAATCGGAAGGGTTTGCTGGAGATAAGCTGGACTCATGTTCCATCAGTCATGTGGTTAATTCTAAATGTCATGTGCTCTCCTATAGATGCAAAACTGGGTTAAAATTATCTAAAGAATTTGAAGAACAACAGCTGATAGGTCGATGTTGTGAATTAAAACTGGGTGAAGAAGACAATTTGTCTACATCATGAAGCTTTGCTTTTGACAAAATTTGAATTTTTGCAGCATTCATGTTGCAGTCCTTTCCAGAATAAAAATCATTTGGTTAAAAAAAGGTTTACAACCAATTGATTTGTCAATGGCAGACTACCTGAAAGACCTAACAAAAGGTAGACGTAAAACCAGGCCAGAAGCTGTGCCCATCATGCTGAAAAGAGTCTAACAGCTGAAAAGCAGGAACATCAACTTCATCTGGATCAGACCCTGATGATAAAATGCATGTGACTGAAAGCTTGAATACAAGTTTGATGGCTATTGGTATTTCTCCTCTGAAATTTCAGCAAATGGCTAAGAGAGACTCACAAGGCTATGCCAAAAGGAAGGCAAGTCAAGTACAAGTTGTAATTGCCAGTAAAATTGTGTCTGTTGATGGCATGGATCCAAATGACATCATGGAGCCAAGTGCAAGTCATCAGCATGGAAATTGCTTAGATTACAATGAGCTGATGAAAGAATTGAAAGAAAAGTTGATGCTATCAAGTCATTCAGAAATACTTCAAATATTAACACTAGCTCCAGTTAGTTGATCCATAAAGAAAACAATGGAAGAGTTAAGTGTCTCAGAAAGAATTTTAAATAAAGCTAGAAAACTTAAAAGCAGAAGAAGGAATCATGGCCATACCTGGAAAAAAAAAGCTTTCTGAGCAAGTAAAGCAAAAGGTGATGGAATTTTTTGAAGATGATGAATTTAGTCGGATATGCCCTGGAAAGAAAGAAATTACATTTCCATTAGAAATGCAGATGGAATAAAAATGCAAAGCAACTACTACTCAGCAACTTTAAGGAAATGTTTGAGTTATCAAGATAGAAATGGATCTGACATTGGATTTTATAAATTTTGTGAACTTCGACCCAAGGGGCATGTGACAGTTGGTGCACCAGAAACACATTCTGTATGTTTATGCACAATCCATCAAAATGTCAAGTTAATGCTAGCATCAAGTCCTGTTGAATGTGATTACAAGGTTCTCATTGGTAAAACAGTCTGTGATTGGAGTCGAAAGATTGTATGCTTCATCGGTGTGAAAAATATCCAGGAATAGATGAAATAAAAAAGTTTCTAGAGAATATTTTTGAAAACAATGAACCAGAAGATATTATTGAATTCAAGCAATGGATACACACTGACAGAGATACACTGGACACAAAGCAATTAACAACAGAAGATTTTATTGAAGAGTTGAGTACAAAGATATTTAACCTTTCCTGTCATCACTACACTGCTAAACATCAAAGCTACCATTTTAAGTCAACAAAGGAAAGCAAAGCCTAATGACAGGAGAATTGGTCATCTTGATGGATTTTGCAGAAAATTATTCATTTGTTGTGCAAACTGCTGTTCAAGGGTGCCACTAGGAGAATGGCCAGGCTACATTGACATTTATTTGTCATTTATTACAAGGATGTTGAACTTCAGAATATGTTTCTGCATAATCAGTGACTCCCTTCGACATGATACAATTGCAGTGCATGTTTTGCTAACCAACTTAATTGAATATTTGAAGAGTTTCATGACAGAAATCAGGCACATTTACTACTTCACTGATGGTTCTGCAGTTCAATACAAGAATTTCAACAATTTTATTAACTTTTGTCATCATCAGAAGGATTTTGATATCAGTGCTGAATGGAATTTCTTTGGCACTAGCCATGGCAAGTCACCATGTGTTGGAATTGGTGGAGCAATAAAACGATTGGCAGCACGTGCAAGTCTCCAATGCCCAATTGAAAACCAAATCTTGACACCAAGAAATATGTTTGAATTTTGTGACAAGCATGTGACTGGAATAAAATTCTGTTTTGTTTCTAAAGAGGAAATTGAGCAAGTAAGGCCATTTCAAGAGAAAAGAGTCATACTATTGCTGGAACAAAAGAAAATCATCACTTTATTCCTGTTGATGCAAGACAGATTCATGTTTGCAGAGTATCAAATGACACACCATCATTTATAGCTCATGTAGTGAAACCAATATTCAATTTGTGCCAATTGTTAATTTACAACCTGGCCAATACATTGCCTGTATTTATGACAATAATTGGTGAATTGGAAATATTTGTGAAATTTCATTTGAAGAACATGATGTATTGGTAAATTTCATGCATCCTCATTGAGCAGCTTGTTCATTTCACTGGCCTGCTAGACACGATGTCTGCTCTGGATTCCTGAACAACAAATTATTGCCAATCTTCCAGGTCCAAAAACAACAACGGGACGACAATATAGCGTACCTGAAGTAGTAATATCAGCCATCAATGAAAAATTCCAGTCCATTACGAAGCAGTGATTCAATATCTTCACACTCACTTGCTTATTTCAAATTGTATTGTGTTTTAAATAAATTCTGTTGCAGTTATAACTTCTATCAAGCTTAGAAACCAATAGAACATCATCTTTGTTCTTGGAATCCTGAATAAAGACCACTTTTCAGGCTTGGAAACTTGCACTAAAGAAACCCATGCAATTTCTTTTCTTGCCATTTGCATCCCCATTGTAAAAAATACAGATCTTTTTGTGCATTGGCAGTATATTCTTTCTCCTTAAACCAAAGGGCAGGGTAATTGCAGAAAATTTCACTCTTGTAAATGCAATAGTTCTGTCCTTATTGAGATGTGAAACTTCACCATCAAATAAGTATGCAAATATTATGTTGAAAATATAAAATGTTTAAGGCCATTTTTTAGGCCTTAAGTAGAAAGACACAAAACTGAAAAACCGTGATTCTTGTTGCTTAAAACCTGCTCTTTCCAATGGTGGCAAAATGAGAGAATTGAAGGTGTCCCACATTAAGATATTTTCCCCTAAAGATAGATCAAATTTTGACTTCCAAATTTTGTCCATCTTTGAAGGAAAATATCTCAGCCAGCAAACAAGTATATGAGCTCATATTTAGTTAGACTTAATTCATGCAGATGTTAAATGGAATGCCCAAAGAAGAAGGTACCAAAGGTTTTTATTTCAAAGTTATGACTTTCAAACTTCTTGCTTAAATTTGTTGCAACAAATTTCTGGTGCCAGTTTTAGACTGCATTGTTAAAAAATGTGAAGGTTTTTGAGCCTGGACGCCAAACGTTTTGCATTCTCTGCCAAAAGTTGACTATGTATACCAAGTTTCAGAGCACACTTCTCAATGTTGTGCAACAGTAACACTTAAAACTTTGAAATTTTTTGTGATTTGCTCTGCATAACACAAGTGACCTCCACAAAAAAGGTGCTGGTGCCTCAAGCATACTATATTTTGAACTGAATTTTTGCACAGCTTCTTTAGAAACCTGTTTAAACATCTACACCAAGTTTCAACAAAATTGAAGATGGTCGAGCAGGTACCACTTCACATGGAATCACCCAGATTTGAAATTGTGCATCTCATTCCTAGCATCATCAATGTATCTCATTCCCATGCATTTTTCTAGCAGGGATAAGGAGGTGATTATCCCCTTGTATAAACCAATGGTCAGGCCACACACATTGAGTACTGTATACAGGTCTGGAGGCCTCATTTTAAGAAGGATGAAGAGCTGTTGAAATGAGTAAAGAGAAGGACAACAAGATTAGTGAATGGAACAAAGGGTTGCCCTTACAAAGAAAGGCTTAAGTTTTGCAAATTACAGTGTCTGGAGACTAGGCACCTGTGAGGTAATCTGATTGAGGTGTATAAAGCCTTGAATGGTTTGAGCATGCTCAATGCTGATGGGATTCTTCCTCTTGCTCAGAATAATCGCCTGAGAGGACATAAATTCAAATTGAGGAAAGACGGTTGTAGGATAGATGTGTGGAAGTTTGCCTTTAGCCAGCAGGTGGTTGATTGCTGGAACAAACTTCCATCTGTTGTAGAAGTTGATAGCTTAAATAGATTCAAGTCAGAACTTGACAAACATTTGGAGCGAGTGATGGGTGAAATAAGGGTTTTTTTTTTCTGGCTGATTCTATATAAGCTTGCTTTCTTGCATCATGTTCCTTTTCTAATGTGATATTGACTCCACATGTGGATCAGTCCTGTGAGTTTCCTAATGAAGCAGTATGTATGGAATGCAGAAGTACACACACACATTTCATTGGACCATGGTTCAAGCCCATATGACTGCTGTATACACTTAAGTAATTGTAAAAAGGGTTAATTGTAAACTTGTCTGAACTGTGGTTGTGCTGAAGTATAAAGATAACATTTATTTATTTTTTTAAGGACATGAATCTGTTGATTAAGCCTTACATCATGGAACTTTTGAACTTGTTTGTGAAATCACTGAAAAGCTAAAGTGATTTCAGTCCTAGTTGTAATGCAACAAAATGGTGTTTTGAGGCTAGTTCATTACTAAAAATTAAAGCCTATTTTCTGTGATCTCCAGCACTTCATGGACTTAGCTAAACCTCAAGATATGAATAATCATTACCTTTGTTTATGTTCCTGGAAGGTGCATCGTGTGAAGGGCAACTGATTAAGTCTAGATGTGATTATGCGGATTGCATTAGTGAATTAAAGTTTTTTGGTTTATAAAATAATAATTATTAGGTTTATTAGTATTGTAATTTTTGCCATTCCTGGATTTTCACTGTTGTAAATATTACCACGTTCAATTAAAATGTTGCTCTGGGTTTGCATGATTTTAGTAAATTTGTGGTTTTGTTGTACACAGGTATTTTTGGATACAGTGTTCATAAATTGGCTGTTAACACATCCAAGGTAAGTTTTATTGACATTAATGATACTTTAGTTTTAAATTTAATACATATTTTAATTTTACTTGATTTTGTTTGTGGACAGCCAGTGGCGAAGCTTGCCCAAATATATGTGAAGTGCTTGTAATTAGGTGCGGGAAATAATTGTCATAAATGAGCAAGTGCCTTGCATGCATCACACAAAATACAGAATATGCACATTATATATTAAGGAACAATTGATTTCTAATTTAATTTAAAAGCTTGTACATTTTATGATGAAGCAGGGATGAAGATATCAAAGTAGGTATTATTTAAGGTATATCTGATAATGTGAATAGATTTACACCTGAGTAGTGTAAAGGGAGTAGAAGACCTCTTTATAGGAAACAAAAAATAAATATGAAAGGAAAAAGGAGGAATCAATTCTTAAACTGGTATGAATGGCAAATAAATTATGCATTAATTAGTTAGATGAAAGAGATAGTCAAATCCTAGAACATAATTATGAGTAATTATTATATAGATTTTTACATCTTTACAGGCCTGAGCTGCAAAATTACATTGGGGTCCCTTGTAGTTTTGGGTATTTTAGATTTTAAAAAAATCAGTATATGAAAAAATTTTAACTTCATAATTGATAACATAAAAATACTACCCCTACTCATGTTTATATCAGGTAACATATTCACAAAAGTAAGAAAAAAAAAAAAAAAATTGCAGATAGTAGAATTAATAGAAATAATTTAAGATAATGGAAATAACTTAAGATAATAGAAATAACATTCAAATCAAAAATAAGGTAAAATTGCATGCAAGAATTGATAATGTAAACAATAATATAATTATTGTTTACAGAGCAGAAAGAAAATATTGTACCAATCGCATGTAAAAAAATAAAAATTAAATAATCATAAATAAGGCATTATTACTCACCTATCATAAAAAAGTCTTATTACTCACCTATACAAAGGACAGGAAAAAATATACATATATTTTTTTTCTGCCCTTTGTCTCATATCATCATAATTTATCAAGTATGTTGATTCTGTTTCACTAAATAATAAGGATAATTTGATTTTTTTTTTTTTTTTATTAAATTATTTCTTCAAATAATTCTTGATCCTTTCTAATACTGAAAATGACTGTTCTCCACTCTGTTTGATTAATAAGATTACTATCTTATAAAAGTTTACTACTTTCTAATATATTTATTTTAGAGTCCTAAAGAGTTTTTGCTTGCTGCATTTAAGCATTGTTGCATCAAGGAATTAATTGTGGAATTTATTATGCTTTTCATACCAACTAAGAAATACTGCTCACGGTTTAGCATTAGCAAAGGCATACGATGCAAGAAAGCAAGCTTATATAACATCAGCCAAAAAAAAAAAAAAAACCCTTATTTCACCCATCCACTCACTCAAAATGTTTGTCAAGTTCTGCCTTGAATCTATTTAAGCTATCAACTTCTACAACGACAGATGGAAGTTTGTTCCAGCAATCAACCATCCACTGGCTAAAGGCAAACTTCCGCACATCTATCCCTCAACCATCTTTCCTCAATTTGAATGTATGCCCTCTCAGGCGATTATTCTGAGCAAGAGGAAGAATCTCATCCGCATTGAGCATACTCAAACCATTCAAGGCTTTATACACCTCAATCAGATCACCTCGCAGGTGCCTAGTCTCCAGACACTGTGATTTGCAAAACTTAAGCCTTTCTTTGTAAGGGCAACCCTTTGTTCCATTCATTAATCTTGTTGCTCTTCTCTGTACTCGTTCCAATAGCTCTACATCCTTCTTAAAATGAAGCCTCCAGACCTGTATACAGTACTCAAGGTATGGCCTGACCATTGTCTTATACAAGGGGATAATCACCTCCTTACCCCTGCTAGAAAAATTTTTGTATATCATTGACAAGACACCATGAGCTACTCTTGCAGACCATCTGCACTGCTCAGAAACTTCATATCTGCCTGCACACTTACCCCCAGGTCCTTTTCATTCACTACCACTGTCAGTGTGTTACCACAGAGTTGATACATCACTATGGGATTACTGCTTCCCATATGCCCCTCGACGTGGGCACCTGTACGGGTGAGGGGACCTCCCAGTGACGCTGCTGGTTTTCCAGACTAGCATCACTGGGATCTAACGCCCATACCTTGGTTCCAGGGTTACATCGTTGGAATCCGGCGTGTGCAGCCGTGCGCCGCGACCCGTGGAAGCGGAAAGGGGGATCCTGGTGGTTGAGGGGCCCAGCTTAAATACACCACTTTGGCCCCTGCTTCGACGAGACGGGTGGTCCCGGACCGGCTCGACTGGGATCAATCGGCGGGTGGTTTTATACTGCTAGGGTCAACTGCGTTCCAATAAGTCTCCCTCCCTATGGTCCTGGGACGGGATAAAGATTTATTGGTAACGTGGGTATGGTGTTCTAAGCGAACTCGGCGTCCCATTCGTGTACGCAGTACCTGCTAGTTCACGAGTGGGCGCCCCCTCGTAGGGCTCCGTGGTGGGTGAGGTACTTAGGCATCAGACATTTTTTCTTTACTCTCATGAGTAATTTAAATCCTTCTTCTGGGGCCCCAACAAGGCCCCTACCTAACCGATCAGATGAGAATGACACCAATTCTGCCAAAAGAGCCAGAACTGAGGATAAACGACCATCTATTACACCGCTTTTCCTCATACTCCATTCTACCGGAGAGCAGTCAATTGGGAAGATGTCACCCTTCTTTATCCAGAAAGGATTAGAAGGGCTGGCAGGATCACCAAAATCTGTAAAACGGCTGCGTTCTGGCGATCTTTTAATCGAAGCTTCCAGTGCAAAGCAAGCAGAAAGAATCCTGAATGCGACATCCATAGGGGGAATACCAATCAGTGTAACACCCCACAAAACTTTGAACTCTTCACGAGGAGTCATTTCAGAGTGGGATCTTCTTCATGTCTCTGAGGAAGAGATCTGCTCTGAACTAAAAGACCAAGGAGTGACGGCTGTCAAGAGAATATCAATGCGGAAGGATGGGAATCTCGTCCCTACCCGAGTTCTCATCATAACATTTAACACCCCACGGCCTCCAAGTTCCATCAAGGCAGGCTATTTAAACTGCCCAGTGCGGCTTTACATCCCAAACCCACTGAGGTGCTTTAAATGCCAAAAATACGGCCATTCACAAACGGCTTGTCGTGGTAACCCTGCCTGTGCTCGATGTGGTTCAAAAGATCACGAGAGCAAGGAATGTTCAGCTTCTAAACCGATCTGTATAAATTGCCAAGGAGAGCACCCTGCTTACTCCAGAGCATGCCAGCGGTGGAAGGATGAAAAAGAGATCCAAAAACTAAAAACAGAGCTGAATATCTCCTACCCAGAGGCCAGAAGACGCATGCAACCAATAAATAGCGGGAAACCTTCATATGCCCAGAAGGTTTCTGCGAAGTGCACTATCGGTACACAAACAGAGATGACTGTACCACCAAAAGAGTCATTCACTCCGATTGCACGCTATTTATTGAGTTCACAAAAGCCCACCAAAAAAACACAGTCAGCTGCCACTCCTATATCCGTACCTCCGAGTGCTCCACCACTACCAAAACCAAGTGGTAAAGAGCTAACAGATAAAACAGATAAAA
This sequence comes from Mastigoproctus giganteus, assembly GCF_048544385.1. NCBI lineage: Eukaryota > Metazoa > Arthropoda > Arachnida > Uropygi > Thelyphonidae > Mastigoproctus > Mastigoproctus giganteus. The sequence goes on along the minus strand of NC_143580.1, from coordinate 118,556,679 downwards.
CAGAAACAATGGATGTCGAGCACAAGGAGGTACCGGATGAATCAGTCTTGGAACTCTTCGCGGAGGAAGAAATGGACACGGGACAGCGTCCATTCTTCCCCAAAAAAGATAAAGCCAAGACTGATAAAATTAAGCCCTCAGCAGTTCGGAAGCCGCCTGATGGACCCACCAAGCCAAAATAATGGCTAAATTCCTACAATGGAATTGTCGTGGATTCCGGCGAAATACTGATGACATCAAGGCCCTCCTGCAAAAGCACGAGCCAGTTTGCTTTTGCTTGCAGGAGACGTATCTAAAAGCAAACGATGATCCCACCATGCATAACATCACAATCTTTCGTAAGGATAGAATTGCGGATGGTCCTGCTCATGGAGGAGTGGCTATCCTTGTGAGTAATCAGACCCCAGTTCAGCCCTTGCTAATTACAACCAGCATAGAGGCTGTTGCAATTCGCCTTACAGTGGGTTTTCTATTAACGGTCTGCTCTATTTATTTGCCACCTGGGACTGACATCTCCCAGGAAGCCCTTGATGATCTTGTAACGCAGTTGCCGCCCCCTTTCTTATTTCTTGGGGATTTTAATGGACATAACACCCTGTGGGGTAGTGCTATCATCAATGGAAGGGGACGGGTCATAGAGCGTATGCTCAATGACAATGCCCTTTCCCTTGTAAATACTGGAACAAACACCTTCTTCCACATGCCTACCCGTACGTTTTCTGCCATTGATCTCTCTATCTGCTCCCCTTCTCTACTCCCTTCACTCACTTGGGAAGTGGAGGAGAATCTATACGGAAGTGATCACTTCCCTGTGATAACCTTGTTACACAGTGGGAGACCATGTCTTCCTTTTAGGTTACCACGGTGGAAGTTTGATCAGGCTGACTGGAATGCCTTCCAACATCAGGCAAATTTTGACCTCAGTACAGTCAGTCAGGAGCCTATCAATGATGCAGTTAAGTACATCACAGAAATTATTGTCCAAGCAGCTGCGAAAGCTGTTCCAAAAACATCTGACCGGTTTCCACCATTTCCCAAACCTTGGTGGAATTCACAATGCACAGCAGCAAAAAAGGCCCAAAACAAAGCGTGGGGGATATTCCGTCGATATCCTACCACTGCTAATCTAATAGCCTTCAAGCGCACACGAGCCAAAGCACGCTACATTCGCCGTCAGAGTCAAAAGGAATCATGGATCCGTTTTACATCATCTATTAACCAGGCTACCAATTCTAAGGTAGTCTGGGATAAAATCCGGAAAATGAAGGGAAAATATACATCCCACCCTTCTTCAATCCTAGATTATAATGGATGCGCTATTGCAGATCCAACTGCAATAGCCAATGCTCTTGGGGAAACATTCTCTAACATCTCTGCAACAGCTTCGTATTCCCCAGAGTTCCTGGTCCTGAAACATAAACTGGAAAGAGAAGCACTTAATTTTAAGTCCAAGGGCCTCTATCCCTACAACGGGGATTTTACTATTCAGGAACTTAAAAGAGCCCTCGCTCTTTCCAAAGCAAGTGCTGTTGGACCAGATGGCATCCATTATGACATGATTAAACATCTTTCACCAAAATCTATGGATTGTCTGCTCCTTCTGTATAACAGAATCTTTATCGAAGGGCAGTTTCCGGATTCCTGGCGCAAGGCAATCGTTCTTGCCTTTGCTAAGCCAGGAAAGGATCCAAAAGTCACTACCAATTATCGTCCTATTGCTCTGACTAGCTGTCTGTGCAAAATCCTGGAGAGAATGGTCAATTCTCGATTAATTTGGTACTTAGAATCAAATGACCTTCTCTCCAATATCCAGTGCGGCTTCCGAAGGAACCGGTCCACTTTGGACCATCTTATTAGACTGGAAACATCCATCCGGGATGCTTTCCTAAAACGCGAACACTTGGTGTCGGTGTTCTTTGACATGGAGAAAGCGTATGACACAACTTGGAGATTTGGCATCTTAAAAGATCTGCATAGCCTTGGTCTTAGGGGACGACTCCCCATTTTTATTAAAAACTTTTTAGACAATCGATCTTTCCAAGTTCGTGTGGGATCCTCACTCTCTCGTTCCTTTAGCCAAGAGGAGGGAGTACCACAGGGATCAGTTTTAAGTGTCACGCTTTTCGCCATCAAAGTAAATTCCATCACAGAACAACTTCCTCCAACCGTAAACAGTGCCCTCTATGTTGATGACTTTAGCATTTTTTGTCAGTCATGCAACATGAGGGTTATTGAAAGACAACTGCAAAAAGCCATTGATCGCCTTAATTCCTGGGCACTTGCTAATGGCTTCAGGTTCTCGCCGGAGAAGACCGTTTGCGTGCACTTTTGTCGCAAGCGTAATCTTCATCCTGAACCTGAATTAAGGCTCGGACATAATGCTATTCCAGTGGCGGCGGATACAAAAGTTTTGGGACTCGTATTTGATAAAAAGTTAACCTTTCTGGATCACATCCGTCAACTCCGCACAAGGTGCACAAGAGGGCTGAATATTCTGCGCTCTCTTTCCTCTACATCTTGGGGTGCGGATCGATGCACCCTACTACGCATCTACCGTGCACTTGTACGATCCAGACTTGATTACGGGTCCCTGGTATACAATTCGGCCAGAGACAGTGTACTTCGTTGGCTGGACCCTGTCCATCATCAGGCCCTCCGTATAGCTACTGGAGCATTTCGAACATCTCCTGTCCAGAGCTTATACGTCGAAGCAAACGAACCGCCGTTATCGCTTCGACGTAAGCAATTGTCTCTAAACTACGCTCTAAAACTAAAATCCTTGCCAGACCATCCTACGTGGCTATCCGTTTTCGAGCCACGATGGGAAAATTTGTACAACACTCGAAAGACGGCCAATCGTTCTTTTGGTATTCGTCTCCAAGAGCTACTCAAAGAACTTAATATCAAGGTAGACAAAGTTGCTCAAACACCGAAGCAACCCCTTCCACCCTGGCATGCTCATGTTCCGGCATGTGACTTGTCCCTTAGAAATTGGGGAAAGTCGGACACTCCATCGTCTGTCTACCTGCAGCTTTATTCAGCACACCGAGCTGAATATTCTGACTTCGCGCCAGTTTACACAGACGGCTCGAAGTCGGAATCATATGTGGGATCTGCTGCTGTCTTTACAGACAGCATTACATCAGAGCAGATTCCCTCTGAATGCAGCATATTTACTGCAGAGCTGCACGCAATAGAGTTAGCCTTGGATCACATTAGTGAATGCCAACACCAACGGTTCATTTTATATTCTGACTCTCTCAGCGTGTTACAGGCTTTAATAACCGTGAAATATAATTCTCATCCAGTTCTGTCTAGCATTCAGCAGAAGATTCACTTCCTCCATGAACGTGAATATGACATCCGCTTCTGCTGGATTCCTAGCCACATTGGGATTAAGGGAAATGATTTGGCTGACGCCGCAGCCAAATCAGCAATTCCAAATAATAACCGTTGCCTGTCAGTCCCCTATACAGACTACAGGCAAACAATACAGCAAAAGATACATTCCCAATGGCAGGATTTGTGGAATAGACAGACTGGGAATAAACTATATTGTATAAAGCCTGTAATTGAACCGTGGCAGTCTAGTCTGCGCAGGAATCGTAAGGAGGAAGTTGTTCTTGCCCGGACCCGCATCGGACATAGTCATTTGACTCATTCGTTTTTGCTGAGGGCTGATGACCCTCCTATGTGTGTGTCCTGTGGTACAACTTTAACTATCAGACACCTTTTAATTGACTGTCCAGATTTTAGCAATATCCGTTTTACCGCTTTTAACCATCTGACTGAGCCGTATACACTCAGTCAGATTTTATCTGACAATGACAATGTGTCTGCTGTTTTTAGCTATTTTAAATTAATAAAAGTTTTTAATTGTATTTAATTTATGCTTTTGTTACATTATTATATATTTCGACATGGTGCCCTTACTAATTAGGTCACCGAGAATTTAAACTTTTTAAATATTACCTAGTCTTGGCGCATTATGGCCACAGCTGCCAATGCGCCATAAAAAACCAAACCAATCAATCAATCAAGCTTCCCATATGCAGTATTTTACATTTGTCAAAATGTTAAACTTCATTTGCCACCTCTCAGCCCATCTGCTCAACTTTTCTAGATCTTTTCTATTGCAGCAGTGTACTGTCAATAGTGTCATTAACAACTCTGCCAACCTTTGTATCATCTGCAAACTTGGACATTAAGCCTGATATACCATCATCAATATCATTTATAAATACAGAAAACAACAATGGACCCAACACTGAACCCTGAGGGACTCCACTAATAACATTAGTCCACGAAGAGGAGTGTCCATTGATTACCACTCTGTCTTTTCCCACTCAACCGTCCCTTTATCCATAGCAGCCATTTGCCTCCAATGCTACACTGCTCCAATTTGTGCAGCAGTCTTCCATGTGCAACAGTATCAAAGGCTTTTCCAAGATCCAGATATATGATATCAAAGTTATTCTTTGCATCCTGTTCCTTTGTGACTACATCATAGCATCCGATCAAATTAGTCAGACAAGATTTCCCCTTACAAACCCATGCTGTGTCTGAGCTATAACTGAAGTCTTGTCTAGATGCTTCTTTAACCAGTGCCTCCATTAATTTCTCTGGAAATTCTGACATCCATTTAGGCCTAAATGGATGTCAGATGAACTGATGAGACTTGTGGCAGAGAAGAAATATGCATGGGATCCATAAAAATTATTAGGTGACACAGAAGCTTATGGTAGGTATCAGCTAGTTTGTAATCAAGTCACAAAGTAGGTTAGGCAAACGAAGGTAGTTTATGAGAAATCTTTGGCAAAGGATGCAAAGAAACACAGCAAAGACTTCTTTACTTATATCAACTCTAGAAGGAAGGGAATCAATCAGTTTTGTCCACTTGATATCAATGGTTCGACTGTAGATGATCTTGCTCAGATAGCTGAGAAATTGATTGTTTTGCATTTACATTCTTACATGAGGAATTCTATAGAGAAGTGGAGGACAGAAGCGTAATAAACTCTAACAGGGAGCTAAATGATTTTGTAACAAATGACAGCAAAATGGAGGAGAAATTGAAGTTAAGACACACGGGTGGATGGGATCTATCCAGTTATATTAAAGGAGACAGCAAAGAAAGCAAACCCTGAGCCATAATTATGCGAGCACCCTTGGGCTCAGGGAAGGTCCTCACAGACTAGAAATGTGCAAATGTATCTCCAGTTCACAAAGGGGAATCTAAGGGTGACACGAGTAAGTAAATATGTCATGGCCTAAGTGACAGAAAAAGTTATACACGGAGAACATTTGTTCTAACTGCAGATAATTCTGACCCTTAGAGTTCATCACCTCCGGAACTTCTGTTCGGGGAAAAATAATGCATGGGTTTGTTAAGGAAAAGTCCTGTCTGACATATTTGATTAGGTACTACGATGTGGTCACAAAGGAACTGGATGCAAAAAATAATTTTGATATCATATACTTGGATTTCAACAAAGCTTTTGATACTGTTGCACGTGTAAGACTGCTGTACAAATTGGATCAGTATGGCATTAACGGCAAGTTGCTGCCATATATAAAAGGATGGTTGAGTGGGAGAAGACAGAGTGGTAACCAGTGGACACTGCTCTTTGTGAATCAGTGTTATTAGTAGAGTCCCCCAGGGGTTGGTGTTGGGCCCATTGTTTTACATATTTATCAATGATATTGATGAAGGTATATCTGGCTAGATATTGAAGTTTGGAGATGGCACAAAGGTTGGTAAGGTTTTTAATGACAGTATGCTACTGCAACAGGACCTTGAAAAGTTGGGCAGATGAGCTGAGAAGTGGCAACTGAAGTTTAACATTGACAAATACAAGGTACTGCATATGAGTAGCAGTAACCCTTGAGAAATGTACTACATTCAGAGGGTAGTGGAGAATGAAAAAGACCTGGGGGTAATTGTGCAGTCGGATATGAAGTTTTCTGATCAGTGCAGATAAGCCGCCAGAGCAGGTCATGGGGGTCCTGTGAATGATATACAGGAATTTTGCTGGCAGGGATAAGTAGGTGATTATCCCTTTGTATAAGGCAATGGTCAGGTCACACCTTGAGTACTGTGTACAGTTCTGAAGATAGTTGCTAGAACAAGTACACAGAAGGACAACAAGATTGGTAAGGGGAACAAAGGTGTGCTCTTACGAAGAAAGGCTTAAATTCTGCAAATTGCAGCGTCTGAAGACTAGGCACCCGTGAGGTGATCTAATTGAGGTGTATGAGGCCTTGAATGGTTTGAGCAGACTCGATCATGATGGGATTCTTCCTCATGCCCAGATTATGAACCTGAGGGGGCATCAGCGGAAATTTGGATTTAGCCAGCGGGTAGTTGATTGCTGGAATAAACTTTCATATATTGTTGTGGAAGTTAGCTTACATAAATTCAAGGAAGAACTAGACAAATGTTTGGAGTGAATGGAAGGGTGAAATGAGAATTTTTTTTTTTTTTTTTTTGTGATAATCCATAAGCTTGCTTTCTTGCATTATATGCATCTACAAATGCTAATGGTAATCTTTTTAATATTCTGTCCCACATTATTTTCAGTAATTCAGTTTCAAAGAATAATTTTTATGTTAAGGAAGATAGATCTCAAACTGTAAAATATAATATTATACGTATATTTTATATTTAAAATATTTTCCTTCTTAGAAAATTTTAAAAACTGTATAACTTCATCTTTAAATTTATTGGCATCAGTATCATTTCTGTAAGTGTTTATTAATTTTTCAATATTCTCATTAAATTCATTTTTATTCATTTCATTTTTTAAAAAATATATTAAATATGTTTAGTATGTCACAGTATACACAGTATTTCACAGTTTGATGCTTAATTTTAGTAATAAGTTTATCACAAATGTTAATACTATTAGCAGTAAACATTTCTTTTTTCCACTTAAAGCAGTGATGAGCTATAGTGGGCTTGCAAAGGCCCATTGTTATTTTTTTTTTTGAAAATCTGCGAGCCCATTGTTGAAAACGATCATTTATATTACAAATGAACTGAATTCAATTGAGGAGCCAGAACTACAGTGGGGCGATCAGGGCCCCATCCCCTACCACTTTACTGGTGCAATCAACCAGTTACGCATTTTAAAATTGCTTCATTTTTGATTTAATTACAATTGGACCTCTGTTTTACGAACTTCTTTATAGCATATTATTTTTAAATTCCCCTTGGTAATTACATTTAAAATAGTTTTCATAGAATGAAGAATTTCCATGTGATGAATGGTTTATGAGAAACTTTTTATTATTTTTATTACTAGCCATATAGTGCAAGGAAGCCTGAGGCTTATGGTGCACCAGCTAAAAAAAAAATTTCCGAGTTACTCTGAGAGAGAGAGAGAGAGAGAGAGAGAAGAATGATGATATCTAGCTCAGGATCCTGGGTGTGCCAAGCCCATACTCACCAGATGTGAGCCCCTGGGGTCACTTTGTACACATTGTTCCCACCTTTAGGCAGTTAGAAAGCACAAATTATCGTTCTGCAATATTAGTGGTGCCCGTAAAACCAGTGCAGCCACTTATCCCACGGCGTCTCCGTAGCCAGGTGGGAAGGAGCAGCAGTGCGTACCACACGCTTCTTGATTAGACCGGGGTTCGAGCCCGTCACCACCAAATAGGGAAGATGCGGAAAGGTCAGGGAATGACCACCGCATATTCCGGAGCAATATGGCCTTAGTTGCTAATGCTCCTAAAAACCAAACAACAACAACAACAACAACTTATCCCACATATCGAAGTCACGCTAGTCAATATGCTTTCCGTAGCCAGGTGTATTTCCGACACAGAAAATAGCCTTTGGTCAACCTGTGTTTTGGTTTCCCTTTACTCTGGCAAGCAGTCATCTGTTTTTTTTTTTTTTCGGAGAAGTGAGTGATCCACGCCTTTCAGTAAATTTCTCCTGTCTATGTTTATGTGGTCACAGTAGCTGAATATCCAAGTAATTCTGACACTTTGGACAATATTCAAAGAACTAGTGACAGTAACGATGTCGAGGAGGAGGAAAATGAGGGCAGCTAAGATATTAATACACTTTCTGAAGATGAAATGCTGGCAGATTTTGAAACTGCATCGAGGCCTTCACTGTGAAGAAAGTTTTCCAAAATATGTCATACAGGCAATAATTAAAAAAAAAAAAAAACAACCCTGTATCACCAGTCTCCAAAAAACCAGTGTGATTTAAGGATAATTGCTAAAGAATTTGATGTGGAAATTATAAAGGTCGGTCATGTGTTCGGGACACGATGGGCAAGCTTGTAGCTTGCGGATGGCAATTGCAGTTTGGAGGAATTATCCTGCTTTGTGCAAACATTCTGAATTAGAAGTTAAACGTTTGGGATTGTAAACCAACTTTTAAATCTGGAATTTCTTAACACTAATACTCAACATCTTGCAGGCACTCTCTTACCTTTCAGAAGCTTTACAAAGTTGCAGCACACTATAGTAGAAAGGTAAATTAATTATTTGAACTATCAATGCTATTGCTAATTTGAAGAATTCTGAAGGAAATTATGAAGCTAATTTGAGAGCATGAAAGAATCGAAAGAATTTTAAGGAATGAAAGTCGAAAGTAAGAACACATCTAAAAAATTACCTCATGACAAGTTATTAAACTGCATTGTTTTATCCGTAAAGGATCAGTTATTAATGCAGAAGAGGATAGATGTGCGGAAATTTGCCTTTAGCCAGTGGGTAGTTGGTTGGTGGAACAGACTTCCATCCCTTGTTGTGGAAGTTGATAGCCTAAATAAATTTAAGGCTCAGCTAGACAGGTATTTCGAACGAACAGAGGGGTGAAATGGGAGTGGGCTTTTTTTTTTTTTGGCTGATGCTGCATAAGCTTGCTTTCTTGCATCATATGCCTCTACTAATGCTAATAAGGCTAAAAAAAAAAAAAAAAAAAGAGTAATTTTAAATTAAAGAAAATAATGATATCATTGATGATGAGGAATTGAAAGAAATTTTAAACTTATGCTACGTGGAATATGGAAGAACTTTCGTCTCAATGGCAAGAGGCATGAAAAACGAATAAGAAATTCAAGTTTTCTAATAAAATATGAAATAAAAATGAGTGAGTTTAAAGATTTTGTCAAAGGCAGTTTATCTTTAAAATAGAGTGAAATTCCCTTTTCAATTAAAAAAGCCAGAAATATCCTTTAAACCATTGCTTTCAGTGTAATGAATAATATTGTAACAATAAAAAGAACATCTTTGACAATTAAACTTGTTTTAGATATACAGCAGGCCCTCGTTATGATGCAGTTCAATTTATGCTGATTCTGTAACACTGTTCTTATATCATAACCCATATCTCATTATAATGCTGTCACAGTTCACTATAATGCTATTTTTTACCAGTGTACAGATTGAATTTTTGGAATGTGTAATGAAACTTTTCATCTGTAGTCGATAGCTTGATAATGAATAACAAAACAGCATTAAAACATCTCCCACGCCGATTTGAGAAATTCTCCCACTCCGATTTGAGAAATTCTCCCATGCTCAGTGAAATTTTCTCCCATGCTAATTTAATTGTAGTACAGTGACTTGTTACGTAGTGCTGAGATCAACATTTTAAAAAATTATCAAGTATATTGCTTGTAATATTTGCATTATAGGCATTTATCTGGAGTCTAGTTTTTGCACAATATATTTCCCGTCTCACTGACAATAATTAGCTCCTGTGGGACCAGCGCATTCTGCCCTGAAGGTTGCTCCTGTGATGCCTGATGCACAAGAATGAGCTCTAGCATTGAGTTGGGAAGCTGAGAGTTTGTTGGGCCCCCATTTCAATTCCTTTGAGGGCATCTACCCTACTCTTCAAACTCTCATAGATGCTCATTGGAACACTTCTCTAAGCACATTATTAGTGAGTGCTCTTGCCAGATTAGTGGTGGGAGTGTGGGAAGCACCTCTGGCAGTAGCCGTTGATGACGTCACTTCTGTGACTGATCAGATTTACTTGGTAGTTACCCCCAAGTACATGTCACATTAAAAGGTCGGCAAAACTGCAAGCCCATTGTTAAAATATTCACAGCTAGCCACTGACGTAATGTCATGATATATTGTGTCATTGTACAGTTTTTTTGTTTTTTATTCTCTTTTTCTCATCTTTGTATTTTTCTCTTCCATTAAAAATTTTGCTTCATTTTCTATAGTTTCAAAATCATTTCTTAAATCTAAAATAAATTCATTCAATAATTTTAAAAGATTACTACCTTCTAATATATCTATTTTAGAATCCTGAAGAGATTTGCTTGTTGTGTTTAATCTTTTTAATATTCTGTCCCACGTTGTTGTTAATAATGCAGTTTCATGTTTATATAAAATTTTTTGGCTAGTTTCTAACTTTATAATCGGGAAATAGATTTTTCACTTTCACAGGTAGATAAAATAACTAATGCTTTCTGAATTTGTTTATACAGTAAACCCTCGATTTAATGGACCCCGATATAACAGACTTCAGATTTAACGGATCGGACAAATAATACAGTAATGTACATATTAATCTCGACCATATTATTTTTTTTTAGGTTATGGAAAACTTCAATGTTATTAAAAATTAATAATAATTACCTATTTCCATTGTTTTGATAATTACCTACTTTTATTTTTATAATCAAATTTAGGAAATTGTTTTTTATTCTTTTTCAAAACGTGTTCAAATAGCTGTTTTCCCAGATTACAGATAAGAGCAGGCGGTGACTTGCGAGCTGAACGTGACTCGGGACACTAAACTGCAGGTCTGCGACTCACTTTGTTTCACTCTCAGTCTACCCCAAGCTGTTGTGTGGTCAGGTTGTATACAGTGTTTCTGTGATTTCTGAATTGTGACTTTATTTATTAAATAATTTTGCAATCCTTACAATTTAAAATGGCATGAAGTGATAGAGGAGTTAAAAGAAAGTGCATGAACTTAAATGTGACTCAGAAATTAGAGCTAATTGAGAAATTAGAATGAATCTTCTAATCTGCTAATTGAGAAAGCTTCTCACTAGCACGTGTATGTGAAATTTACGGCGTAAAAAAAAAAAAAAGCTGTTTTGGATATCCGTAAATCAAGGCCAAATTGCAACATTTTATATTTACAGCAGAATATTACATATTCTTTATTATAATTTAATAATTTTATATTGTACAGTACTGTATATTGTATTAAAGCTTTTTTTTTACATTAAGAACAATAAAATGCCCCCCCCTCCCAGGTTACATTCGATTTAATGGAGTTTCGGCATTAATGGAGACCCCCCCCCCCCTTCTCCTCTATTAGTCCGTTAAATCAAGGGTTTACTGTACTTGTTTTTTAATGCTGCTGCAGCATCTGCACTAGCTGCCCATCTTGTTTTGCTTAATTTTTTTTTTTATGTAACTGAGTTTTCTTCTAATATTGGTCTAGTATACTCCATCTTGTAGAAGGGGCGCCTCCGTAGCTAGGTGGGAAGGAGCAGCAGTGCGTAGCACACGCTTTTTGATTAGACCGGAGTTCGACCCCGTCACCACCAAATACGGAGGATGCGGAAAGGTCAGGGAAAGACAACCGCATATTCCCGGAGCAATATGGCCTTAGTTGCTAATGCTCCTAAAAACCAAATAACAACAACCATCTTGTAGAAGCAGAAAAGAAAATTGTACTAGTTTTTTTTTTAAAAAAAAAAATTAATGCACTGCTTCAGGACAAGATTCTGCTGCATTATTACCAATCAGATTTAAAAAATGACTTGCACTTGCTAATGTGCTGTAGAACTGTTGTTTCAATCTGGTCTGTAATCCTGAATATTTTGCTGCTGTGTTGGTAAAATTTTCATAGCTTTGTATTCTGCAGTTTTTAAGAAAAATGTGTATAGATAAATCATTTAATTTGTTTAAGATTATTCTTTCTCCATTGTGCTGTTTTATTGGTAGGAAACAAAAAATCTTTTTTTAATGTCACCATTAATTTTAACATTACTAATTATAAGAATTAATTGATCTGTGTGACTAATATTGGGCATTGAATCAGCTATTGGTGAAAAATAAATTGCATTCTTTATTTCTGATATTAAAATTTCTTTTGTTTTATGCACTACTAAATTTATAAATTCATTGAAAATTTTGTGGGGAAGATAATTTGCTCTATCATGTCCACAATTGGTATACATTTCTAAGTGATATTTTAAAAATCATCAAATTGTCTAAGATATTCCAAACAAGTTAAGTTTTTGTAATACAGAATGTGTGTGTTATCATTGCTGCCTCTAAATGCTAAACCAAGCTTAACAGTAGCAGTGGTTCTTTTCAAAAGATCTCAACACTAAATTTCTTCAGATTGAATTTGTTTCATTAATTCCATATCAATATGCCCTGTAATTTAAAGCCTTTTCCTATATATATACTCAGCCTGGATGTGATCCTTTGAATGCTTATGGTCATTCAAATTTGTAGAGATATTTCTCCAATCACTGGGACCATTTGTCAAATTATTCTTTAAATTTGACTGTAATATACAAAAAAAACAATACATAGCCCTATTGATATCAGAAAAAATTAAGCATTTTTCTGTAGTCTCGTTAATTTTCATACAGTAAAAATTATATCGATTCATAAATATTCCTTTTGTATGTTTGATTGCATTCAGTATATGCTATTTTAAAATTTTCCAATTTCCAAAAAATGTTATATAGGTTTATTTATTAAAAAAATATTTTATAAACTTTTCATTTATATTTATTGGCCACTTTGCAAAGGGGCCAATAAATATAAATGAAAAGTTTATATGAAAAGTTTACTTTTCAGGTGGTTCTTCATTTACATACAACTGATTATATTTTCTTTCTTGAATTTGGTTTTGTTCCATTTGGTTTGCTTCTTGTTTTAGAGCAGATGTTATCTTTTTAGGCAACAAAAGGTGATATTGTTCTACACGTTGGAACTACTGACATTAACAGTAGGAGGTCTGTGAACTAGCTTAACAAGTATAGGACAACGTTGAAAAAAGTTGAGTTAGGATTAAATTTGAAAGTGTCTTCAATTCTGCTGAGACACAATGGGAGGGAGTATATGGTGAGAGCTTAGTCAATCAGTTGGGTGTTGGAGAGATTGTGAATGATCATGGGGTAGAATTTTTTGCGGCATGGTCTGTGCTTTTTAATAGGAAAGGCTGCTTCTACAGAGATAGGACACACTTAATAGAAAGGGTGCAAGAATATTTGTTGATAATAACCACGCAGTGATAGGTGTGGGTCGGAGAATTGTTAGCTTTGGGGGTGGTAGATACATGGACTAATAGATTAACAATAGTCACGGGCAGAAGCAAAAGTGATTCTTGCACTGCTTCTGTTGGAACGTGCAGCAGCCCAAAAGGCAAGGTACTGGAGATTTCAACGTGTGCTGTGGATCATTAAGGAAGAAGGAATTATGTGGACTATGTTAGGTAATTAAGTGTAAGAACAGGCATACGTAGGACACCAATGCTAGGAGCATAGTAAGTAAATTTGTTGAATATGTAGTGCTGGCCAAGTTATCAAATGCAGACATCAGAGATGTGGTTTCACTCAGATATAAGGGGTGAATTTGAATATGGGGGGGGTTACAACGTTTACAGAAAGGAGACATTGGACAAGAAGAGGTGGGTTATGCTCTCAGTTGAGAAGCACATAAAATATAAGGATGCACCCAGTATACATAGTTAGACAGTGGAATGTTGAGTCAGTTTGGTGTAAAATAAGCACTGAGAAAACAAAAAATGAGAGTAGGAGTGTGTTATAGACCGAAGGACTATGACAGACAAATAGTAGGCCAGTAAATCAAAATATCTTATAATTGGAGATGTTAATTTTTCAGATATTGACTGGAACTAGAGGTTGGCACTAATACACCAGCAAGACCTTTGTGGATTTATTGGATGATTCTTTTTTGTAGTAGTATGTTAGAAAGGCAACGAGAGAGAGGGACTCTTGATCTGATTATCATCAGTAATTCTTCATATATTAAGAATCTGCAGATAAAAGAACTACTAAGTGACAGTGATCACAATGTATTGATGTAGGAATTACTTAAAGATGTAACTAGCATCAAGGGTAAAGGGAAACGAAAGTTGTTGCTTTCGAAAAGGAGATGCAGTGGTCTCAGACAGTTTCTAAATTCTATACGGTTTGGCCAACAACTAATGATGTTACAAACAACAAATTCTAAATGGGAAGCATTTCAGGGAAATAATCATGGAAGCTATTAGGTTTTTCGTATCAACTAAGAAATACTGTTCAATACTATGCTAGGCAAGCCAAGGAGATTATGAGAAGTCTCCTGCAAAGAATGCCAAGAAAATCAGCAAAGATTTCTTTATTTTCATTAACAATAAAAGGAAGGGGTTGAATTGTTATTGTCCACTCGATGTCACTGGTTTAACTGTTTATGATCCTGTTCAGGTTGTGACAGGCTGAATAGGTATTTTGCATTTAAAATAAAATAAATTTTCTGTTTATACTCCTGCACGACAACCAAGTCAGTAGAGTTTACAATAAATCGTCAATACAAATATTTATCGTATTTACATTCACATGTAAGGAATTCTTTAGTGAGAGAAGATGCCAGAAGTTTATAAAACTGTAACATGGAACTGAGTGATATTGCGATGACTGTGAGGAAAGTGGAAAATAAGTTTTGAAATTAAACAAAAAAAATGCACCTGCGGTGTTATGGGATTATCTATTCAATTATATTAAGGGAAGCAGTAAAGGTGGTAGGCAAACCCTTATCCATAATTGTCAGAGCATCTCTGGATTCAGGGGAGTCCCTTGTGGATGGAGATATGTGAATGTATCCCCACTTCACAAAGTGGAATCAAAGGATGATATATGTATTTACAGACATGTTAGCTTAACTTCTGTTGTGGAGAAAATAATAGAGTTACTATTTACAGAAGTGATGCACGACCATCTAGATAGGAGTGCAGTTATACTCCAGTCGTGTGAATTTTTTAAGGTGGTGGTCTTGACTGAAGTTGGTGCAGTGAAAAAGGAACTGGGTGCAAAAAATAATTTTGAAATCATATACTTGGATTTCAACAAAGCATTTGATACTGTTGCACATAAAAGACTGTAGTATAATTTGGAGCAGTATGGCATTAATGAAAAGTTATTGCTATGGATAAAGGGGTTGTTGAGTGGAAGAATAAAGAGAGTGGTTATCAATGGACACTGCTATCATGGACTAATGTTATTAATGGAATTCCCAGTGTTTGGTGCTGAGCCCATTGTTGTTTTCCTATTTATTACTGATATTGTTGAGGCTTAACATCTAAGATTGGACGATGTGATTGGATAGATCCCACCCACCTCATGTGCCTTTTTTATGTTCAGCTTCAACAATTTCTCTTCCACTTTGCTTTCAAATATTTTCTTTATTTATTTAATTGATTACTATTTACAGTCACCCCTTGTACAGCATGAGAGCTAGAGGGGATAAAAAAATTACAATTCAGAATAAATTTACAAAAAATTGGCAGTTTAAAAATAAAAAAGGTCCATGCTGGGTGTCTAAAAGAGGAGTATCCACAACATGTTAAGCTTAACAAACTACGAGTGTGAACTACTTAATGACAGCAACATCCGAAACCATAGCAGATATTTCAAGGTTGGTTATTTGGGTTTTTTAGGAGAATTAGCAACTAAGGCCATATTGCTCCGTGAATATGTGGTGGTCATTCCTGACCTTTCCGTATCCTCTATATTTGGTGGTGACGGGCGATATTTCGCGAGAACTGTGCATTGGAACTGCCTTTGACGGTGAGCAGTCTTCCCAACTCAATTTTTACCTGCACAGCATGCAAGAGACTATGGGTTAGCATTAGTAGAGGCATTTGATGCAAGAAAGCAAGCTTATGCAGCATCAGCCAGAAAAAAAAAAAGAAAACAAAAAAGAAAACCACTTCCACTTCACCCCTCAGTTCATTCGAAATACCTGTCCAGCTGAGCCTTAAACTTATTTAGGCTATCAACTTCCATGACAAGGGATGGAAGTCCGTTCCACAAACCAACCACCCGCTGGCTAAAGGCAAATTTCCGCACGCCTATCCTTCATCTGTCTTTCCTCAATTTTGAATTTATGTCCTCTCAGGTGATTATTCTGAGCAAGAGGAAGAATCCCATCAGTGTTGAGTATGCTCAAACCATTCAAGGCTTTATACACCTCTATCAGATCATCTCTCTGGTGCCTAGTCACCAGACACTGTAATTTGCGAAACTTAAGCATTTCTTCGTAAGAGCACCCCTTTGTTCCATTCATTAATCATGTTGCCCTTCTCTGTACTCATTCCAGCAGCTCTACATCCTTCTTGAAATGAGGCTTCCAGACCTGTATACAGTACTTTTAAGTGTGGCCTGACCATTGCCTTATACAAGGGAATAATCACCTCCTTATCCCTACTAGAAAAATTCCTATATATCATTGACAATACACCATGAGCTACTCTTGCAGCCTGTCTGCACTGTTCAGAGAACTTCATATCTGCCTGCACAACCACCCCCCAGGTCTTGTTCATTTTCTACCACTGTCAGTGTAGTACCACAGAGTTGATACGTTGCCCTGGGGTTGCTGTTACCCCATACGTAGTACTTTACATTTATCAATGTTAAACTTCATTTTCCAACTCTCAGCCCATCTGCTCACCCTTACCAGATCCTGTTGCAGCAGCATAGCGTCAGTAGTGTCCTTGACAACCCTGTCAACCTTCGTATCGTCTGCAAACTTGGACATTAAGCTTGATATACCACCATCAATATCATTTATAAATACAGAAAACAATAATGGACCCAACACTGAACCTTGAGGGATTCCACTAATAACATTAGTCCACGATGAGCAGTGTCCATTGATTACCACTCTCTGTCTTCTCCCCCTCAACCACCCCTTTATCCTTAGCAGCAATTTGCCGACAGTGCCACACTGCTCCAATTTGTGCAGCAGTCTTCCATGTGCAACAGTATCAAAAGCCTTTCTAAGATCCACGTGTATAATACCAGAGTTATTCCCTGCATCCAGTTCTTTTGTGACTGCATCATAGTATCCAATCAAATTGGTCAGGCAAGACTTCCCCCTTAACAAAACCATGCTGTGTCCGAGCTATAACTGAAGTCTTGTCTAGATGATCCTGCAGTGCTTCTTTAACCAGTGCCTCTATTAATTTTCCTGGAACAGAAGTTAAACTCACAGGTCTATAATTATTTGTGTCAGCCTTTGATCCTCCTTTGTGAATTGGGGTCACATTTGCACATCTCCAGTCTGTGGGTACCTCCCCTGAGTCCAAGGAAGCTCTCCTTGGACTCAGGGGAGGTACCCACAGTCATAATTATGGCTAAGGGTTTGCTTACTTCCTTTGCTGCCTCCTTTAATATAACTGGATAGATCCCATCCACCCCAGGTGCCTTTCTTGTGTTTATCTTCAACAATTTCTCCTCCACTTTACTCTCAGTTATTACAAGATTCTCTAGCTTACTGCCAGAGTTGAATACACCTCTGTCATTCCCCTCGCTGAATAACTCCTCATGTGTGAATGTCGATGCAAAATATTCATTTAGTTTGTTAGCTACCTGAGCAGGATCATCAACAGTGGACCCATCGATATCAAGTGGACCAATCTGATTCATCCCTTTCCTTCTAGAGTTTACCTAAGTAAAGAACTCTTTGCTCTTTTTCTTTGCATCCCTTGCCAAAGATTTCTCGTAATCTGCCTTCGCCTGCCTAACCTCCTTTGTAACTTGGTTACAGATCAACTTGTATCTATCATAGGCTTCTGTGTCACATGTTAAATTTGTATGTATCCCATGCATTTTTTATCTCTGCCATATGTCTCATTAGTTTATCTGACATCCATTTAGGCCTAAACCTTGAGCAGTATTTCTTAGTTGGTATGTAAAGCCAAGTAGCTTCCAAGATAAGTTCTTTGAATGCTTCCCATTTTGAAATTGTTGTTGGTAACATCATCAGTTGGTCCCACTGTATAGAATTTAAATACTGTCTCAGTCCATCGTAGTCGCCTTTATGAAAGCAATAACCCTTCCCTTTACCCCTAATGGTAGTTACCTCTTTGAGTAAATCCCACTTCAGCACACTGATTACTGCCACCTAGTGGTTCATTTATCTGCAGATTCTTAATGCATGAAGAATCACTACTGATAATCAAATCAAGAGTATTATTCCCTCTAGTTGCCTCCCGAACATGCTGATGTAGAAAACAATCATCCAATAAATCCACAAAAGCCTTGCTAGTGTGTGAGTGACCAGCCCCCAAATTACAGTCAATATCTGGGAAATTAAAATTCCCCATTATAAGACTCTCTGATTTACTGGCCCACTCTATTTCCCTGTACAGTTTCTTATTATACTCATCAGAGTCATTAGGCCTATAGCACACTCCTACTCTCAATTTTGATCTCCCAGTGCTTATGTCACACCAAACTGACTCGACACTGCACTGTCCAGCAATGTCGACTGGCTTCACTTCCTTGGATTTTATGTGTTTCTTAACTAATAGCATAACCCCTCCTCCCTGTCTATCCTTTCTGTTGTACTTCCCAAATTCCAGTTCTGCATTCCTTTTATCTGTGTGACACCACGTCTCTGATAACCCAATAATGTCTGCCTTTGATGTATTGAGCAATACCTCAGATTCATCAAATTTATTTACTAAACTCCTATCATTGGTTTACACGCAAGTATACATGCACCAGTTTCTATTCTTAGCTACCCTAACACAACCCATGTGTTTACTTGTACCGCAATGACTCCCAGCAGTCTCTGAAATATCCTGCATCTTGTTTTTCAGGCTTATGCTCATTCCAATAGAAGCAGTGCAAGAATCTCTTTCACCTCTGCCAGTGGCTACTGTTAATCTATTAGTCTTTGTTTCCCCCCAAGCTAGCAGTTTTCCGACCCACCTAACACTGCCTCGATAGCATCAGCAAATATTCGTGCAAGCTTTCTATTTAAGTGTATCCCATCCCTGTAGAAGCAGTCTCTCCTGTTAACAAGTACAGTCCAGGCTGAAAAAAATTCTACCCCTTGAGCCTTGTGCAATCTTTCTAGGGCCGAATTGATTGACAAGGCTCTTATCATATGCTCCCTCCTATCGTGTGTGGGCAAAATTTGAGACACTTTCAAATTCAACCCTAATTCACGGCTTTTTTTCAACAGTGACCTGTACTTGTTAAGTAATTCTGCCGGTCTCCTACTCTTGATATCATTAGTACCAATTTGTACAACTGTATCCTTTTGTGCCCTTAAAAGATGATATCCGCTCTACAACGTCACGAATCTTTGCCCCTGGGAGACATACCCTGGTCCTGTTCCACCTATCGTTTTTACAAAGCATGTTCCCCATTTCCCCGACAGTAGTCACCAACAACTACTAGTTCCTGTGGGACCAGTGCATTCTGCCTTGGGGGTTGCCGCTGTGTTGCGTGATGACCAAGTGCACGCTCTGGCGTTGATGTGGGCAGCTGAGAACTTGATGGGCCCCCTCAATTTAGTTCCTTCGAGGGCATCCACCCTGTCCTTCAAGCTCTCATATAGGCCCATAACAACGCTGAGTTGTTGCCTGATTTCGATACACTCCTTGCATTGCGCACACACAAAGACATCCCCCATGGCAATATCATGTCCCGTACCTGAATGCTCCACAAACATCATGCAAGCAGCGCATTTTAAAAGGCTGTGATTCAGAAGGCAACTGCCCCCCCCTCAGTTCTCCTCTGAGCCACAGTACTTCCATTAGCTTGAGCCTTTTGCTTTGCTGCTCTGGTCTGAGTCATGATTTCTATTGATTTCAATAAAATTTCAATTTCAGTACAAATTTATAACCCTAAACGTGTATCCCAACACAGTTATAACGGTATATATATTTTTTTCAGTGTCAGGTATTAATTATCTACGAGTTCCCTTTATATAACTTCCGTATCAGTTATGTATTAATTAATTATGTTATGTTTGTAATCTAAGTCGTTATCTGTATTTAGTTAAAAGTACAATTTAATTGACAACGAAGTTCAACAAGTTTAATAGATTCTACCGATCAACTGACAATATTATAACCTATACTATACTAACGATATCTAGTTCCGTATATAACGTATCGTATGACAAAGGCGGCAAGTTACGAATGGTAAATCTACAGACACTTAAGTATTAATTAACTTCCAAATCTCGCTGTCTCAATTCAGAATAAACTAACGATCCTTACTAGGTCTATAAGCTACTTACAGAAAATAATTTGATTTAAAAAATATTCAATAAAGCGGCTAAATATGGCTAAAACTTCTCGTTCAGCGGAGTTGCGACTTGTAACATGTGGATTTAATTTTATGCAATTACAAGGCCTTTCTACATGTAACCTTTCTACAGGTTACATGAGAAAACATGTAACCTGTAGAAAACAGTAAAGAATAAATACATCAGATTAATCAGAAAATCACAAAATAATGCTATACTACTAAATTTAAATCAAAAGTTTTAGAAAAACAATAATTCCAAATCAATAAATAAGAAAAATCCACTTAGCGGCTTTGAACACGTCTGGCTCCTACTAGCCTCGTCAGCTGATTCTAGTTAGTACTGTTGACTCAGTTGTTTGTTGGAAGATAGTTGTTCCACTTAGTCATTTAGTTTCCTGTGAGAGTTCGATTTCTGGCATCCCCTCCCCTAAAGAATATCTCATGTGTGAATGAAGATCAATTCGTCACCAACCCGAGCAGGGTCACCAACATTTAGCCCATTAACATCAAGTGGCCCAATGTGATTCAACCCCTATCTTCTGCTGTTAATATAATTATAGAAGTCTTTGCTGCTTTTCTTTGCATTCTTTGACAGAGACTTCTCATCTGCCTTAGTTTGCTTAACCTCCTTTGTGACGTGATTGCAAACTAATTTACTAATTTATATATACCATAGGCTTCTGTATCATCTGATAATTTATATGCATTCTGTACACTTTTTTCTCTGTGTGTCTCAGTAGTTCATCTAACATCCATTTAGATCCAAGCCTTGAACACTTTCTTCATTGGTCTGAAAAGCATAGTAGCTTATTTGATTACTTCCCTGGATAATTGCCATTTAGAATTTGCTGTTAACACCATCAGTTGTCTCACTGCACAGAATGTAAAAACTGTCTGAGACCTACAGTCAAGGGAAAGGCTTTTGCCTTTCCCTTTACCCTTGACTGTAGGTATATTTTTAATTAAATTCCACATTAGTATACTGTGTCGCTGCCATCCAGTGGGTCTTTTACCCACAGATTCTTAATGAATGAAGAATTACTGCTGATAACCAGAAGTAATTGAAACAATTACAATCATTTGGCAGTGCTCAAGAGTGCTGCTTCCTCTAACATGAGAAAACATGTAACCTGTAGGAAACAGTCATTCAAAAAATCTAAGTCTTGCTAGTGCGTGAGAGACTAACTCACAAATTCCAGTCAACATGTCTGAAGTTAAAAGCCCCCATTATAAGGTATTCTGATTTGCTGGCCTTCTCTATTTCTGAGTACAGTCAGTCCTTGTATAGCACGATAGTTGTGTTCCTAGAAACCCTCATGCAATGCAAAATTGTGCAATATAAATAACAAGCCCTATGAGAGAAATAGGGTTAAGTGCCGACCACCCAAGATTGAACACACATTTGCAACCAAAACATTACCAAACATTACAATAAATAATCGTAAAAAAATACTTCTGTATTTTATTACTATTATAATAATATTATTATTATTATTATTATTATGTAATAGTAGTAATAAAATACTTATGTATTTTATTACTACTATTATGTAATAAAATATTGCTAATGCTTTTGCTTCTGTCGTAAGCAAACTTGTTCTTTGTTTGATCTTCTGTCCAAACAGACATTCCATCTCTTCCAATTCTTTGTGTCTTGATGTAATGGATTTTGTTACACTTTGAGTTGTTCCTGCTATGAAAGTTGTTTTTATTTTCTCTGCATTCTTTCTAATTCTCGGCGTGCCTCATTTAGCCCTGTAGCACGTGCAATATCACATGGTCTTCATTTCTCTCAGTGTTTCACAATTTCATATTTTTTCTCTATCGACAGTGGCAGACTGGCCATAAGTCTTACCGGGGAAACCCGGGTTGTCTTGGAGACGTCAGTGTGATTTTGGCCATAAATGCTAGTATGAGACTGCTACAAATTTTCCTGGGTAAGAATTTTTGACCCAGTCCACCTCTATCTATCCGTATTGCTTTTCTTTTTCTCTCTGAATCTGTAGTGTCTTCACCAGGACGCTTCATTTTCACACCTTTTAAGTATTTCTCATTTTTAGGGAATAAAGCACAATTACGAAATGAGGAGGCACGCTTGATACACATAAACAAAGCTGCACGCTTATAGCAACTGAATAAACAACACTATAAAGGCTATTAACACCTCACTAGCTCACATTTTACTAAATCACATTTCTGAGGTTTACTACCATAAAACAATAAAAACAATTTCCAGTTGCATTTCTGCTAGTGGAATCTGTTACTGGTAGTAAACTTGATCTAATTGCATTTTTGATAATACCGATAGCTGGAATTATGTGGGTTTTTACGTTATTTTGGCGAAATGTGTTTCCACTATGCCGATATAAAAAGCATATATACATTCTCAGAATCTTCTCTTCATTCCTATTGTGTTGCATTCAGTTGGGGTAATTCCATGTTCGACTGCCATTTCTTGTAAACACAAAGGCGAATCATGCATAACCGAGTTCGGTCGTGTTATATACGATATCATTCCCCTATTTATAAATCGTATATGATCGAATTCGTGTAGGCACGTGTTATACGAGGACTGACTTATTGCTGTTTGGTAAAATGGCATCACATTCATTTGGCCAGACAGACCTACTCTGTTTTGTTTTACCCAGTGCTTATATCACACCA
Source organism: Mastigoproctus giganteus (assembly GCF_048544385.1). Lineage (NCBI taxonomy): Eukaryota > Metazoa > Arthropoda > Arachnida > Uropygi > Thelyphonidae > Mastigoproctus > Mastigoproctus giganteus. The sequence goes on along the minus strand of NC_143580.1, from coordinate 118,533,730 downwards.
AACTGACTCAGTGTTGCACTCGTTGCCCTTGTCGACTGAATGCTCCACCTTCGATTTAATATGCTTCTTAACTAAGAGCATAACCTCTCAACTCCTATCCATGTCTCTGCTATCTCCCTATAATGAGTGACATCATGTCTGTACAATGCCTGACTGACATCATGTCTCCGTTATAGGAGACATGATGTCAGTCAAAAGTGCTCCTACCATTAGAGTACATGCAAATATACATGCATATGTTTTTATTCTTAGTTGGCCTTATACTGCAAATATATATACTTGTTCCATGAGGACCCACAGCAGGATCTGAAATCCCTGACACCTTGCTTTCCAGGCTGCTGCATTTTCCAATAGAAGCAATGCAAGAATTACCTTCCCTTCTGCCTGCGGCTCTAGTTAATCTATTAGTCTGTGTATCCCCCAGCTCAAGCTAGCAATTTTTCGACCCACCTATCACTTTCCCGATAGCATCAGCAAATCTTTGCACCCTTTTTATTTAAATGTATCCCATCCCTGTAAAAACAGTCTCTCCTGTTAACAAGCACAGACAACGCTGAGCAAAATTCTACCTAATAAGCTTTGCACATTATCTCCATGGCCAAATTAATTGCTATGGATCTCAGTATGATTCTCTATTTCAAAAGTGTTGTGAAGTTATTTGCATTATCTAATTAATCAGGTGAAAATGTTTTTAATTAGGTGAGGAATTTAAGAAGTCTGCATTAAGAATGAATTTTGTTGCCATTCTATGAATACAAGTATGTCGGATGTCGGATAGATGTGCGGAAATTTGCCTTTAGCCAGCGGGCAGTTGGTTTGTGGAATAGACTCCCATCGCTTGTTGTTGAAGTTGATAGCCTAAACAAATTTAAGGCTCAGCTGGACAGGTATTTCGAACGAATGGAGGGGTGAAATGGGAGTAGTGGTTGTTTTTTTTTTTTTTTTTTTGGCTGATGCTGAATAAGCTTGTTTTCTTGCATCATATGCTAATGCTAGTATGATATAAATACTAATTCTTCTGTGTAATTTTTTAGATGTATAATTAATTCTATAAGTGTTTTCATAAAGTCTAATTTCTAAATTTTGTAATGTAATAGGTAATGTAAATTTATAGTGTAGTGTATTTTAATATGGATTGTGTTAATGCTAAATTACATTACAAATTATATAATTTTGCTATTATATAATAATAGTCAAAATTAATACAGTGGATTCTGGTAATTTGGGCCACCAGTTAATCGGGGCAGCTGTTTCTTTGCGGAAAATCATAAAAAACAGAACCCAATCGAGAAAATAGCCAGGGTTTACTTCACTTAATTGGGACAACATGCTGTTTAATCGGGGCAGGAGACTGCAGCACTGGAGATTACCCTACAATTGTCTCCGACCATAACCATAAAAAATATAACCATATAACCATAACCATAATATGGTCACAACCATAAAAAAATAAAAACAATTAGCAGTCACCTGTTTATTGGGCTTTTCTGTTAGTGCAATCTATCTAAACGGATAGTAAACTCGATCTTATTTAATTTGCGATAATACCGACAGCTGGAATTCTGTGGTTTATTATGGTGAAATGTGTTTATACTTCCATGAAATCTTCAATCATATTAAAAAAAAATTAATTTTCAGATCTTCTCTACATTCCTATTTTTAAAGCTTCGTAACTTGTTACTCTGTTCTCACTTGCACGTATCATGTTACTTGAAATTTGTGTGTGCCTTGTTCTTTGTTATTAATTGCTGATCTTTTTACCATTTTAAATTTTAACCCCCACCCACAAATGTCAGTGAAAAGAAATGATTATTATTAACCACATGGCACAAGGAAACTTGAGGCTTATGCTGCCCCAGCCAAAAAAAAATTTTAGAATTACCCTGAGGGAGAGAGAGAGTGTGTGTGTGAGTCGGAAGTAGAAGGTAGTAGATAATATCCAGAAATGTCAACTAGTTAGTATGTACATATTACAGTACATATTAATTAATCCGGTTATCACGTATATTCTTCCGATTTTCACGTATCATTTAATTTTTTAATTAGTAAGGTAATAAAGGGTAAATTTGTGCTTAATATATCTACTTTTATAGCCTGTGAATAATATTCCTCCTATTTTCGCTAATTAGAATCGCTGTTTAATTGAATTAAAATTCAATTCACAAACATGATCACAATGACCGTCACTTACTACACATCGTATAGTGAATGGTACTTTACTGTGGTGACTCCATCGTAACGTGATTTGATTGTACAGTGAACCAATTGTAAAGCGGAAGATAATTGGGGCAGCTGCTTAATTAGGCCAAAATGCAGAAGTCCCGATGTGTCCCAAATAACTGGAGACTGTATTAATTTTGTAGCATGATATGTATGTACTACTCTAGTACATGGGAATAGCATTAGCTTTAGTAGAGGCATGTGTTGCAAGAAAGCAAGCTTATGCAGCATCAGCAAAAAAAAAAAAAAAAAAAAAAACACTCCCAATTTCACCCCTCCATTTGTTCCAAATGCCTGTCCAGCTCAGCCTTAAATTTATTTAGGCTATTAGCTTCCACAACAAAAGATGGAAGCCTGTTCCACTAATAAACTACCCACTGGCTAAAGGCAAATTTCCACACATCTATTCTACAACTATCTTTCCTGAATTTGAAACTGTGCCCTCTCAGGTTTTTAGTCTGAGCAAGAGGAAAAATCTCATCAGCATTCAACTTGCTGAACCCATTCAAGGCCTTATACACCTCAATTAGATCACCTCGCAGGTGCCTACTCTCCAGGTGCTGCAATTTGCAGAACTTAAGCCTTTCTTGCTAAGAGCACCCCTTTGTTCCCCTCACCAGTCTTGTTACCCTTCTTTGTACTCGTTCTACATCCTTCCTAAAATGAGAGCTCTAGACCTGCACACAGTACTCTAGGTGTGGTCAGACCATTGTCTTGTATAACGGGATAATCACCTCTCTGTCCCTGCTAGCAAAATTCCTATATATCATTGACAAGACTCCATGACCTGCCCTGGCAGCCCATCTACACTGCTCAGCAAACTTCATATTTGACTGCACAATTATCCCCAGGTCTTTTTCGCTTTCCACTTCCCTGAGTGTAGTACCAAACAGTTCGTACGTTTCTCTTCGGTTATCGCTACCCATATGCAGTACTTTGCATTTGTCAATGTTAAACTTCAGTTGCCACTTCTCAGCCCACTTTCCCAACATATCTAGATCCAGTTGGTAGCATACTGTCTTTACTGTCATTAACAATCCTGACAACCTCTGTATCATCTGCAAACTTGGACATTAAACCTGATATACCTTCATCAATATTATTGATAAATATGCAAAACAACAATGAGCCCCTGGGGGAACTCCACTAAAAGTAGTGTCCATTGATTACCACTCTCTCTATCGTCTCTCACTCAACCATCCCTTTATCCATTGTAGCAGCTTACCCTTAATGCCGTACCTCTCCAATTTGTACAGCAGTCTTCCATGTGCAACAGTATCAAAAGCTTTCTTGAAATCCAAGTATATGATATCAAAATTATTTTTGGCTTTCAGTTCCTTTGTGACCACATAGTATCCAGTCAAATTGGTTAGACAAGACCTCCCTCTAACAAACCCATGCTGTGTCTTAACTATTACTGCGGTCTTGTCTAGATGATCCTGCAGTGCTTCTTTAACCAGTAATTCGATTATTTTCCCCCGAACACAAGTTAAACTAACAGGTCTGTAGTTACTTGTGTCACATTAGCACACCAATGTGATACATTAGCATACCTCTAGTCCATGGGGACCTCCCCTGAGTACAAGGAAGCTCTTAATTATGGCTAACAGTTTGCTTACTTCCTTTGCTGCCTCCTTTAATATAACTGGATAGATCCCGGGTGGTTAATTGCTGGAACAAACTTCCATCTGTCGTTGTGGAAGTTGATAGGTTAAATAAATTTAAGGAGGAACTGGACAGGGATTTGGAGGGAATGGTGTGTTTTTTTTTTTTTTTTGGCTGATGCTGCATAAGCTCATACACTTGCTTTCTTGCATCACATGCCACTACTACTACTATCCCGGGTGCCTTCCTTATGTTTAGCTTCAACAATCTCTTCTCCACTTTGCTCTCAGTTATTACAAAATCACTTAACTCCTGTTAGCGTTTGATAAACTTCTGGTACTCCCCTAATTGAATGACTCCTCATGTGTGAATGTAGATGCATTAAGCGGTCCAATCTGATTCATTCTTTTCCTTCTAGAGTTTACGTAAGTAAAGAACTCTTTGCTGTTTTTCTTTGCATCCTTTGCCAAAGATTTCTTGTAATCTGCCTTCATGTGCCTAACCTCCTTTGTGACTTGATTACAGACTAGTTTATACCTGCCATAGGCTTCTGTGTCAGCTGATACTTTATATGCATCCCATACATTCTTCTTCTCTGCCACGAGCCTCATTAATTCATCTGACATCCATTTAGGCTTAAACAGTATTTCTTTGTTGGAATGAAAAGCCTGGTAGCCTCCAAAATTAAGTCCCCGAAGGCTTCCCATTTAGAATTCAACGTTGATAACATCATCAGTTGATCCCACTGTACAGAATTTAAAAATTGTCTGATTCCACTGTAGTCACCTTTATGAAAGCAAAACCTCTTCCCTTTAGAATAGTATGTACTATTATTTTACTACTTTCTATCACTTTTCCAGTAGATTAACTGAATTCCAGGACTTAGCCCTCAAAGATGGAAATATTACCATAAGGTCTAAAGAAAGCTTGCTGGCAAGCTTGAAGTGCTGTATGGAGTCATATTGACAGGCATGTGCTGTGAGAATATCTGCTTGTATATTGTGCATAGCTTGTCCTATGATATCAAGAGCCTGAGTGGCTCTTGATATTATAGCTGCATATGTGACAACAGGGATAAAAACTCAGATGTAAAGAAACTGTACAAGAGTACTTTACTCTCGATGCACTAATCAGTGTGTGTGATTCTGAGTATCATACCTGTGAATTTTTTGACTTTATCTATTAAGAGGTGCTAGGGGCTGAAGAGTAGGTTATGATCTAAAATAACTCCGAACTGCTTTAGAGCTGCTATATTAGGTATGGAGTGATCTTGATACTTTATCAAGCAGTTGGCTGATGTCTGTTATCTTTCAGTAAGATACTTTTGGTTTTAATAAGAGGAAACTGTTAGCTTATATGTCATACACCATGTGGCAATTTCTTTTGAAACTTCATTTGAGGTTTTACTATTTGTTTTTTGAAATTTCCAGTAACAAGAAGTGTTGAACCATCTGCATATATGCCAATGTGAATATTAGCAGAATTTTTATAAAACTATTCATCTAATATAGATTCCAAAGGGTTCTATTACTCTATGAAGAGTACCAGACACGAAATGCTGTGGGCAACTCTTAGTGGTAGTTCTTTCAGTTTTATGGTATCTATTTTTTACATTTATTCGGTGTTCTCTGAAATAACCTTGAATAATTTCATAAATTGCTGTTGAGCACTTAGTGCACTAAATGCTTAGCACATATTTTTGTGTTGTTGGTAGAGACCAGTTCAAATATCCTCTAGATGGCATACTTACTGCCCGATCCCAGCATAAAGCCGAATTGGTTAGGGGCTAATTATTGCGAACAGCAAGAGTTTCTGTTATTCTTTGGGATGTCATTCTTACCTCTATTTTTCCAAGCTTTGAGAGCATTCTGGCCATCAGTCAATATGAGCCAGGGTCAGTTTCTGGTCTGTAATGTCCTTTATGTATAATTTTGTGTAGTGCTTTGTGCTAAATTTTTGTGAAGGTACCCTTCAGAAAGATATTTTTTGTACAAGGTTGTCAGTGTTGAGGTGGGGGAAGTACTTTGTGTAACCTTTTGACCACCTGACTCTCAATTAGTGCTTATACTGGCTTGATTTTCCTGCCTGCTTTATCCACTTATTTTTGAGTAACTGCTGGTCCTGTTTGGGAGACATTAAAATTCTAATCCTCACAAATAAATTTATTGATCTGTTTCATTCTTGGCTATAATTCAATGTAATATTTTTTTTTTATAGTCACTTCCCAGGTGGTGGTCTCTTGGGAGTCTGTAATTTGTATGGAACAAAATATTTCTCCGTGCTGTATCTCATTGTTGGACAATTTATATCTCATATATAAATTGTCCACCAATCATCATTCCCTGCCTTTCTGACTACTTCTTTCCAGGTTATATTGATTTGGTTTCTGAGTAAATTCTTTTTAGTTTTTCAATTTCTTCAGCAAGCCAGCCTCTTTTTTATTATTATTATTATTATTAGCTATATGGTGCAAGGAAGCCTGAGGCTTATGCTGCACCAGCCAAAAAAAAATTTCCCAAGTTACCCCGAGAGAGAGAGAGAGAGAGAGAGAGAGAGAGAGAGAGAGAGAGAGAGAGAGACAAGGGAATCACCAAGAAAGAGAAGAATGATGATATCCAGCTCTGGACACTGGGTGTGCCAAGCCCATACTCACCAGATGTGATCCCGTGGGGTTAATTTTGATATTTTCCCTATGTGAATATCAAAAATGCACCAGTCTTCTGAAATTGGTTATTTCATTTGTCTGCCATGGGATTGATTTACGAGGGGGAATTCAGTAAATTATCTACCTATCTATGAAGAAAATAAGATAGAGGCAAAAATCTGGTTTTGTTTTTGAGTGTACATCCCCTGAACTTCAATACACTTTTCCATTTTGTTGGCAATGAAGAAATACCGGACAAATAAAATTTTGTTTTATCCATCAAAGAATGCAGAAACAGCAGACTTCAGTTCATTATCATTAGCAAAGAGATATCCATGTAAGCTTTTCTTGCTTCATGACTTAAACTGAATTATTCTGGAAGAGAAAGGTATAACTTTACTTTTGAAACGGTAAGAGTTGTCAGATCAATGTGTCTTTCAGACAGGATTTTTCTCTAGTTCACCTGCTACAACTTTCAGATGCTGAGTATTGATCTGCAATATGTGAAACTTCATGTGGTTTTTGTTTTGCTTGCCATTCATGACAATTCTAGATTTTATCTGCTCTAGGGTATGCTGATACTCTGTGCAGCAGGTGCTTTTGATAGTGTTGTCGTTTTTCTTTTTTGCCCTGCAGTTAGTACATTTTGGGGGTTTGTCCCAAAATGTACTAACTGCAGTGTGGTTTGTACACTACAAAAACAAGGGACAAACCTAATAAGGTTTGTCCCTTGTTTTTGTAGTTCTTGTGTTGGTGACCAGTTTATGCACAGTGAACACAGTTGGCTTTTTGGAGTAGTTTGGTGTAAGGGACTTTCTTGATCATATACAAAACAACTGTAAGATTTTGTGGTAAGCTCAAAATCTGTTGGAAGCCCAACGAAAAAGAGATCTAACCAATAGATCCTGACGGCAGTAACCCTTAAGCAGTTGCTACCTTTTACTGAGGGTTATTACTGTCCTCATGATTCTGGAAGAAATTCCAGAATAAAGTTTCTGCCAGATTCGTTTTTGTTTAGCATGATTTCTCTTATATGTATCTCCTTATTTGTCTCTTCAGGCATCATACTATTTTCCTCTAAGTTTTTGTAATGAAGATTCTCAATATATTATCTAGCTGTGAGGTCTTTATCTATACCATATGTTATTACTTTTGGCACAGATTTTTTTTTTTTCTGCTTCCACTTGGATTGCACAGCTGTGATTCTTGACAAGCTTGATATTCTCTTTCTGCTTGGCTGTTTGTTTCTGTGATAATTCCTTTATTACATTATGAGTTTCATGTTTTTAACCTTTACATATTTGAGGTTTTACTGTAGTAATTTTTACTTCCCTTTGGATGGTAATTCTGGTGTTGCTACCTTTTAGAATTATTACGTTATTTGCTTTTATATTCAAACAGAATCAGTGGAAGTTTTTAATTGGCATTTTCACTTTACTGTTTGTTACCTGATATTATCAAGCTCTACAGAAATCTATTCTGTTTTCCATTTCTGCATTTTTCATTTTAAAACGGAAATTTTGACTATCATCTTGAGGATCCTTTCCAGTATTATCCATACTTCTAGTATGTGATATTTCAGTATCATTTGTGAACTACTTTGGGTCTTTAAATAGATAATTTTAAGCTGTTGCTTACAGTCTCCTATTGTATCAACTGGAATGATGCTTTTTCTTTTGCACATTGCACGATCATACCAGTAGTTGCTGGCATGATTACTGCAAACAAAAAAGAAACTGAGCACAAAATTCTGTGTATCATAATAGTAAAGGAATAATTTTTCTTGTCTCATTTGTACTAATTGTTAGAAAATATGATGTATTCTTTTATTTACTCTTAAAAATATATTAGTATTGTTATTTTATATCTGCACTTCACCAATATCATGAGTGTAATACTGTGGGTTGCAGAAATGGTCCAAATGAGCTAGCATGTAAACAGCACAACGTGGATTACTGAGAGTATATATTACATGTTTTCTCACGTGCAGAAATATGGAAAGTCATGCTCACAAACATTTATGAAGATTAGTATAAGTTAAAAATTTTATTTAAATTTTATCTTGGTGAATATATAAATTCAGTTACTAAATACAAAAATAATGAAACCAAATCATTAAAAAAATGTGATAATACCTTTTCACAGCAATCTGAAGGGTTTACAGCCTATACAGGAATATTCTGCCAAATTTTAATGAGTCTCTTATTTGATCTGTAAAAACTGTCAATTTTCTATAGCTCTATATCAGCGGAAAACAAGTTTATTATGATTTTTTTTATTTAGAAATATGTCTTATAAGTGTCACCATTTACCATTATTTATGTATAAGCCTGGCACTATTCACCTGTGAATTGTAGTAATATATATATATATATATATATAAAGAAACCCTTATTTTCCAACTCTTTTAAGATGAAAATTATAAAAAAAAGGCAAAAAAAAATTGAATAAACAAATTTTAAAAAATCTGTGAATAAACTAATTAGCATACCATGTTTAGAATTTACTTTTCTTTTATATCTGTTTCACTGTTAAAAAATTCATGTTTCCACATGTTTTCAATAAAAAAAAAAAATGCTAAAAATAAAACATTCCATGTTAAAGGAGTGCCCACAAATACCCAATGGAATGGACAAAGTTAATTAGTAATGTAAAATTAACCCATCATATGAGTGTAAAATTCATGAGTGTTGTGAATTGTGCTTTTGCATTAAATTATAATTTTATAATACTGCAGTGCTTAAAATAGCAATTTCACATCCCAGAGCTTGGGACAGCACTGATACTTCTTAGTTTCTTCTTTCATTCATGAACAGTTCTCTTCCATAACAAATGAACAGTTCTTTCAATCATGAACAATTCTCCTCCAAGCAGATCTTTCTCAGCTTCAGCAGATAGCACAGGAAAATCTTTAAGCTGGCGTCAAAAACTTTGGCCAGATTTTTCATTCTAAACTTGATCAATTAGTTGTTCTTGAAATGTAATATTGTTCTTGCCAACTTTAGTTTGCATCAACTTCAAATGAATTTTCATATCCGACTGCTTTGTGCCAACTGTCAATTTTTAGCCAGTTCTGGTATGTATCTGTTAAGCTCTTTTTGGGTTTTGCAGATGTTCTTGAAAGACTGGCTCAACATCCGATAGCACAATCTGATCTGATTCTTCCAGAAAAGGTAGCAGTTTTTCTTTTCTTCATGTTCATACTCCACAGACGAAGCTTGTTTGAATGAAGAAATCATCTTTCTTATCAATATCAACCATTGTTTTTTTTTCTGCCCTGCACATCTGAGTTCATTCAACAGTGCAAATATATCTGCCAAATATGTGAGCTGGGCCAACCATATGGAGCTCTTAAATTTTTCAGCTAATTCATTTTTTTCTTGGAAAAATATTTCTATCTATATTCTCAGCTTAATAATTTACTCAAGAACTTTTCGACAACATAGCCGGCAGACCTCTAATTGTACATAGTAAAATATGGATTGAAGGAACTGAAAAATTGGAATTATTTTATTAGACATTTTTTATTATATGTTGAACAATGTATGGTTACGTAAAGTTTATTGAAGTTAACATTATTTTTCAGTTTTACGAATAAAGAATGAATCGAGAGTTGGTTTTTTTTTTTTTTTGCTGTATTTTTTCAGATAAAATTGTGTCGTAGCATTTAGTTGTGTGTCTTTAATTTAGCCTTAACTTTTGCTGCACGATCATGAAGAGGGTCATTTTCACAAAATTGTTTTTTAGTGCTTGGTCAGTTTTCTCAAGGGCTTTCTTTAATTTTCAAATCCAAAAACTGCGGGGACTTGTTTACCGAGGACCCCCCCCCCCCGTATACGATATTAAAATCATTTTTGCATCCAGTTCCTTTATGACCACATCATAGACCATATGACCACAACCAATCAAATTGGTTGGACAAGGCTTTCCCTTAACAAACCCATGCTGTGTCTGAACTAAAACTGCAGTCTTGTCCAGGTGATCCTGCAGTGCTTCTTTAACCAGTGACTATTATTTCCCCGGAACAGAAGTTATACTTAGATTTCAGGAAAGCTTTTGATACTGTTGCACCTAAATGACTGTTGTACAAATTGGAGCAGCATGAAGATCAATTAGTTATTCTTGAAATGTAATATTGTTCTTGCCAACTTTAGTTTGCATCAGCGTGTCATAATTTACTACTTTGTCTAAAGCAGCGATTTCCAAACTGGGAGGCGTGGACTAGTGCAAAAGGAGGCGCGAAAAGTTTAACAGAAATGTAATTTTCATAACATATATAAATAAAAAAAATATATACATATAAATAAACTTTCATAACATAACATTAAATTTTATAACCTATTTTTTAAAGCATTTACCGCCACCTATCTCACTCTAACTTCGGTTAGTTTACTGCCACCTGTCTCACTAACTAATTTAGTGCGTACTATGTATGACATGTATAGGTAGATTGCAGAGTATAGCATTAGTTGCATGGTTGAAAATATGGTTTCAGCGGTGTGCGATCGTTAGTAATTTAGAAGTTGTATTTTTTAAGAATATAAAGTTAATTCGTCTAATATTTTTAGACGAATGGATAAATTTTTGACTGGTTACAAGAGAAAATCCACTAATAATGAAGATACTGATGCTGATACAAGTAAAGGTAGGGGGAATACAAGCAGCAGGGAAAGGAGGTAGAACTCCCAAGACAAGAAAATACGATTCATCCTATTTATCATTAGGATTCACAAGTGTTATTATAGATGGCTTGGAAAAACCAATGTGTTTTGTTTTGTACGAACGTTTTGGCTGCAGATAGTATTGAGACCAGCCAAATTAAAACGGCACCTTAAAACTATGCATTCTGAATATGCTGGTAAGCCCATAGAATTTTTTCAAAGAAAAGCAGATGCATTAGCATTAGTAGAGGCATTTGATGCAAAAAGCAAGCTTATGCAGCATCAGCCAAAAAAAAAATAAATAAATAAAAAATAACCACTTCCACTTCACCCCTCTGTTCGTTCGAAATACCTGTCCAGCTGAGCCTTAAACCTATTCAGGCTATCAACCTCCATGACAAGGGATGGAAGTCTGTTCCACCAACCAACCACCCGCTGGCTAAAGGCAAATTTCCGCACGTCTATCCTACATCTGTCTTTCCTCAATTTGAATTTATGCCCTCTCAGGTGATTTTTCTGAGCTAGAGGAAGAATCCCATCAGCATTGAGCATGCTTAAACCATTCAAGGCTTTATACACCTCTATCAGATCACCTCGCTGGTGCCTAGTCTCCAGACACTGTAATTTGCAAAACTTAAGCCTTTCTTCGTAAGAGCACCTTTGTTCCATTCACTAATCTTGTTGCCCTTCTCTGTACTCGTTCCAGCAGCTCTACATCCTTCTTGAAATGAGGCCTCCAGACTTGTATACAGTACTCTAGGTGTGGCCTGACCATTGCCTTATACAAGGGAATAATCACCTCCTTATCCCTGCTAGAAAAATTCCTGTATATCATTGATAAGACACCATGAGCTACTCTTGCAGCCCGTCTGCACTGCTCAAAAATTCATATCTGTCTGTACAACCACCCCCAGGTCCCTTTCATTCTCTACTACTGTTAGTGTAGTACCACAGAGTTGATACATTGTTTATTACATACTTTACATTTGTCAATGTTAAACTTCATTTTCCACCTCTCAGCCCATCTGTTCAACCTTTCCAGATCCTGTTGCAGTAGCATAGTGTCAGTAGTGTCCTTGAGAACCCTGCCAACCTTCGTATCATCTGCAAACTTGGACATTAAGCTTGATATACCATCATCAATATCATTTATAAATACAGAAAACAATAATGGACCCAATACTGAACCCTGAGGGACTCCACTAATAACATTAGTCCACGATGAGCAGTGTCCATTGATTACCACTCTGTCTTCTCCCCCTCAACCACCCCTTTATCCATAGCAGCAATTTGCCTCCAATGCCACACTGCTCCAATTGGTGCAGCAGTCTTCCATGTGCAACAGTATCAAAGGCCTTTCTCAGATCCAAGTATATAATATCAAATTTATTCCCTGCATCCAGTTCTTTTGTAACTGCATCATAGTATCCAATCAAATTGGTCAGGCAAGACTTCCCTTTAACAAAACCATGCTGTGTCTGAGCTATAACTGAAGTCTTGTCTAGATGATCCTGCAGTGCTTCTTTAACCAGGGCCTCCATTAATTTTCCGGGAACAGAGGTTAAACTAACAGGTCTATAATTATTTGTGTCAGCCTTTGATCCTCCTTTGTGATTTGGGGTCACATTTGCACATCTCCAGTCCATGGGTACTTCCCCTAAGTCCAAGGAAGCTCTCATAATTATGGCTAAGGGTTTGCTTACTTCCTTTGCTGCCTCCTTTAATATAACTGGATAGATCCCATCCACCCCAGGTGCCTTTCTTGTATTTATCTTCAACAATTTCTCCTCCACTTTACTCTCAGTTATTACAAGATTCTCTAGCTTACTGCCAGAGTTGAATACACTTCTGTCATTCCCCTTGCTGAATAACTCCTCATGTGTGAATGTCGATGCAAAATATTCATTTAGTTTGTTAGCTACCTGAGCAGTATCATCAAGAGTTGACCCATCGATATCAAGTGGACCAATCTGATTCATCCCCTTTCTTCTAGAGTTTACATAAGTAAAGAACTCTTTGCTGTTTTTCTTTGCATCCCTTGCCAAAGATTTCTCATAATCTGCCTTCGCCTGCCTAACCTCCTTTGTAACTTGGTTACAGATCAACTTGTATCTATCATAGGCTTGTGTGTCACATGTTAAATTTGTATGTATCCCATGCATTTTTCTTCTCTGCCATATGTCTCATTAGTTCATCTGACATCCACTTAGGCCTAAACCTTGAGCAATATTTCTTAGTTGGTATGTAAAGCCTAGTAGCTTCCAAGATAAGTTCTTTGAATGCTTCCCATTTTGAATTTGCTGTTGGTAACATCATCAGTTGGTCCCACTGTATAGAATTTAAATACTGTCTCAGTCCATCGTAGTCGCCTTTTTGAAAGCAATAACCCTTCCCTTTACCCCTAATGGGAGTTACCTCTTTGAGTAAATCCCACTTCAGCACACTGTGGTCACTGCCACCTAGTGGTTCATTTACCTGCAGATTCTTAATGCATGAAGAATCACTACTGATAATCAAATCAAGAGTATTACTCCCTCTAATTGCCTCACAAACATGCTGATGTAGAAAACAATCATCCAATAAATCCACAAAAGCCTTGCTAGTGTGTGAGTGACCAGCTGCCAAATTCCAGTCAATATCTGGGAAATTAAAACCCCCCATTATAAGACTCTCTGATTTACTGGCCCACTCTATTTCCCTGCACAATTTCTTATTATACTCATCAGAGTCATTAGGCCTATAGCACACTCCTACTCTCAATTTTGATCTCCCAATGCTTATGTCACACCAAACTGATTCGACACTGCTCTGTCCAGCAATGTCGCCCGGCTTCACTTTCTTGGATTTTATGTATTTCTTAACTAATAGCATAACCCCCTCCTCCCTTCCTATCCTGTCTATCCCTTCTGTAGACATTGTACTTCCCAAATTCCAGTTCTGCATTCCTTATAGCTGTGTGACACCACGTCTCTGAAATCCCCACAATATCTGCCTTTGATGTTTTGAGGAATACCTCAGATTCATCAAATTTATTTACTAAACTCCTACCATTGGTGTACACGCAGGTTTACATGCACCAATTTCTATTCTTAGCTATCCTAACACAACCCATGTGTTTACTTGTACCGCAGTGACTCCCAGCAGTCTCTGAAATATCCTGCATCTTGTTTTTCAGGCTTCTGCTCATTCCAATAGAAGCAGTGCAAGAATCTCTTTCACCTCTGCCAGTGGCTACTGTTAATCTATTAGGCTTTGTTTCCCCCAAGCTAGCAGTTTTCCGACCCACCTAACACTGCCTCGATAGCATCAGCAAATATTCGTGCAATCTTTCTATTTAAGTGTATCCCATCCCTGTAGAAGCAGTCTCTCCTGTTAACAAGTACAGTCATCAACCTTTGCCCCTGGCAGACATACCCTGGTCCTGTTCCACCTATCCTTTTTACATAGCATGTTTCCCGTTTCCCTGACAATAGTCACCAACAACTACTAGTTCCTTTGGGACCAGCGCATTCTGCCTTTGGGGCTGCCGCTGTGTTGCGTGATGATCAAGTGCAAGTTCTGCCATTGGTGTGGGTAGCTGAGAGCTTGATGGACCCTCACTTTTAATCCTTCGAGGGCATCCACCCTGTCCTTCAAGCTCTCATATAGGCCCATAACAACTCTCAGTTGTCACCTGATTTCCTTACACTCCTTGCATCCATCGCGCATACACAAAGACATCCCCCATGTCAGTATCATGTCCCGTACCCGACTGCTCCACAAACATCAAGCAAGTAGTGCATTTTAATAGGCTGTGATTCAGAGGGCAACTGTCCCCCTCAGTTCTCTCCTGAGCCACAGCACTCCCATTAGCTTGAGCCTTTTGCTTTGCCGCTCTTGTCAGAGTCATGATTTCGATTTAATTTCAATAAAATTTCAATTTCAGTACAAAATTAAAACCCTAAATTTATATCCCAACACAGTTATAACGCTATATTTATGTTTCAGTATCGAGTGTTATCTACGAAATCCCTTTATATAACTTGCGTATCGAGTTTTTATGTTATGTAACCTAAGTCGTTATATGTATAGTTAAAAGTACAATTTAATTGACAATGAAGTTCAACAAGATTTATTATCTGATTAATTGACAATATTATGTACTATACTATATTAAGCTTATGCTTTCTATTGTCGCGTAATAATGGCGGCAATTTACGCACGTTAAACATGTGGATTTGATACCCTTTCCGATACTAAGTAATACCTACAAAATCTCTATCTAAGTTACTTTAAACTAAGTATTGTAAATAGGAATATAAAGCTATTCTAGAAAATAAGTTAATATGCCAGTTTAACCTAATAAAACAGAAAATAAATCAGAAAAAACTTCTCTGTTCCAGGAGTGGCAAAAATGTATGTCTGCACAGGCTACCCTCGTCCTCAGAATATGAATTTAACGAAGAAAAGCAAACGTTCAAAAAAATAGTTTCTGTTCCATCAAATGCAATTCTAGCATCGTACCAAGTTTCTTACAGAATAGCGAAATGTAAAAAACCACACACAATAGGAGAAACTCTAGTTTTGCCAGCAGCTATTGATATGGTTAAAATAATGTTCGGTGAATCATATGCGAAACAGTTGCGACAAATACCGCTTGCTGATAATACAGTTGGCAGAAGAATCGATGATATATCTGAAGATCTTTGCGATCAGTTAGTTTCTCGACTGTGTACTTCAAAATTCACCATACAAGTAGATGAGGCAACTTGATGTAGCTAAAGATGCTCATGTAATTGCATATATTCGATATGTTGCAGAAACTAATATAATGGAAGATATATTATTTTGCAACCCCATTCCTGGAAAGCCACATCCAATGAAATTTTTAATATAATTGACACTTTTTTGATGAGAACAACATAAAGTGGAATAACTGCATTGGATTCTGTACTGACGGAGTACAGTCAATGTCAGGACACAAGCTAGGTCTTCAAGCATTAGTTAAAAAGAAAGCACCTGAAGTTATCTGGACGCACTGCATGCTTCACAGAGCAGCTCTTGTGTCAAAAAATATGAGCGAGGAACTTAACAGCATTTTTCAAAAGTTACGAAAGTTATAAACTACATAAAAAACAGTCCTTTAAAAGTTAGGTTGTTTGCGTGAAGATATGGAAGCTAATTATACCTCACTTCTATACTATTGTGAAGTGCGCTGGCTATCTTGTGCAAAAGTGATTCAAAGGTTGCTTGAACTCAAAGAAGAGTTTGCAATTTTTCTCGATGAAAATCATAATGAAGAGGGAAATTTATTTAGGAATGATAACTTTATTGTTAAACTTGCCTATTTGGTTGAAATTTTTGGAAAATTCAGTGTTTTGAATAAATCAATGCAAGGACCACAAATGCATTCATTGATTCAAAAAGACAAAGTGAAAGCATTCATAAAAAAATTGGAGCTGTGGAAATCAAATTTACAAAAAAAAAGTTCGACATGTTTCCACTTTTAAATGATTTCTGTGGCAGAGTTGATATTGAAGCAAACAAAAATCTGTTTACTGAACACTTGTATGGTTTGCTAATGCACTTTTCACATTATTTTGAAGATTTTGATTTTACAAAGTTCATGTGGATACAGAATTCATCAACAAATTCTGTGGATACAGAATTTGTTGATGAACAAGATGATGAATTTGGATTGATAACTGTTGAAAAGGAAAAATTTATAGAATTATCATGTGATATTTCATTGAAACAAAAATTTCAGAGTGAAACCCTAGTTCAGTTTTGGTTGAATCGAAGTGAAGAATATAATACTTTGTAAAGCAGAGCAATGCAAGTATTGCTGCCATTCGTAACATCATATTTATGTGAAACGCGATTTTCTGCATTGGCTGCAATGAAATCCAAATATTGAGCCCGTTTAATAGTAGAAAAAGAGCTACGAGTAGCACTCTCCTCAATGACATCTAGATTTGATAAATTTTGTGCTAATAAATAAGCACATCCATCGCATTAAAACAAATTAATTTAAAAATGAATATATATATATATATATATATAATTATAATTATTGATAAAAGTAAAGAAAGTTAAAACGAAAGTAACTGTAACTAATATGTAAATAATATTTATGAGTCAATGCAGTTGCAAGCAATCATGCAATGCACCCATAATGTCTATAATATTACGGATAATATAAAGAAAATAAATCCAACAATAATACCATCAGGGACCTAAGACAATGCAAAAAAAAAAAAAAAAAATTGTCGGTAAAAAGCGATAATAATTTTGTTTTTTTGCGTTGTCTTAGGTCCCTGATGGTATTATTGTTGGATTTATTTTCTTTATATTATCCGTAATATTATATATATATATATATATATATATATATATATATATAGTAAAACCTTGTTATTATTCTGTCAATTGTGTTTTTTTTTTTTTCCATTTTTTGTATTAATACATTTTTTACCATTTAAAAATGTGTCTGTATTATTTTATGAAATAAAGGATGGTGCCCACCAAGATTAGATTTTTTTAAAGGGGGAGGGCGTAGTAACGAAGTTTGGAAACCACTGGTCTAAAGGGATGGTTGAGTGGAAGAAGACAGACAGAGTGTTTATTATGGTAAACTGTTCTTTGTGGACTAATATTAGTGGAGTCCCTCAAGGTTGTGCTGGGTGCATTCTTGGTTTATATATTATTATATTAAGTTCTATACAATAATATGTTAAAACAAGGATAAGGGGGGGATTATATCATTGTCCAATGCAGTGGTTATGTTGCATCTTGAGTAATGCATATTGGTTTGGAGGCCTCAATTTAGGAAGCATGTAGGTCTGTTGGAATGGGTGCAAAGAAGGCAGTGAGATTAGTGAAAAGAATGAATGGTTAGTCTAAACAAAAAAGGCTTTTGTTCTGCAAATTATACTTGTCTGCAGACTAGGCACCTGGGAGGTGATCTCATTGAGGTATTTAAAGCTTTATTGATCAAGGTGTTTCAGCTTTGAATGGATTGAGGTTGTATAACTAATTTATCAGTTAAGATTATTCTTAGTTATATTGATTACATTTAGATTTCTAATAAAATCAGGAATAAACATATATTTTAGTTCTCCTAGTTTTTTTTCTAAAATGTTTCTATATGAAGATTATTTATTTGCAAGTAATTTAAACAATGCAAAATATTTTATTCTTTTAAAATGGTATTTTGTTTTGTTTTGTTTTTCTCTTTTTAAATTGTAATATACAGAGCAGCCCAAAAATTGGGATTTGATAAAATGAATAAAGGGAAAAATTCAAATTTCAAGTATCCCAATTTTTGGCCTACTTTGAAAGTGTGCTCTCTTTATTGTGCATTTTGCTTGCAACGTCCATTTTCTATTTTTTGCTGTTCTTTTTAAATTGCATTCATTTTGTAACCATGCTGATATTTTTATTGATAATTTTTAGGTTGCTAGCTCATGTGAATGATCCCTCACTTGATGATAGCACACCAAGAGAATACATTCTCTACCTTTGTCCCACTGGGTCCTTACTTGAACAGTTACAAGAGTTTTTTGCACAGTCTCTCATACAGTGTGGTAGAAATGGTGCCCACAATTACTTACCACATATTACACTATGCTCTTTTTTTCAGGTTTGTTTTTTTTATTTGTTATAATGATGTTGCTTAATATTGTTAGTAATATTAAATATAAATAAATAAGAAATTTAAAAAATAATATGATTATAAATAATAAAAATATAAATTAATTTAGTAAATTTAATTCTTTCAGAACATGACAAGTTGCAACTTTCTATTATGCTGCAATTTCGAGATATTGTGTTAGTCCGCAAACTCTTTGGTCATACCTCATAAATGTAGAGGATATTATTATAATTTAAAGTAGTAAATTTTTTTTTTATGATTTTTATTTTATTTTTATTTTTTTATAAAATTTTTATCTTTATTTTACAGAGTGAACCAAATGACATACAACCCATATCGTATTTTAAATTTTATTTCAGTTATTATAAACATAATTATAATACAATTACAATAAGTTATATTTAAATTATTTATTATAAACAATTATAATAGAGATTGCAATAAATTGAAAGTTTCGTCATTCCAAAATGTTAACACAAACCCTTTACATCAAACTTGATTATATAATATCGGTGTAAATACACCATAGTTAACCCATAGATTTGAGCTACGATTGTAGCGTAGAAGGCATCGTTTTAATTGTATCTCATAATGTGGTTGCCTTCACAACAAGATAGCTACTATTGAATTACTTCAAATAAATAACGCTTCTCTAGTAGAGAAGACTACTGTTATTTATTTTCAGCGTACCACCACCCAGACGATCGTTTCGAAGCTTTTTGGCTTCGTCATCAGTGGGCGGGTAGGGAATACAACATGCCATCTCAGTTGCGAAGTTATATCCACATTATGAGAGATGCCAGAAGGGTGTGGTGGTATGATGACGAAGCCAAAAAGCTTCGAAACGATCGTCTGGGTGGTGGTACGCTGAAAATAAATAACAGTAGTCTTCTCTACTAGAGAAGCATTATTTATTTGAAGTAATTCAATAGTAGCTATCTTGTTGTGAAGGCAACCACATTATGAGATACAATTAAAACGATGCCTTCTACGCTACAATCGTAGCTCAAATCTATGGGTTAACTATGGTGTATTTACACCGATATTATATAGTTAATTATCAAAACCCATAAGGATTATGCCTAGTGCATTTAATTTTCCAAAATCAAACTTGATGAAATATAATGAAAGAATCAACCATTTATTGCTGATATTGATTCAGTATCGACTTATAATTGTTTTATGTGAAGGTTACATTGCTTGTGTAAGTAATGCAACCTTCACATAAAACAATTAAAGTCTTCTTTAAAGTAGTTTGAAAATTAAAAATCTTGGGATTATGGATATCCAATATGTGATGACCACATACTGAGCCTGAAAAAACAACATGCTTCATTTGTTTTAGGCAAAACAGTACTGGTTAGTGACTGAATGCTAAAGTTAATGTATAGTATAACAGTTGGACATCTAGAGTTCGCCAGTATTGCTGTTACAGTTAGAATCAAATCCCGTCAAGGATAAATTAACACTTATAATTTGAGTTGTACGAATTTTAAATAATCCTGTATTTTTGAGAATAAATTAAAAAATTTATGTACAAAACTTTTACAGAACTTAAAAAAACTCACTCCAGGTGGATTGTATAATTATTATTATTGTTATATTATTTCTTCCTTAAGGGTAGGGGAGGGTTTCACCCTACGACAGGTACTGGTACCAAGTGCACATGGTGGTTGTTATGCCTGGCTGTTATTCCTTGTAAGATAGTCAGAGAGTTCCTTGATCAAAGAACTCTCTGACTATCCTACAGGTGTTCGTGATTGCGACTTTCTGGAGTTCTTGTAGGCATTCTCTAGGAGACATTGCTGCTGCTTCTGTGGGGTCTTTGGCACCATACTGGTGGTTGACATGATGATCGTTATATATTGCATATACCACACCTCTTTGATCTCCTGTCTTGGATCTGTGTACTTTGATTTTTTCCTCGTGGGTTTTCTGGAAGTTGTGTATGTTTGGCACTGCTATGTCAATCAGATAGGTAACTTTTTCCTTCTTCTTGAGAAGCGTTATGTCTGGTTTTTTGTGCGGGATTGTCTTGTCGGTTATTATGGTGCAGCCACGGTACAGCTTTTGGTTTGGGGTCTCTAGTACAGCCTCAAGTTTGTACTTGTAATACAGTACACTTTCTTTGATCAACAGGTATTTCCTCACTAGCTTCTGATGTCTGTGAGTGTACTCAGTCTGGTGGATCACCCTGCATCCTATGGTGATGTGTTGGATTGTTTCTGAGGCTATTGTTGACACGTTTCATCTGTCACTCTGGGCTCCTTGGCGATATATTCTCTCTAGTTCCTGGTGTTGATTACTGGACTTGGATGGCAAGCATGAATCCTTCGGTCTGGGGAAGAGCGTTTCACTTGCGAGCCATGCATTGGATGCCATTTTATCTATGTGGTCTTGATGGAGGCCACTGTAATGTCTGCCACGGAGTGTCATCTTTGCTCATCTTCCTAGCTTCATTTCTTCTGTCGGGGCAAGAGGGGGGACACCTCTCTTAGATTGATTGGCATATTCCACTTGTCTATCTCCCTGATGGCATGGTAGGGTGGTCCTGTGTTTTTCTGCATCATTGCCCTTGTCTTTCTCATAATTTCCTCCGGCTCAATGTTAGTCCAATCTATGATCCCAAAGGAGTGTGTTATCACTGGGACTGCATAGGTGCTTATGGCTTTAACTGTGTTCCCTCTGTTCAGCTTGCTTGGAGCAGGCTGCTGAGGCTCTGATGGAAATTTTTGGTCAGGCCGTCCTTTATCTCTTTATGCTGTAACTACTGAACCTGCAATGATCCCCAGGTATTTGCAGCTCTCTATCCCCCATCATGGCTTTGATCTGTTTCCCAGTCTACAGCTAGTAGTTTCTGCTGACTAATTTCCCCTGATGCAATCTGTGAATCTTGCATTTGTCTAGTCCAAATTTCATCATGATATCATTGCTGAATTTATCAATGATCTAGAGTAGCTGCTGGAGTTGCTTCTTGGTTGCAGCATAGAGCATGACGTAATCATGCTCTATGTCTATGTACAGGGTGTTTCAACAATATTGGTACAAATGTTTAGGTGAGGTAGGTAACATCTAAAGGAATGTGAATCGCATAGGAACCCATAACCGGAAACGTCACAGAAAAGTAGTAGCAGAGGCACAAGAAGCAGAAATGACACAAGACAGTAATTAGTGGCAAACATTTATTTGACATAATATTAACAATGGAGTATGAGATGGATGCATTTCATGATGTTACAACAGATGCTCGAAGGTTCCACCATGAGATGCGATGCATGCGTGACACTGACACAGCATTAATTGGCAGACATGGTCGAACACACCTGGAGTTTCTTTGACAGTAGCAGCAGTGCAGACGAGTCTCGCCATGAGATCCATTTCCATCTCCACAGGCGATTCATATACGATAGATTTGAGGGCCCCCCCCACAGAAAGAAATCAAGGCTCGATAAATCAGGTGAGCGTGGGGGGCCAGGCAATGGGTTCACCAGGTAACGGGTCCATAACAGGAGAGACCGCTTCTACAGGGATGGGATACACTTAAATACAAAGGGTGCAAGAATATTTGCTGATGGTATCGAGGCAGTGTTAGGTGGGTCAGAAAACTGCTTGCTTGGGTTGGACTCACAGACTAAAACATTAACAGTAGTCGCAGACAGAGACTAAAGTGATTCTTGTACTGCTTCTATTGTAATGAGCAGCAGCCTAGAGAGCAAGCTGCTGGGAGTCATCAGTTAACAAGTAAATACACGGGCTGTGTTAGAGTAACTAAGAGTAGGAACAGGTGCATTTATACTTACAAGTACATCAATGCTAGAAGTGTAGTAAATAAATTTGATTATTTGAAGTGCTGATAAAGGCATCAAAGATGTTGTTGGGATATCAGAGACATGGTGTCACACAGATATAAGCAGTGCAGAATTGGAATTTGGGGAGAACAATGTGTACAAAAAAGGATAGACATGGTAGGAAGGGAGGAGGGATTATGCTATTAATTAAGAAACACACAAAATCTAAGAAAGTGCATCAGTTGACAGTGCATTTTTGCCTTTTTGGTGTGACATAAACACTAGGAAAGAGAAAATGAGAGTAGGAGTGTGTTATAGGCCTAATGACTCTGATAAGTACAATTAGCAGTTGTGCAGAGAAATAGTGGGCCAGTAAATCAGAACATCTTGTAATGGGGGATTTTAACTTCCCAGATATTGATTGGAACTTGTGGGTTGGTCACTCGCATGCTAGCAAAACTTTTGTGGATTTATTGGATGATGTTTTCTACAGCAACATGGTCGAGCTGCAACCAGTGGGAGTAATACTATTGATCTGATTATCGGCAGTGATTATTCATGCATTAAGAATTTGCAGATAAAGAAGCCACTAGGTGACAGTGATCACAGTGTACTGATGTGGGATTTACTTAAAGATCTAACCTCTATCAAAGGTAAAGGGAAGGGTTTTTGCTTTCGTAAAGGTGACTATCGTGGTCTCAGACAGTTTTTAAATTGTATACAGTGGAATCAACTGATGGTGTTACCAGTGGCGAATTCTAAATGGGTAGCCTTCACGGACTTAATCTTGGAGGCTACTAGGCTTTTCATACCAACTAAGAAAATACTGTTCAAGGTTCAGGCCTAAATGGATGTCAGATGAATTGAGTCTTGTGGCAGAGAAGAAAAATGCATGGGATGCATATAAATTACCAGGCGACACAGAAGCCTGTGGCAGATATAAGTATGTAATCAAGCAATGGGTTCACCCATTGCTTGATTACCTACTTATATCTTCCATCTTACTTACTTGTGGGACCAACTGATGATATTACCAACAGCAAATTCAAAATGGGAAGCATTCAAAGAACTTATCTTGGAAGCTACTAGGCTTTACATACCAACTAAGAAATATTGTTCAAGGTTTAGGCCAAAATGGATGTCAGATGAACTAATGAGGCATATGGCAGAGAAGAAAAATGCATGGGATACTTACAAATTAACACATGACACAGAAGCCTATGATAGATACAAGTTGATATGCAACCAAGTTACAAAGGAGGTTAGGCAGGCGAAGGCAGATTACGAGAAATCCTTGGCAAGGGATGCAAAGAAAAACAGCAAAGAGTTCTTTACTTATGTAAACTCTAGAAGGAAGGGGATGAATCAGATTGGTCCACTTGATATTGATGGGTCAACTGTTGATGATCCTGCTCAGGTAGCTAACAAACTAAATGAATATTTTGCATCGACATTCACACATGAGGAGTTATTCAGCAAGGGGAATGCCAGAGGTGTATTCAACTCTAGCAGTAAGCTACAGAATCTTGAAATAACTGGGAGTAAAGTGGAGGAGAAACTGTTGAAGATAAACACAAGAAAGGCACCCGGGGTGGATGGGATCTATCCAGTTATATTAAAGGAGGCAGCAAAGGAAGTAAGCAAACCCTTAGCCATAATTATGAGAGCTTCCTTGGACTCAGGGGAGGTACCCATAGACTGGAAATGTGCAAATGTGACCCCAATTCTCAAAGGAGGATCAAAGGCTGACACAAGTAATTATAGACCTGTGAGCTTAACTTCTGTTCCAGGAAAATTAATGGAGGCACTGGTTAAAGAAGCACTGCAGGATCATTTAGACAAGACTTCAGTTATAGCTCAGACACAGCATGGTTTTGTTAAGGGGAAGTCTTGTCTGACCAACTTGATTGGATACTATGATGCAGTCACAAAAGAACTGGATGCAGGGAATAACTTTGATATTATATACTTGGATCTTAGAAAGGCTTTTGATACTGTTGCACATGGAAGACTGCTACACAAATTGGAGCAGTGTGACATTGGAGGCAAATTGCTGCTATGGATAAAGGGGTGGTTGAGGGGGAGAAGACAGAGAGTGGTAATCAATGGACACTGCTCATCGTGGACTAATGTTATTAGTGGAGTCCCTCAGGGCTCAGTGTTGGGTCCATTATTGTTTTCTGTATTTATAAATGATATTGATGATGGTATATCAAGCTTAATGTCCAAGTTTGCAGATGATACAAAGGTTGGCAGGGTTGTCAAGGACACTACTGACACTATGCTGCTGCAACAGGATCTGGAAAGGTTGAGCAGATGGGCTGAGAGGTGGCAAATGAAGTTTAACATTGACAAATGTAAAGTACTACACATGGGAAACAGCAACCCCAGAGCAACGTATCAACTCTGTGGTACTACACTGACAGTGGTAGAGAATGAAAGGGACTTGGGGGTGATTGTGCAGGCAGATATGAAGTTCTCTGAGCAGTGCAGACGGGCTGCAAGAGTAGCTCATGGAGTATTGTCAATGATATACAGGAATTTTTCCAGCAGGGATAAGGAGGTGATTATTCCCTTGTATAAGGCAATGGTCAGGCCACACCTAGAGTACTGTATACAGGTCTGGAGGCCTCATTTCAAGAAGGACGTAGAGCTGCTGGAATGAGTACAGAGAAGGGCAACAAGATTAGTGAATGGAACAAAGGGGTGCTCTTACGAAGAAAGGCTTAAGTTTTGCAAATTACAGTGTCTGGAGACTAGGCACCAGCGAGGTGATCTGATAGAGGTGTATAAAGCCTTGAATGGTTTAAGCATGCTCAATGCTGATGGGATTCTTCCTCTAGCTCAGAAAAATCACCTGAGAGGGCATAAATTCAAATTGAGGAAAGACAGATGTAGGATAGACGTGCGGAAATTTGCCTTTAGCCAGCGGGTGGTTGGTTGGTGGAACAGACTGCCATCCCTTGTGGTGGAGGTTGATAGCCTAAATAAGTTTAAGGCTCAGCTGGACAGGTATTTTGAACGAACAGAGGGGTGAAGTGGAAGTGGGTTTTTTTTTTTTTTTTTTTGGCTGATGCTGCATAAGCTTGCTTTCTTGCATCAAATGCCTCTACTAATGCTAAATGCTAATGCTAAAAATAAGATTACATACTTATAATCAAGCAAAGGAGGTTAGGCAGGCAAAGGCAGATTACAAGAAATCTTTGCAAAGGATGCCAAGGAAAACAGCAAACAATTCTTTACCTGTGTAATCTCTAGAAGGAGGGGGGGGATGAATCAGATTGATCCACTTAACATAGATGGTTTGACAGTCGATGATCCTACTGAAGTAGTGATAAACTGAATGAGTATTTTACATCTACATTCGCACATGGGGAGTTATTCAACAAGGGGAATGCCAGAAGTTTATCAAACTCTAACAGGGAGCTACTTTATTTTGTAATAACCGAGAGAAAAGTGGAGAAGAAACATAAAAAATCACTTGGGGTGGATGGAATCTATCCAGTTATATTGAAGAAGTCAGCAAGGGAAGTTAGCAAACGATCAGCCATATTATGAGAGCATCGTTAGATTCAGGGGAGGTCCCCATGGATTGGAGGTGTGCAAATGTATCCCCAATTCAGAAAGGGGGTTCAAAACTTGTCACAAATAACTATAGAACTGTTACTTTAACTTGTTCCATGGAAAATATTGCAGTCACTCTTTAAAGAAGTGATACTGGATCACCCAGACAAGAAGGCGCCTCCGTAGCCAGGTGGGAAGGAGCAGCAGTGCGTAGCACACGCTTCTTGATTAGACCGGGGTTCGAGCCCGTCACCACCAAATATGGAGGATGTGGAAAGGTCAGGGAATGACCACCGCATATCCCGGAGCAATATGGCCTTAGTTGCTAATGCTCCTAAAAACCAAATAACAAACAACCTAGACAAGACTGCAGTAATAATTTAGACAGAGCATGGGTTTGTTAAAGGGAAGTCTTGTTTGACCAATTTGATTGGGTACTATGATGTGGTCACAAAGGAACTGGATGCAAAAAATAATTTTGATATCATATACTTGGGTTTCAGGAAAACATTTGATACTGTTGCACATGGAAGACTGCTGTACAAATTGGAACGGTATGGCATTAAGGGCAAGTTGTTGCAATGGATAAAGGGATGGTTGAGTGGGAGACAGCAAGAGTTGTAATAAATGGACCTGCTCTACGTGGACTAATGTTATTAGTGGAGTCTCCAGGGTTTGGTACTGGGCTGACTGTTGTTTTGTGTATTTATCAATGATATCAATGAAGGTACAGGAACTCCCTGACTTACATAAGGGTTGCGTTCCGCAGAACACTACGTGTTAGACAAATTCAGAATTTCCCTCATGCTTGTGCAGCACTTGCAACTGTGCTCGTGATTCTTTGATTCACAAGCACAGTTGATTCACAGTGATTCTCAACTGTGAATCAAAAAGAAATGTTCGACGAACATGTAACTAGAATTATTCATTGTATTTATTCAAGTTTTTGTCTCATGCACAGTAAAAATTATAAAAGCGTGCAATTTAAAAAAAATTCAAAATTATAAAATTACAAAAAAAAGAGCAGACAGCATAATATCAATAAGTTTTACCTCTCGAGCATTGTTGCCAGAATTGACGTCTTCAGCTGATAAGTATGCTGCTGTGACGGTTGAGGACTGTTGAGATTTAGAAGGGTTCGGCTGCTCAACCTTACAAAAGAACATATTAATGGATTACTGGGCGGTGGTTTTTTCTTTTCATTGTAGATTTCTTTGTAGCAAGCAAGCATATCATTCACTCCTCTGTTAACTTTTAAGAATCGTTCGCTGTCAGGATCCATCTTCTCAATCCTTTCCATTGCCAATGCAATTTCACGAAATGCTATTGCCATCTCTTTGGTGACGTAGCATCTCGGCTCCTCATTTGGTTCACCTTGATCTTTGTCAGCATTTTCTTCTTTCACTATCACTGCCTGCAAGTCAATAAGTTCTTCGTTAGATGATTCCTTCTCTTCTTCCTCTATTAACTCCGCCACTTCTTTTACATGGACCTCAAACTAAAGTAGCTCTGCAACCTTTACAATCTTATCAGTAACCTCTTCATATGATTCGTCTTTTTCAAATCATTCGAAGCCTTTTATGTGCCGTGGGCATATTTTCTTCAATGCACCATTTAAACAACTTTTAGTAATTTCTGCCTAGGCCTTATTAATGTTTAAGATGGCGTGGCAAATATTGTAAGATTTCCAAAAGTTTCTTAATGTAAAATTTTTCTCATAGTCTACTGCAGACAATGCCTGAGCAAATGTTGTGTAAATAGTATGCTTTTAAATTCGAAATAACACCCTGATCCATAGGTTGGATGAGTGAAGTCGTGTTTGGGGGTAGAAATATGACTTTCACGTTTGAATTGCAATCACCTAGATGTGTAGGATTTCCAGGAGCTTTATCTAATAGAAGCAAAATCTTGAAAGGAACATCGTTGTCTTTACAATATTTTTCATCCTCGGGATTGAAGCAGCATTTAAACTAATCCTCAAAGAGAGAGACTGTTATCCATTCTCTCTGGTTTGATTGGAAATGCATTGGTAGGGTGGCTTTATTGATGTCCTTAAATGCACAAGGATTTCAAGAATGGTACCCAAGCATTGGTTTTAATCTGTAATGTGCCACTACATTAACCCCAAGCAAGAGCGTGGTCCTATCTTTTGATGCCTTGAAACCTGACATTGTATTTTTCTCTTTGATATGTATGTTAGGCTGGCTTGATCAATGTTCCCTAATGCTTTACCATAATTTCTAAAATTTAACCCCCCCCTTTGAGTTGTACAAAGGGGGGTTTGTTCCCAGTGTTTTTGTGTATTGATGAAGCCCTTCCTAACTTTCATTATTCCATTTGCAAATGGAAATTATTAATTAAGCAAAAATAATATGCCCCCCCCCTTTGAGTTGTACAAAGGGGGGTTTGTTCCCAGTGTTTTTGTGTATTGATGAAGCCCTTCCTAACTTTCATTATTCCATTTGCAAATGGAAATTATTAATTAAGCAAAAATAATATGCTTGTGTGATAACCATAGTCATTTGGTGTATGTATCTTATAATATCTAAACTTTCTTTTAAGGCACCGGACGATAGTGTAACCCATCTTGCACATGCTCTTAATCATGTGGTAGAGAAGCTACAGGCAGAAATACCAGAAAGTATTTCTCTGGAACATTATACTTCAACTACTTTCTTGGGACTATTTGTGGCAGAAGAACATAATGACCTTCTCAAGAGATTAGCTATGCAGTTTATGCGAGAGGTTTCAGAGTACAGTAAGTTATTTAAAATGTTTCATTTCATCATAACTTGTTGCAATGCTCAATGAAAAAAAATATTATCGCCATTATGACTACCACCTTACAATAACTAATTTTCATTATTCAATGCATATAAAATTACTAACTACTGAGTATTTAATATAGTAAAAGTTATATGACTTGTAGCAAAAATAAATTCAGAATGAATTTTGTCCTATATATTTAAAAGAAAGCGGAATTAACTTCCATAAATACTGGTTTTATTTAAATTCTTAAGGCAGAAAAACTTTGGCATTTATAGGATATTTTATAATAATAGTATGATACTCTGTTTGTGCTTAAGCTCATTTTAGAAATAACTGCTATCCAAGAATTGACCTAAAATTACTATTATCATTTTTAATTTTAATAACATCACAAAAATACTGTTCAAGGTTTAGGTCTAAATGGATGGCAGATGAACTAATGAGACTTGTGGCAGGGAAGATAAATGCATGAGATACATATAAATTATCAGGTGACACAGAAGACTGGTAGATATAAGCTGTAATCAAGTCACAAAGGAGGTTAGGCAAGCAAAGGCAGATTATGAGAAATCTTTGGCAAAGGATGCAAAGAAAAACAGCAAAGACTTCTTTACTTATGTAAACTCTAGAAGGAAGAGGATAAATCAGATTGGTCCACTTGATATTGACAGTTCGATTTTTGATGAACTTCTCTGAGATAGCTGACAAATTGAATGAGTATTTTGCATCTACGTTCACACATGTGGAAGTCTGTAGGGAAGTGGAGGCCAGAAGCTTAAATTCTAGCAGGGAACTAAATGATTTTGTAATAACTGAGAACAAAGTTGAGGAGAAATTATTGAAATTGAACATAAAAAAGGCACCTGGGGTGGATGGAATCTTTCCAGTTATATTTAAGAAGGCAGCAAAGGAAGTAAGCAAACCCTTAACCATAATTATGAAAGCTTCTTTGGACTTAGAGGTGGTCCCAATGGACTGGAGATGTGTAAATGTGTCCCCATTTCACAAACAGGGATCAAAGGGTGACACAAGTAATTACAGACCTGTTAGTTTAACTTCTGTTCCAGGGAAAATAATGAAGTCACTTGTTAAAGAAGCACTGCAGGATCATTTAGACAAGACAGCAATAATAATTCAGACACAGCATGGATTTGTCTAGAAGTCTTGTCTGACCAATTTGATTGGATATGATGTGGTTACAAAGGAACTGGATGCAAAAAATAATGTTGATATCATATACTTGGATTTTAGAAAGCTTTTGATACTGTTACACATGGAGGAGGACTATTGTACAAATTGGAGCAGTATGGCATTAAGGGTAAGTTGCTGCAATGGATAAAAGGATGGTTCAGTGGGAGAAGACAGAGTGGTAATCAACAGACACTGCTCTTTGTGGACTAATGTTATTAGTGGAGTTCCCTGGGGTTTGGTGTTGGGCCCAGTGTTGTTTTCTGCATTTATCAGTGATATTGATTAAGGTATATCAGGGTTAATGTCTGGGTTTGCAGACAATATGAAGGTTGACAGGGAGTATTGAGAGTAATGATAGTATACTACTGCAACAGGATCTAGAAAAGTTGAGTAGGTGGGCTGAGAGGTGACAGCTGAAGTTTAAAATATTGACAAACGTAAAGTACTGCATACGAGTAGCAGCAACCCCAAAGTAACATACCAACCGTATGGTACTACACCCAGGGTTAACAGAGAATGAAAAGGACTTGGGGATAATTATGCAGTTAGATATGAAGTTTTTTGAGCAGTGCAGACAGGCTGCAAGAGTAGCTCATGGTGTCTTGTCAATGATATACAGAAGTTTTTCTAGTAGGGAAAAGACTACTACTGAATACATAATAAATAATCAAACTAATAGAACAAACATCTGCAAAAAGATCTAAACCTCCCAAACACTTTGTTCATTTCACAAGTATATGTGGTCTCATTTCCAATCTCAGTGATGTTCATTTTCACTTACAAACTGCCAAACCCCACTTACTTTTTTCTGACAGAATCCCAAGCAAGAATATTTGCTGATACTATCGAGGCAGTGCTAGGTGGTTTGGAAAGCTGCTAGCTTGGGGACGTACACAAACTAATAGATTAACAATAGCTGTAGGCAGAAGTGAAGGTGATTTTTGCACTGCTTCTCTTGGATCATGCTACAGCCCGGAAAGCAAGGTACTGGGGATTTCAGTGCTTGCTGTGGGTTCTCATTGAACAAGGAAATACGTGGGCTGTGTTAGGGTAACTAAGAGTAAGAATAGGTGCATGTATACTTGCATGTACACCAGAGCATAGTAAATAAATTTGATAAATTTGAAGGGCTGGTGGAGTCATCAAAAGCAGACATTGTGGGGATATATGAGGGAAGTGGTATCACTCAGATAAAAAGGATGCAGAGTTTGAATGTGGAGAGTACAGTGTACACAGAAAGGACATTTTTTTTTTTTAATTAGGTGTTCCCATGCAATGTTTGACACTCCCACCAAATTATAGTACAGTTTACGGTTTAAAATGCACAGATTTTATGATACAGTTTAGAATGTCATACAAAATGCAAAGTGAGATACAATACCCTACAAAATAGATTGATACAACTTACAATTTCGAATATCATATAAAATGCATGAGGTGTCTCCGTAGTCAGGTGGGAAGGAGCAGCAGTGTGTAGCACACGCTTCTTGATTAGACCGGGGTTCACGCCCGTCACCACCAAATACGGAGGATGCGGAAAGGTCAAGGGAATGACCACTGCATATTCCCGGAGCAATATGTCCTTAGTTGCTAATGCTCCTAAAAATCAAATAACAAACAAACAAACAAAATGCATGAGCAATGGGTATACCCTTCCAGGGCAAGCTTCCACTAGAATGAAGTTACCTCTTGTCCTACACTTGCTCTGTTATCATTTGTTCTGTTTTCTTTTCAATTCCATTTGTAGATTTCATCTGTCTTGTTGCGCGTTTTCTAATAAAACTCTTCTTTTAAAAATTTGTCGCAAATTTCTTAAATGCCACAAAATTCTCTTTTGTTTTAAGCATTCTAGTCTCAGCTAGTGATCATCTTTCTACGTCTATTCTGCCAGATAGTGACCGGAGGGAGTCCGAGTAGTGTGTATGTGGGGGGGCATTGTCGAGGCCACTTTATGTGAAGGATCTGGTATATTTTTACCATGTGTACAATATATCCTAAAATTTCATTCCTTCATACACCACGTCCCGCCCCCACAACATTTTCTTACTATAGAATACATCATGAATTGTCAAACTAATAGAGTAAGCTTATCTGCGAAAAGATCTAAACCTCCCAAACACTTCCTAGTTCATTTCACAAATATACTTGGTCTCAGTTCTCATCTCAACGATGTCCATTTCCACTTGCAGTCTGCCAAACCCCATGTACTTTTTCTGACAGAATATCAGTTATCGGTTGATTCAACTACTGCTCATCTCAGTTGCCCAAATTATTCGCTGTATGATTCCTTTCGCCTGAAAGGGGGCACTTTTGCATATGTCCGTTCCGATATTTTCTGTCAGAGACTTGGTAATTTGGAATCTCCTCTTTTCGATCTTCTCTGACTTAAAATCTCCTTACCTCATTGTGTCAAATTCATCTGTTGTCTCTACCATTCTCCCAACTTCAATAATCACTTGGAGCTCTTTGACTTCCTCTCTTTGCAACTTGCCTTTCTAAAGTCCAACTTTTCTATCAGTGAGGTAATTTTCCTTGGTGATTTTATTTTTCACAACGGCATCTGGCTTCCATTCTCTGGTCACACCGACCCAGCTGGTCGAGATGCTGAGGCTTTTGCAATTACTAATGACCTTGCACAGATTGTTCATTTACATACAAGAATACTGGACAATCCTAACCATACAGCCAACACACTTGATCTTTTTCTCACAAACAATCCTAAATACTTGGTCGAAGTGAGTGGTCTTCCAGGCACCTCAGATCACAACTTGGTGATTGTCTCTTCTCCAATGGAGCCTTTATCTCATGGCTATT
Source organism: Mastigoproctus giganteus (assembly GCF_048544385.1). NCBI lineage: Eukaryota > Metazoa > Arthropoda > Arachnida > Uropygi > Thelyphonidae > Mastigoproctus > Mastigoproctus giganteus. The sequence goes on along the minus strand of NC_143580.1, from coordinate 118,500,841 downwards.
CCCAACCTCGTATTTTTTGGCATTACAAGAATGCAAAATGGGATGACCTGCTAGATTTCTTTTCTTCTTTCCCTTGGTCGAATTACTGTTTCAAAACTTCTGATGTCACTGTTTGCTTGGATTGTATCAGTGAAATTATTCTTGAGGGAATGGAATCCTTTATTCCACACTCCACTTAAAAATCTCGTCCTTTATCTAAACCTTAGTTTTCCAATAAATGTGCTAAGGCTGTTCAAGAGAAGAATGTTGCATATTGTAATTGGCTTGTTTCCAATTCTTCAATTTCATTTTCTGCCTACACCAAAGCTCGCAATAATTGTAAAGCAGTTATCAATCAGTCCAAACTAGATTTTGAGCAGGCTAAGAGTAGAAAACTTGCTTCTTGCTCTAATGGTAGCCGTGCATTCTGGTCTCTTGTCAAAGCTATTGGCTGCGACTTTTGCCCATCTCTGCTCTCACCTCTGTAAAAACCAGATGGTTCTGTTGTCACTTCAGCCAAGGATAAAGCTGACCTGCTAGCATCCCATTTTTCTTCCAGCTCATGTATTAATGATCTTGGTAAAACACCTCTCACCATTCCCAACATACTCCATTCAATGCCCCCCTGTGGTCTTCCGTCAAAAGGATGTCAGAAGTATTTTGACGAATCTTGATGCTAAGAAACCTCTAGGACCTGATTGTATTTCTCCACTTGTTCTCAAAACCTGTGCTCTGAACTTACTCCTGTTCTTTGCTGCCTTTTTTTCACTTTCTTATTCCAAAGGTGTTTTTCCTTTTGCTTGGAAATTTGCTGATATCCTGCTAGTTTCTAAAAAGGGTGACAAATCCTTCCCATCCAATTATCGTCCCATTGCAATTACTTCTACTCCTTCTAAAGTAATGGAGAAATCAATTAACTGCCAACTCTTAAACTACAGGCCCCGGGTGCCAAGCGATTGTGACTGAGCGAATTCTTTGTGCTTAAAGAGTGATTTTCCAAAAGTGATATTATAGTTCTTTTAGGTTCCTGTCCTTAAAATAACTTATTTTTTCAGTAGCAGCTCTTGTTAAAAAAGCACTTTACAGAGCCGGAAAGGAAAGTCACCTTTCTTTACTTCTTATATATTTATTACTAACCCCTACTACTTCTCGCTTGGTCACACCAGGCACTGCTCCTGCCTCCCCGTGGCGGGGCCGGAAATCTTGGCAGAACAGTTAATCTGCCAAGGGCCAAAAGGAGCAATTATGGAACACGATATGTTTCCTCCACTAGAGCCGACAAGTTCTCGGCCAGACATAGAAAATGAACATGACATGTCTCAACCGAAGAGGTTTAAGGCCAACTCTTCAAACATAGATTTTCCTGCATTTCTCATAATGCATTCACTTACGGATCAGCCTCTCACCAAATTGTCTCCGTTTCTTATTCAGAAACATCTCGAAAGTCTTGCAGGATCTCCTAAAACAGTCAAGCGACTGCAATCAGGAGACCTACTAATAGAAACAATCAGCAGGAAACATTCGGAGCATCTACTAAAAATTACAAATTTTGCTGGAATTTCAGTAAAAGTTTCTCCCCACGGTACCCTAAACACTTCTAAGGATGTTATATCCAGCTGGGACCTACTGAATGTGTCGGAGGAGGAGATATGTCAAGAACTTCAGGAGCAAAATGTAATTGCAGTAAAAAGAATCATGATTAAAAAGGACAACACACTGGCACCTACTAGGAATATTATACTCACTTTTAATACTCCAAACCTACCTTCTTCCATAAAAGCAGGTTATCTTCTTTGCCGCATTAGACCCTACATCCCTAATCCATTGAGATGCTATAAGTGCCAAAAGTATGGCCACTCTCAAACGGCATGTAGAGGAAACCCAGTCTGTCCCAAATGTGGGTCCACCGATCATACTCAAAATGACTGTTCAGCAACAGAAATGAGCTGTCCTAACTGTAAAGGCAACCATCCCGCCTATTCTAAGACATGCGACAGGTGGAAAACCGAAAAGAAAATTGTGAAGTATAAAATCGAAAATAAAGTAAGCTTTCAAGAAGCGAGAAAATTAATTGCTCCCAGTATTACAAAACGTACATATGCCAGTGTCGCACAAAAATATCAATCAGTGGCCACCCAGACTGATGTTACAGTCCCCACAAACAACTCAATCTCTGACTGGGCACGAACTGTTCTCTCCCAGCAACAGTCCAATATCCCGAAACAGTTGAACCAGGCAAGCAATACTGCTCTTACAGTACCAGCGAAATCTCCTTCTCCTACTCCTCCAACCGATGCTGCTGCTCCATCAAATAATCGAGGTTCAAACATCAAAATGAATATTCAAGACACATCCATGGATACAATTGACTCATCCAGACAGGAAGACCCAGTCTTAGAAATACATGTGGAAGAAGATATGGACATCGGTCGGCCATTCTTCAAAAAAGACAAACCGAAACCTGAACGCCATAAAACAGTCACATCAAAAAAACAGTCAGATACAGCTTCTTTTACTAAACACCAATAATGCCTTATATTCTTCAATGGAATTGTAGAGGATTTCGTTGCAATTTTAATGATATTCAAGACCTAATTAATCGCTACAATCCAGTTGGTTTCTGTATACAAGAAACCTATTTAACTTCCCAAATTTCTGCCAGCACAAAGAACTACTCTATCTACCGACAAGATCGTAATACTTCCACTTCCGCTCGTGGGGGTGTGGCCATCTTGGTCAATGCAAAAATCCCATCTAAGCAAATTGTTTTGAAAACTGAAATTGAAGTCATTGCTGTGCGTTTGGTAACCGAAATTGAGTTAACATTAGTATCAATTTATCTTCCACCAAGTCATACCTTCTCTTACCAAGACCTTGAAAACCTGCTAATACAGCTACCTTCCCCTATCTGTCTCCTGGGGGATTTCAATGGCCACCACCCCTTATGGGGATCTACTAAACTGGACAGTCATGGCCGACTGATTGAAACCTTCGTAGATAAGCAAAACCTTACCATTCTTAATACCGGTGCACCTACTCACATACAATTACCAACTGGACAAACTTCTGCAATCGATCTATCGATATGCTCCCCTATTCTGTATCCAATCATGGAATGGTCAGTTATGGACGATCCCATGGGCAGTGATCATTTCCCGATTATTTGTGATTTGCTCACTGCACCACCGCCAGTAGCCAAACCTTGCAAGAAATGGAAGTTCTCTCGAGCCAACTGGGCCAAATTTCAGTCAGCTGTCAATCTGGATGAGAAATTTATAAGAATACAGTCGATAGATGAAGCCACTGATTATATTACTTCAAAACTACTATCTGCAGCTAACTGTTCAATTCCACTGTCGAATACCCAGTTCAGACGGCACATTAACTATTGGTGGAATGAAGAATGCACCAAAGCAAAGAAGTTAAAAAATAAAGCATGGAATTTATTTCGTAAATCCTCAACCACAGCTAACCTTATCAACTACAAAAAATTAAGGGCAAAAGCTCGCCTCATTCAGAGGCAAGCCAAGAAGAATTCTTGGATCCGGTTTACATCTACCATAAATAGAAACACTAACTCCAGGTTAATATGGAAGAAAATTAGGCAGATTTCTGGCAAATTTCCAACCACCCCTTTGCCAATTCTTTCGTTTAATGGGCAAGAACTGTCTGCTCCTGAAGACATAGCAAATGCCTTGGCTAAAACTTTTGCCGAAGTTTCTGCGGCATCAAATTATTCTACGGATTTCCAGAAAATAAAGACCACAACTGAACAACGTGCCATCAACTTTCGAACATCAGTTTCCCTTCCGTATAACCAGCCTCTTCAATATTCTGAACTTTTACATGCCATTAAAACAACACGCAACAGTGCCGCTGGGCCAGATGGAATATTTTATATCATGTTACAAAACCTTGGTGACAAAAACTTGGAAATACTGCTGATCTATTATAACCGAATATTTCTAGAAAACATTTATCCCAGCTCTTGGCATCATGCAGCAGTTCTTGCCTTTTTGAAACCCGGTAAAGATCCTACCAGTCCGTACAGTTACAGGCCAATTTCCCTCTCCAGTTGCCTTGGTAAACTACTTGAAAAAATTATCCATAATCGACTTGTTTGGATCATTGAAACAGAACACCTAATGAGTAATCACCAACATGGGTTTCGTAAGAACAGGTCCTCCTTAGATCTCATGATCAAAGCTGAGTCTGCAATTCGTAATGCCTTTGTAAAAAATGAACATCTTTTATGGTTTCCATAGACATTGAGAAGGCATTTGATACTACCTGGCGTCATGGCATTCTCAGTGACCTTTATGCTCTTGGTTTACGAGGCAACCTGCCCATATTCATTAGGAACTTTCTTCAGAATCGTTCATTCCAAGTTCGATATCACAACTCACTTTCTGCGACATTTTCACAGGAAGAAGGAGTGTCACAAGGGTCTGTACTGAGTGCAACCCTTTTCGCCCTTAGAATCGATTCCATCACAAAAGAACTTCCAAATGCTGTTCAGACCTACCTTTACGCTGATGATCTCTCTATTTCTTGCCATTCCCAGAACATGAGATCCATTGAACGGCAACTGCAGATATCCCTGAATAAAGTCCAAAGGTGGGCAAGGTTAAATGGCTATCGTCTATCACAGCAGAAGACTGTTGCCATCCATTTTTGTAATCAACGAAAAATGCATACAGACCCTGAACTTCATATATCAAACTTTACCATTCCAGTAACTAACAACATCAGATTCTTAGGATTAATCCTTGACAGGAAACTAAATTTCCTTGAGCACATTAAATTTGTACGTACTTCCTGCCTCAAAAAACTAAACATACTAAGAGCTTTATCTGCCTTGTCTTGGGGAGCAGGTCGTACATCTTTGTTGCTCTTATATAGATCACTGATTAGATCCCGATTGGATTATGGTGCTCCACTATAGCACCAGTATAGCAGCTTCTCAGCAGAACTCCATGCAATCAAATTAGCCTTAGAAAATCTGATTCACTACCCATCTGTAAAATACGTAGTATACACGGACTCGCTCAGCTCAATTACAGCAATACAACATTCCTCCTACAAGGTTCACCCTGTGTTAGATAAAATCAGAAGTCTCCTACAAGGTTCACCCTGTGTTAGATAAAATCAGAAGTCTCCTACTGCAAATACAAGAACGTCATCAATCAGTGAACTCTATGATTCTGCTCGTAAGAGTATACTAATGGCTAGATCCTATACAGCATAGTGCTTTGCGGATTGCACTTGGGGCGTTCAGGACCTCTCCTATTCATAGTTTATATATTGAAGCTAATGAGCCACCTCTTTACCTCCGCAGAAAAACGCTGCTTCTTAAGTATGCAGCCCGAATACAGAGTTGCTGGCAGCATCCTGTTGAGCCATACCTCTTTAATCCACCACTGCAAAATCTCTATAGAAACAAACCCACTAAAATAAGACCAGCAGGCTTACGCCTAATTGAAATAACACAGAGTTGGAATGTTCCAATTTCCAACAGGCAACAAGTAATGAATTACTCTCAACCACCTTGGAGTCCGCCTCTACAATTAACCTGCGATACTTATCTTCAAGAATGGGGAAAGAATCGCCTACCAATAATTAATGTGAAACAACTCCATGCAAGCCATATTCATAAATATGCCGATTTTTTACCGATCTATACTGATGGCTCCAAATCACATTCAGCGGTAGGAGCAGCGGCAGTTTTTCCCACTTCAATCATTTCGGCTGCTCTTCCAGCTCAGTATAGCAGCTTCTCAGCAGAACTCCATGCAATCAAATTAGCCTTAGAAAATCTGATTCACTACCCATCTGTAAAATACGTAGTATACACGGACTCGCTCAGCTCAATTACAGCAATGCAACATTCCTCCTACAAGGTTCACCCTGTGTTAGATAAAATCAGAAGTCTCCTACTGCAAATACAAGAACGTCATCAATCAGTGACCTTTTGCTGGATCCCAGCACATTCGGGGATAAAGGGGAACGAACTCGCTGACAAATCTGCTAAAAATCCATCAACTTTTGATTTAACCTCCGTGCATGTTCCAGCCTCTGACTACAATCGCATCATACAAACGGCATGTCTTGCGCAGTGGAAAGATCTATGGCACTCCCAAACCAATAATAAACTCTATCAGTTGAAACAGCACCCAAAGCTTTGGCACACTAGTACCAAAACAGTGCGAAGAGAAGAAGTGGTACTTGCAAGGGCACGAATAGGACATACGTATCTCACTCACCTCCATCTACTCACAGGAGAGGATCCTCCTCAGTGCCCACACTGTTTAACTCAACTATCAGTGAAACATATTCTAATTGACTGCCCACAGTATCAACAAGAAAGAACATCCATCCTGTCTTCCCTGATAAATCTGCGAGAACCAATGACCCTAAATCATATTATTGGCGAGGAAGCAAATATCAATGAATTTTTCTCTTTCCTGAAAAAAATTGGACTATATCATAAATTCTGAAAGACCACTTTAACAAAAATCAAGTTATTATAACAAAAATTTGTTTTTAACAGTTTCCTATGAATAGGCGCATTATAGCCCCAGCAGCTTATGCGCCATTAAACCTCCATAACACACACACACTCTTAAACTACATAGAAACCTTCAGTCTGATCAATGATCACCAGTATGGATTCCGTCAGTACCAATCCACTAGTGATATTCCAGCTTATGTTGCCCATTTATAGACAAATTCAATGGAAAAGTTTGGTTAAACACAGCAGTTGCTTTTGACATCTCAAAGGCTTTTGATCGTGTTTGGCCTAAAGGTCTTCTAAACAAGCTTCCATCTTATGGTTTGCCAACTGTTTTTTGTAATTGGTTATCCAGTTTAATCTTTGATCGCTCACTGAAGGTGATGGTAGATGGCTCTCTGTCTTCTAACTTCTCCACTAATGCTGGTTTCCACCAAGGTTCAGTTTTTTTCCCAACTCTTTTCCTCTTGTATATTAATGACCTTCTTCCATTGACTGGAAATCCTATCCATAGTTTTTCCGATGATAGCACATTGCATTCGACTTTCCATTTTGAGAAACCTCACCCTGCTCAATCAGCTTCAACTTCTCGAATATCCGCTACCAATTCCTTTAATGCCGATCTCCAGGTAATTCTCCAATGGGCAAAGACATCTTAGTTGATTTCAATCCTTCTAAAACTCAGTCTTGTCTTATTTCTCACGAAAAGGATTCTTCTGCTCCTAAGCTTATCTTTTGTGTCACTCTGATTTCTAGGGAAAATGATATATCTCTTTTGGGGATTACCCTGACTTCTAATCTCTCTTTGGCACAAGCTCTTTACAAATATTGCTTCCTCTGCATCTGAAAACTTGGTTTTCTCTTTCGCTCTCGGTGTTACTTTTCTTCCAAACATCTGTTCACTCTGTACAAATCGCAAATCCGCCCTACCATTGATTATTGTTCCTACATCTGGGGTGGTGCCCCCAAAACCTCTCTCAGGCTTCTTGATTCCATTCAGAAGAGGACAGTTAGGTTAATTAATGATTCATCTCTAACAGAGTCTCTCCACTCGCTGTCTCATAGATGTACTGTTTCTGCTGCATGCCTCTTCTACAGATACTTCCATAGGCACTGTTCTTCTGAATTGGCTTCTATAATGCCCGCTCTCTCTTTCAAAACAGTCCGAACACGTGCCGCCACCAGCCAACATCCATTTACTGTCCAACTTCAAACTCTCAGAACCAACTTTTCATCTTCCTCGTTTATTCATTCAACTGCCATTTTTTTTGGAACAACCTTTCTTCATACGTATTTCCTGAAAATTGCAGTCTACATAAGTTCAAGCCTAATGTCAACAAATATCTTCTTTCATCTTCTCAACCTCCAACTGAAGCACGGTACTAAGTGCTATAGGTTCTAATACATCTTGTGTTTGGGGTTTTCATAAAAAAAATAATTAAAAAAATCTTCTGAAAGCTTCTTCAAGGGCATATGTAAACAACTTAGGAGATAGTGTCCTTGTTGGACTCCTTTCTCAATTTGAAATTGCTACTGTCTTTGTCTAATCTAATAGAGGAGGTAGCATTCTCATATGTTTTCTTCAAAATCCTAATGTATGGGATGTCTGTTTGTTGTCTTTCTATTGCCCAAAATATTACCTTATGCTTTGAATCTTTTTGCATAATCGACAGATTCCAGGTATAATGGCGTTTTATATTTATTTGCTTTCTCCATTAGCTGTGATATTACGGAAGGTGATCCATAGGTGAGAATACTGTCCCGAAGCCAGCTTGCTCTTTCAGTTGATTCTTATCACTTTGTTAAAAACTTGTAGATGTAGGACAACACATCTACAAGATGGAAGTTTAATTGCTGGAACAAACTTCCATCTGTTGTTGTGGAAGTTGATAGGTTAAATAAATTTAAGGAGGAACTGGACAAATATTTAGAGGGGATTGTTTTGTAATTTTTTTTTTTTTTTTTTTTTTTTTTTTTTGGCTGATGCTGCATAAGCTCATACGCTTGCTTTCTTGCATTACTTGCCACTACTACTATAAGCTAATTGGGCTATAATTTCCAATTGCTGATTTTACTCAGCTCTATTACTCTCCAGTGCTATATTCTTATAGCCAGTTTCAGCTCTTAGAGTCATTGTTATTATCAGAAAGCCTCGTACCTCACTGCTTACTGCAAATAATTATTTGCAAATTTTTACATCTAAAAATGGATGATTCTAGATAGTGCTAGAATCAAATGTACCTACACTTTTATCTGTGATAAATGTTTTGGCCCTGTAACTCTACCCTCCACCTGATTACAGGATTCAATAAGGAATTCAGAAACATTATTTTAATGTATATATCGGGATTGAATTGGTAAAACATTTATAAAAATTTTACCTTGGCTGACAAATGAACTTAATATATCCCTCATTTATACTAAGGTAATTAATTCAGCCTGAAAGAAATTAAAATTAACTATCTGCCTTTTCATTTTACTAGTAGCAACATGTGATACAGCCCGATTTAAAAAGTTTATAATGTCTGCATCTGAATATTTTGTTAATTTACATTTTTAAACCTCACTCAATACTACATTATAAAAATATAATAATGCATATGAATAAATCAAAAAAATGAAGGCTGTAAAATTAACACCCATGACAGAATAAGTTCCCATAGTCATCATACCAACTAAGTTGCAACACAAGAAGGCGCCTCCATAGCCAGGTGGAGCCTTCTTGTGTAGGAGCAGCAGTGCGTAGCACACACTTCTTGATTAGACCGGTGTTCGAGCCCGTGACCACCAAATATGGAGGATGCGGAAAGGTCAGGGAATGACCACTGCATATTCCCAGAGCAATATGGCTTTAGTTGCTAATGCTCCTAAAAAAAAACCCAAATAACAATAGCAACAAAAGTCTTAACATGTGTTGCCAGCTGCCTGCACTTAGTCTGTTTTGTATAGTTGTGGTTTAAACATGTTGGCTCCATTTTACGGTTGCCCCATTAGCAAATAACTTGCTGTGATGAGACTTTTGTGGCCAGAAGGGTTAAACTCTCCTAGATTCACAGAAAAATGTTTGCACAATTTTGGAAAATTGTATTAGTCAAAGAAATAGATGCGTATATATGGAAAGGTTGGAAATTGTGGTTGACAAAGATCATCCAGGCTGTCTCACAACTTTAATAATGGTAAATGATGCTGATTAAGTTAATGCTCTCATTTAAGAAAACAGACTGATTACTGTTATTGCTGTTGTTAGAAGGTGAGGCATCAGCTGTTGGTCTACATATTCAGTGATGCGTGACATCCTCAAATATCATAAGGTTTGTTCAAGATATTTACCCAAACTTCTCATGGATGAGCAAAATGGATGTATTTGGAGATACATCCATTTTGCTCATCCATGCACATGGAAAAGTAATACTAAAATTTTTGCATATTTTCCTTTTCTTGATTTAATAAAACAATAATTTTTTTTATTTTTTGGGTTACTCTCATGTTTTGTTAAGAGCTATTTTGTTGCCACCTCAATCTTCAGAAATTTATAATGTGGTCCCATATAATTGTTTATCATCCATGCACACAACTTTTGCATGTTGAAAAAATTGTGTGCGTGGATGATTTTTGCAGCATGCAAAAATTGTGGAGAGGCATTTCTACAATGAATTCAATGAATTGTTACAAGAGATGAACAGGGGGTGCATCACTATGAGCCTGAAAGGAAGCAGCAAATTGTGTCATCCCAGACTATCAAAAAATTCAAAAGTGTGCTTTCTGGCAAAGTCATGTCATTATTTTGGGATTTTAATGGACTGACCATGGAACATTATTAGAAATACACTGATGAGCCAAAACATTACAACCAGTGAGTCGTTATGCAAATCGAAGCAACTGCAGGTGAACTATGGTGTGTGCTGATCAGGACACAGTATGAAAAACACCTGATACTGAGATCTGTTAATCAGTGTTACTCTTGTTCTTCGTATGGGAAAGGCAGAGTTTGACAAAGGTCAAATTGTAATGGCCAGATGACTGGGTCAGAGCATATCTGAAATGGCATGGCTGGTGGGGTGCTCATGGTCAGTTGTGGTTAGTACTTACTGAAAGTGATCCGAGGAGGGGAAACCCACGAACCACCAGCGAGGTTTTGGACGACCACGGCTCATCAATGCTCGAGGTGAGTGAAGGCTCTCCAGGATGGTGCGTGGCAACAGAAGGGCTACTGTAGTGCAACTCTCCGGTAATTGGAATGCTGGTGACGGGAGTAATGTGTTATAACACACAGTACATCATACCCTGCTGAAAATGGGGTTGTGTAGCCACAGGCCACTCCGAGTGCCCATGCTGACCACGGTTCACCAGCGACAGTGCCTATAATGGGCACGTGAGCATCGAAACTGGACCTTGAGTGATTGGAAGAAGGTCGTCTGGTCCGATGAATCACATTTCCTGTTGCATGATGTGGATGGCTGATATGTGTGCGTCGTTTATCTGGGGAAGTGATGGCATCTGGATGCACCATAAGACGAAAACAAGCTGGTGCCGGCGGTGTCACGCTTTGAGCGATGTTCTGCTGGGATATCCTGGGTCCAGTCATCCATGTGCCAGGCACTCTGACGTCTACCACCTACCTAAACATCATTGCTGACCAGGTACACCCTTTCATAACTGTCTTTCCCCTCTGGGGGTGCTAGAGGGGAAAGACACACTTCCATTGTTCAAGACTGGTTCATGGAACATGAGGAATGCTTCCAGAAATTTTGTACCATCCATACCTTGCCGGGTATGAGCTGTTTAGGCTGCACGTGCAGGACCAACATCATATTAGGTACGTAGTCATAATGTTTTGGCTCATCGATGTACAGAGAGAATACTGTAGCATGTGTGAAACTTGCTATTCACAGTAAATGCAGTGATTTGCTTTTAGTAGATGTTCTTCATTATTACAATGCTGAACCTTATTCAGCCACTGCAGCCATAAGAAATGATTCTGAAACCTCGTTTTGAACTTCTCCTCACCAAATATACATTCTGGATTTTTCCCCTTTGAGATTATCACATATTTGGCTCTCTGAAAAATAATATTGCACGGATGTTGATTTTCAAATGATAAGGTAAAAAAAACAATGCGCAAGTGGCTTTATGAACAACTGAAAACAATTTTCTCAGGAAGCATTCAAGAGCTTGTGGACCAGTATTACAAGTGCTTGGAGAAGAAGAGGGACTACATTGAAAAGTAATACTAAAATTTTTGCATGTTTTCCTTTTCTTTATTTTATAAAACAAATTTTAATTTTTTTTGTCATCCCTCATGTTTTGTAAAGAGTCATTTCACTGTCACCTCAACCTTCAGAAATTTATTAGTAAATATTTTTTTCAGTACATTTTATATACTGAAAATGTAAATTTTGTAATAAATATTGTAGTTGTTTCAAAAAAATAAAAAAACCTTAAATAATATTAGCTTTCTTAAAATAAATTTTATGTTTGTGTTCTAGGACAGTTACATAGTGCTAAAGGAGTTTATTAGATAAGACAACAAAAATATGACCATATGTTATGGTATCACATGGATTTGAGTACACGGAATGGGTAATTATTTTAAAACTGATCACTCAGTTATAATTATGCAATGTAGCTGCTCAGTGCTGTTTATTGATTCAGAGTGGAAGTGTGTACATAAAAAAAAAAAAAAAAAAAAAACAAGTGGACAGAAAATACATTAAAATTGATCAATATAAAATACTTTGATGTCCACTGTTTCTTCGAGGAAGTCATCAATAAAAATGAAACTTTATAATTTTTTGGGAAAGCCATATAAAACATTAAAAACAAGTAAAGAAAATATTAAAATCAAAAATTGGAAAGTAAAAGTTTATTGGTGGAACAAATAAAAGTAGTGTATATATACACAACTTTTATTTATTTTTTCTGAGTAAGGATACCAACAACCATAGGAACTGCATGGAATAACAGATGCAACATGTCAAGAACAATAAAAACTACAGGTGCAACATGTCAAGAACAATAAAAACTACAGCTGCAACATGTCAAGAATAAATTGGTGTTAGTAGTAATTTCCACTACACATACATAAGATTGTAATTTCCACTACACGTACATAACATTTACACATACATAAAATTGTAACGTAAATTGAAGTGCTGATTAAAATAAATGTAATTTTTTCTATGCATTAATGTCTGATAAGGATGTCATAAAAGTACTAACATTCCATGAGTGATAACATTATTAACGATGATGAGTAAGTAGTATATGCTGTATTTATAATCAGTAGTGTAATATGCACCGCAAAAATAAAAATATTTTCTTAATGACAGTGTATTATGTATGGTTAAAAAAATTATTTCTAAGTGGTTGTCTGGTAATTACAAAATCCATTAAAAAATTACAATGATAGTTTATTAATTGATTTAGTTGTTTTCAATTGCTGCAATAACTAAATCAGTTATGCCTAAACTTGCTTGACTGATCACTAGAAGTCTGAGTGCTATATAGCCATTCATTCAAAGCCTGCTGTTTATTGAAATATTTTAGTTTACTTTCAAAGTGCCTCTGAAAGGCCACTGATCACTTCATGGATGCCACATTTTTTAGCAGGAAAATTTTAAAAAATCATTAGGGTATTTCGAATACCACATGCAACCACTAGAGGGTTAAATATTATCAGGTGGAAAAGTGTTTTTGTAAAACATGGTAGGATTATCATATAATATCTTTCTTAAATCAAATTTAGTCTTATCTGTATTAGGCAATTTCCTGATGAAGATTATACAGTGAGATTGAAGATTGTTTTATATGTTATTTCTTTTAAGATTTAAAAAAAAATTATAAACAGTTAAGAATTTATTTCTCCTGCTTTCCAGTTGTTACAGAGATGGGAGCACTGGATGTTTTAGGTACCTGCTTCCCTTGGTGCTCTTCCTCTTATCCTTCACTTACTAAGGGAAGCTCTAGAAGACGTAAGAGTTCTTATGAACTAATTTCTTTTCTTATTTTTTTTTTTTTTTTTTTTTTGCATGTAATATTTGATGAAATCTCTTAATTACTGCTTAAGGTTCTTTTTGATTTTTTTAAAGTTTTTTTGTTAGAATGATCATTACAAATTCTTGACATATACATTTTAATTAAAGTCAGTCCCATAGTCTCTTTTTGTAGAATTATTAAAAATCTACTACCATTTCCAATTCTACAAATCTTTCCAGAAAAGTCCAATGCTATGATTGTAGAATAATTAGAAGTCTACCACCAGTTCTTGAATGCAGATTCCCAAGTAACTTGGTGGAAAGCATTGGGGAAGAGTGAATGATCTCACAAATAGTAAAAGTAATTTTCTCTTTAAAGAATTTACCTTATACCTCATTCCAGCATATTTTAGAATATTAGCCTTGCACGTTAAATGTACAAAATAATTCATTTAGATTGATCAGCAATCCTCTTCCTTACTGAATCTACCCTATCTGAAAGTTGTTTCCTGTGGATGTTTCCACATGCATTCTCTTGAATTGCCATCAATAATTTCTACCCTTTTCCTAAATCTGTTAGAACACATATAGTAGCTGAAATCTTGCAATTATTAGATTTGATGAATTGGCTCTACTTTCTTTTTATTTGTTCTTTCTGCTTTTATTTTATAAAACAGTGAATTTGGACAACAATGAATGGTACAGTTATGGAAAGAGCTCCAACTTTGTTTTTTTTATTTGAGTGTTTTTTTTTTAACAGGTTGGTTGAGAACAGAATTTACTTGTTGACATTTAATTTGAATTTCTGTAGATAATAATTTTCAAGAAGTGCACATGAAGGAAATTACAAGTATTTTATTTGTTCTAATGGACAAAAAGTAAACAGTGAATGAAGAATGTGAAAAGCTAGTTTAGTGAATTTGCAGTTGAGCTGGGAATGGATTGGCTTGACTAGTTGAGGCATGTATTTCGAATGGTTTGGAGGAACATAATTAAAGATGCTAATTCAGAAGAATAGCTTGGGAAAAATACCTGTAGAAAAGGCATGCCGCAGAAAGTGAATGCCTGTGTTGATAGCGAGTGCAGTGAAGAATCATATTTCATTTCAGTGCACTCTTTTGGTTGGAGTCAGGAGTCTTTAAAGTTTTGAGGTTACCAACTTATATATGGAAACAATATTCCACAATTTACCATGACTATCATTGCAAGACTTAAACTAAGATGCCACTAAATTACTGCCAGCTTTGATTTTAGATGGAGATGCAGTAAAACCTTCAGTATGTTAGAGGAAGTATGGATTTACACAAGTTGTACCCAATAGCTTTGGCAATAAATGGCTGAGGTAAAGAAAGTCAACACGAAACTTAATGGACAAACTGGATTGCCGCTACTGCAGTTTCTCCCTGCATTATTGGTAAACAGATGGTGCATGTTATCAGTAGCGGCAGTAGTAGTCGAGAATAATATATTTATTGACACAGGTATGACAGATGATATAATTATTAGTTTTTTCTCATTGCTAAAAGCAGATTATTGGAGTTCATGAGTGTTTTTGCTATTAAAAAACCATAGTATTGATTTTTTTGTACGTTTTTAAGTTTAGGTTAGGAAAAAAGGAAAAGGTTTTTTTTACTTTTCATTATATTTCCTAACCTGACCTTAAATGTTAGGTTAGGAAATAATAGGAAAAAGTTTCCTTACCTAACTTTAAAGGTTAGGTTTAGGAAATAATAGGAAAAGAAAGATTCTTTATATATATGTATATCGTAACTTCAGTCAATCACTTAATGCTATGATATTATCGTCTGTTGTGTTCATGCACCAATCAGTACATCGTCTGTCATGCCTAAGTGCCAGTCAGTATGTATACAGAGTGTCTCAAAAATACATGGCATAACTTCAGGAATGAGTTCCTCATATGTAGACAATAGAAATATTTTAAATCAGTATAGTTCTTAAAATGCTTGTTCCTGAGTTATTAACCAGAATGTCTCATCTCCCACAGGTGATTTTCTTCATTACAAGGTACTGACAGAATCTGGTGGTTTTCCATTCCGACCATGTACTCAAATCAGGAGTAAGCAGATATGCACTACGGTTTGGCAGATGGCAATGCTCTGGAGGCTCATCGTTTGTACCATGAAAGGTTCCCGGAGCGAAGATGTCCAGACAGGAAAACGTTTGAAGGTATCCATCACTGCCTTTGTGAAAATGGGACCTTTACACCTCATGCTGCAGACAGAGGATGACCAAGATCTACGACTCCTGAAATAGAGGGAAGGATTTTGAATGTTGTGCATACCACTCCTGGAACCAGCACACACACAGAATAGCAATGCAACTGGCTGTTCAACGTTCGACTATTTGGAGAATGTTGCGAGAACACCAACCGTATCCTTACCATCTGCAACAGTACAGGCCTTGTCACCAGCAGATTACCCTGCACGAGTAATGTTCTTCCAGTGGTTCTTGCAGCAGTGTGGTACAACTCCTCACTTTCCTGCCTTAGTGATATTCACAGATGAAGCACAGTTCACACAAGATGGAATCCAAAACTTGCATAATCAGTATGTATGGGCTGAGGAAAACCCACATGCAATTCTTCCATCACATCACCAATAGCGGTTCAGCCTCAACATCTGGGCGGGTGTTTTTGGTGATAAGTTATTTGGGCCCCGTGTACTTCCAAACAAACTCACAGGGCAGGCGTACAGAAACTTTCTGATTTCTTGGACGACACACCACTGATCATTCGTCAACAAGCACACTTCATGCACGTGGCGCTCCCGCACATTTCAGCCACCTAGCCCGCAATTAACTGAATCAAAGGTTTCCTGGTTGGTGGATAGGTAGAGGTGGACCAACTGCCTGGCCACCTCCACACTCAACTGATTTAAACCCACTGGATTTCTTCATGTGGGGCCATTTAAAGTCATTGGTGTATTCGACTCCGGTAACTGATGTGGAAACTCTCTGCAATCGAATTGTGGCAGGAATTTGGCATAGTCTTCGCGCGTCCACGAGACGCCGATGTGAGGCCTCTATTCAGCAGAAGGTGGACATTTTGAACAATTACTATAAGGTGATGTGGACAGTTAAGTGTCATAGACAGACCTTCAAAATTCGGAAACCAAGCATTTCCGGAACTATGTTGATATAAAATATTTTTATTGTCTACACACGAGGAACTCATTCCTGAAGTTATGCTGTGTATTTTTGAAACACCCTGTATATATGTATTTGTGCAGGGTTGCACCTGGAACTCTGTAGAAATGGCTGGATCTGTGTGTTGAGTGTTGTTTTTGTGATTGTGTATGGTGTGTGTTGCTTGGCCATTTCGTTACCAGGAATCAGTAACTTGGAAACATGTCCACCACCACAGGAGGGTAGACCAGGGCTTACCAACCAGCAGCAGCCGAAAAGAGGGACGTCAAGAGCTGAACAAAGTTCGAGCCAAAGACTCTTGCCAAAAATTGTAAGGTGGGGGAAAGAGAGGATCTTAACACTGTACATAAGATTAACTTCAAAGCAATGAGGTAATCAAACAATACTTTTGAGTTTTTCAATGTAAACAAAGCAAATAATCTCATTAAATAAAAAAAATAATAATAAAAAATAACATAAATATCGAATATTAAAGGTAATGTACAAAGTCAAAGAAAATAAATCAAAAATAACAATCCTCAACCTAAAAAAAACCCTAAGCCAGTACAATTTAACATACATAACTGTACAAAAGCATTTTAGCCCAGAAGCATGTACAAACCTTATAAACAAATTAGGTTAAATGCGACAACCAGAAAGTTCAGCAATCATCAGCAACTAAGTCGCAGCCAGCCAAGCAGTTTGAGGAGCACAACAATTTTCATCGTAAAATTGAGTTGTAGGACTAACACTTGTAGAGCTCAAAAAACAGCACAAGTCCTAAAATTGCAGATCTTTTTAAGATTTAATTTAATCAAAAGTTGACTGGGGGAAAGGATGTTATGGCACAGAAGGTGATAAGTCTTGGGCAGAATCTAGTACATTCTGGAGTGTGAAATCTGTCGAAAATCTTGTTTAAGACAATGAAAACCACAGGGTCAATTTATTCTGTTAGAAGATGAGCAAATCGTGGAGATTGAATGTCATTGGAGTTAACATATGAAGTCTTGAGCTGAATTTAAAATATTAGAAGGTGATGCAGAAAGAATAGCATTGTATACAAAATTAGGATCTCATCCTGATGAAAGTTGGGAATTGCATTTTTTCAGAGTTACTCGAAATTCATTGTATAGGGGGAATGAATACAAAATGTGCTGCCAATCTTCCACACCACCACAATGACAGAGTTCCTTAGGAGAGAAGCGAAATTTAAACAGTTTCTGATTTAATGATCCATGTCCTGATAACAAATAAGAGGTAAACAAGCAGAGACTAAACCAGCCTGTAGCTTTTCTATCCATGAGAGTGTCAACGTCAGGAAAAAATTTACGTGCTACAGAACCCAGTGATGTGGTATCCTGCTTACTTTGCCACAAATTGATCATTTCTTGCCGAATTCTTCATCGTTCTGCTTTAACATCGACTTGAGTGGTAATAGAAATTCCAAGGATGAGTGGGGGATCTGATGTTTCAGGCGATAACATAAACCTCTAAAAATTATATAGAGATGGAGTGGTAACATCCCACTAAAATCTGCAAAGCAGGTGTTCAAACCGTTCGACATATCTTCAAAATGCAAAGTTAACATAGTATGCTGGATTGACATCAATTTTGATTGAAATTTTACTGTTTCCACCCTATGGAACTAAGTGCTAGCAGCATAGGCAACCATATGGAGGAACATGAGTTAGTAAATTCAAGATATACTAGAAAGTAAAGATATACTAGATATTCAAGATATACTAGTAAATTCAAGATATACTAGAAAGACCCAACTCAATTCTAGAAATTGTCAATCTATGATATATTGAGAATGATATATTGTCAATACAGTGAAACTTCCCTTTAACGGACAGCCATGGGGAACGAGAATTTGTCCGTTAGAGAGAAGTGTCCGCTAACAAGAAGTCTGAGGGAGAAAAAAAAAAGAAAGAAAGAAAAATAGTTAAACGTTTAATGTAAAATTAAATTAAAATATATACAGATTTTGAACAATATTTTTGTAAATAATATACAATTACATACACAAGAGATAAAGAAAAATTGTTGTTTAATATAAAATTAAATTATATACAGATTTTACACAATATTTTTGTAAATAATATACATACAATTGTGCTATGCATATTATGACTTTATCTTAAGAAAAATACATACAGTAATCACTTATTTTCTTCTGCCCCTTCTTCCGGCTGATAATTTTGTTTTCAACATTTGTTTGGAGTGAAGAAACCATCGAAAGTCCTTCAGTATCTTCTTCAGCGGCGAAAAACATTTTTAAACGATTGATTTGTATGAGCGCTTCTTCTATTTTCATCGGTGGTTCGTCGTTAATATGTTCTTCGACAGAATGACCTCCTTCCATTTCTTCAACCTCACAAGGAACTTCTTGAAAAATATTGATGATAATGTCGTTGATATCTAGAGCACCATCTTCTGTAGTGAGGTTCGAGTCTATATCTTTGTAGCCAGGGTCACTTGTAGCGGAAGTATCGTACATTATCAATAGATGTTGAAGTTCTTGTTCTTCTTGGTACTCCACATTGCTGTTCACAACTTCAATTTTTGTGTTTGAGAAGCCAGACTTTACAAAACAGTTCATGACAGTTTGTTTTCTAATTGCGTTTACTGAAGAGGAAATCCATTGAATTGCATCTAGGATGCTGAGTTTCTTTGCAAGGTCACTCGCACATGTTACATCGTTGATGTTTGCAATGAGATGTCTTGAAATACGTTTCCTGTAGCGAAGTTTAAAATTTTTTATTATCCCTTGATCCAAGGGCTGACACTCTGCAGATGTGTTTGGTGGCAGAAAAACGATTTGAATGTTGGACAATTCAATGTGCGGGTGAGATGCAGCATTATCCATGAAAAGAATAATTTTTCTGTTTTGACGAATCATGTTTTGGTTAAAGTGACTTATCCATTCGCTCATGATATCTTGTGTCATCCAGACTTTTTTTTATTAGACTTCCAGTCAACATTCAAAAGATTCAACTTTATGCCCTTGAAGCAACGAGGATTTTGTGGTTTTTGTATAACAAGAGGTTGTTCAAAGTCTCCCAGCATATTTGTACACAATAGTACAGTCAAGCGTTCCTTAGAAATTTTTCCGCCCTGGCACTTTTTGTTTTTTGGACTCATTGTTTTTTCAGGAAGAGCCTGAAACCCTGTTTCGTCACAGTTGTAAATATCCTTAGCTTCAAAATGACGACGTAAATCTTCCAATTTGACGGTCCACTCTGTTACAACCCCAGTGTCAACAGATCCACCTTCACCACTTACGGTTTCCCAAGAAATTTTATGCCGAGTTTTGAACTTGTCTAGCCATCCTACAGAAGCTTTGAACTCATTTACTCCCATAGATTTTGCAACCTTCAAAGCCGTGTCCCTAATAATAGGCCCATTAATGGGAATTTTTTTAGCACGTGCGTGACAAAACCACTCATACGTAACATTGTCAGTTTGAAGTCCAACAGTTTTCGCGAATGATTTTTGATCCTTATCATTTCCGTGTTGCCAAAATTGTTTGAGCAGTTAATTTTTTTTTCTTTAGGATGTTGCTTACCTACGTCTTCCCAGTTTTGAATTTTGCAGCGAGATTGCGAACTCTATTTTTTTGCAGATCATATGCATTAATGAGTTCGACTTTATCTTTTAAAGTTAAATGTTTACGAGAAGACATTGTGCACTTCACATGACACTGAAGAAAACTGAAACTCAAAAGACGAAAGGCCGACCAAATCCCCCCCCCGCACACACCGAATTGCATTAGAAGTTTTACCTGTGCCTTAAAATTCTTGAAAAAGGGTTTAGAACCGCAACATAAACCTTGATAAAATTCAGAGAATCGGAAATAGAAAATAAACACACGATTGAGGCAATACGTGGAAGAAATGTTCCTAGAAAAAAGGCCGTGAGTTCGCCCGCTGTCCGTTATGGGGAGATCAAATTAAGTGCTAATCTAAACGAAACAGTGCAGATTGCCTGTCCACATCTGTTACAGAGAATGTCCGCTAGACAGAAGCTGAAAACTTGTTAAAACCAATAGAGGAGAGTTGGGGAATTTGAAAATCTCTGTTGTAGAGAGATGTCCGTTAAAGAGAGGTGTCTGTTAGGAGAAGTTTCACTGTATGTCATTCTCAACTTCTGCTGCTGCTACCAACAAATGCACATCAATTTTGATTGATGAGAATCAGTGGTAGTAGCAAACCAGTTTGTCCAGTAAGTTTTCTGTAGTTTGCTCTGGTTCTTGTGTTGGTTTTCTTTACCTTCAGCCAGTAAACTAGAAACATTAACTACCATTTCGACAATAAATAAGTTTCCTGTTCTTAGTCTTTCCAAAACCTGAGTTTGAAAGATTTATTAATAAATTGATTACAGCTCTAATTTTTGCAGAAAACAAAGCTGGAAGTTGGTTAAGAAAATGTATCACCACAGTCGAATTGAACTGCTATTAATATGCACTTTTATCTCTAAATGTCAGTGCACTTACTGGAAGCCATGGTTTATATCAGTGATACGTAATTACTGTAGTACGTAATTAATAAATTTACATTAACTGTATAATGGATGCCAGTCAAATTTTTTCCCCCCATTAAATATGAAGTCCATTAATCAGGGTGGTCCATAACATTTTGGGTTTTACTGTAATAAATTATGATTTCTGAAGCTGTAAAGCTAAAATTTCTGAATCCAGTGATTTGGGTGCAAGCCATCTGTGATGATATGTTTCCTTACCTTGAAAAGCCTTAGCACATTTATTGGAAAATTGGGTTAAGTATTCCTCATTACACCCTAATACCTCTTGTTCTCTGGGTTAGATGAGCAGTGAGAGAGAGATTAGGCATGAAGAATGAAGTATGTCATCTCTAATAGAATAGTTTCAGTGACACAATCAGACAGATATTTGGATCAGGAGGTTTAAAACTGTAAATCAACCATGGAAAGAAGGAACAGAAATCACAGCATTTTGTACTTTTGTGTTTGTGTGGTATACACTTTTGTGAGCTAAATGACGAGACGCTCAGAATAACCATTGGATACAGATTCGTTTGGAATAGACTGTAATTATGTGATTTTAGGTCATGTGAAGGGTTGTTGTTGGGCAGCAATCATTTACTGCCTCTGTCATTCTGAGAATGATAAAGGCAGTAAATGATTTTTACAGAATGGGGTAAAGAAATTGAGCCAAAGGTAATGAAAAAGTGGAAGTAACGGATTAGGAAACATGTTTCAAGGCATATGAGAGTGGTCATATAATCAAACTTTAAAGCGTAAAGAATGATAGAATAAATAATTACAAATGATATGAGTGGTGGTTGTGTCACCTGATAATTGAGGTTGTGTGTGAGAAAGTAGGTTAGAACTAGCAGATTGTAAATGGAAATTAACCTCAGAATTTGAATTTAGACCATATGTATATATTTGATGAATGAACTGGGAAGTTTTCAGAAGGTTTAGTTCTTTTTGAAGATAAGTTTATTTCATTAGTTTAATTATTGTGATGCTTTGATTGTAAATAATGTAAAAGTTGGGTTATATGTTGTATAAAGTTATGAAATTTTTACATTTAGCATTCACAATAAACCCAGGTCCTTATTATAATGTAGTCTTTGTATTGACCCACCCCTACACATCCTTTGGGCCTTGAAACAGTTTGTGAATTAGTAGTTAACCTAATTTGCCAATTAAGAAAACTTAATACAGTTGAACTAGTCAGATTCAGCAATCTATTTCCTAGCTATATTTATGAAAATGAGTGAATCGGGAAAACCACCTGAGAATTAGGTGGTTTATTTCTTGGTTTTGGCCATTCATCAATAAATAAGGTTGGGAAACCTTAATCTTTCCTAATTAGAGAACCGTAGCCGAGTGGGCAGGAGTGCAGTAACACACGCTCTTTGAGTAGACTGGGGTTCAAGCCCCTGACTGCTGAATACGGTCGATCTGCCAACCCGCACTGGACCAGCGTGGCAGATTATGGTCCATTTCCCTCAGCATGAATTGTTGAGGAGGCTTCCATCCTGCAATGGGTTGATAATGGCCGCACTTTACTTTTTTTTTTTTTTTTTACTTTTTTGTTCACACTGCTCAAGCATATTGAATTCAATTAAGAATAGATCCAAATTGCAAAACTATTAATTTTGCATAATTGTTCAGTCCATTCCCCAGCAAAATTTCTAGTGAAAGGAATTGTCAAAATGTTTTTGTTCGCCTGAGTGTCTCTAATTCAGTTCTAAGAGAACGGTATCATAAGATCAGTGAAGTGTTGGTATAGATTTGAATTCATGAAAAGAATACTAAATTCATATAATTCAGAGGTTTCTATAATTGAGTTCATAAAATTGACTTAATAAATGGCAGCAATAGCTTAATTTTTTTAGTACTCACCTTAATATAAACTGCAGTTGGATTTAGAATGAGTGGAGTGGGAATTAGCTAAAATTGAGGTTAATATGGGTAAGCTTAATTGTTTTGAATAGAATTAAAATGTGCTCAAGGAAATATAGGTGCACATCTTCATCCTTGGTTGTCATGAAATAAATTGAAAAAATTGGGACTAGAGAATGTAATCACAGAGGCCAATAGCCATAACGATTGGCTTTCGTTATTAACGGCTTCAGTTGGTAATAGTGAAGGAGAGAGAGAGCACGCGTGAGTATAAAGAACTCTAAGTTCCCGTGATGCTCTTTGATGCATGCAGGAATCTCAGGTGCGTGAGATTCCAGGCCAGGGAGAGATTATATGGTAGTTTTGTGTTTAATACATTAAATTTAGAATGATGTTGGAACCATTCTATGATTAGGGCTTCATACTGGTAAATTCTGAAACTGGATTTTAATTTAATAATGGGAATTGCTGAATCTACTAAAGGGGTGTGATTATGGGATTGTGCATGTAACGTGTGTTCTGTTGTCCGGTTTCAGAACCGGACAATCAACAGATACCATATTGCTATCACAATGTAATTCTTTCCTGTGAGAGAGCGTAGCACATGCTTCTTGATTAGACCGGGGTTCGAGACCGTCACCACCAAATACGGAGGATGCGGAAAGGTCAGGGAATGACCACCGCATATCCCGGAGCAATATGGCCTTAGTTGCTAATGCTCCTAAAATCCAAATAACAAACAAACAAACCTGTGAGAGAGAGATTAACTGTAAAACATAGTATTTTACTTAAGCGAAACACTTGAGTATAATAAATGCATTAATCTTTAGTATAAGAGTGTCCCTTTTGATCAGTTATACCGAGGCATGGCATGAAACAGTGAACAGCAAGCCTACCTCTGCCAAATATGATTACGGAAATACACAATACTTACTTGTATGTTGTGTCAAAACAGCTATTTGCAGATTTATTTCTCTGTGAGAAGTCTCTGGCAAAAACTGCAAAGAAAAACAGCAAAGGCTTTCTATTCTTATATTAAGAGTGGAAGGAAGGAAGGATTGAATCACATTGGGCCATTTGACATCTATGAGTTAACTGTTGATGACCCTGCTCAGGTTGTGAACAAATTCAATAAGTATTTTGCTTCTGCATTTACACATGAGAAATTCTTTAGGGAAGGGGATGCCAGAAGTTTATCAAATTCTAATGAGCTAAATGATTTATGATAACTGAAAGTAAAGTGGAGGAGAAATTGTTGAAGATGGACATAAAAAAGGCACCTGGGGGGTGGATGGAATCTGTCCAGTGATATTAAGGGAGGCAGCAAAGGAGATAAGCAAACCCTTTGCCATAATTATGATTGCATCCTTGGATTCAGGGGAGGTCCCTATGAAATGGATATATGCAAATGTATCTCCAATTCATAAAGGGGGATCAAAAGGAGTAATTACAGAACTCAGCTTATCAGCTGTTCCAGGGAAAATAATGGAATCACTGGTTAAAGAAGTAATACAGGACCATATGAACAAGCATACAATTACACTGCAATCACAGCATGGATATGTTAAGGGACAGTCTTGTCTAACCAATCTGATAGGTTACTATGATGCAAGGAACTGGATGCAAAAAATAATTTTTGTGTCATATGGATTTTGGGAAGGCTTTTGATACTGTTGTACATAAAAGATTGCTCTACAGACTGGAGCTTTGTGGCATTAAGGGCAAGTTACTACTATGGATCAAAGGGATGGTTAAGTGGAAGAAGACAGTGGTGGTCAATGGGTACTGCTCTTTTGGGGAATAATATTATTAGTGGAGTTCCCCATTATTCAATGTTGCACCCATTGTTGTTTACATTATTCATCAGTGATATTAATGAATCTATATCAGGCTTAATGACTAAGTTTGCAGATGACACAAAGGCTGGCATGGCAATTAACAATAGTCATCAGAATGAGCTGCTGCAACAAGATCTATGAAAATGGGATCGATGGGTTTAGAAATGGTAGTTGAAGTTTAACATTGTCAAAAGCAGAGTACTGCATATGGGTAGCAGTAGCCCAAGAAAAATGTACCAACTGTGTGGTGCCACACTCAGGTGGAGAATGAAAAAGACCTGGTGGTAATTGTGCAGTCACACATAAAATTCTCTGAGCAGTGCAGAGAACATGCTGCCAGGACAACTCATGGGATTTTATCAATGATATACAGAAACTTTGATAGCAAGGATAAGGAGGTGATCATCCCTTTGTACAAGGCCATGGTTAGCCTGCAACTTGTCTTGGAGGGTCACTTTAGGAAGGATGTAGATCTGTTGGTACAGGTGCAGAGAAGGGCAATCAGATTGGTGAAGGGAACAAAAGGGTGCTCTTACCTTTAAAACACCTCTGATTGAGGTGTTTTAAAGCCTTGAATTGATTAAGCTGAATGTCAATGTCATTCTTCCACTTGCTGAGACTGCACACGCACACATGAGGGGGCTTAAATTCAAGTTGAGGAAGGGTGGTTGCAGAATAGATGTGTGGAACTGTTCCATCTGTTGTTGTGAAAGTGGAATGTTGAATAAATTCAAGGAATAACTAGACAAATTCTTGGAGGGTATGGATGGGTGAACTGTGTAAGTCTTTTGTTTGGCTGATACTATATAAGCTTGCTTTCTTTCATCATTTTTCATTACTACTAGTGCTGCTACTTCTAATTTACCACTTAAATGCATTTTATATTGGAATGTATGTGATAGGCTGCCAATTACTGCTCATTTGTATTCGAATGTATTTGATAGGCTATCAGTTACTGCTCATTTCGGCTTATGTATTAAGGAAAAGCAAAGTGGTCATTTCAATTTCTGTTAGAGAAAATGAATTAGGCACCATGAACCCCCCACCCCGAGGTTCCATTTCCAAGGGTGCTTACTTTTCTTAAATGGGCTAGGTTACATCTGGTCAGGTTAAGTTATGTTATGTCACTGTTTCTGAGGGATTCCGACCAGCTTCCATTTCCAAGGATGCCAAAGATTTACCTTCTTCTCTTTTTAGATAGATCTTTGGCACCATCAGAAGAATCAGTTAGTTGTAAAGTGCAATGTAATTGCGGGGAAAAAAGCAGGAAAGGAACAGGCTGGAGGAGCTAGGTTTGTCAGTCACTCCTTCACACCACGCCCTGGCATGACTAATCTAAAGGGATACTGTGTGTTAAAGATTATACAAAAAATGTTTTTCTCTTTTTAACTTCAGATTTGAAGCTTATCTAGATATATTTCTGAAGCAAAAATAGAAAATAATGTACCATATAATTTTTTTTTCTATTGTTCTATTTATGTATAACTATATTGCACCAACCTGAAATTCTGAAAATTTTAATCTCTTATAATGCCCCAAGCACATAGTTGGATATGGAAGATTCAGCTGTATGTGAAATTGTTTTTGTTATTTGGTTTTTTAGGAGCATTAGCAACTAAGGCCATATTGCTCCAGGGATATGCTGTGGTCATTCCCTGACCTTTCCTCATCCTCTGTATTTGGTGGTCATGGGCTCAAACCCCAGTCTAATCAAGAATCATGTGCTATGCACTGCTGCTTCTGCCCAACTGGCTATGGAGGCACCGTATGTGAACTACCTTGCTGCATTATAGTTTACGTGTAAACTGCTGCATCTGGAAACTAGACACCTGCAAAAGTGAAACTAGACACATGTGGGAATCCAAATCAGTGTTCTTCTTACAAAAGTCACTGAAATTTTAAGATTTGTTGTTTAATATTATCTGGAAATAATTACTTAAAAATACATTTTTCATATATGGGCTCGGTAGAGTATGTATGTATGTTGTATATGCATTTTGAAGTGTAATAAAATAAAGTGTCTATTAATGTATAAATATTTTTGAACTCATTGTCATATTAGCATTAGTAGAGGCATATGATGCAAGAAAGCAAACTTATACAGCATCACCCAAAAAAAAAAAAAAAAAAAAAAACTTCCCATTTCACTCATCCATTCGCTCCAAACGTTTGTCCTGTTCTTCCTTAAATTTATTGTAACTACCAACTTTGACAGTGGAGGATGGAAGTTTGTTCCAGCAATCAACCACTCGCTGGCTAAAGACAGATTTCCACACATCTATTATACAACTGTCTTCCCTCAGTTTGAATTTATGCCCTTCAAGTGTGTAATCTGAGCAAGGGGTAGAATCCCATCAGCATTGAGCTTGTTCAAACCATTCAAGGCCTTATACACCTCAGTCAATTCACCTTGCCAATGTCTAGTTTTCGGATGCAGCAGTTTACAGAACTTGAGCCTTTCAAAGAGTAACCCTTTGTTTCTCTCACCAATCCATTGCCCTTCTATGTAATTGTTCCAGCAGCTCTACATCCTTTCTAAAACTAGGCCTCCAGACCGGTAAGCAACACTCAAGGAGTGGTCTGACCATTGCCTTATACAAGGGGATAATCACCTCCTTATCCCTGCTCGCAAAATTTCTGTATATCATTGAGAAGATACCATGATCTACTCTGGCATCCTGTTCTGCACTGCTCAGAAAAATTCATATCTGACTGCATAATTACCCCCAGGTCTCTTTCATTCTCCCCTGCCTTGAGTGTAACACCACTTAGTTGGTACATTTCTCTGGGGTTACTGCTATGCATATATGGTACTTTGCATTTGTCAATGTTAAACTTCATTTGCCACTTCTCAACCCATCTACCCAACTCTTCCAGATCTTGTTGCAGCAGCATACTGTCATTACTGTTATTAACAACAATGCCAACCTTTGTATCATCTGCAAACTTTGACATTAAATTTGATATACCTTCATCAATATCATTGATAAATATAGAAAACAACAATGGGCCCAACACACTGAACCCTGTGGACTCAACTAACAACATTATTATCTACAGAGCAGTGTCCATTGATTACCACTCTGTCTTCTCCCACTCAACCATCCTTTTATCCATAGCAGCAACTTGACCTTAATGCCATACTGCTCCAGTTTGTACTGCAATCTTCCATGTGTAACAGTATAAAAAGATTTCCAGTTCCTTTATGACCACATTGTAGTATCCAATCAGATTGTCAGACAAGAACCAAACTTCCCTTTAACAAATCCATGCTGTGTCTGAAATATAAACTGCAGGCTCGTCTAGATGATCCTACAGTGCTTCTTTAACCAATGACTCCATTATTTTCCTCAGAACAGACATTAAACTAATAGATCTGTAATTATCAGGATTGTAATTATCTGTAATTGTCACCCTTTGATGATCCCCCTTTGTGAATTGGAGATACATTTCCACATCTCCAGTCCATGGGAACTTCCTTGAATCCAAGGATGCTCTCATAATTATGAATAAGGGTTTGCTTACTTCCTTTATTGCCTTCTTTAATATAACTGGATAGATCCCATCCATCCCTGGTGACTTTCTTATTTTTAACTTCAATTTGTTCTCCACTTTGCTCTCACTTATTACAAAGTCATTTATCTCCCTGTTAGAGTTTGATGAACTGCTGTTCTCCACTTTCCTACAGAATTCCTTGTGTGAATGTAGATGTAAAATACTCATTCAGTTTGTCAGCTGCCTGAGCAGGATCATCAGTAGTTGAACCATCGATATCAAGTGGACCAATCTGATTCATCCCCTACCTTCTAGAGTTTACACAAGTAAACTCTAAAAGTCTGTTGTTTTTCTTTGCATCCTTTGCCAAAGATTAGCAAAGGATGGGGTCTTTGGCAAAGGTCATGGGGTCTTGTCAATGATATACAGGAATTTGTGAAATTTAAGGCAGAACTAGACAAACATTTGGAATGAATGGATCAGTGAAATGGGAAGAGTTTTTTTTTTTTTTTGTGCTGATGCTGTATATACTTGTTTTCTTACATCATGTGCTTCTGTTAATGCTAATCATCAAAGGAATTGAGTTGCCTGTAATAGACATGTTACCTGCCCATACTGGGCAAAAAAAGCAGGTAGCAAGGAAAAGGGAAAAACAGGGTGAACTGAATGACTTTCAGCAGAATGTGATATCAGCAAAATATGTATATTATGGATGCTGCCACCTCTGTGTTTATTTTAAAAAAAGAATTTTTAAAATTAAATGTTTATACATTGTAAAAATGAATTTCATTAAGTGCGAAGGATGGTCAAACAGGTCTAAGAACAGGGTGTATAAAACATTAATAAATTATAGAATAGGTTATTTTGATTGTTTAATGTCTGTATAGGCTATACAAGGCAGGATGAAAAATACTAGAGCATCTCTAGAAAAATCAAATCATCTCTAGAAAAATACTAAAGGGATTCTAAAATAACATGAAAATTGTGTCAATATCTTATACAGTTTCAAAAATTTATTTTTTGATGTTGGTAGAAGGAAGAAGAATGAATATCCAACAAATTGAATATTTGTCAGTAGTCATATTTTTGACATTAGTATTTCTTTAGCATTTCTGCACCAAAGAGGGCCATATCGTAACACCCAAGTCCCTTTCCTCCAGTACTGGGTTTAGTTGAACTCCACCAAGTGAATAAGTTTTTTTGGGATTACTGTTTCCCAGGTGTGAAGAAGCTCAGCTTGACAGTGATCATTAACTACTCTACCAATTTTAACATCATCTGCAAATTTAGACATCACGCCCTCTATCCCTTCATCAATGTTGTTTATGAAAATTAAAAACAACAGTGGTCCTAATACTGATCCTTGGGGAACCCCACTTCTTACATCAACCCAATCTGAGGAATAGCCATTTATCACAACCCTCTGCCTCCTTCCCTGAAGCCATCCTTCTATCCATCTAAGGATTTTCCCAATGATTCCAATCTGTTCCAGCTTATAAAGCAACCGCTCATGTGGGACTGAGCCAAAAGCTTTGCTGAAATCTAAATAAACAATGTCGAAATTATTCCCTAAATCCAACTCGTGAGTGACCCTTTCGAAATAGCGAACCAGATTTGTTAAACATGATTTTCCCTTTACAAAACCATGCTGAGTATACTTGAGAATTTCAATTCGATCCAAATGATCCTGAATTCCACCCTTGATCATTGCCTCCATGATTTTCCCTACTACTGAAGTCAGACTGACAGGTCAATAATTTCCAACTTCACTTTTAGAGCCACCCTTATGTATTGCAAACTATCAGAGGGTGAAATCATCAAAAGAGATTTTAAATATATTTTTGCTAACCCAGATAATTTTTTATTCTGTTCGGTGACGGGTGATGAAATTTGGTTACACTTGTATGATTCCAAATGCAAATAAGCAAATATGTAGTGGAAGCGCAAGGGATATCCAACCATGAGAAAATTTCAACCACAACCATCAGCTGGAAAAGTGTTGGCCTCCTTTTTCTGGCACACAAATGGATTGTTGTTTGATTACCTTGTACCAAAAACACAATAGCAGGGGAATGCTATGCCAGCCTTATGTCAAAGTTATCTGCAAATTGGGGAGAAGACTAGGAAAGTTGAATCATCTTGTCTTGCTTCTCCATAACAATGTACCCAATACACAAGCTAAAATTAATGAATGTGGATTTGAACAATTAAAACCCCCATACATCTCTAAATAGGCCTACAAGGCTGGGACAAACCATGTTGATGATTAAGCTTCATACCAGCCAGAAGATAAATAAATTGAAAACTGTAACTAAAAACTTTATTTACAATTAAATAAGTATAAAATATATATTTAGAATAAAAATTAAAAATATACAAATAACACTGATAAAATATACTAAAAACCTAGAAATTAAAAGCGATAAAAATTTTTGCTGTAGCTTTCAGAGGCAGCAGTCTCCTTCCTCAGCAGCATATGTCTACTCTGCAGCACATCCTTAAATAGCAAGTCCACTGCACAATCACATGGTTCCACGGTTGGAACTTTCCATTTGTGCACCGGGGACCGGAAATTGCTCGGGAGTGCGCTAGCTGAAACAGTTCATCACGTCCAAGGATGACACAGGAGGAAGTGTAGACATACACCCCTATCCCTATTAATAGTATTGCTAGCTGCCCCAATATGTAAACTCTCAAGCCATTTACGGTCCCAGAACTCCTGTGCATGATCTGTGATGACAGCATCCTCCGGGGAAATTTGATGTTGTTTCTCCCAGAAATGTTCAGCCACAGCAGACTTCCCATAATTTGCAGACTTTATTGCTTTTGCATGCTCCCCCAGCTGGTCTTTCAATCATCACCCCGTCTCACCCACATAACACACCCCACAGTCCGGGCATTTGATTTCCTACACCACCCCACTGCAGGCTCTTTGGATATGGGGTCATTTACTCGAGATATCGCTGTGTGCAACCTCCAACCTGGGAATTGCACGCAGCATATCTGACACCCCCGAATTACACGTGCAATGTGGTCCGACAGGCCCGGATAGTAGGGAATGTATGTGCTCATAGGGGTGAACTGCTCATTACGGGTGGACTCTACTCCTCCAGTGGCTCTGTCCAACACCCTCTGGGGGTAGCCGCACTTCTTGAGGTCTGCTGTGACACAAACAATTTTATTATTACCTCTATCCTCGGAGGTGCTGCAGTGGGACACCACCCTATCTATTAGAGCCTTGACCACATTGTTTTTGTGTTGGTTGGCCTGTGCCAAGGTATAATGGGTATATTGACCCCGGCACATCGGCTTTCTAAATACGTTGGACTTAAGCCTGCCACCTTCTCTAATAACCAACACGTCAAGGAATGGCAAGGTTCCCTCTGCTTCCACCTCCGAAGTAAATTTGATAAAAGGGGAGAAACTATTAAGTACATTGAGTACCTGATCCTTCCTCCCCTTTGTATAATGGAGAATGTGTCATCAACATATCTCCTCCATCTGCGCATGGAAATTCCAAATCCCCAAAAATCCTGACTTCTAACTCCTCCATAGCTAAATTGGCCACTATGGCACGGATGGGGGAACCCATGGCTGTGCCATGGACCTGCCTGTACATGACATCTTGGAATACCATAACGGTACTATATAAGCAAAACTCTACTCCTTCACAAATGTCATCGACACCTAGAGGTGACCTGGTACTTAGCAATACATCCTTTTCTATGGCCATTCTAACACACTGCAAACCAAACTTAATGGGAATACAAGTAAACAGTGACTTAACATCGAAAGAAACCATTATCTCATCTTCCCGAATAGTCTGTCCTTTAATATGTATTTTGAGTCAGGCCAAGCCGGCCCCCTCCAACCTTAGTATTCTTCATAGAAAGGCTTTGAGGGAGCTTAAACAGAATGACGAGATCATTGTCCTACCAGCGGATAAAGGTAAGGCTACGGTTATTTTGGACAAAGAACAATATTATAGTAAAGCATTAGAATTATTACAGGATACCGCCATATACAAAGTTACCTGCTGTAATCCGTTGGTTAGTTGGGAACGACAAGTGAATAGCCTGTTACAACGTTGGCAAAAGTCAGGATGGATAGCTAAGGAAGTCTATTGGTCGTTAGAATGCTGCTGGATTTGTTTACGCAGCTTTTATGGGCTCCCAAAGATACATAAAGTAGGTATACTGCTCAGACCTATTGTATCATTTATAAACAGTCCTACATATGCTTTATCTAAGTACAGGGCTTTCCAATAGTAACGCTCGATTTTTGTAACGCAATAAAACAAATTGTGAGAGTGATAGTGATCTATTTTTATTTTTATTATGAAGTATATGTGTTAACATTGTTTTAAAAATTATATCAGATAAATGTCCGCCGCGGCTTTGTCTGGTTTGGTTAATCCTGGATACCCAATTGGTGATGACGTTATCGCATAAAAGTGGCTCAATTTCAGCAATAACGCGCCTAATGTAACTTTTTCGGAATTTAACTTTTTCGGAATGTAGTGGGACCTCATGAATCTCCCGTGGGTTTTCATCGCTCCAAATTCGGCAATTTTGCTTGTTAACAAAGCCACTTAACCAGAAATGAGCCTCGTCACTAAACATTATTTTTCGCCCAAAATCAGGATCGACCTCCAACTGCTCTAGCGCCCAATCAGCGAATGCACGCCGCTGCGCATGATCGTTGGGCTTTAGTTGTTGGGTTAATTGCACTTTATAAGGGTGAAGCCCTAAGTCCTTATGCAGGATTCGCCAAGTTGTCGTCGAAGACAGGCCAAGTTCCTGAGCCCGACGCGGAATGGACTGTTGCGGATTCTCACGCACACTTTCCCGGACTGCAGCAATATTTTCAACGGATCTTGCGTTTCGCTGACGTACAGGCACTTTCAGATTTGCCACAGACCCAGTTGCTTCGAATTTGTTTATTAAACGGCATATTGTGGATTCTGAAGGACGTTCGTCGACACCATAAACTGCATGGAGTGCACGAAACGTTTGACGAGTAGAACATTGGTTTTGATTTTTTACAATTTCGACTCGTTGCTCAGTCGTGTAATGCTCCATAATAAAATGCAGAGACTAACTGAATACGGCTACCAAAGATACCACCTGTGTGACTGTCGACTTCGTCATGCGCTGTTGCCAAACATCGAGCGGTCCTATTGGAAAACCCTTTATTTAGCTAAGCTAATTGCATGCATAGTAGGACTTTCCGGCTTTGTCATTAAGAACAGAAAGGAATTTGTGGACTTCATTAAAGGACAGACTATTCGGGAAGACGAGATAATGGTTTCTTTCGCTGTTAAGTCACTGTTTATTTGTATTCCCATTAAGTTTGGTTTGCAGTGTGTTAGAATGGCCTTAGAAAAGGATGTATTGCTAAGTAACAGGTCACCTCTAGGCGTTGATGACATTTGTGAAGAAGTAGAGCTTTGCTTATCTAGTACCGTTATGGTATTCCAGGATGTCATGTACAGGCAGGTCCATGGCACAGCCATGGGTTCCCCCTTCAGTGCCATAGTGGCCAATTTAGCTATTATTATTATAATTAGCTGTATGGTGCAAGGAAGCCTGAGGCTTTTGCTGCACCAGCCAAAAAAAAAAAATTCTGAGTTACCCTGTGTGTGTGTGTGTGTGTGTGTGTGTGTGTGTGTGTGTGTGAGAGAGAGAGAGAGAGAGAGAGAGAGAGAGAACAAGAATTAGAAGTAAAAGGGATTCACCAAGAAAGAGAAGAATGATGATATCCAGCTAAGGACCCTGGGTGTGCCAAGCCCATACTCACCAGATGCGAGCCCTCGGGGTAATATGGAGGAGTTAGAAGTCTGGATTTTTGGGGATTTGGAATTTCCCATGCGCAGATGGAGGAGATATGTTGATGACACATTCTCCATTATACAAAGGGGAGGGAGGATCAGGTACTTAATGTGCTTAATAGTTTCTCCCCTTTTATCAAATTACCAAATTTACTTCGGAGGTGGAAGCAGAGGGAACCTTGCCATTCCTAGACATGTTGGTTATTAGAGAAGGTGGCAGGCTTAAGTCCAAGGTATTTAGAAAGCCGATATGCCGGGGTCAATATACCCATTATACCTCGGCACAGGCCAGCCAACACAAAAACAGTGTGGTCAAGGCTCTAATAGATAGGATGGGTCCCAATGCAGCACATTAGCATTAGTAGAGGCATTTGATGCAAGAAAGCAAGCTTATGCAGCATCAGCCAAAAAAAATAAAAAATAACCACTTCCACTTCACCCCTCTGTTCGTTCGAAATACCTGTCCAGCTGAGCCTTAAACTTATTCAGGCTATCAACCTCCATGACAATGGAAGTCTATTCCACCAACCAACAACTCGCTGGCTAAAGGCAAATTTCCTCACGTCTATCCTACATCTGTCTTTCCTCAATTTGAATTTATGCCCTCTCAGGTGATTATTCTGAGCAAGAGGCAGAATCCTATCAGCATTGAGCATGCTCAAACCATTCAAGGCTTTATACACCTCTAACAGATCACCTCGCTGGTGCTTAGTCTCCAGACATTGTAATTTGCAAAACTTAAGCATTTCTTCGTAAGAGCACCCCTTTGTTCCATTCACCAATCTTGTTGCCCTTCTCTGTACTTGTTCCAGCATCTCTACATACTTCTTGAAATGAGGCCTCCAGACCTGTATACAGTACTCTAGGTGTGGCCTGACCATTGCCTTATACAAGGGAATAATCACCTCCTTATCCCTGCTAGAAAAATTCCTATATATCATCGACAATACACGATGAGCTACTCTTGCAGCCCGTCTGCACTGCTCAGTAAACTTCATATCTGCCTGCACAACCACCCTCAGGTCCCTTTCATTCTCTACCACTGTCAGTGTAGTACCACAGAGTTGATACGTTGCTCTGGGGTTGCTATTTCCCATATGTAGTACTTTACATTTGTTAATGTTAAACTTCATTTGCCACTTCTCAGCCCATCTGCTCAACCTTTCCAGATCCTGTTGCAGTAGCATAGTGTCAGTAGTGTCCTTGACAACCCTGCCAACCTTCGTATCGTCTTCAAACTTGGACATTAAGCTTGATATACCATCATCAATATCATTTATAAATACAGAAAACAATAATGGACCCAATACTGAACCCTGAGGGACTCCATTAATAACATTAGTCCACGATGAGCAGTGTCCATTGATTACCACTCTCTGTCTTCTCCTCCTCAACCACCCCTTTATCCATAGCAGCAATTTGCCTCCAATGCCACACTGCTCCAATTTGTGCAGCAGTCTTCCATGTGCAACAGTATCAGAAGCCTTTCTAAGATTCAAGTATATAATATCAAAGTTATTCCCTGCATCAGGTTCTTTTGTAACTGCATCATAGTATCCAATCAAAGTGGTCAGGCAAGACTTCCCCTTAACAAAACCATGCTGTGTCCGAGCTATAACTGAAGTCTTGTCTAGATAATCCTGCAGTGCTTCTTTAACCAGTGCCTCCATTAATTTTCCAGGAACAGAAGTTAAACTAACAGGTCTATAATTACTTGTCGCCCTTTCATCCTCCTTTGTGAATTGGGGTCACATTTGCACATCTCCAGTCTGTGGGTACCTCCCCTGAGTCCAAGGAAGCTCTCATAATTATGGCTAAGGGTTTGTTTACTTCCTTTGCTGCCTCCTTTAATATAACTGGGTAGATCCCATCCACCCCAGGTGCCTTTCTTGTATTTATCTTCAACAATTTCTCCTCCACTTTACTCTCAGTTATTACAAGATTCTCTAGCTTACTGCCAGAGTTGAATACACCTCTGGCATTCTCCTCGCTGAATAACTCCTCATGTGCGAATGTCGATGCAAAATATTCATTTAGTTTGTTAGCTACCTGAGCAGGATCATCAACAGTTGACCCATCGATATCAAGTGGACCAATCTGATTCATCCCCTTCCTTCTAGAGTTTACATAAGTAAAGAACTCTTTGCTGTTTTTCTTTGCATCCCTTGCCAAAGATTTCTCGTAATCTGCCTTCGCCTGCCTAACCTCCTTTGTAACTTGGTTACAGATCAACTTGTATCTATCATAGGCTTCTGTGTCACGTGTTAATTTGTATGTATCCCATGCATTTTTCTTCTCTGCCATATGTCTCATTAGTTCATCTGACATCTACTTAGGCCTAAACCTTGAACAAAATTTCTTAGTTGGTATGTAAAGCCTAGTAGCTTCCAAGATAAGTTCTTTGAATGCTTCCCATTTTGAATTTGCTGTTGGTAACATCATCAGTTGGTCCCACTGTATAGAATTTAAATACTGTCTCAGACCATTATGGTCGCCTTTACGAAAGCAATAACCCTTCCCCTTACCCCTAATGGTAGTTACCTCTTTGAGTAAATCCCACTTCAGCACACTGTGATCACTGCCACCTAGTGGTTTATTTACCTGCAGATTCTTAATGCATGAAGAATCACTACTGATAATCAAATCAAGAGTATTACTCCCTCTAGTTGCCTCCCGAACATGTTGATGTAGAAAACAATCATCTAATAAATCCACAAAAGCCTTGCTAGTGTGTGAGTGACCAGTGCCCAAATTCCAGTCAATATCTGGGAAATTAAAATCCCCCATTATAAGACTCTCTGATTTACTGGCCCACTCTATTTCCCTGTACAATTTCTTATTATAGTCATCAGAGTCATTAGGCCTATAGCATACTCCTACTCTCAATTTTGATCTCCCAATGCTTATGTCACACCAAACTGACTCGACACTGCTTTGTACAGCAATGTCGACTGGCTTCACTTCCTTGGATTTTATGTATTTCTTAACTAATAGCATATATAACCCCTCCTCCCTTCCTATCATGTCTATCCTTTCTGTAGACATTGTAGTCCCCAAATTCCAGTTCTGCATTCCTTATTAGCATTAGTAGAGGCATTTTATGCAAGAAAGCAAGCTTATGCAGCATCAGCCAAAAAAAAAAAAATAAAAAAATAAAATAACCACTTCCACTTCACCCCTCTGTTCGTTCAAAATACCTGTCCAGCTGAGCCTTAAACTTATTTAGGCTATCAACTTCCACGACAAGGGATGGAAGTCTGTTCCACCAACCACCACTCGCTGGCTAAAGGGAAATTTCCGCACGTCTATCCTACATCTGTCTTTCCTCAATTTGAATTTATGCCCTCTCAGGTGATTATTCTGAGCGAGAGGAAGAATCCCATCAGCATTGAGCATGCTCAAACCATTCAATACTTTATACACCTCTATCAGATCGCTTCGCTGGTGCCTAGTCTCCAGACACTGTAATTTGCAAAACTTAAGCCTTTCTTCGTAAGAGCACCCCTTTGTTCCATTCACTAATCTTGTTGCCCTTCTCTGTACTTGTTCCAGCAGCTCTACATCCTTCTTGAAATGAGGCCTCCAGACCTGTATACAGTACTCTAGGTGTGGCCTGACCATTGCCTTATATACAAGGGAATAATCACCTCCTTATCCCTTATATCTGTGTGACACCACGTTCTCTGAAATCCCCACAATATCTGCCTTTGATGTTTTGAGCAATACCTCAAATTCATCAAATTTATTTACTAAACTCCTAGCATTGGTGTACACGCAAGTATACATGCACCTGTTCTTTTTCTTAGCTACCCTAACACAACCCATGTGTTTACTTGTACCCCAATGATTCCCAGCAGTCTCTGAAATATCCTGTATCTTATTTTCCAGGCTGCGGCTCATTCCAATAGAAGCAGTGCAAGAATCACTTTCACCTCTGCCAGTGGCTACTGTTAATCTATTATTCCTTGTATCCCCCCCCCCCCAATCTAGCAGTTTTCCGACCCACCTAACACTGCCTCGATAGCATCAGCAAACATTCTTGCACCCTTTCTATTTAAGTGTCCCATCCCTGTAGAAGCAGTCTCTCCTGTTAACAAATACAGACCAGGCTGAAAAAAATTCTACCCCTTGAGCCTTGCACAATCTTTCCAGGGCCGAATTGATCGACAGGGCTCTCATCATATACTCCCTCCCATCGTGTCTGGCCAGAATAGGATAGAGACATTGCGACATCCGAGGATAGAGATAATGAAATTGTTCGGGTCACAGCAGACCTCAAGAAGTCCGGCTACCCCCACAGGGTGTTGGACAGAGCCATTAGAGGAGTTAGAGTCCACCCTTAATGAGCAGTTCGCCCCTGTGAGCACCACATACATTCCCTACTATCTGGCCCTGTCGGACCACATTGCACGTGTAATTCGGGGGTGTTAGATACGCTGTGTGCAACTCCCATGTCGGAGGTTGCACACAGCGATGTCTCGAGTAAAAGACCCCATATCCACAGAAGTCTGCAGTGGGGTGGTGTATGAAATCAAATGCCCAGACTGTGTGGTGTTTTTTTTGGGTGAGACAGGGCGGCGATTGAAAGACCAGCTGGGGGAGCATGCAAACGCAGTAAAGTCCGCAAATTATGGGAAGTCTGCTGTGGCTGAACATTTCTGGGAGAAACAACATCAAATTTCCTTGGAGGATGCTGTCATCACAGATCATGCACAGGGGTTCTGGGACTGTAAATGGCTTGAGAGTTTACGTATTGGGGCAGCTAGCAATACTATTAATAGGGATAGGGGTGTACGTCTACACGCTCTCCTGGAAACTGTCGTCCTTGAATGTGATGAACGGTTTCAGCTAGCGCAATCTCGAGCCATTTCAGGTCCCCGGTGTGCAAATGGAAAGTTCCAACTGTGGGACCATGTGATTGTGCCGTGGACTTGCTATTTAATGATGTGCCACACAATAGACATATGCTGCTCTGGAAGGAGACTGCTGCCTCCGAAAGCTACAGCAAAAATTTTTATCGCTTTTAATTTCTAGGTTTTTACTATATTTTATCAGTGTTATTTGTATATTTTTAATTTTTATTGAAAATATATATTTTATACTTATTTTAATTTAAATAAAGTTTTTAGTTACAGTATTCAGTTTATTTATCTTCTGGCTGGTGTGAAGCTTAATCATCAACAACCCCCCCCCATACAAACCAGATCTGGCCCCTGATGACTATTCATCAGTGGCCCTAATGAATGTTCAGAAACATCTCATCCCTGAAGATTTTTTTTTTTGAAGGTTAAATGGACTGAATACATTGAGAAAAAAACAATTTTTTACCTGTCTTTTTACTTCATTCTTAGAACTTTTTGACCTTTACATACTTTATATTCTGAATGCATCACACATAATCAAACTAATAGAAAAAACTTATCTGCAAAAAGATCCTAATGTCAAAAATTTCTTCCAACAAGAAGGGTGATAGAAGGATTCTGATCAATCTAGATACCATGAATGCTCTAAGTGCTTTATTATTATTAGCCCTATGGTGCAAGGAAGCCTGAGGCTTATGCAGCACCAGCCAAAAAAATTTTTTTTAGTTTCCCTGTGTGTGTGTGTGTGTGTGTGTGTGTGTGTGTGTGTGAAAGAGAGAGAGAGAGAGAGAGAGAGAGAGAGAGAGAGAGAAAAGTAGAAGGAAATCACCAAGAAAGAGAAGAATGATATCCATCTGTGAACCCTGAGTGTGCCAAGCCCATACTCACCAGATGTGAGCCCCTGGGGTTAAGAACCAACAGAGAAGTGCTGTTAGCATTTCTCTGTTGGTTCTGAAAATCTGTGCCCTGTTCTGTGTTGCCGCTTTACACTTACTTATTCTACTGATGTTTTTACTTCTGCTTGAAAATTTTTTTCCTAAGAAAATTTTTTTCCTAAGAAAATTTTTTTTCTCGGAAGAGTGAAAAAATCACTCTTCCAGTTGTTTTATGAAAACTCAAAACACAAAAGATATTAGAGCCTGCAGTACTTAGTACAGGTCAACCGTCACTAATCCGGGAGCATTGGGACATGTGGGGTGCCGGATTAGTGAGTTTGCTGGATCACCGGTGGTTAATTTAACACATACATTTTACCCAACAGCTAACCACCTCCTTCTACCTTTAACACGTTGACTGCCAAGCTTTGTCCAGGAGACCGAAGCAGAGTTAAGAAAAAAATTCCCCAGGGACAAAATATATTTAGATAATAATTTGATTAGTAGTTCTAAAATAAATATTGTAATGTCAGTGTTGTTGTTTCGTTTTTTTGCTTAAAATATATATAAAAAAAGTCTTTTTTTTATGTCACATATATGTGGCCAACATGGCCAAATATGTTGGTTACTTTATTTCTTGAGAAGCTGTGTCGGCCACATACGTGTGACACTATTACGGCATACATATGAAGGTCGTTTGTGATTAGTTTATTGCATGCACGGCGAGTGCTTCAACCAAACTAATTATGATAAAATAAATTCTCAAACATCGCAGTAAGTTTGCCAGTACTGTTAGAGATTTTATGAAAACAAGTTTGTTAGCGTGCTGTATTATCCATCATATTGTGTTGTGTTTTTCCACAAGTTTGTACAAGTGTGTTGTAAAAAAAAAAAAAAAGAAGGAATTTCTAAAAGAAATTTACTAAAATAAGAAGAACTAAGAGGAATTGCTGGAATTTACAATTAAGTAGAGTTAAACTTCTCACAGACACACTGCTGTCGAGTTTTTTCAGAAGTTCAACTTTATCTGTTATGGACAATGTAGGCCTCGGTAGCCGAGTGGTCAGGAGCGGGAGTGCAGTAGCACACACTCTTTGAGTAGACCGGGATTCAAGCCCCTGACTGCTGAATATGGTCGATCTGCCAACCCGCACTGGACCAGCATGGCAGATTATGGTCCATTTCTCTCAGCATGAATTGTTGAGGAGGCTTCCATCCTGCAGTGGGTTGATAATGGCTGCACTTTACCTTTTTTTTTTTTTTTACGGTGTTTGCACTTTACACCATGAGAGGCACTTCCTTTATGCATTGGAACCATGACTGGGGCAAAATGTGAGCAGGTTATAATCATAAATTTAGAAAAGAAAAACAAGTGGTAATGGCTTGCCAGTGTTTGAGTTTGCACCAACAGCTGATGCTGCAACCAATGCCACCAAAACAGTAGCAGCAGGTTGGTGTGCCGACCCGGAAAATTTAATATTACGTTTGCGGAAATTATGTCCGGATTAGTGATGGTCGACCTGTACCATGCATGGGTTGAAGGTTGGGAAGATGAGATACTGGGGTGCTCTTACCAAGAAAGGCTTTAATTCTGGTAATTGCAGTATCTGGAGATTAGGCACTTGCAAGGTGATCTGATCAAGGTGTTTAAGGCCTTGAATAGATTGAGCAAGCCCAATGCTGATGGAATTTTTCCTCTTGCTCATTCTACACATGAGAAGGAAGAAGGATGGTTGCAGAATAGATGTGTGGAAATTTGCCTTTAGCCAACAGGTGATTTAATTGCTGAAACAAATTTCCATCTGTTGTGGAAGTGGATAGTTTCAATAGATTCAAGTAAGATCTAGTCAAACTATTGGAGGGGATGGATAGGTGAAATGGGTTTTTTTTTTTTACTGTGCTGTATAAGCTCTCATGTTTGGGGTTTTCATAAAAAAAAAAAAAATAAAAAAAATAAGCTTTCTTTCTTGCATCATTCGCCACTACTAATAATTAGACTTTAACTTGAGGGCGCTGACTCTCTTTAAAAGTTACAGCTGTGAATTACAGGCTCCGAAAAAGCGATAAGTGTTTGCCTTTTTATTTACCTAATTGTTATTTTATATTGAACTTTATAAGTAGCCATATAGGTCTAGATATGCTGGTTATTTTAAATTTAGATAAGAGTTTTTGTAGATTACTACTTAATGTATGTAAAACCGTTGTTTCATTCGAATCTTGCAGCCATTGTTTTTGTTTAGAGTGGTACGGAATTCAAATTTTTAATTGTGGTAACTAGGTAGCTCTAACATAAAATTATATAGCATAATTTGCATATCTGCATTTGGTATTCTATTAGATAGTGTAGTATTGACAATTAATTAATTAAATTTATTGATCTTGTTAATTTAAAATATCATGCCCCAGACTAGAGCAGAAAAGCAACGGGCACAAATTGGCAGGAGTGCTATGACTCGGGGGAGAACTGAGGGGGGCGATTCTCCAGCGCATCACAGCCTTGTGGCGCCTCCGTAGCCAGGTGGGAAGGAGCAGCAGTGCGTAGCACACTCTTCTTGATTAGACCGGGATTCGAGCCCGTCACCATCAAATACGGAGGATGTGGAAAGGTCAGGGAATGACCACCGCATATCCTGGAGCAATATGGCCTTAGTTGCTAATGCTCCTAAAAACCAAAATAACAAACAACAAACAGCATCACAGCCTTAAAAAATGTGCAACGTGAAATGTTTGCCGAACTCTCTGGAACAGAACATGATCTAGCCAAGGAGGATGTCTTTGTGTGTGCCAGGTGCAGTGTCTAGAAATTAGATTTCAACTCAGCGTTCTAATGGGTGTCTATGAAGTGTAGGGTAGATGCCCTCAAAGAAATTAATAAGGGGGCCCGTCAAGCTCTCAGCTCCCCAACTCAGCCCCAGTACTCACCTCTCTGCATCAGGCAACACAGGGGCAATCTCCAAGGCAGAATGTGCTGGTCCCACAGGAGTTAGTTATCGTCGGTGACTCTATTGTCAGAGAGATGGGGAATATATTGTGTAAAAAGGATAGATGGAATAGGACCAGGGTATGTCTGCCAGGGACAAAAGTCGATGACGTTGTAAAGCATATATCATCTTTTAAGGGCACAAATGGTGATGTTGTTGTTCACGTTGGCACCAATGACATTAAGAGTAGGAAATCTACAGATTTACTTAACAAGTACAGTTCAATGTTGCAAAAAAAATCTTGAATTAGGGTTAAATTTGAACGTGTCTGCAATTCTGCCCAGACACGATAGGAGGGAGTACATGATGAGAGTCTTGTCAATCAGTTCGGACCTGGAGGAAATGTGCAAGGCTCAATGGGGTAAAATTTTTTTCACCCTGGTCTGTGCTTGTTAACAGGAGAGACTGCTTCTACAGGGATGGGATACACTTAAATAGAAAGGGTGCAAGGATATTTGCTGAAGCTATCGAGGCAGTGTTAGGTGGGTCAGAAAACTGCTACCTTGGGGGATTCACAGACTAAAAGGTTAAAAGTAGCTGCAGGCAGAGGTGAAGGTGATTCTTACACTACTTCTATTAGAACAAGCAGCAGCGAGGGGTGTTGGTGGTTTTTAGGGACTGATGGCAGTCATCATGAAAGAGGTGGGTATATAGGATGTGTTAGGGTAACTAATAATAAGAATAGGTACATGTATACCAATGCTAGAAGTATAGTAAATAAATTTGATGAATTTGAAGTGTTGGTCAAGACATCAAAGGCGGATATTGTTGGGATAGCAGAGACGTGGTGTCACACAGATATAAGGAATGCAGAACTGGAATTTGTGGAGTACGATGTGTACAGAAAGAATACACAGGATAGGAAGGGAGGAGGTGTTATGCTGTTAATTAAGAAAAACATAAAATCAAAAGAAGTGCATCAAGTTGATATAGATGAACAGTGCCTTGTTGAGTCAGTTTGGTGTGACATGAGCACTGCGAAAGCAAAAATAAGAGTAGGAGTGTGTTATAGGCCTAATGATTCGAATGAGTACAATGAACAATTGTACAGAGAAATAGTGGGCTAGTAAATCAGAATGTTTTATAATGGGGGATTTTAACTTCCCAGATATAGAATGGAACTTATGGATTGGTCACTCGCACACTAGTAAGACTTTTGTGGATTTATTGGATGATTGTTTTCTGCAGCAGCATGTTTGAGAGGCAACCAGAGAGGGTAATACGCTTGATCTGGTTATCAGCAGTGCTCATTCGTGTATTAAGAATTTGCAGATAAAGAAATCTTTGGCAAAGGTGGCAGTGATCACAGTGTACTGATGTGGGATTTAAAGATATAATTACCATCAAGGGTAAAAGAAGGGGTTTTTGCTTCCGTAAAGGTGACTATAGTGGTCTCAGACAGTTTTTAAATTCCGTACAGTGGGACCAACTGATGATGTTACCAACAGCAAATTCTAAGTGGGAAGCATTCAAGGAATTAATAGTGTTTCATACCTATTTAGAAATATTGTTCAAGGTTTAGGCCTAAATTGTTGTGAAATGAACTAAT
Source organism: Mastigoproctus giganteus (assembly GCF_048544385.1). Lineage (NCBI taxonomy): Eukaryota > Metazoa > Arthropoda > Arachnida > Uropygi > Thelyphonidae > Mastigoproctus > Mastigoproctus giganteus. Next base: position 118,456,410 of record NC_143580.1, on the reverse strand, counting down.
GAGACTTGTGGCAGAGAATAAAAATGCATGGGATGCATATAAATTATCAGACTACACAGAAGGCTATGATATATATAAGCTAGTCTGTAATCAAGTCACAAAGGAGGTTAGGCAGGCGAAGGCAGATAACGAGAAATCTTTGGCAAAGGATGCTAAGAAAAACAGCAAGGATTTCTTTATTTATATAAACTCTAAAAGGAAGGGGATGAATCTGATTGGTCCACTTGATGTCAATGGTTCGACTGTTGATGATCCTGCTTAGATAGAAAACAAACTGATTGAGTATTTTGCATTTACATTCACATATAAGGAGTTATTAATGTTTGAAAATGGCAGAAGGTTATCAAATTGTAACAGGGTGCTTAATGATTTTGTAATAACTCAGAACAAAGTGTGGGAGAAATTGTTGAAGTTAGACATAAGAAAGGCACCTGAGGTGGATGGGATCTATCCAGTTATATTAAAGGAGGTGGCAGAGGAAGTAATCAAACCCTTAGCCATAATTATGAGAGTTTCCTTGGACTCAGTGGAGGTCCCCATGGACTGGAGATGTGCAAATGTGACCCCAATTCACAAGGGGGGATCGAAGGGTAACACGAGTAATTACAGACCAGTTAGTTTAACTTCTGTTCCGAGTAAAATAATGGAGTTATTGGTTAAAGATGCATTGCAGGATCATCTAGACAAGACTGCAGCAATAATTCAGACACAGCATTGGTTTGTTAAGGGAAAGTCTTGTCTGACAAATTTGATTGGTTATTATGATGTGGTTACAAAGGAACTGGATGTAAAAAATAATTTTGATATCATATACTTGGATTTCAGGAAATCTTTTGACACCGTTGTGCTTGGAAGACATGGAAGACAAATTGGAGCAGTTTGGCATTTGAGGCAAATTGCTGCTATGGATAAAGGGATGGTTGATGGGGAGAAGACAGAGTGGTAATCAATGGACACTGCTTTTCGTGGACTAATGTTATTAGTGGAGTCCCTCAGGGTTCGGTGTTGAGTGCGTTATTGTCTGTATTTATAAATGATATTGGTGATGGTATTTCAAGCTTAATGTCCATGTTTGCAGACGATACAAAGGTATCTGGAAAGGTTGAACAGATGGGCTGAGACGGGGCAAATGAAGTTTAACATTGACAAATGTAAAGTATTGCATTTGGGAAACAGTAACCCCAGAGTGACGTATCAACTCTGTGGTACTACACTGACAGTGGAAGAGAATGAAAATGACCTGGGGGTAATTATGCAGGCAGATATGAAGTTCTCTGAGCAGTGCAGATGGACTGAAAGAGTAGCTCATGGTATCTTGTCAATGATATACAGGAATTTTTCTAGCAGGGATAAGAAAGTGATTATTCCCTTGTATAAGGCAACGGTCAGGCCACACCTTCAGTACTGTATACAGTTCTGGAGGGCTCATTTCAAGAAGGATGTAGAGCTGCTGGAACGAGTACAGAGAAGGGCAACAAGATTAGTGAATGGAACAAAGGGTTGCTTTTACGAAGAAAGGCATAAGTTTTGGAAATTACAGTGTCTGGAGACAAGGCACTGGCGAGGTGATCTGATAGAGGTGTATAAAGCCTTGAATGGTTTGAGCATGCTCAATGCTGATGGGATTTTTCCTCTTGCTCTGAATAACCACCTGAGAGTGCATAAATTCTAATTCAGGAAAGACAGATGTAGGATAGATGTGCAGAAATTTGCCTTTAGCCAGCGGGTAGTTGGTTGGTGGAACAGACTTCCATCTCTTGTTGTGGAAGTTGATAGCCTAAATAAATTTAAGTCCCAGCTGGACAGGTATTTCAAACAAATAAGAGGGGTGAAATGAAAGTGGGTTTTTTTTTTTGGCTGGTGCTACATAAGCTTGCTTTCTTGCATTATATGCCTCTGCTAATGCTTTATCCATAGCAGCAATTTGCCTCCAATGCCACACTGCTCCAATTTTTGCAGCAGTCTTCCATGTGCAACAGTATCAAAGGCTTTTCTATGATCCAAATATATGATATCAAAGTTATTCTTTACATCCAGTTCCTTTGTGACTACATCATAGTATCCAATCTAATTAGTCAGACAAGACTTCCACTTAACAATCCCATGCTGTGTCCGAGCTATAACTGAAGTGTTGTCTAGATGATCCTGCAGTGCTTCTTTAACCAGTGCCTCCATTAATTTCCCTGGAACAGAAGTTAAACTAACAGGTCTATAATTACCTGTCTCCTTTTGATCCTCCTTTGTAGATTGGGGTCACATATGTATATCTCCAGTCCATGGGCACCTCCCCTGAGTCCAGGGAAGTTCTCATAATTATGGCTAAGGGTTTGTTTACTTCCCTTGCTGCCTCCTTTAATATAACTGGATAGATTCCATCCACCCCAGGTGCCTTTCTTGTGTTTATCTTCAACAATTTCTCCTCCACTTTACTCTCAGTTATTACAAGATTATCTAGCTTACTGCCAGAGTTGAATACACCTCTGGCATTCCCCTCTCTGAATAACTCCTCTTGTGTGAATATCAATGCAAAATATTCATTAAGTTTGTTAGCTACCTGAGCATGATCATCAACAGTTGAACCATCGATATCAAGTGGACCAATCTGATTCATCCCCTTCCTTCTAGAGTTTACATAAGTAAAGAACTCTTTGCTGTTTTTCTTTGCATCCTTTGCCAAAAATTTCTCGTATTCTGCCTTCGCCTGCCTAACCTCCTTTGTAACTTGGTTACAGACCAGTATATCTATCATAGGCTTCCGTATCACATGTTAAATTTTATGTATCCCATGCATTTTTCTTCTCTGTCACATGTCTAATTAGTTCATCTGACATCCATTTAGGCCTAAATCTTGAACAATATTTCTTTGTTGGTATGAAAAGCCTAGTAGCTTCCAAGATTAATTCTTTGAATGCTTCCCATTTTGAATTTGCTGTTGGTAACATCATCAGTTGGTCCCACCGTATAGAATTTAAATACTGTCTCAGACCACCGTAGTCACGTTTACAAATGCAAAAACCCTTATCTTTACCCCCTTTGTTATTTACCTCTTTGAGTAAATCCAACTTCAGCACACTGTGATCACTACCACCGAGTGGTTCCCTCATCTGCAGATTTTTAATGCATGAAGAATCACTATTGATAATCAGATCAAGAGTATTACTCCCTCTGGTTGCCTCCCGAACATGCTGATGTAGAAAACAATCATCCAATAAATCCACAAAAGCCTTGCTAGTGTGTGAGTGACCAACCCACAAATTCCAGTCAATATCTGGGAAATTAAAATCCCCCATTATAAGACACTCTAATTTACTGGCGCACTCTATTTCTCTGGACAATTGCTCATTATACTCATCAGATTGCCGACCGGGCTAGCCAGGTGGGTAAAGTGCCTGCCTGGCAACCCAAAGGTCGCGGGTTCGATTCCCGCCTCGGACTTGGATCAAAGTACTGAAAAAACCTTGGGAGGTGCTTTATGGCCACAGAAGCCTATGCGCCAACAACTACCAAAAAAAAAAAAAAAACAAAAAAAACCATCAGATTCATTATGTCTATAACACACACGTACTTTCATTTTTCCTTTCCCAGTGTTTGTCACACCAAACAGACTCAACATTGCATTGTCCACCCACATCAATTGGATGCACTTCCTTAGATTTTATGCATTTCTTAACTAACAGCATAACCTCTCCTCCCTTCCTGTCCTGTCTATCCTTTTTGTACATTGTACTCCCCAAATTCCAGTTCTGCACTGCTTATGTCTGTGTGACACCATGTCTCTTATATCCCAATAATATCTGTCTTTAATGTCTTCACTAGCACTTCAAGCTCATCGAATTTATTAACTATACTCCTAGCATTGGTGTACTTGCAAGTATACATGCACCTGTTTCTACTCTTAGTTACCCTAACACAACCTATGTATTTACTTGTTCCACTAGGTGCCTCCATAGCCATGTGGGCAGGAGTGGCAGTGCGTAGCACATGCTTATTGATTAGACCGGGGTTCGAGTCCGTAACCACCAAATACAGAGGATGTGGAAAGGTCAGGGAATGACCACCGCATATCCTCGGAGCAATATGGCCTTAGTTGCTAATGCTCCTAAAAACCAAATAACAACAAATAACAACAACTTGTTCCGCTATGACTCCCAGCAATCCTGGAAATTCCCATTGCCTTGCTTTCCAGACTGCTGCTCAATTGCATTTCAATAGAAGTAGTGCAACAATCACTTTTACCTCTGCCAGCGGCTACTGTTAATCTATTAGTCCATGTATCCCCCCCAAGCTAGCAGTTTTCCGACCCACCTAACTCTGCTTTGATAGCTTCAGCAAATATTCTTGCACCCTTTCTGTTTAAGTGTATCCCATCCCTGTTGAAGTAGTCTCTCCTGTTAACAAGCACAGACCAGGCTGAGAAAAAATTCCACCCCTTGAGCCTTGCACAATCTCTCCAGGGCAGAATTGATCAACAAGGTTCTCATCATATACCCCCTCTTATCGTGTCTGGGCAGAATTTCAGACACTTTCAAATTCAACCCTAATTCATGGCTTTTTTTCAGCATTGTCTTGTACTTGTGTAATTCTGCCAATCTCCTACTCTTAATATCATTAATGCCAACCTGTACAACAGTATCACCCTTTGTGCCCTTAAAGGATGATATCTGCCCTACAACATCATCAACCTTTGTCCCTGGAGAATTACCCTGGTCCTGTTCCATCTATCCATTTTGCACAATATGTTCCCTGTTTCCCTGACAATAGAGTCACTTACAACAACTAGTTCCTTTGGGACCAGCACATTCTGCCTTGGGGGTTGCCGCTGTGTTGTGTGATGTTCAAGCCCAGCTGCCCACATTGATCTGGGCAGCTGAGAGCTTGATGGGCTCCTCAATTTAAACCCTTCGAGGGCATCCATCCTGTCCTTCAAGCTCTCATATAAGCCCATAACAATGTCGAGTTGCCGCCTGATTTCCTTGCATCGCGCACACAGAAAGTCATTCCCCTTGGCAATATTATGTCCTGTTCCTAATTGCTCCCGAAACATCAAACAAGCAGTGCATTTCAATAGACTGTGATTCAGAGGACAACCACCCCCCCTCAGTTCTCCCCTGAGACACTTCCACTAGTTTGAGCCCTTTGCTTTGCTCCTCTGGTGTGAGTCATTATTTCTGTTCAAGTTCAATAAAATTCCAATACAAATTATAACCCTAAACCTATATCCCAATGCAGTTATACACTATATATATGTATTTTGGTATCGAATATTACCTCCGAGTTACGTTATGACTTTCTTATCCCCTGTCAACTTATATGTATTAATTTATGATGTTACGTTTATAATAACTAGGTTGCTATATTTATTTAGTTAAAGTACAATTCAGTTGACAATGAAATTTAATAAAATTAATAAATTTTACTGAATAATTGATACTACTATACTCGCTATCTAGTTTTCCTTTAAACCTTACGCTATCTAGTTTTCCGTGAAACCTTACGCTAACACACATATCGTATAACAATGGCGGCAAGTTAAGAACGGTTAATCTACGGATACTAGGTATTATTTACATTACATATCGCGCTATCTAAATTCAAAATAAACCACGGACCTTGACTAGACCTATAAGCTACTTATAGAAAATAATTTAATCTAACCATTAAGTCAATAAAGCGGCTAAGTATAATTAAAAACTTTTCATTCGCGGCAGCTGCAAAACCTGTCCACACGTGGATTTGATATCCTTACCGATACTAAGTAATAACCTACAAAAATCTCTATCTAAATGTTCTTATTCCCCCTAGAAAGAGTGTTCTTATTTCTGTTACAAAAACTATCAATTCATATTTTTAGCATAATACTGACATCCATTCATTGTGGATTACCTGTTAGGTCCACTGAAACTTCCCTAACCTCGTGTCACGTCTTTGATGCTTCTCAAGTAAAGGACAGACTACACTGCTATTTTATTGATGCAAATGGCCTTTGACATGTTGAAAATTAAAGCCTTGTTTCTTTTACAGCATTGTTTTTTTATCTCTGGTCTAGTCCCACAAATTAAATTTCTGTTAAATGACAGGACACTCATCTTTTTTTTTGTCTTTTCAATTACATTTATTCTATTCTATATTTTTGAATATAATTGCTTTTTTTTTCTGTTTCACCACTGGATCTCCATTTCCCCCTAGAAAGAGTGTTGTCAGCACCTTTTTTTTTTTTTTTTTTTTTCAATTAAAATATCAACTTCTGTGCTTATGCAGATGATGTCCTTTTTTATAGATGACTTTATATTTTTGAAGAGATACTGATCACTTATCTGAATTTATCTGCAGCGCAGTACAGAATTTTTTAGATTATATTGAGCGGTTTGGGCAGTTCTCTTAAAATATATTCCCTTTACATTATCTACATATACTAACTGTCTAAGAATAACTGTCAAGTCCTAACTTGTTCATCCTAATCAGTCAAGTTTTTGAGTGTTAATTAAGTTCCAAGCTTCATTTTGTCTTACATATCTTAAACTTTAGAGTTTCTATCTTAAAAGTTTTGGCATGAAATGTGATCATGCACTGGTTTCAGATGGAAGAATCATCATCAAGTATTTTCATATGTCTTATCCCTTTTCCTATATTTGTCCGTTTGGGCATTTGCCTCTAAGTTTGTCATTCCTCATCACTTCAAGCGAATATCTTGTTCTCAGACTTGGCACAGAGATGGATTAAACTCGGGTTCACTTTTTCCACTGGCGCCTCCGTAGCTAGGTGGGAAGGAGCAGCAGTGCCTAGTACACCCTTCTTGATTAGACCGTGGTTCGAGCCCGTCACCACCAAATACGGAGGATGCGGAAAGGTCAGGGAATGACCACCACATATCCTGGAGCAATATGGCCTTAGTTGCTAATGCTCCTAAAAACCAAACAACAACAACTTTTTCCACTCACTTTATCCAACTTCAAATCAATGCAATGCAATGTTGCAAGCTTAAAGACCACCATCTGCTTCCTGAAACTACTTGCAGTTAAGGATGATTTTCATGATATGTTGATATTACTGGATTAGAAAATTCAAAATCTTCCTCCTTTTTTCTTAAGCAAAGCTGCAAATGGGTATAATCAGTATAAACTAAAACTTAGATTTTTGGTTTTGTGATTTAGCTTATAGAAACAGCATGATCAAGATAATTTCTTGATCTATATACTTTCTTGATTGGTTTACTTTTTAATTATTATATAATTTTTAATTCTGTGTGAGTTACATAATCTGTTGTCTAATTTGCTGAGTTAGCAGTTATCATTTCCATTTTTTTAAATTTTATTGTGGATCCCCCTTTGACTAACCCAGTGGTTTTCAACTGGGGTGCTGCAACAACATTCTTCAGGTGCTGTGTAATTTGGGTTTAAGTTTCTTAAAGTTATTATTATTTTAATTTGTATGTTTCATTATAAAAAGGTGTACGGCATCGATTGTACCGTATCTTTTTAATTTTGTGGTGATCGATAATTAATCTTTATTTAGTACCTCTATATAAAGAATAAAATTATTATACAAATATTTAAATGTTGAAATAGTTGGAAATGGAATATATCATAAAATAAAAAGGATGGTACAGCATACATCAGAGGCAGCAAAAAGCATATTCCTCTGCATGATGCTTGAAATATAACTATATAAATTAGAACAAGGATAAAAATAAAATAATGCCAGCAGTACAGCAAGACCAGAGCGAAAGAGGTGAAATTAAACCTAAATTAATTCAAATCAAGCAGGGAGGGAAGAGAGGGGTAACGAGAATAAAAATATTGCAGCAGAAACTCTAAATTAATTTAGAAAATCTAAATGTACGAATAATAATTCTTTGAAATTTAAAAGCCAATTAAATGGAAATTTAACAGTGCCCCCTCTGACGGGCACCAGGTCCAAATTCATGTGAAATATCACCAAACAGAGATAATATTCTTATATACCTATATAAGAATAAAATTATTATATATTAAAAGGTCGAAAACCGCTGTTAGGTATTTCTTTTGGCCTTGGGGTGCCGTGAAAAAATTACTGTGACACTAAGGGTGCCATGAACTGAGAAAGTTTGGAACTCTGGACTAACCTGTTCTGGTTATTGCCCTTTACTATTTTTAATATTATTCCAGACATTAAAGGAACTTTAAGGTATAAGTTGCAATAAGAAGTTTAATGTTATGACTGTAACCATAACCACCTGAAATCTAGAAAATTCCATGATCTGTCAAAGTTCTGGTCCCATGGTTTCCAAATTTGAGAAGCTTGACTGTAATTTTATATGGAATTTCAGTTAGCACTGTTCACCTCTTTACATTTATTATATTCTGTATTTTTAAAATTAGTGGGATTAATTAATTAGAATTTAATCTAATTTACAGATATCCTTTTCATCCTCTAATATTAATCTTAAGTAGTATTTAATAAGAATCCAGAAACTTAAATTGTATATTTAAGCGTTGAAAGTGCTTTGTGTATAATTTGTCAATGAGTTGTGTATAAATAATTTCATGTGTAATGGTGTTTTAACCTTCATATATATTTCATAAGAGCCATTATATAATTTCCATTTTGAACTATATTAAAAATCTTTACAGGTATTCAAGTGGAGCCTTATTTAAAAGCACTTCATGTTACTTTGGCATATCAATTTCAGCCAGAGCATTACACTACACTAGAGGAACTCACCTGTAGAATTGATGCAAAAACATCAGTTGGTTGGGAGTTAAGATTATATTCACGTGATACAAGAATTAAAGGAAAAGAGGTGAGCAGAAATGTGTGATCGTGTTCACATAGTTGAAATTTCATTACACTACAGGTGCCAGTGTAAAAATTATTGGTTTACAAATTTTAATTTTTTTAAATTTTTTTATTTTGACAACTATTAAGTGTAATTGTTGCCTTTGCAATGTGTCATGTTCGTGCTGTGCAGTGCATACATTTGTTATGTTCTGCATTTTGTAGTACTTTCATCTTCCATGATAGTATGGTATTTCCAAAAGAGGTAAATAGTGTTGCTGCTATTTTCCTCCTCCTTTTGGAAAATGAGGTTTGATTTTAGTTTATGTTCCAGAGGAATTCTATGTAGACGCTTTTTCACTCAGTTAGCTGGCCTTATGTGGGTAGTGAGGTTACCAAGAAACTCTGGGCCACCACCAACGTATGTTCATATGTAAACTAACCTAGAATTTATGCAATTTATAATATGCTGATGCAGCATGGTCTTAGTTACTTCAGAATTTGCTTTGTACAACTCAGCTTTGTAGCACTACCAGTATTTTGTAATAGGTGCCTTGTTCATTCTAGTGTTTTTAAGAGGAGAAAAAAAAAAAAAAAAAAAAAATATATATATATATATATATATATATATATTATACATACTATATTTGAATGATACTGTAACTTGTTACCCATATCTGCAATATTATTGTATTTATCTGTAGAAATGTTTGTTTGGGGCAAGTTTTCATATTTTGAAAAGCAGATTAACTTGCAGGAGGAAACCCTGCTCCCTCTAGTCGAGATTGGCTAAGTACAAACTTGATTGAAGAGGACTTGGCAACTCCTCCAGTTGTTAACAGGAATTGAACTCAGACTTCTCAAAATGAGTGGTGGTAGATGGTGATGTACTTGTATTATGATTACATGCTATGGAGGACTTTTTAAGAGCAAAATGAAAAAAAAAAAGGTTATATGCACTGATGAGCCAAAACATGACCAGCAAGTTGTTATGCAAATTGAAGCAACTGCAGGTGAACAATGGGGCATGCACAGGTTGGGACATTGTATAAAAAACACCTCATACTGAGCTTCGTTAATCAGTGTTGTTCTTGTTCTTCAGATGAGAAAGGCAGTGGACTTAAGCAAGTTTGACAAAGGCCAAATTGTATCGGCCAGACAACTGGGTCAGAGAATATCTAAAACGGCACGGCTGGTGGGATGTACATGGTCAGCCGTGGTTAGTACCTACCGAAAATTGTCCGAGGAGGGGAAACCCACGAATCGCCGGCAAGGTGTTGGACGACCATGGCTCATAGATGCTCGTGGTGAGCGATAGCTCTCCCGGATGGTACTTGGCAACAGAAGGGCCACTGTGATGCAACTCGCCAGTAATTGGAATGCTGGTGACGGGAGTAATGTGTCACAACACAGTACATCGAACCCTGCCTGAAAATGGGGCTGTGTAGCCACAGGCCACTCCAAAAGCCCATGCTAACTACAGTTCACTAGGGACAGCACCTGCAATGAACACGTGAGCATCAAAACTGGACATTGAGTGATTGGAAGAAGGTAGTCTGGTCTGATGAATCGCGTTTCCTGTTGCATGATGTGGACGGTCGATATGTGTGCGCGCGTTTACCTGGGGAAGTGATGGCACCTGGATGCACCTTGGGATGAAAACAAGCTGTTGGCGGTGGTGTCATGCTTTGGGCGATGTTCTGCTGGGATACCCTGGGTCCCGTCATCCATGTGCCAGGCGCTCCGATGTCTACCATCTACCTAAATTGCTGACCAGGTGCATCCTTTCATGGCAACGGTCTTCCCCTCTGGTGGTGCCATCTTTCAGCAGGATAACGTGGAATGCCACATGCCCGGATTGTTCGAGACTGGTTTGCGGAACATGAGGAACACTTCCAGGTTCTTTGGAGGCCAGAGTCTCCAAATTCCCCAGACATCAATCCCATCGAGCATCTGTGGTTTGTGTTGGAACAGCAACTCCGATCTGCGGCATCTCAACCACGGACTTTACAGGATCTGCTGGTTACATGTTTGTACCAAAAAAACACAAGACACATTTAGAAATCTTGTAGCTTCCATGCCTCTCGGGGTACGAACTGTTTTGGCTGCACGTGGAGGACCAACATCATATCCGGTAGGTGGTCATAATGTTTTGGCTCGTGTGTGTGTGTGTGTGTGTGTGTGTGTGTGTGTGTGTGTGTGTGTGTGTGTACAGGGTTATTCAAAATGAAGTCCGGGGTTTCAGAATTTTTTTTTGGGAAAGCGCATGTGTCAATCATTTGTAGCCATCTCGAAAGAACGCATAATATCTCAAGTTTCGTTCCCACACTCGCGATGTTCGGTATGCTGCACAGTTAACCACCAGATGCCGTTAGACGCATACCACCGTGCAGTTGTTGGTTTGCCTGTGATGCCAGTTCTGCTCTGTTGTGACATGGCTTTGGAATGTAATGAGAAAACTTTTACTGTGTTGGAGTTTCATGTAAGTAAAAGTTAGTGCAATGCCATTGTGCAACGCCATTGTGCAACACCACTTTCGGACAAAATTTAAGAAAGATCCGCCGATGGACAAGACAATTAAACGATGGTATACGCAGTTTAAGAAGACAGGATGTCTGTGCAAGGGAAAAAGTCCCGGTCACTCGCCTGTATCAGATGCTAATGTGGAACGCATTAGAGAACCTTTTCTAAGGAGCTCAAGGAAATCCACTACGAGGGCAAGCAAAGAACTTCACATCCCACAAATTACAGTTTGGCGTGTTTTGCGGAAGCGATTACTAATGAAACCATATCGTCTAACCTTGTTGCAGTCTTTGAAACCAGATGATCTGTGCACGAGGAGTAACTTCTGCACTGCACTGCAGAGCCGCATGGAACAAAATGACACGTTTTCTGACAGAGTGATTTTTTTTTTTTCTGATGAATCGACCTTCCATTTGTCAGGGAAAGTGAATAAGCAGAATGTGCGATTTTGGGGGACATCAAATCCGCATACACATGTGGAACACGAGTGGGACTCTCCAAAAGTAAATGTCTTTTGCACCATATCTCAAAGGAAAGTTTACGGTCTATTTTTCTTTTGTGAAAAGATTAACTGGGGAGATTTATCTGGATTTATTACGCTTATGGCTTCTACCCCCAACTACAGGACAATAGTGCGAACTTCATCCTACAACAAGATGGTGCCCCATGTCACTTCCATCACATAGTCCGGAATTTTTTAAACTGGCATTTACCACAGCATTGGATCGGATGTGGGAGTGCTGCAGATCAGCAGATCGAATCCTGGCTGCCTCGGTCTCCCAACCTAACACCATGCGATTTCTTCCTGTGGGGTTTCGTAAAGGATAACGTTTTTATGCCTCCCTTACCTGTGGCTATACCAGAACTGAAAGATAGGATCACCAAAATCATTGACAGCATCACTCCTGACTTACTAAGCCATGTGTGGGAAGGATTCCTTTTCCAAGTTGATGTCTGCCAAATCACTAAAGGCTCTCATATTGAACATTTATGAGGTATGTAAAAAAAACTTCATTACTATACTTGCATTCTGGAAATATTTATTTCTTTCTTCCTATGTCTGCTCATGTGTGTACAGGAATTGTTTGAAACACCGGACTTCATTTTGAATAACCCTGTATATATACATACAGTAGACTCTTGATTTTTCGGGATAGATGGTAAAAAACAAATCCCGGTTAATCCAAAATACAGATTAATACAGACGTCTCCGACATATGTAAGAGATACGTTCCAGGACTACTTACTTCATCGAGTTTTACACAACTTGGAAATGACTAGTAACATATTGCTATTATATTATTATTGACAAATCTGAATTCAGCACTATACTTGTTAATGTTTGACCATTTTCATACATTCTTATTAGTTTAATTTTCTGATCCAAATCGATTACTTTTCTTTTCTTGGTAGATTTACTAGTACCGTTGTCACTTATTCTCTTAGTCGGCACCATGATAATGGTCAAAATGAAATTTTCTGAAAAGAACTTCACAGGGTTAAGGCGAAAACTCACTATTATCACCCTGCGCGAGCTCACATTTTAGCGCAAGCACATTTCTAGAGGTCAACAAAAAACAATTTGCACTTTCCATTTTATTGGGCTTTTCTGTTAGCGCAATCTATTATAAACGGGTAGTAAAACTCGATCTTATTGCATTTGCAATGATACCGATAGCTGGAATTCTGTTGGTTTTTATGTTATTATGGTAAAGTGTGTACCCTTCACTGAAATCTTCAGTCATAAAAAAAAAACACCATAAATAATTGTAAGAGTCTTCTCTTCTTTCCTATTTTTTTACTTGTTACTCCAATCTCACTTGTGCAATTTGTGCGTGCCACGATCGTCATTATTGATTGCTTATTATTTTATTTTTTTTTTTTTGTTTTAAATTTTACAATCCTAAAAAAAAATAAATAAATAAAAAATAAAAAAATTGAGTGAAAACAAATTTACATAAATCCGTAGTTGCATTTGATACAGTAAGTCGCAGACTTACTGTATCAAAAAATGTTCAGCATCCTACGTAAAAAATATGGCGATAGATAAAAAAAAATTACCATGTACTACTCGTGTGTCCAATACGATGTGTCCCTTTATTTTTTGCGATGTCGATTTTAAATCTAATAGCTTCCCTTTATTTTGTACAATGTCGCATATGGTTTGGTCACCAACATTATAATGGTTCATTAGAGATTTAACAGATGCACATTGTTTTCAAACTTTTGAATAATTTCAAGTCTTTGTTTAACTAAAAGTGCAACTCTTTTGTACCCATAATTTTTGCAATTTAAACAAAAAAAATATGTTTACTATAAAAAATTTCGACATCTCTGACAAATAACGAAACAAAATTTGTCTTTTTGCGGTGCGATGGAACACAACAATCGACGTGACACACTAAAACAAACTAAGCATTTGGTGTTTTTTTTTTTTTTTTTTTTTTGAGTGGCGGGTGTGAAGACAGCGGGGGTTGCAAGATAATAGGCACATTAATCTCCCAATGACAACTTATAATGCCGCTTATTTACGACTTGCAAAATATCTGTTTATAGCTATTCTAGTTATTACTTGAATTTTGATTTCTGGTGGTTTTTTTTTTTTTTTTTTTTTTTGGAGTGTTGAAGTAGTTAATCCGATCCTGGTAAATAAAGAGTCTGCTGTATGTATAAAAACGTGAAAAACACTTCAAGAATCATAATTTTCCAAAAATATTTGTATTTAGCACCATCCAAAAGAACAGTAGGTGAACATGGAGCTTTTGAGAAATTATGCCCTCACTTTGGCAGACAGTAGTGAAGGGAATACATGATTTTCCTAGGTTGAGTATAAATGTACAGGATGTGATTAGGTAGATCCATGAGTGACTTTAAGTATTTTAAATTTGAACTGTCAGTTCTTTGCTTTGTCACCTTCAAAGTAGGTTCCTTGGGTTATTCTACACAAAACCATTTTCTTCTGCCACTTCTGGAAGTATAAGTGCACTTAACACATGCTGCTGGACCTACACAAAAGATCCAAAATGTGCCCTATTAGTGAAGTTTTTATTCTTGGAAATGGAAATCAATCAGATGAAGCCAACAGGGAATAGCTAGGAAGTCCACCTGAAGGATCTGTTTTTTGGTCAAATCACTATGCTGTCTTGTGCCACATTATTGGTGAGGCACTTTGACCAAAAAACAAATCCTTCAGATGAAACACTGCCTCTAATCAAGAAGGGGGAAATTGATTCTTGCACTGCTTCTATTGGGACATGAACAGGTCCAACGTCAGCCAATTTTGCTTTCAAGTAACGATGGTCTGACAACATAACAAATAATTACAAAGCCTGCCGAGGCTCCTCATAGAACAAGCAAATGTATGGACTATTCTAGGTTACTAAGACCCCAAATAGGCACACATATACTAGCTTGTACACAAATGCAAGGCACTTAGCAAATAAATTTGATATTAGTATTATTATAAGCCATATAGTGCAAAGAAGCTTCTAGCCAAAAAAAAAAAAAAAAAATTATTATTGGAAAAGTTATCAAATGTGGACATTGTACATATCAGGAACATGGTGCTACTCAGTCAAATTTGATGCAGTATTTAAGTGTGGGGAGTATAATGTGTACGGTAAAGACATGTATGTAGCTTTGTTACATCAGCTCCTAAAGGTTCTAAAGGGGTTAGCATTAGCATTAGCAAAGGCACATGATGCAAGAAACCAAGCTTATATAGCATCAGCCAAAGAAAAAAAAAATGCCCTTATTTTGCCCATCCACTCTCTCCAAATGTTTGTCAAGTTCTGCCTTGAATCTATTTAAGCTATCAACTGCTACTATGACAGATGGAAGTTTGTTCCAGCAATCAACCACCCGCTGGCTAAAAGCAAACTTCCGCACATCTATCCTATAACTGTCTTTCCTCACTTTGAATGTATGCCCTCTCAGGCGATTATTCTGAGCAAGAGGAAGAATCCCATTAGCATTGAGTATGCTGCTGAAACCATTCAAGGCGTTATACACCTCAATCAGATCACCTCGCAGGTGCCTAATCTCTAGAAACTGTAATTTTCAAAACTTAAGCCTTTCTTCGTAAGAGCAACCATTTGTTCCATTCACTAATCTTGTTGCCCTTCTCTGTACTCATTCCAACAGCTCTACATCCTTCTTAAAATGATGCCTGCAGACCTGTATACAGTACTCAAGGTGTGGCCTGATCATTGCCTTATACAAGGGGATAATCACCTCCTTATCCCTGCTAGAAAAATTCCTGTATATCATTGACAAGACACCATGAGCTACTCTTGCAGACTGTCTGCACTGCTCAGAAAACTTCATATCTTATTGCATTTGCAATAATACCAATAGTATTATCGCAAATACCGCTAATATCCCCAGGTCCTTTTCTTTCTCTACTACTGTCAGTGTGGTACCACAGAGTTGATACATTACTCTGAGATTACTGCTTCCCATATGTAGTACTTTACATTTGTCAATGTTAAACTTAATCTGCCACCTCTCAGCCCATCTGCTCAACTCTTCTAGATCCTGTTGCAGCAGTGTACTGTCATTAGTGTCCTTAACAACCCTGCTAACCTTCGTATCATCTGTAAACTTGGACATTAAGCCTGATATACCATCATCAATATCATTTATAAATACAGAAAACAACAATGGACCCAACACTGAACCCTGAGGGACTCCACTCATAACATTAGTCCACGAAGAGCAGTGTCCATTGATTACCACTCTGTCTTCTCCCACTCAACCATCCTTTTATCCATAGCAGCAATTTGCCTCCAATGCTACACTGCTCCAATTTGTGCAACAGTCTTCCATGTGCAACAGTATCAAAGGCTTTTCTAAGATCCAAATATATGATATCAAAGTTATTCTTTGCATCCAGTTCCTTTGTGACTACATCATAGTATCCAATCAAATTAGTCAGACAAGACTTCCCCTTAACAAAACCATGCTGTGTCTGAGCTATAACTGAAGTCTTGTCTAGATGATCCTGCAATGTTTCTTTAACCAGTGCCTCCATTAATTTCCCTGGAACAGAAGTTAAACTGAAGTTAATTGATTTAGGAAATTGTTTGTAAGTAATAATCAAAACGTTATGAAGAAACAATGTATATTATGTATTACATTTATTTTGAACTTACTTAACTGTTTTACATGGTTTCAACTATAAATCACACTTTTTTACATAAACAGAAATAAACAAACACAACTAATTGCACACAAATAAGAGTATAATAATCTTGGGAAGGTTTATTTTTTAAAATATGTAATCTTGAATTTTTATTCAACCAAGCGAGATTGTCTTTTTTTTTCACAGCTAGGTCTTTCATCCTATTGAATAACAGTATCTCCTTAGAACTGCATACAGACTGTTTCTGTCACCAGTTTCTAGCCAGTGAAGAACTCTACGCCAGCAATGGCTCCCACTTTGTCGTCTTCATCATCAAAATCACCTTGGTTAAAGTCAACACATTCTTCACCCTGGACTAACAAAACAATTTCTTCAGTTAAAATATTGATAACCAGGATTATCAGCATCGTTGTTTAACCATGCCTCTGCATTATCTTGCCCACACTGGGAAAACCTAGGAATCCCTTGAAATAAAGTTACAATCTCAGCTACGTCTCCATTCAAATCTTGCACATGTGTGACCATCTCTTCGGCAGCACTCCATAGTTTATGCCATGCCTTTTTCAGATTTCTCTACGCTAGCATATTCCAGGCAATTACTCTCTGACAACATTCTCCAGGCATCTGCTAATATGTATCAACCATCCTTAATGTTGAGCTTCTTTGAAAACTCAACTACGCTCTCTTCATCTCTCTCTGGTAGAAGCAAGTGATGCAAGACTTGTTTTTTTTTTTTTTGTACATTTTTTGTTTCTCTATAACTCCTTGATCCATTGGCTGCAGCAGGGTTATAACATTTGGCTGTAAAAACCTGACAGTGAAGTTCTTGTCAATTGAATTCAGTTTTTCAAGAGGAGGGTGGGATGGTGCGTTATTGATAATAAGCAAAACTTTAGCAGTTTTACCCTCATTTTCTCGATGCCTCTTCGCACTTGGAATAAAACCTTGGCAACACCAATCCAAAAAAATGTTGGAATTCATCCAAGCATTTTTCTGTCCTTTATATCGTATTGGCAGACACTTTATACCTTTAAAGCATCTTGGATTTCCCAATCACCAGCAATGGTAAAACATGCTGTCCACTTGCATTTGCACACGCCATAACTGTAATATGCTGTTTGTTAGCTTTGAAACCAGGAGCAGCCATTTCACATCACAACGCAGGGGATCCAAGTGTTGTTGTGGACCGCAGGGTTTCCCCCATTAGCCATTTTTGTACATCTTGTGAAGAGGCTTTCGCCCTATCCGGTCATGTGCGTGTAGTGTATTGTGTATAAGTTTTGTGTAGTGTTCATGACGCTAGTGATTTACCAGGGAGTGACTTCCAATTAAGACCAGTTTCATTTGCATTGTAAACTTCACTCTTGGAGAAAGACTGCTGTACAAAATAGAGCAATGTGGTTGGTTGAGTGGGAGAAGACAGTGTAGTTTTTAATGGGCACTGTATTTTGTGGACTAATGTTATTAGTGGAGTCCATGGGGTTTGGTGCTGGGTCAATTGATGTTTTCAATATTTATTAATGATACTGATGAAGGTATATAAGGCTTAATGTCTAAGTTTGCACATGATACGATGGTTTGGAAGGTTGGTTAATGACAATAATCAGGGTGAGATACTGCAACTTCTATGAAAATTAGGTCAATGGGCTGTGAAATGGTAGTTGAAACTTAACATTGACAAATGCAAGGTACTGTGTGTGAGTAGCAGTAATCCTAGATTAACATAACAACTGTGCTGTACCATACTCAGAGAAGCGGAAAATGAAAACATTTGGCGCGGGGGGGGGGGGGAATTGTGTAGTCAGTCTTTGCTAGTAGGGTTAACAAGATGTTTATCCCTTTTTAAAAGGCTATGGTTTGGCTCATGGGCACTGGCAGGATATTTTGTAAGGTAGTGCAAAAAAAAAAAAGTACAGTAGAATGTTGATTATACAAACCACAGTGGCCCCCCAAAAAATTACAGTATCTACTTTTAGTGCATTAGTTTTTATCCTGAAATATTACTCCTACTCTGCTTAATGCATTCGCTTCTGATTATTTATTTGAAGATATATGCACTATAGCACAAAAATAATCTTAATTTGTCAATACAGGAGTTAAAAATCAAATGTTGGCTTTAGCTACTGTGTGGCTGCAAGAGTCTCCCATAACCTTGATGTGCAACAGTATCAAAAGCTTTCATGAAATCTAATTATATGATATCAAAATTATTTTTTGCATCCAGTTCCATTGTAACCCCACCACAGTATTCCACATCTCTCTCTCCTGTTGGGTGTACCTATTTGATCCTCAGTTGTGTGATGTATACCACAGTAAACCTAATAGTAAATTCTCGTAAACCTAATAGCAAATTCCCACAGTAAATTTTTGTAAAACACATCCCACCATTCCCAACACACTCCATTCAATGTGGGCTTCCGTCAAAAGGATGTCAGAAGGATTTTGACGAAAGTTGATGCTCAGAAAGCTGCAGGTCTTGATGGTATTTCTCCACTTGTTCTCAAAACCTGCACCTGAACTTACTCCGGTTCTTTGCCGCTTTTTTTTTTTTTTCACTTTCATATTCCAAATGTATTTTTCCCTCTGCTTGGGCATTTGCTCATATCCAGCCAGTTCCTAATAAGGGTGACAAATCCCTCCCATCCAATTATCTTCCCATTGCAATTTCTTCTACTCTTCCTAAAGTAATGGAGAAATCAATTAACCGCCAACTCTTAAACTACCTAGAAACCTTCCATCTGATCACCGATCGCCAGTATGGATTCCATCGCTGTCGACCCACTGGTGTATTCTGGTTTATGTTACCCATTTATGGACTAATTCAGTGGAAAGGTTCGGTGAAACACAAGTAGTTGCTCGTGACATCTCAAAGGCTTTCGATCATGTTTGGCATAAAGGTCTTCTAAACAAGCTACCATCTTATGGTTTGCCAACTGTTTTTAGTAATTGGTTATCCAGTTTTCTCTCTGATCGCTTACTTAGGGTGATGGTAGATGGCTCTCTGTCTTCTAACTTCTCCACTAATGCCAGTGTCCCCCAAGGTTCAGTTCTTTCCCCCACTCTTTTCTTCTTGTATATTAATGACCTTCTTCCATTGACTGGAAATCCTATCCATAGTTTTGCCGATGATAGCACACTGCATTCCACTTTCCATTTTGAGAAACCTTGCCCTGCTCAATCAGCTTCAACTTCTCGAAAATCTGCTACCAATTCCTTAAATGCCGATCATCAGGTAATTCTCCAGTGGGGCAAAGATAACCTAGTTTATTTCAACCCTTCTAAAACTCAATCTTGTCTTATATCTCGCAAAAAGGATTCTTCTGCTCCTATGCTTAACTTTGGCGACACTCCGATTTCTAGGTAAAATGATATATCTCTTTTGGGGATTACCCTAGTTTTAATCTCTCTTGGCACAAGCACATTACAAATATTGCTTCCTCTGCATCTAAAAAAACTTGGTTTTCTCTTTCGCTCTCAGCATTACTTTTCTTCCAAACAGCTGTTCACACTGTACAAATCGTAAATCCTCTCTACCATGGAATATTGTTCCCACATCTGGAGTGGTGCCCTCAAAACCTCTTTCAAGCTTCTAAATTCCATTCAGAAGAGGGCAGTTAGGTTAATTAATAACTCATCTCTAATAGTCTCTTCACTTGCTGTCCCATAGACGTACTATTTCTGCTGTATGCCTTTTCTACAGATACTTCCACGGGCACTGTTCTTTGAATTGGCTTCTATTAATTCCAGGGGCTCACATCTGGTGAGTATGGGCTTGGCACACCCAGGATCCTGAGCTGGGTATCATCATTCTTCTTTTTCTTGGTGATTCCCTTCTACTCTTGTCTCTCTCTCTCTCTGGGTAATACAGAAAATTTTTTTTTTTTTTTTTTTGCTGGCACAGCATAAGCCTCAGGCTTCCTTGCACCCTATGGCTAATAATAATAATAATAATAATAATTCCCGCTCTCTCTCTCTCTCTCTCTTTCAAAAGAGTCTGAACACTTGCTGCCACCAGCCAACATCCATTTACTGTCCAACGTTTCATCTTCCTCATTTATTCATTCAACTGCCGTTTTCTGGAACAACCTTCCCTTGTATGTATTTCTTGAATATTACAGTCGACAGAAGTTCAAGTCTAATATCAACAAATATCTTCTTTCGTCTTCTCAACCTCCAACCTGAGAATGGTACTAAGTACTATAGGTTCTAATACCTCTCGTGTTTGGGGTTTTCAAAAAAAAAAAAAAAAAAAAAGACCCCTTCATCAGTATCATTAATAAATATTGAAAACATCAATGGACCCTGCACTAAACCCCTGGGACTCCACTAATAAAATTAATCCTCGAAGCGTAGTGCCCATTGATAACTACACTGCCTTCTCCCTCTCAACCAACCCTTTAGCCATTGCAATAATTTGCCTTTAATGCCATATTGCTCCATTTTTAATTACTCTAGTTACTGTACACCGTATGGGGCCATGAGGTGTAAACTATTCAAAGAAAAATGGTCCGATTATAAACTCTGCTGTGAATCCACACCATACTGTAAAGTATGAACTTTGTAGTGGTCTTTCATGCACAGCAGATGGACAAGAAGTTCCCTGTATTCGGCAGTTTTGTGCATTTACAGCCTCATGAAGAGTGAAATGTGCCTTATCAGACCACAAGATCATTCTAGCCCATATATCGTCAAGTTCCATACAAGCCAGAAATCTTAGGGAAAAGTCTATTCGTTGTTGCTGATCACAAGACTTTAGTTCTTGCACTATGTGAATCTTGTACCAGAACCAGCGTAAAATTATTCGAAGCACTTTATGTATGGTAGACCAAGGAAGGTTCAAGTCTCTTGACATACCTCTGCAGGCACTACTGACTGGTAGTGTTTAGCATTCTGACCTGGAGGCCATTGCAACTGCAACTTCATCCACTACCTCCATTCCGTTCCGATATGTGTCATTCCCTGCCTGGAATTACACCTAACTCTCCAGTCGCTTCAAAGTTCTTTATTAGTTTTCGTAGCCCACTGACATCAAAGGTCCTTTATGCAAACCTTTAAGTTTCCTATATTCACATAGTGCTGCATTAGCGTTACTATTATTCTGGTAGAACAGTTTTATTAAAAGAGCCCATTTTCCTCTTTTGTAAGAGCCATAATGGTTATTAACAGTGGCGTTGACCTTTCTGCTTTTATCTAACAGGATGTCATTTGCATAAGCAGACTGTCTTGAAGTAAATGACAACTTTTACATATGTGCAGCACCATTTTCCCCCTGGTGGCAGAAATTTTTACTAATTGTTTTTCTTCTACAAATCGCTTCCCCATACCCTAAATGATATACCCACCAATTTTCAGTGCTAACTCTAACCGTTTTGACACTAGGGTCTCCTGAATAGGGAAACTTAATTTATAACCACCCAGTTCATTGGCTGAATTTAATACTCGTAGGACATTGTGGCTGGAATAGGTAGGTTGCTGTTGCTGCACACAGAGCAGCTGCGAAGACTTACAAACTCACAGGATGCACAATTGACACTCATAACTAAAGGCTGCCAGGCAAATATTTTGTGAGATCTCAACGAACCATATTGTATTCGTGGAATCCACTGCATCTGTGAAATATGATTGCTGTGCAGAAACAGAGGACTCACGCTTTAGGAGAAACACGCAATAAATGGAAGCAGGGATAACAGTTTTATCATCTCCAATTCTGGGAATATTTGTTGCAACGAATCTTATGACTAAATTTCATCAGAAAACGTAATTGTAACATTGTAGTGACAGAAATTAGAAGAACCTAAATGAAAGGAAATGTTGATGTTACATTAAATTACATGAGCAGGCGTGCAGGACACTGATTACACAGATTGATGCAGATGTTTACTAAATCCTCAGGATTTAGTAAAGTGTTTTGTCAGTGATATACAGATATTTTGCTAGTAGGGGTAAGGAGATGATTGTCCCCTTGTGTAAGGCCATGGTCAGACCCACTTGAGTACTGCATACAGGTCTGGAGGCTCATTTTAGGAAGTATAGCTGCTGGAAAGAGTACAGACAAGGGCAAAGAGATTGGTGAGTGGAACAAAGGATTGCTCTTACCAAGAAAGGCTTAAGTTCTGCAAATTGCAGTGTCTGGAGACTAGGCCACCCGCGAGGTGATCTAAGGCCTTGAATTGTTTGAGCAAGCTCGGTGCTGATGGGATTCTTCCTCTTGCCCAGATTACTCATCTGAGGGGACATAAATTCAAATTGAGGAAAGACAATTGTAGAATAGATGGCGGAAATTTGCCTTTAGTCAACCACCCGCTTGGCTAAAGGCAAATTTCCGCCATCTATTCTACAATTGTCTTTCCTCAATTTGAATTTATGTCCCCTCAGATGAGTAATCTGGGCAAGAGGAAGAATCCCATCAGCACCGAGCTTGCTCAAACAATTCAAGGCCTTAGATCACCTCGCGGGTGCCTAGTCTCCAGACACTGCAATTTGCAGAACTTAAGCCTTTCTTGGTAAGAGCAATCCTTTGTTCCACTCACCAATGGAAGTTGGAACAAACTTCCATCTGTCGTAGTGGAGGTCAAAAACTTAAATAAGTTCAAGGCAAAATTAGACAAGCATTTGGAGTGAATGGATGGGTGAGATGGGAAGATTTTTTTTTTTTTTGGCTATATATGTTTTTTTTTTTTTTTTTTTTTAAATCAGCTGCTAAGTTGAAGAATACATCATTTATACTACCAAGGTTTGTGAATACCTTCACAACGAGCTGCCATGGTATTGCACAACCTCGAATAAGTAATGCTTCACCTATGGAAGAAGACTAAGAAGACTATTGTTACTTATTCTTGGTGGATACCACCACCCAGACAGCACTGTTTCAAGGATCTTTGGCCCCTCTTCAATAGGTGGTTAGGTTCCCTGGTGTCACAATAATGACAACCCAGTTGTGAAGTATAACTCCACAATTTGAGAGATGCCTGATGGTGTGCAATGATTTAATCTAAAAGACATTTCTTGGCTAAAGCCAGAGAGTATGATGGTGCCTCTGTAGCCAGTCAGGCAGGAGTAGCAGTGCGTAGCACATGCTTCTTGATTAGACCGGGGTTCGAGCCCATGACCACCAAATATGGAGGATGCAGAAAGGTCAGGGAATGACCACCGCATATCCCCGGAGCAATATGGCCTTAGTTGCTAATGCTCCTAAAAAAAAACAAATAACAATAACAGCCAGAGAGTATGGAGGAGTTTACTTATGATGGGTTAATGCACACACACATCATATATGCTACCAAGGTAGTTTTAATGCATCATTTTAATTCATAACTGGATTGTCACTATTGCAACACAACAGTGTTGCAATAGTGACAACTATTACTCACCCACCAAAGAAGGGCAAAAAAGCTTTGAAACTGTGCTGTCTGGGTTGTGGTATCCACCAATCAATTTAGATTAGAGGGTGTGTCTTCTGAGGAGGGAGTACAGTGGGTCTAGAATACTGTGGCAGGAATACCCACTTTATAGATCCTGTGCAAGCATGCCTGACATCAATCCCATGTTCTGCCAATTGGCCCAGTGTTGACAGCAATTAATAGTTAATAACTAGTTCAGCACAGGCTGTGGGGGGTTAATGTTGTTAATTTATGTTAATATATGTATGTAAAGAAAAGGATTATTTTTTATTTATAATAGTTTCCCCCCTAAGATTATTAAAGGTTAGTTATTCATCTATTACATTTCCCCAGCAGCTAGAGTCCTGCCCTAGGATAAGTAAAGAATGTGAATGAGTACCAGTTCCCTGGCTGATTAACAGTTGGTTAGTTATGTGGAAAAGGAAAATTTCTTTTTTATATTAAATTTAGGAAATTGAAGAATTATTATGATTTGGGTTAAAGTTAGCATCAAATTTAATATTTTTCTATCAACTGCTGGGGGGGGGACAATTTGCAACTTGAACCCATAAAGTATCAGGTAGGGTCCTGTCCTAGGAGTGCCCCATGATTCCTGCATATCATTGATATGCAGGAATCTCGCTAGCAGGGAAAAAGAGGTGATTATCACCTTGGATTAAGCCGTGGTTAAGCCACTTATTGATTACTGTATACAGGTCTGGGGTATTCATTTTAGGAAGAATGTGATCTGCTGGAACACATAGGAAGGGCAGCAAGATTGGTGAAGGGAAAAAAAAAAAGTGCTCTTTCCAAGAAAGGCTTCATTTCTGCAAATTGCAGCATCTGGAGACAAGGCATTTGCAAGGAGATCTGATTGAGGTGTTTAAGGTCTTGAATGGATTGAGTAAGCTCAGTGTTGGTGGCATTCTTCCTCTTGCTGAGACTACACACACACATGAAGGGGTACAAATTCAAATTGAGGGAGGATTATTGCAGGATAGATGTGTGGAAGTTTGCCTTCACCCATTAGGTGGTTGATTGTTGGGAAAAACTTCCTTTTGTTGTTGTGGAAGTAAGTTGATGCTGATGCTCTTTAATCCTGCTTTCTTGCATTGTTTGTACTACTAATACCTATTTATTAACTATACTTCTAGCATTGGTATATAAAAATGTGAGACTGCTTTTCTATATTGTTTGTATCCCTAACATATCCTATGTAATTGCTTATGGCCATTCTTTCTCTCTAGGAATTTTCCATAGCTATTTGACCAGTTGTATTTTAACTTTTCATTGAACAACTTTTCAGTAATATCCCATTATTATTCAAATTCCATAGTCCCAGTTATTACTGTTATAGGAGTCTATCTTGCCCATTACTACTATTGGTGTGGTACAAGAACCTTGTATTGTTAACTAACCTGTCTTTCCAATGAATTCCATGCTTCCACCCACTACTAGCTTCCTTAAACTCTATTTAAATAAATTCCATATTTATTAAATTCTTTCTGCTAACCAGGACAGGCCCTGCTGCAAAAATTTTTTTATTCCTTTCATCCTTGTCAAGTCTTTGGAGTCTAGATTTTATTGACAAAGCTCTTGTTATGTGATCCCTTCTGTTGTGTCTTGGCAGAGTCTAGACCAGGGGTGAGCAACTTTTTTCGTCAGCGGGCCAAATGAAATTTTCGCATCATGATGCAGGCCGGAATAGATTGAACGATTTAATAAAAAAAATCAGAACCTAAAAAATGTTATATTACTTGAATTACCAAATTATTAATGTATTTTTAAAAAAAGTAAATACAATATTTAAATTTGTCAGAGCTCTATCTGTTTTGACAAAATTTTCAAAGTATTTTGTTGCTTACGCAAACCACATTTTAAATTTTCTGCTTCAATTTTCATTAGTTCCGGTGAAAATAGCTTATATTTTACGAAATGTTTTTTTTGAAAAATGCCTTTTTAGATTATATTCTTTAAAAACGGAAATAGTTTTGTTACAAACCAAACAAACAGCTTTACCATCTATATTTGCAATTAAATATCTGAATGTCCAATTATCATTGAAAATGCGGCATTCGGCATCAGTTTTTCTTTTTTTTTTTTAATTGGCTCATTTTATGGGCTATAAATTATATTAAATTAAAAATTGTAATAATTAGAAAAGGCATAAAACATAAAATATCTCGCACCAATATTATTTTTTTCAATAAGAAGTCAAACCCAAAGGAACTTTGTTCGATCGATGCTACAATAATAATTAGGAAATAACTCTTTGATGCTGCGTAGAATCACTTGGTTACTGTTGTACTGGCCGTGATTCCCGATTGAACCGAATTAAGCCGAACGTTTACGGCGAGTGTAGTCAGGTATGGATTTTCTATATTTATGCATTTACCGAGGGGGCCGGATTCAACATCGTCGCGGGCCGGATGTGGCCCACGGGCCGGCTGTTGCCCACACCTGGTCTAGACACAATAACATTTTGACCTGTCTGTTGGCATTTCTCCAGCGTGATCAAGTCTTCATTTTGTTTTTCCTGACATCATTAGTTTTCTAATTTATACATCCTTTAGTTTCCTTAAGAGAACTGACAACTCATTTGGACCATCATCATTTTTTATCAGTACACTTCCCAGCATATAGAAATGTATCACTATTAGGTAAGGAAAACTCCTCATATATTGCAATGAGTACAATCAGTAAAACCATGGCTCACAGATGAATCACCAGAGACAACCCTCTGTTGAATCATACTATCCTAAGAAATGCAGTTTCAAAAACTATAGTTACCACTAGATATAATCAAATTGAAATTATCACGAAATATTTAATAAAATACTCATCATAATAGGGCGGTGTCAACTTTATTCCCACACTAGAACCTAGAACTGAGAACCTAGAACTGAACCCTAGTTATATGCTATTGTTAATTATATAGGTTTACAAGTTGTCATAGATCTTTAAGGGTGGAGCCACCTTAGTTGCTCTGAACTACTGTACAAAGAAGTTCGATGTGAGAGTGCAATATTATTATTGTATTCTTAGCAATCTTAAAATAAGATTGCACAGTTATTGCTTAACCTGAAACAGTTATATATTATATTGATCTTAAAATAAGATTATTGTAATATAATTATTTCAGGTCAAGCAGGCTAATTTGACAAACCAACGAATAATTAAAGAATGTTTCTGTTATGACTTAACAGAATTTAATCAAATTTTTAATAACTATACATTTTAGAGAATGAATCTGTTATGCATTCAATAAAAATTAGTAAATACAGTAGAACCCAAATAAGAAGTTTTCCAAGTGACTGGAGGTTTAGAACTTCTTACACACAAAAACTTCTTAGAAGGGAAAATGACCTAAGGGTATGAAATATTAACTACACAAATGAAAATGAAAAGGTACACATAAGTTACAGATCATTTTTAAGTGTTTTTCAGAATTTTTAATATTTTACTCTATCTATACGAAACATTTTTAAACTGAGGATTTCAAATTGCTTAACATTCTGTTCATTAAACTCATTACCAAATACTCATTACCAAGGTGGAAGGATGAGCTCCTTTGGAGTTTAAACATACCTTAAAAGGTCACAGTTACAATAAGACATAGAACAATCCACTAAGTAATTCAGAACTTTTCAAAAAAATCAGAACTTAATGACAAATGCTTCACTGTGCTTCACATGGCGAAGTTATCCGATTATGGATATTGATGTAAACAATAGCAATATATCATTTCCATTATATCCAAATTTTTATACTAAAAAGGTTTTAAGGATGAAACATCAGACTATGGAAAATTGAGCAATCGAACAAGTTTGTGCGTAGCATAATTTTGGTTTGTAGTAAATTACCGAAGTAGGTGGCATTGTTTTTGTGATATCTCATATTGTTAATTCCTTCACACTGCAGATAACACCACCTCTGGGCGGTGGTATCCGCTGAGAATCCACTGGCGAAGCGTTTCTTATTCGAGAATCCAGTGTCAAAGCGTTTCTTATTCGAGAATCCAGTGTCGAAGCGTTGCTTATTCTAGGTAGTTCGGTATCAGGCAACTCTTTGTGAAGGCATTCACAATATGAGATGTAGAAAATTATGCCATTTCACCTGTTTTGGTGATTTACTATGAACTAAATGTGCTTGGCAATAACTTGTTCGATTACCAAATGTTTTTGGTAATCGAACTTTTGATCGAAATTTTGAAATAGAGAAATTTTTTATTAAAAATAAAGAATTTCTCTATTTCAAACACATAAAGTGGGAAAACGTCATTATAATAATACACTGCATATTCTTTATCACAAACTTTTTATGCAGGGGAAACTTCTTACGTGGGAAAATAATACATTACAGTATATAGAGGTAAAATGGGACTTAAGAAACCAAACCTAGTACAGGGGAAACTTCTTATGTGGGAATGTCTTATCTGGGTTCTACTGTACTTTAAACTTCTCATTTCATTATTTAAAGAGTATTTCTGGTCAACAGAATTTTAGACAAAGCTAAAACTTTCAAGGTACTCTTATTCGATTTCAAAAAAATAAAAATAAAAAAAATAACCAGTTGGTTCAAGAGCAGTTTTAATTGTTTTCCCTCATTTATTTTAGGTTCATAAGGTTCTTTATTCATATGTTCCACAAGAAACAGATGAATTAGAATTAATAATTGGAGATTTCGTTTATGTGAATGGTGATCAGCTAAATAATTCAACAGATGGATGGGTAGAAGGAATTTCGTGGCTTACTGGTTGCACTGGATTTCTTCCAAACAATTACATTGAGCGGACAGCAGAGTCAGATGTGTGGACATTACATAGGTAAGAGCAGTAAAAAAACTGGTCTTCAAAATTAATTTTGTTCATCAGCTTAATTCATCATGATTTGATAAATAAAATGTAATCTATTTTGTTTGAGTGGATAATATTGAATGACTGCAATTTTTAATATAATTTATTATTAGTAGTAGTAGTGGTGGCAAAGGATGCAGTAGCAAGCTTATACAGAATCAGTCAAAAAAAAAAAACAAAACAAAAACGAACACTTCCCATTTCACCTGCTAATTCCATCCATCAGTTTATTTAGTTTTTCCTTTAATTTACTCAAACTACCCACCTCTACTCACCAGATGTGTTTTTCTCTACAATCAACCATCCTTGCTGAGGGCAAATTTATGCACACACAACCAGCAACCATCCTTCCTTAATTGAATTTATGCCCCCCATATGATTTGTCTGAGCAAGAGGAAGGATACTGTCAGCATTAAGCTTATGCACTGCATTAAAGGCTCTAAACATCTCAATTAGTTCTCACAGTTGCCTCGTCTCTAGTTGCTTCAGTTTGCAAAATTGAAGCATTTCCTGGTGAGAGCACACTTTTGCTCCTCTTGCCAATCTTGTTGCTCTTCTTTGTGCCTGCTCAAGTGGATCCACATTGTAAAACAAGGCTTCTAGACCAGTATGCAATACTCAAGATATGGCCTAATCATTGTCTTATACAGTGGGATAATTACCTCTTTATCCCTGCTGGCAAATACCTGTATATCATTGACAAAATTACTCGAGCTGTTCTACAGCCTGTCTGCATTGTCAGAGAACTCCACATCTGACTGCACAATTACCCCTAGGTCCTTTTCATTCTCTGTTGCCCTGAGTATGGTAACGCAGCTGGTATGTTAATCTGAATTACTGCTCCTTGTGTTACCTTGCATTTGTCAACCTTCAATTGCCACGTGTCACCCTATCTGCCTGACTTGTTTAGATCTTTTTGCAGTAGCATACTCTGATTACTGTGATTAACTACCCTTTCAACTTTTTATTATCTGAAAACTTAGACATTAAGTTTTCACCAGTAAATATAGTAAACAGCAATGGGCCTGGCATTTGAACCCTGGGTCGACTCCACTAATTAATAACAGTAGTCCAAAAAGAGCAGTGCCCATTGCATTAGCATTAGTAGAGGCATATGAAGCAAGAAAGCAAGCTTATAAAAAAAAAAAAAAAACACTTCCATTTCACCCCTTCGTTCGTTCAAAATACCTGTCCAGCTGAGCCTTAAATTTATTTAGGCTATCAACTTGTACAATAAGGGATGGAAGTCTGTTCCACGAACCGACTACCCACTGGCTAAGGCAAATTTCCGCACATCTATCCTACATCTGTCTTTCCTCAATCAGAATTTATGCCCTTTCAGATGATTATTCTGAGCAAGAGGAAGAATCCCATCGGCATTGAGCATACACAAACCATTCAAGGCTTTATACACCTCTATCAGATCACCTCGCCGGTGCCTAGTCTCCAGACACTGTAATTTGCAATACTTAAGCCTTTCTTCGTAAGAGCAACCCTTTGTTCCATTCACTAATCTCGTTACCCTTCTCTGTACTCGTTCCAGCAGCTCTACATACTTCTTGAAATGAGGCCTCCAGACCTGTATACAGTACTCAAGGTGTGGCCTGACAATTGCCTTATACAAGGGAATAATCACCTCCTTATCCGTGCTAGAAAAATTCCTGTATATCATTGACAAGACACCATGAGCTACTCTTGCAGCCCGTCTGCACTGCTCAGAGAACTTCATATCTGCCTGCACAATTACCCCCAGGTCCTTTTCATTCTCTACCACTGTCAGTGTAGTACCACAGAGTTGATACGTTGCTCTGGGGTTGCTGTTTCCCATATTAGTACTTTACATTTGTGAATGTTAAACTTCATTTGCCACCTCCGAGCCCATCTGCTCAACCTTTCCAGATCCTGTTGCAGCAGCAGCAGCATAGCGTCAGTAGTGTCCTTAACAACCCTGCCAACCTTTGTATTGTCTGCAAAATTGGAAATAATCTTCATATACCATTATCAATATCATTTATAAATACAGAAAACAATAATGGACCCAACACTGAACCCTGAGGGACTCCACTAATAACATTAGTTCACAATGAGCAGTGTCCATTGATTACCACTCTCCGTCTTCTCCCCGTCAACCATCCCTTTATCCATGGCAGCAATTTGCCTCCTATGCCACACTGCTCCAATTTGTGCAGTAGTCTTCCATGTGCAACAGTATCAAAAGCCTTTCTAAGATCCAAATATATAATATATCAAAGTTATTCCCTGCATCCAGTTCTTTTGTGACTGCATCATAGTATCCAATCAAATTAGTCAGGCAAGACTTTCCCTTAACAAAACCATGCTGTGTCTGAGATATAACTGAAGTCTTGTCTAGATGATCCTGCAGTATTCTCTAACCAGTGCCGCCATTAATGTTCCTCGAACAGAAGTTAAACTCACAGGTCTATAATTACTTGTATCAGCCTTTGATTCTCCTTTGTGAATTGGGGCCACATTTGCAAATCTCCAGTCTATGGGTACCTCCCCTGAGTCCACAGAAGCTCTCATAATTATGGCTAACGGTTTGCTTACTTCCTTTGCTGCCTCCTTTAATATAACTGGATAGATCCCATCCACCCAAGGTGCCTTTTTTATGTTTATCCTCAACAATTTCTCCTCCACTTTACTCTCAGTTATTACAAAATTATCTAGCTCACTGCCAGAGTTTACCTCACTTCTGGCATTCCCCTTCCTGAATGTGTGAATGTAGATACAAAATACTCGTTTAGTTTGTTAGCTACCTGAGCAGGATCCTCAACTGTTGAACCATCAATATTCAGTGGACCAATCTGATTCATCCCTTTCTTCTAGAGTTTACATAGGTAAAGAACTCTTTTCTCTTTTTCTTTGCATCCTTTGCCAAGGATTTCTCATAATCTGCCTTTGCCTGCCTAATCCTGTTTGTGACTTGGTTACAGACCAGTTTTTATCTATCATAGGCTTCCATGTCACCCATTAATTTATATGTATCCCATGCATTTTTCTTCTCTACCATGTCTGATTAGTTCATCTGACATCCATTTAGGCCTAAACCTTGAACAATATTTCTTAGTTGGTATGTAAAGCCTAGTAGCTTCCAAGATAAGTTCTTTGAATGCTTCCCATTTTGAATTTGCTGTTGGTAACATCATCAGTTGGTCCCACTGTATAGAATTTAAATACTGTCTCAGACCATCATAGTCGCCTTTACGAAAGCAAAATCCTTCCCTTTACCCCTGATGGTAGTCACCTCTTTAGTAAATCCCTCTTCAGCACACTGTGGTCACTGCCACCTAGTGGTTCATTTACCTGCAGATTCTTAATGCATGAAGAATCACTACTGATAATCAAATCAAGAGTATTACTCCCTCTAATTGCCTCCCAAACATGCTGATGTAGAAACAATCATCCGATAAATCCACAAAAGCCTTGCTAGTGTGAGAGTGACCATCCCACAAATTCCAGTCAATATCTGGGAAATTAAAATCCCCCATTATAAGACTCTCTGATTTACTGGCCCACTCTATTTCCCTGCACAATTTCTTATTATACTCATCAGAGTCATTAGGCCTATAGCACACTCCTACTCTCAATTTTGATCTCCCAATGCTTATGTCACACCAAACTGACTTGACACTGATCTGTCCAGTAATGTCGACCGGCTTCACTTCCTTGGATTTTATGTATTTCTTAACTAATAGCATAACCCCTCCTCCCTTCCTATCCTGTCTATCCTTTCTGTAGATGTTGTACTCCCAAAATTCTAGTTCTGCATTCCTTATATCTGTGTGACACCACGTCTCTGATATCCCATCAATATCTGCCTTTGATGTTTTGGGCAATACTTCAAATTCATCAAATTTATTTACCAAAGTCCTAGCATTGGTGTACAATCAAGTATACATGCACCTGTTTCTATTCTTAGCTACACTTACACAACCCTTGTGTTTACTTGTATCGCAATGACTCCCAGCAATCTCTGAAATATCCTGCCTCTTGTTTTCCAGGCTGCTCTCATATAGGCCCATATCAACGCTGAGTTGTTGCCTGATTTCGTTACACTCATTGCATCGCGCGCACACACACAAAGACATCCCCCATGGCAATATCATGTCCCGTACCTGATTGCTCCACAAACATCATGCAAGCGCAAGCAGTGCATTTTAAAAGGCTGTGATTCAGATGGCAACTGCCCCCCCCCCCCAGTTTTCCCCTGAGCTACAGCACTTCCATTAGCTTGAGTCTTTTGCTTTGCTGCTCTGGTCTGAGTCATGATTTCAATTTAATTTCAATAAAATTTCAATTTCAGTACAAAATTATAACCCTAAACTTGTATCCCAACACCGTTATAATGCTATATATATTTTTCAGTTTCGAGTATTATCTGCGAGTTCCGTTTATATAACTTCCGTATCAAGTTATGTATTAATTATGTTATGTTTGTAATCTAAGTTGTTATATGTATTTAGTTAAAAAGTACAATTTAATTGACAATGAAGTTTAAAAAGATTAATAGATTTTACTGATTAATTGACAATATTATATTATATACTATACTAAGCTTAAGCTATCTAGTTCGGGATATAATGTTGTATCGTATTACAATGGCGGCAAGTTACGAACGGTAAATCTACGGACACTTAAGTATTAATTAACTTCCAAATCTCGCTGTCTCAATTCAGAATAAACTAAGGATCCCGACTAGGTCTATAAGCTACTTATAGAAAATAATTTGATATAACAATTGGTCAATAAACGGCTAAATATAGCTAAAAAACTTCTCGTTCAACGGAGCTGCAACTTGTAACACTTGGATTTGATACCCATACCGATACTAAGTAATACCTACAAAATCTCCATCTAAGTTAAACTTTAAACTAAGTATCATAACTAGGAATATAAAGCTACTCTAGAAAATAAGTTAAAATGCCAATTTAAGCTAATAAAACAGAAAAAATTTCTCTATTCCAGGAGCAGCAAAAAACTTTGCCTGCACAAGGCTACTCTCGTTCTCAACTAATCTCTTGTTCTATTCTCAACTATCAATAGTCTCTTGACTATTGATAACTATTCTCTGTATTCTGCCATTCAGCCATTC
Organism: Mastigoproctus giganteus; assembly: GCF_048544385.1. Taxonomy (NCBI): domain Eukaryota; kingdom Metazoa; phylum Arthropoda; class Arachnida; order Uropygi; family Thelyphonidae; genus Mastigoproctus; species Mastigoproctus giganteus. Next base: position 118,422,643 of record NC_143580.1, on the reverse strand, counting down.
CTTTATCCATAATAGCAACCAGCCATTAAAGCCACACTGCTCCAGTTTGTATAGCAGTCTTTTATGTGTAATGGTATCAAACTCTTTTCTGAAATCTAAGTACCATCTGTGCTACTTATTGTGATCACATTTGGTTTACGAAAATCGATAACATTAAACAGAGGGATGAAAATCGATAACATTAAAAACAACACCTAGATGAATAAATCTAACTCTTTTTATATATTTTTTTATATTTCTTCTGAAATATAAAAAAAAATTTATCTTCCTAATCTTTATTATCCAGTAGAGTATATAGATTATTCTAAAAACATAACTGTAATATAAACACATATCACTAATTTCAGTGTCAAAAAAAAAAAAAAAAATGTGAATACAAAAACACATTATAAATATACCTACCTATTCAAAAAAATTTGTACAATTTTTTGTTATTTATAATCCTTAGCATTTAAATTTTTAGTATGTTCGTGCTACCTCTACAATGATTTGTAGTCTTTACTTTCCCTCCCTTTAGTTTTGATGCACTCTGTAACTTTTAAAAAGATTCCCTAATTTCTCTGATCATTGACATTACTCCCTGGATCTTGATATCTTTGTTATTTTCCTCAGTGTTGGGTTAATTTGGTATTAGTCCAACTATGTCCTTTACTGACAGGTCACATCTTGTGGGAAGATATTCATCAATTTTTACCCACTCTGAAATTTTGTGTAATATTAAGTGAATTACTGGTATAGTCTGTTGAAGCTGCACTACTTTCTTCAGTATCTATCACAACACCTTGATGAATAAATCCAACTTATGAAAACAGTTTTTGATTGTTTTTTTTGTTTGAAAATTAAATTCCAAGCACTTGGCCATCATATTCACTGCATCTAATAAGTTAAATCTTTTTGCTATGTTCTTAGCTTGGGCATTGTCGCTTTCTTCAATTTCTGCAATAATTTTTGTTGCATTGCACTCCTGTACAATGTTTTGAAAACCTTTACGATACCTTGATCTGGAGATGTTGCACTGTGTGATGTTGTATTTGCTGTAAGAAATATGAGTTATGTTGTTCAACTGCACATTCAGATAGTCTGTACAGTTTCCTAAGGTAATCCCTCTTTTTTTTTTTTTTTTCTTTTTTCTACTGACTTGTGATAATTTGTGTCTAAAAATATATATAAATTCATACACCGACCATTGAATAAAATTTAAAATTTAATATGACTACAATCTTTACGCAAAAATATTTACAATAAACTATTGCGGAATGCTAAAAACTGTAATAAAAGATCATTTACAATAAAATTTGCTAAAATATAAAACATTAAAAGCGCTAAAAACCTGAAGCTTTCGGGAGCATCAGCTCCCTTCTTCAACAGTGATATGACTTCCTGCAACATCTCCTTAAGTAGCAGGCTCACGGTACCTCCACACGTGGTATTTCTCCACGTGGTTCAATCGGCACATGGTCAGAACTAGAAGCGGAAATGTCTCGGGAACGTGGCAAAGAAAATCGTTCATCCGACCTTAATATAATTGTTTCAAAGATAGGATTAATACGTATACCTCTATCTCTATTGATGGTATTCCTACTGGATGAACTAATCCGTAAATCCTCGAGCCATTTACGCTCCCAGTATCCATGTGCACGATCCAAAATAATAGCGTCCTCCGGGGAGATTTGATGCTGCTTCTCCCAAAAATGTTCGGCCACAGCAGACTTGTTGTATTCAGCGGTTCTTATGGCATTTAAATGTTCCCCCAGATGATCCCTGAGCCGTTGTTTTGTTTCCCCCACATAACACTCCCCACAATCCGGGCATTCAGTTCTATAAACCACTCCACTACTAAGATCTTTTGGTATGCGGTCTTTGACCTGAGACACAGCTGTGCACAGCCTCCGCCCAGGAAGCTGTACACAGCGTGTCCCATAACCCCGTAAAATTCTTGCCAGATGTTCAGTAAGGCCCGGATAGTAGGGGATGTATGCGGTGGCTACCGGAACGAATGACTCCCTACGTTCGGACACTCCTCTACTATATCTATCCAGGATCCTCTGGGGGTATCCACACTTTCTAAGTTCTGTCGTGACACAATTCATTTCTTTTTCTTTATCCTCAGAAGTGGTACAGTGTGATCTTACTCTGTCAAATAAAGCTTTTGCTACACTATTCTTATATTGTCCAGCTTGTGCTGAATTGAAATGGGTGTATTGACCTCTACACATGGGTTTTTTAAAAACTGATGTCTTAAGTCTAAAACCCACCCTGGAGATCAATACATCCAAAAATGACAGGGTACCACCCGTTTCCACCTCTGAGGTGAATTGTATAAATTGGGAGAAGCTATTAAGCCAGCAAACGGCATCATCCTCCCTCCCCTTCTGGACCAGGGCAAAGGTATCATCAACATATCTTCTCCAATTCCTAATAGGAAACGAACACCCACTAAAAACCCTACTTTCCAACTCCTCCATGGCCGTCTTAAGTCTAAAACCCACCCTGGAGATCAATACATCCAAAAATGACAGGGTACCACCCGTTTCCACCTCTGAGGTGAATTGTATAAATTGGGAGAAGCTATTAAGCCAGCAAACGGCATCATCCTCCCTCCCCTTCTGGACCAGGGCAAAGGTATCATCAACATATCTTCTCCAATTCCTAATAGGAAACGAACACCCACTAAAAACCCTACTTTCCAACTCCTCCATGGCCAAATTGGCCACGGTGGCACTAATGGGTGAACCCATGGCAGTACCGCGAACCTGCTTATACATAGTTCCTTGAAACAACATGGTAGTACTAGCTAGACATAATTCTACCCCGGTGCAAATGTCTTCCACACCGAGAAGTGATCTATTACCAAGAGAGGCATCCCTGGTCGATGCCATTTTCACACAATATACTGCATGACTAATAGGAATACATGTAAATAAAGATATAACGTCAAAAGAGATCATGCTCTCATCATCATTTATAGTCAAATTCCCCACAAAATTCACAAACTCTCTACTGTCTTTAACAACATATTCGGACTGCCCCACTATGGGTGCAATTAATTTAGCCAAGTACCCTGATAGCGCATAGGAAGGACTCCCTATAAATGAAACTATAGGTCTCAAGGGCACTTCTGCCTTATGAATTTTTTTCAGTCCATAGAATCTCGGGAATTGACTACCTGTAGTGTGTAATGACCAGTAAGTCTCCGTGGAAATCTTCTCCGTGTTCAACCAGGATTGTACCAGTTTATTGACTCGCCGTTCCAGCCCCACCAACGGGTTCCTCTGGATCACCTTATAAGTGTTATTATCTTGCAGAAGGTCCAATGCCTTCTTATTATAATCTTCTGTATTCAGGACCACCGTTGATCTCCCTTTGTCTGCTGGTAAAACAACTATTCCTTTGTCTCTTCTCAGTTCCTCTAGAGCTCTCTTTTGACTAAGGCTGAGATCTGGGGGTGCCTTCCTCACCTGACTCAACACTGCAGCTGACTTCACCCGGATTTCATTAGCTAAAGGCTCAGGAAACTTATTAATGGCCCGTTCAATACCCATTGCTATCTCCGCAATGGGGGTTTTCGAAGACACCAGAGTGAACTTGGGGCCTAAACTAAGGACTGCCTCCTGTTCTTTCGTGAGCTGTCTATTACTCAAATTATGTATAAAATGGGTGCTATTATCATATCGCTGTACCACATTTTCACTCACCAACCTATTAAACTTCATAATTTGTCTTTGTCTATCTGACTCTGCTACCCTAACAACTTTATCCGAGACTAACTTTCTAATAAGAACTAGGTGTCTAGAAGAAACATTGCTACCAATATTACCTTAACCCCAGGGGCTCACATCTGGTGAGTATGGGCTTGGCACACCCGGGGTCCTGAGCTGGATATCATCATTCTTCTCTTTCTTGGTGATTCCCTTTTACTTCCAACTCTCTCTCTCTCTCTCTCTCTCTGGGTAACTGAGATTTTTTTTTTTTCTTTTTTGGCTGGTGCAATATAAGCCTCAGGCTTCCTTACACCATAAAGCTAATAGTAATAATAATAATAGTAATAAATACATGCCAATTTGTCGTCTAGTAAATCTGAGATCTTCATGCAGCTTACGAATCCAAACATTCATAATACTCTTTTGAAAACGCACGGTGGCCCGTACTAATCGAACATCCTGGAAAGGTAATTTAACCCTAAAGCCGTGCGGTACCAGCCCATGCGCTCTGCAACGGTACGCAAATCTTAAATGCTGTTGTTGTCTAGCTTCTTTTACACAATACTTCTGGTACTGTCGGAGATGCTGCACAACTATATGGCCATAACTACTCACAATATCCTGAAAGAGGCCTCTGAGGTCGGGAAAACTCATGTCTAAAAATATATATAAATTCATACACCGACCATTGAATAAAATTTAAAATTTAATATGACTACAATCTTTACGCAAAAATATTTACAATAAACTATTGCGGAATGCTAAAAACTGTAATAAAAGATCATTTACAATAAAATTTGCTAAAATATAAAACATTAAAAGCGCTAAAAACCTGAAGCTTTCGGGAGCGTCAGCTCCCTTCTTCAACAGTGATATGACTTCCTGCAACATCTCCTTAAGTAGCAGGCTCACGGTACCTCCACACGTGGTATTTCTCCACGTGGTTCAATCGGCACATGGTCAGAACTGGAAGCGGAAATGTCTCGGGAACGTGGCAAAGAAAATCGTTCATCCGACCTTAATATAATTGTTTCAAAGATAGGATTAATACGTATACCTCTATCTCTATTGATGGTATTCCTACTGGATGAACTAATCCGTAAACCCTCGAGCCATTTACGCTCCCAGTATCCATGTGCACGATCCAAAATAATAGCGTCCTCCGGAGAGATTTGATGCTGCCAGTATGGGACACGCTGTGTACAGCTTCCTGGGCGGAGGCTGTGCACAGCTGTGTCTCAGGTCAAAGACCGCATACCAAAAGATCTTAGTAGTGGAGTGCTTTATAGAATAGAATGCCCGGATTGTGGGAAGTGTGTGGGGGAAACAAAACGACGGCTCAGGGATCGTCTGGGGGAACATTTAAATGCCATAAGAACCGCTGAATACAACAAGTCTGCTGTGGCCGAACATTTTTGGGAGAAGCAGCATCAAATCTCCCCGGAGGACGCTATTATTTTGGATCGTGCACATGGATACTGGGAGCGTAAATGGCTCGAGGGTTTACGGATTAGTTCATCCAGTAGGAATACCATCAATAGAGATAGAGGTATACGTATTAATCCTATCTTTGAAACAATTATATTAAGGTCGGATGAACGATTTTCTTTGCCACGTTCCCGAGACATTTCCGCTTCCAGTTCTGGCCATGTGCCGATTGAACCACGTGGAGAAATACCACGTGTGGAGGTACCGTGAGCCTGCTACTTAAGGAGATGTTGCAGGAAGTCATATCACTGTTGAAGAAGGGAGGTGACGCTCCCGAAAGCTTCAGGTTTTTAGCGCTTTTAATGTTTTATATTTTAGCAAATTTTATTGTAAATGATCTTTTATTGCAGTTTTTAGCATTCCGCAATAGTTTATTGTTAATATTTTTGTGTAAAGATTGTAGTCATATTAAATTTTAAATTTTATTCAATGGTCGGTGTATGAATTTATATATATTTTTAGACATGAGTTTTCCCGACCTCAGAGGCCTCTTTCAGGATATTGTGAAAATTTTCTGTCTCATTCTTTCTGAAAATCAACAAAAATTTGAGATGGCATCCATGCATTTATGTTGCTCTTGTATTCAACTGGTAGATTTTTTTGTCCCTCTGAAGCCACATGGATGTTTACTCTTCCCAATTATAAAAAGTTTTTTTTTTTTTTATTATTATTGTACCTGTTATATTGCACCCAAGAAGTACAGACAGTCCTTTCGCTTTTTTCCTACTCTCAAATGTTCATTTCTGAATAATAAAGTATGTTCAGGCATTGTTCTAATATAAACAACAGTTTCATCAGTGTTGAAAATACAGTCAGGATTAAATTCTTCCAATAAATTAGGTAAGACATTTTCTGTCCATTTTTGTGCAACCTGTATCTGAGTCTGATTTTTCTCCATGAATTATTTTGTACATAATGTTGTCTTTTTCTTCCACCTGCTTAGCCACCCATCTGTAGGCTTAAAATCATTTACACCGAGTTCGTTTGCAAATTCCTTCACCTTTCACATAGGATGTTTCTTGGAGCATTTTTTAATCTTGCATTTGTGAACCCTCTCAGAAGTACTTCTCCTGTAAGTTTATTCTTTCCACATCTTTTTTTTTTTTTTTTTATCTTATTGAGACTCATTCTCAGGCACACTTCATGAATTTTGTGTTCTTTAAAAGTTTGCACAAAAGAGGCTGTGAAACACTGGGTTTTAATTCAGCTTCTCTCTGACTACACTAAGGTTTGGCATCATAAACACTTAGAATTTTGCTATTTTCACTCAAACTTAAATCTCTATGATTCTGCGACAATTTGTATTCTAAGAAAAAATAAATTGCATTTCAGTTCTCAATGAACATTAACTGCAAACAAAACTCAAGTTTATTCATGGAAAGCAGATCATGGATACAGTACTGCATATACGCACTGTGAGATCACATGCATAGAAACTTTAAATGTTTGGACAGTGTACATTAGTAACCTATTTGCTTAACCAAGACTGTTTTGAAATTCACCAGATTGGTTTTAGCTTTCAAAGAAAAAGAACATAAAACTTGTAAAGTTGTAAAACTTTACAATAATGGGTTAGATTGCTTCTTTCCCCATCCTGATAGCAAATTATCAGGATGGGGCAAGAAGCAATAGCAAACTCATAATTTTCGTAATTATACACTTGCTTTTGTTTACTGTCATTCTCCTGCTTTTCCTGAAGGCTACAGACATATGGCAGGGATTAGAAATTAAAAGGTACTGCTTTCATGTGACAAGGGACAAGGTTGTAAACACTATTTCGCATGGTCATGATTAATAATCAAAAAGTTTCTGACTTGTACACAATTTTAGGTGTTCTGGAAGATGTATTTTTCCTAACTGAAACAAAAAATTATAACAACAAACAGCAGTATGATCATATAAAGCAGCAGGATTTATGTACATTATAAAATGGTTTTGAATTTTCATTTTTGATTATGATAAGCAACTGATAACAATAACCAGCAATAACATTAACTGGCATTCACTGTATATAATATAAAAATTATTTTTTGCATCCAGTTCCTTTGTTGCTTTGTCATAATGTCCAATCAGATTGGTCAAACAATACATCTCCTTACCAGAAGGAGCCTCCGTAGCCAGGTGGGCAGGAGTGGCAGTGCGTAGTACACGCTTCTTGATTAGACCGGGGTGTGAGCCTGTGACCACCAAATATGGAGGATGCGGAAAGGTCAGGGAATAACCACTGCATATCCCCGGAGCAATATGGCCTTAGTTGCTAATGCTCCTAAAAAAAAACAAATAACAACAACAACAACAATCCTTACCAGAATCCATGCTGTGACTGCAGTATAACTGCATGCCTGTCTAGATGATCCTGCATTACTTCTTTAACCAGTGACTCATTTATTTTCCCTGTAACATAAGTGAACCTAACAGGTCTGTAATTACTCATATCTCCCTTTGATTTGTTTGGGAATTGGGGATACATTTGCACATCTCCATCCATAGAGACCTCCCCTAAATCCAGGCATGCTCTCACATAATGATGGCTGAAGGTTTGTTTATGTCTTTTTCTGCCTGCTTTAGTATAACTGGATAGATCTCATCCACCCCAGTGCCTTTTTTATGTTAAGGTTCAACAATTTCTCCTCCTCCACTCAGTTATCACAAAATCATTCAACTCCCCCGCCATAATTTTACTCACTTCTGGCATCCTCATCCTTACAGAGTTCTCATGTATCGGCGTAGATGCAGAATATCCATCTGGTTTGTGTGCAACCTGAGCAGGATTGTCAACAGTTAATTTATTCATATATAGTGGACCAATGTGATCCAACTGCTTCTTTCTACTATTTACCTAAGTAAAGAAATCTTTGCTGGTTTTCTTTGCATTCTTTTCCAGAGACTTTATTTGTGTAACATCCCTTGTGACTTGGTTGTGGACTAGTTTGTCTACTGTAGGCATCTGTATCACCTGATAATTTATATGTATCCCATGCATTTTTCTTCACTGCCGCAAGACTCATCAATTCTTCTGACATCCATTTAGTTCTGTGTCTTGAAATTTGTCTCTTATTTGGTATAAAAAGCCTAAAAATCTGTAAAGGTGACTTAGGACTGCTGTAGTCACTTTTACAAAAGCAAAAGCCTTTTGCCTTTCCTTTGACAGTAGTTACAACTTTAAAGTAAATCCCACATCAGTACATTGTGATTACTGCCACCTAGTGGGTCTTTTTCCTGATTCTTAATGCCTGAAGGGTCACTGCTGATAATTGGATCAAGTATTGCTTTCTCTTGGTGCCTCTCTAACATACTGATGTAGGAAACAAATATCTAGTAAATCCACAAAACGCAGAGGAATTTTTAAAAATCATGCAGTGGTCTGAGGTAGCCCTGTAGTACAACCCTGTTTCATCTGTATTAAAAATGTCTTCAGGATTATAAGTGCTTAACACAGTTTGCCAAAAGGTTTTCAACCAGGTGTCAGCAGCAGAACCATTGGAATCCTATTTTTCTTTGTGAAGTTTTTTTTGTAAACAATATCATGCCTCTCCTTCCATCTTGTCAGCAATTCGTCCTTTGCCTTAAGCTCTTTGTGCAGTTTTTCAGCAAAATAATTAGCTTTTTGAAGAAGAATGCTACGATTGATTGGTGCATTAAATGAGCTGGCCTATTTTAACCAAATGAACAGAACTTCATCTACTGCTTGGCATTTTCCTTCACGCTTTCTTTTTCTGGTTTCACTAATCACATTAGTGTTTGTGTGATGTGATTTTAACAATTTTGATAAAGATGACTGAGGCACTCCTAATTTTACTGCCGCTTCTCTTTGAGACATATTGCTAAAGTTTAATTTATTGTACATTTCTATAATTCGTAACTTATCTTTTACACTCAAATTCACTCTCTTTCTGTTCACTGACATTTCTTTTTTTTTTTTTTTTTTCTTTTTTCGGTTCTAAAATTTAAAACACAGTAAAAAAAGATAAGTGTCAATCAATAACAAAGCACACGACACATAAATTGGAACTAACACAACACACTCACAGTGAGATGAAGTTTAGATTTAGAAATTAAGAGAAGTTTCAGTGAAGGGGAAAACGCATTTCACCATAATAACGTGAAAACACACAATTCCAGCTATCAGTATTATCACAAATGCAGTAAGATCGAGTTTACTACCTGTTTATTGCACTAACGGAATTGCATTAACAGAAAAGCCCAATAAACCGTAAACTGCAAATTGTTTTTATTGTTTTATGGTTGTGACCTCCAGAAATGTGCTTGAGAAAAATATCACAGAGGGGTTCAAAATTGATTCTTATAACCAAAATGTGTTTCTAATAAACGATGAAAGTGCAGTGTATTTTATTGATTTGAATCAGTTCTTCGAAATTTCATTCTATTAAGTGGCTGATTCTAATAACTAGTGATCACTATAAAATGTGCTTACTGTATATGATATCAAAATTATTTTTTGCATCCAGTTTATTTGTGACCACATCATAGCATCAAATCAAACTGGTCAGACAAGAATTTCCTCTAACAAACCCATGATTTGTCTGAATTATTACTGCAGTCTTATCTAGATAATCTTGCAATGCTTTTCTAACCAGTGACTCCATTATTTTCCCCTGAATAGAAGTTTAACAGGTCTGTAATTATTCCTGTAACCCTTTGACCCCTCACCCCCCTGCGAGGACCTCTCCTGAGCCCAAGGATGCTCTCATAATTATGGCTAAGGGTTAGCTTACTTCCTTTGCTGCCTTAGCATTAGCATTAGTAGAGGCATTTGATGCAAGAAAGCAAGCTTATGCAGCATCAGCCAAAAAAAAAAAAAAAAAAAAAAAAACACTTCCACTTCACCCCTCTGTTCGTTCAAAATACCTGTCCAGCTGAGCCTTAAACTTATTTAGGCTATCAACCTCCACCACAAAGGATGGAAGTCTGTTCCACCAACCAACCACCCGCTGGCTAAAGGCAAATTTCCGCACGTCTATCCTACATCTGTCTTTCCTCAATTTGAATTTATGCCCTCTCAGGTGATTATTCTGAGCTAGAGGAAGAATCCCATCAGCATTGAGCATGCTTAAACCATTCAAGGCTTTATACACCTCTATCAGATCACCTCGCTGGTGCCTAGTCTCCAGACACTGTAATTTGCAAAACTTAAGCCTTTCTTCGTAAGAGCACCCCTTTGTTCCATTCACTAATCTTGTTGCCCTTCTCTGTACTCGTTCCAGCAGCTCTACATCCTTCTTGAAATGAGGCCTCCAGACCTGTATACAGTACTCTAGGTGTGGCCTGACCATCGCCTTATACAATGGAATAATCACCTCCTTATCCCTGCTAGAAAAATTCCTGTATATCATTGACAATACTCCATGAGCTACTCTTGCAGCCCGTCTGCACTGCTCAGAGAACTTCATATCTGCCTGCACAACCACCCCCAAGTCCCTTTCATTCTCTACCACTGTCAGTGTAGTACCACAGAGTTGATACGTTGCTCTGGGGTTGCTGTTTCCCATGTGTAGTACTTTACATTTGTCAATGTTAAACTTCATTTGCCACCTCTCAGCCCATCTGCTCAACCTTTCCAGATCCTGTTGCAGCAGCATAGTGTCAGTAGTGTCCTTGACAACCCTGCCAACCTTTGTATCGTCTGCAAACTTGGACATTAATCCCGATATACCATCATCAATATCATTTATAAATACAGAAAACAATAATGGACCCAACACTGAGCCCTGAGGGACTCCACTAATAACATCAGTCCACGATGAGCAGTGTCCATTGATTACCACTCTCTGTCTTCTCCCCCTCAACCACCCCTTTATCCATAGCAGCAATTTGCCTCCAATGTCACACTGCTCCAATTTGTGTAGCAGTCTTCCATGTGCAACAGTATCAAAAGCCTTTCTAAGATCCAAGTATATAATATCAAAGTTATTCCCTGCATCCAGTTCTTTTGTGACTGCATCATAGTATCCAATCAAGTTGGTCAGGCAAGACTTCCCCTTAACAAAACCATGCTGTGTCTGAGCTATAACTGAAGTCTTGTCTAAATGATCCTGCAGTGCTTCTTTAACCAGTGCCTCCATTAATTTTCCTGGAACAGAAGTTAAGCTCACAGGTCTATAATTACTTGTATCAGCCTTTGATCCTCCTTTGTGAATTGGGGTCACATTTGCATATTTCCAGTCTATGGGTACCTCCCCTGAGTCCAAGGAAGCTCTCATAATTATGGCTAAGGGTTTGCTTACTTCCTTTGCTGCCTCCTTTAGTATAACTGGATAGATCCCATCCACCCCGGGTGCCTTTCTTGTGTTTATCTTCAACAGTTTCTCCTCCACTTTACTCCCAGTTATTTCAAGATTCTGTAGCTTACTGCTAGAGTTGAATACACGTCTGGCATTCCCCTGGCTGAATAACTCCTCATGTGTGAATGTCGATGCAAAATATTCATTTAGTTTGTTAGCTACCTGAGCAGGATCATCAACACTTGACCCATCAATATCAAGTGGACCAATCTGATTCATCCCTTTCCTTCTAGAGTTTACATAAGTAAAGAACTCTTTGCTGTTTTTCTTTGCATCCCTTGCCAAGGATTTCTCGTAATCTGCCTTCGCCTGCCTAACCTCCTTTGTAACTTGGTTGCATATCAACTTGTATCTATCATAGGCTTCTGTGTCATGTGTTAATTTGTATGTATCCCATGCATTTTTCTTCTCTGCCATATGCCTCATTAGTTCATCTGACATCCATTTTGGCCTAAACCTTGAACAATATTTCTTAGTTGGTATGTAAAGCCTAGTAGCTTCCAAGATAAGTTCTTTGAATGCTTCCCATTTTGAATTTGCTGTTGGTAACATCATCAGTTGGTCCCACTGTATAGAATTTAGATACTGTCTCAGTCCATCGTAGTCGCCTTTACGGAAGCAATAACCCTTCCCTTTACCCCTAATGGTAGTTACCTCTTTGAGTAAATCCCACTTCAGCACACTGTGATCACTGCCACCTAGTGGTTCATTTATCTGCAGATTCTTAATGCATGAAGAATCACTGCTGATAATCAAATCAAGAGTATTACTCCCTCTAGTTGCCTCCCGAACATGCTGATGTAGAAAACAATCATCCAATAAATCCACAAAAGCCTTGCTAGTGTGTGAGTGACCAACCCACAAATTCGAGACAATATCTGGGAAATTAAAATTCCCCATTATAAGTCTCTCTGATTTACTGGCCCACTCTATTTCCTTGTACAGTTTCTTATTATACTCATCAGAGTCGTTAGGCCCATAGCACATTCCTACTCTCAATTTTGATCTCCCAATGCTTAGGTCACACCGAACTGACTCGACACTGCACTGTCCCGCAATGTCGACTGGCTTCGCTTCCTTGGATTTTATGTGTTTCTTAACTAATAGCATAACCCCTCCTCCCTTCCTATCCTCTCTGTACTTTCTGTAGACGTTGTACTCCTCAAATTCCAGTTCTGCATTCCTTATATCTGTGTGACACCACATCTCTGATATCCCAACAATATCCGCCTTTGATGCTTTGAGCAATACCTCAAATTCATCAAATTTATTTACCAAACTCCTAGTATTGGTGTACACGCAAGTATACATTCACCTGTTCTTTTTCTTAGCTACCCTAACACAACCCATGTGTTTACTTGTACCCCAATGACTCCCAGCAATCTCTGAAATATCCTGCATCTTATTTTCCAAGCTGCTGCTTATTCCAATAGAAGCAGTGCAAGAATCACTTTCACCTCTGCCAGTGGCTACTGTCAATCTATTGGTCTTTGTCTCCCCCGAAGCTAGCAGTTTTCCGACCCACCTAACACTGCCTCGATAGCATCAGCAAATATTCTTGCACCCTTTCTATTTAAGTGTATCCCATCCCTGTAGAAGCAATCTCTCCTGTTAACAAGTACAGTCCAGGCTGAAAAAAATTCTACCCCTTGAGCCTTGCACAATCTTTCCAGGGCTGAATTGATCGACAAGGCTCTCATCATATACTCCCTCCTATCGTGTCTGGGCAGAATTGCAGACACTTTCAAATTCAACCCTAATTCTCGGCTTTTGTTCAACAGTGACCTGTACTTGTTAAGTAATTCTGCCGGTCTCCTACTCTTAATATTATTAGTGCCAACGTGTACAACTATATCACCTTTTGTGCCCTTAAAAGATGATATTCGCTCTACAACGTCATCAACCTTTGCCCCTGGCAGACATACCCTGGTCCTCTTCCACCTATCTTTTTTACAAAGCATGTTCCCCGTTTCCCTGACAATAGAGTCACCAACAACTACTAGTTCCTTCGGGACCAGCGCATTCTGCCTTGGGGGTTGTCTCTGTGTCACGCGATGCCCAAGTGCAAGCTCTGGCGTTGATGTGGGCAGCTGAGAGCTTGATGGGCCCCTCAATTTAGTTTCTTCGAGGGCATCCACCCTGTCCTTCAAGCTCTCATATAGGCCCATAAGAACGCCGAGTTGTTGCCTGATATCGATACACTCCTTGCATCGCGCACACACAAAGACATCCCCCTTGGCAGTATCATGTCCCGTACCCGATTGCTCTGCAAACATCAAGCAAACAGTGCATTTTATAAGGCTGTGAGTCAGAGGACAACTGCCCCCCTCAGTTCTGCTCTGAGCCACAGCACTTCCATTAGCTTGAGCCTTTTGCTTTGCTGCTCTGGTCTGAGTCATGATTCTATTAATTTATTAATTAATTATGTTATGTTATTAATTATATTACGTTTGTAATCTAAGTCGTTATATGTATTTATTGAAACGTACAATTTAACTGCTAACGAAGTTCAACTAACGCTATCTAGTATGGTATCACAATGGCGGGAAAGTTAATAACGGTAGCGGTAGTTACGAACACGTGGAAACCCTTACCGATACTTTTACAAGGCTGAGTAAAGAATAAATACACCAAATTAATCAAAAAATCACAAAATAATGTTATACTACTAAATTTAAATCAAAAGTTTTAGAAAAACAATAATTTCAAATCAATAAATAAGAAAAATCCACTTAGCGGCTTGGAACACGACCGCCTTCTTTAATATAACTGGATAGATCCAATCCACCCCAGGTGCCTTTCTTATGTTTAACTTCAATTTTTTATCTACTTTGCTCTCAGTTATTACAAAATAATTTAGACCCATGTTAAAGTTTAATACGCTTCTGTCCTTCACTTCCCTACAGAATCCTTCATGTATGAAGGTAGATGCAAAATACTCGTTCAGTTTGTCAGCTATCTGAGCAGGATCATTAACAGTCGAACCATCGATATCAAGTGCACTAATCTGATCCATCCCCTTCCTTCTAGAGTTTATATAAGTAAAGAAGTCTTTGCTGTTTTTCTTTGGTTTCTTTGCCAAAGATTTTTCGTAATCTGCCTTTGTTTGCCTAATCTCCTTTGTGACTTGATTACAGACTAGCTTATATCTGCCGTAAGCTTCTGTCACCTGATCATTTTTATGGATCCTATGCATTTTTCTTCTCTTCTATTAGTCTCATTAGTTCATCTGACATTCATTTAGGCCTAAACCTTGAACAGTATTTCTTAGTTTAATTTAAAGAGCCTAGTAGCCTCCAAGATTAATTCCTTGCTGTTTTGCATATAAGTATATACAAGTATGCTTGCAATTCTCTTTACTCTCAGTAATTCTAACATGGCCCATGCATTAACATATTCCATGAGGAACCCCCGCAGGTCTTAAAATCCCCAACACCTTGCTTTCTAAGCTGCTGCATATTCTAATAGCTGTTCAAGAATCACTTCCATGTCTGCTTGTGGCTACTGTTGATCTATTAGTCTGTGTATCCCCATAAACTAGCAGTTTTCTAACCACCTAGCACTAAGCCGTGAATTGAAGAGGTTCAGATATTCCTGTAAAAATAGTTAATGAGTGCAGACCACACCAAGAAAAATTCTATCCCAGGAGCCTTTCACAGTCTCTCCAGAGCTTAAATTGATTGACAAGGTTCTTATTGTATACTCCCTTCTATTGTCTGGACAGATTGCAGACACTCATTTTCACTCCTAACTCATGACTTTTTTCAATATTACTCTGCACTTGTTAATTAAATGCTCATATCTCCTTCTTTTTATATCAATGTGTATAACAGTATCATCTTTTGTACCCTTAAAAGATAATAGCTGCTCTGCAATACATCAGTTTTAGTCCCTGGCACACATACTGTGGTCCTATTCCACCTGTCCTCTTTGCACAATATTTTTCCGATTTCCCTGACAGTTGAGTCACCAAACTATAGAAGGATGTTATTGTGATGTGTGTAGATTAGTTATGATTAAGTTGGGATTTTTTTTTTTTTTAGCAAATAAACAGATGTTTTACAATTGGTACAAGTTACCATCCAATGTGGTAAAAATCTATGCTTAAAAAGTTCCTAAAAATAATGAACGTTAGTTCCAGTTAAGACTTTTAAATATGAAAATTTTCAAGTTCTAGATTTGCTGTTTGTGAGAGAGGGAGAGCTTGATACATTCCACATTCATTTAAAAATTAACTTGCCAGGTTTCAGTTAAATACAATGTAATATTATTTTAAAAATTTGGTTTAATGAAATTTTTCATTTTAACATTGGAACTGAACAGTTTTTTTTTTTTTTTTTTTAATAACCTGGCTTGTGTTACTAATTGAACAGGTACTTTGCATCAATCTTTATGGACAAAAGACCTTTTTTATAACAGGCTGTGTAAGCAGGCTCAGTATTATGAATTAGTGATATTGAAATCACAGAATATTATCAGTAAAACTTTGAAGCCTAAAGGCAACTAATGCTTTTGGAGTTGATGGCATATACCCAGTAATTTTGAGGGAGTTGGTGATAAAGCCCAATGAACCTTTAAGGTTAATTATGAAGAAATCATTGGACTTAGGAGAGATTCCTTTGGACTGGAGAAATTCTAATATATTGCCAATACGTAAAGGCATTTCTAAGCATGAACTGGATAACTACAGGACAATCAGCCTGACATCAGTAGTAGAGAGAAATTGTAGCGTATTTAGACAGAAACAGAATTTAATGACATGCAACATGTTATATGTTGTATTTGAAGGACATACAACATTTTGTTAAAGGAAATTTATAATTAACTAATCAGGTCAGCAATTTTGACAGTCATTCATGAGCTAGATATAGAAAATAGTTTCAACATCAAAAGCTCTTGAGATCACAGGAAAGATTCTCGTGTGGAGTGCAGAATAGATGTCAAACAAGGAACCGAGGGTGGTGATTAATGGATACTTTTCAGAATGGGTTAATGTTAGATGGGCCCAATGAAACATTTCCAATTTTCATAAATGATAGTGGTGAGGGATACAGAGATCATTATATTGAAGTTAAAATTTGCCAATGATGTGAAGAATTGGAAATCTTGATCACAATGGGAAAGGTTTGTGTTCATGACTAAACAGAGATTCTTCAGGATGATTTGGATAGGCTAGATAGTGTTCAGAATAGTGGCAGCAGGTTTTTAATGCAGCAAAGTGCAATGTCTTATACTTACAAAAAACAACCTTAAAATAACTTAAACACTTGGGGTTGAATTAGCATTAGTAGAGAAATATGATGCAAGAAAGCAAGCAGCATCAGCCAAAAAAGAAAACACTTCACATTTCACCCATCCATTTGCTCTAAAAGAGTCTCCAATTCTTCCTTGAGTTTATTTTAGGTTGTCACAGACATTCTCTCAGATATGCCAGACAAGCTGTACTTGCTACCTGGGAGTCTAAAACACTGATGGAACTGATATTCGGTTGACCCTCAAGTCAAGTGGACCCAATTTCGGCGAAGTCCGGACAGTCTGTGACAGCCAAATCATCTGCTTGCACCTTCACGATGGTGGGACGGTTAGTAATTCTGGGTATAACCTCTATACACAAGTACAAGGACCACCCAGGTGTGAACCAACGTAAGCAGGGGTCGAGGTGTGGTGCCCACAACGCATGGAGGAACGCCGCCCCTCTATGTTACCAGACAGTACTAGGTGGTAGATGACTCTCATCAACCGGTGCAATACCACCACTTTGCTTATTGGAGGCTTGAAGTGGTGGAACTCATGTTTAGTCTCTAGAGCTAAGTTCCGGTCAACCCTTCCCTATCTCTTCCATCATGCAGTATGATTGATGAACATCGGTGTTCATCTTAACGGCGTTCGCAGGCCAGCAGCTAGTTAGTACCCCGGACCGAACTTATTGGTAACTCTCTAGGAGGCTTCCGGATCAGCTAGTGTATAATCTTGCTACCTCTACTCTTCCAGATAGTGACTGGAGGGAGTCCGAGTAGTGTGTATGCGGGGAGCATTGTCGAGGCCACATTGTCAAGAATCTGGGTATATTCTTACCACATGTACGCCATATCCAAAATTTTCATTACTTCATACAGCATGTCCCACCCACTTTTCCTTACTATTGAATACATCATGAATTGTCAAACTAATAGAGAAAGCTTATCTGCAAAAAGATCTAAATCTCCCAAGCACTTCCTAATTCATTTCACAAATATACGTGATCTCATTTCTAATCTCAACAATGTCCATTTCCACTTGCAGTCTGCCAAACCCCATGTACTTTTTCTGACAGAATCTCAGTTATCGATTGTTTCAACTACTGCTCATCTCAGATGCCTAAATTATTCGCTGTATGATTCCTTTCGCCTCAAAGGTGGTACTTGTGCATATGTCCGTTCTGATATTCCCTGTCCGAGACTTGGCAGTTTGGAATCTCCTCTCTTTGATCTTCTGTGGCTTAAAATCTCTCTACCTCATAATTCATCTGTTGTCTCTACTGTTCTCCCAACTCCACTAATCACTTGGAGCTCTTTGACTTCCTCTCTTTGCAACTTGACTTTCTCCAATCCAACTTTCCTAACAGTGAGGCAATTTTCCTTGGTGATTTTAATGTTCACAATTCCAGCTGGCTTCCATTTTCTACTCAAACTGACCCAGCTGGTCGAGATGCTGAGTCTTTTGCAATTACTAATGACCTTGCACAGATTGTTCATTTACCTACAAGAATACCAGACAATCTTAATCATACAGCCAATACGCTTGATCTTTTTCTCACAAACAACCCTTCTAAGTACACGGTCGAAGTGAGCGGTTGTTTAGGCACTTCAGATCACAACTTGGTGATTGTCTCTTCTCCAATGGAACCTTTATCTCATGGCTATTCCCAACCTCGTGTTGTTCGGCATTACAAGAATGCAAAATGGGATGACCTGCAAGACTACTTTTCTTCTTTTCCTTGGTCGGATTACTGTTTTGAAAACTTCTGATGTCAACGTTTGCTCAGATCGTGTCAGTGAAATTATTCTTGCAGGAATGGAATCCTTTATCCCACACTCCACTTTAAAATCTCGTCCTTTATCTAAACCTTGGTTTTCCAATAAATGTGCTAAGGCTGTTCAAGAGAAGAATGTTGCATATCGTAATTGGCTTGTTTCTAATTCTTCAATTTCATTTTCTGCCTACACCAAAGCTTGCAACAATTGTAAATCAGTTATTAATCAGTCTAAACTAGATTTTGAACAGGCTAAGAGTAGAAAACTTGCTTCTTGCCCTAATGGTAGCCGAGCATTCTGGTCTCTTGCCAAAGCTATTGGCCAAAACTTTTTCCCATCTCTGCTCCCACCTCTGTCCAAACCAGATGGTTCTGTTGTCACTTCAGCCAAGGATAAAGCTGACCTGCTAGCATCCCATTTTTCTTCCAACTCATGTATTAATGATCTTGGCAAAACACCTCCCACCATTCCCAACACACTCCATTCAATGCCTCCTGTGGTCTTCCGTCAAAAGGATATCAGAAGGATTTTGACGAATCTTGATGCTAAGAAAGCTCCAGGTCCCGATGGTATTTCTCCACTTGTTCTCAAAACCTGTGCTCCTGAACTTACTCCTATTCTTTGCCGCCTTTTTTCACTTTCTTATTCCAAAGATGTTTTTCCTTCTGCTTGGAAATTTGCTCATATCCAGCCAGTTCCTAAAAAGGGTGACAAATTCCTCCCATCCAATTATTGTCCCATTGCAATATCTTCTACTCTTTCTAAAGTAATGGAGAAATCAATTAACCGCCAACTCTTAAAATACCTAGAAACCTTCCGTCTGATCAACAGTCGCCAGTATGGATTCCGTCAGTGTCGATCCACTGGTGATATTCTGGCTTATGTTACCCATTTATGGACTAATTCAATGGAAAGGTTTGGTGTAACACAAGTAGTTGCTCTTGACATCTCAAAGGCTTTCGATCGTGTTTGGCGTAAAGGTCTTCTAAACAAGCTTCCATCTTATGGTTTGCCAACTGGTTTTAGTAATTGGTTATCCAGTTTTCTCTCTGATCGCTTACTTAGGGTGATGGTAGATGGCTCTCTGTCTTCTAACTTCTCCACTAATGCTGGTTTCCCCCAAGGTTCAGTTCTTTCCCCCACTCTTTTCCTCTTGTATATTAATGACCTTCTTCCATTAACTGGAAGTCCTATCCATAGTTTGCCGATGATAGCACATTGCATTCCACTTTCCATTTTGAGAAACCTTGTCCTGCTCAATCAGCTTCAACTTTTCGAAAATCTGCTACCAATTCCTTAAATGCCGATCTTCAGGTAATTCTCCAGTGAGGCAAAGACAACTTAGTTGATTTCAACCCTTCTAAAACTCAGTCTTGTCTTATATCTCGCAAAAAGGATTCTTCTCCTCCTATGCTCCGATTTCTAGGCAAAATGATATATCTCTTTTGGGGATTACCCTGACTTCTAATCTCTCTTGGCACAAGCACATTACTAATATTGCTTTCTCTGCATCTAAAAAAACTTGGTTTTCTCTTTCGCTCTCGGTGTTACTTTTCTTCCAAACAGCTGCTCACTCTGTATAAATCGCAAATCTGTCCTGCCATGGAATATTGTTCCCACAACTGGGGTGGTGCCCCTAAAACCTCTCTCAGGCTTCTTGATTCCATTCAGAAGAGGGCAGTTAGGTTAATTAATGATTCATCTCTAACAGAGTCTCTCCACTCGCTTTCTCATAGACGTACTGTTTCTGCTGCATGCCTCTTCTATAGATACTTCCATGGGAACTGTTCTTCTGAATTGGCTTCTATAATTCCCGCTCTCTCTTTCAAAACAGTCCGAACATGTGCCACCACCAGCCAACATCCATTTACTGTCCAACTTCAAACTCACAGAACCAACTTTTCATCTTCCTCGTTTATTCATTCAACTGCCGTTTTCTGGAACAACCTTCCTTCATACGTATTTCCTGAAAATTACAGTCTACAGAAGTTAAAGTCCAATGTCAACAAATATCTTCTTTCATCTTCTCAACCTGCAACCCAAGCACGGTACTAAGTACTATAGGTTCTAATACCTCTCGTGTTTGTGGTTTACATAAAAAAAAAAAATTTAAGCTATCAACGCTCACAATAACACATGGAAGTTTGTTCCAGCAATCAACTACCCGCTGGCTAAAGGCAAACTTCTGTACATCTATTCTACAGCTGTCTTTCCTCAGTTTGAATCTATGCCCCTCTCAAGTTTGTAATCTCCACAAGAGGAAG
Source organism: Mastigoproctus giganteus (assembly GCF_048544385.1). Classification (NCBI taxonomy): domain Eukaryota; kingdom Metazoa; phylum Arthropoda; class Arachnida; order Uropygi; family Thelyphonidae; genus Mastigoproctus; species Mastigoproctus giganteus. The sequence continues at coordinate 118,401,875 of NC_143580.1, read as the reverse complement.
AATCTCATCAGAATTGAACCTGCTCAAACCATTCAAGGCCTTATACACTTCAATCAGATCATCTTGCAAGTGCTTAGTCTCCAGATGCTACAATTTTCAGAACTTAAGGCTTTCTTGGTAAGAGCACCCCTTTTATTCCTCTCACTAATCTTGCCCTTCTTTGTATTTCTTCTATCAACTCCACATTCTTCCTAAATGAGGCCTCCAGACCTGTATGCAGTACTCAAGGTGTGGCCTTGACCATTGCCTTATACAAAGGGATAATCACCTCTATTATTCCTGCTATGAAAATTTCTGTATATCATTGACAATACCTCATGAGCTGCTCTGGCAGCATGTCTGCACTTTTTAGAAAATTTCATATCTGACTGCACAGTTACCCCCAGGTCTTTTTCTTTCTCCACTAACCTGAGTGTAGTATCACACAGTTGGCACATCTCTCTGGGGTTACTGCTATCCATATGCAGTACTCGCATTTGTCAATATTAGACTGCAGTTGGTACTTCTCAGCCCATCTACCCAACTTTTCTAGATTCTTTCAGTAGCATACTGTCATTACTAACCCTGCCAACCCTTGTATCATCTGTAAACTTCAACATTAATCCTGATATACCTTCATTGATATCATTGATAAATATACAAAACAACAATAGGCCCAACACCAAATCCTGGGGGATTCCACTAATTAAAGACACAATTGTGGTTTGTGGTTTACATAAAAAGTAACACAGATATTAGGTATCACAGACATTGGATTGTAAAAATTGGGAGGTTATAATCCCATTGTTTAAGGTAATTGTATGACTACACTTGGAATACTGTGTCAAAGTATGGTGACCACACCTAATAAGATAGAGCCTCTTGAAAAGGTCAAAAGATTGGCAAACAATTTGTAAAATCTGCAAAAGGGTGCTGACATATTTGGAAACTAGGAATTGCAGAATGGAGGTTGATATGGTCTTGCCGGGGGTTGGGAGGGGAATTTTACCTATGTGAAGAGGGAAACACACTGGTAATTTCTCTTTTTATATATGTATATATAAAATGTTTACCTCTTCACATAGGTAAAATCCCCCACCCGGCCCCCGCCAAGACCATATCAACCTCCATTCTGCAATTCCTAATTTCTATGTGTGTGTGTGTGTTATTTGTGAGGTTTTTGTTTAAGTAATTTTTATGAAACTACTTGCCTATCATGTGACTGCATAGACACAGCTAGTAAGTATATTTATATGTCCAGTTCTGTTACTAACACGGATGAGAAATTGCACTCCTGGATAACCTGAGCACAGAAAAGTAAACAGTCATACACTGTTTACTTTTCTACATCCAAATTCTTCCACACTCTGAGCTATTAGTGTAATATGCGTGCAGGAGTGTCTACTTCTATTTAGATTACCTTTCTGATTTTGCCTCCCATTAGCTAAACAACCAGACAGTGCCTTTTAACTATAATACACAACATTTACATATATATATATATATATCTGATAATTAAAATAAATGATATTTAAAATAAAAAACATCAGCCAGTAGTACGGCAAAATTCAGAGCGAAATGAAACGCAAAATAATATAAAATAAATAAACAGGGAGGGAAAGTAGAAATAATAAGACAAAAAGGTAGTCGATAATCCCCTATATAATTTAGTCATTAAACCCAATTAATAAAAATGATGTAAATTTAAAATAATGCCAATTATATATAATTTAGCGATACCCCCCTCGAAGGTACCAGTTCCAAAAGACGTGAAATATCACCAAAAAGGGGTTAAAGAAACTACAAAAACTAAAATATCAAAATAATAGACTGACCATTATGCCCCATAATGGTCAGTCTGGGGGGGGGGGGTCAGTCAGGGGGTACCGCTAAATTATATATAATTAGCATTATTTTAAATTTACATCGTTTTTATTAATTGGGTTTAATGACTAAATTATACAGGGGATTATCGACTACCTTTTTGTCTTATTATTTCTACTTTCCCTTCCCTGTTTGTTTATTTTATATTATTTTGCGTTTCGTTTCGCTCTGCATTTTGCCGTACTACTGGCTGATGTTTTTTATTTTAAATATCATTTATTTTAATTATCAGATATAATTAGGCTTCATGTGGAGGATGTGCATTTGTTGCCTCTAATGATAGCTTCATATTCATATTTATTTATTTTTTTTATTATTTATTTATTTTTATTACTTTTGCCTAACTTTTACATCACATTATATAAATTAGTGGTAGTAGTGGGTTGATATGCTAAATAAGCAGTGCCTGTGCCGCCATCTATTCTTTTCCTTTCTATTATATAAGCTGGTTAAGCTTGCATTATGTCAGTGGTGTGGCTCTGATCAAGAGTGCTGTCTGTTCTATAGATTATTTCTCGCTGCATAAGGACCACCGCCATGCAAATCCTCTGCATTGGTTGATCTATCAGAGAATGGAAGGGTGGTTTGGTTCTTCGATATTTCCGCCTTTGCGATGATTTGTATGACGATTGAAATGCAGCGATTCCATGACCATTATTGGCCTCGTGGTCCTCTGTCGATATGGGGCATAATGGTCAGTCTATTATTTTGATATTTTAGTTTTTGTAGTTTCTTTAACCCCTTTTTGGTGATATTTCACGTCTTTTGGAACTGGTACCTTCGAGGGGGGTACCGCTAAATTATATATAATTGGCATTATTTTAAATTTACATCGTTTTTATTAATTGGGTTTAATGACTAAATTATACAGGGGGTTATCGACTACCTTTTTGTCTTATTATTTCTACTTTCCCTTCCCTGTTTGTTTATTTTATATTATTTTGCGTTTCGTTTCGCTCTGCATTTTGCCGTACTACTGGCTGATGTTTTTTATTTTAAATATCATTTATTTTAATTATCAGATATAATTAGGCTTCATGTGGAGGATGTGCATTTGTTGCCTCTAATGATGGGATTCTTCCTCTTGCTCAGAATAATCACCTGAGAGGGCATAAATTCAAATTGAGGAAAGACAGATGTAGGATAGATGTGCGGAAATTTGCCTTTAGCCAGCGGGTCTTTCGTAGGTCAAACAGACTTCCATCCCTTGTCGTGGAAGTTGATAGCCTAAATAAGTTTAAGGCTCAGCTGGACAGGTATTTCGAACGAACAGAGGGGTGAAGTGGAAGTGGTTATTTTTATTTATGTTACTTTCTTTTTTTTTTTTTTTTGGCTGATGCTGCATAAGCTTGCTTTCTTGCATCAAATGCCTCTACTAATGCTAATGCTAATGATAGCTTCATATTCATATTTATTTATTTTTATTACTTTTGCCTAACTTTTACATCACATTATATATATATATATATATTCTTTTTCATATTATTTTTAATTGTACAGTAAATCCCAAATAAAATCTGAGTTTCTGTACCTTCCTAAACGTCGACAGATTTTTATAATTTTTCATTTGTTATATAATTTATTTTATATTTTTAAATATTTTACTTAATGCTTTCTCCCTAGTGCAGTAAAATCATGTGGTTTCCTTGCTCTATATGACTAATAATAAATTAAATGAATTTGATTTTCATTCTAAATGAATTATTTCATTATTGCTAACATTGATGCCAGGAAGGTTATATTGTCCTAGCCAAGAAATAAAATAAAATAATTTCATTTCCTCATTTCTTCCAATAATTAAGCATTATAGTCACTGTAGGCATTACTGCTACACCTGTGAGATGTAACTTGAAAATAATGAGCCCACATTAATTGTTGTTTAAAGATTAAAACCTATGATTTTCTGTATCTTTCTAAATATAGATAATTTTTTATAATTTTTCCAGACTTATTGTAGGAGTGCACCTTATAGTGTAGGTAAGTAGAACAAATGTACAATCCCAGCACATTTGTTTTACTTTTAATTTGTTGTAATGGTAGCATAGGAACTTTACTGCTTACTGATGCTTTAAAGCTTGGAATTGTTTGTTTATAGTTCAGTTATTTATAAAACTCTTCCACATGATCTAACCATTATCAACAGTACCAATAGCCATAATGTATTTTTAAAAGATTTGTTTATTATTTTTTAATAATAAGGTGGCAGGTACCCTGTTGTTGCAATAGTGACAACCCAGTTATGAAGTATAACTCCACAATATGAGAGATGCCGGATGGTGTGCTTGGTTTAATCTAAACGATATCTCTTGGCTAATTGCCTAAGAGTATGGAGTCACTTATGCATGAGTAATACACACATATCATTTCTACTATCAAGGTAGTTTTAATGCATCATTTCAATTATATCTCATTGATGAATAAGTAACATTGAGAATAAGTAACATTAGCCTTCTCCATAGGTGAAGTGTTACTTCTTCGTGGTAGTGCAATACCATGGCAACTCGTTGTGAAAGTATTCACAATATGAGATATAATTAAATCTGGAGTTTTGTCACTAGAACAATTGTTTCTTCAGGCTGTTTTGCTAAGTCGGTGACAATTTTGCGTGCCGTTTCGTCTGGAACCACCAGACTTCATCAGGACAAGTTGTGTCGGATACACTAAGATGTGATTCGATATCTTGGGATGCATAAAACATGCAACTTCACACACACAAACTTTTTCACGATTTGTAGTACTGCTATAGGTTTGTGCTCTAAAACAGGAATTTTGGTAAATTCTATTTCGTATGATTCCTCTCAAAAAAAAAAAAAAAAAGGTACAGTGCTTTTATCATCACATACGTTGCATTATGGAGTATATTACTGACAGGAGAGAACTTCCATTTTGACTAGGCATGGATGAGAACCCGATCCTCTGCTAGTAATTTTACACGTCTGATGATTGGAAAAATTTACCATGGACTAGCTTCTGGCTCAGTGTATTTCAAATTTGTTTCTCCTCCACTACCCATATACTGTACTTCTGGTACTGAGTTCTGTAGAACATGTTCATATGGCAATGTGACCTCTTGCCCTGCGCATTTGTGTCACGACGCTGGGTGAGTCAGCACAGGGGGGGGGGGGCAGGAGTATTCAAAATTTAAAAAAATAATCTCAATTTCCTCTGTTAGCCATGCCTACAGCAGTCAAAGCTAGCAATGACTTAACTATACATGGAAGTAACTGCGAACCACATAAATATATCCCATTAAATCCAAACTAAATGTATCCCCAACTTAACTTCCCCTTAGCCGGATCCCAAAAATACCCATGGATACTCCATTGCCACTTGACGTGAGGGGAGTGTGGCGGAGGGGACGTTGGAGTGAAAAGAGACAGTGGTCTTAACTGATTGTGGTTAAAATATCTTACTTTTGCAAATTTTAAATGACCATGTGAACACATTTCTAGGGCCTTTGAAGGGGCCAGAGCAAGTGAGAGGACCTGAAGCTTAAGTTTCATTAGCTTTATGGTAAATCCACCTCTGCACACTATATGTGATTTAAAACTATGAGTCAGTTAATAAATAGCTATAAATCAGTTAAGTAATTAAATTTTTTTCAAAGTAATTTCCTTTCAAATAGGTAGTTAAAAACAGTAATTTGAAACATTGTACAAATGTAGCTGAAAGTTTCCAATAATTTTTGTTGTTTTCAATAGTCACGATTCATTTTTCAGGTCTGTGCCATTGTCAAAAAATGTTGCATGGAGTGGTGTTGATGAAATTACTACATACAGAAGACAGTCACTTCCTGGCTTTTGTTATCAGTTGAAAACAGATACTTACCAGAAACACATGCATGTTTTGCCTTCTGCTAAACAAACCTTGTCTTCTACTCAGTACAATGACACTTGTTCGTCAAAAGATGTGCAAGAAACCAAACGAGAATCCCATTATGAAAACATAGAGTCTTCTTCCTTAAAAGTAAGTTTTATAATTTTTACATATTGTATATACTGTATGGCTGATAAGGCTGCGACTATAGAGAACTCTTATAAAATACAATAAAATCCTGTTACAGTGAACTTGTCAGGAGTACTGAATCATTTGGATTTACTGAAATTTCATATGATGAAATATTTCTTATAAATGCAATATACTTTCAAAATGATCTCTGAACAAATATCTTTACTTTTGCAGTACATATATTGATATGATATAGCAATATATGTCAGTAATAAATAAATAAAATCAGTGATCAGTTGCTCCTTGTATCCTTGCTCATCTGCTTTACATTCCTTCCACTGCTCGGCCTTGATGTTCTGGCTGTCCAAGTGGTCTGAAATTTTCTTAGTTATGCAGCTGGTCTGGATCTTGTACATTGTTGGGAGACAGATGTTGGTCTGTACTTCACCGGGTTTGTGGTATCTCTGTCCTTAGACTATTATTATTTATTATTATCATCTGTTTATTCCACAAAAGGAAACCACCCCGGGATGGCAAGGTGCCAGGAGGGTGCTAACTACATGTCAGGGCACGAGATACTATGGGCAGTGGGCTCTAGTCTGCTATTCATTACCTATACTGAACACGTAGTCTCACCCCATATACGCATTTTATATTTAATATATGGTGTCTATGACGCCTCCGTAGCCAGGTGGGAAGGAGTAGCAGTGCATAGCAAACGCTTCTTGATTAGACCGGGGTTCGAACCCGTCACCACCAAATACAAAGGATGCCAAAAGGTCAGGGAATGATCACCGCATATCCCGGAGCAATATAGCCTTAGTTGCTAATGCTCCTAAAAACCAAATAACTAACTAACTATTTAATATATACAGTATTTACACATTAATGATTCTGTACATTCATTATACAAATCATATATAACTTACATATTTACACAACCATTAGGGAAGGTATATTTTACCAGTCAATAGTTAGCAAGGCCGACCGGGCTAGCTGGGTGGGTAAAGTGCCTGCCTGGCAACCCAAAGGTCGTGGGTTTGAGTCCCGCCCCGGGCTTGGATCAAAGTACTGCAAAAACCTTGGGAGGTGCATTATGGCCACAGAAGCCTATGCGCCAACAACTACAAAAAAAAAAAAAAAAAAAAAAAAATAGTTACAAATTATTATTGTTCTTAAAGCAGAATGTTTTACTTTTACTCACTATTCTTTGGTATGTTGTCACTTTGCAGCCGATTCATATTTCGGTAAGTCTATAAGAATTCTGGAAGATCTCTTTCTGGTATATTGCATCCTCAGAGTGTTTCGGCATCTATGTGAAGAGAGTTAAATATATTTGCTGCATTTGATGGAAGATCTTTGCAGGCTACTAAGATTGTTCAGGATTGGATGCAGTGGATGATTTACTCCTCCGCAACGTCTAGCAGTGGCACGTGGTTTGACTAGAAAATTATCCAGGGCCTGGGCATCCACTCTGCCTATGAGCATTTGTGCGAGAGTGTGTATGTTCCTGTTAATTGTCTGCTGCATCCAGGGTATTGATGGTAAGGTTTGAGTAGAGAATGGCCCTTGAGATAGTAAAAGGGTGGCCAGCAACTCTGTTAAGCCATCACATTAAATATACTCAATCCCAAGGACGGACTTATAATGTGAATCAGAAGCTGAGGACCAGATTTAAGAGGCGTATGTTGGAATTGGCAGGACACGCTTTAAAATGTACTTGGTCACTAGCTGAGGATCCCTAATTCCTGCCAGTTTTTGTCTAGTAGCCCATAAAGCAGCATATATTTTTGGATAGTTGATTCCTTGAATCAGAAACTGTAGTTTGTTGGGGTGGCTTATCATCTGGGTGAACTTCTTGTACCAGTAGTTGTGGATGTTATCTATTCCTGGAGTTCACCAGTTATGGGACTTCCTTCCTGATGACTGTTGTATTTGTTGTACTTCTTTCTCCTGAATCTCTCTGTCTATCATCTCTTGTATATAGGTCTATCCAGGGGACACAGTCATTATGGCTAACTTTGATGTTCCACAGGTTACCCCAGAACTCCAACTGCTATCCTGGTTATCAGGATATATATTCAATGCAGTATATTCAATATTTCTATTCTTATCTTCATCCAGCTATAGAGGTGGACCTGCTTTGGCTTTTGCATCCTGTGATGGGTGGTGGCTATTGGGAGCAACAACATCAGGCATCTTTTCGACCTTTGGAAGAAGGGGTCCATCTCTAGTCTGCTATTCATTGGACTGAGCAGTCTGGAACTTTTCAAACTACTTGGTGTGTAGTTTTGTCCTGTACATTGTCATGTTGGTCTCTAGCCCATTATATCATAGTATGCACACATTATGAATGTATTCACTTCCATGCTTCACCAGTGTAGGAAGCACTTCCAGGTAGTTGGGCTTGATGGTCTTGCACTTTCCTTGTATTAGCCATACAGGGGATGGTGCCACTTGCTCCACTGTCTTCCTTGGCAGACCGTCTCTGACTTTTCAAATTGATGCCTCTGCCTGAGGCCTGAACTTGAGTGATTTTATCCTGCACAGCACTCAGTGCAGTATATTCAATATTTTTATTCTCATTTTCATCCAGCTATGGAGGTGGACCTGCTTTGGCTTTTGCATCCTGTGATGGGTGGTGGTTATTGGTAGTGACACCAGATGGCATCACTCTGCCTCTCCCTTCGGCCTTTGGAAGAAGGGATGGCTGAGACAGAGTGATGCCATCTGGTGAAGCAACCTTCGTGATTATTCGTGGATCTGTTCTGCCATGTGTCAATATTGAGGTGTGATGCATGTGGAGTGTTCTCTGATAGTAGTGAATCAAACATCTCAGTGCCACAACCTACTTAAATATTATTGCCAGCTAGATGGTCCCTTTGTGCTTATGGTTTTATCTATGTGGTAATAGTAATTTGTTACAACATGGATTTTAATAATAGTTACATTGAGCAGGATAGTGCACGAAGGTGCATATTGGTTGGGTGTGGCTCAAGGAACATGAAGGTGATAATCCCATAATTCACTCCACATAGTCACTGGATCTCAACCAAATTGAGCATCTGCAGAATGATGGGGAACAAGCTCTTTCAGTAGGATCTAGTAACATTCTTGTGGACAAGACTGGGCTGGCAGCCAGCAGAAATATCTTCTGGGACCAACAGCAAATTTGGTCCATTAACTAATAATCATGACATAAATGATTCAGATGGAGCCAGAATTGTTGGGAACCATTGGGGCCAAAACTGACCTTACTTGTAGAATAATTTTGCCACATCACTGAGTCCATGCACCATTGGGCTCAGTGGGATAGCAAAAGTAGTGATTTGAGACTGCTCTGAGAGCTAAGGGAATTTGTTACTTGCTGTTATGTTGGTGTACCTAATAAACTGGCCAATAAATGAGGTTTTTTTTTTTTTTTTTAATGTTTTTATTTTTGTGTGGTTTTTGTGCTTTGATTAATGATGGCTGGAAAATAAACAAATTTCCATGCTCTTCACTTACTTTATTTTTGATATTTTAGATTAACCAACAAAAGAAGGAAGATCCAGAAAAGAAAAGAGAAATCCGTCATTTGTATGTAATGAGGCATGCAGAAAGAGTTGATTTCACATTTGGTTCTTGGATTCCCCATTGTTTTAATAGTTTGGGTATGTATGTTTTCATGTGTGTTTCTCTTAATAATTTTTGAATTTTGTTAATTTAGCCAGTTCCTAAAAAGAGTGACAAATCCCTCCCATTCAATTATCGTCCCATTGCAATTACTTCTACTCTTTCTAAAGTAATGGAGAAATCAATTAACCGCCAACTCTTAAACTACCTAGAAACCTTCCGTCTGATCAACGATCGCCAGTATGGATTCCGTCAATGTCGATCCACTGGTGATATTGTGGCTTATGTTACCCATTTATGGACTAATTCAATAGAAAAGTTCGGTGAAACACAAGTAGTTGCTCTTGACATCTCAAAGGCTGTGGATCGTGTTTGGCATAAAGGTCTTCTAAACAAGCTTCTATCTTATGGTTTGCCAACTGTTTTTTGTAATTGGTTATCCAGTTTTCTCTCTGATCGCTCACTGATGGTAGATGGCTCTCTGTCTTCTAACTTCTCCACTAATGCCGGTGTCCCCCAAGATTCAGTTCTTTCCCCCCAACTCTTTTCCTCTTGTATATTAATGATCTTCTTCCATTGACTGGAAATCCTATCTATAGTTTTGCCGATGATAGCACATTGCATTCTACTTTCCATTTTGAGAAACCTTGCCCTGCTCAATCAGCTTCAACTTCTTGAAAATATGCTACCAATTCCTTAAATGCCGATCTTCAGGTAATTCTCCAGTGGGGCAAAGTCAACTTAGTTGATTTCAACCCTTCTAAACCTCAGTCTTGTCTTATATCTCACAAAAGGGATTCTTCTGCTCCTATGCTTACCTTTGGTGACACTCCGATTTCTAGGCAAAATGATATATCCCTTTTGGGGATTACCCTGACTTCTAATCTCTCTTGGCACAAGCACTTTAGCATTAGCATTAGCAGAGGCATATGATGCAAGAAAGCAAGCTTATTCAGCATCAGCCAAAAAAAAAAAAAAAACCCACTCCCATTTCACCCCTCCGTTCGTTCGAAATACCTGTCCAGTTGAGCTTTAAATTTGTTTAGGCTATCAACTTCAACAACAAGTGATGGAAGTCGGTTCCACCAACCAACCACCCGCTGGCCAAAGGCAAATTTCCGCACATCTATCCGACATCCGTCCTTCCTCAATTTGAATTTATGCCCTCTGAGGTGATTATTCTGAGAAAGATGAAGAATCCCATTGGCATTGAGCATGCTCAAACCATTCAAAGCCTTATACACCTCTATCAGATCACCTCGCCGGTGCCTAGTCTCCAAACTCTGTAATTTGCAAAACTTAAGCCTTTCTTCGTAAGAGCAACCCTTTGTTCCATTTACTAATCTTGTTGCCCTTCTCTGTACCCGTTCCAGCAGCTCTACATCCTTCTTGAAATGAGGCCTCCAGACCTGTATACAGTACTCAAGATGTGGCCTTACCATTGCCTTATACAAGGGAATAATCACCTCCTTATCCCTGCTAGAAAAATTCCTGTATATCATTGACAAGACACCATGAGCTACTCTTGCAGCTCGTCTGCACTGCTCAGAGAACTTCATATCTGCCTGCACAATTACCCCCAGGTCCTTTTCATTCTCCACCACTGTCAGTGTAGTACCACAGAGTTGATACGTTGCTCTGGGGTTACTGTTTCCCATATGCAGCACTTTACATTTGTCGATGTTAAACCTCATTTGCCACCTCTCAGCCCATCTGTTCAACCTTTCCAGATCCTGTTGCAGCAGCATAGTGTCAGTATTGTCCTTAACGACCCTGCCAACCTTTGTATCATCTGCAAACTTGGACATTAAACTTGATATCCCATCATCAATATCATTCATAAACACCGAAAACAACAACGGACCCAACACTGAACCTTGAGGAACTCCACTAATAACATTAGTCCACGTTGAGCAGTGTCCATTGATTACCACTCTCTGTCTTCTGCCACTCAACCATCCCCTTATCCATAGCAGCAATTTGCCTCCAATGCCACACTGCTCCAATTTGTGCAGCAGTCTTCCATGTGCAACAGTATCAAAAGCCTTTCTAAGATCCAAATATATAATATCAAAGTTATTCCCTGCATCCAGTTCTTTTGTGACTACATCATAGTATCCAATCAAATTGGTCAGGCAAGACCTGCCCTTAACAAAACCATGCTGCGTCTGAGCTATAACTGAATTCTTGTCTAGATGATCCTGCAGTGCTTCTTTGTCTAGATGATCCTGCAGTGCTTCTTTAACCAGTGCCTCCATTAATTTACCTGGAACAGAAGTTAAACTAACAGGTCTATAATTACTTGTGTCAGCCTTTGATCCTCCTTTGTGAATTGGGGTTACATTTGCACATCTCCAGTCTATGGGTACCTCCCCTGAGTCCAAAGAAGCTCTCATAATTATGGCTAGGGGTTTGCATACTTCCTTTGCTGCCTCCTTTAATATAACTGGATAGATCCCATCCACCCCAGGTGCCTTTTTTATGTTTATCCTCAACAATCTCTCCTCCACTTTCCTCTCAGTTATTACAAAATCATCCAGCTCACTGCCAATGTTTACTTTACCTACATCATTCTCCTTCCTGAATAACTCCTCATGCGTGAATGTAGATGCAAAATACTCGTTTAGATTGTTAGCCACCTGAGCAGGATCCTCAACTGTTGAACCATCAATATCCAGTGGACCAATCTGATTCATCCCTTTCCTTTTCGAGTTCAAGTATGTAAAGAACTCTTTTCTGTTTTTCTTTGCATCCTTTGCCAAGGATTTTTCATAGTCTGCCTTTGCCTGCCTAATCTCCTTTGTGACTTGGTTACAGACCAACTTATATCTATCATAGGCTTCCATGTCACCCATTAATTTGTATGTATCCCATGCATTTTTCTTCTCTGCCACATGTCTCATTAGTTCATCTGACAACCATTTAGGCCTAAACCTTGAACAATATTTCTTAGTTGGTATGTAAAGCCTGGTAGCCTCCAAGATTAGTTCCTTGAATGCTTCCCATTTTGAGTTTGCTGTTAGTAACATCATCAGTTGGTCCCACTGTATAGAATTTAAATACTGTCTCAGACCATCATAGTCGCCTTTACGAAAACAAAAACCCTTCCCTTTACCTCTGATGGTAGTTACCTCCTTGAGTAAATCCCACTTCAACACACTGTGATCACTGCCACCTAGTGGTTCATTTATCTGCAGGTTCTTAATGCATGAAGAATCACTACTGATAATCAGATCAAGAGTATTGCTCCCTCTTGTTGCCTCACGAACATGCTGATGTAGAAAACAATCATCCAATAAATCCACAAAAGCCTTGCTAGTGTGCGAGTGACCAACCCACAAATTCCAGTCAATATCTGGGAAATTAAAGTCCCCCATTATAAGACTCTCTGATTTACTGGCCCACTCTATTTCCCTGTACAATATCTTATTATACTCATCAGAGTCATTAGGCCTATAGCACACTCCTACTCTCAATTTTGATTTCCCTATGCTTATGTCACACCAAACTGACTCGACACTGCCCTGTCCATCGATGTCGACTGGCTTCACTTCCTTGGACTTTGTGTTTCTTAATTAATAGCATAACCCCTCCTCCCCTCCTGTCCTGTCTATCCTTTCTATACACATTGTATTCCCCAAATTCCAGTTCCGCATTACTTATATCTGTGTGACACCACGTCTCTGATATCCCAACAATATCTGCCTTTGATGTTTTGAGCAATACCTCAAATTCATCAAATTTATTTACCAAACTCCTAGCATTGGTGTACACGCAGGTATACATGCACCTGTTTCTATTCTTAGCTACCCTAACACAACCCATGTGTTTACTTGTACCGCAATGACTACCAGCAGTCTCTGAAATATCCTGCATCTTGGTTTTCAGACTTCTGCTCATTTCAATAGAAGCAGTGCAAGAATCACTTCCACCTCTGCCACTGGCTACTGTTAATCTATTAGTCCTTGTATCCCCCCCAACTAGCAGTTTTCCGACCCACCTAACACTGCCTCGACAGCATCAGCAAAAATTCTTGCACCCTTTCTATTTAAGTGTATCCCATCCCTGTAGAAGCAATCTCTCCTGTTAACAAGTACAGTCCAGGCTGAAAAAAATTCTACCCCTTGAGCTTTGCACAATCCCTCCAGGGCCGAATTGATCGACAAGGCTCTCATCATATACTCCCTCCTATCGTGTCTGGGCAGAATTGCAGACACTTTCAAGTTCAACCCTAATTCACGGCTTTTTTTCAACAGTGACCTGTACTTGCTAAGTAATTCTGCCGGTCTCTTACTCTTAATATCATTAGTGCCAACATGTACAACTATATCACCTTTTGTGCCCTTAAAAGATGATATCCGCTCTACAACGTCATCAACCTTTGCCCCTGGCAGACATACCCTGGTCCTATTCCACCTATCCTTTTTACAAAGTATGTTCCCCGTTTCCCTGACAATAGAGTCACCAACAACTACTAGTTCCTGTGGGACCAGCGCATTCTGCCTAGGGGGCTGCTTCTGTGTTGCCTGATGACCAAGTGCAAGCTCTGGCGTTGATGTGGGCAGCTGAGAGCTTGATGGGCCCCTCAGTTTATTTCCTTCGAGGGCATCCACCCTGTCCTTCAAGCTCTCATAAAGGCCCATAACAACGCTGAGTTGTCTCCTGATTTCCTTGCACTCCTTACATCGTGCACACACAAAGACATCCCCCTTGGCAGTATCATGTCCCGTACCCGACTGCTCCGCAAACATCAAGCAAACAGTGCATTTTAATAGACTGTGATTCAGAGGGCAACTGCCCCCCTCAGTTCTCCCCTGAACCACAGCACTCCCATTAGCTTGAGCCTTTTGCTTTGCTGCTCTGGTCAGAGTCATGATTCCGATTTAATTCAATAAAATTCAAAACAAAAATTAAATCCTTAAGTTATATCTTAAGGATTTAATTTTTGTTACTTTACAAATATTGCTTCCTTTGCATCTAAAAAACTTGGTTTTCTCTTTCGCTCTCGGCGTTACTTTTCTTCCAAACAGCTGTTCACTCTGTATAAATCGCAAATCCGCCCTGCCATGGAATATTGTTCCCACATCTGGGGTGGTGCCCCGAAAACCTCTCTCAGGCTTCTTGATTCCATTCAGAAGAGGGTAGTTAGGTTAATTAATGATTCATCTCTAACAGAGTCTCTCCACTTGCTTTCTCATAGATGTACTGTTTCTGCTGCATGCCTCTTCTACAGATACTTCCATGGGCACTGTTTTTCTGAATTGGCTTCTATAATTCCCGCTCTCTCATTCAAAACAGTCTGAACATGTGCAACCACCAGCCAACATCCATTTACTATCCAACTTCAAACTCACAGAACCAACTTTTCATCTTCCTCGTTTATTCATTCAACTGCCATTTTCTGGAACAACCTTACTTCGTATGTATTTCCTGAAAATTACAATCTACAGAAGTTCAAGTCCAATGTCAACATATATCTTCTTTCGTCTTCTCAACCTTCAACCCAAGCACCGTACTAAGTACTATAGGTTCTAATACCTCTCGTGTTTGTGGTTTACATAAAAAAAAAAAAAAAAAATCCCTTCTTCCCCTTCCTCTCACTATTACATACTGTAGAACAACAGCATGTCTAGTGACAGATAAGGAAGTAAGGCCAATGACTGAATTTTGAATTAAAATTTTTATTTATCGATATAACTTGGATGGCAAAATGTTTACACTGATACTAGCATTTTAAATGAAAGTTTTCCTGCTTGAGACCTACTCAGGACATAATGTCAAGTCAAACAGATGCAGAATTAAATGCATCCTCTGTGATAATTCATGTCAGAATGGATTCTTCTCCTAATAATAATTCTCAAAATCAAGACTGTCTACAAATAAGTACTGTTTTTTCAATAGTTGATGCTTCATTTGATGATAGAGCCCAGGCTCATAAAATACATAAAAAAAATTGTTCAATTTTTTTACCAGTGAAAGCAGATTTACTAAAGCAACTGCTAATTTTCTTTATGAAAAAGTTGGTGACTTAGAATTTATTCTTAAGTCTATTTATAGACAATGGGAAAAATTTAAAGTTAGTAATAAGGAATTGCAAAAAACCATCTATATTCTTTCACCTTAGGCTTCACAGAACATTATGCTGATGCATTCTGGGGCTACTTGGAGGATAGCCCATTGTCCACTCAAAACAGAGCCAATGATGTTGATTTTCAGAAATTGACTTCCAAAAAAAGGAAAGAATTTGTCGAATGTGAGACATGATAGTTTAGTGGGAACTTGTGGTACTGGTGAGAACAAGTCAGGAGGGGTTAGGAATAAGGTTTTGAAAAAAAAAAAAAAAAAAGCGAAGAGAAAACTGGAGTAAGTATAAACAGAAGGAAGAATTCAAGAATATGGTTCAGTTGAAAAAGTTTTTGGTCAATCAGGGAACAAATCGGAGCTTAGTGCTGACATTAAAGTGAAAGTATTAGATAAAGGTTGTGAGGAAGTAGACTCTGGGGCTGCTCGTTCTAGCATTAGTTGATGCATATGATGCAAGAAAGCAAGCTTATACAGCATCGGCTGATGCTGATGCTTATACAGCATCAGCCGAACAAAAAAAAAAAAAAAAAACCTTCCCATTTCACCCATCTGGTCACTCCAAATGTTTGTCTAGTTCAACCTTAAATTTATTTAAGCTATCAATTTCCACAACAACAGATGGAAATCTGTTCCAGCAATCAGCTAGCTAAAGGCAAACTTCTGCACATCATTCTACTGCTGATTTTCCTCAATTTGTATCTATGCCCCCTCAGGTTCTTAATCTGAGCAAGCAGAAGTCAGCATTGAGCCTGCTCAAACCATTCAAGGCCTTATACACCTCATCAGATCACCTTGCAGGTGTGTAGTTTCCAGATGCTGCAACTTACAGAACTTAAGCCTTTCTTCATAAGCACACCCCCTTTGTTCCTCTCACCAGTCTTGTTGCCCTTCTCTGTACTTGTTCTAGCAACTCTACATCCTTCCTAAAATTATGCCTCCAGACCTGTATACAGTACTCAAGGTGTGGCCTGTGTGCTCTGGATGATATTCCACTTTCTTAGGATAGTCTATTATGATAATGTTGATTCTTAGGGATTGACTTCTAAGAAGAGAAATAAACTGGTGAATGTGGGGCAAGACAGTTTGGTAGCAACTCCTGATACGAGTGAGAGCAAGCCATATGGGATAAAGAGGAATACAAGAAGCATGACGAGAAAAAGGATGTATCATGGACATGAGGTTGGGTCACTTGAAATAAGATGTACCTTTAGATCTTCCTTTAATAGATGGCAAATGGCATTTAATCCACAATATTAACTTAGAAGTTAATATCATGTGAACAGACTTGTATCCTCGATCCAGATTTCCCCGCAAGTTAAGGATTAAAACAAAAATTTCAGTGCAGACTTTGAACCTGAAGAAAATGAGTTCGAGGAGACTGAACAGGGATTAGAGGGTGAAGGAAAAGAAGATACCACAGCAGAGAAGACAGCTCAAGTATACTTATGTCCAGTCACAAAATTGACTACTTCTCTTAGAAGTAATCTGCAAGATTTCCTCTTAAATGAAGACAACGGCTTAAACAGATGATAGCAGAAATTATTTGAGATGGGGTGCATTAGAAAATGCACCCGTAAAGCTGGGTGTCCAGAATTAAACTTTGAAGGAGAAGGTTTCTTGTCTGTAAAGGATGGTTACATCATATAAAGGACACGTAAGTGACTTACAGAAATTACCATTTCATAAGGCAGTGGGGACTGGGAGTTTGCAAGTAGGTGATAGTCTGTACAGTGATGTGGTTCAAGAAGGAAAGTATATGTATCAAAAAGGCATTAGCTTTAGTAGAGGCACATGATGCAAGAAAGCAAGCATATACAGCATCAGCCAAAAAAAAAAAAACCCTTCCCATTTCACTGATCCATTCATTCCACATGTTTGTCTAGTTCTGCTTTGAATTTATTTAAGCTATCAACTTCCACAGCAACAGATGGAAGTTTGTTCCAGCAATCAATTACCCGCTGGCTAAAGGCAAACTTCTGCACATGAGAGGGCGCTGACTCTCTTTAAAAATTACAGCTGTGAATTACAGGCTCCGAAGAAGCGATAAGTGTTTGCCTTTTTATTTACCTAATTGTTACTTTATATTGGACTTTATATGTAATCTTATAGTTATTTTTATTTTTTTATTTAGATAAAAAGTTTTTGTAGATTACTACTTAATATACGTAAAACCATTATTTCGTTCGAATCTTGCAGCCATTGTTTTTGTATAGAGTAGTAGGGAATTCAAATTTTTAATTGTGGTAACTAGGCAGCTCTAATGTATAATTATATAGCGTAATACGCATCACTGCATTTAGGATTCTATTAGATAGCATAGTATTGACAATTAGTTATTTAAATTTATTGATCTTATTAATTTAAAATATCATACCCCAGACTAGAGTAGCAAAGCAATGGGCACAAAGTGGCAGGAGTGCTGTGACTCGGGGGAGAACTCAGGGGGACAATTCTCCAACCCATCACAGCCTAAAAAAATGTGCAACTTGTGAAATGTTTGCCAAACTCTCTGGAACAGAACATGATCTAGCCAAGGAGGACGTCTTTGTGTGTGCCAGGTGCAGAGAGTGTCTGGGAATTAGGCATCAACTCAGCGTTCTACAGGGCATCTATGAGAGCTTGAGGTGTAGGATAGATGTCCACGAAAAAATTAATATGAGGGGCCTGTCAAACTCTCAGCTGCCAAACTCAACACCAGAGCTCACTCTTGGGCATCAGGCAACACAGCGGCAATCTCTAAGGCAGAATGTGCTGGTCCCAAAGGAACTAGTTATTGTTGGTGACTCTATTGTCAGGGAGACGGGGAATATATTGTGCAAAAAGGATAGATGGAACAGGACCAGGGTATGTCTGCCAGGGGCAAAAGTTGATGACGTTGTAAAGCCTATATCATCTTTTAAGGGCACAAAAGGTGATATTGTTGTACACGTTGGCACCAATGACATTAAGAGTAGCAGATCTGCAGATTTACTTAACAAGTACAGGTCAACGTTGCAAAAAAGTCGAGAGTCAGGGATAAATTTGAAAGTTTCTGCAATTTTACCCAGACACGATAGGAGGGAATACATGATAAGAGCCTTGTCAATCAATTTGGCCCTGGAGGGAATGTGCAAGGCTCAAGGGGTAAAATTTTTTTCAGCGTGGTCTGTGCTTGTTAACAGGAGAGACTGCTTCTACAGGGATGGGATACACTTAAATAGAAAGGGTGCAAGAATATTTGCTGATGCTATCGAGGCAGTGTTAGGTGGGTCGGAAAACTGCTACCTTGGGGAGGGGATTCACAGACTAAAAGGTTAAAAGTAGCTGCATGCAGAGGTGAAGGTGATTCTTGCACAACTTCTATTAGAATGAGTAGCAACCTGGAGCGAGGGGTGCTGGGGGTTTCTGGGACTGATGGCAGTCATCGTGAAACAGGTGGGTATATGGGATGTGTTAGGGTAACTAATAATAAGGATAGGTACATGTATACTTGCATGTATTCCAATGCTAGAAGTATAGTAAATAAATTTGATGAATTTGAAGTGTTGGTCAAGACATCAAAGGCGGATATTGTTGGGATAGCAGGGACGTTGTGTCACACAGATATAAGGAATGCAGAACTGATAACTTTTAATTGTAGTAACTAGAAACTCTGGAGGCCTCATTTTAGGAAGGATGTAGATTTACTTGAGTACAATGAGGGAGTACAATGTGTACAGAAAGGATAGACAGGATAGGAAGGGAGGAGGTGTTATGCTGTTAATTAAGAAAAACATAAAATCAAAAGAAGTACATCCAGTTGATATAGATGAACAGTGAACTGTTGAGTCAGTTTGGTGTGACATAAGCACTGCGAAAGCAAAAATAAGAGTAGGAGTGTGTTTGTGTTATAGGCCTAATGATTCGAATGAGTACAATGAACCATTATACAGAGAAATAGAGTGGGCTAGTAAATCAGAATGTCTTATAATGGGGGATTTTAATTTCCCAGATATAGACTGGAACTTATGGGTTGTTCACTCGCACACTAGTAAGACTTTTGTGGATTTATTGGATGATTGTTTTCTGCAGTAGCATGTTCGAGAGGCAACCAGAGAGGGTAGTACTCTTGATCTGGTTATCAGCAGTGATCATTCGTGTATTAAGAATTTGCAGATAAAGGAATCTTTGGCAAAGGTGGCAGTGATCACAGTGTACTGATGTGGGATTTTCTCTATAATTACCATCAAGGGTAAAGGAAGTGGTTTTTGCTTCTGTAAAGGTGACTATAGTGGTCTCAGATTAGTTTTTAAATTCTGTACAGTGGGATCAACTGACGATGTTACCAACAGGAAATTCTGAGTGGGAAGCATTCAAGGAATTAATCATGGATGCTACTAAAAGTTTCATACCTATTAAGAAATATTGTTCAAGGTTTAGGCGTAAATGGTTATCAAATGAACTAATGAGACTCGTGACAGAGAAGAAAAATGCACGGGATGCATATAAATTATCAAGCGACTCCGAAGCCTATGGCAGATATAAGCTAGTCTGTAATCAGGTCACAAAGGAGATTAGGCACGCGAAGGCAGATTACGAGAAATCTTTGGCAAAAGATGCTAAGAAAAACAGTAAGGATTTCTTTACTTATATAAACTCTAAACGGAAGGGGATGAGCCGACCGGGCTAGCCAGGTGGGTAAAGTGCCTGCCTGTCAACCTAATTGTCTCGTGTTTGAATCCTGCCTCGGGCTTGGATCAAAGTACTGCAAAAAAACTTGGGAGGTGCATTATGGCCACAGAAGCTGATGCGCCAACAACTACCAAAAAAAAAGAAGGGGATGAATCTGATTGGCTCAATTGATATTGATGGTTCGATTGTTGATTATTCTGCTCAGATAGCAAACAAACTGAATGAGTATTTTGCATCTACATTCACACATGAGGAGTTATTAAGGTTTGAAAATGGCAGAAGGTTATCAAATTGTATCAGGGTGCTTAATGATTTTGTAATAACTGAGAGCAAAGTGGAGGAGAAATTGTTGAAGTTAAATATAAGAAAGGCACCTGGGGTGGATGGGATCTATCCAGTTATATTAAAGGAGGCTGTAAAGCAACTAAGCAAACTCTTATCCATAATTATGAGAGCATCCTTGGACTCAGGGGGGGGTCCCCACAGGCTGGAGATGTGCAAATATATCCCCAATTCACAAAGGGGGATTGAAGGGTGACACGAGTAATTACAGACCAGTTAGTTTAACTTCTGTTTCGGGTAAAATAATGGAGTCACTGGTTCAAGATGCATTGCAGGATCATCTAGACAAGATTGCAGCAATAATTCAGACACAGCATGGGTTTGTTAAGGGAAAGTCTTGTCTGACAAATTTGATAGGATATTATGATGTAGTTACAAAGGAACTGGATGCAAAAAATAATTTTGATATCATATATTTGGATTTCAGGAAAGCTTTTGACACTTTTGCGCATAAAAGACTGTTGTTCAAATTGGAGCAGAATGGTATTAAGGGTAAGTAAGTTTATTAAGTGTAACTAACAGCATAACTAGGGCTCAAAATACCGGTCAAAATCTTAATACCGGTATTTTGATATTTTTAATTTATGAAACCGGTATTAATACTGGTATTCCAAAAAAAAAACATTTTTTGCAATAAATTTTGATGACAATTAGGTGCAATAAAGTAAGGTAAAAAAAAGTAATTACTTGAATTCACGTTTTAAATCAAAATTTTATTATAATAATAAATATTCTAGCAAAAATTATTAAACGTAGTTATTCTAAAAACAAAAAAATAAGCATGCACACTACCTGTGCGAATAAAGTGAGCTCTTAAGAAACCGAATAGTATTATGGTTTAAACTGGATCTAATTTTGCTACATATTTAATTAGCTGCAGAAAATGTCCTTTGGGTTTCTGTGTTGGTTATCATTTAGCATTAGCAAAGGCACATGATGCAAGAAAGCAAGCTTATACAGCATCAGCCAAAAAAAAAAAAAAGAAACCCTTATTTCGCCCATCCACTCACTCCAAATGTTTGTCTAGTTCTGCCTTGAATCTATTTAAGCTGTCAACTTCTACAACAGATGGAGGTTTGTTCCAGTAATCAACCACCTGCTGGCTAAAGGCCAACTTTTGCACATCTTTTCTACAACCGTCTTTCCTCAATTTGAATTTGTCCTCTCAGGTGATTATTCTGAGCAAAAGGAAGAATCCTATCAGCATTGAGCATGCTCAAACCATTGAAGGCTTTATACATCTCAATCAGATCAAATCGCATGTGCCTAGCCCCCAGACACTGTAATTTGCAAAACTTTAGCCTTTCTTCATAAGAGCAGCCCTTTGTTCCATTCACTAATCTTGTTGCCCTTCTCTGTACTCATCCCAGCAGCTCTACATCCTTCTTAAAATGAGGCCTCCTGACCTGTATACAGTACTCAGTACTGGGTGGTGCTTTGTACTGAGATAGTCATAGATGATGCAATTTACCCCCCCCCCCCCCCCGATTCCCTTATCTTAAAAATGTCATTTCCTTTTTGGCTTTTTAAGGCACTATATCCATATTAACAAAAGAAAGGGACTGATGGTTAAGCTTGGGGAGGAAACCAAATCTAAGTTGTAGCAGGGGTTATTTATTTATTTTTATTTCCCTGTACCTTAGTATCGCAATCAGTGATCATTGTTATGATTTTCGTACAGCAGCTCCCATCAAGCGCTAAGCCCCAGGAGCTGAGGGATGTGCCCCCCTCTCCCCCACACACAAGTATATATATTATATATCGTATGTATATTATATTGAGCTGTCAGTTTCTCGAGAGCAATGACACAAATATAAAACAAAAGTCATTTATCATACAAAACTACTTACAATACATAACTGGGATTCATTTACATCTAATGATTACACTAATAATGTAGCATTTACATCTAATAGATTAAATGAGAAAAATTTACATTTTTCTCATTTAATCTATTAATACATGCTACCGTTTCCATAAAATTTCTCTCAGTTAACAATCTCAACTCTCTCTCTCTCTACAGCTTCAAACACTAAACTAATTCAATCTTGATCACTTCCTCATATTTCTTTTAATCACCAATATGAATTCTCTTCACAACAGCAATCCATAAGTTGCTAACTTAATGCTAACAATTCCATGTAATCTCTCTTAATTTAGCAATATCAACTTACTTTATAACTTCAACCAATAAACCAACTCAATACTGAACATTTCCTTATTTCTTGTGTTTCTTCAACTTCAGCCGTACTCTAAAATAATCTCCCATTTTATCTAAATACAATTTCCAATACAACACAGTCCAGAGGACTCACCTTCTCTCTCTTTCACGGTGGGATTCCTTTGTACAGGTGATGTCTCTCTCTCTCTCTCTCTCTCTCTCTCTCTCTCTCTCTCTCTCTCTCTCTCCTCCAGTTGAACTCTGCATCTCTGCTGTATAGCTCTTCCAGTACTGTCTTATTTCGGGATTTCAAGAACAGTTCTCTGTTAATACTGAAGGAAATTACCACAGCAGTAGAAGAAGCCAGGGCACTATCTGACTGGCTTGTTATTCAACTTCCAGATTAACTTCTAGCACAGGAACATGCCCGGCAGGACCCTTCACTATATAGCTGGACACTCCCTGAACTGAACCCAGAACTACCACTGGAAGTCTTCAACCCCTCCTAACAACAACCACAAACTCCTCTTTTGGTGCAAGCACCTTATTTATTTCCTTCTCATTTATTTATTTATTAAATTGGTTGCAAGTTTCAATCGTCCCCTTGTACTACTACTTTATATGCAAGCTTATGGGCAAACCCCAGAGGGGTTTGCATGCATTTACCTCCCCCCCCCTATCTAATTTAAACCTGACCCAATCACAGTGTTATTCTTTAAACTTACTCTTCTTCCTTTGGTGGGAAAAACAATATTTTTCCATCCCATTGAAACTCTATCTTTTACCTCAAGAACACCTGTTCACAATAACTTTGAACTGCTCCGTACTGACACCCTTTCCCAAAAATGCACTAAATGTCGCATCCTCAAGTGATGGTGTAATAGAGGGATTAAACTATTGTTCGGAAGCTTTTAATTTTAACCCTTCCTCACCTGCCATACCACTGTTCACCATATTCCTTAATTGCGCTACCAGGCCTACTGCCACTAATGGAAATATTTCTGTAATGATGATTTCGTTATTCTTTAAGTGCTTTACTTCCAGACACACTAAAAGAAATATATTTTCAGCAGTATTAATGATTTATCGTTCTCAATTTTATAACTTTTATGTGAATAAATCATGGATAATTAATTTTTAAATAGTACTGGAAAACTGGTATTTTTGTTTAATACCAGGATTTGAATACCGGGAAAAAATGACCGGGTTCCAGGTATTCGGGATCCCGGAATCTTGGTATTGTAAGCCCCTCCTTCCTTCCTATACTATTTGGCTGCCTCCGTAGCCAGGTGGGCAGGAGCAGCAATGCATAGCACACGCTTCTTGATTAGACCGGGGTTTGAGCCCGTGACCACCAAATATGGAGGATGCAGAAAGGTCAGGGAATGACGACCGCATATCCCAGGAAGCCGACCGGGCTAGCCAGGTGAGTAAAGTGCCTGCCTGGCAATCCAAAGGTCGCGGGTTCAAATCCCGCCTCGGGCTTGGATCAAAGTACTGCAAAAACCTTGGGAGGTGCATTATGGCCACAGAAGCCGATGCGCCAACAACTACCAAAAAAAAAAAAAATATATATCCCCGGAACAATATGGCTTTAGTTGCTAATGCTCCTAAAAACCAAATAAACAAACAACCTATACTGTCTATCCTTTCTGTACACATTATACTCCCCAAATTCCAATTCTGCAACCGGTATATCTGAGTGGCACCACATCTCTGATATCCCAACAATATCTGCCTTGGATGTCTTAACCAGCATTTCAAATTCATCGAATTTATTTACTATACTCCTAGCATTGGTGTACATGCAAGTATACATGCACCTGTTCTTACTCTTAGTTACTCTAACACAGCCCATGTATTTACTTGTTTCATGACTCCTAGCAGTTCCTGAAATCCCCAGGAACTGGCTTTCTGGGCTGCTGCTCATTCCAGTAGAAGCAGTGCAAGAATCATTTCCACCTCTGCCTGCAGCTACTGTTAACCTATTAGTCTGTGAAACCCCCTAAGCTAGCAATTTTCTGACCCACCTAAGCCATTGCCTCGATAGCTTCAGCAAATATTCTTGCACCCCCCCCCTTCTATTTAAGTGTATCCCATCCCTGTAGAAACAATCTATCCTGTTAACAAGCACAGACCATGCTGAGAAAAATTCTAACTCAGGGCCAAATTGATTGACAAGGCTCTCATCAATTACTCCTTCCTATCGTGTCTGGGCAGGATTGCAGACACTATCAAATTTAACCCTAACTCGCGACTTTTTTTTTCAACATTGAACTGTACTTGCTTATTAAATCTGCAGATCTCCTATACTTAACCATGTTAGCTTCCACCCCCCCAAGCATCAATTTTTAATCCTAACGTGAAAGTTGTCCCCCTGAAAAAAAATAATTTCCATAATTTCTACTCGATTTACAAAATTGAAACTCTCGATATACATAAAAATTAGTATATTCTTTGATTTCCTACCTTTAAATTGCAGCAAAAACTATTAATTCACTCGAAAACAGCAAAAATATACAATCACATATCAATTTATGAAATTTTGACTTCAAAAAAACATCGGCTATTGCTTTGATTTTACAACAAGTTACTGTATTCATTTGAATTTAGTGCGTCATTGTGACTCCGCTGGCTAAAATGAATTAACACTCATGGAGCTATAATTGATTGGTCAAGCTTACATCATTAACGTTACCAAGGTGATCCAAAGAGAAAATAAAAATGTAAGCAACTTTCTTGGAAAACAAACAGGTGAGCATCATCACTTGCGAACAATATTTTGCATTGTCACTCTGTTGCAACATTTTGCTTTACTGCTTTTCTTAATTGTTGCACAAAAGAATTGCAATGAATTGTTTTTGAAAAACAAAAGTATCTTGTTTCCTTTCTTCAATATGTATTGTATTTACTAACAAAAAATTAAGGAAATTCATCTATTGGAAGCCACAGTGTAAACGGAAGGGAAAAAAAAAAAAAAAAAAAACCTCTATCATAAAACTGATACACAATGCGCATTTGATTAAAAAAAAAAAAAAAAAAAAAACTCTATCATAAAACTGATACACAATGCGCATTTGATTAAAAAAAAAAAAAAAAAAAAGTTTGCCTTATTGTAATTTTTAGAGGACTATATCGGAACAGCAGTTTCCTGGATGTATATTTGATCTAACGAAATTTCAAGAAAATATTTTCATTGATAGCTGCATTATAAACTTCGAAAACTTATGTCGAAGGAACTTTGCATGCATCTCACCTAGTGTGCAAATGGAAAAAAAAAAAAAAAAAATTGATTGTTTTCACAATCTGGTACTTGTAGTGACGGATTGGGAAATTGTTATTGTTACGGAATACTTCAATATTTCCTTGATATGCATTTGATACAATCAAAAAATTTCAAGAGAAAAATTGAATTTTCATTATCACACGCATTGGAAAAATTCACCATAAAGTGTCATATGTTCGGATGCTTGATTTCCATTCTGAGCTGCAAACATAATTTCACTTCTCTTGCACTGACAGAGTAGCTGTTTACTGAATGAAGGAAAACAGGGTTCATTTTTCTGAAATTTTCAGTTCCCTTCATTTTTTTTTTTTTTTTTTTTTTTTTTTTGATTTGGTAGTTGTTGGCGCATCGGCTTCTGTGGCCATATTGCACCTCCCAAGGTTTTTGCAGTACTTTGATCCAAGCCCGAGGCGGGAATCGAACCCGCGACCTTTGGGTTGCCGGGCAGGTACTTTACCCACTCGGCTAGCCCGGTCGGCCTTCCCTTCATTCACTTGGGAGGAAAAACTCCTTAGGGGAGGGAGGTCACCCTTTTTAGTCCGACCCGAGAGAGAGAGAGAGAGAGAGAGAAATAAAAATACCCTTTTGGTGGGGAGACGGCCAGAAGATTGTCAAAGGTCCAGAGCTCTAACTCACAGATGCTGAAGTTCTAATAAGTCAGATTCATCACGGATGCGGAAGTTCTGATAAGTCTATTTCTTTATTGCATTCAGTTTCACAACAGATGCTAAAAGTTCTAATAAGTCAGCTTCATCCTAGCATTAGGCTGGGACTCCCCAGACCAGGCCAGCTCCTCTCTCACCTTATAGGTTTTATTTATTTTATTTATTATTATTATTTTTTTTTATTTTATTATGATTATAATTTTATTATTATTTTTTTTTTGCTTGTGTTCCCTGGGGAACAAGTTTCCCAGGGAGGAGGGCGTGCAGATAGTAGGGGAGGCCTTGCCCTCCTGCTAGGGACGAGTACCTGGAGGCAGACGTCCAGGTGATCACTGCTTCCAGGTAGGCAAAGGGCCAAAACACAACATAATACAGAACACACGCATAAGCTCACAAACACAGTTTTTCTTTCCTGTCACTTTCTCCTATGCGGGATGAAAAACTTCTCTCTGTCTCACCTTCCTTTTCATCTGTCTTCCTCCAGCGTGGGATATTCCTATGCAGGATGTTTTTTTTTTTTTTTTACACGACACACACTGGCCTTGATAGAGTCTGTGAAAACTGAACAGAGGAACGAGATGGAGAAATGAACTTTTGTTCTAGCAGCCGTCCATACAAAAACCAAAAAAAAAAAAAAAAAAAAAAGGCACTTTGCTTTACTGTAATTGTTTTTGGGAACAATACTTTGCATTTTTACTTTCTAACAATATTTTATATTATAGCTCTGTTTCATTACAGATGCTGAAATTGTAACAATTCAGCTTCATCCTAGGATGCCGCAGGTCTAATAAGTCCGATTGTGGTCCGGTGCGCATCTGAAAAAAAAAAAAAAAACTTTGCTTTACTGTAATTGTTTTAGGGAACAGTATTTTGCATTTTTCCTTGCTAACAATAACAACATTATTGCTCTGTTACAATATTTTTCTTTGTTTGTTACAGCAATTACGTAAACAAACAAAGAAAAATATTGTATGCACTCAGTGTGCATGACTCTTCATCACAGTGAAAGTACTAATAAATCCGATTTTGGTCCTGTGTGCATTTGAGAAAAAATCCACAATAATCCCTCTGGAAATATTAGCGAGTGAACTGCTTTATACATTTCAAACATGGCTGTATAGCTTGTCCTTGAATGCAAATGACTACGGTTACTTTTCTTTGAGTGACCACATGTTTTCTCCTTATACCGATGTTTTATTGTGGATACTTCCGTCCAGTAAAATCATTAGTAGTAGTGTTTTATTGTACTAAAGTAATTCGTTATGTTGGGAGAAATGGTTTTTGATCCTAATTGATGTAGCACTTTCGAATTTTCCTGATGTGGATTATCTGAACACAATGAAAATTAGGACAGTAAAAGAGTTGATAATTGGTGGGCAGCATTCTGATGAACAAATTTTCTGTTTATACTCTGGGATGACCACATGGTCAGAGGAGATCCCACGATAGAGAGAGAGAGAGAGAGAGAGAGAGAGAGAGAGAGAAAGAGAATACAAGAAACTGCACTGCATTTAGCAGTCACCGACTTGAGTGTGTGAAATTGCACATCTGCCAAAACCACAGAAAAACAAAAGAAGAGATAGGGAGTAAAACTATTTTTCAGTGGGGTTTATCTTTTTATTGCAGCTCAGAACAGCATATAACCGTGGATGGAGAATTTATTCGGCTTCTGTACTAAAACAGAATTTCTCCCTTTGTGATAACATCAAAGCATATCAAGCAAATATTTTCTAACTATACTTTTTGAGCAGCTAGTTAGCCATAATCTGTTAGCTTTGTATTGTTAGAAAATATTGCAGTTTTGTGAAGAATACACATTTCAAGAAACAATCCGTTATTCATAGCGGATATTTTTTATTTTATTCTTTGGCACACCAGTTTTCGAAGTTTATAACTCAGCTGTAAGTAGAAATATTTTCTTGAAGTTTCTTTAGGAGATCAAATCCAGGAAAAAACTGATGTTCCGATATTGTTCCCTAAAAACAATTACAATAGAGCAAACTTTTTTTTTTTTTTTTTATCAAATGCACATTGCAGTGTTATCAGTTTTACACCAGTTTTTTCCCATTTCCAGTGCAGCTTCCAATAGAGGAATTTCCTTGATTTTCTGTTAGTAGGTGCAATACACATTGAAGAAAGGAAATACGATCTTTTTGCATTTCAGAAACAGTTGTTGCTACTGTTTTGCTTTATTGCTTCTTATGTCAACTAACGGTAGCTTGCATTTGTCTTTTTTTTTTTTTTTTTTTTTTGCCTTCTCTATATTGCTGTACAGATGCAATACAGTTCCCACACTTCGCTCATGAAGAGTGAAGTTGTTTATTAAAAACAGTCCTCTCTGTAAACAGAAAGGTGCACTCTCTCTACATCAACAAACGAATCAAGTATTGTGTTTCATAAGCCCTAGGCTAGTTAGGGCGAGGGTTAGAAAAATAAATGAAAAAGGCCTAAAAAGATGCATACTTGAGTCATATTTTTGTTGTTTGCGTGAAATTGAATAGAAACTTCTGGAAATTGAAGTGGGAAAATTCAAGAAAACAGTTCTGGCTCCAGCTATAGCCAGTTTCAGCTCTCTAGATAGAGTAAAAATTATAGAATTTACTTGCTGAGCCCAGTTGGGTGTGGACGCACCCCACCGGACCAAAATACTGTGAATGTGTACAACAGTATCACCTCTTGTGCCCTTAAACGATGATATCTACTCTACAACATTATCAACTTTTGCCCCTGGCAGACCCACCCAGGTCCTTCCACCTATCCTTTTAGCACAATATATTTCCCGCTTCCCTGACAATTGAGTCACCAACAATAACTAGCTCCTGTGGGACCACTGCATTCTGCCCTGAAGGTTGCAGCTGTGTTTCCTGGTGCATAAGAGTGAGATCTGGCATTGAGTTGGGAAGCTGAGAACTTGATGGGCCCCCATTTTAATTCCTTCAATGGCATCCACCCAACTCTTCAAACTCATTAGCATTAGTAGAGGCATTTGATGCAAGAAAGCAAGCTTATGCAGCATCAGCCAAAAATAAATAAATAAATAAAAATAAATAAATAAATAAAAAATACCCACTTCCCTTCACCCCTCTGTTCGTTCGAAATACCTGTCCAGCTGAGCCTTAAACTTATTTAGGCTATCAACTTCCACGAGAAGGGATGGAAGTCTATTCCACCAACCAACCAACCAACCACCCACCCACTGGCTAAAGGCAAATTTCCTCTTTCAAGCTCTCATAGACACCCATCAGAACACTTAGTTCCCACCTAATTTCTTCACATTCTCTGCACTTGGCATACACACAAAGACATCCTCCATGGCTAGGTCATGTCCTGTTCGAGAGAGATCCGCAAGCATGTCGCATTTTGCACATTTTTTTAGACTGTGATGCATTAGAGAATTGTCCCCTTTGGTTCTCCCACAAACCACAGCACTTTTGCTGTCGTTCGTGGTAATAATAAACCCAGTGAAAAACGTGCAGGTGCTTATCATTAAAGCAAAAGAATATTCGAGTCTATAAAGCAATAAGGATGTTCAGCTGGCTGTTGGTAGGGCAATGTCAGGAATGCTGAAAACTGTAAGGGTTCAGAAGGCATGATAAATAGTGGAAAGAGGATATTATACTGAAGTTTGAGACTGAAAAGGATATTGATCATGGCGATCGTTGATCAGACGGAAGGTTTCTAGGTAGTTTAAGAGTGGGCGGTTAATTGATTTCTCAATTACTTTAGAAAGAGTAGAAGTAATTGCAATGGGATGATAATTGGATAGGAGGGATTTGTTACCCTTTCTGGGAACTGGCTGGATATGAGCAAATTTCCAAGCAGAAGGAAAAACACCTCTCTAATAAGAAAGTGAAAAAAGGCTGCAAAGAATAGGAGTACGTTCAGGAGCACAGGTTTTGAGAACAAGTGGAGAAATACCATCGGGACCTGGAGCTTTCTTAGCATCAAGATTCATCAAAATCCTTCTGATATCCTTTTGACGGAAGACCAGAGGCATTGAATGGAGCATGTTGGGAATGGTGGGAGGTGTTTTACCAAGATCATTAATACATGAGCTGGAAGAAAAATGGGATGCTAGCAGGTCAGCTTTATCCTTGGCTGAAGTGACAACAGAACCATCTGGTTTGGACAGAGGTGGGAGCAGAGATGGGCAAAAGTTGCAGCCAATAGCTTTGGCAAGAGGCCAGAATGCTCGGCTACCATTAGGGCAAGAAGCAAGTTTTCTACTCATAGCCTGTGCAAACTCTAGTTTGGACTGATTAATAACTGCTTTACAATTGTTGCGAGCTTTGGTGTAGGCAGAAAATGAAATTGAAGAATTAGAAACAAGCCAATTATGATATGTAACGTCCTTCTCTTGAATAGCCTTAGCACATTTATTGGAAAACCAAGGTTTAGATAAAAGACGAGATTTTAAAGTGGAGTGTGGGATAAAGGATTCCATTCCTGCAAGAATAATTTCACTGACATGATCTGAGCAACCGTTGACATCAGAAGTTTTGAAACAGTAATCCGACCAAGGAAAAGAACAAAAGAAGTCTCGCAGGTCATCCCATTTTGCATTCTTGTAATGCCAAACAACATGTGGTTGGGAATAGCCATGAAATAAAGGTTCCATTGGAGAAGAGACAATCACCAAGTTGTGATCTGAAGTGCCTAAAGGACCTCTCACTTCAACCATGTACTTAGAAGGGTTGTTTGTGAGAAAAAGATCAAGCGTATTGGCTGTATGATTAGGATTGTCTGGTATTCTTGCAGGTAAATGAACAATCTGTGCTAGGTCATTAGTAATTGCAAAAGCCTCAGCATCTCGACCTGCTGGGTCGGTGTGACTAGAAAACGGAATCCAGCTGGAATTGTGAACATTAAAATCACCAAGGAAAATTACCTCACTGTTAGGAAAGTTGGACTGGAGAAAGTCAAGTTGCAAAGAGAGGAAGTCAAAGAGCTCCAAGTGATTAGTGGAGTTGGGAAACGGTAGAGACAACAGATGAATTTGACACAATTAGGTAGAGAGATTTTAAGCCAGAGAAGATCAAAGAGAGGAAATTCCAAATTGCCAAGTCTCTGACAGGGAATATCAGAATGGGCATATGCACAAGTACCACCTTTGAGGCGAAAGGAATCATACAGCAAATAATTTGGGCATCTGAGATGAGCAGTAGTTGAATCAACCAATAACTGAGATTCTGTCAGAAAAAGTACATGGGGTTTGGCAGACTGCAAGTGGACATTGTACTTGTCCGGATAGTCATAAGCAAGTTATGAGTGTCAACTGCTTGAATTGAGGAAATAAGGCAGATCATTTACTCAGGGACAAGAGATGTCCAGAATTTGAAAGAGCACAGAAATTAAAAATTGAAAGAATAGACATGTCGGATATTCAGAATGGAACAAAACGGTAGCCAAAGAAGTTTATATCAGAATTACTGTGAATATGGGTAATGGTACTTGCAGCAATTGAAATGGATGGATTAATGGGAAAAGTAATATAAAAATAATCCTGTTGAATACACAAGGGTCAAAATCTGGAGCAACTGAGTTGAGAATCGTGAACAGATTGATCTGACATGCTTTCAGGAACCTTATGAAATTGATGGAAAATTCGTGAGTTTCTCTCTGTTTATGAAAATTGTGTCATGCAAACAGTGTAACCTGCAGGCTGCAATTGTAACATAGAGGTGACTCGATTTGTTCTGTAATTCTCATGCTGTACATGTCTGTGTTGAAAGTGAGGACATAATTTTACTTATTGTCAATATACAGGCTTACTTCAATTAACACGATTAATTCGTCCCGCAAAACAGAAATGCATTAATCGAATATAATAATCAATAGGAAAAATTATAATTGGTCCTTGACCTTCAGGAATGTCCATAAAGAATTTTAAAAATACCTTTTAAATAACTTTTTAACTGTATACCATGTAAAAGATAATGAAAATAATTATGGAATTAAAAGTTTATTGCGTAAAACAGCAGTTCCCAAACTGTGCGCCACGGAATATTTTAAATTTTCGAGGGAAACACAGCGATACTCTGCATTTTACAGACACTGTGCAGACTACTAGCTTGAGGTAGTTCACAGTTTCAACATTTCTTATTAAGTTGTTTGGACCTAACTACTTAATAAATGGAACTGTTATTTATTTCTTTTGATCTAGGTGCACCATGAAAAAATTATTGAGACACTAAGTGTGCCATGAACCGAGAAAGTTTGGGAACCTCTGATGTAAAATACACAATGAAGAAACAATTTGTTACAGAAATATTTGAACAGTGTTGACTTTCTCTTTTCATCAATCAATTTCCGATAGCCAATAACAATCTTCTCTGTGCCCTGGTGAAATAAATATCGCAGAGAACCTCAAACCTTTTGTTTGGGGTTCTCTGCGATACAGAAGATTTCACCTAGTTCTTTTACTGCTATCTCCTTCGTGGTAACATTTTCATCTGGTTCATTTAAAAATTTGGATTTTTAAATGTAAGTCTGTATTGACTTTATTAGCGGGAGACAAACAAGTAACAAGTCTTCTTCCGATGGTTGATGGAACACACTGAGGCGGCAGCAGGCAAACATTTGTTTATTGCCCATCCAACGCTCAGTAAGCTAAATGCGAGATTCAAATCTTTTTTAACTATCACATAAAAAAAAAAATCGTGTTAACTGGAAATTTGCATCGTGTAAAGTGAAAATGGTATAGTTTTTTCAAATAGTGGTAACTGAAAAACACGTTAATTGAACTTGCGTTATGCGAGGCATGGCTGTACTTCCAGCATGGTACGGATATTGAACTACACTTAGATTATATGGAACATCTGTTAGAATATCTGAAAGCACAAAGTAATTTTGTGCTTGAATTCAAATTCGAAAAATACTTTGTGGTATAGCAGGTATATTGATAACAGAGGATGTTTACTGGAGGAAACAATCAATTGAAATAATTTCATAATCTGTAATCATAGGTCGGAGCATAGCACATTTTGGACAAGGAATGGAGAATCAAACTTTCAATTATAAGAGGGTCCAAACAGATAAATAGCTGGAACATTGAGCCTGACTGGGTCTCTAGTGATCATAGAGTGATCAGGTTTGAGATAACGGAAAAGATTACTCGTCAAGCTAGGTATATGCAGAGCCAATTGCGATGATTCTCTGTCTGTACTGCTAACTGGAATCTGTTGGAAGAATTATGCAGACAAAAGGCTGCGGTGTCAGCCCATGTGTTAAACGATTTGTGTGGCCTTACAGCAGTTCAGCTGGTGCAGGGTTGGTTATATGCCTCTACAGTTGCAATGAGGCATTGTTAAACTAAACGTATGCCTGTTAAGTGGTGGACTCCACAGATGACAGTGCTATGCAAAGAAACCAACAAATTTAGGTAGATATACCTAAGAAGCAAACGTTGGACTGAAGAAGATCAAATACATTTAAGGAATGGGTATCATGACTGAAGAGGTACACGCGTCTAATTGAAAAAAAAATTTAATGCGTGGAAAGAACTTAAGGCTATGTGGAAGCAGTGACCCCTGGGGCTTAATTCATAAATTATTTACTAATAAAATTAAACACCCAGTAGGAGATAAAAAAAGTAAAGTGCAGCCATTATCAACCCACTGCAGGGTGGAAGCCTCCTCAACAATTCATGCTGAGGGAAATGGACCATAATCTGCCACGCTGGTCCAGTGCGGGTTGGCAGATCGACCGTATTCAGCAGGCAGGGGCTTGAACCCCGGTCTACTCAAAGAGCGTGTGCTACTGCACTCCCGCTCCTGCCCACTCGCTACATAAAACCAAATGGGTACCCTGATGATGGTGGAAATAAGTACTTGGAAATGAAATTGTTTAACAAAAGTTAGTCAGTGAGGAAGAATGCAGCTTCCAGATGAATGAATTGGATAGTGCAGTAGAAAGAAGGTGTCTCCATATCGAGATGGGCAGGAGCAGCAGTGCATAGCATACGCTTCTGGATTAGACTGGGGTTCGAGCCCGTGACCACCAAATATGGAGAATGTGGAAAGGTCATGGAATGACCACCGCATATCCCCGGAGCAATATAGCCTTAGTTGCTAATGCTCCTAAAAACCAAATAACAAACAGCATTAGAAAGAATCAAGAACAACAAATGGTCAGGAATGGACCTCGTTGGGGGGGGGTCATAAAATGAAGTCTGAAATTGATACCAGAGCACCTGCTAAGCATTTTTAATGCATGTCTTAGCGGGAGTATTTCCACCACCATAGAAGGAAACACTTTTAATACTTCTGCTGAAATTGCCATTGAAACCGAAAGAAAGGGCAGATTCATATTGTCTATTGCATTATTAAGTGGACTAGGGAAGGTTTATGAAAGATTGCTGGCAGGTAGAATTATGGAAACTGAGTGGTTTGAAAAACAATATGGATTTATGGTAGGGAAAGGGACTGATGAAAATTTGTGGAATTCTCAGCATTTGGAAAATTGGTGGCATCTGTACACCGACGCCAATCAAAATATTGTCTAGGTACCTTTATAGATTTTGCTGGGGCATTTGATAGCATTGACTGGCACAGTGTTCTTATGGTATTATGTCAGGCAAAATGCACACCACAGATTTTCTCTGTTATAAGAGATTACTTCTGTGACAGAACAGTTACAGTTAAATCAACATGGGGGAGCATTACCAGACAAGTTGTAAGAGGCTGTCCACAAGGGTCAATCCTTGGCCCATTAATGTGGAATTTAGTCTTAAATGATTGGTTGAAACTGGACTATGACAACATCATTATGATTGTCTATGCTGATGACTTAGTTTTGCTGGCAGATGGTGACTCGAGGCCTCAATTAGAGGAGCAATCACACTTCATTTTGTCGCAGCTGATTATCTGGTGTAAATTGCACAGGCTTATGGTTTCAACAGAAAAGAGCAAAACTGTGTTGTTAAAAGGATACCTGTCTATTACGAGAAATCCTCAATGCTAAATGGATGGAGCCAGTCTGCAGTGTGTGAAGACAATCGCATATCTAGGAAGGAGTTAAGATTGATAGACAGTTATGGTTTGTCTCACACGTCAATTACATCACTGAGAAGATTTGCAAATTTGTTAGTATGATTGGGCGTGTCACTAGGAAGGAGTGGAGGATAAAAGGCAAGGCACTGAAACTTTATTATGACTGTATCTCCTTGCCAATTGCGAGCTGTGGTGCTAATGTCTGGCTAGATTATGCATTTCAGAAGGCAAACGTTAGGAAAATATTTCGGTTTCAATGGGTAATGTTGTTACAACTCAGTATGGCCGGTAGGACTGTGTCAAATGAGGCCTTACAGGTGATAACAGGATAGCTGCTGCTGGATCTGGTCTTAGTATTCAAGTCAGTGTGCTTCTGTCTGTGGTGTAGACAGCCATACTATTATTATTATTATTACTAGCCATATAGTACAAGGAAGCCTGAGGCTTATGCTGCACCAGCTAAAAAAAAAAATTCCGAGTTACCCAGAGAGAGAGAGAAGTAGAAGGGAATCACCAAGAAACAGAAGAATGGTGATATCCAGCTCAGGACCCTGGGTGTGCCAAGCCCCTACTCACCAGATGTGAGCCCCTGGGGTTAACGTACGAGTGGATATCAATTGAGATTTGTTGTGACGATGGTTATAATGAGGAGAGGAAATGAATGTGGACTCTTCTTATTAACTGGTGGCGACAGATGGAACAATTGTACCAAGGGTTTAATAACCAAAATGTTTCTTCCAAATATTAAACAGTTTGGGAAGGATATGCCAAGTTGATTTTAACCAAACCTCTGTTCAATGTTCTTGCTTACAGCCGTGGGTCCTTTGGAAAATTAAATGATTTAGGTATTTCAGCACGTTCATCGTGTACTTGTGGAGAAAAAGAAGATTGGATACATATTTGTATAAGTGCCATGAATGCCAAGACCTGAGAGGAATTGATTGATGGAGCATCCAATGTGCAAACGCTGACTTCTGGATGTGAAGCCCTTCTGCTGAAGACAAGGACACTTTGGTGCTTTCCAAAATTTTACAGTACAAGTTTTCAAAAGACGACAAGTCCTGCTGCAAATGGAGCAAGAACAATCCTGATAAACTACCTGTGTAAGAATGTGGTTGAGTGGATTGGCTAGATAGTCCACTGAACATTGGAACAGAGATTTTGCAATCAGGATAAGAATGGTACCATTCCAATTAATGGTAGATAGCTTACCCTGTGAAACTAGACAAATGCAGCTATTGTTCACAGCAAAATGGTGTTCTTGTGTGAGAGCAACGTGGAATAAGATGATCTCTGCATTTCCATATGCTGCACTGGATACTTTCATGGCCATTTCCATTTCCATTTTTTTTTTTTTTTTTTTTTTTTGAGTGGAACGGATGATGTGGAATGTCTCTTTGGCTGCGGTAAACATGACGGAAGAAGACAGATGAAATGATTCAAGAGGGCTAGTGCAAGGACTTTCTCACCAGTTATTTTTCTTGGCAGAGATTCAAATTCATGACATGAACTGTAGGCTTTTAATACCCTATAATAGAGTGAGCACATGATGTGCAGAACTTTAATATGTTATGAACTGTAGGGTTTCAATACCCTATATTGGAGCCGGCACATGAAGTGTGGAACTTCAAATGTTATGATGGAGCAATTGTAATATATAGTATGTAAATAGTGGTGGGGTGCCAGGAAAGCTGGCTGGGATTGCCTAGTACAATGAATGAATGAATGAATAAATAAATTAATTAATGCCAAGTCCTTGACTTGGTTTGGTTCTAACCTTCGTGGTCGTCTTTGGGAAGATTTTATCTTGCAGCACTGAATAATATTCTCAACAAACCTGATCTACCTTTTACTTTACTTTTTCTTCTTCTGTTGGTCAGTCCAATATTGATTTAACACTCTGTTCTTATTCTATTTTAAACAAAATCTGTTCTTGGATAATTTGGTTGATTGAACTTCTGATCATCGTGCAGTTTCCTTTCAGATTCAACTTATTCCTAGTATACTTCCACCTCCTCTCATTTCCTTGCGCATTCTAATTGGCAGCAATTCTCTAACATTTTGACTTTTGAATTTTCTTGTTTTTCTGAAGTTTCTGAAAATATGTCTTCATCTGACTGTTGCTACTCTTGTTTACAGTATTCTCTTCAAAGCTGCTACCACTTTACTAAAAGGAAATTTTAAAAACATGTTTCCACTCCTTGGTGGAACAGAGAATTGACCATCATGAATCTTGCATTGTGAAATTTTTTGTGCCCGAAAAAGTTATCGACGGCATAGACATTCTTGGCCACCTGATGATGTTAACCAACTTTGTGCTGTATATCTTAGCAAAAAAAACATCGGTACAATAGAACTTCGGTTATCCGGAATAATTTGAAAGGCTGAGCTTTCTTTTTTTTTTCAGTACAGTAAACAGCAGTTATAGTGATCACTTATGCAAATTGAATTTTGATTCTAATAAGCGAAAAATCAAGTTTACTACTTGTTAATAACAGATTGTACAAACAAAAAGCCCAATAAACCAAAAACTGCAAATTGTTTTTATTGTTTTATGATTGTGACCTCTAGAATTCTATGAGACCTTCAGAAATGTACTTAAGAAAAATATCACAGAGACTACTGGGTTTTCTCAGAAACCATGAGTGAATTTCAGATTAGTTTAGCTCCAGATTCGGTAAGAATAATATTGGCCCAAAACTGTGCAATTTATTATATTTTACAGTAAAATGTGAACAAAATGAAAACACGTAGTTTTAACATTGCAACAAAAAATGGAAAATATTATAGTAGAATTAGAAAAGGTGAAATTTTAGGAAATCTCTCCAAAGAGTTTAATGTGGGAACTTCAACAATTTACGACATCAAGAAAAATTCCAGTGCTATAACAGAATTTGTCAATTATGTATAGTGAAGGAGGATCTAGCAGGGAAAAGACAATGTCAAAACCTGAAAATGCCACTTTAGAGTGTGCACTTTATTTGTGGTTTCTTCAGAAGCGAAGTTTAGGTGAACCAATGTCTGGCTCAGTGTTGCATGAAAAAGCATTGGATTTTAATCGAAAATTAAGAGGTAATGAAGATTTTAAGGCAAGAAGAGGTTAACTGAAAAACTTTAAACTGAGACACTGTATACATGAACTAGATATTCGTGGTGAGTAACTTTCTGCAGACGAATCAGCAGCAGTGTCCTTGTAAGTTTGCTTCGTTTATAGCAAATTATGATAAAGAAAATGTTTATAATGTTGATGAGACAGGCTTATTATGGAAAGCATTACCAAGAAAACCTAGCCACTAAAAGAGAAATGGCTGCACCAGGTTTTAAAATGACAAAATAGCGAGTTACAATTACTGTGTGTGCAAATGCCACTGGGATGCACAAATTGTCTGTGCTCGTTATCGGTAAGTCCAAAAAACCGAGAGCATTTAAAAATCTTTCTAATTTTCCTGTTTGTATAAAATTGCCTGGATGAATGTTTCTGTTTTCCATGATTGGTTTATAATTTTTTTTTATTTAATTAATTTTAATTATTTTATTTAATTGTAAGCTATGTATATAAAGTGCTTAGCATCATAATACACAGCCATTTCTGTATAAACAGAAAATTTTTAAGGTGGCATCGTTTTAGGTTATATCTCATATTGTGAATACCTTCACAACGAGTTGCCATGATATTGCACTATTTCGAATAAGTAACGCTTCACCTAAGGAGAAGACTAGTGTTACTTATTCTCAGATAGGTACCACCACCCAGACAGCACTGTTTCAGGGCTATTTGGCCCTTCGTCAGTGAGTGGGTAGGTACCCAAGTGATGCAATGATGGCAAAAACAGTTATGAAGTATAACTCCACAATATGAGAGATGCCTGATGGTGTATGATGTATTTAGACTAAGGCGCATTTAGGGCTAGAGCCTCAAGCTGCAAACAAATTTAGACTGTATAAAGTGCTTAGCATCATAATACACAGCCATTTCTGTATAAACAGAAAATTTTTAAGGTGGCATCGTTTTAGGTTATATCTCATATTGTGAATACCTTTACGAGTTGCCATGATATTGCACTACTTCGAATAAGTAACGCTTCACCTAAGGAGAAGACTAGTGTTACTTATTCTCAGATAGGTACCACCACCCAGACAGCACTGTTTCAGGGCTATTTGGCCCTTCGTCAGTGAGTGGGTAGGTACCCAAGTGATGCAATGATGGCAAAAACAGTTATGAAGTATAACTCCACAATATGAGAGATGCCTGATGGTGTATGATGTATTTAGACTAAGGCGCATTTAGGGCTAGAGCCTCAAGCTGCGAACAAATTTAGACTATGTATATAAAGTGCTTAGCATCATAATACACAGCCATTTCTGTATAAACAGAAAATTTTTAAGGTGGCATCGTTTTAGGTTATATCTCATATTGTGAATACCTTCACAACGAGTTGCCATGATATTGCACTACTTCGAATAAGTAACGCTTCACCTAAGGAGAAGACTAGTGTTACTTATTCTCAGATAGGTACCACCACCCAGACAGCACTGTTTCAGGGCTATTTGGCCCTTCGTCAGTGAGTGGGTAGGTACCCAAGTGATGCAATGATGGCAAAAACAGTTATGAAGTATAACTCCTTAGTCTAAATACATCATACACCATCAGGCATCTCTCATATTGTGGAGTTATACTTCATAACTGTTTTTGCCATCATTGCATCACTTGGGTACCTACCCACTCACTGACGAAGGGCCAAATAGCCCTGAAGCAGTGCTGTCTGGGTGGTGGTACCTATCTGAGAATAAGTAACACTAGTCTTCTCCTTAGGTGAAGCGTTACTTATTCGAAGTAGTGCAATATCATGGCAACTCGTTGTGAAGGTATTCACAATATGAGATATAACCTAAAACGATGCCACCTTAAAAATTTTCTGTTTATACAGAAATGGCTGTGTATTATGATGCTAAGCACTTTATATACATAGTCTAAATTTGTTCGCAGCTTGAGGCTCTAGCCCTAAATGCGCCTTAGTTTAATTGTAAGGTAAGATTAAATTTATTTAATCTTACCTTACATTCGATTATCCAGAAAATTTGGCTATCAGGAAGAGGTCTGACATCAGTTATTTCGGATAACTGACGCTTTACTGTATATCAAACTCATTGCTAAATTCAAATTTGGCACCTGAAGAAATTTGTTCATCATCGGTAATCAAAA
The DNA here is from genome assembly GCF_048544385.1 of Mastigoproctus giganteus. NCBI lineage: Eukaryota > Metazoa > Arthropoda > Arachnida > Uropygi > Thelyphonidae > Mastigoproctus > Mastigoproctus giganteus. The sequence continues at coordinate 118,361,068 of NC_143580.1, read as the reverse complement.
TCCCTGGAACATTGCAAAATTGCTAGAAACAAGCTGCATGCTCCTATTATCTATAATACTGTTATAAATAATGCTGAATCTCTTTCTTGGACAGATATTGTTAATTCAGTTCTGGATGCTCTCTTCTTACCTGATGATCCCCTTTTAGATTTGTCCTATCATAAAGCTATTCGAGCACTTATTCTTAATTACTTTACTTCCACGGTTGGTGTTCCTTTTACCCCTGTTGAATTATCTTCTGCTATCACCAGGATTAAACCTAATCAGTGTCCTGGCAAAGGTCTTATTGAAGGGGAGTTCTTGATAAGACTTTACTCCAAAATTCTTCTAAATTTATATAATAAACATCTACAATGATGGGCTGTTTTACAAAATTCCTGGAAATTTACTGTCTTAAGAATTCTGTTGAAATCTTGCGAGTCTCCTAATCTTCCCCAGTCTTACAGCTTTATCTTATTTTGGTAATATCTTGTAGTGCTTGATCTCATATAGAATCCTGGCTTTGCTTCAGGTCACAGACAGCTATTCTAGTAATGAATATGATTTCTATTCTGGAGTTGGTGCTGAAGGTTGGTGCCTTGTTACTCTTCTGAATTTCATTAAAAAATCTTCTAAATACATCCTGGCAATTTTTATCAACTTTGAGAGCACCTTTGATTCTCTTTGGTGGGAGAGTCCCCTCACACGTCTTAGAACTCTGAATTGCCCTGCTAACCTATACAATCTTATTAGGAATTATTTTTCAGATAGGTTACGTCAAATTTTCAATTAGTTCCTCAGAAAGTCTTCTGTGGATGCCCGCAAGTGTCTATTCTTGGACTCAAAAATTTCAAAGGTTGAGAACAAGATTCCAAGAAATGGAATCTTGTTCTCAACCATTTGTTTCTAAAGATTTCCCCAAATTATTCATCAATTGCATATTCAGATGATTTAGTTCTTTTTTATGGAAATTCTTGCCTTCATTAAAAGAAAACTCAAATTATCTTCTTAAACAACTTCTGATTGGTCAATGCTTAACAAACTTACTTTTCCACAGTAAAACTTCTATGATGGTCTTCAAAGACACCCTTTCTCCAACTCACCCTCCCCTTATAAAAATTTTTAGTAAATCTCTCCCTTTTGTAACTGCCACAAAATATTTTGCTTTACTTCTGGATAATTGCCTCACCCTTCTTCCCGATATGAATCATCTATTGCAAAATTAGAAAATTTATCTTTAAAATTGTTTGCATTTCCTGTCAGGACTGGGGTCTGAACCATAGGATTTTGCATACACTATATAAAGGTGTTGTTTTACCAATCACCACTTAAGCTGCTGCGGCGCCTCCATAGCCAGGTGGGCAGGAGCAGCAGTGCGTAGCACACGCTTCTTGATTAGACCGGGGTTCGAGCCTGTGCCCACCAAATACGGAGGATGCGGAAAGGTCAGGGAATGACCACTGCATATCCCCGGAGCAATATGGCCTTAGTTGCTAATGTTCCTAATAACAAATAACTTATGCTGCTGAAGCCTGGTTTAGTTGCTTAAATTGTTACAGTTCAGTTCAAGCTTGGTTCGATCCACTGCAAGTTTCCTCCTAGTACTTGTTAATCCACGTTGAACTGTATTTACCTTTGCCCTACAAGTTCTATCCAGTTCACTTCCCCTTTAGACTTATATTTAATTTATCATGGACCTTCTTACTTAATTCATAAAGACTTTCCTGCAGAATTAAATGGAATTCAAATCGATTTGTTCTCCAATTTTAAACAAGAAAAATAATGAATTTTAAAAATTCTTCATGATCGTTGGCCACTTCACTGGTCTGATTTCCAAAAAAGATTTAATTCTGAAACTGTTTATTCCAGAAGTTGCATTTGTTAATACAAACAGTCATAATGGTTTTCGATCTTTCTTTTAACAGGACATAGTCTCTTAAATTTTAAATGCCTATATCCATCTTTCAACTCTGAACTTCGTCTTTGTGGTTCTGCTAAGGATTCTACCCATGTTCGTTTCTTTTTCCCTAATTACAATGAATTTCATGTGTAGTTACTGTTGGGAATCTGTCTTCATTTCCTCCCCTACTTTCTTTCAGTCCTTGCAAAATTTCTCATGCTGTCTTTCATAAGACCAAAGTTATTGTCTGAATAATAAACCTATTTTGCATTTAACAATCAATAAAATCATTCATAATTCCCAGTTTCTTTCAGAACTTCACCAAACCCTCACCTAAATTTGGTAAATTTTAATTTTAAGGAATATATCCAAAAATTTACTTCTTACTATCAGCCTGTTAGCACAAATTGTATAAACTGGCATTCATCTCAACTGTTTGATGAGTATTCTTTTTACTGTGAGATTTCACATTTTGTATATATGCTCATATTTTGTTTAGAGTGATTAAGTTTAAATTCAAATAATGACTTTGTTTTCTTTAGTTTTGTGGTAAAGTATGCTCTCAGTGTTTATTTGAATATTATGTGACCTCTCATGAACAATAACATTTTCATTATATTGAAAAATTCATTTTCTTGAATTGTTATTAATTGTTGGACTAGACATTTATTAACTTTAAAGGAAATTTGGTTAAAACCAAATTTACTTTCTTTTTTTTTTTAATATGTAATAATTTCTTTTGTTTAATTTTCTATAATCTTTATCATTTTTTGATAAAGAATGCTGATGTAGAAAACAATCATCCAATAAATCCACAAAAGCCTTGCTAGTGTGTGAGCGACCAACCAACAAATTTCAGTCAATATCTGGGAAATTAAAATCCCCCATTATAAGACTCTCTGATTTATTAGCCCACTCTATTTCCCTGTACAGTTTCTTATTATACTCATCAGAGTCATTAGGCCTATAGCACACTCCTACTCTTAATTTTGATCTCCCAATACTTATATCACACCAAACTGACTCGACACTGCACTGTCCAGCGATGTCAACTGGCTTCACTTCCTTGGTTTTTATGTATTTCTTAACTAATAGTATAACCCCTCTTCCCTTCCTATCCTATCTATAATTTCTGTACATATTGTACTTCCCAAATTCCAGTTGTGCATTCCTTATATCTGTGTGACACCACGTCTCTGATATCCCAACAGTATCCACCTTTGATGCTTTGAGCAATACCTCAAATTCATCAAATTTATTTACCAAACTCCTAGCATTGCTGTACCCTCAAGTATACATGCACCTGTTCCTATTCTTAGCTGCCATAACACAACCCATGTGTTTACTTGTACTGCAATGACTCCCAGCAGTCTCTGAAATATCCTGCATCTTGTTTTCCAGGCTTCTGCTCATTCCAATAGAAGCAGTGCAAGAATCACTTTCACCTCTGCCAGTGGCTACTGTTAATCTATTAGTCCTTGTATCCCCCCCCCAAGCTAGCAGTTTTCGGAACCACCTAACACTGCCTCGATAGCATCAGCAAATATTCTTGCACCCTTTCTATTTAAGTGTATCCCATCCCTGTAGAAGCAGTTTCTCCTGTTAACAAGTACAGACCAGGCTGAAAAAAATTCTACCCCTTGAGCCTTGCACAATCTTTCCAGGGCCGAATTGATTGACAATGCTCTCATCATATACTCCCTCCTATCGTGTCTGGTCAGAATTGCAGACACTTTCAAATTCAACCCTAATTCATAGCTTTTTTTCAACAGTGACCTGTACTTGTTAAGTAATTCTGCTGGTCTCCTACTCTTAATATCATTAGTGCCAACATGTACAACTATATCACCTTTTGTGCCCTTAAAAGATGATATCTTTTAAGAATTACTTAAAATCCGGCAGAATTACTTAACAAGTACAGGTCACTGTTGAACAAAAGCTGAGAATTAGGGTTGAATTTGAAAGTGTCTGCAATTCTGCCCAGACACGATAGGAGGGAGTATATGATGAGAGCCTTGTCAATCAATTCGGCCCTGGAAAGATTGTGCAAGGCTCAAGGGGTAGAATTTTTTTCAGCCTAGACTGTACTTTTTAACAGGAGAGATTGCTTCTACAGGGATGGGATACACTTAAATAGAAAGGGTGCAAGAATATTTGCTGATGCTATCGAGGCAGTGTTAGGTGGGTCGGAAAACTGCTAGCTTGGGGGGGAGACAAAGACCAATAGATTGACAGTAGCCACTGGCAGAGGTGAAAGAGATTCTTGCACTGCTTCTATTAGAATGAGCAGAAGCCTGAAAAACAAGATGCATGGTATTTCAGAGACTGCTGGGAGCCATTGCGGTACAAATAAACACATGGGTTGTGTTAGGGTAGCTAAGAATAGAAACAGGTACAGGTATACTTGCGTGTACACCAATGCTAGGAGTTTAGTAAATAAATTTGATGAAGTTGAGGTATTGCTCAAAACATCAAAGGCAGATATTGTTGGGATATCAGAGACGTGGTGTCACACAGATATAAGGGATGCAGAACTGCAATTTGGGGAGTACAACGTCTACAGAAAGGATAGACAGGATAGGAAGGGGGGAAGGGTTATGCTATTAGTTAAGAAACACATAAAAACCCCGGCGCCTCCGTAGCCAGGTGGGAAGGAGCAGCAGTGCATAGCACATGCTTCTTGATTAGACCGGGGTTCGAGCCTGTCACCACCAAATACAGAGGATGTGGAAAGGTCAGGGAATGACCACCGCATATCCCGGAGCAATATGGCCTTAGTTGCTAATGCTCCTAAAAACCAAATAACTAACTAATAACTAACATAAAAACCAAGGAAGTGAAGCCAGTCGACATCGCTGGACAGTGCAGTGTTGAGTCAGTTTGGTGTGACATAAGCATTGGGAGATCAAAATTGAGAGTAGGAGTGTGCTATAGGCCTAATGACTCTGATGAGTATAATAAGGAACTGTACAGGGAAATAGAGTGGGCCAGTAAATCAGAGAGTCTTATAATGGGAGATTTTAATTTCCCAGATATTGACTGGAATTTGGGGGCTGGTTACTCACACACTAGCAGGGCTTTTGTGGATTTATTGGATGATTGTTTTCTACATCAGCATGTTCAGGAGGCAACTAGAGGGAGTAATACTCTTGATTTGATTATCAGCAGTGATTCTTCATGCATTAAGAATCTGCAGATAAATGAACCACTAGGTGGCAGTGATCACAGTGTGCTGAAGTGGGATTTACTGAAAGAGGTAACTACCATTAGGGGTAAAGGGAAGGGTTATTGCTTCCGTAAAGGCGACTACGATGGACTGAGATAGTAATTAAATTCTATACAGTGGGACCAACTGATTATGTTACCAACAGCAAATTCAAAATGGGAAGCATTCAAAGACCGTATCTTGGAAGCTACTAGGCTTTACATACCAACTAAGAAATATTGTTCAAGGTTTAGGCCAAAATGGATTTCAGATGAACTAATGAGGCATATGGCAGAGAAGAAAAATGCATGGGATACTTACAAATTAACACATGACACAGAAGCCTATGATAGATACAAATTGATATGCAACCAAGTTACAAAGGAGGTTAGGCAGGCGAAGGCAGATTACGAGAAATCCTTGGCAAGGGATGCAAAGAAAAACAGCAAAGAGTTCTTTACTTATGTAAACTCTAGAAGGAAGGGGATGAATCAGATTGGTCCACTTGATATTGATGGGTCAACTGTTGATGATCCTGCTCAGGTAGCTAACAAACTAAATGAATATTTTGCATCGACATTCACACATGAGGAGTTATTCAGCAAGGGGAATGCCAGAGGTGTATTCAACTCTAGCAGTAGCTACAGAATCTTGAAATAACTGGGAGTAAAGTGGAGGAGAAACTGTTGAAGATAAACACAAGAAAGGCACCCAGGGTGGATGGGATCTATCCAGTTATATTAAAGAAGGCAGCAAAGGAAGTAAGCAAACCCTTAGCCATAATTATGAGAGCTTCCTTGAACTCAGGGGAGTTATCCATAGACTGGAAATGTGCAAATGTGACCCCAATTCACAAAAGAGGATCAAAGGCTGACACAAGTAACTATAGACCTGTGAGCTTAACCTCTGTTCCAGGAAAATTAATGGAGGCACTGGTTAAAGAAGCACTGCAGGATCATTTAGACAAGACTTCAGTTATAGCTCAGACACAGCATGGTTTTGTTAAGGGGAAGTCTTGCCTGACCAACTTGATTGGATACTATGATGCAGTCACAAAAGAACTGGATGCAGGGAATAACTTTGATATTATATACTTGGATCTTAGAAAGGCTTTTGATACTGTTGCACATGGAAGACTGCTACACAAATTGGAGCAAATTGCTGCTATGGATAAAGGGGTGGTTGAGTGGGAGAAGACAGAGTGGTAATCAATGGACACTGCTCATCGTGGACCAATGTTATTAGTGGAGTCCCTCAGGGCTCAGTGTTGGGTCCATTATTGTTTTCTGTATTTATAAATGATATTGATGATGGTATATCAAGCTTAATGTCCAAGTTTGCAGATGATACAAAGGTTGGCAGGGTTGTCAAGGACACTACTGACACTATGCTGCTGCAACAGGATCTGGAAAGGTTGAGCAGATGGGCTGAGAGGTGGCAAATGAAATTTAACATTGACAAATGTAAAGTACTACACATGGGAAACAGCAACCCCAGAGCAACGTATCAACTCTGTGGTACTACACTGACAGTGGTAGAGAATGAAAGGGACTTGGGGGTGATTGTGCAGGCAGATATGAAGTTCTCTGATCAGTGCAGACAGGCTGCAAGAGTAGCTCATGGAGTATTGTCAATGATATACAGGAATTTTTCCAGCAGGGATAAGGAGGTGATTATTCCATTGTATAAGGCAATGGTCAGGCCACACCTAGAGTACTGTATACAGGTCTGGAGGCCTCATTTCAAGAAGGATGTAGAGCTGCTGGAACGAGTACAGAGAAGGGCAACAAGATTAGTGAATGGAACAAAGGGGTGCTCTTATGAAGAAAGGCTTAAGTTTTGCAAATTACAGTGTCTGGAGACTAGGCACCAGCGAGGTGATCTGATAGAGGTGTATAAAGCCTTGAATGGTTTAAGCATGCTCAATGCTGATGGGATTCTTCCTCTAGCTCAGAAAAATCACCTGAGAGGGCATAAATTCAAATTGAGGAAAGACAGATGTAGGATAGACATGCGGAAATTTGCATTTAGCCAGCGGGTGGTTGGTTGGTGGAACAGACTGCCATCCCTTGTGGTGGAGGTTGATAGCCTAAATAAGTTTAAGGCTGAGCTGGACAGGTATTTTGAACGAACAGAGGGGTGAAGTGGAAGTGGGTTTTTTGGCTGATGCTGCATAAGCTTGCTTTCTTGCATCAAATGCCTCTACTAATGCTAATGCTAATATCCGCTCTACAACGTCATCAACCTTTGCCCCTGGCAGACATACCCTGGTTCTGTTCCACCCATCCTTTTTATAAAGCATGTTTCCCGTTTCCCTGACAATAGAGTCACCAACAACTACTAGTTCCTTTGGGAACCAGCGCATTCTGCCTTTGGGGTTGCCGCTGTGTTACGTGATGACCAAGTGCAAGCTCTGGCATTGATGTTGGCAGCTGAGAGCTTGAGGGGCCCCTCAATTTAGATCCTTCGAGGGCATCTACCCTGTCCTTCAAGCTCTCGTATAGGCCCATTACAACACTGAGTTGGCGCCTGAATTCGTTACACTCCCCCATGGCAATATCATGTCCTGTACCCTATTTTGTCTGACCAATTTGATTGGATACTTTTGATGCAGTGACAAAGGATCTGTATGCAAAAAATAATTTTGATCTCATGTTCTTGAATTTCAGGAAAGCTTTTGAAACTTTTGCACAAAACTTACTACACAAATTTGAGTTGTGGCATTAAGGGAAAATTACTGCTATGCCGTGAATTAGGGTTGAATTTGAAAGTGTCTGCAATTCTGCCCAGACCTGATAGTAGGGAGAATATGATGAGAGCCTTGTCGATCAATTCGGCCCTGGAAAGATTATGCAAGGCTCAAGGGGGCAGAATTTTTTTCATCCTGGTCTGTACTTGTTAACAGGAGAGACTGCTTCTACAGGGATGGGATACACTTAAGTAGAAAGTGTGCAAGAATATTTGCTGATGATATCGAGGCGGTGTTAGGTGGTTCAGAAAACTGCTAGCTTGGGGGGGGGGGAGATACAAGGACTAATAGATTAACAGTAGCCACTGGCAGAGGTGAAAGTGATTCTTGCACTGCTTCTATTGAAATGGGCAGCAGCCTGGAAAACAGGATGCAGGGTATTTCAGAGACTGCTGGGAGTCATTGCGGTACAAGTAAACACATGGGTTGTGTTAGGGTAGCTAAGAATAGGAACAGGTGCATGTATACTTGTGTGTACACCAATGCTAGGAGTTTGGTAAATAAATTTGATGGATTTGAGGTATTGCTCAAAACATCAAAGGCAGATATTGTTGGGATATCAGAGACGTGGTGTCACACAGATATAAGGAATGCAGAACTGGAATTTGTGGTGTACAATGTGTACAGAAAAGATAAACAGGATAGGAAGGGAGGAGGGGTTATGCTATTAGTTAAGAAACACATAGAAGCCAGTCGACATCGCTGAACAGAGCAGTGTCGAGTCAGTTTGGTGTGACATAAGCATTGGGAGATCAAAATTGAGAGTAGGAGTGTGCTATAGGCCTAATGACTCTGATGAGTATAATAAGAAACTGTACAGGGAAATAGAGTGGGTCAGTAAATCAGAGAGTCTTATAATGGGGGATTTTAATTTCCCAGATATTGACTGGAATTTGTGGGATGGTCACTCTCACACTAGCAAGGCTTTTGTGGATTTATTGGATTATTGTTTTCTAAATCAGCATGTTCGGGAGGCAACTAGAGGGAGCAATACTCTTGATTTGATTAGCAGTAGTGATTCTTCATGCATTAAGAATCTACAGAAAGAGGAATCACTAGGTGGCAGTGATCACAGTGTGCTGAAGTGGGAATTACTCAAGGAGGTAACTACCATCAGGAGTAAAGAGAAGGGTTTTTGCTTTCGTAGAGGCGACTACGATGGTCTGAGACAGTATTTAAATTCTATACAGTGGGACCAACTGATGATGTTACCAACAGCAAATTCAAAATGGGAAGCATTCAAAGAACTTATCTTGGAAACTACTGGACTTTACATACCAACTAAGAAATATTGTTCAAGGTTTAGGCCTAAATGGATGTCAGATGAACTAATGAGACATTTGGCAGAGAAGAAAAATGCATTTGATACATATAAATTAACACGTGACACAGAAGCCTATGATAGATACAAGTTGATCTGTAACCAAGTTACAAAGGAGGTTAGGCATCGAAGGCAGATTACAAGAAATCTCTGGTAAGGGATGCAAAGAAAAACAGCAAAGAGTTCTTTTCTTATGTCAACTTTAGAAGGAAAGGGATGAATCAGATTGATCCACTTGATATCGATGGTTTAACTGTTGATGATCCTGCTCAGGTAGCTAACAAACTAAATGAATAATTTGCATCGACATTCACACATGAGTAGTTATTCAGCAAGGGGAATGCCAGAGGTGTATTCAACTCTGGCAGTAAGCTAGATAATCTTGTAATAACTGAGAGTAAAGTGGAGGAGAAATAGTTCAAGATAAACAAAAGAAAGGCACCTGGGGTGGATAAGATCTATCCAGTTATATTAAAGGAGGCAGCAAAGGAAGGAAGCAAACCCTTAGCCATTATTATGAGAGCTTCCTTGGACTCATTGGAGGTACTCATAGACTGGAGATGTGCAAATGTGACCCCAATTCCCAAAAGAGGATCAAAGACTGACACAAGTAATTATAGACCTGTGAGTTTAACTTCTGTTCCAGGAAAATTAATGGAGGCACGGGTGAAAGAAGCACCGCAGAATCATCTAGACAAGACTTCAGTTATAACTCGGACACAGCACGGTTTTGTTAAGGGGAAGTCTTGCTTGACCAATTTGATTAGATACTATGATGCAGTCACAAAAGAACTGGATGTTGGGAATAACTTTGATATTATATACTTGGATCTTAGAAAGGCTTTTGATACTGTTGCACATGGAAGACTGATGCACAAATTGGAACAGTGTGGCATTGGAGGCAAATTGCTGCTATGGATAAAGGGGTGGTTGAGGAGGAGAAGACAGAGAGTGGTAATCAATGGACACTGCTCATCGTGGACAACTGTTATTAGTGGAGTCCCTCAGGGTTCAGTTTTGGGTCCATTATTGTTTTCTTTATTTATAAATAATATTGATGATGGCATATCAAGCTTAATGTCCAAGTTTCCAGACGATACAAAGGTTGGCAGGGTTGTTACGGAAACTAATGACAGTACACTGCTGCAACAGGATAAAGAAGAGTTGAGCAGATGGGCTGAGAGGTGGCAAATGAAGTTTAACATTGACAAATGTAAAGTACTACATATGGGAAACAGCATCCCCAGAGCAATGTATCAACTCTGTGGTACTACACTGGCAGTGGTAGAGAATGAAAAGGACCTGGGGGGTAATTGTGCAGGCAGATATGAAGTTCTCTGAGCAGTGCAGACGAACTGCAAGAGTAGCTCATGGTGTCTTGTCAATGATATAGAGAAATCTTTCTAGCAGGGATAAGGAGATGATTATTCCCTTGTATAAGGTAATGGTCAGGCCTCACCTTGAGTACTGTATACAGGTCTGGACACCTCATTTCAAGAAGGATGTAGAGCTGCTGGAAGGAGTACAGAGAAGGGTAACAAGATTAGTGAATGGAACAAAATGTTGCTCTTATGAAGAAAGGCTTAAATTTTGCAAATTAGTGTCTGGAGACTAGGCACCGGCGAGGTGATCTGATAGAGGTGTATAAAGCCTTGAATGGTTTGAGCATGCTCATTTTTTTTTTTTTTTTTTTATTATGAAAACCTCAAACACGAAAGTTATCAAAACCTATAGCACTTAGTACCGTGCATGGGTTGAAGGATATGGGGGGAGGTGGATACCTTAAACTTTGCTCTAGAGACTAAACCTGGGTTTCACCTCTTCAAGCCTCCAATAAGCAAAGTGGTGGTATTTCACCGGTTGATGAAAGTCATCTACCACATTGCTGATGGGTTTCTTCCTCTTGCTCAGAATAATCACCTGAGAGGACATAAATTCAAATTGAGGAAAGACAGATGTAGAGTAGATGTGCGGAAATTTGCCTTCTGCCAGCAGGTAGTTCGTCGGTGGAACAGACTTCCATACCTTGTTGTGGAAGTTGATAGCCTAAATAAATTTAAGGCTCAGCTGGACAGGTATTTCGAACGAACAAATGGTTGAAGTGGAAGTTTTTTTTTTTTTTTGGCTGATGCTGCATAAGCTTGCTTTCTTGCATCATATGCCTCTACTAATGCTAATGTAAACTCTAGAAGGAAAGGGATGAATGAGATTGGCCCACTGGATATTGATTGTTCAACAGTTGAGGATCCTGCTCAGGTGGCTAACAAACTGAATGAATATTTTGCATCCACATTCACACATGAGGAGTTATTCAGGGAGGGGAATGCTAGAGGTGAAGTAAAACTCTGGCAGTGAGCTAGATGATTTTGTAATAACTGAGAGGAAAGTGGAGGAGAAATTGTTGAGATAAACATAAAAAAGGCACCCGGGGTGGATAGGATCTATCCAGTTATATTAAAGGTAGCAGGAAAGAAAGCAAGCAAACCCTTAGCCATAATTATGAGAGCTTCTTTGGACTCAGGAGAGGTACCCCTAGACTGGAGATATGCAAATATGACCCCAATTCACAAAGGAGGATCAAAGGCTGACACAAGTAATTATAGAGCTGTGAGTTTAATTTCTGTTTCAGGAAAATTAATGGAGGCACTGGTTAAAGAAGCACTGCAGGATCATCTAGACAAGATTTCAGTATAGCTCGGACACAGAATGGTTTTGTTAAGGGAAAGTCTTGCCTGACCAATTTGATTGGATACTATGATGCAGTCACAAAAGAACTGGATGCAGGAAATAACTTTGATATTATATACTTGGATCTTAGAAAGGCTTTTGATACTGTTGCACATGGAAGACTGCTGCACAAATTTGAGCAGTGTGGCATTGGAGGCAAATTGCTGCTTGAGGTGGTTGAGAGGGAGAAGACAGAGAGTGGTAATCAATGGACACTGCTCATCGTGGACTAATGTTATTAGTGGAGTCCCTCGGGGTTCAGTGTTGGGTTCATTGTTGTTTTCTGTATTTATAAATGATATTGATGATGGTATATCAAGCTTAATGTCCAAGTTTGCAGACGATACAAAGGTTGGCAGGGTTGTTAAGGACACTACTGATGCTATGCTGCTGCAACAAGATCTGGAAGGGTTGAGCAGATGGGCTGAGAGATGGCAAATGAAGTTTAACATTGATAAATGTAAAGTACTACATATGGGAAACAGTAACCCCAGAGCAACATATCAACTCTGTGGTACTACACCGACAGTCGTAGAGAATGAAAAGGACCTGGGGATAATTGTGCAGGCAGATATGAAGTTTTCCGACAGTGCAGATGGGCTGCAAGAGTAGTTCATGGTGTCTTGTGAATGATATACAGGAATTTTTCTAGCAAGGATAAGGAGGTAATTATTCTCTTGTATAAGGCAATGGTCATGCCACACCTTGATTTCAAGAAGGATGTAGAACTGCTGGAACGAGTACAATGAAGGGCAACAAGATTAGTGAATGGAACAAAGGGTTGCTCATAAGAAGAAAGGGTAAAGTTTTGCAGATTACAGTGTCTGGAGACTAGGCACTGGCGAGGTGATCTGATAGAGGTGTATAAAACCTTGAATAGTTTGGGTATATGCTCAATGCCGATGGGATTCTTTCTCAGAATAATTACCTGAGAGGGCATAAATGCAAATTGAGGAAAGATAGATGTGTGTAAATTTGCATTTATCCAGCGGATAGTTGGTTGGTGGAAGAGACTTCCATCCCTTGTTGTGGAAGTTGATTGCGTAAATAAATTTAAGACTCAGTTGGACAGGTATTTCGAACAAACGGAGGGGTGAAATGGGAGTGGTTTTTTTTTTTTTTTTTTTGAGTGATGCTGCATAAGCTTTCTTTCTTGCATCATATACCTTTGCTGATGCTAATACAAAAGGGATGGTTGAATGAGAGAAGACTGTGTTTATCAGTGGACATTGCTCTTCGTGAACTAATGTTATTAGCAGAGTTTTTCCAGGCTCAGTGCTCAGCTCGTTTTCTGTATTTATTAATGTTATTGATGAAGGTATATCAAGCTTAATGTTTAGGTTTGCAGATAATACAAAGGTTGCAGAATGGTTAATGATACTAATGAAGGTATTCTGCTGCTACAAGATGTAGAAAAGTTTGGCAGATGGGCTGAGAAATGACAATTGAAGTTTAAATATTGACAAATGCAAGATACTACATATGGGTAGCAGTAAATCAAGAGTAATGTAATAACTGTGTTATATTTCACTCTGGTAGTGGAAAATAAAAAGGTTTGGGTAAGTGTGAGACTGCGCAATCAACCTTTGGGTAAAGGTTGATTGTGCAGTCTCATATGAAGGTTTCTGAGTAATGCAGACAGATTGCCAGCACAGCTCATGGAGTTTTGTCAATGATATGTACGAATTTTACTAGCAAGAATAAAGAGGTAATTATCCCATTGTATAAGGCAGCGGTCAGGCTACATCTTGATTACTGCATACAGGTCTGGTGGCTTCATTTTAGGAAGGATGTAGAACTGCTGGAACATGCACAGAGAAAGGCAACAAGAGTAGTGAGCGGTAAGAAAGAGGTGCTCTTACCAAGAAAGGCTTAGGCTTCAGTTATGCAAATTGCAGCATCTGGAAACTAGGTACCTGTGAGGTTATCTGAGTTGAAGTTTTTAAGGCATTGAATGGCTCAAGTAAACTCCATTCTTCCTCTTTCTTAGACACAGCCCAAGGGGGCATGAATTGAAATTGAGGAAGGATAGTTGAAGAACAGATGTGTTGAAGGCTGCCTTCTGTCAACAGGTGGTGATTGATGGAACAAGTTTCTATCTGTTGTGTAAATGGGTAGTATGAATAAATGCAAGGAAGAACTAGACAAACTATTGGATGGGAGGATGGCTAGGTGAAATGGATTTTTTTTTTTTTTTTTTGGTGATGTTATATAAACTTGCTTTGTTGCATCATTTGCCACTATTAATACTGATACTAAATGGTATACAGCAAACTGCTGTTACAATGACTCATTGTAGCACATTGACCAGGGGATAAAAACATAATATGTGGATATATAATTACTGAAGGAACATATAATATTTCTGTTTTATTGTGAGCCCTCCCTCATATTAATCATATATATATATATATATATATATATATGAATGACAGAATTTTATGTTTTATGATTTTTTTTTAAATATATATAGGAACTTACATAAGAAAAGATCTTAACATGCCTGCTTCAGTTCCAAAACGGGCAGGAGGTCCTCAAGACTTTCTCAAAGATAGTCCATTAACAAATATTGGTTTATATCAAGCTACTCTTACAGGTAGGAAGCTGCATATTGCCTGCCTTTTGAACAAATATTACATTATATATAATTTACCTAGTTTAATGATTTGTTCTGTTTACTTCCATAATTTTCGTAACAAGTAATTTTGAAATATATCCATTTTCATATTTATTTCTGTTTAGTTTCATCATTGGCATCACTTAAATTTCTAATGACACACTCAAGATTCAGAAATTTGAAGTCTCTTTTTAACTGAAGCCAAGAACATTTCTTTCAGAATAATAATTGTTGGAAGAAGAATTTCTTACTGTCTTATGTAGCATGTTCTTGCCAGGCATTACATATACAAAGTGCAGGAATTTTTTTTAAAAAAATTTGTGAATTCTGGCAGGAGGTTCATTTCTTATTATTTTTTTGTCTATTGTATTAGATGGTCCCAATCAACGTTTGGCAATGCCTCTGTGTATTTACAAAATCCTACAGATTAAAGCCAGTATAAAAAAGATAGCTTCTGATCAGGAATGTATTATCCGTAGCTTAGAGTCCAAGTAAAGATGCATTTGTTGTTATTGTCATCATTAGATGAGATGAATCATTATGTACAGCTTAACATAATTTTTTTCCCAGAATTTCTATGGATCATTAGTAAGTTGTGCTACTTAATGAAATTGATTTATATGTGCTATGTTCTGTTTTGAATAGGGTAGCAATTGAACTTTGAGATTTTTATTGAATCTGCTTAATCTGTAACAACTAGGTTCATCTGGGTTATCAAGAAAGCCATAATTATTGAAAAAAAAAAAAAAAAAAAATCTGGCTGTCATAAAACATCACCCCCCTCAGTAGCAAAGTGAGGGACACACTAAAAATAAGTAATGTCCACTTTCTTTTAGTAGAATTTCAGATAATATCACAGCATTCTAGACAACATTCGGAATCTCCTTGTCCAGTATAATTCGTTTGTCATTTGCCTACAAATTAACACGTGCTTACAGGTTACTCATTTAATACCGTCTGTCAATGCATTTCTCAGCCACTGTCATATATAAGATAGATTGCATGTCTAATGATCTAGCCAATTCACCTCATGGAAAATTTACCATTTTAATCAATTCTCCATACCAATGCTATCAACAAATCTGGAAGGCTATAGCTCTTCACATATTTCTATAGCTTACGCTTACTATTGTCTTTGTATTTATCCCCTAATCAAAGATATCTTTCAGAATATCTTGAAAATCTAGTTTCCCATCTCCCTCCTTTCTGTGTTATGGAATATTTTAACAGAGGTCACCCCTTGTGGGGTGATCAGACACTTGACAAACAGGAAAAATTTATTGACAGACTGAATCTGACACCACTAAATACTGGATCACATACATTTATTTTCCTGTGGTTCTAGTTCAGCCATCAATTTGTTAATCATCTCTCTCTTTCTGCTATGTGACTGGTTGGTTCATAGCGATCTGCTGAATAGTGACTGCTGCCCAATAGTCTGCCAAATAAATGCAAATTTAGCATGCTTTCCTAGTCATACCATCAGAACTTTGTGCAAATGTTAATTGGAAAAAATATAAGCAGCTATTACACTAAACAAATCATTGTGCATCTATTAGAGGCAATATTGCAATATTAATTAGAGGCATAACAAAGCAAATACTGCAACCTTCTGAACAAACTATCCTGAGTTTACAAGTTTAACTCCATATACAAAAGCCTTGGTTGAATAGCTAATGTACCGAAGTAAAGTTAGAAAAATAGTCTGAAATAACTTTTGTGGATACTTTACTGTTGCAAATCTAGTGCATTTTAAAAGAGCCACAGCTAATGCCAGTCACATTCAGCAGCAAGTGAAAAAGAATCGTGGACATGATTCTTTTTCACAAGTAATGACACAAGTAATTATAGACCTGATAATTATAGACTTGTGTCAAGATAACACAAGTAATTATAACCCTGTGAGTTTAATTTCTGTTCCAGGAAAATTAATGGCGGCACTGGTTAAAGAAGCACTGCAGGATCATCTAGACAAGACTTCATTTATATCTCAGACACAGCATGGTTTTGTTAAGGGAAAGTCTTGCCTGACCCATTTGATTGGATACTATGATGCAGTCACAAAAGAACTGGATGCAGGGAATAACTTTGATATTATATATTTGGATCTTAGAAAAGCTTTTGATATTATTGCACATGGAAGACTACTGCACAAATTGGAGGCAAATTGCTGCTATGGATAAAGGGATGGTTGAGGGGGAGAAGACAGAGAGTGGTAATCAATGGACACTGCTCATCGTGGACTAATGTTATTAGTGGAGTCCCTCAGGGTTAAGTGTTGGGTCCATTGTTGTTTTCTGTATTTATAAATGATATTGATGATGGTATATCAAGCTTAATGTCCAAGTTTGCAGACAATACAAAGGTCGGCAGGGTTGTTAATGACAGTATGCTGCTGCAGCAGGATCTGGAATTTTTGAGCAGATGGGCTGAGAGGTGGCAAATGAATTTTAACATTGACAAATGTAAAGTACTACATATGGGAAACAGTAACCCCAGAGCAATGTATCAACTCTGTGGTACTACACTGACAGTGGTAGAGAATGAAAAGAACCTGGGGGTAATTGTGCAGACAGATATGAAGTTTTCTGAGCAGTGCAGACGGGCTTCAAGAGTAGCTCATGGTGTCTTGTCAGTGATATACAGGAATTTTTCTAGCAGGGATAAGGAGGGATTATTCCCTTGTATAAGGCAATGGTCAGGCCACACCATGAGTACTGTATACAGGTCTGGAGGCCTAATTTCAAGAAGGATGTAGAGCTGCTGGAACAAGTACAGAGAAGGGCAACAAGATTAGTGAATGGAACAAAGGGTTGCTCTTACGAAGAAAGGCTTAAGTTTTGCAAATTACAGTGTCTGGAGACTAGGCACCGGCTAGGTGATCTGATATAGCTGTATAAAGCTTTGAATGGTTTGAGCATGCTCAATTCTGATGGGATTCTTCCTCTTTCTCAGAATAATCACCTGAGAGAACATAAATTCAAATTTAGAAAATACAAATGTAAGATAGATGTGTGGAAATTTGCCTTTAGCCAGCGTGTAGTTGGTTTGTGGAACAGACTTCCATCCCTTGTTGTGGAAGTTCGATAGCCTAAATAAATTTAAGGCTCAGCTGGACAGGTATTTTGAACGAACGGAGGAGTGAAATGGGAATGGGTTTTTTGTGTTTTTTTTGGCTGATGCTGCATAAGCTTGCTTTCTTACATTATATGCCTCTACTAATGCTAATGATTTATCTCTGCAGCTACTAGATCCACTAATATGGAATGAAATCAGTATAATGCATGATACACTAATGAACCAAAACATTGTGACCAGCTACCTGATAAGCATGTTGTGCTGCCTTTCATCATGATAACTGCTTGCAACTGTCATGACATCAACTCAATGGAAGGTGTCCTCAGGTATCGTGTCCCAGAGTTGGCAACAGACAAACTCTTGGATAAAGACTGGTGAATGCGGAATTCACAAATGTTCAATAGGATTGATGATGGGGGAATTTGGTAGCCATGGGGAGCACACAGAATACTTGAACATGATTTTTGAATCATCTGTGCACTATGTGGGTCTTGTGACATGGGGCCATGAATACCTCCCCTAACCTATGATACCACTGCCAAATATGCACTGTCCAGTGGCATGAATGATCTGGGACCTTGATTCACTATACCAGCTGTTTTTCCATCAATGCTAATATGGGCATGGGAACAGGCCACTGTACTGTGTGCTTGTGAAATGCTTTTCTGTGCTCCCTGGTTGTAGTCTACTATTAATTGAGGGATCGTGAACCATCTGTTGTCCCGAACATCACATGGAATTCACCTTAACTGTCAATCAGTGCTGGTCTCCCTGTCCTGGCACATTGGGTGTCTCTCTTCAAATAATTCCTGCCACACCTTTACTATAGCAGCCCTTAAACAGCCGCAGTGCCCTCAGTTGTGAGATGCTGGACCTTGCATTCCTAATTCCGCAAATCATCTGTTCAAACTCCATCAGGTCCTTCCCTTCCCCATTGTATGGGTTTTGTACTTACCAAACTGGCAGGCACTACCAGTGCTTGTGAGTTTTGTCACTGACAGTCACCTAGTAGTGATGTCACACTATTGGTTGGTGACATTATTCCTAAGTGCTGTGGGATGTATTCACTCATGGAGACAGGGTTGCTTTATGAATGTAAATATTCTACACCCTATTTGTCCTTACTGGATGTGAATAAACAAAGTTTCACTCCCTAAAGACAGCTAGAACTTTATCAGTGTCCTTTACTCAAACTCCTTAAGCTCGTATGCACCAAGGTTTACAGAAATTCAAATCTTATAATGAAAAGTGGACTGCTGTATAGGCAAAACCCTAAATTACTACCAAGCTCTATCAAGCATTTCTCAATGTTGAAAAAAAAAAAGCATAGTTAAGTGTTCTTTTCTGATGAAAGAATTGCAAATTTGGGCTTATTTTTGAATCATTAGATCTAGGTAGGTTTGACTGCATGAATGACATACTGATAGGTTGATATGATTATATTTGTTTAATAACCAGGCAAAGGTTAGATGAGCATTAACTATTTTTTCCATGTTTTGCCCATACAGCTGCCAAGAGCAACTTGCTGGTAGTGCATGAATTAATTGGATCTTTGCCTCGTTTTAATAACGACATGGGTATGGCATCAGTTATACAGGAAGGCATTTTCTGTGAAAATCAAGTTGTATAGTAGGAGTTTATTCACAATAACTGAATTTGCTTGAGACAGTTCAAAACATACTGTTACTGGACCTGGTGTGGTGAAAAGACAGTTTGTATTGCTATTTTCCTAGGGGAAATTGATTGTTTGATTGAACTCTTGAACTAACTTAAAAAATTAACTTTCCTTGGATATATCAAACAACTTAGAACAATAAACTATTTAAAAAAATATAAATAATAAACATCCAGAGAAAGTAATGTTACCACATCATCACTCCATATGCTGATTGCCATACTCAAAATAAATTTTTTATGGATATAGCCAAAATGCTTGTGAGAATGACCAAATCACCATGTCTTAAAAATAAAATACAGCTCCAAAGTTTATAATATTGACACTGAGTGTTAAAACATTCAATAAACATGTGTTTTTTTTTGTGTGTGTTCTCAAATGAATTATTAAAATGTTTTCTAAATATAATTTCTTAAATTCTAAATGTGCTAACTTAAAGTATCGGGAAAGTTTTTTTTATGTAAACCCCAAACACAAGAGGTATTAGAACCTATAGTACTTACTACCATGCATGGGTTGAAGGTTGAGAAGGTGAAAGAAGATATTTATTGACATTAGACTTGAGTTTCAGTAGGTTCCTTCCCAGATGTTGGAACAAATTCCATGGTGGAGCAGATTTGAACAGAGTGAACAGCTGTTTGAAAGAAAAGTAATGCTGAGAATGAAAGAGAAAACCCAGTTTTTTAGATGCAGAGGAATTGAGAACTAGAAGATGGAATGCAATGTGCTATCATCAGCAAAACTATGGATAGGATTTCTGGTCAATGGAAGGTCATTAATATACAAGAGGAAAAGAGTAGGAGAAAGAGCTGAATCTTGAAGAATACCAACATTAATGAAGAAGTTGGAAGACGAGAGAGCCAGACCCTCGTGGGTAGCACAGTTGATAGGATCACTGTCCTCCCCTTACCGAGTGGAAAAGACCCGAGTTTGAATCCCATCAGTGACAGGAGGAATTTTTTCTTCCAGCCAAACACAAAATCGACCTCAGAACACATGCAATTTACAGACAATATATATGGAGCAACATGGCCTTAGTCACTGATGCTCCTAAAATCTAATAACAACAACAGAGAGCCATGTACCATCACCCGCAGTGAAGGGTCAGAGAGAAAACTGGATACCCACTTACAAAAAACATTAACCAAACCATAAGATGGAAGCTAATTTAGATGACATTTTTTCCAAACACGACCAAAAGCCTTTGAAATGCCAAGAGCAACTGCTTGAATTTCACCAAACTTTTTCATTGAATTTTTTATAGATGGCTAACACAAGCCAGAATATCACCAGTGGATCGATACTGACAGAATCCATATTATCACTCTTAGATCAGATGGAAGGTTTCTAGATAGTTTGAGTTGGTAGTTAATTGATTTTGCCATTAGTTTAGAAAGAGTAGAAGTAAATGCAATGGGACGATAATATAATGGATGGGAGAAATTTGTCACCCTTTTTAGGAACTTGCTGGATATGAGCAAATTTTTAAACAGAAGGAAAAACACATTTGGAATAAAATAGTGAAAAAAGGCAACATACACAACAGGCATAAGAAGAGAGTTCGGTTTTTAAAGAACTAGTAGAGAAATACCATCACCACCTAGAGCTTTCTTAGATTTAAGGTTGATTCAAAATCCCCCTGACATCCTTTTGTTGGAAGATCAAAGGAGGCATTGAATGGGGTGTACTGGGAATGGTTGCAGATGATTTACCAAGATCATCAATACATGAGTTGGAAGAAAAATAGGATGCTCACAGGTCAGCTCTATCTTTGGTTGAAATGGCAATAGAACCATTTAGTTTTGAGAGGTGGGAACAGAGATGGGCAAAAGTTGGGGCCAGTAGCTTTAGCAAGAGACCAGAATGTTCGCCTACCATTTAAACAAGAAGCAAGTTTTCTACTCTTAGCCTGTTCGAAATGTAGTTTGAACTGATTAATAACTGCCTTACAATAGTTGCTAGTTTGGCGTTGGTGGAAAATGAACCTGGAGATTTGGATGCAAGCCAATTACGATATGCAACATTCTTCACTTGAACAGACTTAGCACATTTATTGTAAAACCAAGGTTTAGATAAAGGACAAGGTTTTAAGGTGGAGTGTTGAATAAAGGATTCGCCATTCCTAGAAGAATAATTTTACTGACGCGGTCTGAACAAACATTGACATCAGAAGAGTTGAAACCAAGGCCCTGTTGAAACAAGGCCTTGGTTGAAGTAATCCGACCAAGGAAAAGAAATCTCACAGATCATCCCATTTTGCATTCTTGTAATGCCAAACAACAGAAAGTTGATAATGGCCATGAGAGAAACATCACTGCTAACCAGTTTTGTGAAGGTTTCTAGCATAGACACTACTCCACTCTTAAGTTTATATATATACTCTTAAGTGTATATATTGTCCATTACTTAGTAGCATTTCCATTGGGATTCTGATTATTCTTCTTGAATTCTGAGTGTAAGCTCAGCAGTAGTGTGTGAGAAATCACTGTTGACCATGCTTTTCAAATAGCCCACCCAAATGAAAAAGAAATTGCATGTCATCAATTCTGACAATCTTGCTAATCCCCAT
This sequence comes from Mastigoproctus giganteus, assembly GCF_048544385.1. Lineage (NCBI taxonomy): Eukaryota > Metazoa > Arthropoda > Arachnida > Uropygi > Thelyphonidae > Mastigoproctus > Mastigoproctus giganteus. Next base: position 118,339,248 of record NC_143580.1, on the reverse strand, counting down.
TCCTGGATTCCCTTCTCAGGATCTGTCTAACAACATCTGTCAATATTATTGCGATATGAGAAGTCACTCCATCTTTCTGAAACTGTGTGTTGCCATTATCTTGAGGAAATTATTAATTCTATCATCAAAAATATATCAATCATGGGGGGGGGGGAGATTCTGACAAATACTAAAAATATTTACTATTAACAAGTTCACTGCATCTGATGCATATAAGTGTCAAACTGTACTAAGTTCTGTGCCATAACACGTATAGGTGGTCATTCTTAATCAGTCAGTATACAAGTGGTGTAAAAGTAAAGGAATATGAAAGTAACTGTTTGATGTTTGCACACTGATTAAACTCTGTTCTATTAGCAGCAATGCTTATCTTTGTTTATAGCTTGGTACACATTTTTATTTTTTTATTGCTTGTGTTGAGGATACTTTATGTACCTGGAATAAAGTTTTGATAAAATTTTTAATTTTTTTCTGATATAAAACTCAGCCTAAAAAGGAAGTGTTCACTTTTAGCTATGAATTCCAGACTTTTACTTTTCAACTGTTATTTATGAATTTTCAGAAAGTTGTTATTTCTCAACATTCTAAAAATTGAATGAGTTCTCTCAAATGTAGGTAGTGGTGAACATGTTAACAAATCTGGGAAGATATAAATGTTTCATCTGTCAAAAACAGATTATTAATAAAATCTTCGTTCTCATTCAGAAGAGTCAGGATTTGAAAACAAAAATTTGAGCAATTAATATAAGCATGATAGAATCAACATGTACTGCCTGTATTTTGTATAGGTGTAAATTTAAGTCTTTATGTAGACTGCATCAAACTCCTATCTGGAATGTTTATATTTATTAATGAAACTGCATGATGACATGCAAAATGCTGTGGACTGAATTAAAGTGTGATCCCAACAGCTACAATGTTTTCTGGCTCATACACACATCCATGCACGGCACCTCCGTAACCAGGTGGGCAGGAGCAGTAGTGCATAGCACACTCTTCTTGATTAGACCTGGGTTCGAGCCCATGACCACCAAATACAGAGGATGCGGAAAGGTCAGGGAATGACCACCGCATATCCCTCGAGCAATATGGCCTTAGTTGCTAATGCTCCAAATAACAACAACATCCATGCACGCGCGTGCACACACACACACACACACACACACACACACACATTTCTTTCTTTATGTGGAGGCTTTCTCCCCAACTTCTTAAAATGTTTGTTTACAGGATTATTACAGATATTGGATTATTGAAGTTGATACTGAAATGGCAGCAAAATAAACAAATTGGCAGCACAGCACGTGTAGCTGAATTACCACTATCCTAGTATTGCATATGGGAAAACTTTATTTTTCCACTAACTTGTGTGTAGTTCCACACATTTGTACTAGGGAATGCAAATTTACTAGGTTCTCTCACTACTGGTAATTTGGTGATTGTATTTAAATTTACCGGATTGTCGGGAATTTACAAAATGCAAAACATTTTACAATAAAACTAAATTATTGAAAGAGCAAATGAGTAATTATTTATTTTTGAAAGTTATACATAGCAATGTGGAAAAAGCATTAAATGAGAATTTCCAAAATACAAACTTACAGATACAGTCAGTCCTCGTATAGCACGATAGTTGTGTTCCTAGAAACCCTCGTGCAATGCAGAATCGTGCAATATAAACAACAGGCCCTATGGGAAAAATAGGTTTAGGTGCCGACCACCCAAGATTGAACACACATTTGTAACCAAAACATTACCAAACGCAATAAATAATCGTAATAAAATACTTACGTATTTTATTACGATTTATAACTTGTTTTTTGTTTGATTTTCTATCCAAACAGATGACAGCCGTTCCATCTCTTCCAATTCTTTGTGTCTTAATCTAATTGATTTTAATTGCAGTTTGAGTTGTTCCTGCTATGAAAGTTGTTTTTATTTTCTCTGCATTCTTTGTAATTCTCGGCGTTGCCTCATTTAGGTCGGTAACACGTGCAATATCACATAGTCTCTCATTTCGCTCAAAGCGTTTCACAATTTCATATTTTTTCTCTATCGACAGTGGCGGACTGGCCATAAGCCTTACCAGGGAAACCCCGGTGGGCCGGAGGCCGGTGTGATTTTGGCCATAAACCATAGTATGAGGCCACTATAAATTTCCCCAGGTAAGAATTTTTGACCCAGTCCGCCTCTGTTTATCGATATTGCTTTTCTTTTTCCCTCTGAATCTGCAGTGTCTTCACCAGGACGCTTCCTTTTCACACCTTTTAATTTTACTAATTTTTAGGGAATAAAGCACAATTACAAAACGAGGAGGCACGCTTGATACACATAAACAAAGCTGTGCGCGTGTAGCAACTGAATAAACAACACCATAAAGGCAGAGATACACTATTAACACCTCACATTTTACTAAAGCACATTTCTAGGGGTTACTACCATAAAACAATAAACAATTTCCAGTTGCGTTTCTGCTAGTGGAATCTGTTATAAACTGGTAGTAAATTCGATCTAATTGCATTTGCGATAATACCGATAGCTGGAATTGCGTTGGTTTTTACGTTATTATGGTGAAATGTGTTTCCCCTTCACTGATATAAAAAACATAAATACGTTTTCAGAATCTTCTCTTCATTCCTATCGTGTTGTGTTCGGTTGGGGTGATTCTGCATTCGACTGCCATTTCTTGTAAACACAAAGGCGAATCGTGCACAAGTGAATTCGGTTCATGTTATATAAGATATCGTTTCCCTATTTATAAATCGTGTATGATCGAATTCATGTTGTGTAAACACATGTTATACGAGGACTGACTGTACAGAGAATGAGCAAACATTTATTTTTTAGAAGTTATACATAGAAATGTCTAAGCAGCATTATATGAAAATTATGGCAAAATATCACAACTAAATTTAATAAATACTTAGATTTAATTACTCATTTTTTATTATTAAGAAAATAGCCTCTCAAAAAGCATAGTGTATTAAAACCCATAGTTCATCCAACGTGAATTCTGTTGTTATATCTGCAACGTACAAAGTGTCATGTTTTCAGAACACAATGATTCTACTGCTACCTTTATAGGCTGTAATGTCAATATTATGTTTGAGAGCAGCACAAGTTCATTTTCAGTAAAGGTCACATCTGAATTAATGTCAATGAGACTCTTTCTAACAGAATTTTTTACTTTTGAAAAACGCTCCGTGTTTTAGGGTCCAATATCAGAGACAATTCCTTACCCAATTCCTCTGTTGTAATATGCTTCTGAAGAATGTAATTTTTTAGGGGTGACTTGCAAAACATTTTGACAACATTTCATATTTTTGTTATTAAAAAATTGAAATGTTCATCTTGTAAAACATTTGTATCATAATCACCATCAATAAAATGTTCTTGTGTCACTTCTAAGCCATTGAACTCATTCGCAAAAACTTCCGAATCTACATCCTCATTATCAGGCTCAGAATCTATTTGTTCCTCCCTTTCTTGAGACTCACTTTTGTTGTAAAGTATTTTTACTACTGCCAACTGAATTCCATGAGCCATACACAATTGGTTGTTCACATTAATAATTTTTGCAACTTTCTTCATTAATGCAGTCCCATCAGTTATTACAGAAACAATATTGTTGAAATTAACATTAAATTCATTTAATTTTATTTCTAACGATTCAACACAGTTTTCGGCACACAGAGATCCATATATGCGAATCAAACTGAGATTCCAAAATTTATCACTTGCATGCAGAATAACATTCCATATAGCGACGGTTTTTTAGCGATGTCCATTCGTCACTTGTTACACTGAATGATTCTCCACGAAGTTTGCTTTCTGATATTTCTTTTACTACCTCTTCGTGAATTTTTTGTGCATATTCTTTGACAACCTTTTTAATTGAATTTGGTGAATTTGGAATATTTATGTAACCACATACAGACAAGTCTTTTCAAATCTTCGGATGTACAAAATTTTGAGAATGGAAATCCATCTAGTGCAGTCATACGAGATATTACAGTCGGAAGAGTCATCATGCATTTTCTTGAAACCAGTAGTCATTTTTTTGATGAGATTCAATGGATGCAGTTGTACTAGCGTTACCTTCAATTGTTTCTTCTGCTTTTCATTTCAATAAATTGATATTATGACGTTGCGATGTTGCTGGAGGTGATTATGCAGTCCACTAGTACTCCCACCTACTGCTCTGATAGTTTTGAGCACTTCATACAGACACCTGCATCTGTTCCTTGTGTCGATTGAAGTAATGCCATGACGAATTTTTATTCATCACTAAAAATAAAAATGTTTCTATTTTACTTATCAGTAAAACAGAAACTTGTCCTAATGCAACTTTACTTAGAGTTGCATTAGGACAAGTAGAGTTGCATTAGAAACAGCTGCATTCACGCGAAGCGCGCTTGCACCATTGTTGCTTCCGGGAATAACTTTGATAAGCTTATTGTTACTTGTGTTGGGTAATGTGCAATCTAGTCTCCCTCAGAAATAACAGAGTATAGGAAACATATTTTTGGTATACGAAGTCTTTCAATTACTCATTTGGATGTAACGCTGAAAATTTTGTACCAAAATATCTGTAAAAAGTAAAGAATTACTGGTAATTTTATCATGGCGTGTTTTCCAACTTTTACCAGTAAACCGGTAATGCAATCCCTAGTTGGTACATTAATCTGGTATTACTGCTAACCATATGAAATACCTTGCATTTGCCAATGTTAAACTTCAATTGCACATTTCTCAGCCCATCTGCCTAATTTTTCTAGATCTTGTTGTAGTAGCATACCTTGATTACTGTCATTAGCCAACCTGCCAGTGTTCATATTATCTACAAACTTAGACATTAAGCCTGATATATCTTCATCAATATCATTAATAAATGTGGAAAACAAAAGTAGGGCAGTTGTTGGAGCCGTGAGTTAAGTTCGGTGCCCAATAGTGATATCATGGGGTTGGCCCACTGCTGTTCTGACAGTGGGGAAGATGTTTAATAATTTTATAAATATTATATCATTGTTATAAATTAATTGTTAATGTGTTAGACTAGGAGAGTTGGTCGAAAGAAGCCATCCTACAGCAAAAAATAAAAAAATAAAAGTAACCCCTGTTGTATCTCATAAAATAATAGAATTTAGGAAAAATTGAGCATGTAATTTGTGGCAAGCAACAGGTGGTTTAATAGGTTCAAGCATTGCACTGATTTCCACAGCATTAAAGTATACGGCGAAATCGCCAGTGCAGATTCTGCAGCTGCAGAGAAATTTTGTGATGTGTTGGAAAAAATTATTGATGAAGGCGGCTATTCAACGAAGTAAATTTTTAACGTTGACAAGACTGCTCTGTATTGGAAAAAAATGCCGGATTGAACATACACTGATGAGCCAAAACATTATGACCAGCAAGTCATTTTGCAAATCGAAGCAACTGCAGGTGAACTGCGGCATGTGTGCGGGTCGGGACATGGTATAAAATATACCTAATGCTGAGATCCATTAATCAGTGTTACTCTTGTTCTTCAGATGGGAAAGGCAGCAGACTTAAGCAAGTTTGACAAAGGCCAAATTGTAATGGCCAGACAACTGGGTCAGAGATTATCCAAAACGGCATGGCTGGTGGGATGCACATGGTCAGCTGTGGTTAGTACCTACCGAAAATTGTCCAAGGAGGGAAAACCCACGAACCGCTGGCGAGGTGTTGGATGACCATGACTCATCGCTGCTCGAAGTGAGCGAAGGCTCTCTCCAATGGTACATGGTACATGGCAACAGAAGGGCCACTGTGGCACAACTTGCATGTAATTGGAATGCTGGTGACGAGAGTAATGTGTTACAACACACACACACAGTACATCAAACCCTTCTAAAAATGGGGCTGCCTAGCGCAGGCTGCTCCGAATGCCCATGCTAACCATGGTTCACCAGCGACAGCACCTACAATGGGCATGCGGGCATCGAAACTGGACCTTGAGTATTGAAAGAAGATTGTCTGGTCCGATAAATCACGTTTCCTGTTGCACCATGTGGAAGGCCGAGTATGTGTGCGTCGTTTACCTGGAGAAGTGATACCGCCTGGATGCATCATGGGACAAAAACGAGCCGATGGCGATGGTGTCATGCTTTGGACGATGTTCTGCTGGGATACCCTGAGTCCAGTCATCCATGTGCCAGGCACTCTGATGTCTAACACCTACCTAAACATCGTTGCTGAGGTACTCCCTTTCATGGCAAAGAGGATCTTCCCCTCTGGCAGTGCAGTCTTTCAGCAGGATAATGCGCCATGCCACACCATCCGGATTGTTCTTGGCTGGTTTGTGGAATGCAAGGAAGACTTCCAGATATTGCCCTGGCCTCCATATTCCCCAGGCATCAATGCCATCGAGCATCTGTGGTTTGGTTTTGTAACAGCAACTCCAATCTGCGGCATCTCAGCCACGGACTTTACAGGAGTTAGAGGATCTGCTGGTTACGTGTTGGTACTAGATACCACAAGACATAGAAATCTTGTAGCGTCCATGCCTTGCCAGGTACAAGTTGTTTTGGTGGAGGACCAACATCATATTAAATAGGTGGTCATAATGTTTTGGCTCATCGGCGTACATTGCCAAAGAGTAAATACATTACCAGGTTTCAAAGCATCAAAAGATAGGGCCACGCTCTTGCTTGGGGCTAATGCAGGGGGAGATTACTGGTTTAAACCACTGCTTTTGTACCATTCTGTAAATCCTCGTGCATCAATAAAGCCACCCTACTCGTGCATTTCTGAACGAACCAAAGAGCATGGATAACATCTCTCTTTGAGGATTGGTTTAAATGCTGCTTCAATCCTGAGGATGAAAAATATTGTAAAGACAACGATGTTCCTTTCAAGATTTTGCTTCTATTAGATAATGCTCCCGGAAATCCTATACATCTAGATGATTGCAATTCGAACGCAAAAGTCATATTTCTACCTCCAAACACGACTCATCCAACTATGGATCAGGATGTTATTTAGAATTTAAAAGCGTACTATTTACTCACAACATTTGCTCAGGTGTTGTCTGCAATAGACAATGAGAAAAATTTTATGTTAAGAGACTTTTGGAAATCTTACAATATTTACCACGGCATCTTAAACATTAATAAGGCCTGGGCAGAAATTACTAAATGTTGTTTAAATGGCGCATGGAAGAAAATATGCCCATGGCATGTAAAAGGCTTCGAAGGGTTTGAAAAAGATGAATCATAAAGAGGTTACAGATAAGATTGTAAAGGTTGCAGAGCTACTTCAGTTGGAGGTTGTTGCCAAAGACGTGGAGGCATTAATAGAGGAAGAAGAAAAGGAATTATCTAACGAAGAACTTATTGACTTGCAGGCAGCGATAGTGAAAGAAAAAAATGCCGACGAAGCTCAAGATGAACCAAATGAAGAGCCAAGACGCTTCATCATCAGAGAGATGGCAATGCCATTTCGTGAAATTGCATCGGCAATGGCGAGGTTTCAGAAAATGGATCCTGATAGCAAATGATTCTTAAAAGTTAACAGAGGTGTGAATGATATACTTGCTTGCTACTAAGAAATCTACGATGAAAAGAAAAAAGCCACCGTCCAGTCATCCATTAATATGTTCTTTCGTAAGGTTGAGTGGCCAAACCCTTCTAAATCTCCACAGTCCTCAACCTCTGCAGTGGTGTACTTATCAATTGAAGACGTCAATTCTGGCAATGATGCTTGAGAGGTAAAACTTACTGATGTTATGCCTGTCTCCTATCTTTTTTTGTAATTTTATAATTTTGAAATTTTTTAAATTGCACTCTTTTGTAATTTTTCTTGCGCATGAGATAAAAAATTGAATAAATACAATAAATAGTTCTGTTCACATGTTCGTCAAACATTTCTTTTTTGATTCAATCAATTCAGCAAGCTCAGTTGCAAATGCTGCACAAGCATGGGGGAAATTCCAACTTATGTAACGTTCCGTGGAACGCAACCCTTATGTAAGTCAGGGAGTTCCTGGAGTTAATTTTTGTCTGCATCATAGAATCCAGTCAGATTGGTTAGGCAAGACTGTCCCTTAACAAATCCCTGTTGTGACTTTAGTATAATTACATCTTTGTTTAGTAATGGTCCTGTATTACTTTAACCAGTGACTCCATTATTTTTCTGGAACAAGAAGTTAAGCTAACAGGTCTGTAATTACTCATGTCACAATTTATCTCCTTTTGTAATTGGGGTTACATTTGCATATCTCGTACTTCAGGTTATTGATTACTATGATTTTTGATTACTTACTTTTTTTTAAGTTTAAATTTTTAAGAGTAGTGATTACTTTTTGGTTCCACTACATTACAGTAAACACATGCAAAAAACAGAAAAACACCTCTTTCTTAGTGTTCCATGCCTATGATAGTCTTAGTGGTTACCTGAGGACCTTGCCAAACTTCCAGGGGTACCTCATCCAAAAAAAAAAAAAAAAAAAAAAAAGGTTGAGCGCCATTTGTAAAACCCTATACTAATAGGCCGCATTAACCCATTGCTGTATTTCAATAAAGAAGTGATCAGGTATTGAAAAGTTTGAGAAAAATAACACTACTCTGCATTATTCTTTATTGCCTGGTGACCATATTGTTCCTTTTGTGATAGAGACAGAGCTTGGGCCTAGGCCCTTTAAAAATTACTGTTTATCCATGAGTTGGTCTAAAGCAACTAATATCATTTTTTATCGAATAACATTACCAAAAAGGCGAATCCATTATTCATTAAAAATTCTGAGTAAAACTCTGTTTGGAATACAACCCTGCTTCTTTACCAAAACTGTGTTGTAGCCAGTAATAGGAGTTATATACATAATCTCCAAGGCAGAATGAGGAGAGGCAATCTCCAAGGCAGAATGAGGAGAGGCAATCTCCAAGGCAGAATGCGCTGGTCCCAAAGGAACTAGTTATTGTTGGTGACACTATTTTCGGGGAGACGGGGAATATACTATGTAAGAAGGATAGGTGGACCGGGGTATATCTGCCAGGGGAAAAAGTTGATGACGTAGAGCAGATATCATCTTTTCAGGGCACAAAAGGTGATATTGTTGTACATGTTGGAACTAATGATATTAAGAGTAAGAGATCTGCAGATTTACTCAACAGGTACAGGTCAATGTTGAAAAAAAGTTGTGAGTTAGGGTTGAATGTGATTCTGCACAGACATAATAGGAGGGAGTATATGATGGGAGCCTTGTCAATCAATTCGGCCTTGGAGAGATTGTGCAAGGCTTAAGGGGTAGAATTTTTTTCAGCCTGGTCTGTGCTTGTTGACAGGAGAGACTGCTTCTACATGGATTGGATACACAAATAGAAAGGGTGCAAGAATATTTGCTGATGCTATCGAAGCAGTGTAGGTGGGTCGGAAAACTGCTAGCATGGGGGGATACACAGACTAAAAGGTTAACAGTGGCCGCAGGCAGAGGCAAAAGTGATTCTTCCACTGCTTTTATTAGAATGGGCAGTGGAAGAATCACTTTTGCCTCTTGTACTTGCATGTACACCAGTGGTAGGAGTATAGTTAATAAATTTAATGAGCTTGAAGTACTAGTCAAGACATCAAAGGAAGGTATTTTTGTGATATCAGAGACGTGGTGTCACACAGATATAGGAAGTGCAGAGTTGGAATTTGGGGAGTACAATGTGTATAGGAAGGATAAACAGGATAGGAAGGGAGGAGGGGTTATGCTGTTAGTTAAGAAACACATAAAATCTAAGGAAGTGCATCCAATTGATGTTAGTGGACATTGCAGTGTTGAGTCTGTTTGGTGTGAAATAAGCACTGGGAAAGGAAAAATGAGAGTAGGTGTGTGTTATAGGCCTAATGAATCTGATGAGTATAATGAGGAATTGTGCAGAGAAATAGAGTGGGCGTGTAAATCAGAATGTTTTATAATAAAAAATTTAAAGGTAAAGTGCAGCCATTATCAACCCACTGCACAGGATGGACAATTTATGCTGAGGGAAAATGGGAGATTTTAACTTTCTGGATATTGACTGGAACTTGTGGGTTGGTCACTCGCACACTAGCAAGACTTTTGTGGATTTATTGGATGACTGTTTTCTACAGCAACATGTTTGAGAAGCAACCAGAGGGAGTAATACTCTTGATCTGATTAACAGTAGTGATTCTTCATGCATTAAGAATTTGCAGATAAAGGAACCACTGGGCGACAGTGATCACAATGTATTGATGTGGTAATTATTTAAACATGTAACTACCATCGAGGATAAAGGGAAGCGCTTTTGATTTCGTAAAGGTGACTACAGAGGTCTCAGACAGTTTTTAAATTCTGTACGGTGGGATCAACTGATGATGTTACCAACAGTGAATTCTAAATGGGAAGCCTTCAGGGACTTAATTTTGGAGGCTACTAGGCTTTTCATTCCAACCAAGAAGTACTGTTTAAAGTTTAGGCCTAAATGGATGTCAGATGAATTAATGAGGCTAGTGGCAGAGAAGAAGAATGTATGGGATGCATATAAAGTATCAGGCGATACAGAAGCCTGTGACAGGTATAAACTAGTCTGTAATCAAGTCACAAAGGAGGTTAGGCAGGCGAAGGCAGATTATGAGAAATCTTTGGCAAAGAAAAAACAGCAAGGAGTTCTTTACTTGTGTAAACCCTAGAAGGAAAGGGATGAATCAGGTTAGACAACATAACATAGATGGGTTGACTATTGATGATCATGCTCAGGTAGCTGATAAACTGAATAAGTATTTTGCACCTACATTCACACATGAGGAGGTATTCAATGAGGAGGGTGCCTGAAGGTTATCAAACACTAACAGGGAGCTAAGTGATTTTGTAATAGCTGAGAGCAAAGTGGACTAGAAATTGTTGAAGTTAAACATAAGGAAGGCACCTGGGGGGGGGACAGGATCTATCCAGTTATATTAAAGGAGGCAGCAAACCTTAGCCATAATTATGAGAGCTTCCTTGGACTCAGGGGAGGTTCCCATGGACTGGAGATGTGCAAATGTATCACCAATTGACAAAGGACGTTCAAACGGTGACACAAGTAACTACAGACCTGTTAGTTTAACCAGTGATTCCATTATTAAAATAATGGAATCATTGGTTAAAGAAGCATTGCAGGATCATCTAGACAAGATGGCAGTAATAGTTAAGACACAGCTTGGGTTTGTCAAAGGGAAGTCTTGTCTGACCAGTTTGATTGCTTACTATGATGTGGTCACAAAGGAACTGAATGCCAAAAATAATTTTGATATCATATACTTGATATTGATATTTCAGGAAAGCTTTTGATATTGTTGCACATGGAAGACTGCTGTACAAGTTGGAGAGGTATGGCATCAAGGGTAAGGTGCTACAATGGATAAAGGGATGGTTGAGTGGGAGACAAGAGAGAGTGGTAATCAATGGACACTGCTCTTCGTGGACAAATGTTATTAGTGGAGTTCCCCAGGGTTCGGTGTTGGGCCCATTGTTGTTTTGTATATTTATCAATGATATCGATGAAGGTATATCAGATTTAATGTCCAAGTCTGCAGATGATACAAAGGATTGTTAACGGATTGCAGGGTTGTTAACGACCGTAATGACAGTATGCTACCCCAACTGGATCTAGATAAGTTGGGAAAATGTGCTGAGAAGTGGCAACTGGAGTTTAACATTGACAAATGCAAAGTACTTCATATGGGTAGCAATAACCGAAGAGAAACGTACCAACTGGGTGGTACTACCCTCAGATAAGTGGAAAGTGAAAAAAACCTGGGGGTAATTGTGCAGCCAAATATGAAGTTCTCTGAGCAGTGCAGACGGGCTGTCAGGGCAGGTCATGGAGTCTTGTCAGTGATATGTAGGAATTTTGCTAGCAGGGACAGGGAGGTGATAATTCCATTATACAAAGCAATTGTTAGGCCACACCTAGAGTACTGTGTACAGGTCTGGAGGCCTCGTTTTAGGAAGGATGTAGAGTTGCTAGAACGAGTACAAAGAAGGGCAACAAGATTGGTGAGGGGATCAAAGGGGTGCTCTTACAACGAAAGGCTTAAGTTCTGCAAATTGCAGCATCTGGAGAGGAGGCACCTGCAAAGTGATCTGATTGAGGTGTATACGGCCTTGAATGGATTGAGCAAGATGAATGCTGATGGGATTCTTCATCTTGCTCAGACTAAAAACCTGAGGGGGCACAGTTTCAAATTAAGGAAAGATTGTTGTAGAATAGATGTGCGGATATTTGCCTTTAGCCAGCAGGTAGTTGATTGGTGGAACGGGCTTCCATCTTTTGTTGTGGAAGCTAATAGTCTAAATAAATTTAAGCCTGAGCTGGACAGGCATTTGGAATGAATGGAGGGATGAAATGGGAGGGGTTTTTTTTTTTTTTTTGGCTGATACTGCATAAGCTTGCTTTCTTGTATTGTGTGCCTCTGCTAAAAGAAATTTGATTTTATCCATGGCACACCTTCCACGCACTGCTCAACAGTGCTAATTCAGGCTGCCTATTTTCTGATAATGAATAAACCAAATAGTTCCATAAGCAATCATAGTACTGCCTTAAAGTTTTATAATGGATTCACCTTATTTTTGGCATAATGCAATTAAAAGTGATATAAATATAATATTGTTTGTCTATGTTACAGCATAGCATAAATATTTAACATTTTATCTCTCTATAATTTAAAATTTATTCATTGGGACTAAGCCTATACAAACCACCATGAAAATATGTTTAAGAAAATTCAAAATTCATTAATATGTGGGATGTTATTAGCTAGAGACTGAGAGAGGAAGAGGGGTGATAGTGCCGCCTCACTGAAGATTAAAAAAAAAAAAAAAAAAAAATTAAATAGGGTAATTGAATAATACTTATGTATATTATTCTGGCTCATTTTCGGATTACTTCAGGTGTAGTCGAACCAGTGGATACAGCTGAAGTACTGCTGTGCAGAAAGCAAAGGGAAACTACTGCACTATGCTTCCCAAGAATAATCACCATAGCTAGTACAACAAGAGAGATGGCCCTGAGTCCCCGAGTGGCAAAAACTTTCATTAGGAACTTGAAACGTTAGAACCTTATATGAAGCTGGGAAACTGGAAAATGTGGCTAGGTCTGCAACTGGGCTGGCATCTACATTCACGCATGAGGATCTTTTTCATCTTGCTCAAGACAGAGAGAAGTACACTTTGATTGCCAACCTCCAATACGAGATGGCATCAAAAGAATAAGAAGAAGATAAATATAAGTTATGAAGGTCAATTCGTTAATAAATGTAGTAATTTCTAAAGAGCCTAAGCCCAATTTTGGAGAGTTTTTTTTTAAAGAAATTAAATCCATTATAAGGAGCAGGGGAGAGGAAGAGGTTGAAAATTGGACTTGTGGACAGATTATTTTAAAAATGTCAACTTTTGAGGAAAGTTACTCTTTGTTAAAAATAACATAATATTGCTGTTCTTTGCACTAAAAGTGTTGTCCTGACAGATGGAAAAAATTAGGAAGTATGTTAGTGAATTTTGAGACATTACAGAATTTCTCAATGATTTAAAGAATGTACTTTTGTCAGTAATCATGGAGCAAATCTTTAACTTAAAAAGGAAATTCAGCAGAAACAATTGTTCATCACATATAACCCCAGGGGCTCACATTCGGTGAGTATTGGTTTGGCATACCCATGGTCCTGAGTCGGATATCATCATTCTTCTCTTTTTGTGATTCCCTACTACTTCTCTCACACACACACACACACACACACACACACACACACACACACACACACACACACACACACACACACACACACACACACACACACACACACAGGGTACTCAAATTTCTTTTTGGCTGGTGCAGCATAAGCCTCAGGCTTCCTTGCACCATATGGCTAATGATAATGTTTTCTATATCTCTCTTTCTTCATATGACTTAATCACTTAGTTTAGTTCAGAACTGCAGAAAATTTCCAAAATTTCTGCTACTAAAATGCCTTGTAATTCAGTTCTCTAGTTACCTGAAAATTAGGAAGGTATTTAAAATATTTTATATGAAAAAAAAAAAAAAAGGTTATAAAATTTGACTTGATTGAAATTTGATTTGTGGCATTTAAAAAAAAAAAACAAATCAGAAGGTCGCTTCACTTCCCTCTGACTTGTGTCACACAAACCTGAAATATACGTTTTTATATTTTAATTTTTTAGTGGGGTAAACATGATGCTAAGTCAACACCAACCTTAGATGATGTTTGACCTTTACTTTTGTTTATTGTCATACTAAAAGCCAATTTCACAGGAAACTGTGTTCATTGAAAAACGAAGTTATATTCCCCTTCATTCGAATACATATGAATCTATGGAATATATGCTTTCGATCCAGCTCTGTCACCTGTGACATGTTCACAAACCAAACATTTCTTCCTTATTTCCACTACATGTAGTCTTGTACCATTGCAAATTCCATTTTTTATATCTAAGTTTCTTAAAACCATAACAAGTTGTGTTTACCTTTACTAGTAATTTATGCTGAGGTAAACGTGAAGGCACAAGAGAATAAAGTGTTTTGGGTGTTACTTCAGCATTACAACTATCGGGCATAATTTTGTCTGTTGATTAAACTATTTTCAGTTCTCCTGGAATAAATTTTTTTCATTCAGTGACTTAACAGTATTATTTGTTGCAGCTAAAATTTCGCATTGAAACCTAATTCTTATATAATTCTTTTATCTATATAGTATCGGTGTAAATACACCGTAGTTAATCCATATATTTGAACTACATATGTAGCGTAGAGGGCATCATTTTAATTGTATCTCATAATGTGGTTGCCTTCACAACGAGATAGCTACTATTGCATTACTTCAAATAAATAATGCTTCTCTAGTAGAGAAGACTACTGTTATTTGTTTTCAGCGGTACCACGACCCAGACAATCGTTTCGAAGATGTGCGGCTTCATCATCAGTGGGCGGGCCGCACAGCTTCAAAACAATCGTCTGGGTGGTGGTACCGCTGAAAATAAATAACAGCAGTCTTCTCTACTAGAGAAACGTTATTTATTTGAAGTAATGCAATAATAGCTGTCTCGTTGTGAAGGCAACCACATTATGAGATACAATTAAAACGATGCCCTCTACGCTACATATGTAGTTTAAATATATGGGTTAACTATGGTGTATTTACACCGATACTATATAGTTAATTATCAAAACCCATAAGGATTATGGCCTGTGCATTTAATTTTCCAAATAAATTACCACCACACCCTTTTGGCATCTTTCATAATATGGATATAACTTTGCAACTGTGATGGCTTGTTGTATTACCTGGGTACCTGCCTGCCCACTGATGATGAAGCCGCACAGCTTCGAAACGTTTGTCTGGGTGGTGGTACCACTGAAAATAAATAACAGTAGTCTTCTCTACTAGAGAAGCGTTATTTATTTGAAGTAATGCAATAGTAGCTATCTTGTTGTGAAGGCAACCAACCACATTATGAGATACAATTAAAACGATGCCCTCTATGCTACATACGTAGTTCAAATATATGGGTTAACTATGGTGTATTTACACCGATACTATATAGTTAATTATCAAAACCCATAAGGATTATGCCCTGTGCATTTAATTTTCCAAATAATTCTTTTATATAGAAAAATTTAAAGACTAAAAAATTAAGAGTTCATTAAAGTTAATGCGTCTATCCTTATCGCGCTGTCTATATATATAAAAGCATCTTTGAGACAGACCTGTCAATCACTTTGTAGTATGACGCAATAGCAGTTGGCCCCGCCTTGTGGAAAGCAAAAAGTGTGCACGTGAAAAAGTACTATTTTCCAAAATATTCTTTTATATATAGATAATAATAATTGCTAGATTTAATTCAGGATGCCAATTCATTTCAGCAAGCATTGACTTTACTGGGAGGGATAAAATATTTAATAATATTTTTAATTTACTTTTGGCAGTTGAAAATAGTTAAGCATATGAAAAACAAATGAAAAACGTTTTGTGGCAATGGGAAATTGTGGGAGCGAAGTTAAAAAATATGTAATTAATGATATTGAAATTTCGCAAGATTATTTAATGAAAAAACTTTCGAGCCTACAGACCAGTAAGGCTCCTGGAGTTGATGGAATATACCCTATAATCTTAAGAGAGGCGGCAAGCGAGTGCATTGAACCATTGAGGCTAATTATGCGAGCATCATTAGACTCTGGGGAGATTCCCTTGGATTGGAAAAGTGCAAATGTATCTCCCATACATAAGGGTGGCTCTAAAAGTGAAGTTGGAAATTATCGACCTGTCAATCTGACTTCAGTAGTAGGGAAAATCATGGAGGCAATGATCAAGGGTGGAATTCAGGATCATTTGGATCGAATTGAAATTCTCAAGGATACTCAGCATGGTTTTGTAAAGGGAAAATCATGTTTAACAAATCTGGTTCGCTATTTCAAAAGGGTCACTCACGAGCTGGATTTAGGGAATAATTTCAACATTGTTTATTTAGATTTCAGCAAAGCTTTTGACTCAGTCCCACATGAGCGGTTGCTTTATAAGCTGGAACAGGTTGGAATCACTGGGAAAATCCTTAGATGGATAGAAGGATGGCTTCAGGGCAGGAGGCAGAGAGTTGTGATAAATGGCTGTTCCTCAGATTGGGTTGATGTAAGAAGTGGGGTTCCCCAAGGATCAGTATTAGGACCACTGTTGTTTTTAATTTTCATAAACGACATTGATGAAGGGATAGAGGGCGTGATGTCTAAATTTGCAGATGATGTTAAAATTGGTAGAGTAGTTAATGATCACTGTCAAGCTGAGCTTCTTCAGAGAGACCTAGATAGACTTCAGGAATGGTCAGAAAAATGGCAGCTGTGCTTTAATCCAACAAAGTGTAACTTTAATCCCAAAATAACTTATTCACTTGGTGGAGTTCAACTAAACCCAGTACTGGATGAAAGGGACTTGGGTGTTACGATACGGTCAGACATGAAATTCTCCGAGCATTGTAAACAGGTTGCAAGGAAGGCCCATGGTGTCCTATCGATGATCTATTGAACTTTTGCATGTAGAGATAGGGACGTGATAATCCCATTATATAAGGCTTATGTTAGACCACACTTGGAATACTGTGTTCAAGTATGGAGACCGCACCTAAAGAAAGACATCGAACTTCTTGAAGGGGTGCAAAGAAGGGTAACTCGCCTGGTGAGATTGGCAAAAGGGCGTCCTTATGAAGAAAGACTTCGAATATGTGGGTTGCAGAGTTTGGAAACTAGACACCTTAGAGGAGATTTGATTGAGGTGTTTAAGGCTCTGAGAGGCATCAGTAAAATGAATGAGGACAAAATTTTCAAGATTATAAATGATGCTAGAACTAGGGGACATAAATTCAAGTTACGGGGGGAAATGTTTAGATTGGACTGCAGGAAGTTTTATTTTAGCCAGCGAGTTATAAATTACTGGAATAAGTTGCCTTCATGGGTGGTAGAGGCCGACAGTTTGGGGAAATTCAAAGGTCATCTGGATAGTACTTTCTGGTAAGGGAAGCGCATAGGATGATAGGTTTAATTTCCTTTTTATTTATTTTTTTTAATTTTTTTTATTTTTTTATTTTTTTTTATTATTATTTTTTTATTTATTAATTATTATTATTTAGTTATTTTTTTTTTTTTTTTTGTTTTTATCATTGTTTTGTTCGGATTTTTTTTTTTTTTTTTTTTGGCTGGTGCAGCATAAGCACCATGCGGCCGTTACTAATACTAATATAGAAGCAAGTTCAAGAGATTGCAACATTAAAATTGTCAAAACTTCAGCTGTTATTTAGTAATGTGGAAATTCAACCCTATTAACTCTTCTGGCTTTCTTCACCAAAAACTTTCTTCAAAAGTTTAAAAATGTTGAAAAACTAAAAAAAAACTTGAAACTATGAAAAAGTAACATTGGGTGTTAATAGCATTAAAAATAATGGGGATATGGAATGGAATCTGTGATTCCATTTTCATCTACATTGGTAGAGATAATTATAAAATGTCAAGCACCTTATTTTATAAAAGCAGATGCCCTAATAGGTAATATTGCTCCAGATAAAGCACCTGTTAAATTGACTTAAAAATATCAAATGACATTATTAATTTTAGGAATTAGCCAAGGAATTGTTTGCCTTAATTAACAAATCAAAATTATTATTTTAGACAATTGTATTTTCACAATACTAGCATTCCATCGAGGAGATATTTTTATTTGTTAAGACAAGTTATTAATGAAATAAGATATTAATGAGTTAATGAAATAGATCTTAAAACAATAATGATATCCTGTTTGTTTTTAAATAGGTTAGTTTAAATTTTAGGTTGCTACTGATTGTTTCATTTGATCAACATCATTATTTTATGCAGTAAATGTTATTTTAAGAAAAATTACACTTCAAATAATAAATAAATAATTAATGTTACACTATGAGTTGATAAAAAACAAATTTTATTTATTTAATTAGAACTTTATTTAAAATAAGTAATTTTGACTCATAAATATAAAATTTTTATTTTGTCATTAATGAGTGCAGTTTGCAGTGGCAATTGCACATTCCTTGTGGATCATATGAAACAGTAGTGATGCGTTATGGGTATGAATTGGATCAGAATTTGTCAAGCCATTCCATATTTAAGTAAAATTGTACAAATAGAATAGAATCTTGCCAGCTATGGTGTATTTTCTGCCAGCTTCATAGACTGTTATTATTTTGTACCAGATCCATGGTACAAAAGCATAACAAAATCTCAGTCAGATATAAAAATTTCTTGAAAATGCATTCACTTAGAGTTCTTTTTGTTAAATGGGGATGGATAGATGTGCCAAGGCTAATAGGCACTTAATGTATATGATGACACACTTAAAAAGTAACGATTGGTACTTTCTGAATGTCTTGTAATTTGAACTGAAATGAGCTGCAAGCTAACTTATTTTTATTTAAAGAAATTTGTTTAAGATTTGTTTGAGTAATTCTTATCTGGCTAATAATATTAATTTTTAATTCTGAAATGCTAAATGTATGTGCAATATACTTCTGTATTTCCTATAATGGTAGGATTTACTTGTATAAAGTGTGTATTATTTTTATGTAATTCCTTAATTTGAGGATTAACATGAAGAATCTTTTAGTTCTTTAACATTTAGAGATTTTACATAGTATTGAAATTGTCATGAGGTGATCCTCTGTTTTACACGTTATTAGTGGCTTTTATGTTTTAAAAATTTTGAAAATATGCGTAACATTTGTTTTGAATTTAATTTGTTCCTAAAATTAATAAAGTAAATACCAGTTCAGAGTTATTTTAAAATGCTTACTAGCAGTGAAATGCTATTTTCTGTTTTCAAAGGTGAAGCAATCAAAAGCAGTGGAGTAACTTTTTCCCATGTTTTCTCGTCTCCATCACTAAGATGTATTCAGACTAGTGCAAATATTTTAAAAGGTAAGCATACTGTTAATAAAATCTTAAAATATTGCATAAATGCACTATTATGCACATCACTTCCATATTATACATAAACAAATATTATTTTACCCTTCTGTCACACCTCAAATTAATAAGTAGGCTCGTGTGGCATCTGTGAAATACCCCTTTTTTCTTTCACTTATTAAAAATTAATTTTTAGCTTTTCTACTGAATTAAAAATGGTGGGCTGTTAATTATGATTTGCTAAACTCAATTAAAAATGTCAAATGAAAATGAACAAGAGACCAATACTAATAATGGTAATAAAGAAAGTGCTTATTGTATTTGTTAGAATTTTCAAGGTCACTGATCCCCCTGACTGAAACACAGATGCTTGTGTAGCGTATGGCAGATGCAACATGAACATTTTTATTTTTGTGAGCTGTTATATTTAGCCAGCGAAACCAAAGTTCTATGACAAGATCAGACACTTGTCACTGGCATCTCACAGATGCCATGTGGGAAGGGGAATTGCCTAGAAAAAAAAGAATGCTTTTGCTTGCTTGGGAGTCTTAAATGCAAAACAAAAAGTTAATGTTTCATAATACATCAAAATAAAAATCGAAAATACTGTATAACCAGTTAGGTATTATTAGTTATTGGTGGGCAAAGATACATGGAAAGATTACATTTAGAAAGTTAAAACAAACAGAAAAATTTTAAAGAAGTGGCTCCTTGATCTGACCCAAAAACCTCTGAGATTGGCAAAAGGTCATATCAGGAAAGACTTTGAATATATAGAGCTTAGTTGCTAAGTACCTCAGAGTAAAATGAATGAAAGTGAAATGTTTACCTTCAATCATTTTACTCTAAGGAGCTTAGGTTCATGGTGATTACACCTGATACATGATCAGTTGTAGTCCCTTGATGAAATACCTGATTATGTATCAGTATTTATTTTTAGCTATCTGCTCTACAATGTCATTAACTTTTGCCCCTGGCAGATATACGCTGGTCCTGTTCATGGTGAATGTCACTTGGTGAAGACCCTTTTGCTTGCAAAAAGCGAATAACTTCACGAACACCTGTTTTGAACCACACTCGCACGGTGGCCACCATTTTGCAACTGGAATCTGCTGTGAGGCGACAGTACTGCAACACTGCACTGGCAATTTTTTGAATGTTATTAATGGGTCTATCTGTCCACTGTGTTTCATCTCATTCCATTTCACCATTATTAAGAAAAAAATGTTAACTTACTTTTTGGAAACCTTTTGTATATGAAATATGTATTATTATTCCATTTTTAGACTATTCTATTCTAATTTTCCAAATAACTTCAGCCGTTCTGTCTACAAAATTTAGTCATTCTAATTATATCTTCCAGCTATATATTTGCACTATATAATTTCTGCTGTATATTACTTTCTCCTTGCCTTCAGGCGCCTCCGTAGCCAGGTGGGAAGGAGCAGCAGTGCATAGCACACGCTTCTTGATTAGACCGGGGTTCGAGCCCGTTGCCACCAAATATGAAGGATGCGGAAAGGTCAGGGAATGACCACCACATATCCCGGAGCAATATGGCCTTAGTTGCTAATGCTCCTAAAAACCAAACAACAAACAACAAACAAACTCCTTGCCTTCGTTTCACTTGTGTATCTCTACACACATTTTATCAGAAGCAACTATAGAGGTCACTAATTTTATTCTCTTTTTTGCAACTTTCTTTTAAGTTTGCTTTTCACTATAAATTATGAGTTCCAGGCATTCTTTCTAATGTTACTGCTACTGCTTTAGCTTCAGTTATAAGTTATACAAATCGATTCAACTGAATATTTTCCCACCTCATCTATTTAATACACATTACTTCAAAATTTCAGGTATCTATTTTATACTCTATATTAGCAACTATCTACTTTTTATAATTCTTTTGGTTTTTATTTTTGGCTCTTTTTTTTTATTTTACAGCTATTATTTTTTTGGCTCTTATTTTTCAGCTTCTTGCATCACAAGCATCTGGTATTAGTATTTCTTTCTTTCTATTAACATTCTCTTAATCATCTTAGTCAGGGCCCTTACTAAAAGGATGGGCTTTGTGTGATCCCAGCTAGTCCCAGTAATCTTTAATATCTTTTTCTTAGCTTTTTATCTTTATACTTTTCCTTTTTTCTTGTTTGTAAAGCTATTAGTGTATTACGAGGGTGATATGAACATTCCTACTGTCCTTAATCTTGCGCCATCTTTGCCTATTTTATCTTTGGTCCTTGAGGTTGTCACAGATATTCTCTCAGATATGCCAGACAAGCTGTACTTGCTACCTCGGAGTCTAAAACGCTGATGGAACTGATATTCGGGTGACACTCAAGTCAAGTGGACCCAGTTTTGGCGAAGTCCGGACGGTCTGTGACAGCCAAATCCTCTGCTTGCACCTTCACGATGGTGGGACTGTTAGTAATCCTGAGTATAACCTCCATGCACAAGTACATGGTGGGTGACCACCCAGGTGTGAACCAACGTAAGCAGGGGTCGAGGTGTGGTGCCCACACCACATGGAGGAACACCGCCCCTCTATGTTACCAGGCAGTACTAGGTGGTAGATGACTCACATCAACCGGTGAAATACCACCACTTTGCTTATTGGAGGCTTGAAGTGGTGGAACCCATGTTTAGTCTCTAGAGCTAAGTTCCGGTCAACCCTTCCCTATCTCTTCCATCATGCAGTATGATTGATGACTTTTGAGGTTATGATGAACGTCGTGGCGAGATCCAATATTCCTTACATTTCGAGGGTACAGCTCTAAAACGGTGTTCGCAGGCCGGCCACTAGTTAGTACACTGGACCAAACCTATTGGTAACTCTCTAGGAGGCTTCCGGATCAGCTAGTGTATAATCTTGCTACCTCTACTATGCCAGATAGTGACTGGAGGGAGTCCGAGTAGTGCGTATGCGGGGAGCATTATCGAGGCCACGTTATGTCAAGGATCTGGGTATATTTTTACCACGTGTACGCCATATCCAAAAATTTCATTACTTCATACAGCATGTCCCACCCACTTTTTCTTACTATTGAATACACCATGAATTGTCAAACTAATAGAGCAAGCTTATCTGCGAAAAGACCTAAACCTCCCAAGGACTTCCTAATTCATTTCACAAATATACGTGGTCTCAATTCTAATCTCAACGATGTACATTTCCACTTGCAGTCTGCCAAACCCCATGTACTTTTTTCTGACAGAATCTCAGTTATCGGTTGATTCAGCTACTGCTCATCTCAGATGCCCAAATTATTCGCTGTATGATTCCTTTTGCCTCAAAGGTGGTACTTTGCATATGTCCATTCTGATATTCCTTGTCAGAGACTGGCGCCTCCGTAGCAAGGTGGGAAGAAACAGCAGTGCGTAGCGTACGCTTCTTGATTAGACCGGGGTTCAAGCCCGTCACCACCAAATATGGAGGATGCAGAAAGGTCAGGGAATGACCACCACATATCCCGGAGCTATTTATGGCCTTAGTTGCTAATGCTCCTCAAAACTAAATAACAAACAAACCTGTCAGAGACTTAGCAATTTGGAATCTCCTCTCTTTGATCTTCTCTGGCTAAAAATCTCTCTACCTCATTGTGTCAAATTCATCTGTTGTCTCTACCATTCTCCCAACTCCACTAATCACTTGGAGCTCTTTGACTTCCTCTCTTTGCAACTTGACTTTCTCCAGTCCAACTTTCCTAACAGTGAGGTAATTTTCCTTGGTGATTTGAATGTTCACAACTCCAGCTGGCTTCCTTTTTCTAGTCACACCGACCCAGCAGGTCGAGATGCTGAGGCTTTTGCAATTATTAATGACCTAGCACAGATTGTTCATTTACCTACGAGAATACCAGACAAT
This sequence comes from Mastigoproctus giganteus, assembly GCF_048544385.1. Taxonomy (NCBI): domain Eukaryota; kingdom Metazoa; phylum Arthropoda; class Arachnida; order Uropygi; family Thelyphonidae; genus Mastigoproctus; species Mastigoproctus giganteus. The sequence goes on along the minus strand of NC_143580.1, from coordinate 118,315,944 downwards.
CCTACAGCCAATACGCTTGATCTTTTTCTCACAAACAACCCTTCTAAGTACACGGTCGAAGTGAGAGGTCCTTTAGGCACTTCAGATCACAACTTAGTGATTGTCTCTTCACCAATGGAACCTTTATCTCATGGCTGTTCCCAACCTCGTGTTGTTTGGCATTACAAGAAGGCAAAATAGGATGACCTGCGAGACTTCTTTTCTTCTTTTCCTTGGTCGGATTACTGTTTCAAAACTTCTGATGTCAACATTTGCTCAGATCGTGTCAGTGAAATTATTCTTGCAGGAATGGAATCCTTTATCCCACACTCCACTTTAAAATCTCGTCTTTTTTTTAAACTTTGGTTTTCCAATAAATGTGCTATGGCTGCTCAAGAGAAGAATGTTGCATATCATAATTGGCTTGTTTCTAATTCTTCAGTTTCATTTTCTGCCTACACCAAAGCTCGCAACAATTGTAAAGCAGTTATTAATCAGTCTGAACTAGAGTTTGAACAGGCTATGAGTAGAAAACGTGCTTCTTGCCCTGATGGTAGCCGAGCATTCTGGCCTCTTGCCAAAGCTATTGGCTGCAACTTTTGCCCATCTCTGCTCCCACCTCTGTCCAAACCAGATGGTTCTGTTTTCACTTCAGCCAAGGATAAAGCTGACCTGCTAGCATCCCATTTTTCTTCCAGCTCATGTATTAATGATCTTGGTAAAACACCTCCCACCATTCCCACCACGCTCCATTCAATGCCTCCTGTGGTCTTCCGTCAAAAGAATATCAGAAGGATTTTGATGAATCTTGATGCTAAGAAAGCTCCAGGTCCTGATGGTATTTCTCCACTTGTTCTCAAAACCTGTGCTCCTGAACTTACTTCTATTCTTTACCGCCTTTTTTCACTTTCTTATTCCAAAGGTGTTTTTCCTTTTGCTTGGAAATTTGCTCATATCCAGCCAGTTCCTAAAAAGGGTGACAAATTCCTCCCATCCAATTATCGTCCCGTTGCAATTACTTCTACTCTTTCTAAAGTAAAGGAGAAATCAATTAACCGCCAACTCTTAAACTACCTAGAAACCTTCCGTCTGATCAACAATCGCCAGTATAGATTCTGTCAGTGTCGATCCACTGGTGATATTCTGGCTTATGTTACCCATTTATGGACTAATTCAATGGAAAGGTTCGGTGAAACACAAGTAGTTGCTCTTGACATCTCAAAGGCTTTTGATCGTGTTTGGCATAAAGGTCTTCTAAACAAGTTTCCATCTTATGGTTTGCCAACTGTTTTTAGTAATTGGTTATCCAGTTTTCTCTCTGATCGCTCACTGAGGGTGATGGTAGATGGCTCTCTGTCTTCTAACTTCTCCACTAATGCCGGTGTCCCCCGCAAGGTTCAGTTCTTTCTCCCACTCTTTTCCTCTTGTATATCAATGACCTTCTTCCATTGAATGGAAATCCTATCCATAGTTTTGCCGATGATAGCACTTTGCATTCAACTTTCCATTTTGGAAACCTTGTCCTGCTCAATCAGCTTCAACTTCTCGAAAATCTGCTACCAATTCCTTAAATGCCGATCTTCAGGTAATTCTCCAGTGGGGCAAAGACAACTTAGTTGATTTCAACCCTTCTAAAACTCAGTCTTGTCTTATATCTCGCAAAAAGGATTCTTCTGCTCCATAATATGCTTATCTTTAGTGACACTCCGATTTCTAGGCAAAATGATATATCTCTTTTGGGGATCTAATCCCTCTTGGCACAAGCACATTACAAATATTGCTTCCTCTGCATCTAAAAAACTTGGTTTTCTCTTTCGCTCTCAGCGTTACTTTTCTTCCAAACAGCTGCTCACTCTGTATAAATCGCAAATCCGCCATGCCATGGAATATTGTTCTCACATCTGGGGTGGTGCCCCAAAACCTCTCTCAGGCTTCTTGATTCCATTCAGAAGAGGGCAGTTAGGTTAATTAATGATTCATCTCTAACAGAGTCTCTCCACTCGCTTTCTCATAGACGTACTGTTTCTGCTGCATGCCTCTTCTACAGATACTTCCATGGGCACTGTTCTTCTGAATTGGCTTCTATAATTCCCGCTCTCTCTCTTTCAAAATAGTCCGAACACGTGCCGCTACCAGCCAACATCCATTTACTGTCCAACTTCAAACCCACAGAACCAACTTTTCATCTTCCTCATTTATTCATTCAACTTCCATTTTCTGAAACAACCTTCCTTCATACGTATTTCCTGAAAATTACAATCTACAGAAGTTCAAGTCCAATGTCAACAAATATCTTCTGTCGTCTTCTCAACCTCCAACCCAAGCACGATACTAAGTACTATAGGTTCTAATACCTCTTGTGTTCGGGGTTCACATAAAAAAAAAAAAAATTTATCTGCACCTTCATCCCTTCCCTTTCTTCGATTCACTCCCTTGCCTTATACCATCTGCTTGAACTTAGAAACCTAACTTACATATTCTTCTTATACATATTCTCCCTCACATGTATTCTTATACATACTTCTTATATATATTCTCCCTAAATCTCATGATTTGCTTTTAACCACCAATTTTTGCATCTAGGTTACACTGTAAGTTTTTACCATTTTACTTCTTAATTTACTTTAATTTATTTTGTTCTATAACATACACTGCATTTTGGACTACTTTGTCCATATTTTTATGAAAGTTCTACTGCTTTGCCCCCCCTCCGTTTGATCTCACTTAGTTTTATTCTTAAATTTGCTTTTCTTCCACAGGTATGGACAAGTATAGAAACAGTCTTTGTTACATGATCAGGTGTAGTCCCATGATGAAATACCTCATTATGTATCAATATTTATTTTTAGCTAACATCAGATTTTAATTTTATATTTTATAATTTCTCGACCCCTTTTTTGGACTTATAACCAAAATTGCCCACCTATATCTGATGTTTGCTGTTATTCCATGTATTACTTTAATCATTTTTTGCTTTACAGTTCCATTCTCTAATTAGCTATCCAGTTCAGCCTATCATTTTGCTTAATTCATTATATCATATATGATATTCACATTCTTTCTCAAGCCTTCAACATCTCCAATTTCTGCTATCCTTTTATTTATTAGTTTTGGCATCCATCTTTGCAATTTTCAATAGACTTATTTATTTACCCCACCCACCCACACAAACTTTATCATTTATTTTATGTTTCATATGCTATAAAGCAGTGGTGTCCAACCTTTTCCTGTATGGGGGCCACATTTAAAGTTAGATTTGTTTCGTGGGCCACACAGAGTGATTCAAGAAAAAATTGTGTCACATTTTCTTTATCTTGTTACTCGTAAAAAGAAGTTTCTATTTTCATTTTACCATCTTTTCTTTTCAGGTTATCTAAAAAAAATGCAAATTCCCAACACTTTTATGTGCAATTAATCTGTCATTGATTTATTTTTTTGATTTTATTAAAATTATAAAAATATGACTTACTTTTGTTGTTTTTTTTTTAAATACTTTAATTTTGTTTCTGTTTGAAATACTTCTCTTTTGTTTAAAAAAAAAAAAAAATACTTTTGCTTTCAAATGTTCATTTTAGAAAATTTACAACCTGAAAACATCACTGCTTTTCAATATTAAGGTGAATAAATAAATATAATGATAAACCTAAAATTGAAATTTTTGAAAATTTTATTAAGTACAATACACAATAACATTTACTGGACAAAACTTGACATTTAATGAGATGATTGAAGCTGGATATTTTTAAATAATTGTTCAAAATTTGGTTGCAAATTTGTGACACCAATCTCAATACATAATGAAGACTATGTCCTGATGGTATTTCTCAATGGAGCTGCAGGTCCTGATGGTATTTCTCCACTTGTTCTCAAAACCTGCACTCCTGAACTTACTGCTGTTCTATGCCACCTTTATTCACTTTCTTTTTCCAAAGGTGTTTTTCCTTCTGCTTAGAAATTTGCTCATATCCAGCCGGTTCTTAAAAAGGGTGACAAATCCCTCCCATCCAACTTCTTCTTGTCTTTCTAAAGTAATGGAGAAATCACTTCACCGTCAACTCTTAAACTATCTAGAAACCTTCCGTCTAATCACTGATCGCCAGTATGGATTCTATCAGTGTTGATCCACAGGTGATATTCTGGCCTGTGTTACCAATTTATGGACAAATTCAATGGAAAAGTTCGGTGAAACACAAGCAGTTGCTCTTGACATCTCAAGGGCTTTCGATTGTGTTTGGCATAAAAATCTTCCAAACAAGTTTCCATCTTATGGTTTGCTAACTGTTCTTTGTAATTGATTATCCAGTTTTCTCTCTGACCGCTCACGGAGGGTGATGGTAGATGGCTCTGTCTTCTAACTTCACTACTAATGCTGGTTCCTCCAAGGTTCAGTTCTTTCCCTCCATTCTTTTCCTCTTGTATATTAATGACCTTCTTTCATTGATCAGAAATCCTATCCATAGTTTTGCTGATGGTAGCACATTGCATTCCACTTTCCATTTTGAGAAACCTTGGACTGCTCAATCAGCTTCAACTTCTCGAAAATCTGCTACCAATTCCTTAAATGCCAATCTCCAGGTAATTCTCCAGTGGGGCATAGACAACTTAGTTGATTTCAAACCTTCTAAAACTGTCTTGTCTTATATCTCACAAAAAGTATTCTTCTGCTCCTATGCTTATCTTTGGTAACACTCCGATTTCTAGGCAAAATGATATATCTCTTTTGGGGATTACCCTGACTTCTAATCTCTTGGCACAAGCACATTACAAATATTGCTTCCTCTGCATTTAAAAAACTTGGTTTTCTCTTTTGTTCTCAGCGTTACTTTTCTTCGAAACAGCTGTTCACTCTGTACAAATCGCAAATCCGCCCTACCATGGAATATTGTTCCCCTGTCTGGGGCGGTGCCCCAAAAAACCTTCCTTCATACGTATTTCCTGAAAATTACTGTGTATTTTACAGAAGTTCAAGTCTAATGTCAACAAATATCTTCTTTCGTCTTCTCAACGTCCAACCCATGCGTGGTACTATAGGTTCTAATACCTCTCGTGTTTGGATTTTTCATAAAAAAGAAAAAATGTTCATCTGCTATTCTGTTTCTTTTTAAATATTTATTTGATTTTACGAGTGAAAAAAATCTGCTTGCAAGCATATGTTGATCCGAACAAAGTAGCCATTTTCATGGCATTTTCTTTTATTAGTAGAAAATATTCAAATGGGAAAGTTTTGTAGAATTCAAATAGTTTATTTTTGCAGTCTATATATTTATTTTTGCTTGAAGATCAATAATTTCAAGTTGCAATCTGGGATTGTAGTTTTCAGCCATAGAAGTAAATGGGTTCTCAAACAAAAGCTTATCTTTTTTCATGGGATTTTATATCAGAAAATCGACTTTCAAACTTGTCAAAAAGTAATTGTAATAACGAAAGGCAACAATTCTTTGGAAATGTGTTTCTCCTTTAGCTCAGCACAACATTCAAATGAACTAAATTGTCTTGCTCAACTGGGATTTAAATAATAACAACTTCTGAAATGATTTAATGTCACCAGACAAATCAGACCAATTTTCCTTTCCCTTGTAGTTTTAAATTATGATCATTTAAATGACTAGAAATGTATGTATGAATTGCAAGATCAAATAGCCACTCCATATTTGATAGTTGTTTTATTGGTTTCCCTTTTTCTGTGTTGAAACCTTCGGTGATGTTTCAACCCAGGGGCTCACATCTGGTGAGTATGGGCTTGGCACACCCAGGGTTCTGAGCTGGATATCATCATTCTTCTCTTTCTTGGTGATTCCCTTCTATTTCTGACCCCCCCCCTCTCTCTCTCTCTCTCTCTCTCTCTCTCTCTCTCTCTCTCTCTCTCTCTAAGGGGTAACTCAGAATTTTTTTTTTTTTGGCTGGTGCAGCAAAAGCCTCAGGCTTCCTTGCACCATATGGCTAATTATAATAATAATAATAATAACAGCGACATTAAGGCCATGTGATCTTGTAAAATTTACAATTGAAATAACCACATTCATAACACGTTGGAGATCTAATATATTCCCACAGAGAGCTTCTTGATGCACAATGCAGTGAATTCCAATCTGAGGTTCCACTCCAATATCTATCATTTTCTTGGTTATTCTACACATTAGCCCAATGTTTTTACCAATCATAATTTTTGGTAGGAATCACAACTGGCAGTTGTGACTCCTACTAAGTTTTTAATATTTAATCCTAACTTTTCGATAGATTGGCAGAAATTTAAAAAAAAATTTCACCTGTAGTTGTTCCACGTATACTCTGTAAATCAGCTAAATCTTCAACTGGTACAAAATTATCATTAATTCCACATATGAAGATGAGGAGTTGGGCTGTGTCATTTACATCAGTATTGTCATCTATTGCCACACTAAAATATTTCATTTGTTTTATGTTTTCCAAAAATTGTTCGAACAAATTCTTTCCAATACCTTCTACTCTTTGCATAATTGTTTGCCGAGGCAAACTAATGTCTTGTATCATTGTTTGTTTCTCCGGACAAATTTCTTCCACAACTTTTAACAAATAACGCTTAACAAATTCACCATCATTGAAAGGTTTACTTTCAAAAGTGATCAAATGTGCAACTTGATAACTGGCATGTATAGCAGATAAATTTCTTGACTGATACGTTTTCAGTATATTTTGTTGTTTTTTTAATTCGTTTTGTAACTTTGAACACTTTTCTTTTCGCACCACTCCTTTATGTTGATCATAAGATTTATGATTAGAATCAGTGTCGTTTTAAATTATATTCTTTGAAAACTCGCACAATCTCCTGACACACCAAACACACTGCTTCATCAATGAAGAAATAGTCTTCAGTCCACCTTGGATCAAAAACACCACACTCCATTTAAGTGTGGTGTTTTAAGAATGATTTTTTAATTCAATACAAATTAATAATTAATTCAATGCAATGAACAAGCTATATCAAAATACATAACTGTATTTAGCGTATGTATGACTGCACTGAACCACATGTGCATGTTTGATACAGTCGAGCTGGATGCTTACATGCCTGTACATGCAGTGGCAATCGATGTTGTTTTAGTTCACTTTCCGCATGGGCCTTATAAAAATTATTCGCGGGCAGTAGGTATAAAGGATTAAAATTTTAATTTTTAGATTGGTGATATGAATATGTGGCTTTAATGCCATAGTAATAGTTATCAATTAAACATTATATGTACATTGTTTTACTTAGGGCATGATCCTATTTATTTTTGATTCATGTTTGCTAGGTAAATATGACTTGGATGCAAGGTATTTCAGGCCTAATGGTGCTGACTAGCAGTTTGGTGTGCTAGCAGTAGTTGGTCAGACAATATTTATTTATTTTTTTTTAATTGTTAAATCCTAATTAATTTTGCTAGTTAAGTACTAAATTTTGTATGATCATATAGCTAAAGAACCATGTTGAAAAGGAATATATATATATATATATATATAAACTTTTATTTATTTTATGTTTCATGTGCTATAAAGGGCATAAACTGTTAATTTTCAGATTGGTGCTGTAGATCATTATCAGCAATTTTCAATTCACTGCTGGATGAAGGCTTCTCCAAAAACTTTCCAGTTCCTTCTGTTTTGTGCAATGGCCATCCATTTACTACCCACAAACTCATGAATTTCATCTGTCCATCTCCGTCGTTGTCTTCCAAGTTTTCTTCGAGCTCCTCTTGGATACCGTTCTGTTATTTTCTTAGTCCATCTGTCATCATGTCTAAGACCTAAGACCATTTTAGACTAAAGAACTAAGGCCATTTTAGTTCTTTAGTTTTGATAAGAATGCCCTTTACTCGAGTTTGATTCCTAATATAATTTGTTCCATTTTTTGCTGTGTAGTTCTCAGCTCTCTTCCATTCTTTTGGTGAGTCCCCAAGTTTCACTTCCATAAGTCATGGTGGGGAGTATACATTGGTTCATTATTTTACATTTCAGACAAACGGGGATATTGCTCCTCAGTATGTGACTATATTTCCTGAATGCTATCCATCCAAAATTTATTCTTCTCTTGACTTCCAGCCATTTATCATTATTACAGCTAATAACTTGTCCCAGATAAGTATATGACTCCACCTTTTCAATTACTGCTCCTTCAATCATTATGTCCCTTTCTGTGGCATACTTGTTCATCATTACTTTTGTTTTAGCCATATATACATCTTTAGTCCAAAATCCTTACTAACTGTGCATAACTGATTAAGATTTTCCTCTAATTCTATGGGATCATGTCTTATGACCACAATGTCTTCTGCAAATTGTAAATGGTTGACTCCTTTCTGCAACCAGTCTAATCTTCTGAAAGCTTTCTCAAGGGCAGCAGTAAACAACTTCGGAGATATTGTGTCTCCTTGTCAAACTCCTTTCTCAATTTTAAATTTGCTGCTGTCTTTGTCTAGTCTAATAAAGGAGGTAGCGTTCTCATATATTTTATTCAAAATCATAATATATGGGGTATCTATTCCTTGTCTTTCCAGTGCCTGAAACATTGCCTTATGCTGTATGGAGTCAAATGCCTTTTCATAATCCACAAATGCCAGGCATAATGGTGTTTTATATTCATTTTCTTTCTCCATTAGCTGTGATATTACGTGAAGGTGATCCATAGTTGAGAATCCTGTCCTAAAGCCAGCTTGCTCTTTCAGTTGATTCTCATCAAGTATTCTTTCTAATCTGTTAGTAATGACCCTTGTGAACAACATGTTCTATAACTTTAAATTTCTGATTTATCTTCTTTCTTATGCAGCAAAACTATGATTGCATTATTCCACTTCTTAGGCATCATACCTTTTCTTATGCATTTTGTGAATTGTCTTGCCAGTTTTTGTGTCATGTCACTTCCTCCCAATTTTAACAATTCTACAGTAAATTCATTTTCCCCCGGGGCTTTCTGATTCTTCATTTTCTTCAACGCATGTTCTTACCTCATCAGGAAGAATATCAGTTATGTCATACTTGTTACTAATTTGCGATCCATCTTCCCCACTGCTGGCATCATTCCCTCGCTCCTTGTATAATTCTCTAGAATAGTCTTCTGCTATTTGAATTATGCCTTCTCTGCTATTTATAAGTACGCCGTTGCTATTCTTCAGTTTCAGTATCATTTGTCTTTCTGTATTACTGCTCATGGCTGCTGATTTAAGTCCTTTGTTTTCCCTTAATGCTTGTTCTACTTTTCTTGTGTTACTTCTTCTTATGTCTTCTATGAGTCTCTTTCTAATGGCTTTGCATAACTATATGAGTATACTGAGCAATAAACTCAGTATACCCAATTTTATCCTTGTCAGTATTTATCTTGCCCTTCATTTGTCACCTTCGGTTCGTTACGACTACTGTTTCTTAACTAATTTTTTCTTCTTTGGATTTATTTTTACCTATAGGTTTCTTGGACTTTATCACTTTCAGAATGTTGTAACATTCCTCGTCAATATCTTGGTCATGAGCAGTCTGCAGAAGCTTAAAACTTGTTCTTAGGTTCCAGTACATACTGCTTTTACTCCTCTTCTGTTATCTCAAAGACCTTCGTATTATTTACTTGAGTCAGTTTTTTTCCTTTATTTTCTTTATCTATATCAAGTGTGCATCTTACCATTCTGTGATCACTTCCAACATTTACCTTGTTCATGACACTAACATCATTCATGATATATCTTCTGTTAGTGAGGATGAAGTCTATTTCATTAGTTGTTTATCCATTTGGATTCTTTCCTGTCCACTTCCTTGATGCTGTAGATATGTGGCTTTAATGCTATTGTAATATTTATCAATTAAACATTACACACACATTGCTTTACTTAGGGCATGATCCTATTTATTTTTGGATTTGTGTTTGCTGTGTATTTACAACTTAGCTGAAAGGCATTTCAGGCATTAATGAATAATGATGCTGCCTAGCAATTTGGTGTGCTACCAGTAGCTGGTCTGCCTATTTTTTTTTATTTTTTATATATATGTATATAAAATTGAAAAAAGCTTTTGCTGGAGATATAATTAATGGATTAAATAACCTAAACATTATATATTGCTTATAATCTGATAACCAACTCTTCCCCTGCAAAATTCTGGAATTTTTGTTCATATGCTTTTCTAATATAAATGAAATTATTAATAAATTTATAGCATAATAAAAGATTGCTCGACATGTACTTATAAAGAGTAACATATCATTTCCAATTTTAAATCATTTTGACTTAATAGTGGTTTCGAAATACCATTCTGCTATAATCTCAAAGATATTTGGATACCACTAATATTGAAGAAAACAGATTTTTATTTTAAAAAAAATTAATAACAGTTGAGCCCACTATTAGCCTGATTGACAACACTGATCCTTTATGGAAACCTTTCAGCTAGTTCGTGATAGCAGCCAGCTGGGATTTGACACCATACCTCCTTCAAAGCAGTCGCAATCATAGCAATAGAAATGGGTCATACCAACCTGCCTGATTTGGCATTCCAACTCCTTCCAAAGGTGTTCTGGAAACTTCAGATCAGAACTTGAGGAAGACATAGCCGAATTTTGAAATCTTATTTTCCTCAAAATCAGATGTGTGCAAACTTGACTTTGTGAAAAAGGGTGTTATTGCACTGAAAAATAAAGGACTTAGCTGTATAGAATAGGCAGAATATAAGAACCTTGGAGTTGTTCAGATTATTTGTATGACATGACATTGAGGTTTTCTGTAACAAAGAGTCCTTGTCTTAACCATGAGAAGCAGTCAAAAACCATTAAACTTCCTGTAACAGATTTCATTATTGAGATAATGCACTGCCTTAGGTGGTGTTCTCCAAGCATTTTCCAAATGTACAAGTGGAACATCTTTTAATGCTGTAGGACCCCTTTTCAGAGTTCATGAATAATGTAACAGTTCATCACTGCAAGTGACATTTGTTGCTGTATTTGGCTTGTAAGCTGCAGCTCTCTTGTGTATGATTCTGATTCCTCTGATGTTTCCTGTGCACTTTTTCCATATCTGCATACAGCTAGCTTTCGTTTTTACTGGTTTTGGTGAGATGTACTTTTGAGAGGATTCTGTAAAAATTAGAAAAAGCTATGACATATTAAACCATAACTTGCTTTAACTCAGTTACTCTCTTTTCTCAGTACTAGAATCAGATGATGTGCCTATTCAAGTGGAACCTGGACTATTTGAGTGGCTTGCATGGTATCAAGATAGCATGCCTGTTTGGATGACACTGGAAGAACTTCAGAATTGTGGTTTTAATGTGAATGTGGACTATAACCCTGTTTTAACTGTTGAAGATATATATGGCAAAAGGGAAACTGTAGACCAATATTATATGCGCAGTTTTTATGTTGTACAGACTGTTCTGAAAAACACAACAAATAACGGTAAATTTCCTTTCTCTTTATTGATAGCCTGTTATATATTTTAATGTTTAGCATTTCAAAAAATTATAATTTATTTATTGAAATTTTTTATTTATTGAAATTGAAATGGTATTTATTGAAATTTTATGCTTTACTAGAATGTCTTAGAGTGCTGATAATCTTATCTTTTTACAGTGTTCACATGAGAATGTAGGTGGAATATTACTTCTGCATGCGATGTGAATATTAAAAACTAAATTCAGAATGGCTAAACTAAAGTCATCTCCAAAAAGTCAAAGTGCACTTTGACAATCTGAATCATTTGTGAAATTAATTTTAGGGTAGACACTCATTAGAAACATATATGATGTTTTTGGTCAAGAATCACCATGTGCAGAGAAGCAGAACATGAAGTGAGTAAATGGGGACTCATGGAAAACTATATGATACATTCTGGTAGTCACATATTCATATTTCTGATGAAATATGAATATTTCTCATACAATCTTGGCATGGACGGGTTTACACCCAGGATAATTGTAAGGACTTTTGCCATTTTGAATATCTTTATAATGCTTCCTTTTCTTATGGCGTTTAACAAATAAATTCAACAGAATTGATCAATTGTATACGTTTTAAAGAGAATTGTCAGGAGGATTTCATACCATTAGGAAGGATGCATTTGGTTTTAACACATTTTCTGTCTTAATGTTCACCATCCACACGGAAAGAAACTGCATGATTACCAGGACCAGTTGTTATCTTCGAGAGCCGATGGTTTGGCTTCCCTCCTTCCATTAGGATGCTAGGGCGTTGTCTTCTCTGGACTCGGGGGACTCTCTTTGTCTCCTTGGTCTTCCCACTTCTGTTACTTCTGGCAGTGCGGACAATGTCTGAAAAGGCTTTGGTGCTATGACGACAACAACAATGACAGTGACAACAATATCGACAGCCACAGTAACTCTGAACACCCTGTTGATGTCTTTTTGTGCCTTTTTATATTCTTTATGTTCCTTTCCCCTCCAAGACCAACTCTTTCTCATTGGCCACTACGAGTCCCAAATTTCCTGTCCATAAAGGTCCAGGAGTGACTCATAACCCAAGAAGAGTCCCTTTGTCTCTGGTTGTCTTATTTGGTGCCACAATGTTGGAGATGTTAATAAAACTGCCCACCTACCTTCCCACACTGGCTTCCCTTTTGGCTGGACTCACACAACATCCTTTCTGTTCCCATCTCTTTTCCGGTCCTAAAATTTCTTTAAGCATTGCGGTTGGCGTGAGAAACCAGGCTTCTGTGTTCTTTTCTTGCACATTAATTAATTCATTTCTAGATAACATTTCCCTCTGGTTAACTATTTCCTATGGACAGTGTTTTGCTGTTACTTCTGTTATTGTGTTCTTTGGCCCACATGCGCTGGTAGGAACTAGGGAGACTTTACCTTACTTCTTATCAGATTGTGGCATCCTCAGTGACCTCCATGCTCTAGGTCTACGAGACAACCTGCCTATATTCATCAGGAACTTTCTCAGGACTCGTTCGTTCCAAGTTCGATACTGCAACTCACTTTCTATGTCATTTTTACAGGAAGAAGGAGTGCCACAAGGATCTGTACTGAGTGCAACCCTTTTTGCCCTAAGAATCGATTCCATCACAAAAGAACTTCCAAATACTGTTGAGACCTACCTTTATGCCGATGATCTCTCTATTTCTTGCCATTCTCAGAATATGAGATCCATTGAACGACAGCTGCAGATATCTTTGAATAAAGTCCAAAGGTGGGTAGAGTTAAATGGCTATCATCTATCACAGCAGAAAACTGTTGCAATACACTTTTGCAATCAACGGAAAATGCATACAGATCCCGAACTTCAGATGCAAAACTTTATCGTTCCAGTTACTGACAACATCAGATTCTTAGGATTAATCCTTGACAGGAAACTAAATTTCCTTGAGCACATTAAATCTGTCCGTATATCCTGCCTCAAAAAGCTGAACATACTAAGAGCTTTATCTGCCTTGTCTTGGGGAGCAGACCGTACATCTCTGTTGCTTTTATATAGAGCATTGATCAGATCCTGATTGGATTATGGTGCTCCACTTTATGATTCCGCCCTTAAGAGTACACTACGATGGCTGGATCCTATACAGCATTGCGGATTGCACTTGGTGCTTTCAGGACATCTCCTACTCATAGTTTGTATATTGAAGCACATGAGCCCCCGCTTTGTCTCCGCAGGAAAACACTACTTCTTATGTATGCAGCCCGAATACAAAGTTGCTGTCAGCATCCTATTGGGCCATATCTCTTTAATCCACCACTGCAAAACCTTTATAGAAATAAACCCAGTAAAATAAGACCGGCAGGCTTACGCCTTATTGAATTAACGCAGAGTTGGAACGTTCAAATTTTCAACAGGAAACATGTAATGAATTACTCCCAACCGCCATGGATTCCTCCTCCTCAGTTATATTTGGATACTTATCTTGACAAGTTGGGAAAGAATCATATACCAACACTCAGTGTGAAACAACTCCATGCAAGTCATATTCAGAAATACGCTGATTTTTTGCCCATATATACTGATGGCTCCAAATCGCATTCAGCCGTTGGAGCAGCGGCAGTATTTCCCTCTACTATCATCTCGGCTGCCCTTCCACCTGAGTATAGCAGCTTCTCCGCAGAACTTCATGCAATAAAATTAGCTTTAGACAACCTGAATCTCTACCCATCTATAAAATATGTTCTATACACAGACTCTCTCAGCTCAATAACCGCAATGCAAAACTCTTTCTACAAGGCTCATCCTGTGTTAAATCAAATCGGAAGACTCCTATTACAAATTGAAGAACGTCATCAATCAGTGACCTTTTGCTGGATCCCAGCACATTCAGGGATAAAGGGTAACGAACTTGCTGATGAAAATGCTAAAAATCCGTCAACCTTTGATTTAATCTCCATTCCGGTTCCAGCCTCTGACTACTGTCACATCATACAAACAGCATGTTTCGTGAAGTGGAAAGAGCTATGGCACAAACAAAAGAATAATAAACTCTACCAGTTGAAACAGGATCCAAAACATTGGCACTCTAGCACAGAACAGTGCGAAGAGAAGAAGTGGTTCTTGCACGGGCACGTATTGGACACACATCTGACCCACCTCCATCTGCTTAGAGGCGAAGATCCTCCTCAATGTCCATACTGTTCAGAAAATTTAACAGTCAAACATATTCTGATTGACTGCCCTCACTATCAACAGGACAGAACATTCGTCCTGAGTTCCCCGAGAAATCTACGAGAACCAATGACATTACAACATATTATTGGAGATGATGCAAACATCAATGAGTTTTTCTCTTATCTGAAAATAATTGGATTTTATGATAAATTTTAAATATGTCTGTAAAGGGGGCTTAGAGGGGAACAGGTATCCTGTGTGTTATCAGACACTCAGCCTAAAACACTGATGGATCCAATATCTCTCTATTACAGAAGATTTAGGAGAAGTCCGGTTGGGCCTGCCTCCCTAAAATCCACTCATGCACACCTTATCGATGGTAAGCCCTGTTACGTCACTTAGGTGACAACGAACGTGTAGAGTGGTTCTCTTCAAGACGCCTGGTCAGCGTGAAGAGGAAAAGACCAAACCCTCCAGCAATGAGAGCAAAATACAAATGGCCCTCAGTCCCCAGCAGCTTTCACTCTCCCTCTTACGGCAGCGAGAGGATCAGAGTGGAAGCAGAGGGTGCTAAGAATCTCTGGGTACAACCAGGCTGCCATGCACGGAAATTGAACTGGCCTGTTATAACGTACGATCACTCATCGGTGAAGACAGGATATTAGAGCTGGAAAAGGAATTAGAAAATGTGAATTGGAATATCATCAGTTTGGCTGAAACAAGAAGGAGAAATGAATCACTTATAAGTTTATCAAGTGGAAATCTGCTGTACACCAATGGAAACAGTGAAAGGAGTGAAGGTGGAGTTGGGTTTCTGGTCCATAAAGATTTTAAAAACAACATTTTGGAATTCAAAAGTACATCACCAACGGTGTCAAGACTAATACTCAAGATTTCTAAGAGGTACAAGCTAAAGATTATAATGATTTATGCACCAACATCGAGCCATGATGATGAAGAGGTTGAAGAAATGTACACCGAAATTGAGTGTCTTCTAGATGAGCAGAAAACCCACTACACTATTATTATGGGGGACTTCAATGCTAAGGTTGGAAAAAGGCAAAACAGTGCAGAAAGAGGAACTATACGAAATTTTGGAATTGGTGAAAGTAATAAAAGAGGTGAAAGACTTGTGGAATTTGCAGAATCTCAAGGAATGTCAGTAGTGAACACTTTTTTCAAGAAAAGGGTGAACAGAAAGTGGACATGGAAGAGTCTAAATGGATTAACAACTAATGAAATCGACTTCATCCTCACTAACAGAAGATATACTGTGAATGATGTTACCGTCCTGAATAAGGTAAATGTTGGAAGTGATCACAGAATGGTAAGATGTACACTTGATATAGATGCAGAAAAGGAAAGGAAAGGAAAAAACTGACTCAAGTAAATAATACAAAGGTCTTTGAAATAACAGAGGAGGAGAAAAAGCAGTATGTACTGGAACTTAAGAACAAGTTTGAGCTTCTGCAGACTGCTCAGGACCAAGATATCGACGAGGAATATTACAACTTTCTGAAAGTGATAAAGCCCAAGAAACCTATAGGGAAACAGAAATCCAAAGAAGGAAAAATTAGTCAAGAAACACTTGTCATGATGAACCAAAGACGACAAATGAAGAGCAAGAAAAACACTGACAGGGAGAAAATTGAGTATACTGAGTTATGCAAAGCCATTAGAAAGAGACTCAGAGAGGACATAAGAAGATTTAACACAAGAAAAGTAGAACAAGCATTAAAGGAAAACAAAGGACTTAAATCAGCAGCCATGAGCAGTAATACAGAAAGACAAATGATACTGAAACTGAAGAATAGCGATGGTGTACTTATAAACAGCAGAGAAGGCATAATTCAAATAGCAGAAGACTACTATAGAGAATTATACAAGGAGCGAGGGAATGATACCAGCAGTGGGGAAGATGGATTGCAAAGTAGCAACACATACGACATACCCGATATTCTTCCTGATGAGGTAGAACATGCATTGAAGAAAATGAAGAATCGGAAAGCCCCGGGGGAAGATGAAGTTACTGTAGAGTTGTTAAAATTGGGAGGAAGAGACATAACACAAAAACTGGCAAGGCTCTTCACAAAGTTCATTAGAAAAGGTGTGATGCCTAAGCAGTGGAATAATGCAATCATAGTTTTGCTGCATAAGAAAGGAGATAAATCAGAAATTGGAAATTATAGACCAAGTAGCTTGTTATCCCATATCTACAAGTTGTTCACAAGGGTCATTACTAACAGATTAGAAAGAATACTTGATGAGAATCAACCAAAAGAGCAAGCTGGCTTTAGGACAGGATTCTCAACTATGGATCACCTTCACGTAATATCACAGCTAATGGAGAAAGCAAATGAATATAAAACACCATTATGCCTGGCATTTGTGGATTATGAAAAGGCATTTGACTCCATACAGCATAAGGCAATGTTTCGGGCACTGGAAAGACAAGGCAAAGATACTCCATATATTATGATTTTGAAGAAAATATATGAGAGTGCTACATCCTTTATTAGACTAGACAAAGACAGTAGCAAATTTAAAATCGAGAAAGGAGTTCAACAAGGAGACACAATATCTCCGAAGCTGTTTACTGCTGCCCTTGAGGAAGCTTTAAGAAGATTAGACTGGTCGCAGAAAGGAGTCAATGTGAAAGGAGAGTACCTAAACAATTTACGATTTGCAGATGACATTGTGGTCATAAGCCACGATCCCAAAGAATTAGAGGAAAATCTTAATCAGTTATGCACAGTTAGTAAGGATTTTGGACTAAAGATGAATATGGCTAAAACAAAAGTAATGAGGAACAAGTATGCCACGGAAAGGGAAATAATGATTGAAGGAGCAGTAATTGAAAAGGTGGAGTCATATACTTATCTGGGACAAGTTATTAGCTGTAATAATGATAAATGGCTGGAAGTCAAGAGAAGAATAAATTTTGGATGGATAGCATTCAGGAAATATAGTCACATACTGAAGAGCAATATCCCAGTTTGTCTGAAACGTAAAATAATGAATCAATGTATACTCCCCACCATGACTTATGGAAGTGAAACTTGGGCACTCACCAAGAGAATGGAAGAGAAGCTAAGAACTACACAGCGAAGAATGGAACGAATTATATTGGGGATCAGACTGTTAGATAAGAAGAGAAACACATGGATTAAGCAGAAAACTCAAGTAAAGGACATTCTTATCAAAACTAAAGAACTAAAATGGTCTTGGGCAGGACACATAGCTCGAAGACATGATGACAGATGGACTAAGAAAATAACAGAATGGTACCCAAAAGGAGCTAGAAGAAAACCTGGAAGACAAAGGCGGAGATGGATAGATGAAATTCATGAGTTTTTGAGTAGTAAATGGATGGCCAGTGCTCAAAACAGAAGGAACTGGAAAGTTGCTGGAGAGGCCTTCATCCTGCAGTGGATTGAAAATGGCTGATGATGATGATGATGTCTGTAAACGCAACCGAGTTGTTATGCCTAAATTGTTTTTAGCTTTTTCATGTGAATAGGCGCATTATAGCCACAGCAGCTTATGCGCCGATAAACACCCATAACACACACACACACATTCTTATCAGATAGGGGGAGAGAAACGTGCAACCCAGTTAGGGCGAGAGGTTTTTACGTTCACTGACATCGAGACTTTTGATAGCTACTTTGGCAATATTTTCTCCATTCTTCCATCTGGTACTGAGTTCCCATTGGCTTCATGATTCAGGCTTGATGTTCCTCTGGTACAGTATTGGCAAGTTAGTAATTAATTAGATTGGATAGGTTCACAGGGAAAGTAAAACTCTCGGGCTAACACCCTCCACAGCCTCTATCATAATTTTGGGTGCAGAATGTAAATTCTGCATCCATAATTCTGGCTGTGGGACATTAAATGTGTCTCAATAAATCTTAAATATGCTTCCTCCATTTACAAAGTCATTTTTCTAAATTAGCCTTGCTACTTACATGATCTTACTGCAACAAGCATTTATGACAAGAGAGCATTCAAGCATTTCGCACTAACTCCGAAATTTCACATTATGCTACCAAAGCATGAGGTATTAGTAACAATCTAAGTATTAAGATAATGGCATAATATCAAAATACACGAATATTATGTTACAAGATATATCATCATCGGCCATTTTCAATCCACTGCAGGATGAAGGCCTCTCCAGCAACTTTCCAGTTAATTCTCTTTTGTGCAATGGCCATCCATTTACTACCCACGAACAGGTGAATTTCATCTTCCGAATTCCCGACGAAAAACTGGATTGCTTGCCAGCTTCTTTTTGCACAAGTTTATCCAGGTGATCCAAGTCCATATTATGTTCTCCGTTTTCAAGTCTATAGAAGACAAAGGAAATGTTATGAGGCCAGTCCGGTAAATTGTTATTCCTTTTCAGTAACACAAGTACAAGTTTTCAATAATTTGGATTAAATTCTTTTTCCGTTGAACTATGAATGATGTTTTCCTTCCCCCCCCCCTTTTTTTTCTTCTTTTTCTTTTTAAAAAAGAGAAATATACGTCTTTAAGAAAAGCGATTTTTTTTAGCTACTTTGTGGAGCTCTGCATTAATGCGTAGAGTTGCAATAGAGGAGTCTCCCTCCTGCTTGATGTAGACGGGCCTTGGCTTATTCTTTCGGCCTATCCATAGTTCTTGATAGAATGCTTGGTGGTGATTCCATGTGATAAGGTGTGGGAAGCGTTCTGATTCCGTCTGTGGCGTAGGGTGTTGTGGCGATCGGAGTTGATGTCTCTCGCCACTTAGGGAGAAAATAATGTCTTTTGTCAGCAGGGAGGAGATCAAAGGTACCCTTTCCAAAGGTTTTAGGCTTAACTGTTTCAAGAACTTCATGTCCCATGCCATTTTGCGGTTTACCACAGTCAGCAGACTGAGCAAATCCATTTTGTCCACTTCAAGTTCTAACACTTCGCAGAGATTGTTGATGTCACGAGCTGCCCGCTGAATGTTGCCAGGATGTACATTCAGTAATTACTGAGTATATCACTAGAACATCCATTTGCAGGCTAAGTTCGATCACCAAATTATCCACCAAATGTTGTTCAAGGTGATTGGAGCTCCCTTAAAAATCTTGCATCCCTGGCAAGCGTGGATCAAGAAAACTTTCGGCTTTCCCCTCAAAGTTTGGGGAGAGTTCTTCCAGAACATTGCATATAGGTATTCCATGCAGTACTTCCCATCTCGGTCATACAGGATTCCATGTTTGCTGTTGCAGCCTACTGTAGCACTTGAATGATTTCACAGGTCAGGTATTTGTAATGTATGGATATGTTAAAACCGAGTTTGGCAAAACAAGTTGCTAATCTGCTGATGTCCTTCTTGAGAGAGTTTGCATCTTTCAATGGAGGACAATTGTGAAAGATTCTCTGCATAACTGCTTGTTGTACTCATTAGAGTCATTAGGCCTATAACACACTCCTACTCTCATTTTCCCTTTCCCAGTGTTTATGTCACACCAAATAGACATAACATTGCACTGTTCACCCATGTCAACTAGATGCACTTCCTTTCTATCCTTTCTGTACACATCGTACTCCCCAAATTCCAATTCTGCACTGCTTATATCTGTGTAACACCATGTCTCTGATATCCCAACGATATCTGCCTTTGATGCCTTGATCAGCACTTCAGTTTCATAACATTTATTTACTATACTTTGTATATACAAAGGGTACTAGGAAAGTTTTGCAATACAGCTTTGTTTATTTAATTTTTTCAAAGTAATTTCCTCTACATTCAATACACCTCTCCATCCTCCGAAACCAATCTTTAAACCAGTTCTGCCAAGTTTCACTAGGGAGTAAAGCACACTCGTTGTCCCAAGCCCGTAGAAGGTCCTCATCACTGGAAAACCGCCTCCCTTTTAGCTTCATTTTCACATGCGGGAACAGTGCAAAGTCGCAGGGAGCAAGGTCTGGTCTGTAAGGAGGGTGCTCGAGAAGTTTCAGTCCTGTCGTGGTCAAATATTCAGTGCAGGCTTTGGCGCAGTGAGCTGACCATTATCGTGATGGAGGTACCAGGTGTCCATTCTTGACTTTGGCCGCAGGTTCTTCATAGATCCAATGACTTTAGGCAGGCATTGTTCAGTATACCACTTAGCTGTGACTGTCTTCTGCGTGTCCAAAACGACGTGTTCCACAATTCCACTCGATTTGAAAAATACAGCTATCATTTTCTTCTTTACAGATCGGTATTTTCTGTCAATTACGGGTGTGTCGTCATCATCAAAGACCCAAACTTTGTTTTGAGGCTTGGTCAGCAGATCGTAATAGTACAGCCAAGTCTCGTCACCTGTCACGATGTTGTTCACATACCGAGATTGTCCCTTATCAAACTTTTTTAACATCTCCCGGCACCAAGTCGCACGTCGTGTCATCTGCTCTTCAGTCAGGTGATGCGGCACCCAGAGAGAACAAAGTTTCTTCACGTGCAAATGATCTTGCAGAATCGAACGAATTGCTGGTGCATTTAGGCCCAAAGTATCCTCTATCTGTTGGTAGGTCACTCACCTGTTTTCGTCAAGCATTTTCCTCACAGCAGTAAAGTTTTCCTCCGTAACTGACGTTCGTGGCCTTCCCGGCCTCTCAGAATCCTCCAGAGTGAAATTTCCCCTTTGGAATTCTCTATACCACCTGAATATCGTTGTACGATGTGGACAATCATCATCTAGTGCAAGAGTCATTTCTTCTAAGCACTGGTCTATGGTTAAACCACGCACAAAATTATACCACAAAACTGTCCTTATCTCATTTCGTGACCACGATGCCATCGCAAGCACTTTACACTCTCACTACTAATGAATAACTGAGCCCATCGACTTGGCGCGGCGGCTACTATGCACGTATGAAAATGTCTCAACATGCAGCAACAAGCAGCTTCCTGTGATTCATTGTTGCGTCATATTGCAAAACTTTCCTAGTACCCTTTGTACTTTGTCTGACTTGGGTGGAGTATGTATTATAGGTGTAGCAGACAGTATTAATCTTGCCCACTCAGCTTTTGATTCACTGGGTGGAACAGTTACCTCTGGTTGTACAGCAGCCAATATTTGTCTGAGCATTTGCAGCAAAAATTGGCTTCTAATTTTTTTTTACTTCTTGATAAGTAACATTGTGCTTGGTTTTATAATACTAGATATGTTTTCCTGTTTCCAGAGAAGAATGTGCTCCAGGCATAAAATGGAATTTTACAAGCACAAACTGGGATCGTACAAGCGGTGGTTTTTGGTAAAAAAAAAAAAAAAAAAAAAACAGGGCTTACAGACCCCCCATAAACTTGGCAGTAGAATACATAATTTTAAAAATTTTCACAAGGAGCAAACCTAATAGTCCCAAAAAAAATCTCTGAATATTCCCTCACACCCAAAATTCTGGTGGAACTCGGGATGTAAAGTTAAAAAGGAAAGAAACCAAGCATGAAACACTTTTAGGAAGTAACAAAAACAGCAAACCTCGTCAACTTTAAAAAGGCCAACGTGAATGCAAAATACATTAAGCTTAATAGTAAGAAAGAGGCATGGAAAATACATTATGGAAAAAAGGGAAATAAACCTCTACCATCACAAGAAAAGTGCAAATTTTATGGAATAAAATATAATGTGCTCCAGGTATCAGTGCCGAAATATTTCCATGTTAATTATAAATAGCATCTGATATTGCAGATACATTAAGTAGCTCATTTGCAGAAATCTCAATTGCAATCGTGAGTCCACCTCATGGTCCACCTGGGAAATTGTCCTCTAAATTTTTAAACAAATCAAAATATTGCTGTGGGTCATCACAAAACAAGTAAATACATGGGATGTATTAGAGTAAGAGCAAGTGCATGTATACTTACATGTACACCAATGCTAGGAGCATTGTAAATAAATTTGATGAATTTGAAGTACATATTAAGTCATCAAATGCAGACATTGTGAGAATATCAGAGACGTGATGTCACTCAGACATATTCAGTGTTGAATTTGAATGTGTAGAGTACAATGTATACAGGAAGGACATTTTTATATTTAAATTTTTTTTTTTATTCAACCTCTGCTTATAAATATTCTTTAGTAGACACATATGATTCAAGAAAGCAAGCTTATACAGCATCATCAAAAAAAACAAACCACTTCCCATTACATCTTATTTTCACTTACCCACTTACACATAATTTTCATTATTTCAGTTGCCTTATCTTCCAACTGTTTTCTAGAGTTACCCTTTATTGGAATAGCCAAGTCATCAGCATATGCAAAAGGCTCTAAATCTCTCCAAACCATATATCTGCTAAGGTCCATATATAAAGACCCACAATTGATCCTTATGGAGACCCTCTAGTTACCCTCATCTTGATCTCATCATAATAAGTTCTCACTATTACCTGCCTTTCACTCAAATAACTTATAATTGCATACAACACTCCAGATAACTGTGTCAGCCTAACCCTCCTCATCACACTTTCCCACTAGATCTTATCAAATGCTCTCTTAAAATCTAAGAAAACTCCCATCGCACTTTTCCAAGCAGTATTTTGTGTTATCTATTATGGCTACAATTGCATCCTCTGCAGACCTATCCTTCTGAAAATCTGCCTGTATGAAAATAATCCTTTGGCCTTATAATGAGCCAAAATTCTTTTAATATAATCATTGTTTTGAAAACCTTCGCTGTAATAGAAAGTAAAGATATACGGCAGTAAGATCCAAGATCTGCCACATGAAGGACAGTTGCAGAATAGATGTGCAGAAGTTTGCCTTTAGCCAGCAAGGTTGACTGCAGGAACAAATTTCCATCCGTTGTTGTGGAAGGGGATAGCTGAAATAAATTCAACGAACAACTAGACAAACTACTGGACGGAATGGATAGGTGAAAGGGAAGAGGTTTTTTTTTTTTTTTTGCTGGTGCTTTTTAAGATTTCTTGCATCATTTACTAATACTAAGAGTAGGGTATATTGATAATATCTCTCTCTCTCTCTCTCTCTCTCTCTCTCTCTCTCTCTCTCTCTCTCTCTCTCTCTCTCTCACACACACACACACACACACACACACAAAACCCTCCTGTTATCAATAGCAGCAACTTAATACCTAACTGCTCCAATTTGTACAGCACTCTTTTATGTGCAACAGTACTCAAAGGATTTCCTGAAATCCAAGTATATGATATCCATCCAGTTCCTTTATGACATGATTGTAGTATCCATTCAAATTGGTCAGACAAGATTTCACCTTAATCAACCCATGCTGTTTCTGAACTATAACTACAGTATTGTCCAGATCAGTGGTTCTCAATCTTTTTTTGCTCATGGCTCACTTTTGAGTTTCATTCACCTCTGTGCCCCCCCATATTGTTTAATTATAATAAGTGTAATTTTTATAATAAATATGTACTTTATCAACTGCACTTTTTATTTATAATATAAGGAATATTAATAATTAAAGGGGGTTTATTAACTACAATCTTTATTTTTAATAGACGTTTTACTCATATAATATTTTGTTTATTCACAATATACAATTATGCTTCTAACAAAAAATATTACAATAATATTATTGTCCTTTAGTTTAGTGAGATCCTTGCAGATCTCGCTAATTTCTTTTTTATATTTGCAATAATTTTATTTTAGAAGTGAACTTTTCATGACCCACTTTACAATTTCCATGGCCCCAATTCTAAGATCTTTACCTGCTGTCCCTCAGAAATACGGCATGGCCCCTGTTGAGAACCACTGGGCTAGATGATCCCACATTGCTTCTTTAACCAGTGACTCCATTATTTTCTCTGGATCAGGAGTTGAACTAACAGGTTTGTAATTACTCGTGTCATCCTTTGATCACCCTTTGTGAATTGTGGATACATTTGCACATCTTCAGTCCATGGGGACCTCCCCTGAATCCAAGTATGTTTAATAATTATGGCTAAAGGTTTGCTTACGTCCTTTGCTACTGCCCTTAATATAATTGGATAGATCTCATCCACCAGGGTGCTTTTCTTTATATGAAATTTATTTTTTGCATCCAGTTTCTTTGTATCCAATCAGATTGGTTAGATAAGATTGGCCATTAATAAATCCATGCTGTGAATGAATTATAACTGCTCTCCTAGATGGTCCTGCATTACTTCTTGAACAGGTAACTTCATTATTTTCCCTGTTATAGAAATTAAACTAACAGATCTGTAATTACTCATGACACCCTTCAGTCTTTGGAGGGAGTTATACCATTAGTTAAGAAACACAAAATCTAAGGAAGTGCATCCAGCTGATGTTGGTGGACAGTGCAGTTTTGAGTCTGTTTGGTGTGAAATAAGCACTGGGAAAGGAAAAATGAATCTGATGAGTATAATGAGCGATTGTGCAGAGAAATAGTGGGCCAATAAATCAGAATGTCTTATAATGGGGGATTTTAACTTTCCAGATATTGACTGGAACTTGTGGGTTGGTCACTCGCACACTAGCAAGACTTGCGGATTTATCAGATGACTGTTTTTTTAGCAACATGTTCAAGAGGCAACCAGAGGGAGTAATAATCTTGTGGAGTTCTCCAGGGTTTGGTGTTGGACCCATTGTTGTTTTGTATATTTATCAATGATATTGCTGGGAAAATGGGATGAGAAGTGGCGACTGAAGTTTAACATTGACAAATTCAAAGTACTGCATATGGATAGCAATAACTGAAGAGAAATTTACCAACTGTGTGGTACTACACTCAGGGAAGTGGAAAGTGAAAAAGACCTATGGGTAATTGTGCAGTCAAATATGAAGTTCGCTGAGCAGTGCAGACAGGCTGCCAGGGCAGGTCATGGAGTTTTGTCGATGATATATAGGAATTTTGCTAGCAGGGAGAGGGAGGTGATTACAAGGTAATGGTCAGGCCATACCTAGTGTACTGTGTACAAGTCTGGAGGCCTTATTTTAGGATGGATGCAGAGTTTCTAGAACGAGACAAAGAAGGGCAACAAGATTGGTGAGGGGAACAAAGGGGGGTGCTCTTACCAAAAAAGGCTTAAGTTCTGCAAATTGCAGCACCTGGAGAGTAAGCACCTGCGAGATGATCTAATTGAGGTGTATAAGGCATTGAATGGGGTGAGCAAGCTGAATGCTGATGGGATTCTTCCTCTTGCTCAGACTAAGAACCCGAGGGGGCACAGTTTCAAATTGAGGAAAGATAGTCGTAGAATAGATGTGCGGAAATTTGCCTTTAGCCAGCGGGTAGTTGATTGGTGGAACAGGCTTCCGTATTTTGTTGTGGAAGCTAATAGCCTAAATAAATTTAAGGCTGAGCTAGACAGGCAATTTGGAATGAATTGAGGGGTGAAATGGGAGGGTTTTTTCTTTTTTTTCTTTTTTTTTTTTTTTTTCTCCTCTGGCTGATGCTGCATGAGCTTGCTTTCTTACGTCATATGCCTCTTCTAATGCTAATCTCCCTTTGTGAATTGGAAATACATTTGCATATCTCCAGGCCTTACAGTCCTCCCTGAGGCCTGGAGATATGCGAATAAGAGAGACATCAAAAGAGGTTGCTTACCAAAGGAGGTAAGCAACCCTTTAGGTTTGCTTACCTCCTTTGATGTCTCTCATAATGTAATAGGATTGATCTAGGGCTTACAATACCCGGATCCCGGTATTGGAATACCGGTATTGATACAAAAAATACCTGTTTTTCGGTATTAATTTAAAAATAATAATAATAATTGCTTATTAATTTAATCACATAAAGGTTATAAAATCACCTTTATGTGATTATGATGTCGTTATCTCTGCTAGAAAATGTTCAATAAATCATCGATAAGACACCATGCAACATTTCAATCTGTCCACAATTCTCGGACAAATTCATGTCTGACTCGTATCTCGCAAGTCCCGTTCCTCCACTACTGACTTTAGTTCAACTCCACCAAGCAAGTGTATAAGTTATTTTGGGGTTACTGTTCCCCAGGTGTAAGACCTTGCATTTTGCTGAATTAAAGCATAGCTCCAACTTTTCTGACCATCTCGGAAGTCTATCTAGGTTACTCTGTTTGGCGGCGATCATTAACTACTCTACTGATCTTTACATCATCTGCAAGTTTAGACTTCACGCCCTCCATCCCTTCATAGATGTCATTTAAGATAATCAAAAACAACAGTGGTCCCAGTACTGATCCTTGGGGAACCCCACTCCTTACATTAACCCAATCTGAGGAATAACCATTTATCACAACCCTCTGACTGATGCCCTCAAGCCATCGTGCCATCCATCTAAGGATTTTTCCTATGATTCCAGCCTGCTCCAACTTATAAAGTAACCACTCATGTGGGACTGAGTCAAATACTTTGCTGAAATCCAAATAAACAATGTCAAAATTATTCCCGAAGTCCAGCTCTTGAATGACCCTGTCAAAATAGCTAACCAGATTAATTAAACATGATTTTCCCATTACAAAACCATTCTGTGTATCCTACAGAATTCCATTTCCATCTGAATGATCCTGAATTCCACCCTTGATCATTGCCTCCATGATTTTCCCTACTACTGAAGTTAGACTGGCCGGTTGGTAATTTCCTGTTACACTCCTAGAACCGCCTTTGTTCCAATTTACACCAATCCAATGGAATCTCTCCTGAATCTAGTGATTCTCTCGTTGAACCATGCCTTGATGATTCAATGCACTCACTTGCCGCCTCTTTTAAGATTATAGGGTCTTACTCGCCTGTAGGTGCGAAAGTTCTTGTTAAATAATCATTTGAAATTTCAACACCATTAATTACATTTTTTCAACTTCACTTCCATAATATCTCACTGACATAAAGGAGTTTTTTATGTAAATATTGATGCAAAGTAACTGTTGAGTTCATCTGCAACTTCAGCTATGGTATCTAATACTGTCCCACGTTCGTTACATAAGGGTCCAATCTGATTTGTCCTTCTCTTCTTTGCATTTATATATGTGAAGAATTCCTTAACTGCACTCTTTGATCTCTTTATTCCTTATCCTTTATTCCTTTATTGTTAGGGTAACTAAGAGTAGAAACAGGTGCATATATATTTGCATGTACACCAATGCTAGGAGTATAGTTAATAAATTCGTCAAAGGCAGATATTGTTGGGATATCAGAGACATGGTGTCACACAGACATAAGCAGTGCAGAACTAGAATTTGGGGCATACAATGTGTACAGAAAGGATAGACAGGACAGGAAGGGAGGAGGGGTTATGCTGTTAGTTAAGAAACACTTAATCTAAGGAAGTGCATCCAATTGATGTTGGTGGACAATGCAATGTTGAGTCTGTTAGGTGTGTGTTATAGGCCTAATGAATCTGATGAGTATAATGAGCAATTGTGCAGAGAAATAGAGTGAGCCAGTAAATTAGAGTGTCTTATAATGTGGGATTTTAATTTCCCAGATATTGACTGGAATTTTTGGGTTGGTCACACACACTAGCAAGGCTTTTGTGGATTTATTGGATGATTGTTTTCTACAGCAGCACGTTTGGGAGGCAACTAGAGGGAGTAATACTCTTGATCTGATTATCAGTAGTGATTCTTCATGCATCGAGAATCTGTAGATAAAGGAACCACTAGGTGGCAGTGATCACAGTGTGCTGAAGTCGGATTTACTCAAAGAGGTAGCTACCATCAAGGATAAAGGGAAGGGTTTTTGCTTTCGTAAAGGTGACTACGGTGGTCTGAGACAGTATTTAAATTCTATACAGTGCAACCAACTGATGATGTTACCAACAGCAAATTCAAAATGGGGAGCATTCAAATAATTAATCTTGGAAGCTACTAGGCTTTTCATACCAACAAAGAAATGTTCAAGATTTAGGCCTAAATGGACATCATATGAACTAATTAGGCAACTCTGGAAATCAGCATCTCCTTGATGTAATATTCATTAATTAAAGCCTTAGTTTTCCTCGAAGCTGCAAAGGAAATAGAGCTGCATTTCCTAGTATTAACCTCCAAACCATTCAAAGCAACCCAATCAGCAAGAGTCGAGAGCAGCCTGAAGGTTAACTGCATCATCTAGACTGCCGATACGTGAATATAGTTTCACATCATCGGCAAACATTAGTATCTTAATACCACCTCTCTCAACAAATTGCGGTATATCGTTGATAAAGATGGTGAATAAAAGAGGTCCAAGGGATGATCCCTGTGGTACTCCTTCGATGGAAAAAATTCCCTTGAGACTTCCTGTCCGATGATCACCCTATGTTTTCGATATGAAATATAACTCATCAACCAGAATAGTAAAGGGTCAAGTATTCCATAGCGGCTTAGTTTTTGAGCAAGTTGATTATGCGGGACACTGTCGAAAGCCTTAGTAAGGTCTGTGTAGATCACATCAACCTGTCCTCTGCGATCGATGGTGTCTAGAACCTGTTGCCGGATAGTGAGAAGATTAGTGGTAGTTTATCAGCCCCTGGTGAAGCCATGTTGGCAGTCGCAGATGAAGTGATGAAATATTCCATTGATCAGTGGTGAATGACAGTGTCCAGAATTTTTGCCAGCGAGTTCATAAGGCAGATGGGATGGTAATTTTCTAGAGAGTGGTTTGCACTTCTCTTTGGGATATGAATAACATTAACAGTTTTGAAGTGAGTGGGGTAGATACCAGTCTTAACGGAAAGATTAAATATATGCAATATTATATATTTAAGTTGTGGAAAGCATTTCTTCCACAAAATAAGTGGAATCTTATCTGGGCCTGCTGAAAAATCTTTTGTTAGATTCCGAAGCGCTTGAATGATATCGTCTGTGTCCACCGAGAGATTATTCAGTGTATCATCCTTAATGACTTGAAATTGATAAGTTGAAGCAGCAGTAGCTGCAGTTTTCTCGGAAAAGGAGGAGAAAAAGGTCGCAAAAAGATCTGCTTTAGTTTTGTCATAGGTCATAGGCTTGCCATCGGAATCAATGATCCTGGTTGTTGAGCAGTCATTAGAATTCTTAAGCATGCTCCAAAATGGCTTCAGGTCTCCATTCACTGTGAAACTGCGTTGTACTGATTGAATATAATGAGTGTACTAATTTCTGATCATCCTTTTAATGTTGCTTCTGTGTTCCTTGAACAGTGCCATATATGCTTCATCATGTCATCTTTTAAGGGCACAAAAGGTGATATAGTTGTACACGTTGGCCCTAATAATATTAAGAGTAGGAGACCGGCAGAATTACTTAACAAGTACAGGTCACTGTTGAACAAAAGCCGAGAATTAGGGTTGAATTTGAAAGTGTCTGCAATTCTGCCCAGACACGATAGGAGGGAGTATATGATGAGAGCCTTGTCGATCAATTCGGCCCTGGAAAGATTGTGCAAGGCTCAAGGGGTAGAATTTTTTTCAGCCTGGACTGTACTTGTTAACAGGAGAGATTGCTTCTACAGGGATGGGATACACTTAAATAGAAAGGGTGCAAGAATATTTGCTGATGCTATCGAGGCAGTGTTAGGTGGGTCGGAAAACTGCTAGCTTGGGGGGAGACAAAGACCAATAGATTGACAGTAGCCACTGGCAGAGGTGAAAGAGATTCTTGCACTGCTTCTATTAGAATGAGCAGAAGCCTGAAAAACAAGATGCATGGTATTTCAGAGACTGCTGGGAGCCATTGCGGTACAAGTAAACACATGGGTTGTGTTAGGGTAGCTAAGAATAGAAACAGGTGCAGGTATACTTGCGTGTACACCAATGCTAGGAGTTTAGTAAATAAATTTGATGAATTTGAGGTATTGCTCAAAACATCGAAGGCAGATATTGTTGGGATATCAGAGACGTGGTGTCACACAGAAATAAGGGATGCAGAACTGCAATTTGGGGAGTACAACGTCTACAGAAAGGATAGACAGGATAGGAAGGGGGGAGGGGTTATGCTATTAGTTAAGAAACACATAAAAACCAAGGAAGTGAAGCCAGTCGACATCGCTGGACAGTGCAGTGTGGAGTCAGTTTGGTGTGACAAACATTGGGAGATCAAAATTGAGAGTAGGAGTATGCTATAGGCCTAATGACTCTGATGAGTATAATAAGAAACTGTACAGGGAAATAGAGTGGGCCAGTAAATCAGAGTGTCTTATAATGGGAGATTTTAATTTCCCAGATATTGACTGGAATTTGGGGGCTGGTTACTCACACACTAGCAGGGCTTTTGTGGATTTATTGGATGATTGTTTTCTACATCAGCATGTTCGGGAGGCAACTAGAGGGAGTAATACTCTTGATTTGATTATCAGCAGTGATTCTTCATGCATTAAGAATCTGCAGATAAATGAACCACTAGGTGGCAGTGATCACAGTGTGCTGAAGTGGGATTTACTCAAAGAGGTAACTACCATTAGGGGTAAAGGGAAGGGTTATTGCTTCCGTAAAGGCGACTATGATGGACTGAGACAGTATTTAAATTCTATACAGTGGGACCAACTGATGATGTTACCAACAGCAAATTCAAAATGGGAAGCATTCAAAGAACTTATCTTGGAAGCTACTAGGCTTTACATACCAACTAAGAAATATTGTTCAAGGTTTAGGCCAAAATGGATGTCAGATGAACTAATGAGGCATATGGCAAAGAAGAAAAATGCATGGGATACATACAAATTAACACATGACACAGAAGCCTATGATAGATACAAGTTGATATGCAACCAAGTTACAAAGGAGGTTAGGCAGGCGAAGGCAGATTATGAGAAATCCTTGGCAAGGGATGCAAAGAAAAACAGCAAAGAGTTCTTTACTTATGTAAACTCTAGAAGGAAGGGGATGAATCAGATTGGTCCACTTGATATTGATGGGTCAAGCGTTGATGATCCTGCTCAGGTAGCTAACAAACTAAATGAATATTTTGCATCGACATTCACACATGAGGAGTTATTCAGCGAGGGGAATGCCAGAGGTGTATTCAACTCTAGCAGTAAGCTACAGAATCTTGAAATAACTGGGAGTAAAGTGGAGGAGAAACTGTTGAAGATAAACACAAGAAAGGCACCTGGGGTGGATGGGATCTATCCAGTTATATTAAAGGAGGCAGCAAAGGAATTAAGCAAACCCTTAGCCATAATTATGAGAGCTTCCTTGGACTCAGGGGAGGTACCCATAGACTGGAAATGTGCAAATGTGACCCCAATTCACAAAGGAGGATCAAAGGCTGACACAAGTAATTATAGACCTGTGAGCTTAACTTCTGTTCCAGGAAAATTAATGGAGGCACTGGTTAAAGAAGCACTGCAGGATCATTTAGACAAGACTTCAGTTATAGCTCAGACACAGCATGGTTTTGTTAAGGGGAAGTCTTGCCTGACCAACTTGATTGGATACTATGATGCAGTCACAAAAGAACTGGATGCAGGGAATAACTTTGATATTATATACTTGGATCTTAGAAAGGCTTTTGATACTGTTGCACATGGAAGACTGCTACACAAATTGGAGCAGTGTGACATTGGAGGCAAATTGCTGCTATGGATAATGGGGTGGTTGAGGGGGAGAAGACAGAGTGGTAATCAACGGACACTGCTCATCGTGGACTGATGTTATTAGTGGAGTCCCTCAGGGCTCAGTGTTGGGTCCATTATTGTTTTCTGTATTTATAAATGATATTGATGATGGTATGTCGGGCTTAATGTCCAAGTTTTCAGACGATACAAAGTTTGGCAGGGTTGTCAAGGACACTACTGACACTATGCTGCTGCAACAGGATCTGGAAAGGTTGAGCAGATGGGCTGAGAGGTGGCAAATGAAGTTTAACATTGACAAATGTAAAGTACTACACATGGGAAACAGCAACCCCAGAGCAACGTATCAACTCTGTGGTACTACACTGACAGTGGTAGAGAATGAAAGGGACGTGGGGGTGGTTGTGCAGGCAGATATGAAGTTCTCAGAGCAGTGCAGACGGGCTGCAAGAGTAGCTCATGGAGTATTGTCAATGATATACAGGAATTTTTCCAGCAGGGATAAGGAGGTGATTATTCCATTGTATAAGGCGATGGTCAGGCCACACCTAGAGTACTCTATACAAGTCTGGAGGCCTCATTTCAAGAAGGATGTAGAGCTGCTGGAACGAGTACAGAGAAGGGCAACAAGATTAGTGAATGGAACAAAGGGGTGCTCTTACGAAGAAAGGCTTAAGTTTTGCAAATTACAGTGTCTGGAGACTAGGCACCAGCGAGGTGATCTGATAGAGGTGTATAAAGCCTTGAATGGTTTAAGCATGCTCAATGCTGATGGGATTCTTCCTCTAGCTCAGAAAAATCACCTGAGAGGGCATAAATTCAAATTGAGGAAAGACAGATGTAGGATAGACGTGCGGAAATTTGCCTTTAGCCAGCGGGTGGTTGGTTGGTGGAACAGACTTCCATCCCTTGTGGTGGAGGTTGATAGCCTAAATAAGTTTAAGGCTCAGCTGGACAGATATTTTGAACGAACAGAGGGGTGAAGTGGAAGTGGTTTTTTTTTTTTTTTTTTTTTTTGGCTGATGCTGCATAAGCTTGCTTTCTTGCATCAAATGCCTCTGCTAATGCTAATGTGTCATCCTAAAGTGTTTTCTGCACTGTTCTTTGGCTCATATAATCGCAGTTATGTCTGTCGTGATCCAATGAGGGAATCTATTCCTGTAATTTTTACTAAGAGGTACAAACTCTTGAATGATAGAGGAGATTGTGCCAATAAGATGATCAGTGACTGTGTCAAGATCATTAATCCATGGGAAGGAGAACCAATCAATGCAATCAAGTTCACGCCCTAATAATTGCCAGTCTGCTCTCCTAAAGTTCAGCTTGGCTGGGACAGGAGTAGTGCATCTACTCTTCTGTGATATGTTTATTTGACAGCTTAAAGCCTTGTGATCAGACGGCAGAAATGAAATTGCTTCTAAAATAAGGATCTGCTTGGATGCAAAAATGAGATCCAGCATCGCCTTGCCTCTAGTAAAAGTATTGTTATGCTGCTTGAGACCCAGTTCAGACATGATGTCATATAGCAGCTTAGTTGTAGCGGTTGACTCCTCAATGCCTAGTGGAGAGGGTTGAGTATTGAAGTCTCCAAACAAGTACACCTCATCCGACTGGTGAAAAAACTTTTCAAACTCAGAGTGCTTGCGACAGCCTCTCCATAAGAAGAAGATCGACCGGGGGCAGAAGGTAGATAGCTGCAATTAGAACAGTTTTGTTATGAACCTTCAGCTGACAAAAGATTCCTTCAATGTTGTGGAAAGTCCTGTGCATTGTCAGTGCAAATTGGTTTGAGATAATAATCGCGACACCACCTCCCCTAAATCCCCTGTCTCTTCTGAGGACAGTATAGCCCACTGCTGCCACTTCCGAATCCAGAATCCCATCGTGTAGCCATGTTTCTGTGAAGATATATACATCAAACTCCAGAGAGCAAAGCGAGATTCTAAATTTGTCAATTTTATTCACTAAACTCCTACAGTTCTGATAATATATGTGAAGAGATTGCTGACAGCCATCATCGGCTCTCCCTGTATAGACAGAAACAGTAGAGGCCTGGAAAAGAAGAGAACAAGAGTTGTTTATGCACCGTGATTGCTAACTATCATTCTTCTACATATTATTTGTATTCTTGTAGATTTTAAATGGTCTGATTATTAATCCCGGAGACCAATACAGGGAATCCAGTAGTTTACTTTCGTCCAATGTATTGCAGGTCACCAGGAAAGAAGCATAGGATAGATGTTTAGTTCTAAGTACACGAACTTCAGCTACCACTCCGATTTCATTTCTGATGAATTCATGTAAAACTTCCACCTTTGTATGTGGACTGAGCCGGGAAATAAATAACTTGGATTTGCGTGGTACTATGGTGAGATTGTATTTGCCTTTGAATAGGCGATCCTCACGTTGAGAAGGTGCGTGTGCCGAAGAGATATAATTGGCTGTACGATAATGGGCTGAAGAGGTGTTGCTATCAATTAGATCCTTATCATTCTCCTAAGTTCTTCTACCAGTTTTTTTTGTTATCATTCC
This sequence comes from Mastigoproctus giganteus, assembly GCF_048544385.1. Lineage (NCBI taxonomy): Eukaryota > Metazoa > Arthropoda > Arachnida > Uropygi > Thelyphonidae > Mastigoproctus > Mastigoproctus giganteus. Next base: position 118,281,447 of record NC_143580.1, on the reverse strand, counting down.
CATGAGTTCTTCTACCAGATTTTTCTACCACCGGTTTCTGTCCTCTGAACTGCCGACGTCAAAATCCACAGGCAGTGCCTTATCCTTTGGAACTTTAGTCACCTCAGACTCTCATCTCTTGTTACCAATAGGTATGAGATTACTGATGTTGGCTTCACCCACAGAGCCAGTTTGTTATGGTTTCCTCTGTTTTCCTGCTTTAGCCTGAACATCAGATATTTTCATCCCTTTGCTGAGGGTACTAACTTTTTCAGCAGATCTATCGATCTTGCTTGAGGAAGTCTGTGGTCTATGATCAGTTGATTGCTTAGCTGGGTGCTGATTCCCAGTGTGGAGTGGCTGTCAGCAGGATTTCTTGTGTAATGAGGGCAGATTGCAATTAAACTGGATTGGGCATAGTTTTTATAGAATCGGATAAGCTCAGTTGAATTAAGTAAGTTCGTCAATTTAGCTGGGTCATCAAGATTCCTTAGTTCGATTTTGTTAAATATATCTAGGAGAATAAGTTTGATCTCCTTATTTTCCCTGTGCAGTACCATGATATAGTCTTTCAGCTCTTGTAATTGAGCTTTAATAAGGACGTTTCCTTGCTCAGGATTAGTAACAAAATCCGAATAAACTTCACCATTGCACTTTCTTTCAGTTTCTAGTATTTTTTTTCTCAGATTGCAGGAACTGAGTGCTATCATCAAGGTTGTTTGTCAGTGACTTATCATCATGGGAACCCTGTTTTGCCAACTCAAGAAGTTCAATTAGTTTATTACCCACAAGATTTTAATAGATATGATAGAGATCTATTAAGTGCTCGATAGTTCCTATATTCTATTGTATTGTGAGAGCGGCAGGGATTGCCTTTGTTTTTGATATGGGATGCCTCTTTTCCAACCAACTCTCCTGGTCCAGCATGCTAACAATTCTTTGTGAAGGTGATATAAATTTTACAAAAAATGTGAAACATCTTCCCCACTGTCAGAACCATAGTGCTCAGACCCCTCGGTCTCAATATTGAGCACTCAACCCAACTTCTGTCTTCAAACACCATACCTTTGCCAGCAAGGAAACCGTTACGTAGATTGACATTAAAATTAAATTTTGAAGGTCTAAAAAGCTTAATAAATATGGAGTGATTATTCTCTTCGTTCCTGTAGATTGACATTAAAATTAAAATTTAGGGGTCTAAAAAGCTTAATGAATATAGGGCGATTATTCTCTTCATTCCTTGTCGGACTAGAACTTTTCGAAGTTCACAGGAATAAGAGCAACACACAATTAATCCAAAACTTTTGTCTTACGTTGTAATGTTTGTTCTTCACGCATGTGTATAAGTGACCAATCGTCAGATAATAGGAATTGTCTATTTATATCCCTTTCGCAAAGAATTGTTAGTGCGTTGGACTGGGAGAGTTGGTTGGAAGGGAGGCGTCCTGTGTCAAAAATAGAGGTGGTCCCTGTTGTTTTCATGATATGGTAGAATATAGGAATTGTCAAGCATTTAATGGCTCTCTATTATCAAATCTATTAAATACCACAGTTTGTTGACTTTACACTTAGCTTCTCCCTCTCTGCTCAAAATTCAAAATTTTATTGCCACCTTTTAGATCTATACTTCATGCATACATGTATACCGACTTAATTTACCACTCAAGTCATACATTAAGAAAAGAATATTACTAGAGAAAAGAATATCCTAGACCTCATCATCACACATGAATCAGATGACATAACAGGGCTGACAGAAGAGGAACCAGTAGCAGGAAGTGATCACGGAGTTTTACGGTGGATGATGACGAGAGAGGTAGCAGAAGTAAAAGGCAAAGGAATGGGTTTTAATTTCAGAAAAGGAAATTACGATGCCTTAAGGTACTACATGGCTTCTATTAACTGGGTAGATATCGCGCAGAGAATGAATACAATTGAACTGTGGTACGCTTTTAAAACATTAATCACAGATGCCTTGAATGCGTATATACCATTAAAAAAATACTCCACGAGAAGGGTTCCAAGTTGGATGAATAGTGAAGTTGCCACATTACTTGAGCAGAAAAAGGTGGCATGGAAAGGTTACAGAGCAATAAAAGTACTGAAGCCTATAACAGCTACAGGTTATGTGTAATAGAGCCACAGAAAAGGTTCAACAGGCAAAGGCAGTTTATGAGAAATCACTAGCAAACAGAGCAAAGAGGGGGGATAAAGAATTCTTCAAATATATAAATGCCAAGAAGAGCAGGACAAACCAGATCGGACCTTTACGTAAGGGAAAGGGGATAGTAATAAATACACCAGCTGCCGTTGCAGATGAACTCAACAGTTATTTTGCATCGATATTTACAAATGAAAGGCCTTTTGTGGCATAGTGTGCATAGTGCATAGTGTTAGGGTCAGGCGCCACCTGTGATTTCTCACATCTGCGCCATATGTACGCTGTGAAGAAATACAGAACTACTGTAAATGCCAGAAAAGTGTTGTCTGTTGTATATGACATATTGCGTTAGGTTCTGTTGGGTGTCCTGGCATTTGGCCGCAGGGCCCCTGGTGGGACCTCACGTTGCCCGCACACACCGCTAGGAGGTAGCCAGGCTGCCCATTATTCTCTGGCTGGTCTCCGCCAGGGTCGCCTGAGCGTCCTGGATGAAGACCAAGTTAAAAAACTTTTGAGCCTACAGACCAGTAAGGCTCCTGGAGTTGATGGAATATACCCAATAATCTTAAGAGAGGCGGCAAGCGAGTGCATTGAACCATTGAGGCTAATTATGCAAGCATCACTAGACTCTGGGGAGATTCCCTTGGATTGGAAAAGTGCAAATGTATCTCCCATACATAAGGGTGGCTCTAAAAGTGAAGTTGGAAATTATCGACCTGTCAGTCTGGCTTCAGTAGTAGGGAAAATCATGGAAGCAATGATCAAGGGTGGAATTCAGGATCATTTGGATCGAATTGAAATTCTCAAGGATACTCAGCATGGTTTTGTAAAGGGAAAATCATGTTTAACAAATCTGGTTCGCTATTTCGAAAGGGTCACTCACGAGCTGGATTTAGGGAATAATTTCGACATTGTTTATTTAGATTTCAGCAAAGCTTTTGACTCAGTCCCACGTGAGCGGTTGCTTTATAAGCTGGAACAGGTTGGAATCACTGGGAAAATCCTTAGATGGATAGAAGGATGGCTTCAGGGCAGGAGGCAGAGGGTTGTGATAAATGGCTATTCCTCAGATTGGGTTGATGTAAGAAGTGGGGTTCCCCAAGGATCAGTATTAGGACCACTGTTGTTTTTAATTTTCATAAACAACATTGATGAAGGGATAGAGGGCGTGATGTCTAAATTTGCAGATGATGTTAAAAATTGGTAGAGTAGTTAATGATCACTGTCAAGCTGAGCTTCTTCAGAGAGACCTAGATAGACTTCAGGAATGGTCAGAAAAATGGCAGCTGTGCTTTAATCCAACAAAGTGTAAGGTATTACACCTGGGAAACAGTAATCCCAAAAAAACTTATTCACTTCGTGGAGTTCAACTAAACCCAGTACTGGAGGAAAGGGACTTGGGTGTTACGATACGGTCAGACATGAAATTCTCTGAGTATTGTAAACAGGTTGCAAGGAAGGCCCATGGTGTCCTATCGATGATCTATCGAACTCTTGCAAGTAGAGATAGGGACGTGATAATCCCATTATATAAGGCTTATGTTAGACCACACTTGGAATACTGTGTTCAAGTATGGGGACCGCACCTAAAGAAAGACATCGAGCTTCTTGAAAGGGTGCAAAGAAGGGTAACTCGCCTGGTGAGATTGGCAAAAGGGCGTCCTTATGAAGAAAGACTTCGAATATGTGGGTTGCAGAATTTGGAAACTAGACACCTTAGAGGAGATTTAATTGAGGTGTTTAAGGCTCTGAGAGGCATCAGTAAAATGAATGAGGACAAAATTTTCAAGATTATAAATGATGCTAGAACTAGGGGACATAAATTCAAGTTGCGGGGGGAAATGTTTAGATTGGACTGCAGGGAGTTTTATTTTAGCCAGCGAGTTATAAATTACTGGAATAAGTTGCCTTCATGGGTGGTAGAGGCCGACAGTTTGGGGAAATTCAAAGGTCATCTGGATAGTACTTTCGGGTAAGGGAAGCACATAAGATGATAGGTTTAATTTCCTTTTTTTTTTAATTTTTTTATCAATTATTATTATTTAGTTATTTATTTTATTTTATTTATTTATTTATTTTTTTTGTTTTTATCATTGTTTTGTTCGGATTTTTTTTTTTTTTTTTTGGCTGATGCAGCATAAGCCATAGGCTTTCTTGCACCATGCGGCCGTTACTAATACTAATACTAAATACTAAGATCAGCTCTATTTAAATGCTCTTTCTGGAATTGGCGGAACCCGTTTGAGAGTTGTTTAACAGCTGTCAAAATCTGTGTTAATCCTTCATCACTGCTCACGCTCCGCGTGCCATTCCATGTTAACGACGGAGGGCATGTTAAATCGGCATCATCTAATGAGTCATCATTTACTGAGTCCTTAGACTGATTGCCACCCTTACATAGCTCACATTTCCAGGATGTTTTTACTTTTTTAGTGAGTTTTTTTCAGATCCGTGTAAGGAGAACAGGATCTGCAATAATGGGCATGACAGGATGTACATTGAAGTGCATAGTCCACTTGGATGCTGCAACTAGTACAGATTAACAGTTTCTCCATAGCATGTGGAAAGGAAAACAGAAGAACAGAATATGGCAAGCTGCCCTTCCGATGTGCTTCGTAGTGACAGTCAGTAATTAGCCATGACCTTTAGCTTGTCCAAAACAGCTCTAGGGCTTGAAACGTTTGAGAGCATAATACAGTGCATGTAGGCCGGAAGATGCTATCTGCTGACCTTGACCAGTCAGTTTAATGCAGAAGAAAGCTCTTTGTCTGTATTACCGAAATTCAAAAAATGAATAATATTACCTGAAATCGTCAAAAAGAATCTCTGTAAGTTGCCCAGAGTAGTCACAGCAAGTAGGGGGAAACACCTTAACTCCAAGAAATGGAGACTCTTTAAGTTAAATACTTATTAAAAGCACACTTTTGAAGAGCACAAAATGATGTGTGCGGCGCACACGCACACATCAACTCTGTTGTACCACACTGACAGTGGTAGAGAATGAAAAGGACCTAGGGGCAATCGTGCAGGCAGATATGAAGTTTCTGAGCAGTGCAGATGGTCTGCAAGAGTCTGCTCATGGTGTCTTGTCAATGATATACAGGAATTTTTCTAGCAGGGATAAGGAGGTGATTATCCCCTCGTATAAGGCAATGGTCAGGCCACACCTTGAGTATTGTATACAGGTTTGGAGGCCTCATTTAAAGAAGGATGTAGAGCTGTTGGAACGATTACAGAGAAGGGCAACAAGATTAGTGAATGGAACAAAGGGCTTCTCTTACGAAGAAAGGCTTAAGTTTTGCAAATTACAGTGTCTGGAGATTAGGCACCTGCGAGGTGATCTGATTGAGGTGTATAAAGCCTTGAATGGTTTGAGCATGCTCAATGCTGATGGGATTCTTCCTGTTGCTCAGAATAATCACCTGAGAGGGCATAAATCCAAATTGAGGAAAGACGGTTGTAGGATAGATGTGTGGAAGTTTGCCTTTAGCCAGCGGGTGGTTGATTGCTGGAACAAACTTAGATCTGTCGTTGTAGAAGTTGATAGCTTAAATAGATTCAAGGCAGAACTTGACAAACATTTGGAGCGAGTGGATGAGTGAAATAAGGGATTTTTTTCGGCTGATGCTATATAAGCTTGCTTTCTTGCATCATGTGCCTTTGCTACTGCTATCCCCACTCTTTGCTCTCTCCCAGACGGCACCGCCATAGCCAGGTGGGCAGGAGCAGCGGGGCATAGCACATGCTTCTTGATTAGACTGGGGTTCGAGCCAGAGACCACCAAATACGGAGGATGTGGAAAGGTCAGGGAATGACCACTGCATATCCCCGGAGCAATATGGCCTTAGTTGCTAATGCTCCTAAAAATCAAACAAACAACAACTCCCCAGACTCAGTAAAGATACTATAGCGAAATTTATACTTCGCTTAATAAAACATCTTTCTTCTTCAGAAAATGAACAGAATTCGTCCATGGAAGACCAACATGGAACAGAACATCAGTGTTCTGCAAATTCTTTCCAAAACAAGAAATACCTGACTCCAATGAGATTTTTAAAAGATGAACTTGAGTCGGAAATTAATGAAATACTTTTAAGTATTTTTGCTAAAAAAGTTCAAAGCCTAGAAAATATGGACTGAGATCGTCTACGATTATCTCAGTACAATAGTACCAGAATAGAATCCGAAAGGGCGTTTTTTTTTACACTAATCAAATATGTACCAAAATTAGATCCATTTTAAATGATAATACTATTTATTGCTTATGTTTCTTAAGAGCTCACTTTATTCAGACAGACAGTGTGGAATGTTAAACATAACTAAACTTTGCAGTAACAATATGTATTTTTTTGTTTTTAGAATAACTGTATTTTAATGATTTTTTGCAGAATATTTATTATTACAATAAAAGTTTATTTAAAATATGAATTCAAGTAATTACAGTACTTGTTTTTTTCCTTACTTTATTGCACTAATTGTCATCAAAATTTATTGAGAAAAACGTTTGTTTTTGGAATACCAGTATCCCAGTTTCATAAATTAAAAATGCCGAAATACCGGTATTAAGATTTTGACCGATATTGTAAGTCCTAGATAGATCCCATCCACCCCAGTTGTCTTTTTTATATTTACGTTCAATTTCTCTTCCACCTTTCTTTTATTTATCACAAAATCATTTTTTAACTCTCTGTTACACTTTGATATATTTCTGGCATCCCCTTCCCTAAAGAATTCATTTGTGAATGTGGATGCAAAATATCTGTTCAGTTTGTCAGCAATCTGAGCAGGATATTCATCACTTAAACACTCAATAATAAGTGGACCAATGTGGTTCATTCTCTTCCTTCTAGTTTTTAAATAAGCAAAGAGGCCTTTGCATCTTCTGTCAAAGATTTCTTATCTGCCTTAGCTTGCCTAACCTCTTTTGCGATAACTGAGAGGAAATAATTTTTTTCTTCTGTGCCATGAGTCTCAGTTCATCTGAAAACTATTTCAGTCTATGCCTTGAACATTATTTTTTAGTGTGTATGAAAAGCCTAGTAGCTTCTATGATTATTTCCCAAAATGCATCCCATTTAGAATTTACTCTTGGTAATATCATCAGTTTGCCCTGCCCTATAGAATTTAAAAATTATATGAGATCACTGTAGTCATCTTTATGAGAGGAAAAGCTCTTTCCTTTATCTTTTATTGTAGTTACAACTAAGTAAATCCGGCATCAGTGCTCTGCGATCACTGCCAATTAGTGGTTCTTTTGGAATTAATTCATTAAAAATCTGCAGTGTTTCCTTAATGAATGAAGAATCGGTGCTGATAATCAGATCAGGAGTATTGATCTCTCTCTCTCTCATGCTGCTGTAATGCCATATATATTTGTGAATCACCTTGTATACTGCTCAGAGTCATTGTTTATCTGGATAGGTTCGAGGGACTAGGAAAACATAGGTATCCAGATAATTTTTGGAGGGTAGCATACATTTTTCTTTAAGATATGAATTAAGGACCAAAGGTGATTAAAAAATGAGCCTTGTGTCATGTGGCAAAGTGTGTCATAAAGAGCACTTCAAATTGATTACTGACTTGATTTTATTCAAATTCATTAAATTAAATACTATACGGCAAGCATTGGTGTACATGCAAGTATACATGCACCTGTTCCTGTTCTTAGCTACCCTAACACAGCCCATGTAATTACTTGTTCCACGATGACTCCCGGCAGTTATTGGAATTCCCAGCAACTTGCTTTAGTGGAATTTAGAAGCAGTGCAAGAATCACTTTCTCCTCTGCCTATGGCTACTATTAATCTATTAGTCTGTGAATCCTTCCCCCAAAGCTAGCAGTGTTCCTCTATCTAACTCTGACCCATCTAACACTTCCTCAATAGCATCAGAAAATATTCTTGCACCCTTTCTGTTTAAGTGTACACCATCCCTGTAGGAGCAGTTTCTCCTGTTAACAATTACAGACTGAGTGAAATTCTGCCCCGTGAGCCTTGCACAATCTCTCCAGGGCCGAATTGATTGACTAGGCTCTCATCATATACTCACTCCTATCGTGTCTGGACAGAATTGCAGACACTTTCAAATTTAACCTTAACTCACAACTTTTTTCAACATTGGCCTGTTCTTGTTAAGTAAGTCCACAGATCTCCTACTCTTAATGTCATTAATGCCAACGTGTACAACAGTATCACCTTTTTGTGCTCTTTGTTGGGATGCCCTTTTTTTGTATTCCTATGAGTTTGCATACAGTTGTGTAACCATAATATTACAAAATCCAACCGTGTGCATTTCATTTACCCAAAAGGACAATACTGCTTATAAAGTAGCCAGGTATAATCATTTAAAATGATGTGCAGCCCCTTTTAAATTTTTGAAGGGTCTCAAGGCTCCAGTTTCTATTTCTGCATACAAAACCAGAAACCAGCATTGTACAAAAAAAAAAATTTTCATTGTCATTTGAATTCCAGCCACTCTTTTCTGATGTCACAACCCAGGTGCACCACATTCACTGTCACCAAACATCTATTTGCATAGCCTTGGTTGCAATGTAATTTGTTCTTTTCATTCAGTATCATTTATTTGCTTTAAGCTAACAGACAAGCAAGCCTCAGGGGAGTCACTGAACAGCAGAAAAATGCCTAAAAGAGACAAATTTAAAATATAGCAAAACATTAATACAAATTATTATTATTAGTTGTAGTAGTAGTAGTATTGGCAGATGATGCAAAGGTGTTTTTTTTTAGTTTGTCCAACATTCCTTTTTAGTTTGTCTTCATTGTCTGAGAAAGAGTTAGAATACCAGCACACAATCTGGTTGCTCTTCTCTGCTGCCATTTTGAGGGATCCGTATCTTTCTTAAAATGTGTCTGCCAAACCTGTGCAGTACTCAATGTGTGGCCTAACCATTGCTTTATACAATGGGATAATCATTTCCTTATTCCAGCTGACAAAATTTCTGCATATCATTGACAAAATTCCATGGGCTATCCTGGCAAACTGTTTGCACTTCTCAGAGAAATTCATATCTGACTGCAATTTCACCTTCAGTTCTTTTTCATTATCCGTTACCCTGCACCATGTAGTTGGTTCGTTGTTCTGGGATTTTGCTGCTACCCATATGCAGTAACTTGCATTTATCAGTGTTAAATCTGAATTGCCACTTCTCAGCCAACCTGCCTAATACCTTGATTACTGTCATTAACCACCTTCCTAACCTTTGTATCATCTACAAAAGACATTAAGCTTGATATGCCTTCATCAGTATCATTAAAAATGCTGTAAACAGTAAGCAGGTTTTTTTTTTCATTACTAACCCCATTACTGAACCCTGAGGGACTCCACTAATAACATTAGTCCAAGAAGAACAATGCCCATTTATAGCCACCCTCAGTGCACCCTGTAAACTATGCCTTTATCCATAGAAATAACTTGCCCCGATTGCTGCATTGCTCCAGTTCGTACAGGAGTCTTTCATGTGCAACAATGTCAAGAGTTTTTTGTGAAATCTAAACTTAATTATATAATAAGAAAATGAAGAAAACTTAATTGTGATGAATTAGCATATTATGTAATAAATATGCTAATAAATTATGTAAGCAATATTGTAATAAAATTAAGATCATTAGCTTAATGCTTTAAAATCCAATTAATCATTTTTAAAAATTGAATTGAACATAAGTGCCCCTTATAAGAAAATGCATTAAGTGTTCTGAGTTGCCACAATGATGGTTCAGATCTGAAAAGACTTATAAATTGCAAAGTGCAAAAGTATTGCTTATATTTGATGACAATAGGTATACAAGTATTTATGTAAAAATACAACTTAAAGAGGATCTGTGATAAGCACTAGTAAATGGTGCTAGTCAACCTTCAGTAATATTATATAATATTACAGTTATTTCAAGGGTTACTAAATTGGTAGAACAGATAAGTGACAACATTTCAAAGTGAGCTCTCTGGCAATTGTTAAATAATAGCCAAGTAACAACAGATTAGCTTTGAGCCTACATGAAAAGAAACTTGAACAACTACCATCTAGGACAGGGGTAGGGAACATTTTTACATTGGAACACCATCTTTTGTTTAACCAAGATACTATTAGGCTGCATGGCAAGAATTAAATATATCCAAAAAAAATTTATATTTTTGTAGGCTTATTTACAATTTTAATTACAGCCTGTTATTGTATGAGGAATTTAAATGAAAAATTAGCTAAGACATGTATTTGTTTAGCAAAGATGATAACAAAACTAAAAATGGACAAATTTAGACAACAAATACATTTAATATTCGAGAAGTTGAAGCTGATTGAGCAGAATCTATATGGGAAACAATAATATTCTGTAAAGATTAGTGAATTAGATTAAATGCTTTATTTTGTATTTACTTTAATATATAATTCATTATTATTTTCCTTAACTGGAAAAGGCAGTGCATACATTTTATTTAACACATACATTTTCTTTAAAATGTTACAGTTCTTTCTTAAGAAGCTCTCAGGCCTGTGACATGAATCACTCAGTGGTTCCCAGTTTGCCAATTACCGAGTTGCATAGATAACTATAGATATAGATAACTACGCAGTTATCTATATAAATAATTTTGCCTCTTCACTTTGTTTTGTCCTCTATCGATCTATCCAATATTTTTTTGACTCATATTCCTTTTGGTAATGTATGGTGTAAATGTAAACTAATTTATATAAGGAGAATAACAATATATAAAAAAGAGAATAGATAAAATTTACCTTAAAAATATTTTGAGTTTGGTGTTGTCATGAAGTAAAAAGCAGATTTTGCATTTGAGAGAAATAGACAAAAGGCCACAACTGGTACCCCAAAAGGCCACAGGTTCCCCACCCCTGATCTAGGATAAAGAGATGGATTGTTGCTTTCATAAAGGTGACTACAATGGGAGCAACTGATAATGTTACCATCAGCAAATATTAAATGGGAAGCATTCAGGGAAATAATCAGGAAAGCTACTAAAAAAGAGAAGCTACTAGGCTTTTCATACCAACTAAGAAATACTGTTTAAGGCTTAGATCTAAATGGATGTCAAATGAACTAATGAGACTTGTGGCAGAGAAGAAAGGGCCTTAGAGGGGAACAGGTTTTCTGTGTGTTATCAGACACTCAGTCTAAAACACCGATGGATCCAATATCTTTCTATTTCAGAAGAGCTAGAAGTCCAGTTGGCCTGCTTCCCTAAAATCCACTCGTGCACACCTCGATGGTAAGCCCTGTTACGTCACTTAGGTGACAACGAACAGGTAGAGTGGTTCTCTTCAAGATGCCCGGTCAGCGTGGAGGAAAAGACCAAACCCTCCAGCACATGACAGCACGACGAAACAAATGGCCCTCAGTCCCCGGCAGCTTTCACTCCCCCTCTTACAGCAGCGAGAGGATTAGAGTGGAAGCAGAGCGTGCAAAGAATCTCTGGGTACAACCAGGCTGCCATGCACGGAAACTGAACTTGGCCTGTTATTATGTAAGATTGCTCATCAGTGAAGACAGGATATTAGAGCTGGAAAAGGAATTAGAAAATGTGAATTGGAATATCATTGGTTTGGCTGAAACAAGAAGAAGAAGAAATGAATCACTCATAAGTTTATCAAGTGGAAATCTGCTGTACACCAATGGAAACAGTGAAAGGAGTGAAGGTGGAGTTCGGTTTCTGGTCCATAAAGATTTAAAAAACAACATTTTGGAATTCAAAAGTAAATCTCCAAGGGTATCAAGACTACTACTCAGGATTTCTAAGAGTTACAAGCTAAAGGGTATAATGATTTTTGCACCAAAATCGAGCCAAGATGATGAAGAGGTTGAAGAAATCTATACCGAAATTGAGTGTCTGGATGAGCAAAAAACCCACTACACTGTCATTATGGGGGACTTCAATACTAAGGTTGGAAAGAGACAAAACAGTGCAGAAAGGGGAACTATAGGAAATTTTGGTACTGGTAAAAGAAATGAAAGAGGTGAAAGACTTGTGGAATTTGCAGAATCTTGAGGAATGTCAGTAATGAACACTTTTTTCAAGAAAACGGTGAACAGAAAGTGGATATGGAAGAGCCCAAATAGATTAATAACTAATGAAACTGACTTCATCCTCAATAATGGAAGATATATCGTGAATGATGTTACCGTCCTGAATAAGGTAAATGTTGGAAGTGATCACAGAATGGTAAGGTGCACACTTGATGTAGATGTAAGAAAATAAAGGAAAAAAACTGACTCGAGTAAATAATACAAAGGTCTTTGAGATAACAGAAAAGGAGAAAAAGCAGTATGTACTGGAACTTAAAAACAAGTTTGAGGTTCTCCAGACTATTCAGGACCAAGATATCGATAAGGAATACTACAATTTTCTGAAAGTGATAAGTCCCAAGAAACCTATAGGTAAAAAGAAATCCAAAGAAGAAAAAATTAATCAAGAAACAATTGTCATGAACCGAAGACGACAAATGAAGAGCAAGATAAACACTAACAAGGATAAAATTGAGTAGTCTGAGTTATGCAAAGCTATTAGAAAGAGTTATGCAAAGCTATTAGAAAGAGTTATGCAAAGCTATTATTTCCTATTAAGGGAAAACAAAGGATTTAAATCAGCAGCAGGAATACAGAAAGATGAATGATACTGAAACTGAAGAATAGTGATGGTGGACCTATAAATAGCAGAGAAGGCATAATTCAAATAGCAGAAGACTACTATAGAGAATTATACAAGGAGCGAGGGAATGATGCCAGCAGTGGGGAAGATGAATCACAAATTAGTAACACATACAACATATCTGATATCCTTCCTGATGAGGCAAAACATGCGTTGAAGAAAATGAAGAATCAGAAAGCCCCAGCGGGGGGGGGTGAAGTTACTGTAGAGTTGTTAAAATTTTGAGGAAGAGACATGACACAAAAACTGGCAAGACTCTTCACAAAATGCATAAAAAAAGGTGTGATGCCTAAGGAGTGGAATAATGCAATCATAGTTTTGCTGCATAAGAAAGGAGATAAATCAGAAATTGAAAGTTATAGAACTTGTTGTCCCACATCTACATGTTGTTCACAAGGGTCATTACTAACAGATTAGGAAGAATACTTGATGAGAATCAACCGAAAGAGCAAGCTGGCTTTAGCACAGTATTTTCAACTATGGATCACCTTCAAGTAATATCACAGCTAATGGAGAAAGCAAATGAATGTAAAACACCATTATGCCGGGCATTTGTGGATTATGAAAAGGCATTTGACTCCATACAGCATAAGGCAGTGTTTCGGGCACTGGAAAGACAAGGCATAAATACCCCACATATTATGATTTTGAAGAAAATATATGAGAGTGCTACCTCCTTTATTAGACTAGACAAAGACAGTAGGAAATTTAAAATCGAGAAAGGAGTTCGACAAGGGGAGATAATATCTCCGAAGTTGTGTACTGCTGCCTTTGAGGAAACTTTCAGAAGATTAGTCTGGTCGCAGAAAGGAGGCAATGTGAATGAGAGTACCTAAACCATTTACAATTTGCAGATGACATTGTGGTCATAAGCCACGATCCCAAAGAATTAGAGGAAAATCTTAATCAGTTGTGCAGAGTTAGTAAGGATTTTGGACTAAAGATGAATATGGCTAAAACAAAAGTAATGATGAACAAATATGCCACAGAAAGGGATATAATCATTGAATGAGCAGTAATTGAAAAGGTGGAGTCACATACTTATCTGGGACAAGTTATTAGCTTTAATAATGGTAAATGGCCGGAAGTCAAGAGAAGAATAAATTTTGGATGGAAAGCATTCAAGAAATATAGTCACATACTGAGGAGCAATATCCCAATTTGTCTGAAACGTAAAATAATGAACAAATGTATACTCCCCACCGTGACTTATGGAAGTGAAACTTGGGCACTCACCAAAAGAATGGAAGAGAAGCTGAGAACTACCCAGTGAAGAATGGAACGAATTATATTGGAAATCAGACTGTTAGATAAGAAGAGAAACACGTGGATTAGGCAGAAAACTCAAGTAAAGGACATTCTTATCAAAACTAAAGAACTAAAACGGTCTTGGGCAGAAGACATGATGACAGATGGACAAAAGCCAACCGGGCTAGCCGGGTGGGTAAAGTGCCTGCCTGGCAACCCAAAGGTCGCGGGTTCAAATCCCGCCTCAGGCTTGGATAAAGTACTGCAAAAACCTTGGGAGGTGCATTATGGCCACAGAAGTCAATGCGCCGGCAACTACCAAATAAAAAAAAATAAAAAAAAAAAGATGGACTAAGAAAATAACAGAATGGTACCCAAGAGGTGCTAAAAGAAAACCTTCAAGACAATGATGGAGATGGACAGATAAAATTAATTAGTTTGTTGGTAGTAAATGTTTGGTCATTGCACAAAACAGAAGGAATTGGAAAGTTGCTGGAGAGGCCTTTATCCTGCAGTGGATTGAAAATGGCTGATGATGATGTTATGTCATGAAGTAAAAAGCAGATTTTGCATTTGAGAGAAATAGACAAAAGGCTGCAGTTTCCCCACCCCTGAGCTAGGATAAAGAGACAGGTTGTTGCTTTCATGAAGGCAACTACAGTGGGAGCAACTGATAATGTTACCATCAGCAAAGTTTAAATGGGAAGCATTCAAAGAAATAATCAGAGAAGTTACTAGGCTTTTCATACCAACTAAGGAATGCTCTTTAAGGCTTAGACCTAAATGGATGTCAGATGAACTAATGAGACTTTTTGGCAGAGAAAAAAAGTGCATGGGATACGTATAAATTATCAGGTGATGCAGAAGCCTATGATTGATATAAACTAGTCTGTAATCAAGGAGGTGAGGAAAGCCATGGCAAATTACAAAATGTCTCTGGCAAAAAATACTAAGTAAAGCCCTTTTTACTTTTATTAATAGAAGAAATGGGTTGAATTGCATTGGTCCTCTTCCATTGATATCAATGGTTTGACTGTTGATGATCCTGCTCAGGTTGCTGACAAACCGAATATGTATTTTGCATCTACATTCACACATAAGGAATTCTTTAGGGAAGTGTATGCCACAAGTTTATCAAACTCTAACAGGGAGCTAAATGATTTCATAATAACTGAGAGGAAAGTGAAAAAGAAATTGAGTGAAAGTGAAAAAAGAAAGTGAAAAATACAAATTAAACATAAACAGAAAATAGGTCTAGGATGGATGGGATCTATCCAGTTATATTAAGGAGGTAAGCAAACCCTTAGTCATAATTATGAGAGCATCCTTGGATTCACAGGAGGTCCCTGTGGACTGGAGCTGTGCAAATGTTTCCCCAGTTCACAAAGGGGATCAAAGAGTGACACGAGTAATTACAGTCCTATTAGCTTAACTTCTGGTACAGAAAAAAAGAGTGGAATTCACTGATTAAAGTAGTAATCTAAGACCATCTAGACAGGAGTGTAGTTATACTTCAGTCACAGCATGGGTTTGTTAAAAGGAAATCTTGTCTGACCAATTTGATTGGATACTATGATGCAGTCACAAGGGAACTGGATGCAAAAAATAATTTTCATACTTGGATTTCAGAATGGATTTTGATATAATAGATGTCGAAGTAATGGCACCCTAAATAACAGAACATTCGAGCTAATGGCACATTGAGATCGGATGTTTACATACAGTGCCGAAAAAGAAAAGCAAGTCAGGCGATTCTTTTATTTGTTTTATGTTTGCCATTTTGAAAGTGAATTGTGACCTGATATCACAGATTATACTGCTGTTTTACATTTAAATTAAAAACCCCTCACCGTGGCTCCTAAAGTTAATAAACCTCATGGAGAGAAGAAAAAAACAACATTAAATCTTAGTGACAAACTTATTATAATCCGAACTATTACATTAGGGTCACCCGGAAAGTTAATTCGTATAACCCTGTGTCTGTAAATTGCATGTTTTCTCTGGTCGATTTGCCTGCTTTGCTGGATGAATAACCCCAGTTTTCCTGGGGGAAAAATCTTGCTATCTATGCCCGAGACCAACTAACTCAGCCACAGAACCCATACCTTTTCCACTTGTTGTGGGAAGGATGTGACAACTGTGCTACCATTCAGACTAAACTTGATATAATAAAGAAAATAGAACGGAGTATAGATAGGAGTGTATTAATTGCAGAATATAACATTGGATCGTCAACGTATTTGTTTTTTCTGTGCATTTAATAAAATTGCATTCTTCTTCTCTTTATTTCTTATTTCACCTCATTATTTCTGCATTAAATATATTAAAAATAAAACTTTCTAGATAACAGAAAAATTGAAATAATGGCACCTTGAATCCTTGAAAGTGCCATTATTCTGAAAATCTACTCTACTTTTCACATAAAAGACTGTACAAATTGGAGTAGTGTGGCATTAAGAGCAAGTTACTGCTATGGATAAAGCGATAGTTGAGTGGGAGAAGACAGTGTGATTATCAATGGGCACTTCTCTTTGTGGACTAATTTTATTAGTGGAGTTCCACAGGGTTCATTGCTTTTCTGTATTAATGAATGATACTGATGAAGTTATATCAGGCTTAATGTCTAAGTTTACATATGCTAAAAAGATTGGCAGGGCAGTTATTGTTATTGTTATTTTTGGTTTTTAGGAGCATTAGCAACAAAGGCCATATTGCTCCGGGGATATGCGGTGGACATTCCCTGACCTTTCTGCATCCTCCGTATTTGGTGGTCACAGGCTCGAACCCCGGTCTAATCAAGAAGCATGTGCTACGCACTGCTGCTCCTGCCCACCTGGCTACGAAGGCACCCCAGGGCAGTTAATGACAGTAATGATGGCATGCTACTTCAACAACATCTAGAAAAATTAGGCGGCAAACAGACTGAGAAATGGCAATTGAAGTTTAGCATTGAAAGATGCAGAGTACTGCATATATAGGTAGCAGTAATCCCAGTGTGTGTTATCAGACACTCAGCCTAAAACACTGATGGATCCATATCTCTCTATTACAGAAGATTTAGTAGAAGTCCGGTTGGCCTGCCTCCCTAAAATCCACTCGTGCACACCTTATCGATGGTAAGCCCTGTTACGTCACTTAGGTGGCAACGAACGTGTAGAGTGGTTCTCTTCAAGACACCTGGTCAGCGTGAAGAGGAAAACACCAAACCCTCCAGCATATGACAGCACAACAATACAAATGGCCCTCAGTCCCCAGCAGCTTTCACTCCCCCTCTTACGGCAGCGAGAGGATCAGAGTGGAAGCAGAGGGTGCTAAGAATCTGTGGGTATGACCAGGCTGCCATACATGGAAACTGAACTTGGCCTGTTATAACGTAAGATCACTCGTCGGTGAAGACAGGATATTAGAGCTGGAAAAGGATTTAGAAAATGGAATATCATCAGTTTGGCTGAAACAAGAAGAAGAAATGAATCATAAGTTTATCAAGTGGAAATCTGCTGTACACCAATGGAAACAGTGAAAGGAGTGAAGGTGGAGTTGGGTTTCTAATCCATAAAGATTTAAAAAACAACATTTTGGAATTCAAAAGTACATCACCAAGGGTGTCAAGACATACTCAAAATTTCTAAGAGGTACAAGCTAAAGGTTATAATGATTTATGCACCAACATCAAGCCATGATGATGAAGAGTTTAAGAAATGTACACCGAAATTGAGTGTCTTCTAGATGAGCAGAAAACCACTATTATTATGGGGGACTTCAATGCTAAGGTTGGAAAAAGACAAAAGAGCGCAGAAAGGGGAACTATAGGAAATTTTGGTACTGGTAAAAGAAATGAAAGAGGTGAAAGACTTGTGGAATTTGCAGAATCTTGAGGAATGTCAGTAATGAACACTTTTTTCAAGAAAAGGGTGAACAGAAAGTGGACATGGAAGAGTCAAAATGGATTAACAACTAATGAAATCGACTTCATCCTCACTAACAGAAGATATATCGTGAATGATGTTACCGTTCTGAATAAGGTAAATGTTGGAAGTGATCACAGAATGGTAAGATGTACACTTGATATAGATGTAGGAAAGGAAAAAACTGACTCGAGTAAATAATACAAAGGTCTTTGAGATAACAGAAGAGAAGAAAAAGCAGTATGTACTGGAACTTAAGAACAAGTCTGAGCTTCTGCAGACTGCTCAGGACCAAGATATCGATGAGGAATATTACAAATTTCTGAAAGTGATAAAGCCCAAGAAACCTATAAGGAAAAAGAAATCCAAAGAAGAAAAAATTAGTCAAGAAACACTTGTTATGATGAACCAAAAGCAAAAAATGAAGAGCAAGATTAAACACTGACAAGGAAAAAATTGAGTATACTGAGTTATGCAAAGCCATTAGAAAGAGACTCAGAGAGGACAAAAGAAGATTTAACACAAGAAAAGTACCACAAGCATTAAAGGAAAACAAAGGACTTAAATCAGCAGCCATGAGCAGTAATACAGAAAGACAAATGATACCGAAACTGAAGAATAGCGATGCTGTACTTATAAACAGCAGAGAAGGCATAATTCAAATAGCAGAAGCTCCTTGTACAATTCTCTATAGAGAATTTTTATTGTACAAGGAGCGAGGGAATGATGCCAGCAGTGGGGAAGATGGATTGCAAAGTAGCAACACATACGACATACCCGATATTCTTCCTGATGAGGTAGAACATGCATTGAAGAAAATTAAGAATAGGAAAGCCCCGGGGGAAGATAAAGTTTTTTTTTTTTTTTTTTTTTTTTATGTGAACCCCAAACTCGAGAGGTATTAGAACCTATAGTACTTAGTACCGTGCTTTGGTTAGGGTTGAAAGAGAAGTATGGGGGGAATGCCGGAAACTTTGCTCTAGAGACTAAACATGGGTTTCACCACTTCAAGCCTCCAATAAGCAAAGTGGTGGTATTGCACTGGTCGATGAGAGTCATCTGCCACCTTACTTCCCCCTTGTGAACAAGTTGTTCACAAGGGTCATTACTAACAGATTAGAAAGAATACGTGATGAGAATCAACCGAAAGAGCAAGCGGCTTTAGGACAGGATTATCACCTTCAAGTAATATCACAGCTAATGGAGAAAGCAAATGAATATAAAACACCATTATGCCTGGCATTTGTGGATTATGAAAAGGCATTTGACTCCATACAGCATAAGGCAATGTTTCGGGCACTGGAAAGACAAGGCATAGATACTCCACATATTATGATTTTGAAGAAAATATATATGAGAGTGCTACCTCCTTTATTAGACTAAACAAAGACGGTAGGAAATTTAAAATCGAGAAAGGAGTTCGACAAGGGGAGACATTATCTCCGAAGTTGTTTACTGCTGGCCTTGAGGAAGCTTTCAGAATAGACTGGTCGCAGAAAGGAGTCAATGTGAACGGAGAGTACCTAAACCATTTACGATTTGCAGATAACATTGTGGTCATAAGCCACAATCCCAAAGAATTAGAGGAAAATTTTAATCAGTTATGCACAATTAGTAAGGATTTTGGACTAAAGATGAATATGGCTAAAACAAAAGTAATGATAAACAAGTACCACAGAAAGGGAAATAATAACTGAAGGAGCAATAATTGAAAAGGTGGAGTCGTATACTTATCTGGGACAAGTTATTAGCTGTAATAATGATAAATGGCTGGAAGTCAAGAGAAGAATAAATTTTGGATGGATAGCATTCAGGAAATATAGTCACATACTGAGGAGCAATATCCCCGTTTGTCTGAAATGTAAAATAATGAACCAATGTATACTCCCCACCATGACTTATGGAAGTGAAACTTGGGGACTCACCCAAAGAACGGAAGAGAAGCTGAGAACTACACAGCAAAGAATGGAACGAATTATATTGGGAATCAGACTGTTAGATAAGAAGAGAAACATGGATTAGGCAGCAAACTCAAGTAAAGGACATTCTTATCAAAACTAAAGAACTAAAATGGTCTTGGGCAGGACAAATAGCTCGAAGACATGATGACAGATGGACTAAGAAAATAACAGAATGGTACCCAAGAGGAGCTAGAAGAAAACCTGGAAGACAAAGGCGGAGATGGATAGATGAAATTCATGAGTTTGTGGGTAGTAAATGGATGGCCAGTGCTCAAAACAGAAGGAACTGGAAAGTTGCTGGAGAGGCCTTATCCTGCAGTGGATTGAAAATGGCTGATGATGATGAATCCCAGAATAGTGTACCGACTGTGTGGTACTACACTTCGGCTAGTATAAAATGAAAAAGGCTGGTGATTCTGCAGTAAGATATGAAATCCTACAAGCAGTGCTGACAGGCTACCAAGACAGCTCGTGGGGTTTTGTTATTGATATATGGGAATTATGCTAGCAGAGATAAGGTGATTATCCTATTATATAAGTCAGAGGTCAGGCCGTATCTTGAGTCCTGCATACAGTTCTGGAGGTCTCATTTTAGGATGGACATAGAGCTGCTTGAACTTTTGTATAGAGAAAGGCAAAGAGATTGGTTGAGGTGAACAAATGAGTGCTCTTACAAATGCAGCATCTGGAGACTAGGTGCCGCCTGCAAGGTGATCGCAGTGAACTGTTTAAGACTTTGAATGAGCTAAGCATGCTCAATGCTGATAGGATTCTTCCTCCTGTTCAGACTACATCAGAAAATGCAAAGTACTGTATACATACATGAAGGGATATAAATTCAAATCGAAGAAGGAAGTTTGCCGTTAGCTCATGGATGGTTGATTGCTGAAAGAAGCTTCCATCTGTTGTTGTGAAAGTGGATAGTTTG
This sequence comes from Mastigoproctus giganteus, assembly GCF_048544385.1. Classification (NCBI taxonomy): domain Eukaryota; kingdom Metazoa; phylum Arthropoda; class Arachnida; order Uropygi; family Thelyphonidae; genus Mastigoproctus; species Mastigoproctus giganteus. The sequence goes on along the minus strand of NC_143580.1, from coordinate 118,260,591 downwards.
AATAAATTCAAGGAAGATCTGGATAAACTATTGGAGTGGACGGATAGGTGAAATGGGGAATTTTTTTTTTTTTTTAAACTGATGGTGTATAAGCTTTCTTGCATAATTTGCCAGTACTAATACTAGCCTTGCCAAAAAGCTGAAGTAGATAATTATGTTTAAACACTGAAAGACATTAAAATCAACTCTAAGTGCATATCAAAAACTCAAGTTAAAATTACTAAATTTGGGCATTGTGTATATCATGGAAAAAGCATAACCTTTTATGTAACTTTCTTGTTTTACTCTTTTTGGTTCCCCTAAGCATTATGGCACTGATACAACTTACTGTATAGGATAGCACTCCACTATATGTTACAAACTTGTGCTTTGTCTCAGTAGGTATTCACTCAAACCGTTGTACATGGAAAACCTTGTATCTTGGACTTAGTCAAAATTTCAGGTTATCATATTACAGCCATACATGAATGGGACGAGGATATATGAAACTTATACAAAGCATCCCACATCAAGAGATGAGCAATAGCTAGTACAGGCACTCCCTGGCTTACGTAATACTCTACTTATGGAAATTTGACTTTACGTTTTACCGGCCGGTGCAAACGTAAAAAATAAATAGTCACGGAAATGTATTTTGCATCCTGTAGGAATAAATGGAAGTATCATGAAAATATCGTAATGTGAACCCAGTAACACATTGGTTTTTTTTTTTTTTTTTTTTTTGGTAATTCATTCCAAGACCTCAGAAGTTGAAATTTTTGCTATATAACTAAGTAGTTTATCTCTCTAAAAGGTCAATTTTTATAATGGAAATTGCACTACTTTCATCGTTATCATTGCACTACTTTCATCGTTATCATCGTTATCATATAACGGTTTCACCGTTATAAGAATCAGTTTTGAACACCTTTGTGATATTTTTCTAAAACACATTTCTGGAGGTCACCACCATAAAATAAAAACAATTTGCACTTTCAGGTTTATTGGGCTTTTCTGATATCCCAATCTATTATAAACAGGTAGTAAACTTGATCTTATTGCATTTGCAATAATACCAATAACTGGAGTTCTGAGTTTTTGCGTTATGGTATTATGGTGAAATGATTTCTCCTTCACTGAAATCTTCAATCATATAAAAAACATAAATAAATTTTCAGACTCTTCTCTTTATTCCTATTTACTTATTACAATGGTGAAGGGAAAGGGACCAATGGAAAGTGCAAGTCCCCAGCTAGGAAATGAAACAAAATTGATTTAGAAATGAAGATGATTAAGAAGTACGAGGCAGGACAAATTTTGTCATCTATTGCATGGAATTAAGTCTCATTGCTTCAACAGTGAATATTATTTTAAGGGACTGTACATGTATAAAATAACATGTTAAAGGATCAACACATTTAAGATCAACAGTGATCACAAAACAGCATTAAGGTGTTATATTGAATATGTAAAAGCTATTAATAACGTGGATGGAAAATCAGATTCAGAAGCAAGTGCCCCTGAGTCCAGTAGTCATTCAAGCAAAAGCAAGGAGTATTTATGAAGGTATTAAGGATAAGTATGTAAACCCCAAGCCAAGTTCATGGCAAGCAACGGGTGGTTTAATAGGTTCAAGCATCATGCTGGTTTTCAAAACGTTAAAGTATGCAGTGAAGTCACCAGTGCCGATTCTGCATCTGCAAAGAAATTTTGTGAAGTGTCGAAAAAGCCTTTTATAAATCTCAACAGCCCTCAACTTCCACAGTGGTGTGCTTATCAGCTGGAGAGTTAATTCTGGCAACGATGCTCGAAAGGTAAAACTTACCTGTCCTCTCTCTTTTTGTAACTTTTTGTACACTTTTCTAATTTTTCCTGCGCATGAGATAAAAAAATTTAATAAATAATTCTATTTACACGTTTGTCAAACATTTCTTTTTTGCTTCGATAAAATTCAGTGCGCATAGTTGCGAGTGCTGCATAAGCATTTAGAGAAATTCCGACTTACATAAAATTTGGCTTGCGTAGAGTTCTGCGGACCGCAACCCTTATGTAAGTCGGGGAGTGGCTGTACATATGTATTTGCATTCCGTAAGAATAAATGGAGATATAATGAAAATATCGTAATGTGAACCCAATAACGCTTTTTTTTTTTTTTATTTGGTAATTCGTTCCAAGACCTTGGAAGTTGAAATTTTTGCTATATAACTAAGTAGTTTATCTCTCTAAAAGGACATTTTTATAATGGAAATTGCACTACACTTTCATCATTATCATATGTTCCGTTATAAGAATCAGTTTTGAACGCCTTTGTGATATTTTTCTAAAACATTTCTGGAGGTCACTACCATAAAACAAAAACAATTTGCACTTACAGGTCAATTGGGCTTTTCTGTTAGCACAATCTATTATAAACGGGTAGCAACAATACCGATAACTGGAATTCTGTTGGTTTTTATGTTACGATATTATGGTGAAATGATTTCTCCTTCACTGAAATCTTCAATTGTATAAAAAACAAATAAATTTTCAGAATCTTCTCTTCATTCCTATTTACTTATTATGATGGTGAAGGGAAAAGGTCCAATGGAAAGTGCAAGTCGCCAGCTAGGAAATAAAACAAAATTGATTTAGAAATGAAGATGCAAGAAATGAAGAAATGCAGAACAGAAGTATGAAGCAGGACAGAGTTTGTCACATATTGCACGGAATTAGGTCTCGCTACTTCAACAGTGAATACTATTTTAAGGGACCATGCATGTATAAAAGAACATGTTAAAGGATCAATACATTTAAAATCAACAGTGATCATAAAACAGCTTTCAGGTGCCATATCGAAGATGGAAAAGCAAGTGCCCCTGAGTCCAATGGCCATTCAAGCAGAAGCAAGAAGTATTTATGAAGACATTAAGGATAAGTACGGCGAACCCCAAGTCAAGTTCGTGGCAAGCAGTGGGTGTTTTGATAGGTTCAAGCATCGCGATGGTTTCCAAAACATTAAAGTATGCAGTGAAGTCGTCAGTGCCAATTCTGCAGCTGTGTGATGTGTTGGAAAAAACCTCTTCTAAGTCTCCACATACCTCAACTTTCGCAGGCACGTCCTTATCAGCTTCAGAGTTCATTCTGGCAATGATGCTTGAAAGGTAAAACTTGCTCTCATTAATTATGCCTGTCTCCTCTCTTTTTTGTAATTTTATAATTTTGAAATTTTTGTAAATTTGAACACTTCTAATTTTTCCTGGGCATGAGATAAAAAAAATTTAATAAATAATTCTATTCACATGTTCGTTGAACATTTCTTTTTTGCTTCAATCAAATTCAGTACGCATAGTTGTTGAGTGCTGCCTAGGCATTTAGGGAAATTCCAACTTAAATAAAATTTGACTTATGTAGATTTATGTGGAATGCAACCCTTATGTAAGTCGGGGAGTGGCTGTACATGTAAAATTATTGTACTGTTACATGGAAAATTATTGTATTATAAAATAAAATAATGTTCTCTTCCAAAATAAGCCATGCCCAGTCGATCAACCAGCACAAAGGGTTTCACACTTACTTCCCTGGCAAATTTCTCTAATAAAGCAGGGTTTTCTTCCATCGTATATATCGTAAACACAAGCCATCGTAATGACTTGTGTTTTTGTTTTGAACCAATACAGTCCCAGATGGGCTATCTGCTTTTCTTTTTGGCAGTAAATGAGGTTTTAAGATGCAGGCATTTCTCAAACTGCATGCAGTTGGGCATATAACTAAGTAGTTTATGTTACTACATAGTTATGTGAAAATGCGAAAAAAAATATGTGAAATATACGGGGGGGAAAAAAAGCACATTTAATGGGTGTTATTATTTTATAGCAGGATAGGCACCTTGAAATGATGCATACAGGAAAAACACCAAAAGGGAAAAAAATCTTGTGATAACTGTAGAGGCACTATTATGCACTTACTCTGAACCTTTAATTGGAAAGGATAAGGTTGAACAAAGCTGCATTGAGTGCAACATTCGATTATTAAATGGCATCAATGATAAACATGTAAATTGCTGAAACAATGAAATATTTGCTATTAGAATTAATTTATTTTTTATTTCACACTTAAAATCAAAAGCTACAAACATCTGTATGACTGTCTCACCAAGAAAAAACAGAGCTGACAACCTATGACTACAAGTGGTAGATGTATGCACGATGAAAACGTCCTTAGATTCCTTCACATATTTAGCTTCAATTCCTATATGTTGGATCATCAGCCAATATTTGGAACAGTGTGTCTGAATTTTCTACTGCTGTGCATGCATTTAACTCCTGATGACAGATTTTGGGCACAATGTGACCGAAAACTTCTAGATTTTTACTCACTGTCCACTTACTAAGTAGCAGTGCATTTAACGACAAATAAATATAATATGTTATTTGTTTCAGTGGAATGAATACACTGCTACTTTTAAATTTTTTTTAAAGATGAAATAGTAATAACTGACCTCCCCCTCCCCCTTGTGCGGAAGCAGTTATAAAAGCCCACCTTAACCCCTTCACAAGTGAGTTGCCCAAATGTCAGTTCCTGTGATCAATTTTCTGTAGGAGTGGGCTCCTGTAATTAGTTTTCTGTACAGGGGGATTGCTTCATGCCGGGCCGGTTGCTTCATGAAATTCTGGGAAATTAAAGACTTTGTTCTTAAATACTCTTAAATATTAATTTCTTTTTATTTTGACTTGATTGCCCAGCAATCTAGTAAAACTGCTGTCAAAAATCACCCAGAATTTTTGAAGAAATTGAAAAAAATTGTATAAAAAAATGAAAAACGACTCATTATGGTTTTTTTTTTTTTTTTAAGCAGCAACATCCTCTACATCTATGTATCACTTAATTTGATATCATCCATAACTGAATTGCAGAGAATTTCTTCAATTTTAATAAGCCAAAATCAGGCAATAGTGGCTGACAGGTGTGATATCCATCTCCAAGTTTCAAATTTCTGTGCTACCATCTATTAAAACTGTGTCTGCTTACAGTTGGTAACACAGATAAGAACTAGAAGAATGTATCAGAATGTACTAGAAGATTTCAAGATAAGTTGTGCTTAAATGTGCTTGAAATAGCCTTTAAAAATTTGAATCTAAATATATACCCATGAAAGATTAATAATCAAATTTAATTATCATTAATAAAAGGAAGTTATATTCAGTTGTTTTATTTTACTCCTACTCCACAGGTGGTAATATACTTCTAGTAGGTCATTCTGCAACCCTCGATACATGCACTCGTCAGCTCCTTGGGAAAAAGCCTCGAAACACGAATGATTTACTTCAAATAGTTCACAAGGTACCTTATTGTGGAGTTGTGGTAGCAGAAGAGCATTTTGATGGAAACTGGAATCTTATTAATCCCCCATTTCCTCCTTTAACACATGCTGGAAATATTAAATTTGATTGGAAATCTTTGCTTTCCTGACATAATCTATGCACTTAGGATGCTTGATTTTATGTTTTATTTTAGTTCATATGAGTACCTTTATGAATAAGTGCATAACATTTTTTTGTGAATTGAGTATATATTATATGATTTTGTTTACTACATGTAAATGGTTATATATAATTATCAAGTTAGAAAAGCATGTGATCTAATAGAAACATTTGTACATATCTTTTTTATTCTACTGTTCATGATCAGTTATTGTAAATAATTTTAAAAGTAGCTATCATACAAGCAGTGTGAATGCCTTCATCTGTATCTAGCTATAACAGCAAAGTGAAGCTTGCATACAAAAGCATCAACGCATTTGCACTACATGTGTGATATCTAATACCTTCTGTAGCATGAAGCTTTTAGCTCTCAACTTAAACAATTTATAAAAGTAGGTACTGTTTTCATTTTGTACAAGAATATATATATATATATATATATATATATATATATATATATATATATGAAATGCATGCATGTTTATATGTACATTATTTTTTGAAATTTTGTATAAGATTTATGATCTATAGATATATGTATAATAAGATGCAGTAATTACTCAACAGAAAAGGAAAATACTCTGTTGAAAAATTAAGTACCTCAGACGTATACAATTGACAGTGTTAATTTATTTTTTTAATATGAATTTGGAAATCAGTATGTTCAGCATCACTTTTGTTCAGCTATCAACAAAATCCTACATTACCGAGACTCATGGACTGATCGCTATTGTAGATTTGTTGGTATGCCTTTAAATTTAAAGATCATCAAGGTGTTGTAAATTTTAGTTTATTATGTACAACACATTAGGAAGTGAGAACTGTTCATTATTAGTTTTTGAATAACTTCTGATAATGTAGTAGCATCATAATAATTATGATGCTATTGTAAGTAGTGAAATTCAGAGTGTTGGCATGCAAATCAACTGTGTGACCCAAAATTCTTTAATGGCCAATGATCTTTATTTAAATCTTCTTATGGCTGGTATCAGCAGCTTTAGCAAATAAATAATTCTTGTTTAGTATTTCAGTCTTTGCATCTCTGAGATTAACTCATCTTGCCAAAATTAAAGAAATTTTTCATGGTTTTTCAGTCATGAAATCATTTATAATCGCAAAATGAAAATTTCTTCAATTTCAGTGATATAAAGGGGTGGGGTCATTTGTCTGAATTCTAGTTTAATTTATTAAATTTTAAATAATTTACATTAATTTAGAAACTAAAAAAAAAAAATTCAGAACTTTTTTGAGCTCCTCAGTAATTTAAATATTTTTTCCAAACCGAATTACACCCAGTTACTAATCCTGAATTCTACGTCTGGTAAGGTTACCAGATGTAGAATTTAAAGGCTAAAATAAAATAGGAAAAAACTAGGACATTTTCAGTTTTAAAGACGAGGACATTTTAAAAATTATATTTATTAAGAAAAAATTACCATGCATATTTATGGTTACTGCCAGTCATTTTCAGTAAGTTTGGATTAGTAATTATAAAATGTTTTACAATCCATTTTCAAAGCCAAAATAGTAGCCAAAAAAAAGAGGTTTTTGATCTTGTCAGAGTGCCATTGAGTTTGAGAGGAGAGAGATGCTTGAAAACGAAGTCATAATTTGATTTGTGTAATTTTGGGATAATACAGTCCACCTATTGCAACCAGTGCATTGTTTTTATTTATTCTGTTGTGTTGACCAAAGTTGCAATTCTTTAAGGGAGCGATTTCAGAATTTTATCAAACTGCAATGGGGAGCTAAATGACTGAAAACTGAATAAAAAGTGGAAGAGTAACTGTTGAAGATGAACATAAAAAAGGTACCTGGGGTGGATGGGATAACTCCAATCATATTGAAAGTGGCAGGAAAGAAGGTAACCAAGCTTTAGCCATAATTATTAGAGCATCCTTGAATTCAGGGGAGGTCTCTGTGGACTTGAGATATGGGAAAGTATTCCAAATTCACAAAAGGAGTTCAAAAGGTGCCATGATAATTACAGCTCTTTTAGCTTTACATCTGTTCCAGGGAAAATAATGGAGTCACTGGTTAAAGAAGTAATACAGGATTATCTGGATAGGATTGCAGTTATCCTGCAGTCACAGCATGGATTTGTTAAGGGCCATCCTATCTAACCAATCTGATAGAGTACTATAATGCATTGACCAAAGAACTGGATGCAAAAAATAATTTTGATATCATATACTCAGATTTTGGGAAGGCTTTTCATGCTATTGCACATAAAAAAACTTCTCTGCAAAATGAATTAAGTGGATAATGTGGGATTAAAGGCAAGTTACTGCTGTGGATAAAGCAAGGGTTAAGTGTAAAAAGACTGTTTATCAATGGGCACTGCTCTTCCTGGACTAATGTTAGTAGTGAAGTCCTCAGTTTTTAGTGCTGGGCCCATTGTTGATTTCAATATTGATTAATGATGTTCATGAAGTTATAGTCAGAACCATAGTTTGCCCAGGGTATATCACTAGAAGATTCCTCTTCTGATGGTGATCTGTCTAGTCATGTACTCGACCTTAGCATTAGTAAAGGCATATGATGCAAGAAAGCAGACTTATAAAAAGGTTGGCAGGATGGTTAACAACAGTAAACAGGCTGAGGTACTCCAACAAGATCTATGAAAATTGGGTAATTCAATACCCTGAGTGTAGTACTACACTCACGGTAGTGAAAAATGAAAAAGACCTGGTGGTAATTGTGCAATCAGGCATGAAATTCTCTGAACAGTGCAGACAGGCTGCCAGAATGTCTCATGGAATTTTGTCATTAATATACAAAACTTTGCTATCAGGGACAAAGAGGTGGTATTCCTTTGTACAAGGGCCATGCATCTTGAGGATTGTATACAGGTCTGGAAGCCTCACTCTAGGAATGATGTAGATCCACTGATACGAGTGCAGAGAAGGGAAACCAGATTGAAGGAAACAAAAGGGTGCTCTTACCTAGAAAGGCTTCAGTTCTGCAAATTGCAGCTTTTGGGGACCATGCACCTGCAGGCAATCTGTTTGAAGTGTTTATTAGATTGACTAAGCTAAATGTGAATGGCATTCTTCCTCTTGCTGAGTCTGCACATGAGGGGACATAAAATTTGGGTTGAGGATGGATGTTTGTGGGATAGATGTGGGAGTTTGCCTTCAACCTACAGGTAGTTGATTGTTGGAACAGGCTTCCATTTGTTGTGGAAGTGGGATGGTTTCAATAAATTCAAGGTAGAACTAGAGAAATTCATGGAAGGTATGGATAAGAAAAGTGTGGTTTTTTTTTTTTTTTTTTTTGGCTGATGCTATATAAGCTTGCTTTTTTTGCACCATTTGCCACTACTACCAATGGCACATTATACCTTCATGGGGCCTAAGACAAAGTGGAATTTGGAGGCCTCAGCTCTCCATGTTCTGCTTTTCATGTTTCTTACACTCGTTAAAATGAAAAACTGCCGGAATTATTCCGCTGCACCTCAGTTCTGCTTGGACATTCACTCAAGACCTGGTTGATAAAATCGTGACTACCTTCGTCCTGCTAATATACTGCCTTAAGCATAAGGGTGCCAGTTACATACAAGGCAGTCTTTATTTTTCTCAATTAACTCCACTATTTAAGGAAGAACTAAATATAAAATTTCATCAAAATCGGTAAAACCATTTTTGAAAAAAAAAAAAAAAAAAATTTCAAATTAATCTTCAAGTTCATTGACCTTGCCAGGTAGAAAATTCAGTTTCCAATAAAAATCACTTTAAAATATTAAGAAAAAACAGTAATGCATTTTAAAACAATGATTGTGGGGTCATCTCTGATTGAGACCCTAGGCAGATGTCTTTTTTGCCTATAGGATAACATGCTGCTGACTACTACCATTGAAACTGCATCATCCCCAGATATTTTAGTTCTCTCGTGGCTTCAGTTTCTTTGTTGGTCTTCAGGTGATAGTTTCATCTGGCTGGATGTCCCTGATGCAATCTGTGGGTCCTCCATTTGTCTATGCTAAATTGGGTTCTGATGTCAGTGCTGAACTCTTTAGGAATCTCTGAGTAGTTGGAGTTGATTTTTGGTTTCCGCCTAGAGTTTGATGTTATCCATGTACATAAGGTGAGAGAAGATATACAGGTTTTTTCTCCCTTCCTTTAGGGTATATTCGTACTTCCTGTTGTTGAACAGGATGTGCACTGGGTTGAGTGCCAGTCAGAACCATAGTTTGCCCAGGGTATATCACTAGAAGATTCCTCTTCTGATGGCGATCTGTCTAGTCATGTACTCAACCTTAGCATTAGTAAAGGCATATGATGCAAGAAAGCAAACTTATACAGCATCAGACAAAAAAAAAAAACACTTCGCATTTCACCCATCCATTCACTCCAAAACTTTGTCCACTTCTTCCTTGAATTTATTTAAGCTATCAACATTTGTAGAAGAATAAGAAAAATTTACCTCACTGTGTTATGTAGAACACTTCCTTATGATACTCTCCAGAAATTAAAATGAATATAAGTAACGCAAAATGATTACAGTAAAAAATCAATTGAAAACAAAAAACAACTATTGAAAAATTAAAAAGTTTAGCATAAATTTTGAAAAATGATTTTCCTTCCCAAAGCTGACAAAGCTTTTTGACCATATCGAGCTTTTCGATCACAGGAATAGAAATTACGGAGTATGTGTGAATCTTAAAGAGAGAGATTGTCTTTTCGCATGACAACAGAATTTGGACTCTAAGTATTTTGGCCTTGTTAAATAAAAGTATGGTTTTTGTTAAAGGCATGAAAGGCTAATTCTGATACTGCTGAATGAGAAACATGAACTGAGGACATGTGCTGTTTGTCTTGAAAGGTGATATATAGTTGGCTTCAACTTAGTTTACTTAAGTGAAAAATTTCTTTAATGGGAAGCTTCATATAATTAATCGGTATAGAGTTATTATTAACATATCCCCAAGAAAATCTAAGGTGTATTCAACACATTCGTATGTAACAAAGTAACATCCAGTAAGAATAATTTATCATTATCGCCGATTCCACAGTTCTTAAGGTTATTAAATGTATCGTAGTTTTTTTTTATACCAAATTGTTACCGCCTGTCTAAAAGGTTTTATAATACCGTATGTGTGGCTAAGGATGAAAATGCCGATTTCTGTAAGAAACAATGGGCTGAATAGGAAATCCGATACTTTTTAATTAATTTTTCAATTGATTTTTTACTGTAATCATTTTGCGTTAATCATATTTGTTTTAATTTTTGTAGAGTATCGTACAGAAGCGTTCTACGTAGTGTATTGAGGTAAATTTCTATTATTCTTCTACAAATATTGAAATCAACTTATAATGTATTTGGCATCATAGTTCTGTTTTTTACTCAAAAGGAAAAAAAAAAAAAAACTATTACAGCCACCCATATTTTCTTATATGTGCCCGTATATGTATTATGTCTGTAAATTGCATGTGTTCTCTGTTCAATTTGCCTGTTTTGCTGGACGAAAAACCCCAGTTTCTTGAGGAGGAACCTTGCTGTCTATGCCTGAAGCTATGGAGTAAAGAAAGCCCATTAAAGTTCGTGCCATTGATGGGATTCGAGCCCGGATCTTTTCCATCCCGTGTGTGGAGGACTGACGATACCACTGCTACCTACCCAGACTTTTTTACTCTCAAATATTAAGCTATCAACTTCCACAACAACAGATGGAAGTTTGTTCCAGCAAACTAACCGCTGCCTAATTGCAAATTTCCGCACATCTATTCTACAACTGTCTTTGCTCAATTTGAGTTTATGGCACTTCAGGTTCATAATCTGAGCTAGAGGAAAATTCCCATCACCATTGAGCCTGCTCAAACCATTCAAGGCCTTGTGCACCTCAGTCATATCACCTCCCAGGTACCTAGTCTTCAGATTCTGCAATTTGCAGGACTTGAAGCCCTTCTTGGTAAGACAACCGCTTCTTCACCATCACAAATCTTGTTGCCCTTCTCTGTACTTGCTCAAGCAACTCTACATAATGGAGTCACTGGTTAAAGATGCATTGCAGGATCATCTAGACAAGACTGCAGCAATAATTCAGACACAGCATGGGTTTGTTAAGGGAAAGTCTTGTCTGACAAATTTGATAGGATATTATGATGTGGTTACAAAGGAACTGGATGCAAAAAATAATTTTGATATCATATATTTGGATTTCAGGAAAGCTTTTGACACTGTTGTGCATGGAAGACTTGTACTATGGAGCAGAATGGTATTAAGTTGCTACAATGGATAAAAGGATGGTTCAGTGGGAGAAGACAGAGGGTGGTAATCAATGGGTGCTGCTCTTCGTGGACTAATGTTATTAGTGGAGTCCCACAGGGTTTGGTGTTGTTGGGTCCACTGTTGTTTTGTATATTTATCAATGATATTGATGAAGGTATATCAGGCTTAATGTCGAAGTTTGCAGATGATACAAAGGTTGGCAGGGTTGTTAATGACAGTAATGGCATTGTGCTACTGCAACAGGATCTAGATAATTTGGGCAGATGGGCTAAGAAGTGGCAACTGAAGTTTAACCTTGACAAATGCAAAGTACTGCATATGGGTAGAATTAACCCCAGAGAAATGTACCAGAGAAATGTACCACCTTGTGTGGTACTACACTTAAGGTGGTAGAAAATTAAAAAGACCTGGGAGTAATTGTGCAGTCAGATATGAAGTTTTCTGAGCAATACAGACAGGCTGCCATGGCAGGTCATGGGGTTTTGTCAGTGATATATAGGAATTTTGCTAGCAGGGAAAAGGAGGTGATTATCCCTCTGTATAAGGCAATGGTCAGGCCATGCCTTGAGTACTGCGTACAGGTCTGGAGGCCTCATTTTAGGAAGGATGTAGATTTACTTGAGCGTGTACAGAGAAGGGCAACAAGATTGGTGAGGGGAATGAAGGGATCCTCTTACCAAGAGAGGCTTAAGTTCTGCAAATTGCAGTGGCTGGAGACTAGGCACCTGCACAGTGATCTGATTGAGGTATATAAGGCCTTGAATGGGTTGAGCACGCTGAATTCTGATGGGATCCTTCCACTTATTCAGATTACGAACCTAAGGGGGCATAAATTCAAATTAAGAAAAGACAGATGTAGAATAGATGTGCGGAAATTTGCCTTTAGCCAGCGGGTGGTTAATTGCTGGAACAAACTTCCATCTGTCGTTGTGGAAGTTGATAGGTTAAATAAATTTAAGGAGGAACTGGACAGGCATTTGGAGGCAATGGCGTGATTTTTTTTTTTTGGCTGATGCTGCATAAGCTCATACACTTGCTTTCTTACATCACATGCCACTACTACTACTACATCCGAAAATGGGGCCTCCAGACCTGTACGCAGCACTCAAGGTGTGACTTTATAGCGCTCATCCATTTTGCCATGGCTGTTTCTAGGACATGGCTCAGTTCTTGACAATGGTCCATCTCTGCTATTCTGTGACCTGAACAATCAGGAATCATTCCAACTGCTTAGTGTGTGATTTAGTCCTGTAGATTGTCATGTCTTGCTCTAGCTTCATTACTTCATATTATGCTTGCATAACGAACATATTCGTTTCGATGCTCCATTTCGTGGGAGCATCAAAATGAATACGTTCATCATGATTTCCTCCTGTGTGGTCACTTGCACAGTTGAGCAGCAAGCATTTTCCATTTGGTTGGGCTGAATGGCCTTGCACTTTCAGTTGCAGCCATATGGGAGACAGCACCACTCGCTACACTTCCGTCAGCAGAGACTCCAACTTTTTGAACCGAACTCTCTGCCTAAACTGAACTGAACTCTAATCCAGCATTTCCCAAAATTTTTTAGTCATGGAACACTTTTCATCTCAACATATTCGCGGAACACTTTTTTCATCTCACGTTTCACAGAACACTTACGAAACAAGTTTAGCGAGAGCCAAAGAACTGATTCCAACCCCAGGGGCTTACATCTGGGGAGTATGGGCGTGGCACACCCAGGGTCCTGAGCTGGATATCACATTCTTCTCTTTCTTGGTGATTCCCTTCTATTTCTGTCTCTCTCTCAGGGTAACTCAGAAATTTTTTTTTTTTTTTTAGCTGATGCAACATAAGCCTCAGGCTTCCTTGCACTATATGGCTAGTAATAATAATAATAGTAATAAATATTTTATTACATATGCTGCACTGTGCATCAGGAGCATCTTTATTTCCAACACATGTAAAGCCGAAATTCAAATAACTCATACTTTCATTAGTTGGTTCCTGTTTTTTCACTTCGGATTTTTGGGGTACAAAAGGCTGCGATTGTTCATCCTCATTTTGAAGTGTGACAATATTGTGTTCGTTTACATCGAGCAAGTTGTACTACTAGAAGTACTTTGCTTCTCGTTCTAATGTTCCTTTTTGTTCAACCATGAATCCCTGGTCACATATTTTAATATTTCGAAATACTAAAAGTTATTCAAAAAAATGTATACAAATAAGCGAGTTTAGTTATAATATCGGTTTACTTCCTCCTCTCCTTCAACCCATGTACTCCAGGCTAAATGGCATACTAATGACATACTAGATCACCACATTGCTACTTTTTCATAGCTGTCGTTACCTCTATGTATACTTCTCTATGCAAAGCCCACCAAAATAGAGTTCCGCAGTCTATTTCATTATTAGTATATGCCAGTATATTAACCGGAAAAAAATTATGTTAAATATTTTAATGAAACAAAAGTGGTGTATGCTACAAATATGCAAAATTAATTTGTTTTAATGATGAATTTTTTACTGATCATTTGTTCACATCTCGTGGAACACTAGTGTTCCATAGAACACAGTTTGAGAAACGCTGGTCAAAGCCATCGCTTTGACCTTGGGGAGATGGATTCAAAAAGCGATTTGTGCGGGGATTTTTTTTTACCTACCCGTGATTTTTTATTTTCTTGTTGGCCGGGATTACCCAATCCATGATATTGGTGGTATGACATTGTAACTACTATGCTAATTGAGATCCCAAATTATTTTGTATTGCAATAAGATCAAATAGTATTATCTATTTTATAATTTTGAAGCTCTTAACTTCATAAAGTTAATTTAAAAAAATGAAGTGACTCCTTGCCATACAGTCCTGGTTGCCAAGCGAAATTTGTGCTTTCCTCAAAGTGTTATCTCCAAAATGCCAAAGTGAATATACTATATTTTGTTTCATTTACCGTTTTCTTTATTTATAGATTAGATGGCTCTTTCTTGCTAGAAGAAATGCAAGAAAGAAAATCCACCTTTCTCTTTAATCCTAACAGTTCTAACTTCGGCAGTTGTTCACCTTATGGCACTGCTCCTGCCTCCCCATGCCAGGTTGGAAACCTGGGTGGTAAAGCAAGCCCCCGGGTCCAAAAGGAGGAAAACATGGACTGCTACAATTTTTCACTGATTAAGACTGCAAATCCAAATCCAGTGGATTTTCATCAACCAAATGACTCAACCATTCCAATGAGACCGAGGACGATTGTGCCCTGAACAGAAAACCCAGGTTTTCCGATTCTGCATTTAAAAAAACCAGTGCTTACGCAACCTATCACCATTTCTCATACAGAAATGTCAAAGGCATGGCTGAATCCCCGAAACTGGTGGGCCAACAAGTCTGGTGACCTGCTGGTTGAGACCAGCCAGAAACACTGAATCTCTATTTAAATTCACCTCATTTGGCAGAGTTCCAGTTAAAGTGCCCCCACATGCCACACAATACATCCAAAGGTGCAGTTTCAGAATGGGACAATGTATGTCTCAGGGGGAAAAAAATAATCCATGAACTGCTGGATCAGAAGGTCTCACAGGCAAAAAGAATTATACTGAAAAGAGATGGCAAGCTTATTCCAACTCGCAGTATCATACTGACATTCACCTCACCAAACCTACCTTCAGTGAATGTAGGGTAGTTGTACTGTGGCATTTGTCCATATATGCTGAATCCAATAAGATATTTTATTAATGTCAGAAATCTGGACACTTGCAATACCCACTTTGACTGTAATGAATTGTCTTCACTTTGCCCAAATTGTAATAGCATTTACAGTTAGGGCAAAGCCCTCCGAAAATTGTGAACAAAGGAAATATGAGAAATAAATCAAAACATGCAAGATAAAAAAAGCCATTTTCAGAAGCAAGAAAGCAATTTCAACTACAGATGCTTAGATGTACGTATGCTTAAGCCCATAAAAAATTTCATTCAGTATCAGTCCAGACTGATATCAATTCCACACAGGATCGCTATTTCTGAATGGGCTTGATCTTTTCTCTCTATACACCTGTCCTCAAAGTAACAGCTAACAACATCAGTGGATACCACGTGCTTCCCAGGCAACTGTAAAACATAAGTAGAGAACTCAGATCCCAATAACAAATATCCATTCGACTCCTTTCTTACAGGTACCAATTAAATTTCAAAAAGAAACTGAAACCATCTGGAGATCCAGAAGTTGAAATACGCACAAGACCTGTTTTCCCAGAAAGAGAAAATGAAAATTGATCACTTCAAACAGACTCAAAATGCAGATGGACTGCCTTTTCGTCTAAATCGAACAAAAAGAAAAGCATCGACCAATGGAATTGCGACATCCACATGATGACATCCACAAGATAATTATGTATCAAAATTCAATTGGAATCTGTTTACAAGATACATCTACCGTCTCAGGTATCTGCCTCCCTTGATTAAAAAAATTATACTCTTTTCTGGCAAGTCACCTGTTACACATAATGCTCATGGAAGGGTAGACATTCTCATAGCTTCACAAGTCATTTTCAAACGCATTCTTTTACAAGCCTCTGTTGAAGCTGTTGCGATTGGCATTACTCTGACGCTTGTTTCGATCTACCTGATGCCCAGTCATCCTTGTATCATTCATTAACTTGAAGGTCTTATTCTGCAGTTGCCCACTCCTTCGTGTTTATTGGGCGACTTCAGTGAATACCATCCATTGTGGGGTTCTCCCAGTGCAGACGGATGAGGATAACTGATCGAAATGTTCGTTAAATACTGGTTCACCAACTTAATCCATCTCCCAATAAGAACAGTCTCTGAAATAGATCTCTCTTGTTTATTCTCTGATCCCCTTTCCCAGTATAGAGTGGACAGTTCTTGATGATCCGCTCAGCAGTTACCACTATCCATCAATATGTAAAATTCAAACCTCACACTCCAGAACTTCAGAAAACCGCATAAATTGGAATTTTATAAGGCAGATTGGGGGAATAAACTTCTCATGTATCCTTTAATAATCAAATCATCGAATCTCATCCAATTGATAACAGTCGATGACCATATTACGAAACAAATAGCAGCTGCGTCTATTGCCATCCACAATCACAGTCAAGCGTCAGTAGAACCATTAATTACTGGTGGAATGAGGATTGTAAGAGTATCACTAACAATCATAAACTATAAGACTCAGAGCAATGCCTGCCACATCAGAAAGAAAGCTAAAAGAGACTCTTGAATCCAATTTCCAACTCCAATTAATAAAAATACTGATGCAAGAATAATATGGAGTAAAATAATGCAACTAAATTGCAAATTTTCTTCTTTATCTTCAATTTTCAACTGGAACGAACAGGAGCTCTGAACTCCTGCAGAGATTGCCAATGTCCTAGGAACCGTATTTTCAGTTTTCTGACCCTGCCGCATATGATCCATCATTTCAAAAGATTAAAAATTTAGCCGAAAAATTCCAACTGAATTTCAGAACCACATCCTCTTTACCATACCATCAACTACTTACTATGTTTGAACTTCAAAAGGCCATATCCACTGCAAAGAACTGTGCTGATGGACCAGATGGAATATACAGTAGACTCTCGATTTTTTGGGATAGATGGTAAAAAAAAAAAAAAAAAAAAAAATCCTGGATAATCGATTTCCCGGTTAATCCAAAAATACAGAAGTCCCCAACATATGGAAGAGATATGTTCCAGGACTTCTTATGTAAGTCGTATTTTGCGTAACTCGGTAATGACTAATAACATATTGCTACTATATTATTATTGACATCCGAATTCGGCATGATACTTGTTAATGTTTGACCCTTTTTATACATCCTTATTTTGATTTTCTGATCCAAATCGATCGCTTTCATTTTGTTGGTAGATTTACTTCTAGCGCTGTCGCTTATTCTCTTAGTGCAACATGATAACTGTCAAAATTAAATTTTTTGTAAAGAACTTCACAGGGTTAAGGCGAAAACTCACTATTAGCACCCCCACACGAGCTCACATTTTACTAAAGCACATTTCTGGAGGTCACTACCATTAAACAATAAAAACAATTTGCACTTTCCTTGTTACTGGGTTTTTCTGTTCGTGCATCTAATTATAAACGGGTAGTAAACTTGATCTTATTGCATTTGTGATAATACCAATAGCTGGAATTCTGTGGGTTTTTACGTTATTATGGTGAAATGTGCTTTCACTGAAAGCACATTTCACCGTAATAACGTATAATAACGTATCTTCAGTCATATAAAAAAAATAAATTTTAAAAATGTTTTCTCTTCTTTCCTATTTTTTTGCTAGTTACTCTGTATCTTACTTGTGCAATTTATGCGTGCCGTGATTGTCTTCTTGATTGCTTATTTTTTTTTTTTTGTTTGTTTGTTTTAAATTTTACAATCCTAAAAAAAAAAAAAATTGGGTGAAAAAAAATTGTGTAGGTCCGAAGTTGCATAAGTTGGAAACTTACTGTATCAAAAAATGCTCAGCAACCTAAGTAAAAAGTATGGCAATAGGTAAAAAGCGAAAAAACTTAGCACGCACTATTTGCGTGTCCACTAGGATGCTTCTCTTTATTTTTTACAATGTCGCATATGGTTTGGTCACCAACATTATAATGGTTCATTAAACATTTAACGGATGCACCATTTTCAGACTTTTGGATAATTTCAAGTTTTTGTTTAACTGAAAGCACAACTCTCGTGTTTACCCATCGTTTTCGCGATTTCTAAACAAAAAAAAAATATATTTACTATGAAAAAAATTTCGACATTCCTGACATAAATAACGAAACAAAATTTGCCTTTTTGCTGTGCAATGGAACACAAGAATCGATGCAATGCACTAAAACAAACTAAATATTTCTCTTTTTTTTTTTTTTTTTTTTTTTTGAGCGGCAGTTGTGAAAGACAGCGTGGGTTGCACGATAATAGGTATATTATCACTCAATGACGACTTATAACGCCGCTTGTTGCTTATTTACGACTTGCACAACATCTGTTTATACCATGCCTGAGCAAACTTTTTGGCTGAAGGGCCACATTAGGAATTCAAAAAGAAGGCGGGCCGCACGTAAAATACTATTTTTAGATATATATTATTTGTTATCATGAAGAAGAAATATAACAAAAAAAAAAAATTATTCTCTAACAACCAAGAATTTAATGAGATGAATGGAACTGTTTTACATCTTTTACCATCTTTTAAATTTTGGGTGTTAATTTTGTAGTTGAGATTCTTAAAACTGCTTGTAAATGTTCATCAGTGATGCTTGATCGTAAAGAATTTTTATTTAGATTCATGATGGAAAATGTTTGTTCACATATGTAGGTTGATCCAAAAATAACCAACATTTTTCGGGCAAAATCTCTAAGTTCGTCGAATTTGTCCGAATTAAGAGTATTGTAAAATTTACAGATTTCCTCACGACGGTGCAATTCCCTTAAATCGGTATCACACTGCAGATCTATAATCTGAAGCTGTAGTTCACTCGGTGCACTATCAATTTCTATTGAAAATGGGTCGCTCACTATTGCCAAACTTGTCTCAATTTTTCGGAATTCGTCAAATCTTCGTGAGAAGTCGTCATACAAAGCGTTGATAATTTCACAATATTTTTCAAATTTATTTTCTGGAATCTTCAGCAACTTCATGGTTGTAAAGTGGTCTACCTTGTTAATCAATAAATGTCGAAGGAACAACTGGAGTTTTAATTTAAATCCATTCAAACTTTTTACCATATCATGGGCGTATAAATTTTTCCCTTGTAACACGGTGTTGAAAGTATTTAAGTGTGTCACGATATCCAGGGTAAACGCAAAATCACAAATCCAGTTATTATCAGTTAATTCGGGAAAGTCCATAATATTTTTCAGTTTTAAAAATAGAAAGATGTCATCTTTAAGATCCCATATTCGTCGAAGAACTTTTCCTAAGCTAAGCCATCGAATTTGGCTATGATAAGGAATATCTGTGTACTCGAATTCAATATCTTGAAAAAAAATAACGAATTGTCTATTTCAGGCCCCCTCGATCGTATTAAATTTAGTAGTTTAATAATACAAGATGTGACACGTTCAACTTTTAACACATTTTTACATAATACTTGATGTATAATACAATGAATTGTAATTAAATTATAATCAGGATAATTTTCACAAATTTTATCCCGAATTTTCTTTAACGCTCCAACATTTTTACCTGTTGGTGCTCCGTCAGTTTTTACGCTTACCATTTTGTTCCATTGTAAATTATATCTTGTTAAAAATATGAAAAATCATCTTAATCCCCAAAATATGATCTCTGATAATCAATTTTGCTAAATCAAAAATCGATCATCCTTGGATCTCATGGTCAAAGCTGAAGCAAACACTAGGATTGCTTTATTCGAAATCAACATCTCGTCATGGTATAACTATGGAGATATCCGGAGAGATCTCCATTCCCGTGACTTGACCCTATTTCATACAGAATTTCCTTCAAAGGGCCTTTCAAGGGTGCTATTCGGAAGTCCTTTCGCAAACATATATATACAAGAAAAAGGAATCCCTAGGGGCTCTGTTCTCAGTGTGCAGCCTTATTTGCAATAAGAATAAATCAGATGACCAAAAATATTCCTAACATTGTAAATTTATACTTACAAACATATCTTTATGCCAATCTGTATGTTCAAGAAACATGAACGCCATTAGAGAATTGCAAATCTAAATTAATAATATTGAGCTATAGATGGCACAAAATGGTTATCGACTATTTTATCAGAAATCTAGTGTAACAAACATAAGCTGCATCTAGATCCAGAGCTACACTTAACAAATCATTCTATCATTGTGAACAGCATTCGTCTCCTTGGTCTGATTTTCGATAGTAAATTGTGCTTCTCAGAATACGTCACATTTGCGGACTAATTGCCATAAAAAAAAAAAAATGAACTTATTCAGAGTTATTTCTTCTACATCATAGGGTGCAGGTCTTTCTACCCTGTTTACTTGTATAGGTCTGTGCGTTTAGCACAGTGGTATCGTCACCATCTTCCTCCAAACTGGGTGGAAAAGGCTGGGTTCAAATCCCGTCGATGGCCCGAGGAACTTGTATGGGTTTTTTCACTACGTAGCTTAGCTGAGTTAGTCGGTCTCAGGCGTAGATAGCAAGGTTTTCCCCCGAGGCTTTTCGTCCAGGAAAGCAGGCAAATCGACCAGAGAACAGACATACACATGAGCGGTAAAAAAAAAAAAAAAAAAAAAAATATATATATATACAGGGTGTTTCAGAACTTCTAAGAGGGGTAGGGTACATCCTGACAACTCGAAATCATATAGCAATGTGGGGTCGGAAATGCTTTCCTGAAGCGGTGTTGTACACAGAAGCACCATAAAGAAAAGAGACCGTAAGAGAGAAATCGTTTTAATAATACATGAAAAGAAGCAAAAGGTACATGGATTAAAGTAAGTGTTCGAAGTTTCTTCCACGGGCTACAATGCACGCCTCACATCTCCGACGCATGGACATCCGAACATTCTGGAATACTCCAGGCGAATTTCTTCAGCAGCTACTGCGATTCTTGCAACCAGCTCCTCAGCATTGTCAACAGGGGTGTCATAAACTAGCGATTTCATATGACCCCAGAAATAAAAATCAAGACATGATAGGTCGGGTGACCGAGCAGGCCAACGCACGGGACCACCACGTCCGATCCACTGTTGACTAAATGTGACATCCAGGTAGTTACGAACATCTCCGCTATAATGGGCAGGGGCTCCATCGTGTTGGAACCACATTGTCTGTTGCGTCGATGCAGAAATCTGTTCATCTCTCAAAAGTTGTGGCAATACTTGCTGCAGAAAGATCAAGTAGATAGGTCCGGTTAGACGACACGGTAACAGGTAAGGTCCGATGAGGTGATCTCCCATAATACCGGCCCATACATTGACCGAAAATCGAATCTGTGCTGCAAGACGTCGTATTGCATGCGGGTTCTCGACCGCCCAGATATGGTCGTTATGCGTGTTGAAAATTCCTTCCCTTGTGAAGGATGCCTCATTGGAAAACAACACTTCAACAGGAATCGCAGTAGCTGCCGAAGAAATTCGAAATTCGCCTGGAGTATTCCAGAATGTTCGGATGTCCATGCGTCGGAGATGTGAGGCGTGCATTGTAGCCCATGGAAGAAACTTCGAACACTTACTTTAATCCATGTACCTTTTGCTTCTTTTCATGTATTATTAAAACGATTTCTCACTTACGGTCTCTTTTCTTTATGGTGCTTCTGTGTACAACACCGCTTCAGGAAAGCATTTCCGACCCCACATTGCTATATGATTTCGAGTTGTCAGGATGTACCCTACCCCTCTTAGAAGTTCTGAAACGTTTAACTGAAACACCCTGTATATTACATCTACCCATATATTTATTTTGTCTGTGAATTGTGTTTTCTGTTCGTTTTGCTAGACGAAAAAAAAAAAAAAACCCTGGAGTCCTTGGGGGAAAATCTTGCTCTTTATGCTTGAAACAGACTACCTCAGCCACAGAGTGAAAATAAGCCCATTAAAGGTCACGTCATCGAGGGGATTCGAACGTGGGCCTTTTACACCAGGTGTAGCGAGGACAGTGACAATACCACAGTGCTACCATGCATGAGAAGATGAAATAACTTTCTGGGTGACTCTTATAAATAGTTATTATTTTTTCACTTGTGTAGAGCCCTAATCAGATCTCGCCTTGATACAGTGTCCTGGTGTACGATTCTGCTAGGAAAAGCGTGCTAGCATGAATTTCCCCTATTCAATATTCTGCCCCCAGGATTGCTATAGGCTTACAGAATGTCGCCAGTACAAATTCTTTGTTTAATTCAATGAACTTTCCCTCAACCTCAGGAGAAAGATGTTACTTTCTCCTGAGAACTACTAGCTTGGGGGGATACAAGAACTAATAGTTTAACAGTAGCCGCAGGCAGAGGCGAAGGTGATTCTTGCACAACTTCTATTAGAATAAGTAGCGACCTGGAGCGAGGCGTGGGGGGGGGGGGGTTTCAGGGACGGATGGCAGTCATCATGAAATAGGTGTGTATATGGGATGTGTTAGGTTAACTAGGAATAGGAATAGGAGCATGTATGCTTGCATGTATACCAATGCTAGAAGTATAGTAAATAAATTTGATGAATTTGAAGTGTTGGTCAAGACATCAAAGGTGGATATAGTTGGGACATCAGAGACTACGTGTCACACAGATATAAGGAATGCAGAACTGGAATTTTGGGAGTACAATGTGTACAGAAAGGATAGGAAGGGAGGAGGTGTTATGCTGTTAACTAAGAAAAACATAAAATCAAAAGAAGTGCACCCAGTCGATATAGATGAACAATGCACTGTTGAGTCTGTTTCGTGTGACATAAGCACTGCGAAAACAAAAATAAGAGTAGGAGTGTATTATAGGCCCAAAGACTCGAATGAGTACAATGAACAATTGTACAGAGAAATAGAGTGGGCTGGTAAATCACGATGTCTTATAATGGGGGATTTTAACTTCCCAGATATTGACTGGAACTTGCGGGTTGGTCACTCACACACTAGTCAGACTTTTGTGGATTTATTGGATGATTGTTTTCTGCAGCAGCATGTTCGAGAGGCAACCAGAGAGAGCAATACTCTTGATCTGGTTATCAGCAGTGATTATTCGTGCATTAAGAATTTGCAGATAAAGGAACCACTAGGTGGCAGTGATCACAGTATACAAATGTGGGATTTACTTAAAGATTTAATTACCATCAGGGGTAAAGGAAAGGGTTTTTGTTTCCGTAAGGGGAGTACAGTGGTCTCAGAAAGTTTTTAAATTCTGTACAGTAGGATCAACTGACGATGTTACCAACAGTAAATTCTAAGTGGGAAGCATTCAAGGAATTAATCGGGGATGCTAATAAAAGTTTCATACCTATTAAGAAATATTGTTCAAGGTTAAGGCCTAAATGGTTATCTAATGAACTAATGAGACTCGTAACAGACAAGAAAAATGCATGGGATGCATATAAATTATCAAGGGACTCAGAAGCCTATGGCAGATATAAGCTAGTCTGTAATCAGGTCACAAAGGAGGTTAGGCAGGCGAAGGCAGATTACGAGAAATTCTTGGCAAAAGATGCTAAGAAAAACAGCAAGGATTTCTTTACTTATATAAACTCTAAAAGGAAGAGGATGAATCTGATTGGTCCACTTGACATCGATGGTTCGACTGTTGATGATCCTGCTCAGATAGCAAACAAACTGAATGAGTATTTTACATCTACATTCACGCATGCGGAATTATTAAGGTTTGAAAAGGGCAGAAGGTTATCAAATTGCAGCAGGATACTTAATGATTTTGTAATAACTGAGAGCAAAGTGGAGGAGAAATTGATGAAGTTAAACCTAAAAAAAGCACCTGGGGTGGATTGGATCTATCCAGTTATATTAAAGGAGGCGGCAAAGCAACTAAGAAAACCCTTAGCCATAATTATGAGAGAATCCTTGGACTCAGGGGAGGTTCCCACGGACTGGTGATGTGCAAATGTATCACCAATTCACAAAGGGAAATCGAAGGGTGACACGAGTAATAACAGACCAGTTAGTTTAACTTCTGTTTCGGGTAAAATAATGGAGTCACTGGTTAAAGTTGCATTGCAGGATCATCTAGAGAAGACTGCGGCAATAATTCAGACACATCATGGGTTTGTTAAGGGAAAGTCTTGTCTGACAAATTTGATAGGATATTATGATGTGGTTACAAAGGAACTGGATGCAAAAAAGTAATTTTAATATCATATATTTGGATTTCAGGAAAGCTTTTGACACTGTTGCGCATGGAAGATTATTGTACAAATTGGAGCAGAATGGTATTAAGGGTAAGTTGCTACAATGGATAAAAGGATGGTTAAGTGGGAGAAGACAGAGGGTGGTAATCAGTGGGTGCTGCTCTTTGTGGACTAATGTTATTAGTGAAGTCCCACAGTGTTCGGTGTTGGGTCCACTGTTGTTTTGTATATTTATCAATGTTATTGATGAAGGTATATCAGGCTTAATGTCGAAGTTAAGCTTTTGACTCAGTCCCCCATGAGCGGTTGCTTTATATGTTGAAACAGGTTGGAATCACTGGGAAAATCCGTAGGGGATATCAGGATGGCTTCAGGGCAGGAAGCAGAGGGTTATGATAAATGGCTATTCCTCAGATTGGGTTGGTGTAAGAAGTGGAATTTCCCAAGGATCGGTATTAGGACCACTATTGTTTTTAATTTTCGTAAAGGATATTGGTGAAGGGATAGAGGGCGTGATTTCTAAATTTGCAGATTATGTTAAAATTGGTAGAGTAATTAATGATCACTGTCAAGCTGAGCTTCTTGAGAGAGACCTAGATAGACTTCAGGAATGGTCAGAAAAATGGCAGTTATGCTTTAATTCAGCAAAATGCAAGGCCTTACACCACCTGGAGCAGCATAAGCAATAGGCTTTCTTGCGCTATGTGTCCATTACTAATACTAATACTAATTGTTCCTTGCATCCTTTGCTTCTCCGCTTGCATCCTTGCTGCTGTTCAGCCATTATGTTCTAACTTTCTAAGTGGTCTGATATCTTCTTGGTTATGCAGCTGGTGAGGATCTTATACATAGTTGTGAGGCAGGTGATTGGCGTGTATTTCGCCGGGTTTCTTGTATCTTCGTCTTTAGGCTTCAGATATATGATTCGTTCAGTGAGAAACTTCGGGATTGTCTCGGGTGCCTTATCATTCAAGTGAACTGCTGTGTAGGTGCTTGTGTGTGTGTGCAGGTGAGCTTCTTGTACCAGTAGTTGTGGATGTTATCAATTCCTGGGGTTCGCCAGTTCTGGGTGTTCCTGATCGACCGTTTTACTTCTTCTTCTCGAATCTCCCACCCTTTCATCTTTTGTGTGTCCTTGGTTTTCTTCAGTTCTACTTGTATCCAGGGTGCTTGGGTGTTATGTTTTACTTCACTGCTCCAGATATTTCCCCAGAACTACTCGTTCGTCTTCTTCTTGGGTGGTCCGTTGCCTGCTTTCTCATCTTCACCTAGTTTCCTGTAGAATGCTCTTTTTTCATCATCGAAGATACGGTTGTTTATTTTCCTCTGGAGCTCTCTTTGTATCGGTGTAGTGTCTTGCTGAGTGCGAGGAGGTTCTTCTTCAGTGTGTCAAAGTATTCTCCTATTCTCTGATTTCTGGTCTCATGTTTGCTGTTGACGCTGTCTCTGTTGAGGATGCTCTTCACCTTTCCAATCAATTTCTTACTTCTATTACTCTGTTGGTACTGGGTCAACTGACCTATCTTGACTCTTAATTCTTCTATCTTCTGCTGAAGTCTACTTTCCCAAGCTGGCGGTTCCTTCTGTGTTCAGTTCTACTGCTGCTGATCACTCGTTTCTTTTCCATTAATCCTGGTAGCTGCTATGGCAGCACAGAATACGGCCGCGTTGATAGCCTCCAGCGTTGCACCATTGTTGTCAAGGTAATGTGGCATTATTTTCCGATTGAGGTAGTCTGTTACTCTCCACAGGATTTTATTTGGCCTCTGCTTAGTTATCACATGGGTTCTTGTGGGGTCCATTCCTTCGAAGTCTGTTAGGGCCTTCTTCCACTCGTCTTCTATTCTGGATATAATGACTTCGTCTCTTTCCACTTCAGCTACTCTGGGTTGTATTTCTTTTTGCTGTTCCTCCTTTTGTTCCATGATATGCTGTTCCTCCTCTTGTTCCATATTGACCATATTCTTTGTGCTTTGTGGTTGATCGCTAACATCCTGCTTGATTTTTTCCAAGATGGCAGGAGCTATTAGGTTCTTCGTGACGATGGTCCTTCTTTGGTCTGCTAATCGCTGTTCTGTGACCTGAATATCCGGGTATCGTTCCAACCACTTGGCATGTTGGCGCGACCTGTACATTGTCATATCGGTCTCTACCTGGTTATTTCATAGTATGCTCGCGTGATGCACGTATTCATTTCAATGCTCCACTTCATGCGTTCGCGTTTTCTACCTTCCTGGGTGGTCACTAGCACAGTTGCGCAGGAAGCACTCCCAGTTGGTGGGGCTGCATTGTCTTGCTCTTCTCTTGTGGTAGCCTTATGGGGGACAGCGCCACTTGCTCCACTGTCTTGATCGGGAGACTGTCTCCACGTTTTCGAACCGATCCCTCTGCCTAAGGCCTGAACGCGAGTGACTTTATCCTGTGGCACACTCCATGCCACAGTCATTTTTTAATCTCTTTATGGCACCAGTAACGAGTGGATTGTGCGCACATACTTTTAGACGCCCTGTCATAGGTGACAAAATAAAAGAAACTTCGAACAAAATCATGCGATTTTAGATGTAACATATTAACAGCGAATTTTATTAGGTTTTTGCAATGAATAATATTTCTCTGCGACATCATCCATCTATGGAGGTGGACTTGTGTAGCTTCGGCTTATGTCCAGTGGTTTATTTATTTACTTTTTAGTTCTCGTAAGTCCAATGGGGTAACTTTTGCGATGGTTTTTTTTAATCATCATTTAATATTATTATAGCGTAATATTATTATTATTCATATGGTGTAAGGAAGCCTGAGATTTATGCTGCACCAGCCAAAAATTTCTGAATTACCCTGTGTGTGTGTGTGTGTGTGAGAGAGAGAGAAAGAGAGAGAGAGAGAGAGAAGGTAATCACCAAGAAAGAGAAGAATGATGATATCCAGCTCAGGACCCTAGGCGAGCCCCTATGATGCTTTCCTGATTATGACTAAGGGTGTGCTTACCTCCTTTTCTCTCTCCTTTAATATAATTGGATAGATGATGAGATCCATCCCTGACGACTGTTTAATGTTAAGCAACCCTCAACAATTTATCTTCCTCTTTCTTCTTCGTTATCACAAATTCATTTAGCGCTTCTAGTTAGATTTTGGTGAACGTCTGGCATTTGTTTCCCCTAAGTAACTCCTCATGCATGAATTTAAATGCGAAATCTCTATTCAGGATGGATCTGAACTAAACGAAATATTACTTAATATATTAGGCACAATATGGCCTTAGTAGCTCTTCTGCCAATAAACAACATATCAACCAACCAACTTAATATATTCTAATTAACTTCTCTAAATTAAAATATTAATTATTTCTATTATTACGTTGTATCCACAGAGTAATAAGACACTACTCTGTGGTAGTATCGGAACTAGTTTCCATACTATTATTATTTCCAGAGTAATATCCTACTACTCTGTAATTATTTCTATTACATAGCGGATCACTGGCACTTTACTGATTACTGTACATTCATTTGGATGTTTTTCCTCACTGGTGTGTTTTCCAAGTAGATTTTGAGACCTGTGGTTTCCCCGAAGATGTTAACAATGATAATCAATATTCACTAATTATATTTATTAATAACGATGTTTATATTACCTTTCATTTTTTCCTAACTTTTGTTTTAGCTTTAAATTTATAAATTTCAAAATTCCGACAAACCACCCCTCCCCTTATGGTATTATTTTTGTTAGTATTTAGAATTGTTCTAATTTTTCTAAAACATTTCGGATGTTTTGCAGTTATTTATTAATTTACATTTTATTTTATTTTCATTTCAGACGTGTGTAACTTTTAGGGTTTCAAAAAAGTGAAAAACTGAATGGTTTGTGTTCATATTTTATTCACACACACACATATATATATATATTATATATATATATATATATATATATATGCGCGTATTAAAAATATTCTAATAAAATGAGTGAAAAAAGTAATTATATGCAATTTTATACGTAGCTAAAACTAATAGTTTATTAGCTGATTCAGTTAGATTTTTCTTTTATATCTGGTATGTTTTGCGTGTATCGTTGCCTAGCGCACAGTTTTAAAATATATCGAAGTTGTCGAATGGGCAATCTGTATCGTTTAGTGTTAAAGAGCTATGAGTGAATTTTGGACAGTGTCGAATGCTATTCAGTGTATGATATAATTTGTGTTATTATTCTGTATTCAAGTGCACGATCCTATTCCACTAAACTGTAATGGTCTTTCTGTAATAACCCACTGGTTGACACTTGGTTCATAGAGCAGAGTTGTGCGTTACACGATGCCGTCATATTTTCTCAACGAAGGTCACACACGAAAGCAAGAAGCGAGGGTTTAGCTCCGAGCTATAAGACAATACGGGCCAACATGGCTCATGGTAGTGAGGTAGGTTGTCTTATGTTGTTCAATTTTGTTGATAACATCTTTTTCGAATATTTTGGAATGGAAATTTGCCACTAAGTGAACATTTGTATAGCAATGTTTCTATCCGAGTTGTTCTTCAAGACGGCCGCTAAGATTTCCATTGAAATTCTTCTCAAAGTTAACAATTCACGTCACCTTACATTCTAAGATATGGTATACGTCATTTTTTAATCTCTTTATGGCACCAGTAACGAGTGGATTGTGCGCACATACCTTTAGACGCCCTGTCATAGGTGACAAAATAAAAGAAACTTCGAACAAAATCATGCGATTTTAGATGCAACATATTAACAGCGAATTTTATTAGGTTTTTGCAATAGGAGAAAAGTCACGTACGTTGACGTGTACCTGCGAGTTTGTTGCTTGATATCAAATGAAATTTGTTTTATACAGCAAACTAGTAATCTGCTGTGAGATGATTATCACTTATATAAATAATCCCAGATATGTTCCCGTTTGTAATTTGAAATGGGCTTTTAATTAATATATATCTATAATATTATTTGCCCTTGTTTTTATATTCGGGTTTCTTGTCTAGTGAGCATGATGTCACATAATTAAGAAACCTTCATATTGGAGACCTCATTAACTGTTTGGTGACAATTTTTAATTAAATTGTAATTAAAAAGTAACAGCGAGGAAAAGTTTATCCTCGTTGTTGATAAAATAAAATATGCCCAATAGATCATCGTATGCACTTCTAATCGTAATAATACTGCACGTTAGGAACTTAAACGAGATAGTTTATTGATGTCAATTTGAAAATAATAGCAATACAGTATTTTACAAAGGAAATTATAAACACAGGAAAAGGGAGTGACGAAAGCCGTATCTTATGACGTACGACCAGTTTTCATTACTGAAACAAAAAAAACCCCGATGGTATTAAAATTGCTTTACGTTTGATAAATACTTGTAATGATGCGACTGAAATGTGGATAAAAACAATGAAGTTTGTTGAATCGTAGTACCGAACTTGGTTGGTTTGAAGTGGGCAAGAGCATTTGGCACCTGGATGGAAACAACTTGTTTAATTTGACTGAAATATAGGAGCCTATTATTTGAAATAGATCTCCCCCCCTTTAATTTTTTTAACCCTTTATTGAAAGCTTTTGTATCTCTGAGAATAATTTTCATTCCAGTGTATTAACAGAAATTCTACGGTGTATTCTAGGGAAAAAATGTCCAGCAGAAAAAGCCAAAAATGGTAACGTACACCAATCTGGCAATGGGAAGTTTGCAAAACTTCCAATTTTTTTTATAGGTAGGTTAGTAACAGTTCTTGCCCCTTCCGTTAGTGTTGCTTTCCATCAGTTTAGAACTTATTGTAAAGTTGTTAGTTGTTTTGTAATTGTTATCCAGGATTTATAAATTGCAGTCAATAACACACAATTCATATTTTACTTGTCAGTACCTTTAACAGCAGGTATTTAGAACTCATATTTGAGCTTCAAGAGGAACCATTTGATATAAGAAACAGGAGAATGAGCCTGGACCTTAAGTTAGCTGTTGAAAATGCATTGGGGATGAAAGTTCCATTTCATAATTTGAAGTTGAGGAACTTCAACTTTTTAATGATTTTATGGCAGTTCTATTGTTGGAATTGGTTTAAACCCATTTGTGAAGAACAGCAGGAAAAAAACTCTGCCAGGATTGTTAATTTTTTTATGTTAAAGTGTTTAATTGCCAATGATAATTAATACAACAATAATGTACATTACATGTTTTACTAATTAATATTAGTACATGTATTAAATATCTATACCATTAATCAGTATGATTATCATTACCATTCTAGCGATTGAGGGTACATAGGAAAAAAAAAATTGCCACATGAATAAAAAAAAAAAGTCTTAAATGAATGTTCCATGAGATTATATCCATATTTCATTGGATGATTTTGAGTTTTAATGAAACCTCAAACATTAAAGGTGTTAGAACCTATAGTTGTTACCATTGTTGGTATATTTAGTACCATTCATGTGTTAAAGGTAGAGTTGATGATCTTATATAAACAAATATTCCATTCTCAAGTGTTACAGAACTATGAACATTTAATGTTACAAACACAGTTTGCTAAAAAGTGGGTCATTCAGAGGAAGATCACAGTATTTGAAAAGAAATGCTGCCATTATTATCACAAAAGCTACTAATGCTCCAAATGTTGCAAAAGATATAGTGTAAATTTCCATAGTTCATTGAGAAATTTAGCTGTTAGGTTTATTTAAGAGAAATTGCAGAATGATAGTGTCAAGCAAAATGCAAAGTTTAAGTAAATATAGGGTACTCCAAAAATGTATTAAAAAATTCTGAATATATTCTAGTGTTCAAAATTAGAAAACTTCGTATACAGGCTATCCATAACTAAGGAAACACGTTTGCCTGGAAGTAATAACGCTAATTTAAATATATATTTTGATTCATACCAGCACAATGGAAAGGGCATATATAAAAAAAAAAAAAAAAATTACATCTGTTCAGTATTGGCTGCCATTTTTGTTTTTTAAAAAAAGGTAGTCTTTTGGGACACCAATTTTATAAAATGATCTACAGAGTAAGTCACAGTTTCTCAGAAACGTGCATGTTCTCAAATTCTGTATTGACTGCAAAGGTCTCTCTCTGCTGAAGCTCCAGCAGAGAAAGACCTTTGCTAATTACTAAATACTTCTGATGTGAGTAGCTGGAGTTTACTTGTACTCTCTGTTTAACAAAGATATTCGCATGACATCTGTAAGATACTCCTTTTTTGTTTTACTTTTAAATAAATAAATTTTTAGGTTTTTTTTTTTACTGAATTTAAAACATTTGTTAATTATGATATACTAAGCTCAATTAAAAATATCAAATGAAAATAAACAAGAGACCAATAATAATAATAATAAAGTTTTTATTGTATTTTTTAAAAATTTTCAAGGTTACTGATCCCCGAATTGAAACGCAAATGCTGCATCGTGTCTGGCAGTTATGATGTAAATGCCTTTATTTTTGTCAGCTGTTTGTATTTATCTGCCAAAATGAAATCTCTATTGCAAGAATAACCACATGTTGCTGGCATTTTGCAGAGATGCCACATGTAAATGGGAACTGATTAGGAAAAAAAGGGACAGATTCTTTCTTTTGCTTTTCTGGTATGTATGTTAAATTCCAACAAAAAAATTCATGTATTGTAATTCGTAGTACAGCAATACTCCACATAGCACTGATAATTGGTACTGAAACTATTCCATATTATGTGAAACCTGCTGATTGAGGTATAATTATAATGGGTTTTAATTGAATGCGTACCACAGAAACAGTCTACAAACAAATTATAATAAATCTATAAACAATTTGCACTTATAGCCAATTAAAAGAATTTGAAATTTTAAAAAATATTTTAAAAAATATTTCATTAATTTGAAAAAATTAATGAAAAGGTAACATCATGAGAGATGAGAAAAAAGGTTTAAAAAAGTGGCTGTTTATTTAGGTATTTCAATAATGAAGTCTGGTGAAGCCGTCTCTTCTTTTTTTCGTGAAGTCTTTGTAGTATCGAATCTCATCTTGTAAAATTTGCCGTTATCTTGAGGCTGCGTTCAACATTCGGATCTCCATTCTAATTGCCTCACAGGCCATGTCAACCCCCTAAAAAACTTTATCTCCAGTTCTTCTGTTGAAAATTGTTTTGGTGGCACTTCAGTGTTATCCACTTCAGAATTGTTTTCCTCTTCTGCATATGTAGTTTGCTTGTCAATTTCCAGGAGAGTTGCATAATCTAAGTTGCATGTGAGTCAATGCAGTCACGTACATTGGCAGTGTCCAAAGTTTCGAATACCAAGTCTTTTCCGACCTTCACAATGTCTTCAGAAATTATCTGAACTTGTGATTCAAAATCAGTGAAATCATTTACCAAATGGGACAAAACATGCTGCCAAACAGAATGTATGTTGTTGGCAGTGATTTCTAGCCAAGATGAAGATATATTTTCGATCGTATTTAAAGGGGGTAAAAAATAAATTTTGAAATGAAAAGGTTGAAAAACTATCATGTCGTCTTGTCAGGATGGAATTAAGAATACAGAACGCTGTTGCACGTTGCAGCTGACTGCCTGAAGGGAGCTATTGTTACATGTGCATGGTAGAGAACATTGGTGGGTATAAGTACAGTGGAAGATTTAATTTTTTTTTATAAATTTAAAGAAAATAAAAGAAAAATTTTAATAAAGTGGTGTCTGTCAGATGCAGCGTAA
Source organism: Mastigoproctus giganteus (assembly GCF_048544385.1). NCBI lineage: Eukaryota > Metazoa > Arthropoda > Arachnida > Uropygi > Thelyphonidae > Mastigoproctus > Mastigoproctus giganteus. The sequence continues at coordinate 118,227,483 of NC_143580.1, read as the reverse complement.
TCAAAATGTGGCCTACTGTTGTCTTATACAACAGGATAATGGCCAGCAAGGATAAGGAGTTGATCCTATTGCCTTATATAACAGCAGAATTGCCTCCTATTCCTTGCTGGCAGAATTCTTTTATATCACTGACTGAATTTCATGATCTGTTCTAGCCTCCTGTTAGCACTTCTCAGAGAATTTCATGTCAGACCACATTTACCCTTATGCCTTTTTTGTTTTCCACCATATATGCATCTGTGTTGCACCATCTGGTTTTGTATGTTATTTTGGCATTATTGCTAACTATATGTGGTATCTTGCATTTATCAATGTTACACTTCAATTGTCACTTCCCAGCCTATCTGGCTAATTTTTGTAGGTCTTATTAGGTTAAATTTTCTATGTTACAGAGATGTGACTTTTTTTATTTTTAGCAAAATGGCTATAGAATTAATGATTAAAAAAAAGATTAAGTATATGTATGCAGACCTACAACACCTGGTGCTTTCTTTATTCAAAAATATTTATTTATAGTAGTTAATTCCAACACTGGACATATCTACTTGAAGTAGATATGTCCAGTGTTGGAAGGTGCCCTTTGTGGGCCCTTACAGAGGCCCCACAAAGGGCACCATAGGCGCCTCTGTAGCCAGGTGGGAAGGAGCAGCAGTGCGTAGCACATGCCTCTTGAATAGACCGGAGTTTGAGTCTGTCATCACCAAATACGAAGGATGCGGAAAGGTCACGGAATGACCACCACATATCCCGGAGCAATATGGCCTTAGTTGCTAATGCTCCTAAAAACCAAATAACAACAAAGGGCACCAAAAGTGTTGTGAGGAATAAAAAGTCAATATGCTGAAATTATTTTACTATAATGAAGTTAGCAGTTATAATAAAGGTAATAATATATTTGTGGAAGTGTATTTCACACTTCTGTGGTTGTTAAATTATCATTAGGGTTCTGTCTCCCCATATCAACATGTTACTTACAATTGTAGTAGTAGTGGAAAATGATGCAAGAAAGCTAAAAATAATAAATTACACACTTCACACATCCATAACCTCCAAGTATTTTAGTTCTTCCTTGAATTTATTCAAACGACAAACTTCCACAACAGATGGAAGTCTGTTCCAATCAACCCCCCCCCCCAAGGTAAATTTCTGCACATCTATCATGCAACAATCCTTCCTCAACTTGAATTTATGTTCCATCATATGTGTAGTCTGAGCAAGAAGAAGCATCCCATCAGCATTGAGTTTGCTGAATCCATTCAAAGCCTTAAAAACATCAATCAATATGGTCCTTGAGGTTGTCACAGACATTCTCTCAGATATGCCAAACAAGCTGTACTTGCTACCTGGGAGTCTAAAATGCTGATGGAACTGATATTCGGGTGACACTCAAGTCAAGTGGACCCAATTTCGGCAAAGTCTGGACGGTCTGTGACAGCCAAATCCTCTACTTGCACCTTCACGATGGTGGGACTGTTAGTAATTCTGGGTATAACTTCCATGCACAAGTACATGGTGGGTGACCACCCAGGTATGAACTAACGTAAGCAGGGGTGAGGTGTGGCACCCACACCACATGGAGAAATGCCGCCCCTCTATGTTACCAGGCAGTACTGGATGGTAGATGACTCTCATCAACCGGTGAAATACCACCACTTTGCTTATTGGAGGCGTGAAGTGGTGGAACCCATATTTAGTCTCTAGAGCTACGTTTCGGTCAAACCTTCCCTATCTCTTCCATCATGCAGTATGATTGATGACTTTTGAGGTTATGATGAACGTCGTGGCGAGATCCAATATTCCCTACATTTCGAGGGTACAGCTCTAAAACGGTGTTCGCAGGACCAGCCACTAGTTAGTACACTGGACCGAACCTATTTGGTAACTCTCTGGAGGCTTCCGGATCAGCTAGTGTATAATTTTGCTATCTCTACTCTGCCAGATAGTGACTGGAGGGAGTCCGAGTAGTGTGTATGCGGGGAGCATTTTCGAGGCCACATTATGTCAAGGATCTGGGTATATTCTTACCACGTGTATGCCATATCCAAAAATTTCATTACTTCATACAGCATGTCCCACCCACTTTTTCTTACTATTGAATACACCATGAATTATGAAACTAATAGAGCAAGCGTATCTGCGAAGAGATCTAAACATTCCAAGCACTTCCTAATTCATTTCACAAATATACATGGTCTCAATTCTAATCTCAACGATGTCCATTTCCACTTGCAGTCTGCCAAATCCCATATACTTTTTCTGACAGAATCCCAGTTATCGGTTGATTCAACTACTGCTCATCTCAGATGCCCAAATTATTCGCTGTATGATTCCTTTTGCCTCAAAGGTGGTACTTGTGCATATGTCTGTTCTGATATCCCCTGTCAGAGACTTGGCAATTTGGAATCTCCTCTCTTTGATCTTTTCTGGCTTAAAATCTCTCAACCTCATTGTGTCAAATTCATCTGTTGTCTCTACCATTCTCCCAACTCCACTAATCAATTGGAGCTCTTTGACTTCCTCTCTTTGCAACTTGACTTTCTGCAGTCCAACTTTCCTAACAGTGAGGTAAGTTTCCTTGGTGATTTTAATGTTAACAACTCCAGCTGGTTTCCGTTTTCTAGTCACACCGACCCAGCAGGTCGAAATGCTGAGGCTTTTGCAATTACTAATGACCTAGCACAGATTGTTCATTTACCTACAAGAATACCGGACAATCCTAATCATACAGCCAATACGCTTGATCTTTTTCTCACAAACAACCCTTCTAAGTACATGGTCGAAGTGAGAGGTCCTTTAGGCACTTCAGATCACAACTTGGTGATTGTTTCTTCTCCAATGGAACCTTTATCTTACGGCTATTCTCAATCTCGTGTTGTTTGGCATTACAAGAATGCAAAATGGGATGACCTGCGAGACTTCTTTTCCTTGGTCGGATTACTGTTTCAAAACTTCTGATGTCAACGTTTGCTCAGATTGTCAGTGAAATTATTCTTGCAGGAATGGAATCCTTTATCCCACACTCCACTTTAAAATCTCATCCTTTATCTAAACCTTGGTTTTCCAATAAATGTGCTAAGGCAGTTCAAGAGAAGAATGTTGCATATAGTAATTGGCTTGTTTCTAATTCTTCAGTTTCATTTTCTGCCTACGCCAAAGCTCGCAACAATTGTAAAGCAGTTATTAATCAGTCCAAACTAGAGTTTGAACAGACTAAGAGTAGAAAACTTGCTTCTTGCCCTAATGGTAGCCGAGCATTCTGGTTTCTTGCCAAAGCTATTGGCTGCAACTTTTGCCCATCTCTGCTCCCACCTCTGTCCAAACCAGATGGTTCTGCTGTCACTTCAGCCAAGGATAAAGCTGACCTGCTAGCATCCCATTTTTCTTGTATCTCGTGTATTAATGATCTTGGTAAAACACCTCCCACCATTCCCAACACGCTCCATTCAATGCCTCCTATGGTCTTCCGTCAAAAGGATATCAGTAGGATTTTGATGAATCTTGATGCTAAGAAAGCTCCAGGTCCTGATGGTATTTCTCCACTTGTTCTCAAAATCTGTGCTCCTGAACTTACTCCTATTCTTTGCCGCCTTTTTTCACTTTCTTTTTTCCAAAGGTGTTTTTCCTTCTGCTTAGAAATTTGTCCATATCCAGCCAGTTCCTAAAAAAGGGTAACAAATCCCTCCCATCCAATTATCATCCCATTGCAATTACTTCTACTCTTTCTAAAGTAATGGAGAAATCAATTAACTGCCAACTCTTAAACTACCTAGAAACCTTCTGTCTGATCAACGATCGCCAGTATGGATTCCGTCAGTGTCGATCCACTGGTGATATTCTGGCTTATGTTACCCATTTATCGACTGATTCAATGGAAAGGTTCAGTGAAACACAAGTAGTTGCTCTTGACATCTCAAAGGCTTTTGATCATGTTTGGCATAAAGGTCTTCTAAACAAGCTTCCATCTTATGGTTTGCCAACTGTTTTTAATAATTGGTTATCCAGTTTTCTCTCTGATCGCTCACTGAGGGTGATGGTAGATGGCTCTTTGTCTTCTAACTTCTCCACTAATCCCGGTGTCCCCCAAGGTTCAGTTCTTTCCCCAACTCTTTTCCTCTTGTATATTAATGACCTTCTTCCATTGACTGGAAATCCCATCCATAGTTTTGTCGATGATAGCACATTGCATTCCACTTTACATTTTGAGAAATCTTGTCCTGCTGAATTAGCTTCAACTTCTCGAAAATTTGTTACCAATTCCTTAAATGCCGATCTTCAGGTAATTTTCCAGTGGGACAAAGACAACTTAGTTGATTTCAATCCTTCTAAAACTCAGTCTTGTCTTATATCTCGCAAAAAGGATTCTTCTGCTCCTATATGACACTCTGATTTCTAGGCAAAATGATATATCTCTTTTGGGGATTACCCTGACTTCTAATCTCTCTTGGCACAAGCACATTACAAATATTGCTTCCTCTGCATCTAAAAAACTTGGTTTTCTCTTTCGCTCTCGGCGTTACTTTTCTTCCAAACAGCTGCTCACTCTGTATAAATCGCAAATCCGCCCTACCATGGAATATTGTTCCCACATCTGGGGTGGTGCCCCCAAAACCTCTCTCAGGCTTCTTGATTCCATTCAGGAGAGGGCAGTTAGGTAATTAATGATTTATCTCTAACAGTCTCTCCACTCACTTTCTCATAGACGTACTGTTTCTGCTGCATGCCTCTTCTACAGATACTTCCATGGGCACTGTTCTTCTGAATTTGCTTCTATAATTCCCGATCTCTCTTTCAAAACAGTCTGAACATGTGCCGCCACCAGCCAACATCCATTTACTGTCCAACTTCAAACCCACAGAACCAACTTTTCATCTTCCTCATTTATTCATTCAACTGCTGTTTTCTGGAACAACCTTCCTTTGTACATATTGCCTGAAAATTACAATCTACAGAATTTCAAGTCCAATGTCAACAAATATCTTCTTTCGTCTTCTCAACCTCCAACCCAAGCACAATACTAAGTACTATAGGTTCTAATACCTCTTGTGTTTGGGGTTCACATAAAAAAAAAAAAAAATCAGATCACGTCACAGGTGCCTAGTCTTGATTCTGCAATTTGCAGAATTAAAGCCTTTCTGGATAAGAATACCAACTTGTTACCCTCGCCAATCTTGATGCCTTTCTTTATACTTATTCCAGCAAATCTACATCTTTACTGAAACGAGGCCTCCAGACCTGCATGCTTGTACTCAAGATGTGGCCTGACCATTTCCTTGTATAGATAATTACCTCCTTATCGCTGCTAGTAAAATTACTGCATATATCGTTGACAAAACCCCATGAGCTACCATGGCAGCCTGTTTTGCTGTTCAGAGAATTTCATATCTGACTGTACAGTTACCCCCAGCTTTTTTCATTTTCCACTACCCAGAGTGTAGTACCACACAGTTGATAAGTTACTCTGGAATTACTGCTAACCATATGCAGTACTTTGCATTTGTTAGTTTTAAACTTCAACTGCCATTTCTCAGCCCATAGACCTAAGTTTCCGAGATCTTGTTGCAATAGCTCACCGTGAATACTGTTAACTACACTGCCAACTTGTGTATCATCTGAAAACTTAGACTTCGAGCCTGATATATCTTCATCAATATCATTAATAAATATAGAAAACAACAATGGGCCTGTCACCGAACCCTAGGAAAATGCACTGATAACATTAGTCCACAAAAACACCACTGCCCATTGATAACCAATCTTTCTTCTACCTAACTATCCCTTTATCTATAGCAGTAATGTGCCCTTAATGCCATATTACTTCAGTTTGTACACCAGTCTTTTATGTGCAATGATTTCAAAAATTCAAGTTCTTCCTGAAATCCAAGTGTATCATAACAAAATTATTTTTTGCATCCAGTTCCTTTGTGACTACATCATAGTATCCAATCAGATTGGTCATACAAGACCGCTCCTTAATAAATCCATGCTGTGACTGTAGTATAATTTAACCAGTGACTCCCTTATTTTCTCTAGAACAGATATTAAACTAATAGGTCCGGAATTACCCATGTCACCTTTTGATACCACTTTATGAATTGGTCATGCATTCACACATCTCCAGGCCATCGGGGACCCCCCCCCCCCAAATTCAAGGATGCCCTCTTAATTATGTTAAAAGGGTTGCTTACCTCCTTTGCTGCCTCCATTAATATAATTGGATAGATTCCATCCACTGTTTTTTTTATGTCCATTTTCAACAATTTCTCTTCCACCTTCCTTTCAATTATCACAAAGTCGTTTAGCTCCTGGTTAGAGTTTAATGAACTTTGCATTTGTCCCTTCCCTAAAGAATTCCGCATCTGTAAATGTTGATGCAAAATATGTATTCAGTTTGTCCGCAAACTGAGTTACTCTTAATATATGCATAGTCTTTACTGCTGTTCTTTGTGTTTTTAGCCATAGATGTCTTATAATCTACTTTAGCTTGCATAACTTCTTTTGTGACTTGATTACAGATTAATTTATATGAGCCTTAATAATATGGATGGCTTCCATTTATTAATTAATGTTCATCCTATGCATTTTTCTTCTCTGCCAGATGTCTCAATAATTCATCTGACATCCATTTAGTCTAAGCTTTGAACCACATTTCTTCATCAGTATGAAAACCCGAGTAAGCTTCTCTGTGCTCTTTGTTTAGAATTTGCTGTTTGGTAATGTTTTCAGTTGGTTCTACTGTATAGAATTTAAAAACTGTTTTAGACCACTGTAGTCACCTTTATGAAAGTAAAAGCCTTTCCTTTACCCCTAATGGTAGTTGTTCTGTGTTCACCTGTTTCCTCTTCCCTTCAAAGAAAATTGCACCAAACCTCCTAGGAAATTTCTTTAATTATTAGCATACCCATTCATTTTCCATGTTAGAGAAAATACTTATTCCTGAATTTTTATTCTCACTTGGATATCATATTTTTGTTATATTTAAAGTAGTAATAATTATGAATAGATTCTTTCTGAAAGTTTATTCATTAAGTTTATGCTTTAAGTTGATTGTTTTTAATGCCATATAACAGGGGGTGGCCAATGAGTCGATCGCGGATTTAATTTCGGTCGATCACGACGAATTTTAAATATATAGTCATCCCTTGATTTGTGCACCTTGTGCAGTGTAATTTTTGAGATGGTAGATCGTGGCACATTTTGAAGGAAAAAAGTAGATCGCATCACAAATTAAGTAGGCCACTCCTGCCATATAAGAATGCTATAAATACTAGTTATTTTCTCAGAATAGCATTAGTAGAGGCATATGATGCAAGGAAGCAAGCTTATATAGCATCAGCCAAAAAAAAAAAAAAAAAATACCCTTCCCATTTCACCCCTCCATTCATTCACTCCAAACGTTTGTCTAGTTCAGCCTTGAATTTATGTAAGCTGTCAATTTCCACAACGACACATGGAAATTTGTATGAGCAATCAACCACCCATTGGCTAAAGGCAAATTTGCACATCTAAAACTATCTTTCCTCAATTTGAATTTATGTCCCCTCAGGTGGAGAATCTGAGCAAAGGAAGAATCCCATCAGCATTGAGCTTGCTCAAACCATTCAAGGCCTTATACACCTCAATCAGATCACCTTGCAGATGCCTTGTCTCCAGATGATGCAATTTGCAGATCCTAAGCCTTTCTTGCCAACAGCAACCCTTTGCACCCCTCACTAATCTCATTGCCCTTCTCTGTACTCTTCCAGCAGCAGTACATCATTTTTTAAAATGAGGCCTCCAGATCTGTATGCATTACTCAAGGTGTGGCCTGACCATTGCCTTATACAAAGGCACCTCCATAGCCAGGTGGGAAGGAGCAGCAGTGTGTAGCATGCGCTTCTTGATTAGACCGGGGTTCGAGCATGTCACCATCAAATACGGAGGATGCAGAAAGGTCAAGGGAATGACCACTGCATATTCCCGGAGCAATATGGCCTTAGTTGCTAATGCTCCTAAAAACCAAATAACAAACAAACAAACAAACAGCCTTATATGATGGGATAATCACTTCCTGATCCCTGCTAGCAAAATTACTATATGTCATTGACAAGACTCCATAAGCTACTCTTACAACCTGTCTGCACTGCTCAGAAAACTTCATATCTAACTGCAAAATTACCCCCAGGTCTTTTTCATTCTCTACTACCCTAATACTGCACAGTTGGTATGTTACTCTGGGGTTATTGTTACCCATATGCAGTGCTTTGCATTTGTCAATGGTGCCTCCGTAGCAAGGTGGGCAGGAGCAGCAGTGCATAGTACATGCTTCTTGATTAGACCAGGGTTCGAGCCCATGACCAACAATTAAGGAGGATGCGGAAAGGTCAGGGAATGACCTTAGTTGTTAATGCTCCTAAAAACCGAATAACAACAGCATTTGTCAACGTTAAACTTCAGTTGCCACTTCTCAGTCCATCTCAAATTTTCTAGATCCTGTTGCAGTAGTGTACCATCTTTGCTGTCATTAACAATCCTACCAATCTTCTTATCATCTGCGAACTTGGACATTAAGCCTGATATACATTCACCAATATCATTGATAAATATATAAAACAACAACTGGCCCAACACTGAATTCTGGGAGACTCCACTAATAACATTTAGTCAACAAAGAGCAGTGTCCATTGATTACCACTCTCTGTCCTCTCCCACTTGACCATCCCTTTTTCCATAGCAGCAAGTTTCCCTTAACTTCCATGTGCAACAGTATGAAAAGCTTTCTTAAAATCCAAGTATATGAGATCAAAATTATTTTTGCATCTACTTCCTTTGTGACCACATTGTAGTATACAATCAAATTTATCAGATAAGGCTTCTCCTTCACAAACCCATGCTGTGTCCGAAATATAACTGCAGTCTTGTCTGGATGAACCTGTAGTGCTTCTTTAACCAGTGACTCCAATATTTTCCTTCGGAATAGAAGTTAAATTAACAAGTCTGTAATTACTTGTCACATTTTGATCCCCCTTTGTGAATTGGGGATACATTTGCACATCTCCAGGCTGTGGGAACCTCTCCTGAGTTCAAGGATGCCTTCATAATCATGGCTAATGCAGTGGCGTAGCTATGGGGTGGGGCGGTCTGCCCCGGGTGACACTTTTCACGCAAGACACAGTTTTATTTTTCGAAAATTCTTTTATTTATGTTGTTGTGTTTATTAATTAGTGTGTTTATTAATATTAATTAGTGTTGCTAGTTGTGAGAGAAGTTTTTCTAAATTAAAATTGATTGAGAATTACCTAAGATCTACAATGAGTTATATTAAAAGAGGCAGCACAGGACATAAGTAGGCCATTAGCCTAGTACTGTAGCTAGAGCTTTTGCCGCCAGCAATCTACCTTGAATTTAAGAAATCTTGCCATACTGTCTATAGAACAGCAACTGAGTGATGATATAGACTTCGACAATGGCATCGATGATTTTGCTAACAGAAAAGCAAGAAAAATAGCATTTTAGAATGTTGGAATTAAAGTTTTACTTCAATAATAAACGTGTTTTTTTTTAAAATTTATTTCCCTATACGTCGTGACTTTTTGTAGTATTTTTGGTGTGTATTGAGAGGGGTGACAAACTCGGGGACTGGCCCTGGCGGCAAAAGCTCTAGCTACAGTACTAGGCTAATGGCCTACTTATGTCCTGTGCTGCCTCCTTTAATATAACTGGATAGATCCAATCCACCCCAGGTGCCTTTCTTACATTTAACTTCAACAATTTCTCCTCTTTACTCTCAGTAATTACAATATCATTTAACTCCTTGTTAGTGTTTGATGAGCTTCTGGCCTCCACTTCTGTACAGTTTAGTCAGTTATAGCCTATTTAATCCACAATATAGCCTTAAAAATAATAAAGAAAAAAAAAAAACGATTTAAGCACTTTTGGGCTTGAGCACAGTTTTGTATGCATTGTACAGTGTCTGAATATATAAGTAAATTGTTGGGCATGGTATTGCAGTTGGAGTCTGGGATAAATCTCCCCCTCCTTCTCTTAAATGTACTGTGGGTAAAATATGCTACATTTATAGTGAAAAATGGTAGAAATTGATACCACTGAAATTAAAACAGAAAAAAAATCTTGAAAAAAGAAATATATGCACAGCTTTTAATTTCCATAAATTCAATATTTTATCTCAGAATGCCAAGCACACAAGTTTTTACTCCACTGCACCGTGATAATTTTTTTATAACATGAGTGAGTTTCTTCAGCGATGTGATTCTTTAACATGATAAATGGCTATTTTGTATATCACCCAGCAATAATTACACCCAGTGTTAGTGCTAGACTTCAGTTTTGTGAATTAGTGTTTTCCACTAAAATACTCCTTTGTTTGAACTTTGTTGTTCTTTTACGCCCTTTAAAAAAAAAAAAATGGACATTGAGTGCATTGCCCCTGCTGCTTCCCAATTAAATTTTCTGCACAGACTTACTTCCAGGGCTTGTCTGTCCTTGTCAACCCCATGGATACCTGTCTGCTTATTATTTATATATTTATTTTAAATTTATTTGTAAATAAATAAAAAAAATTTACTCATTTACATGATTGTTTTTTTTCTTGTTTTGGACTATACATCTTATAATTTCTTAGGATACATCTTATAATTTCCTTGCTAAACACATCCTATGTGTTTAGCAAGTGTTGCTTTACACGTGTAAAGCAACGCAACACTGGTGTTACACGCACACACACGCACGCGCGCACACACACACAGTAATCAATGGGTGCTGCTCTTCGTGGACTAACGTTATTAGTGGAGTCCCACAGGGTTTGGTGTTGTTGGGTCCACTATTTTTTGTATATTTATCAATGATATTATATCAGGCTTAGTGTCCAAGTTTGCAGATGATACAAAGGTTAGCAGGGTTGTTAATGACAATAATGACAGTGTGCTACTGCAACAGGATCTAGAAAATTTGGGAAGATGGGCTGAGAAGTGGCAACTGAAGTTTAACATTGACAAATGCAAATTACTGCATATAGGCAGAAATAACCCCAGAGGAATGTACCAACTGTGTGGTACTACATTCAAGGTGGTAGAAAATGAAAAAGACCTGGGAGTATTGTGCAGTCAGATATGAAGTTTTCTGAGCAATGCAGACAGGCTGTCAGGGCAGGTCATGGGGTTTTGTCAATGATATACAGGAATTTTGCTAGCAGGGAAAAGGAAGTGATTGTCCTTCTGTATAAGGCAATGGTCGGGCCATGCCTTGAGTACTGCATACAGGTCTGGATGCCTCATTTTAGGAAGGATATAGATTTGCTTGAGCTTGTACAGAGAAGGGCAACAAGATTGGTGAGGAGAATGAAGGGATCCTCTTACCAAGAGAGGCTTAAGTTCTGCAAATTGCAGCAGCTGGAGACTAGGCACCTGCGAGGTGATTTGATTGAGGTGTATAAGGCCTTGGTTGGGTTGAGCATGCTGAATTCTGATGGGATTCTTCCATTTGTTCAGGTTACGAACCTAAGGGGACATAAATTCAAATTGAGGAAAGACAGATGTAGAATAGATGTGTGGAAATTTGCATTTAGCCAGCGGGTGGTTAATTGCTGGAACAAACTTCCTTCTGTTGTTCTTATGGAAGTTGATAAGTTAAATAAATTTAAGGAGGAACAGGATAAACATTTAGAGGGAATGGTTGTGTGATTTTTTTTTTTTTTTTTGGCTGATGCTACATAAGCTCATACGTTTGCTTCCTTGCATCACATGCCACTATTACGACTACTACTACATGCACAAATGACTTGTTTATCTGCTTAGGCTGAACTATCATGTGTTGAATGGGTGTGTTATTTGTTTTGTCATGTTTTAAAATGAATGATTCTACTGAATAGTGAATTTGCATCAAATTTTGTTTCAAAGTAGGGAATGGTGCAACAGAAATTCAGAAAATGTTAAAATGTTTTGAAGAAGCTTTTGTGATTTGCTATTCAAGAACTTTTTAGTGGTTAGAATTAGCTGCTTGTTTATTAAAGACGAATCTTGCTCTAGGTGCACTTAAATTTCAAAAATTAGTGATTCGGTTGCTCTTATTTGTTTAGATCTATAATTATCATTATTTAACTGTGCAAAGTTTCTGGTGAAATTGGTATTTGTTACGTGATGTGTCACTTAAATTTAACGCAAGATTTGCAAATGGGATGCATTTCAGCAAAGTTTGTGTGTCACATCTTCCTTGATCACAGAGAGCAGCATGTTCTCACATGTCAGATCTTCATTAGTGTGCTGCTGCTGATCCAGGCTTCGTTTCTTCTATAATTACTGGTGAGGAATTGCGGGTGTAGTATCATAGTACACCCGCAATTCCTCATATAATGCAAGAAAGCAAGCTTATAAAGCATCAGCAAAAAAAAAAATCCCACATCTTCTCACCCTCCCCTCCAATTATTTGTCTTCCTTGAATATATTTAAACTAGCCACTTCCATAAGTGGGTAGTTTAAATTTCCGCACATCTATCCTGCAATCATCCTTCCTCAGTTTGAATTTATGTCCCCTCATGTGTGTACAGGAACCCCCGACTTACGTAAAGGTTGCATTCTGCAGAACTATGCGTAAGTCGGAATTTCCCCCATGCTTGTGCAGCACCCGCAACTGTGCTTGCTGAATTGATTGAATCAAAAAAGAAATGTTCGGCGAACATGTGAATAGAATTATTTATTGTATTTTTAAAATTTTTTATCTCATGCGCAGGAAAAATTACAAAAGCGTGCAATTTAAAAAATTTCAAAATTATAAAATTACAAAAAAAGAGAGGAGACAGTCATAACATCTATCAAAAAGTTTTACCTCTCGAGAATCATTACCAGAATCGACGTCTTCAGCTGATAAGTATGCCGCTGCAGAGATTGAGGGCGGTGAAGATTTAGAAGGGGTCGGCCACTCAACCTTGCCTGAGCAAATGTTGTGCGTAAATAGTCTGCTTTTAAATTCGAAACAACAACCTGATCCATAGGTTGGATGAGTGAAGTCGTGTTTGGTGGTAGAAATATGACTCTCATGTTCAAATTGAAATGATCTAGATGCGTAGGATGTCCAGGAGGATTATCTAATAGAAGCAAAATCTTGAAAGGAACGTCGTTGTCTTTACAATATTTTTAAACCTCAGGAATGAAGCAGCATTTAAACCAATCCTCAAAGAGAAATATTGTTATCCATGCTCTCTGGTTAGATTGGAAATTCACGGGTAGGGTGGCTTTATTGATGCCCTTAAATGCACGAGGATTTCCAGAATGGTACCCAAGCATTATGAATGCCACGTACACAGAATGGTATGCTGAATTAGCCCCAAGCAAGAGCATGGCCCTATTTTTTTGACACCTTGAAACTTGGAATTATATTTTCCTCTTTGGCAATGTATTTTCGATCTGACATTTTTTTTCCAATATAGAGCAGCTCGTCAATGTTAAAAATTGGCTGCATTGAATAGCTGCCTTCATCAATAATTTTTTCCAACACATCACAAAATTTCTCTGCAGCTGCAGAATCAGCACTGGCAACTTCACCACATACTTTAACCTTGTGGAAACCAGTGCAATGCTTGAACCTATTAAACCACCCGTTGTTTGCCACGAACTTGGGTTTGGGGTTCCCGTACTTATCCTTAATATCTTCATAAATACTTCTTGCTTTTACTTGAATGATCATTAGACTCAGGGGCACTCGCTTCTGCATCTGATTTTCCATCCACATTATTAACAACTGTTCCATCTGCGATATAACAACTGAACGCTGTTTTGTGATCACTGTTGATCTTAGCATTAGTAGAGGCATTTGATGCAAGAAAGCAAGCTTATGCAGCATCAGCCAAAAAAAAAAAAAATAAAAATAAAAAATAACCACTTCCACTTCACCCCTCCGTTCATTCGAAATACCTGTCCAGCTGAGCCTTAAATTTATTTAGGCTATCAACTTCCATGACGAGGGATGGAAGTCTTCTACCAACCAACCACCCACTGGCTAAAGGCAAATTTCCGCACGTCTATCCTACATCTGTCTTTCCTCAATTTGAATTTATGTCCTCTCAGGTGATTATTCTGAGCAAGAGGAAGAATCCCATCAGCATTGAGCATGCTCAATCCATTCAAGGCTTTATACACCTCTATCAGATCACCTCTCTGGTGCCTAGTCTCCAGACACTGTAATTTGCAAAACTTAAGCCTTTCTTCGTAAGAGTACCCCTTTGTTCCATTCACTAATCTTGTTGCCCTTCTCTGTACTCGTTCCAGCAGCTCTACATCCTTCTGAAATGAGGCCTCCAGACCTGTATACAGTACTCAAGGTGTGGCCTGACCATTGCCTTATAAAAGGAATAATCACCTCCTTATCCCTGCTAGCAAAATTCCTGTATATCTTTGACAAGACACCATGAGCTACTTTTGCAGCCGGTCTGTACTGCTCAGAGAACTTCTTATCTGCCTGCACAATTACCCCCAGGTCCTTTTCATTCTCTACCATTGTCAATGTAGTACCACAGAGTTGATACGTTGCTCTGGGGTTGCTGTTTTACTTTACATTTGTCAAAGTTAGACTTCATTTGCCACCTCTCAGCCCATCTGCTCAACCTTTCCAGATCCTGTTGCAGCAGCATAGTGTTAGTAGTGTCCTTGACAACCCTGCCAACCTTTGTGTCGCCTGCAAACTTGGACATTAAGCTTGATATACCATCATCAATATCATTTATAAATACAGAAAACAATAATGGACCCAACACAGAACCCTGAGGGACTCCACTAATAACATTAGTCCACGTTGAGCAGTGTCCATTGATTACCACTCTGTCTTCTTCCCCTCAACCACCCCTTTATCCATAGCAGCAATTTGCTTCCAATGCCACACTGCTCCAATTTGTGCAGCAGTCTTCCATGTGCAACATTATCAAAAGCCTTTCTAAGATCCAAGTATATAATATCAAAGTTATTCCCTGCATCCAGTTCTTTTGTGACTGCATCATAGTATCCAATCAAATTGGTCAGTCAAGACTTCCATTAACAAAACAATGCTGTGTCCGAGCTATAACATCTTGTCTAGATGATCCTGCAGTTCTTCTTTAACCAGTGCCTCCATTAATTTTCCTGGAACAGAAGTTAAACTCACAGGTCTATAATTACTTGTGTCGGCCTTTGATCCTCCTTTGTGAATTGGGGTCACATTTGCACATCTCCAGTCTATGGGTACCTCCAATGAGTCTAAGGAAGCTCTCATAATTATGGCTAAGGGTTTGCTTACTTCCTTTGCTGCCTCCTTTAATATAACTGGATAGATCCCATCCACCCCAGGTGCCTTTCTTGTGTGTATCTTCAACAATTTCTTCTCCACTTTGCTCTCAATTATTACAAGGTTCTTTAGCTTACTGCCAGAGTTGAATACACCTCTGGCATTCCCCTTGCTGAATAACTCCTCATGTGTGAATGTCGATGCAAAATATTCATTTAGTTTGTTAGCTACCTGAGCAGGATCATCAACAGTTGACCCATCAATATCAAGTGGACCAATCTGATTCATCCCCTTCCTTCTAGAGTTTACATAAGTAAAGAACTCTTTGCTGTTTTTTTTTGCATCCCTTGCCAAAGATTTCTCGTAATCTGTCTTTACCTGCCTAACCTTCTTTGTAACTTGGTTACAGATCAACTTGTATCTATCATAGGCTTCTGTGTCACGTGTTAATTTATATGTATCCCATGCATTTTTCTACTCTGTAATATGTCTCATTAGTTCATCTGACATCCATTTTGGCCTAAACCTTGAACAATATTTCTTAGTTGGTATGTAAAGCCTAGTAGCTTCCAAGATAAGTTCTTTGAATGCTTCCCATTTTGAATTTGCTGTTGGTAACATCTTCAGTTGGTCCCACTGTATAGAATTTAAATACTGTCTCAGACCATCATAGTCGCCTTTACGAAAGCAATAACCCTTCCCTTTACCCCTGATGGTAGTTACCCCTTTGAGTAAATCCCACTTCAGCACACTGTGATCACTGCCACCTAGTGGTTCCTTTATCTTCAGATTCTTAATGCATGAAGAATCACTACTGATAATCAAATCAAGAGTATTACTCCCTCTAGTTGCCTCCCGAACATGCTGATGTAGAAAACAATCATCGAATAAATCCATAAAAACCTTCCTGATGTGTGAGTGGTCAATCCACAAATTCCAGTCAATATCTGGGAAATTAAAATCCCCCATTATAAGACTCTCTTCTTCTGGCCCACTCTATTTTCCTGTACAGTTTCTTATTATACTCATCAGAGTCATTAGGCGTATAGCACACTTCGACTCTCAATTTTGATCTCCCAGTGCTTATGTCACACCAAACTGACTCGACAGTACACTGTCCAGCGATGTCGACTAGCTTCACTTCCTTGGATTTTATGTGTTTCTTAACGAATAGCATAACCCCTCCTCCCTTCCTATCCTGTCTATCCTTTCTGTAGTGTGTACTCCCCAAATTCCAGTTCTGCATTCCTTATATCTGTGTGACACCACGTCTGATATCCCAACAATATCCTCCTTTGATGCTTTGAGCAATACCTCAAATTCATCAAATTTATTTACCAAACTCCTAGCATTGGTGTACATGCAAGTATACATGCACCTATTTCTATTCTTAGCTACCCTAACACAACCCATGTGTTTACTAGTATCGCAATGACTACCAGCAGTCTCTGAAATATCCTGCATCTTGTTTTTCAGGCTTCTGCTCATTCCAATAGAAGCAGCGCAAGAATCACTTTCACCTCTGCCAGTGGCTACTGTTAATCTATTAGTCTTTGTATCCCCCCCCCCAAGCTAGCAGTTTTCCAACACACCTAACACTGCCTCGATAACATCAGCAAATATTTTTGCACCCTTTCTATTTAAGTGTATCCCATCCCTGTAGAAGCAATCTCTCCTGTTAACAAGTACAGACCAGGCTGAAAAAAAATTCTATCCCCTTGAGCCTTGCATAATCTTTCCAGGGCTGAATTGATTGACAAGGCTTTCATCATATACTCCCTCCTATCCTGCCTGGGCAGAATTGCAGACACTTTCAAATTCAACCCTAATTCACGGCTTTTTTTTCAACAGTGACCTGTACTTGTTAAGTAATTGTGCCGGTCTCCTACTCTTGATATGATTAGTGCCAATGTGTACAACTATATCACCTTTTGTGCCCTTAAAAGATGATATCCGCTCTACGTCATCAACCTTTGCTCCTGGCAGACATACCCTGGTCTTGTTCCACTTATCCTTTTTACAAAGCATGTTCCCGTTTCCCTGACAATAGAGTCACCAACAACTACTAGTTCCTGTGGGACCAGCGCATTCTGCCTTGGGGGTTGTCGCTGTGTTGCGTGATGAACAAGTGCAAGCTCTGCCTTTGATGTGGGCAGCTCAGAGCTTGATGGGCCCCTCAATTTAGTTCCTTCGAGGGCATCCACCCTGTCCTTCAAGTTCTCATATAGGCCCATAACAATGCTGAGTTGTTGCCTGATTTCGTTACACTCCTTGCATCGTGGTCACACAAAGACATCCCTCATGGCAATATCATGTCCTGTACCTGATTGCTCCACAAACATCATGCAAGCAGTGCATTTTAAAAGGCTGTGATTCAGAGGGCAACTGCCCCTCTCAGTTCTCCTCTGAGCCACAGCACTCCCATTAGCTTGAGCCTTTTGCTTTGCTGCTCTGGTCTGAGTCCTGATTTTGATTTACTTTCAATAAAATTTCAATTTTAGTACAAAGTTATAAGCCTAAACTTGTATCCCAACACAGTTATAACGGTATATATATTTCTCGGTATCAAGTATTAATTATCTACGAGTTCCCTTTTATATAACTTCCGTATCAAGTTATGTATTAATTAATTATGTTACGTTTGTAATCTAAGTTGTTATATATATTTAGTTAAAAGTACAATTTAATTGACAATGAAGTTTAACAAGTTTAATAGATTTTACTGATTGACAATATTATACTAACGCTATCTAGTTTGGAATATTACGTATCGTATAACAAAGGCACAAGTTACGAACGGTAAATCTACGGACACTTAAGTATTAATTAACTTCCAAATCTCGCTGTCTCAATTCAGAATAAACTAACGATCTTGACTAGGTTTATAAGCTACTTATAGAAAATAATTTGATGTAAAAATTATTCAATAAAGCGGCTAAATATGGCTAAAAAACTTCTCGTTCAGAGGAGTTGCAACTTGTAACACGTGGATTTGATACCCTTACCGATACTTTTATGCAATTACAAGGCTGAGTAAAGAATAAATATACCAGAAAATCACAAAATAATGCTATACTACTAAATTTAAATCAGAAGTTTTAGAAAAACAATAATTCCAAATCAATAAATAAGAAAAATCCACTTAGCGGCTTTGAATACATCTGGCTCCCACTAGCCTCGCCAGCAGGAATGGTCAATAGAATTTGTATAGTGATAGAGGTATTTGGCAATACCTCATTCAATCTATTGCTATGTATGTATTTCAGTACCTCTAAAGGTGATAATTGTGAAGGTAAAACATTTGACAGGGTCCTAAGCTCAGTAAGAATATTTTGGCCAACCAAGTCACTCTCAGCTCCGTTTCTGGATTAGATAGAAACAATTGCAAATGATTACAAAACTTTAGCAGTTCTTCGTCGCTTAAAACTTTTAAACTGTGAATATCAAATAAAAATCCGAATGATACTTTAAATTTTTCCAGCTCTTGAAATCGTTCAGTAATTGACATTATTGCTTGATCTAACAGTACATTAAAGAATTCTACCTGAAACCGTTTTTTAGGATCACAGATTATTTCATTTTCTGCCTCGAAGAGAATTGCTTTTTGATACGTCTACATCGGACTGACTTGGCAGAAGGAAAACAGCTTCTTCAGAAGACATTTATAATTCATTAGCTAATTGTTTGGCTATTCTCTGCGAAGTTTGAAATCCATTTTCCTTATAACATATTAAAAAGTTCTTTGTCCTTTCCAAAAGTACCAACACTGTCTCTCATTGCACGTGCTCCCCTTGAAAAACTTTGCTCACAAGATTCACCTGAGTTAGAATATCATACCAAATGCATAGCATCACGAGAAATTTAAAACTTTTAAGTTCTCTTGCCAGGGAAAGAGCTTCTGTTCAACATTTGAAATCGACGGTTGTTTCAGAAACATCAATTAGTTCGTCATAAATGTTACCTATTTGGAATCTAAGAGCTTTGACACTTTCAACCCTGCATTCCCATCTTGTTTCCGATAGTTCCTTGATTGTAAGATGTTTTACATGTACCTTTAAAAGATTCCATCTTTGTGTAGATGCAGAAAATAATACATAGATTTGTTGTATAACACCAAATAATGACTTCGCAGAATTTGATGACCCAGCCATGTCACATAAATTCAAATTGTGGCATCCACAAGAAACATAAAATGCCCTCTGATTGATTTTTCTTACTCTTGCTTATACCCCTTTGTTACAATCTTTCATATTAGAACCATTATCATCGCGACAATTGGAAATTGGTAAACCTAGTTTTTTCAACTTTTCCAAGAAAACATCTGTTAAGACAGATCCCATTGTCTCATTAACAGGTAAAAATCCTACAAACCGTTCAACGATTTCTACAGATTTCCCAATTATTTCAACGAAACGTATTACTACAGTCATCTGCTCTTGATGGCTAACATCTGGAGTGCAGTCTAAAATCACGGAGTAATATTTTGATTTATTTATGCTAGCTGTTATTTTTTCTAAGACGTTCTTGCTAATTAGATGAATAAATTCATTTTGTATTCTTTTACTATAAATTCATTTTGTATTCATTAAGTAAGGATCATGAATTTCAGAATTGTTGATTCTCCGCTTTCCATGCTTTCCATGGTCTTCTGCTACAAGGATTAGTATTCTGAGCAATCTTGATACAAGAAAGCTCCAGATCTGATGGCAGAACTGGAGCTTTACAGTAGAACTGGAGCTTTACAGTTCTCTGAACTTCTCAGCTCCTAGCACAGGTTCTGTTCTATTTTTTTTTTTTTTTTTACAGCTTCTTATTCCAATTGAGTTTCAGCATGGATATTTGCTCATATCCAGCCAGTTCATTAAAAGGGATGACAAATCCCTTCAAAGTAATGGAGAAATCCAACTACCAATTCTTAAAATCTTGAAGCCCTTCATCTGATCAATGATTGCCAATGTGGATTCTATCAGAGTCCATCTCCTGTTGATATATTTGGTTTATGTTACTCATATTTGGGTGAATTCTTTGAAAAAGTTTGAAACTCAAGCATTTGTTCTTAACGTGCAAGGCTTTTGAGTTTGGCTAAAGGTCTTCTAAACAAGTTTTCACTTTATGGATTGCTGACTGTTTTTTCAGTTGGATATCCAATTTTCTCTTTGACTTTCCATTAACTGGTAAATCTGTCCATAGATTTGCTGATGATGGCACTCTATATTCCACCTTCCAGTTTAAGAAACCTTTTCCTGCATAGTTTCAACTTCTTAAACGTTCACCACAAATTCCTTAAATTAGCTTTAGCATTAGAAGAGGCATATGATGCAAGAAAGCAAGCTTATACAGCATTAGCTGAAAAAACAAAAAGAAAACACTTCCCATTTTCACCCATCCATTTGCTCCAAATTTGTCCACATCTTGAATTTATTTAAGCTGGAATTTGGAACTTCCACAAAAACAGATGGAAGTTTGTTCCAGCAATCAACTACCTGCTGGCTAAAGGCAAATTTCTGCGCATCTATTCATTTGTAATCTGGGCAAGAAGAAGAATCCCATCAACATTGAGCCTTCTCAAATCATTCAAGGCCTTATGTAGATGTCTACATAAGGCCTGGCCTTAAATGGTTCCAGACACTGCAGTTTGCAGAATTTAAGCCTTTCTTGGTGAGAGCACCCCCTTTGTTTCACTCACCAATTTCATCGCCCTTCTCTGTACTCGTTCTAGCAACTCTACATCAAAATTGCTCTATTGAAATCCATTAATAGCCAGCTTCAGCATTTCTTCTCAGCTATCATTTGGTGTAAATAACTCATATTGGGTGGTGTGTGTGGACAAAGTCACCTCATGCCCAGTATAGCAGATTTAGTCCAGTGTCAGCCACTACATACTGCTGGTGCAGATTTTCGAATTGGCACTGCAATGTCAGAAAGAGTTCTGTGTGATGAACTGCTTGATATTGTTCAGCTCACTGTGGACAAACCAAATGATCCTTCCACTGAGAGTAAAAATGCTGGACGTAATAATGCTCTAAAAATTATGAAGATACTGATAAAGTTCCTAGTCCACTTCCTCTCTCCTTGGTGATCCACTGGCAGTTATAAATTTGTCCTGGGCTGAGTTTGCCACCCACCTTGCATCATATCATGTAAATCTAGTACCTTACTCCATTGCAATCAATGGAGTTCCTGTCAAATAGCATCATGACTAAGTCATGATGCTATTTGACAGGAACTTTTACTTCTTCCAAGCGTCATGCGATGACGTTGGAAAAAATCTTTGCTGTCTGTGTATCTAGGCTTGCATCTGAAACCATACCAGATCAGATTGTTGCAACCCTAAGAGATGACGACCCCCCACCTCAAAAGAAGTTTTCCGTTTTAATTATTCAGCTTCCAGCCAAACACAGGAAATGCCCAGTTTCAAACTTAATTGCAATGCTGATCATTTTAACTCCATAAAGAACCATCTGGGCATTTCCATCTGTATGGCAGTTGGATATGCTTTTGTCCTTTTCAGCCATAATAGGAAAAGCTCTCCTACAATGAAAGGAAACTACTCTTCTGCTAGCTGACTCATCTCTTTACTGTCAGCTTTCTGCTCATGCTAAAATTTCACGCATGTGCCTAAACCAATTTGCCTCTGTTTTTCCAGTGAACCATTTAGTCCCTTATTATAGTTGGGGATGTAACCTTGATCTAGAATGGGATTGAGGCTACAGTGTGCGACTCCATTTTTCCAAAGCTCTTCATACTTTTCCATAATTTTGAGGGTTTTTTTAAAATTTTAATATACTAAACTGTAGTTATATATAGTTTGAATTCCTATAGTCATGCAGGTTAGTTTTTTTTTCTTAATATTCAGATAGCCTTTGTTATCGATTTTTGGCGAAAACTTTAACTTTTGTTGGGTAGCTTAAATTTATTTCGCTAGTGGTTAAAAGTTTTGTCAGTAGTAAATTTCCTGTAATACTTTGTTAGTTTAAATTTTGTAGTATATCATAAGTTTAAATTTGTAAAGTATTTGGAAAGCTACAACTTAATATTCAGATAATTTGTTATTGATATTTTGATGGGACTTCATAACTTTCATTCAGTAGCTTAAATTTAACTTCTTTAGTGATAGTTTTGTCAACAGTTTAATTTCTTTAATATTTTGTTAACTTAATTTCTGTAAATTTAAACTAAATTTAAATTTTGTAATCTTTCTAAAGTTCAAATTTTACTTAAATAATAGTTTCTACAAAATCTAATTACAATGCAAAGTACAAGGACATTGTGACTCAGACTGAAATGCTTGTGGGCATTTCTGGTATGAGTTGACTTCTTTGTTCATATAGCCTGTGGCATGCATTCTAAGGCTAGTTTAGTAGATAGACCTATCTCAACTGATGAATCTTTTCTTTGCAAATTAGAACTGCTCAAATTAGAACTAGGTGCACTACAAGAAGAATTTGAATCACTGAAGAAGCAATTGAAACAAATGTAACTGAGAGCTCATTAAGGACTCAAGTATTTTATGACCTGCCAAGTGATGCACCCCTGGTTCAGGTCCCATTAATGAATAGTCAAGTGCTGACTGCTCTGATCAAAGATGATCTAGTTTTATTGGGAGACTATTTTCAATGAAATGGTAACATTTTTGTAATAAAGATAGGTGGCCGAGAACTAGTGTGTTTGCCAGGAACGATATTGCCAACAGATTTTCAGATTTTAGGGAGGCAAAGAGATCATTATTTTTCATGTGAGGACTAACAATGTTAAATGTACATGATCTGACCATCTGTTGCATAAATATAGGCCTATGCTGAAAAATTGTCGCAAGTTTGGTCAGAATGTGTGTCTGCAATTCTGTCTAGACAAAAGGATAGGAGGGATTATATGCTTCAAAGCCTTGTAGATTAACTCAAGACAAGGGAATTTTCAAGGCTCTGAGGGGAAATTTTTATCAGCATGGCCCATGTGTATGGATAGAAGGAATCTATTTTGTAGAAATAATATTCATTTGAACAAAGGTGGAGCAAGGATTTTTGCCATTATCATTGAGCATACCTTAAGGGTTTGGGAAAACTACTAGTTAGGGGGTGAGGGATAACTTAGATCCACATTTATCTGATGATATGGGTCAAAGTAATTCCTGCACTCACTTCAAGTATTCTTGTTTATTGCCGGTGTTGGTATGGTGTTCTGAAGTTAACGTTTCAAATGAGGGGGAAGTTAAAGCTAGGAAAACAAACCTAAATAACTTCAAGTGGTGTATCAGGGTAGTAAACTCTAAGAGATTACTTTAAAGATAGGGAAACAAACCTAAATAACTTCAAGTGGTGTATCAGGGTAGTAAACTCTAAGAGATTACTTTAAAGATAGGGAAACAAACCTAAATAACTTCAAGAGGTGTATCAGGGTAGTAAACTCTAAAAGATTACTTAGTCTGAACTGTGTCTACAGTAATGTCAGGAGCATTGTCAATAAAATTGCTAAATTTGAACTTCTGGTTAGGAGAGCTAACAGAAACTTGGTGCCACCTGGAAATTGGGAATGATGAGTTCCACTATGGTATGTATAATGTATTTAGGAAAGATAGGGATGATAAAAGGGGTGGTAGGGTCCTGCTTTTTATCAAAAGCAGCCTGATTGCAAAAAGAGCTTTTGTCAAGTCTGAAGTTACATCTGCCATCATAGAATCTGTGTGGTTTGCATTAGTGGGAAACAAAGGAATAGTGAGTGGGAGTAATCACATACTGGAAGATTGTGAAGAGTATGACGAGAGTCCCTGCATGCAGATGAATGGGCAAGCAAGTGTGAATATCTTATTATGGGTGACTTTAATCTGCCCTAGACTGATTGGAATAAGTGGGAAGGGAACTCACCATGGGGAAATTTTTTTTTAAAATATACTAGATAATTATTATTTGTTACTAGCATGTTAGAGAAAATATTAGGGATGAGAATATTCTTGACCTCATCATTACTAATGAATCAGATAACATCATAGGGCTTAAAAGTACAGGAACCATTGGCAGGAAGTGATATTGCAATCGTCAGTTGGAAAATGAAGAAAGATGTTGCAGTATTTAAATGTAAAGGCATGGGTTTTAACTTCAGAAGAGTGGATTTTGACAGTTTAAGGCACTATATGGCATCTTTTAAATGGGTGGATAACAGAGTGATAACAAAAACATTTGAATTATGGAATACTTTTCACAAAAATCACAGAAGCCACGAACGTATGCATACCATTAAGAAACTATTGCAGGAGGAGGATGACTGCAGAGCTGGCTGATCAAAAAGAGCAGTAAAAGATAGCATGGGATCATTACAAAGTGACGAAAAGTACTGAAGTTTACAACAGGTACAAGTTGATCTGTAATATTACCACACATAAGATTACTGAGGCCAAGGCTGTGTACAAGAAAAACATGATATATGAAAGTTATTATAATAATATAATTATAAAAACAAAGTTACAATTCATAATATAAATTATATATACTTAAAGAATAATTTTATTCTTTATATAGAGGCACTAAATAAACATCAATTATAGATCACCACAAAATAAAAAAGATGCCGTACAATGAATACCGTACACCTTTCTGTAATGAAATAAACATATAAATTTAAAAAAAAAAAAGTGTAAGTAATTTAAACCCAAATGACATGGCACCCCAGTTGAAACCACTGGTATATGTGATATATCAAAGGTTTTGTTGAAATGTAAGTAGGTGATATCAAAGTTATTGTTTGTATCCAGTTTCTTTATAACAACTTCATAGTAACTAATTAGATTTGTGAGGCTGAATCTCTCTTTAACCAACTGCTTTGATTGCTGTGTGTCTCTGCTCCTGTCAGGATGATCTTGCTTTACTTCTTTAACATAATTCTGTTATTATTCCTGGCACAGAGGTTATAAACTGTCAGGGCTGTTGTTACTCACTTCACTCTTATAATCACCCTTGTTAATAGTGGATACATTTACACATATACAGTACATAGGTACAGTACTTCCCCTGAATATAAGGATGATCTCATTATTATGACCAAAGTTTTAGCCACCACTTTTTCAGCTTTTCTTAGTATAATTGTATACTATTCCATCACTATTCTGTTATTGTATACTATTCCATATTATTGTATACTATTCCATATTATTGTATACTATTCCATCACTATACTATTCCATCACATATAATTCCATCACTCCCAGATGCGTTGTTCAATTTTAACTGCAGCAATTGGATTTGTGCTATCCTCGTTTATAAAAACTTCCTCTGTGAATATCTTGTCAATCAATTTGGCCCTGAAGAGATTGTGCAAGGCTCATGGGATAGAATTTTTTGCAGCATGGTCTGTGCTTGTTAACAGAAGAGACTGCTTCTACAGGGATGGGATATGCTTAAATAGAAAAGGTGCAAGAATATTTGCTGATTCTATCGAGGCAGTGTTAGTGGGTTGGGAAAGCTGCTGGCTTGGGGGATACACTAATAAATGAACAATAGCCACAGGTAGACGTGAAAGTGATTCTTTCACAGCATGCAGCAGCCCAGAAAGCAAGGTACTGAGTATTTCAAGGCCTGCTGTTGGTCATCATGAAAAAAGGAAATACTTGTGCTGTTTTAGGTTAACTAAGAGCAAAAATGGGTGCATGTATACTCGCATGTACACCAATTCTAGAAACGTAGCAAATGAATTTGATGGTCAAGTCATCAAATGCAAATATTATGGGGATATCAGAGACATGGTGTCATTCAGGTATAAGAGAATTTGAATATGGGGAGTACACTGTATACAGAAAGGATAGATAGGAAAGGAGGGGAAAAGGGTAAGAAACATGAAGGCAGTGCATTCAGTTGACATGTGTGGCCAATGCAATGTTGAGGCAGTTTGTGACCTACACTGGGAGAACAAAAATGAGAGTAGGAGTCTGGTATAGGCAGAATGATTGTGATGAGCACAACAAACAATTTTACAGAAATAGTGAACCACTAAATCACAAAGTCTTATAATTGTAGAGATTGTAACTTTACAGATATTGGGGGTTGTTCACTCACATACTAGCAAGAAAATTTGTGGATTTATTGGATGGCTTTTCTATAGCAGCATGTTAGAGAAGCATCAAGAGAGAGCAGTGCTCTTGATCTGATCATCAGCAGTGATTTTTCATGCATTAAGAATCTGCAGATAAAAGAACCACTAGGTGGCAGTGATCACACTGTATTGACGTGGGATTTACTTAAAGATGTAACTACCATGAAGGGTAGAGGGAATTGTTTTTGCTTTCCTAAAGGAGACTACATTGGTCTCAGACAGTTTTTAAATTCTATACAGTGGGACCATCTAATGATGTTACCAAAACAAATTCTAAATGGGAACCATTCAGGAAAATAATCATGGAAGCTACTAGGCTTTTCATACCAACTAAGAAATACTCTTCGAGACTTAGACCTAAATGGATGTTATATGAAATACTCAGACACATGTCATAGAAGAAAAATGCATGGGATGCATATAAATTATGAGGTAATAAAGAAGCCTATGCTGGATATAAATTATTTCTGAAGTCAAGCCAAGTCAATGCAGATTATGAGAAGTCTCTGGTAAAGAATACCAAGAAAAGCAGCAGAGACATTTACTTATTAACACAAGGAAGGGGTCAAATCACATTAGTCAACTTGATGTTGTTGGTTTAACTATTGATGATCCTGCTAAGAATGCTGACAGGCTGCATGCATATTTTACATCTACATTCACACATGAGGAATTCTTTAGGGAGGGGATGCCAGAGTTTTATCAAACTCCCACAGGATCCCACTGATTTTGTTATGATAACTGAGAGGAAATTTTTGAAATTAAACATAAAAAATGCACTTGTGGATGGGATCTATCCATTTATATTAAGTGAGACAGCAAAGGAGGTATGAAAACCCTTAGCCAAAATTGTAAGAATAGACTTGGATTCAGGGTGTCCCTTTGGATTGGAGTTTGAATGTATTCCCAATTCATAAGAGTGGATCAAAAGGTGACATGTAAGTACAGACCTATTAGCATAACTTCTGTTCGGGGAAAATAATGGAGCTGCTAATTAAAGAAGTAATGAAAAACCATCTAGACATGAATGCAGTTATACAGCAGTCACAGCAGGAATTTGTTAATGGGAGAACTTGTCTGACCAATTTGATTGGATACTGTGATGCAGTTAAAAGGAATTGGATGAAAAAAAGAATTTTTATATCTTATACTTGGAATTTCATTAAAGCCTTTGATACCCATTTATTATTTTTCAGCAATTTATTATTTTTCAGCAACCTTTTATGTTGCACATAAAAGATTGCTGAATAAATTGGGGCAGTGTGGCATTAAGGGAAAGTTACTGCTATGGTTAAAGGGATAGTTGAGTGGAAGAAGACAAAGTGGTTATCAACCGACACTTCTTCATGGACTAATATTATTATTAGTGGAGTCCCACAGGGTTTGGTGCTGGGCCCCTTTGTTTTTTTCCGTATATATTAATGAGGGTATATCATGCTTAAAATCTGAGTTTGCAGATGATATAAAGGTTGGCAGGAAGGTTAATGAGACAGTAATAAAGCTATACTACTGCAACAAGATCTAGAAAAATTAGGCAGATAGCCTGAGAAATGGCAATTGAACTTTAACAGTAACAAATGCAGGGTACTGTATATGGGTTGTAATCCCAGAGTAATGCATCAACTGTGTGTCTTACTATGCTCAGGGTTGTGGAAAAGGTAAAGGACTTGTGGTGGGGGGTTGTAATTGTCCAGTCTTATATAAGTTTCTCTGATCAGTGCAGACAGGTTGCCAGGACAGAACATGGGGTTTTGTCAACAATATACAGGAATTTTGCTAGCATTGATAAGGAGGCGATCATCAGTTTGTATAAGGCAATGGTCAACCACATCTTGAGTACTGCATACTAGGTTGTAGGCCTCATTTTCGGAAGGATGTAGATTTACTGGAATGGGTACAGAGAAGGGTAACGAAGGGGATGCTCTTACTAAGAAAGGCTTCAGTTCTGCAAATTGGAGTGTCTGGAGACTTGGGCACTGTGAGTTTATCTGATTGAGGTGTTTAAGGCTTTGAATGGCTTTGAAATTCAAGGCTTTGAATGGCAAATTCAAGGCTGATAGGATTCTTCCTCTTGTTCACATGAGGGGCACAAATTCAAATTGAGGAAGATAGTTGTAGAACAAATGTGTGAAAGTTCGTTTTCAGCGAACAGTTGGGTGAATGTTGGAACATGCTTCCGTTTGTTGTTGTGGAAGTGGATGGGTTGAATAAATACAAGGATGAAGTAGACAAGCTATTGCAGGGGATGGATAGGTGAAATGGAAAATTTTTATTATTCTTTTGGCCGATGCTGTATAAGCTTGCTTTTTTGCATCATTTTTCGCTATTAATATTAATAATAATGCTAATATAGATGCAAAATATATGTATTCAGTGTATCAGCAATGTGTTGAGGATGAATGGTCATTCCATTCATATCCAGTTGGACATGGTGCATTCAGTGCTTCATCTCTTTCTTTCAAGCGTAAATAAAACAAAATTTTTCTGTTTTATTTATGCTCTTAGCCAAGGACTTTTGTTATCTGCCTTAGCCTACTACTTAACTTGATTACTCAGAGCGTAACTTGATTATACACTACCATTAGTAGAGGCATATGATGTAAGAAAGCAAGTTTATACAGCATCAGCCAAAAAAAAAAAAAACTTCCCATTTCACCTATCAATTCACTTCAAAAGTTTGGCTGCTTCTTCCTTGAATTTATTTAAGCTAATCAACATCCACAACGGCAAATGGAAGTTTGTTGCAGCAATCAACTACACACTGCCTAAAAGCAAATTTTTGCACATCTATTCTACAACTGTCTTTCTTCAATTTCATACATCCGCTCAGTCAATCTAGGGAAGAGGAAGAATCCTATCAGCATTGAACTTGCTCAAACCATTCAAGGCCTTATACACCTTAATTAATTTGCAGAACTTAAGCCTCGCTTCGTAAGAGCAACCCTTTGTTCCCTTCACCAGTCTCGTTGCCCTTCTCTGTACTTGTTCGAGCAGCTCTACATCCTTCCTAAAATGAGGCCTCCAGACCTGTATACAGTACTCAAGGAGTGGACTGACTATTGCCTTATACAAGGGAATAATCACCTCCTTATCTCTACTAGAAAAATTCCTGTATATCATTGACAAGACACCATAAGCTACTCTTAAAGACTGTCTGCACTGCTCAGAAAACTTCATTCTGACTGTACAATTAACCCAAGGTCTTTTTCATTCTCCACTACCCTGAGTGCAGTACCATATAGTTGATATGTTAGCATAAGCACTGCATATTTAGCCTAGTTTATATGCCACCCATATGCATTGCTTTACATTTGTCAATGTTAGACTTCAGTTGCCACCTCTCAACCCATCTGCTCAACTTTTCTAGATCCTGTTGCAATAGTGTACTGTCATTAGTGACATTAACTACCCTGCCAACCTTCTTGTCTGCAAATTTGGACATTAAGCTCGATTAAAGAATGATATTGACATTAATGTCAATATCATTCTTTAATACAGAAAACAACAATGAGCACAGCAGTGAATCCTGTGGAACTCCACTAATAACATTAGTGCACGAAGACTAGTGTTTATTGATAACCACACTCTTCTCCCACTCAACTGTCCTTTTATCTATAGCAGTAACTTTCTCTTAATACCACAGTGCTCTCCAATTTGTACAGTCATTTGTGTGCAACAGAATTTGGATAATTGGATTTCTACTCTTGAAATCAAAGTATGAAAATTATTTTTTGCATCCAGTTCCTTTGTGGCTGCATCATGATATTCAATCAAATTGGTCAGATAAGACTTCCCCTTAACAAACCCATGTTGTGTCTGAACTATAATTGCAGTCTTGGCTAGATGATCCTGAAGTGCTTCTTTAACCAGTGATTTCCTTAATTTCTCCAGAACAGAAGTTAAACTAACAGGACTAATTACTTGTGTCACCCTTTAATCCCCTTTGTGAATTGGGGTCACGTTTGCCCATCTCCAGTCCATATGGACCTCTCCTGAGTCCAAGGAAGCTTTCATAATTATGGTTGAGAATTTGCTTACTTCATTTGCTGCCTCCTTTAATATAACTAGATAGATCCCAACGACCCCAGGTGCCTTCCTTATGTTTAGCTTCAGCAATTTCTCATCCATTTTGCTCTGTTATTACAAAATAATTAATCTTCTTGTTAGAATTTAATAAGCTTCTGTCCTCTACTTCCCTACAGAATTCCTCATATGTGATTGTAGATGCAAAATACTCATTTATTTTATCAGCTAAACTGAGCAGGATCATCAATAGTCTAATCATCAATATCAAGTGGACCAATCTGACTCATCCCCTTCCTTCTAGAGTTTACATAAGAAAAGAACTCTTTGCTGTTTTTCTTAGGAAGTAGGAATTAGGAAGTATCTGACAAGGAGTATCAGAGCATACATGCACAAGTACCACCTTCGAAGCAAAAAAAAGAATCGTAGATTGAATAATTAAGACAACTGAGATGGCTTACTTGATACTTCAACCAGCTGAAGAAACCAACAGTGGGAATTCTGTCAGAAAAAGTGGGGCTTGGCAACCTGTGGGTGGATGGACATCACTGAGTTGGAACCAAGAACATATATATTTGTGAAATGAATGATAAATATTATCAATTAATATTAAAACCAGTAAGGAATTCTACACTGAAACTTCTCTAGACTAATGTCATTAGTCAGACCCCACTAATAACATCTTACTGTCTAAAACTTAATTCCTTTAGTGACTTCAGTAAAATGCTATTAATGCCACATTGGCTTCAATTTATATGGCAATTGTTCTTGTGGAACAGTCTCAAAAGCTTTACTAAAATCTAAGTATAGCCAATCCCCGACTTACATAAGGGTTGCGTTCCGCGGAACTCTACGTAAATCGGTATTTCCCTAAATGCTTATGCAGCACTAGCAAATTTGATTGAAGCCAAAAAAAAAAAAAAAAAAAAATGTTCGATGAACATGTAAATAGAATTATTTACCATATTTCCCCATGTATAAAACGCACTTTTTTCGAAAAATTTGGGGTCTAAAAACTGGGTGCGTCTTATACAGTGGTTGTAGATTTTTTTTTTTTTTTTAACTTGCATTTCCTGCTTTTTCGCACTTGTTACTAGTATATTAGGTTACGTTTTGCCACATTCTGCCCAGAAATGGCTCAGAAAAGATTTTCGTACAGTGCTGAATTTAAGTTAAAAGTGATCCAGTTTGCAAAAGCGAATGGAAATCATGCTGTGTGAACGTAAGTTTGGTCCTCCTCCAACTGAGAAAACAATCAGAGACTGGCTACAGGAAGAAGAAATCCTACTGAAAATGCCACGGCAGAAGGCCATTAGAGGCAAGTCAGCAAAATGGCCTGATTTAGAGAGGGAATTGAAGATATGGATTGAGGAGCAAAGGGCAATTGGAATTCCTGTGTCCACAAAGATGGTTCAGCATGAGGCAAGAAGAATTGCTGATGAAAAAGAAGTTACAAAGGAGGACACAATTGATGCATCAGGTTCATGAAACGGAATGGACTAAGCATGCGTACACGCACCAGACTTGCCCAAAAGATGCCTGAAAGCTATGAGCAGAAGGTCCTTGAATTTCAGGCGCCTCCGTAGCCAGGTGGGAAGGAGCAGCAGTGCGTAGCACACGCTTCTTGATTAGACCGGGGTTCGAGCCCGTCACCACCAAATACGGAGGATACGGAAAGGTCAGTGAATGACCACCACATATCCCGGAGCAATATGGCCTTAGTTGCTAATGCTCCTAAAAACCAAAATAACAACATAACAACCTTGAATTTCATCGTTTTGTCATTCAATGTCAGAAGACACATCAGTTTGAGTTGGGACAGACTGCAAATATGGACAAAGTCCCCCTTCAATTTGATGCCCCAAGTAACAGAACTGTTGATAAGAAGGGGGTGAAAACTGTAACTGTGAAGACAAGTGGACATGAAAAGAGCCATTATACAGTTGTTCTAGCTTGTTGTTCCGACGGAACCAAGCTGCCTCCTATGCTGATTTTCAAACGCAAAACAATGCCAAAAGAAGACATTCCTCGAGGAGTGATGGTCCACGTTTATGACAAGGGTTGGATGGATCAGGATGGGATGAAGATCTGGTTTGAGAAAGTTTGGAGTAGGAGACCAGGTGGGCTCTTATGCAAACCTGCCCTATTGGTGCTTGATCAGTTCAGGGCACACATAACAAAAAATACAAAGAAGATTGCTGCAGAGCAAAAAACAAACCTTGCCATCATACCTGGAGAGTTGACATCCCAGCTCCAACCACTTGATGTCGGCATTAGCAAACCCTTCAAAGCTACCACGAGAGACAAATGGAACCAATGGATGAAGTCTTCTGGGGACAATTTGACACCAACAGGAAGAGTGAAGAAACCAACTATCGGAGAAGTTTGTACCAGGGTGAAAAGATCCTGGGATAATATCAAGATTAAGATCGTTGTCAAGTCATTTAAAGTGTGGCATTTCAAATGCCAAATGCATAGATGGAACTGAGGATGAGGCAATATATGAAGACAGTGATTCGTCATCAGACACAGATGAGGACAAGCTGATGGATGGGAGTTTTGACAGTGATGAGTTGTATGAATTTTATGATCAATAAAACTTGAGTTCAGTAACTTTATGTAATACATTTTTTTTCAAATTTTGGACCCCAAAATTATGGTGCTTCTTATACATGGGGAAATACGGTAAATTTAAGGTTATATTTTGTATTAGAATATTATTGAACTTGAATAGAAATCATGACTCAAACCAGAGCAGCAAAGTAAAAGGCTCAATCTAATGGAAGTACTGTGGCTCAGGGGAGAACTGAGGGGGTGGGGGGACAATTGTCCTCTGAATCACAGTCTATTGAAATTCACTGCTTGTTTGATGTTTGTGGAGCAATCAGGAATGGGACATGATATTGCCAAGGGGAATGTCTTTGTGTGTGCTCGATAAAGTGTGCAAGGAAATCAGGCGCGAACTCTGCATTGTTATAGGCTTATATGAGAGCTTGAAGGACAGGGTGGATGCCCTCGAAGGATTTAAATTTAGGGGCCTATCAAGCTCTCAGCTGCCCACATCAATGCCAGAGCTTGCACTTGAACATCAAGCAACACAGCGGCAAACCCCAAGGCAGAATGCACTGGTCCCAAAGGAACTAGTTGTTGTAGGTGACTCTATTGTCAGGAAAACGGGGAACATATTGGGCAAAAAGGATAGATGGAACAGGACCAGAGTATGTCTGCCAGGGGCAAAGGTTGATGACGTTGTACAGCAGTTATATTTTAAGGGCACAAATGGTGATATTGTTGGCACTAATGATATTAAGAGTAGGAGACTGGCGGAATTACTTAACAAGTACAGGTCACTGTTGAAAAAAAGCCGTGAATTAGGGTTGAAATTGAAAGTGTTTGCAATTCTGCCCGGACACGATAGGAGGGAGTATATGATGAGAGCCTTGTCGATCAATTCGGTCCTGGAAAGATTGTGCAAGTCTCATGGGGTAGAATATTTCTCAGCCTGGTCTGTACTTGTTAACAGGAGAGACTGCTTATACAGAGATGGAATACACTTAAATAGAAAGGGTGCAAGAATATTTGCTGATGTTATCAAGGCAGAGGGTGGGTCGGAAAACTGGTAGCTTGGGGGGATACACGGACTAATAGATTAACCGTAGCCGCTGGCAGAGGTAAAAGTGATTCTTGCACTGCTTCTATTGAAATGCAATTGAGCAGCAGCCTGAAAAGCAAGGTAATGGGGATTTCCAGGACTGCTGAGAGTCATAGTGGAATAAGTAAATACATGGCTGTGTTAGGGTAACTAAGAGTAGAAATGGGTGTGTGTATACTTGCATGTACACCGATGCTAGGAGTATAGTTAATAAATTCGATGAGCTTGAAGTGCTAGTCAAGACATCAAAGGCAGATATTGTTGGGATATCAGAGACATGGTGTCATACAGACATAAGCAGTGCAGAACTGGAATTTGGAGAGTACAATGTGTATAGAACGGATAGACAGAACAGAAAGGGAGGATTATGCTGTTAGCTAAGAAACACAAAAGTGCATCCAATTGATTTGTTGAGTTCTTTACTTATGGAAACTCTAGAAGGAAGGGTATGAATCGGATTGGTCCACTTGATATCGATGGTTCAGCTGTTGATGATCCTGCTCAGGTAGCCAACAAACTAAATGAAAATTTTGCCTCTACATTCACACGTGAGGAGTTATTCAGGGAGGGGAATGCCAGAGG
This sequence comes from Mastigoproctus giganteus, assembly GCF_048544385.1. NCBI lineage: Eukaryota > Metazoa > Arthropoda > Arachnida > Uropygi > Thelyphonidae > Mastigoproctus > Mastigoproctus giganteus. The sequence continues at coordinate 118,192,904 of NC_143580.1, read as the reverse complement.
TGTATTTGACTCTGGCAGTAAGCTAGGTAATCTTTTAACAACTGAAAGTAAATTGGAGGAGAAATTGTTGAGGATAAACATAACAAAGGCACCTGGGGTGGATGGAATCTATCCATTTATATTAAAGGAGGCGACAAAGGAAGTAAGCAAACCCTTAGCCATAATTATGAGAGTATTTGTAAAAAGGCTGCATGCCTTTTTTACAAATATACATCGGATTTACTATCCGGATTCAGGGGACAGGTACCCATGGACTGGAGATGTATAAATGTGATCCGAATCCACAAAGGAGGATCAAAGGGAGACACAGGTAATTACAGACCTGTTAGTTTAACTTTTGTTCCAGGGAAACTAATTGAGGTACTGGTTAAAGAAGCATTGCAGGATCATTAGACAAGACTTCAGTTATAGCTCGGACACAGCATGGGTTTATTACGGGGAAGTCTTGTCAGACTAATTTGATTGGATACTATGGTGTAGTCACAAAGGAACTGGATGCAAAGAATAACTTTGATATCATATATTTGGATCTTAGAAAGGCCTTTGATACTGTTGCACATGGAAGACTGCTGCACAAATTGGAGCAGTGTGGCATTTTAGGCAAATTGCTGCTATGGATAAAGGGATTGTTGAGTGGGAGATGACAGAGAGTGGTAATTAATGGGCACTGCTCTTCGTGGACTAATTAGTGGAGTCCCTCAGGGTTCAATGTTGGGTCCATTGTTGTTTTCTGTATATATAAATGATATTGATGATGGTATGTCAGGCTTAATGTTCAAGCTTGCAGATGATACGAAGGTTTGCAGGGTCGTTAATGACACTAATGATAGTACACTGCTGCAACAGGATCTAGAAAGGTTGAGCAGATGGGCTGAGAGGTGGCAAATGAAGTTTAACATTGACAAATGTAAAGTACTACATATGGGAAGAAGTAATCCCAGAGTAAAGTATCAACTCTGTGGTACCACACTGACAGTGGTAGAGAATGAAAACACATGGGGGCTATTGTGCAGGCAGATATGAAGTTTTCTGAGCAGTGCCAGACGGTTTGCAAGAATAGCTCATGGTATCTTGTCAATGATATACAGGAATTTTTCTAGCAGGGATAAGTAGGTGATTATCCCCTTATATAAGGCATTGGTCAGGCCACACCTTCAGTACTGTATACAGGTCTGGAAGCCTCACTTTAAGAAGGATGTAGAGCTGTTGGAACGAGTACAGAGAAGGGCAACAAGATTAGTGAACATGTTATTTGGTTTTTTTTTTAGGAGCATTAGCAACTAAGGCCGTATTGCTCTGGGCATATGCGGTGGTCATTCCCTGACCTTTCCGCATCCTCCGTATTTGGTGGCTCATGGGCTCGAACCCCGGTCTAATCAAGAAGCGTGTGCTTCCCACTGCTACTCCTGCCCACCTGGCTACGGAGGCGCCATTAGTGAACAGAACAAAGGGTTGCTCTTACGAAGAAAGGCTTAACAAATTAATTTGTAATTTGTAAATTACAAATTACAGTGTCTTATTAATTCTTGTCTGTAATTCTTGCAAATTACAGTATCTGGAGACTAGGCACCTGCAAGGTGATCTGATTGAGGTGTATAAAGCCTTGAATGGTTTGAGCATGCTCAATGGTATGTCTGCCAGGGGCAAAAGACCAGGGTATGTCTACCAGGGGCAAAGGTTGATGATGTTGTAGAGCGGATATCATCTTTTAAGGGCACAAAAGGTGATTTAGTTGTACACGTTGGCACTAATGATATTAAGAGTAGGAGACCGGCAGAATTACTTAACAAGTACAGGTCACTGTTGAAAAAAAGCCATGAAATTGGGTTGAATTTGAAAGTGTCTGCAATTCTGCCCAGACACGATAGGAGGGAGTATATGATGAGAGCCTTGTCGAACAATTCGGCCCTGGAAAGATTGTGCAACGCTCAAGGGATAGAATTTTCTTTCAGCCTGGACTGTACTTGTTAACAGGAAAGACTGCTTCTACAGGGATGGGATACACTTAAATAGAAAGGGTGCAAGAATTTTTGCTGATGCTATCGAGGCAGTATTAGGTGGGTTGGAAAACTGCTAGATTGGGTGGATACAAGGACTAAAAGATTAACAGTAACCACTGGCAGAGGTGAAAGTGATTCTTGCACTGCTTCAATTGGAATGAGCAGCAGCCTGGAAAATAAGATGCAGGATATTTCAGACACTCCTGGGAATAATTAGGATACAAGTAAACAAATGGGTTGTGTTAGGGTAGCTAAGAAAAAGAACAGGTGCATGTATACTTGCGTGTACACCAATGCTAGGAGTTTAGTAAATAAATTTGATGAATTTGAGGTATTGCTCAAAACATCAAAGGCAGATATTGTTGGGATTTCAGAGACGTGGTGTCACACAGATATAAGGAATGCAGAACTGGAATTTGGGGAGTACAATGTCTACAGAAAGGATAGACAGGATAGGAAGGGAGGAGGGGTTATGCTATTCATTAAGAAACACATAAAATCCAAGGAAGTGAAGCCAGTTGACATCGCTGGACAGTGCAGTGTTGAGTCTGTTTGATGTGACATAAGCATTGGGAGATCAAAATTGAGAGTAAAAGTGTGTTATAGGCCTAATGACTCTGATGAGTATAATAAGAAACTGTAGAGGGAAATACAGTGGGCAGTAAATCAGAGTCTTTTAATGGGGGATTTTAATTTCCCAGATATTGACTGGATTTTGGAGGCTGGTCACTCACACACTAGCAAGGCTTTTGTGGATTTATTGGATGATTGTTTTCTACATCAGCATGTTCGGGAGGAAACTATAGGGAGTAATACTCTTGATTTGATTAACAGTACCGATTCTTCATGCATTAAGAATCTGCAGATAAATGAACCACTAGGTGGCAGTGATCACAGTGTGCTGAAGTGGGATTTACTCAAAGAGGTAACTACCATTAGGGGTAAAGGGAAGGGTTATTGCTTTCGTAAAGGCGACTATGATGGACTCAGACAGTATTTAAATTCTATACAATGGGACCAACTGATGATGTTACTAACAGCAAATTCAAAATGGGAAGCATTCAAAGAACTTATCTTGGAAGCTACTAGGCTTTACATACCAACTAAGAAATATTGTTCAAGGTTTAGGCCTAAATTGATGTCAGATGAATTAATGAGACATATGGCAGAGAAGAAAAATGCATGGGATACATACAAATTAACACGTGACACAGATGCCTATGGTAGATACAAGTTGATCTGTAACCAAGTTACAAAGGAGGTTAGGCAGACGAAGGCAGATTACGAGAAATCGTTGGCAAGGGATGCAAAGAAAAACAGCAAAGAGTTCTTTACTTATGTAAACTCTAGAAGGAATGGGATGAATCAGATTGGTGCACTTGATATCGAATGGTCAACTGTTGATGATTCTGCTCAGGTAGCTAACAAACTAAATGAATATTTTGCATCGACATTCACACATGAGGAGTTATTCAGCGAGGGGAATGCCAGAGGTGTATTAGGCTCTGCAGTAAGCTAGAGAACCTTGTAATAACTGAGAGTAAAGTGGAGGAGAAATTATTAAAGATAAACACAAGAAAGGCACCTGGATTGGATGGGATCTATCCAATTATACTAAAGCAGGCAGTAAGCAAACCCTTAGCCATAATTATGAGAGCTTCCTTGGACTCAGGGGTGGTGCCCATGGACTGGAGATGTGCAAATGTGACCCCAATTCACAAAGGAGGATCGAAGGGCGACACAAGTAATTATAGACCTGTGAGTTTAACTTCTGTTCCCGGAAAAGTAATGGAGGCACTGGTTAAAGAAGCACTGCAGGATCATCTAGACAAGACTTCAGTTATAGCTCGGACACAGCATGGTTTTGTTAAGGTTTAGTCTTGCCTGACCAATTTGATTGGATACTATGATGCAGTCACAAAAGAACTGGATGCAGGGAATAATTTTGATATTATATACTTGGATCTTAGAAAGGCTTTTGATACTGTTGTACATGGAAGACTGCTGCACAAATTGGAGCTGTGTGGCATTGAAGGCAAATTGCTGCTATGGATAAAGGGGTGGTTGAGGGGGAGAAGACAGAGAGTGGTAATCAATGGACACTGCCCATCGTGGACTAATGTTATTAGTGGAGCTCCTCAGGGTTCAATATTGGGACTCTTATTGTTTTCTGTATTTATAAATGACATTGATGATGGTATATCAAGCTTAATGTCCAAGTTTGCAGACGATACGAAGGTTGGCAGTGTTGTCAAGGACACTACTGACACTATGCTGCTGCAACAGGATCTGGAAAGGTTGAGCAGATGGGCTGAGAGGTGGCAAATGAAATTTAACATTGACAAATGTAAAGTACTACATATGGGGAAACAGCAACCCCAGAGCAACATATCAACTGTGTGGTATTACACTGACAGTGGTAGAGAATGAAAGGGACCTGGGGGTGGTTGTGCAGACAGATATGAAGTTCTCTGAGCAGTGCAGATGGGCTGCAAGAGTAGATCATAGTGTATTGTCAATGATATATAGGAATTTTTCTAGCAGGGATAGGGAGGTGATTATTCCCTTGTATGAGGTAATGGTCAGGCCACACCTAGAGTACTGTATACAGGTCTGGAGGCCTCATTTCAAGAAGGATGTAGAGCTGCTGGAACAAGTAGAGAGAAGGGCAACAAGATTAGTGAATGGAACAAATTGGTGCTCCTACGAAGAAAGGCTTAAATTTTGCAAATTACAGTGTCTGGAGACTAGGCACCAGCGAGGTGATCTGATAGAGTTGTATAAAGCCTTGAATGGTTTGAGCATGCTCGATGCTGATGGGATTCTTACTCTTGCTCAGAATAATCACCTGAGAGGGCATAAATTCAAATTGAGGAAAGACAGATGTAGGATAGACATGCGGAAATTTGCCTTTAGGCAGCGTGTGGTTGGTTGGTGGAACAGACTTCCATCCTTTGTCGTGGAAGGTGATAGCCTGAATAAGTTTAAGGCTCAGCTGGACAGGTATTTCGAACGAACAGAGGGGTGAAGTGGAAGTGGTTATTTTTTATTTATTTTTTTTTTTCTTTTTTTCTTTTTTTTTTTTTTTTTTTTTGGCAGATTCTGCATAAGCTTGTTCTCTGGCATCAAATGCCTCTACTAATGCTAATGGGATTCTTCGTCTTGCTCAGAATAATCACCTGAGAGGGCATCAATTCAAATTGAGGAAAGACAGATGTAGGATAGTTGTGCAGAAGATCGTCTTTAGGCAGCGGGTAGTTGGTTGGTGGAACGGACTCCATCCTTTGTTGCAGAAGTTGATAACTTAAATAGATTCAAGGCAGAACTTGGCAAACATTTGGAGCGAGGGGATGGGTGAAAAAAGGTTTTTTTTTTTTTTTTTTTTTGACTTTTTTTTTTTTTTTTTTTTTTTTTTTGACTTTTTTTTTTTTTTTTTATGAGAACCCCAAACACAAGAGGTATTAAACCTATAGTACTTAGTACCGTGCTTGGGTTGGAGGTTGAGAAGACGAAAGAAGATATTTGTTGATATTGGACTTGAACTTCTGTAGATTGTAATTTTCAGGAAATACGTATGAAGGAAGGTTGTTCCAGAAAACGGCAGTTGAATGAATAAATGAGGAAGATGAAAAGTTGGTTCTGTGGGTTTGAAGTTGGACAGTAAATGGATGTTGGCTGGTGGCGGCACGTGTTCGGACTGTTTTGAAAGAGAGAGCGGGAATTATAGAAGCCAATTCAGAAGAACAGTGCCCATGGAAGTATCTGTAGAAGAGGCATGCAGTAGAAACAGTGCGTCTATGAGACAGCGAGTGGAGAGACTCTGTTAGAGATGTATCATTAATTAACCGAACTGCCCTCTTCTGAATGGAATCAAGAAGCCTGAGAGAGGTTTTGGGGGCACCACCCCAGATGTGGGAACAATATTCCATGGCAGGGCGGATTTGCGATTTATACAGAGTGAGCAGCTGTTTGGGAGAAAAGTAACGCCGAGAGCGAAAGAGAAAACCAAGTTTTTTAGATGCAGAGGAAGCAATATTTGTAATGTGCTTGTGCCAAGAGAGATTAGAAGTCAGGGTAATCCCCAAAAGAGATATATCATTTTGCCTAGAAATCGGAGTGTCACTAAAGATAAGCATAGGAGCAGAAGAATCCTTTTTGCGAGATATAAGACAAGATTGAGTTTTAGAAGGGTTGAAATCAACTAAGTTGTCTTTGCCCCACTGGAGAATTGCCTGGAGATCGGCATTTAAGGAATTGGCAGCAGATTTTCGAGAACTTAAAGCTGATTGAGCTGGACAAGGTTTCTCAAAATGGAAAGTTGAATGCAATGTGCTATCATCGGCATAACTATGGATAGGATTTCCAGTCAATGGAAGAAGGTCATTGATATACAAGAGGAAAAGAGTGGGGGAAAGAACTGAACCTTGGGGGACACCGGCATTAGTGGAGAAGTTAGAAGACAGAGAGCCATCTACCATCACCCTCAGTGAGCGATCAGAGAGAAAACTGGATAACCAATTACTAAAAACAGTTGGCAAACCATAAGATGGAAGCTTGTTTAGAAGACCTTTATGCCAAACACGATCAAAAGCCTTTGAGATGTCAAGAGCAACTACTTGTGTTTCACCGAACCTTTCCATTGAATTAGTCCATAAATGGGTAACATAAGCCAGAATATCACCAGTGGATCGACACTGACGGAATCCATACTGGCGATCGTTGATCAGACGGAAAGTTTCTAGGTAGTTTAAGAGTTGGCGGTTAATTGATTTCTCCATTACTTTAGAAAGAGTAGAAATAATTGCAATGGGACGATAATTGGATGGGAGGGATTTGTCACCCTTTTTAGGAACTGGCTGAATATGAGCAAATTTCCAAGCAGAAGGAAAAACACCTTTGGAATAAGAAAGTGAAAAAAGGCGGCAAAGAATAGGAGTAAGTTCAGGAGCACAGGTTTTGAGAACAAGTGGAGAAATACCATCAGGACCTGGAGCTTTCTTAGCATCAAGATTCATCAAAATCCTTCTGATATCCTTTTGACGGAAGACCACAGGAGGCATTGAATGGAGCGTGTTAGGAATGGTGGGAGGTGTTTTACCAAGATCATTAATACATGAGCTCAAAGAAAAATGGGATGCTAGCAGGTCAGCTTTATCCTTGGCTGAAGTGACAACAGAACCATCTGGTTTGGACAGAGGTGGGAGCAGAGATGGGCAAAAGTTGCGGCCAATAGCTTTGGCAAGAGACCAGAATGCTCGGCTACCATTAGGGCAAGAAGCAAGTTTTCTACTCTTAGCCTGTTCAAACTCTAGTTTGGACTGATTAATAACTGCTTTACAATTGTTGCGAGCTTTGGTGTAGGCAGAAAATGAAACTGAAGAATTAGAAACAAGCCAATTACGATATGCAACGTTCTTCTCTTGGACAGCCTTAGCACATTTATTGGAAAACCAAGGTTTAGATAAAGGACGAGATTTTAAAGTGGAGTGTGGGATAAAGGATTCCATTCCTGCAAGAATAATTTCACTGACACGATCTGAGCAAACGTTGACATCAGAAGTTTGGAAACAGTAATCAGACCAAGGAAAAGAAGAAAAGAAGTCTCGCAGGTCATCCCATTTTGCATTCTTGTAATGCCAAACAATACGAGGTTGGGAATAGCCATGAGATAAAGGTTCCATTGGAGAAGAGGCAATCACCAAGTTGTGATCTGAAGTGCCTAAAGGACCTCTCACTTCAACCTTGTACTTAGAAGGGTTGTTTGTGAGAAAAAGATCAAGCGTATTGGCTGTATGATTAGGATTGTCCGGTATTCTTGTAGGTAAATGAACAATCTGTGCTAGGTCATTAGTAATTGCAAAAGCCTCAGCATCTCAACCTGCTGGGTCGGTGTGACTAGAAAATGGAAGCCAGCTGGAGTTGTGAACGTTAAAATCACCAAGGAAAATTACCTCACTGTTGGGAAAGTTGGACTGGAGAAAGTCAAGTTGCAAAGAGAGGAAGTCAAAGAGCTCCAAGTGATTAGTGGAGTTGGGAGAACGGTAGAGACAACAGATGAATTTTACACAATGAGGTAGAGAGATTTTAAGCCAGAGAAGATCAAAGAGAGGAGATTCCAAATTGCCAAGTCTCTGACAGGGAATATCAGAACGGACATATGCACAAGTACCACCTTTGAGGCGAAAGGAATCATACAGCAAATAATTTGGACATCTGAGATGAGCAGTAGTTGAATCAACTGATAACTGAGATTCAGTCAGAAAAAGTACATGGGGTTTGGAAGACTGCAAGTGGAAATGGACATCGTTGAGATTAGAATTGAGACCACGTATATTTGTGAAATGAATTAGGAAGTCCTTGGGAGGTTTAGATCTTTTCGCAGATAAGCTTGCTCTATTATTTTGACAATTCATGGTGTATTCAATAGTAAGAAAAAGTGGGTGTGGGACATGCTGTATGAAGTAATGAAATTTTTGGATATGGCGTACATGTGGTAAGAATATACCCAGATCCTTGACATAACGTGGCCTCGACAATGCTCCCCGCATACACACTACTCGGACTCCCTCCAGTCACTATCTGGCAGAGTAGAGGTAGCAAGATTATACACTAGCTGATCCGGAAGCTTCCTAGAGAGTTACCAATAGGTTCAGTCCGGTGTACTAACTAGCGGCCGGCCTGCGAACACCGTTTTAGAGCTGTACCCTCGAAATGTAAGGAATATTGGATCTCGCCACGACATTCATCATAACCTCAAAAATCATCAATCATACTGCATGTTGGAAGAGATAGGGAAGGGTTGGCCGGAACTTAGCTCTAGAGACTAAACATGGGTTCCACCACTTCAAGCCTCCAATAAGCAAAGCGGTGGTATTTCACCGGTTGATGAGAGTCATCTACCACCTAGTACTGCCTGGTAACATAGAGGGGCGGCGTTCCTCCATGTGGTGTGGGCGCCACACCTCGACCCCTGCTTACGTTGGTTCACACCTGGGTGGTCACCCACCATGTACTTGTGCATGAAGGTATACCCAGGATTACTAACAGTCCCACCATCGTGAAGGTGCAAGCAGAGGATTTGGCTGTCATAGACCGTCCGGACTTCGCCGAAATTGGGTCCACTTTGACTTGAGTGTCACCCGAATATCAGTTCCATCAGCGTTTTAGACTCACAGGTAGCAAGAACAGCTTGTCTGGCATATCTGAGAGAATGTCTGTGACAGCCTCAAGGACCAAGGACTGTTGCTATATAAGGTTGCTTTCTTGCATCATGTGCCGTTGCTAGTGCTAATCTCGCAAAAAGCATTCTTCTGCTCCTATGCTTACCTTTGGTGACACTCCGATTTCTAGGCAAGTTGATATCTCTTTTGGGCATTACCCTGACATTTAATCTCTCTTGGCACTATTACATTGCAAATATTGCTTCCTCTGCATCTAAAAAACTTGGTTTTCTCTTCACTCTCTGCATTACTTTTCTTCCAAACAGCTGTTCACTCTATACAAATCGCAAATCTGCCCTACCCTGGAATATTGTTCTGACATCTGGGGTGGTGACTTAAAACCTTTCTGAGGCTTCTAGATTCTATTCAGAAGAGGGCAGTTAGGTTAATTAAAGACTCATCTCTAACAGGGTCTCTCCACTGGCTGTCTCATGGATGTACTGTTTCTGCTGCATGCGTTTTTTTCAAATACTTCCATGGACACTGTTTTTCTGAATTGGCTTCTATAATTCCCGCTCTCTTTCAAAACAGTCTGAACACATGCTGCCATCAGCCAACATCCATTTACTATCCAACTTCAAACTCACAGAACCAACTTTTCATCTTTCTCGTTTATTCATTCAACTGCCATTTTCTGGATCAACCTTCCTTCGTACGTATTTCCTAAAAATTACAGTCTACAGAAGTTCAAGTCTAATGTTAATGTCTAGAAATATATCTTCTATTGTCTTCTCAACCTCGAACCCAAGCACGCTACTAAGTACTATAGGGTCTAATACCTCTCTTGTTTGGGGTTTTCATAATAAAAAAAATTTTTTTTTTTTTTTTTTTTTAAGTTAACTTTAAAATGTTCAATTAATAGTACATTGTAATTTTGTATTCTATTTTGGTGATTAAGTATTAGCTCTTGATAACTATGTTACTGCTAAATGTGGTGATTTCGTTAATGTTAAATAGATTTTATTTGCCAAACAAGGCAGAGTTGAACTAATGTTCTAGAGCCACAAATTTTAAAACATACTGACCTACCAAACTAACCTGGTATTTCAATGGCAAACTTGTGTCTACTGCTTGTAATGTTGTGGTGTCTGTGGGCTTCTTAACCAAAAGCTTAATTCCCCCCTCCCATCTTTTCTATCCTTTCTGTTCTCATATTCACCATATTAAAATTCTGTATCAGAGCAGCACCACGTTTCTGTTATTACCTATAATGCCAGCATTTTATGATTTAACAATCCATCAAATATTTTTACTATACTTTTGGCATTAGGATTTAAGCAAGTAAATGTGTGTCTATTTGTTTTTTAATAATCCTTACACAACCCATGCAGTTTTTGGTCCCATGTGATCCTCATTAAGCCTTGTAATAATCTTCCCCTCCCCATTTGTTTATGCTATTGCATGTCACAATGGAAGCAATTTAAGAATCAGTTCTATTTCTACTTATGGGTATCTTTAAATTATTAGTCTGTCCCCACCTCTCCCCAAAGTATAGTTTTTTAACTCTCCTAACATTGTCTCAGTAGCCTCAGCAAATATTCTTCAACCCCTCTACTGAAGACTGTCTCATCGTTATTAAAATAGTCCCATCTGTTAATTAACAAGCACTGGCCAAGCAGAGAAAAATTGTACTCTTCAAGCCTTGCACAGTCCCACCATTGACTGACAGTGATCTCATAAACTTTCTCCTATTGTGGCTTAGAAAAATGACCCAACTGGTGCAATACCACCACTTTTCTTATTGGAAGCTTGAATTGGTGAAACCCATTCCATGTTTATTCTCCAGAGCAAAGTTTCCAGCCAAAGTTTCCGTTCCTAACTTGCACCTTTTTCTCAACACCACCTCATGCTTGTTAAGTAAAGCTTTATAATGGCTTACTTAATAGCTTTTGGAACCAACATATACAAGAATATCACCTTTTGTGTACCTTTTAAAAAAAAAAAGATGATAATTGTTCCATAATATCACTAATTCTTGCATGTACCCTGGTCGTATCATTTTTTCTTGGACTGTTGCATCCTGCTCATGGTTATTCCATCATATAGAGGATGTCATGGTTATTCCACCAGATTCATGAGGGTAGTCTTCAACATTAAGGTGGGCAACTGAGGCTTAATGAGTTCCCTGATTTAATTTCTTTCCAGAAAAGCGGTGACCATTCAAGTACTAAAAGTCGTTCACAAACTTCCACTTAATTTCCCTACTCCTTCTGCACATAGCGCGCACACACACACACACAAAACATGACCTGTGGAGTTATGGTAATTGTTTTGTGGTCCAAATTAGAAAATGTGTAACTCAACAGGTTCATATCCTCTTTTCCATAAAATTAAAAACACACAAGTAAATATTAGGATAACATATTTTTATGCATATAATACAAAGAAAAGCATATTCAGTAATCAGATATTGTTGATGACACTTCCAAACCTCGTAAGTTACAAAATAGAAATTTTACAGGAGGGCCAGAATACTGTTTATTTTTAATAGGACAATCTTTTATTTAATTACATCTTTTGAAATTTATATGGCTTAAAATATAATAATTAGTTTTATTGTGAATTACGAGTAATCAGAATTTATTTATGACAGATGTGTGAACGTAAGAGGTATGGGGTTTTATAATGAGAAGGTAGATTTCAAAAAACTAGTTGGTGTAAGTAATTAACTGTACATTTTTTAAGTTTTGGTTCATTACATAAACATAACATATTGTTCAAGATTTCGGCCTAAATGGCTGTCAGATGAACTAATTAGATATGTGGCACAGAAGGAAAATGCATGGGATACGTATAAATTAACAGGTGATGTGGAAGTCTATGATACACTGGTGTACAAAACTTAAGGACCAGTCAAGTTTTCACCTGTAGCTTCTCATAGGAGTGGCCTGGGTATGGGAAAAGCATACAAAGGAACCTCGTGAGGTACAGAAATGATGCAGGAAACAACAATGGAAACAAAACAGTACAGAGGGACTTTATTCAAAAATGGCAACATAGCTAGGACTGACTGCCATGAGTCAGATGCACCACTGCCAAAGATGGAACAAAGGAAGAGGTGGTCCTCGGTAGGAGAAATGGCCACCCCTAATGTCGATGCAGGCTTTGCACTGCCTGTTCTTACTTAGAACAATGTTGATAAGTTCTTGCGGTAACATTGTCCATTCCTCTGTCAGCACAGTCTTCAGCTAGTGAACATTTTCTGGTAGGTGTGGACGTGTCGCTAGGCATCTCCCCAGAGCATCCCATATGTGTTTGATGGGATTTAGATTGGGGGAATGGGCATGCCAATCCATACAATGTCCTCACTTTCCAAAAGCATATCAACAGCTGCAGTGCAATGGAGTGTGGCATTATCATCCATAAAGATGAACTCGGGGCCAATGGCACCTCGGAACAAACGCACATGGGTAAGGATTACCTCAGTACAGTAGTGTGCACCGGTTACAGTACCACCTTCTTCCAGTATCTGGAGTTGTGTACATCCATCCAAAATAAAGCCTCCCCAAACGAGAACACCTCGACCACCTTATTGATCTTTTTCAGTGATGTTTGCAGAGTGATACCGTGTGCCGATCTCTCGCCAGATTAGCTGATGTCCAGAATCGCTGCTGAGACTGAATCTACTCTCATCAGTAAAGAGTACCTTACCTCATTGTGCTGCTGTACAGTCCTTGTGTTCAATGTACAACTGTAAATGGTGTCTCCGATGGGCAAGTGTTAAAGGGGCACAGTGTACTGGCCATTGGACAAACAGTCCACCTTAGTGGATTTGCCTGGCCACAGTAAACCACGATATTCTGCATCCTGTGCAGCTGGTTTGCAATGGATCCCGCTGTCTGGTGTCGGTCCCTCTTGGCCTATAGGAGTATATAGCGCTCATCATTGGACGTTGTTTTTCGTGGACGACCACCACTGGTCCTTTGAACAGCTGTACCTGTTCTGAAGGCCGACCACGCATCTGAGACGATGCTATGGGCAATACCAAACTCTGCAGCTACACTCCTCACGCTTCGACCTTCCTCGAGCTTCACAATTATTCAACGCCAGGCAAAGTCATCCAGATGTTGACTGTAGCACTGTATGAAACCAATGGAATGTCTGTAACAATCATGCTCACCATTTGGTAATTTTCACATAACTACTGAATTGCTGCTTTTATCTGTTTGTGTGAGCCCTCTCATCACAATTCAGATTTTTGCGTGTGCACCAGCTTTCAACTAAATGGCCACAGTTATGCAAATCGCCACAGGCTGTTTTGTTTGATTTTGTGGTTGTAACTTTTAGAAATAGTGTTGGTGCTTTAAGTGTAGATATAAGCTGGTCTGTAACCAAGTCACAAAGGAGGTTAGGCAGGCAAAGGCAGATTACGAGAAATCTTTGGCAAAGGATGCAAAGAGTTCTTTATTTATGTAAACTCTAGAAGGAAGGGGATGTATCAGATTTGTCCACTTGATATCGATAGTTCAGCAGTTCATGATTCTGCTCAGGTAGCTAACAAACTAAATCAATATTTTGCATCTGAGGGGTATGCCAGAACTGTATTAAACTCTGGCAGTAAGCTAGATAATCTTGTAATAACTGAGAGTAAAGTGGAGGAGAAATTGTTAAAGATAAACATAAGAAAGGCACCTGAGTTGGATGGAATCTATTAAAGGAGGCAGCAAAGGAAGTAAGCAAACTCTTAGCCATAATTATGAGAGCTTCCTTGGACTCAGGGAGGTATCCATGCATTGGAGATAGGCAAATGTGACCCCAAACCACAAAGGAGGATCAAAGGGAGATACAGGTAATTACAGACATGTTAGTTTAACTTCTGTTCCATGCAAATTAATGGAAGCTGAGAGGGCATAAATTCAAATTGAGGAAAGACAGTTGTAGGATAGATGTGCGGAAGTTTGCCTTTAGCCAGCGGGTGGTTGATTGCTGGAACAAACTTCCATCTGTTGTTGTAGAAGTTGATAGTTTAAATAGATTCAAGGCAAACATTTGGAGCAAGTGAATGGGTGAAATGAGATGGGTGTTTTTTTTTGTTTTTTTTCCCTATATAAGCTTGCTTTCTTGCATCATGTGCTATGCTAATAAAAATTTAATTTTAATTATGTAAGAGAACAAATATAAAAAATTATCTAACAACAGCCTTTAAAATATTGTAGTTTTTTCTGCACTTTTTTTTTTTTTTTTTTATTGCCATAAGGCAATTGGCTGTAAAAGGAATGATAATCACGTGGCATACTCTTCAAGTTTTGGAGGTCTTGAAATTTTTCTGTGCTGATTTTGAGCCTTTACTTTAACAAACCTATCAGCATATACTAATGCACAATGTTTAGGTAACAACTTCCAGTTGTCTGTAAGGAGGAATTTGTAACTGATGGTTCCATTTGGTCTATACTTTAATGCCTTTATATTAGATACAGTAGGGTTTCCAGCTTTCATTCCTGGATGAATTGAAGAATACGTTTTTAAGCTGGTGTAATTTTTAAAAAAGGTATGATCTAAATAATGCACTTCATAGGGTTGTGGAATCTTACTGGCTTCTTTTTGACAGCATGTAATCAGCAGGCACATTTATGATCTTATTCTTTAATTTCCATTTGATGACACAGTGAACTGAATTGCAGCATATCTGGGTATGTCCTTTTTCTAAGAATTTCTGAAAAGTATATTCCTTCTCGTTACTATTTGGCACTACTTAAAAATGACTGCGGTGAATTTATCAATGAATAGTCTGCTCATTGGTTGCTACTTAAAGCTTCAAGAATTTGAGGCCTAATCATAATTTATGTTTACACACACTTATGTTTGTGACATTTGTGACTTTTAAACAACTGTCAGAAGAAATGGATTCAATACATAAACACTTGTTAGACTGAGAAAGTCTAGCAAGTGTTTTTTTTTTTAACCATTTCAACCTTCTTTTTACTTCTTTTTAGAAAGCATTATTGTCACATTTTAATTAAACTTTTATTTTTAACTGAACTATTGATGAACAGCGTATGAGGTTAGGATGAAGGAACCTTGTGTAACCTTACCTTTCAGCAGATAGCCAAACCTTGTATCTCCAGTTGTGCATACTACTTACGAGGTTTGGGCATTCATTTTTGGTAAGAAAAACATATGGGGTTTAGTTGAAATTACAGCAAAATGACAAAAGATAAGAATACAAAGTTTGGTCATTATATAGGGAAACATGAGCTAGGAAAAGCCACAAATCAATAATTTGGCAAAAATTGGAGTTATGAGGTTTTGAAGTGTCTTTTGACCAAGTGAAGTGTCAAATTACTGACCAAGTTCAGACCAATCGCACTCTGAAAAATTGTTCACAATCTGGATGCACATAGCAGTTGCTAATGTCACCCTCTGTAGCTTTTTGTGTTTTTGACTAACATTTTACATTTTCCCCAAATGTATATCGGACTTATTTTTTGTAATGATTTGAAGATATTGTGTTCGTTATTCAGTAATGTGGATTAAAATTTACTTTAGTCTTTATTTTATTCTTTTATTGTAGTTTTTATCCTGACTATATAAATAGCTTAAATTGATACAAACTCTGAGTTTTTGTTGTAAATAAGAACTGAGATAAGCAAATTTTAAATTTCAAAATTTTAAACTTCTTTAATGGTGGATCTTTTTGACCCAGGGAGCTATAACTTCGAAAATTTGTCATGTGCCTGAAAGTGAAGGTTTATATGTATATCTTGTTTCATCACCTTGTTCTTATCTTGCTTTTCTTATTATATAATTACCCTAATCATTTTTATGTTGTATTAATGAAACTTGTCATGGTTTTTTTTTTGTTTTATTGGTATGTTTGTTGTTTTTCCTCTGACATTCTTAAATTAATGTGCACGTTGGGATGTCTGTCTTCAATCTGTGTGTATATTTTTGAAAATTATTTAATACAGGCCCCAGTTGAACATGTTTCATTTGTGCATTAACTTTTTCATAGAGACAGTCTCTTCCTTGACGGCGCCTCCGTAGCCAGGTGGGAAGGAGCAGCAGTGCATAGCACACTCTTCTTGATTAGACCGAGGTTTGAGCCTGTCACCACCAAATACGGAGGATGCGGAAAGGTCAGGGAATGACCACCGCACCGGAGCAATATGGCCTTAGTTGCTAATGCTCCTAAGAACCAAATAACAACAACATCTTCCTTGACATCAATCTGCTTGCATCATTAGAACAATAAGATTCCTGCACCGTCAACTATTTCTTGTTCCAGCGTTTTTCCTGATTTAGTTTGGGATTTTTAGAGGACAAAATTCTTTCCTGTTTAACAAGGAATTTTTATCTTTCTAGGTAGTTTGAAATTTTGGATTTATTTGCTGTTTTAAATTTCAACATTTTTGGCAATATAGTTATGATCTAATTTTTCAACTGTTATATTTGTTTCATTAATTTTCTTTTAACCAAGTAATTATTTCTGATTATGGGCAGGTAGTTTGCTATCAGATGAAATTAATGTCTCTTTTGTTTTTAAAGCTCAAACAGTTTTTATCATTTTTCTTCCTACACTTACTTCTCATTGAGGCTCTCACTAGTTGATTTTAAGATACACTTAAATGGTTTTATGTAACACTCTGTTCAACAGATTTTCATCACTATTTTGTTCACTTCATCATCTTATTTTCATTTGAAGTGCATTCCATTTTGATTTTAAATAATGGTTCTGTGGGTTGGGCCAAGTTGGGCCATGGCACATATATGCTAAAGAATGGCATGTTATATTATTTATTTTATTTTTGTAATTTTAAAAATGTGGTTTTTCAAAGTTCTCTGTTAACCATCACTACTTGAAAAATAGAATTATTCTGAAAAATAATTTTGATTTTGAAGAAAAATAAAAATAAGATTTGAAAACTATCTTGAAAAATAGAATTATCTTTTTTTTTTTCCATTTTGGTTGTATTTTTATCTGGACCATATAAATAGCTTAAATTGATGCAAACTGAGCCTTTCTGTCGTAATTAGGAACTGAGATAAGCAGATTTTAACTTCTCAAAATTTTAAATTGTAATGGTGGACCTTTTTGACCCAGGGAGCTATAATTTTGAAAATTTATCATGTGTCTGACAGATTTACTAAGTTCCTTGAAAATTAAGAAGGGAGGAATGATCTGGTTTAAAATGGTAATTTCATTAAATAGATCAGTGAAGTACACTGATTTTCATAATGTTTTGGCTTATTTTAATTAAGTTTATTGAATCTTAAGTGAAATAAATTTAGCTTACGCAAGGCTCTGAACTAAATCAGTCAAGCCTTAGTATAGATAATTGATGTTTTGACATCACTTTGTGCATCATTTTCAAGGTTTCAAGGAATGTAGCTGATAATACAACTCAATAATGTATACTCCATTAATTTATTTAAGAGCCTTGCTTAGGTGCTTTTTATTTCACTTTGGGGGTTCAATAAACATTAATTAGTCAAAAATTGTGTTAGTACTTGATATATCTATTTACTGATAACACTTAGTCTTGTGTGTCTTTCATACAATGTATTAGGGCCATTTACTTTATGCTTTATTTGATGCCATATAGGCTATATTCTTTATTTTATTTGATTAGGGCCATATGTTTTATTTGATGTGGAACTACCCAGTTACATATATAATATCTTTATTGCAATCAGAGAAAATTTTACATGGATGCATGATGCAATACCCATAACAGCAACAATGCTATGGTTTTAACATAAAAAGGAACTAAATTGGGAAAAAGCAAAAAACGAGTTGTAAACAATGGAAATGAGAAAAGTTTTTTTTTTTCCATAATCGCAACATACCGATCAAGGAAAAACAATGACAGTCGGTCAGCTGAAGATGAGAGCTGCTCCCCGATGATATGTCTTCTGTAGGATTTGTCCTCAATGAATTTCTTGTAGTCAATATCCATCTCCTGTACATTTTGGAGCATCTCCATTGGCAGGGATCTGTCACCCTTCCTGCGCCTCCACACCACAGACTGTAAAGAAGGGGAGAGCTCTTAAGGATTTCAGGGGAAAATATAGATTCCAAAAACAAATGTTAGAGAGAAAAAAAATAATATAGTATTAGTATATACCTACATATTATTTGTATTAATATGCTTGTTATTCGGTTTTTAAATCGATCCAGCCAACTGTTGTTACATGCAAAATCGCTGCGTCGGAATTGTTTAGAAAATTTTTCTGCTTGGGCCTCCAAGGTTGGACCGTCAGTTGAAAATCCATCACTGCTTTGTGTAGTGAACCACTAAAGCAATGCTTCATCAGCATTTGTAACCTCGCACTTTCTAATTTTTTTTTTCCAGTTATGTTCTTTTCCAGTGCTAATATGTAAACATGTTTATTCTTCCACAATGTTATTACTGTTGAAAAGGACAAACACCTTTTACACACTTCAACATTTTTTGCACCATGTTCTAACTCAACAATAATTTCGACTTTTTTGCAAATCGAGAGACACTTTCTTTTGTTAGTAGACATGTTTCCTAAGAAGGGTACATTTCTAACTGATTTTATTTAAAATGACAGTAAAGTGATCTGCATACAAAGTTCTTAGAAGTCCCAAAATGCATTCAAAAGAATACAAAGTTCTTAGACATCTCATTGATGAAATTCTTAAAGTCCCTAAATAAATTTATGGTTCAGTGAATACAAGACCATCTGTAAATATGGTAATGCGACAAGCGGAACACCAATGCACTACTGTATAGCCCCCGTCCCTGAAAGAACAAGGTCATAAACCAGCAGCTAATCCAATGTGGGTGGTCATAAAGCAGTCTCCCTTTTTATTTTTGTCTATTCCAAGAATTCGGTTTTTTCGACCCTGAGCAGTTAAGAATTTTTTTTCATAGTTACCAAAATTTGTACAGTATATCTGTGTAGTATGCTTGTTATAACAATGAGCGATTGTATGGGAATACGCGTAAATTAAAATCATTATGGTTTTTTGCTCGTAACAGTTGTGATCTTGTTATAACCAAGTTCGATTGTATATTGAAGGGTGTACTCAGACTCTGACAGGGGGTGTTGTTTGGCAAGCCATCTGAATCGGCGGACTGTTATGATTATTATTATTAGGCTTGTGGTGAAAGGAAGCCTGAGGCTTATGCTGCACCAGCCAAAAAAATTCCTAAGTTACCCTGAGAGAGAGAGAGAGAGAGAGAGAGAGAGAGAGAGAGAGAGAGAGAGAGAGAGAGAGAGAGAGAGAGAGAGAGAGAGAGAGAGAGATAGAAATGAATTACCAAGAAAGAGAAGAATGATGATATCCAGCCTCAGGACCCTGGGTGTGCCAAGCCCATACTTTTCAGGTTTAGTTGAGTTGGGTGTGATTTGAGTGAGAACACCATTTGTGCAGATTTATTTGGATTAATCTTGAGAGAACTGTGTTAAGTATGTAACAAGGTTCTTTAGGCTGTTGATGGGTTTGGAAGCAGTCTCAGGTCAGTTGGTCTCGTGGATCTGATAGAGGAACTTCAAATCGTCTGCGTAGCTGAGAAAATCCTTTTGCTGGCACAGGAATGGGTGGATGGCAGCCGTAAAGAGGAGCCCAGAAATGACTGGGCCAGATGTTTATCAACCTCTAACAGAGTTAAATGATTTTGTAATAACTGAGAGAAAAGTGGAGGAGAAATTATTGAACATAAGAGTAATGTTCAATAATTTCTCCTCCAAATTATTGGAGTACAAATTATTGAACATTATTCTTAAGAAATTAAACATAAGAAAGGCACCTGGGGTGGTTGGGATCTATCCAGTTATATTAAAGGAAGCATCAAAGTAAGCAAACCCTTAGCCATAATTATGAGAGCATCCTTGGACTCAGGGGAAGTCCCTACGGACTGGAGATGTGCAAATGTATCTCCAATTCACAAAGGGGGATTGAAGGGTGACACGAGTAATTACAGACCTTAGTTTGACTTTTGTTCCAGGGAATATAATGGAAGTTGTTGGTTAAAGAAACATTGCACGATCATCTAGACAAGACAGCAATAATAATTCAGACACAGCATGGGTTTGTCAGGGGGAAGTCTTGTCTGACCAATTTGACTGGATATTATAATGTGGTCACAAAGGAACTGGATGCAAAAAATTATTTTGATATCATATACAGTCCATTCCGGTTATTTGGGACACATCGGGACTAGTGCATTTTGGCCCGATTAAGTGGCTGCCCCAATTATCTGAAGTTTCACGTAAATAGTTAAAAATACAATGTACTCCCCCCTTTACAATTAGTTCACTGTATAATCAAATCACGTTACGACGAACTCACCATAGTAAAGTACCGTTCACTATACGATGTGTAGTAAGTGCCAGTCATTGTGATTACGTTTGTGAATTGAATTTTAATTCTATTAAACAGCGATTCTAATTAGAGAAAATAGGAGGAATATTATCCAAATTTATCCTTTATTACCTTACCAATTAAAAAATTAAATGATACGTGAAAATCGGAAGAATATATGTGATAATCGGAATAATTAATACGTACTGTAATATGTACATGCGAACTAGTTGACATTTTTGTTCACTGATATTTGTGGGTGGGAGTTAAAATTTAAAACAGTAAAAAGATAAGCAATGAATAACGAAGAACATGCACACAAATTGCAAGTAACACGATACGCGCAAGTGAGAACGCAGTAACAAGTTACAAAGCTTTAAAAATAGGAATGAAGAGAAGATCTGAAAATTAATTTTTTTTTATATGATTGAAGATTCCATGGAAGTGTAAACACATTTCACCATAATAACCCACAGAATTCCGGCTGTCGGTATTATCGCAAATTCAGTAAGATCGAGTTTACTGTCCGTTTATGATAGATTTCACTAACAGAAAAGCCCAATAAACAGGTGACTGCTAATAGTTTTTATCGTTTTATGGTTGTGACCTCCAGGATTTTGACTGAACCACGTGGTACCGTCAGAGACAATCGTAGGGCAATCTCCAGTGCTGCGGTCTCCTGCCCTGATTAAATGTCATGCTGTCCCAATTAAGCGAAGTAAACCGTGGCTTATTTTCTCGATTATTTTCTGTTTTTTAAGATTTGCCCCAAATAAACGGCTGCCCCGATTAACCGGCAGCCCAAATAACCGGAATCCACTGTACATTACTTGGATTTCAGGAAAGCTTTTTACACTGTTGCACATGAAAGGCTACTGTACAAATTGGAGAGTATGGCATTAAGGGAAAGTTGCTACAATGGATAAAAGGATGGTTGAGTGGGAGAAGACAGAGTGGTGATCAATGGGTACTGTTCTACCTGGACTAATGTTAATAGTGGTGTCCCTCAGGGTTTGGTGTTGGGCCCATTGTTGTTTTGTATATTTATCAATGATATTGATGAAGGTGTATCAAGCTTAATGTCAAAGTTTGCAGATGATACAAAGGTTGGCAGAGTTGTTAATAACAGTAATGACAGTATGCTGCTGCAACAGGATCTGGAAAAGTTTGGTAGATGGGCTGAGGTTTAAAATATAAGAATATAAGATAAAAGATAACTGAAGTTTAAAATTGACAAATGCAAAGTACTGTATATGGGTAGCAGTAACCCCAGAGAAATGTACCAACTATGTGGTGTTACACTCAGGGTAGTGGAGAATGAAAGAGACCTGGGGGTAATCGTACAGTCAGATATGCAGTTTTCTGAGCAGTGCAGACAGGCTACTAGAGTAGGTCCTGGGGTCTTGTCAATGATATACAGGAATTTTGCAAGCAGAGATGAGGAGGTAATTATCCCCTAGTATAAAGCAATGGTCAGGCCCCACCTTGAGCACTGTGTACCGGTCTGGAAGCCTCATTTTAGAAAGGATGTAGTTGCTAGAAGGAGTACAGAGAAGGGCAACAAGTCTGATGAAGGGAACAAAGGGGGTGTTCTTATGAAGAAAGGCTTAAGTTCTACAAATTGCAGCTTCTGAAGACTAGGCACCTGTCGAGACAATCTGATTTAGGTGTATAAGGCCTTGAATGGATTGAGTAAGCTCAATGCTGATGGGACTCCTCCTTTTGCTCAGATTACAAATCTGAGGGGGCATAGATTCAAACTGAGGAAAGACAGTTGTAGAATGGATGTGCGGAAGTTTGCCTTTAGTCAGCAGGTAGTTGATTGCTGCAACAAATTTCCATTTGTTATTGTGGAAGTTGATAGCTTAAATAAATTCAAGGCAGAATTAAACAAACATTTGGAGTGAATGGATCAGTGAAATGGAAATGGGGGGGGGGGTTTGCTGATGCTGTATAAGCTTGCTTTCTTGCATCATTTGCCTCTACTAATGCTAATGGGCTTTGAATGGTTAAGTTAACTGGTTAATTAAGTTTACTTATTCAGTGAGTCAGTTTTGCAGTGGAATGTTTTTTTTTTCTTTTTTTAAATATATATTTGCTGATTAGTTTTTTTTTTTTTTTTTTTTTTTAGGGAGATTTGGAAGACCTTGACTGTGAACAAGATCCTAGTGAAACAGAATGTGGTGGACCTGGAATCCGTCGGCCAATGAATGCTTTTTTTATTTTTTGTAAGCGTCACCGGGATGTGGTACGGGAAAAATATCCACATCTTGAGAATAGAAGCATCACAAAGATTTTGGGAGAATGGTGGGCAAACTTGGAACCAGAAGAGAAAGCTATTTATACTGATTTAGCAAAACAGGTATTTGTATTAAATCATGTATGTTTATTATTATATAGTACTCAGCAGTGATTGTATTTTTTCTTTACCACTTTTTTGTTAATACAATTTTATAAAATTGAAATTTCCTTTATCGTAACAGTTTATTACTTAAAATTTTTCTTGATTATATTTCAATGTATTATGTTGATTAGTATTAATTTCTATAACTACTTCATTTACAACTTTATTTTTTGTAGATAAAGGTCAGGCAGATTTCTGGATAATGGTTATTGAGATGCTTATGATAATTTATAGGTAGATGTTAGCCAGATTATGCATACCTTGGTATATACGGACTATACTTGTGATTAACTTAACCTGAACATGAAAAGTCATACAGCAGTCACATATGCTACACCTTTCAGAATGCAGATCATCGTGATAATAGCATTAATTCATTGGTTCTCAGTGATGGAACATCTCATTCTGTTTTATTGGCAGCTTCTTCCAATATATTGAAAATGATTCTTTATGATGTGTTTTTGGCTCAGGAGCCAAGCAACTAAGTTATCAAGTGATTTTTCAAGTCACTGTACAGTGCTTTCTAGAGATGTTTTTTTTTTCTTTATTTGATATCAAGTTCCCCCCTCTTCTTTTTAATCAGCAGTTTCTAGTTCTACAAGTGGTAATTTTTTCGTAATATAAAAGTAAACTGTCTTTTTTTCACACCTACATTAGCTCTTCACTCAGCTTACTCTCCCAGCCACTTGGTTACTGGCAGGCATCAATCCTGCCTCTGCTTGGCAATGCTGAAAACTTGGCAGAAGAGCTAATCCACATGGCTAAAGGAGCAAAGTTCCCATCATAATGACAGTAATGAAACTGACCACATCCTCTCCCCAAAAATTTAAAACAGGAATAAACAGGAACCTCTAGCATTCTTGATAATACACTCTCTATCAACTAGTGGGAAAACTTCTCTCCTTATGTTATACAAAGATGTTTAGAAAATATGGCAGGATCACCAAAAATGGCCGAAAGGCTCCAGTCAGGTGATCTACTGATAGACCAACCTAAACATTGAGTACTTATTAAAGCTTTCATTATTAAGTGGAATTCCAATTAAAGTCTCTCCACATGACACTAAACTCCTCCAAGGGAGTTGGAGGAGTTTAGTGTCTGTTAAACTGTTCAGAAGAGAAAATAATAGTCCAACAGTTACAAAATCAGAAAGTGACTGCAAAGCAAATTGAATAATTACCTGAAAAGATGCTAGCCTAATTCCAAAACACAAAATCATTTTTACTTTTAGTTTCACCTCAGTTAATGCAGGATACTTGATGTTGAGTTCAGCCATACATCTGGAACCTCCATACAGCTGCAACTATCAGAGTTTGACCTACCCTGTCAGTATGCTGGGTTGATGCTACTTGTGCAAACTGCAGATCTAAGAACCATGCACAAATAGAATATATGACCATATCTTCACTTCTGTAGAGTATGTGATCTTTGGAAACTAGGAAAAAAAATTCAAAATTATAAGGTTGGAAATAAAGTAACATCAAGAAGTGAGAAAAACAAGTAAAAGCAGGACAAAGATATGCATCCACCACTTGGATTTCCAGACTGTAACAACAACTCGCAGTTGCAGATCGAAAAAATAACACAGTTCCACCAAAAAACACTCCAAATGATCAAAGATTAGAGAAACTGCAAAGACCAGATGCTGGTGAATTCTGACAAGCAAACCAAAACAGTATGGACACTGATGATATTGATCAAGATCTCCATTTCCACCCAGAAGACAATATGGTAACTAGATAATCTGTTGCATTGCATATAGAAGAATATAAACATTTTTGATGCTCTATATTTCCAGAAAAAAAGAAAAACGTAAACATGGCTGGCACAAGCAAGCAGCTCATAAAAAGCAGTCAGATTTGTTTTCTTCTTGCAAAACCAAGTAATGCCCCATATCGTTCAGGGGAATTGTAGAGGCATGTAGAGCAATAACAATATTATTCATGATTTAATCAAGCAGTATAATCCCATGTACAGCAGACTCTCGATTTACTGGGATTGGATTAACCGGGACACTCCAAATTTAAACAAAAAAATCAACCAGAAATCATAAAATTCAAGTAATAACTAGAATAAGTATAAACAGATATTTTGCCAGTTGTAAATAAGGGACAAGAAGCGGCGTTATAAGTCATCATTGGGAGATTAGTGTGCCTATTATCTTGTAACCCCCATTGTCTTCACACTCAGCACGACAAAAAAAAAAGACCAAATGTTTAGTTTGTTTTAGTGCCTCACGTCGATTGTTTTGTTTCGTTATTTATGTCAGGAATTGTCGGAAATTTATGTTTATAGTAACTTTTTTTTTTTTTTTTTTTTTGTTTAGAAATCGCAAAAATGATGGGCAAACGCAAGAGTTGTGAAACTTGAAATTATTCAAAAGTTTGAAAACTGTGCATCTGTTAAATCTCTAATGAACCATTGTAATGTTGGTGATCAAATCATATGCGACACTGTAAAAATTAAAGGGAAGCTATTAGATTTAAAATTGACATCGTAAAAAATAAAGGGAAGCATCATATTGGACATGCGAGTAGTGCATGGTAAGTTTTTTTATCTATCGCCATACTTTTTACATAGGTTGCTGAACATTTTTCGATACAGTCCCCGACTTTTGTAACTTTGGACTTACATTATATTATTTATATTTTTTTATATAACTGAAGATTTCAGTGAAGGGGACACGCATTTCACCATAATAAAGTAAAAACCCAGAATTCCAGCTATCGATATTATCGCAAATGCAATAAGATCGAGTGTACTATCTATTTATAACAGATTGCATGAACAGAAAAGCCCAAGAAATGAGAAACTGAAAATTGTTTTTTATTATTTTATGGTAGTGACTTCCAGAAATGTGCTTTAGTAAAATACGAGCATGCATGGGATTATAAGTGAGTTTTCGCCCTGTGAAATTCTTTTCAGAAAATTTAATTTTGACTGTTATCATGGTGCCGACTAAGAGAATAACTGACAGCGGTACTAGTAAATCTACCAAGAAAAGGAAAACGATCGAGTTGGATCAGAAAATTAAAATAATAAGGATGTATGAAAATGGCCAAACATCAACAGATATCGCATGAAATTCAGATTTGTCAGTGGCAATGGTGAACACAATAAAGGAGAAAGACAGAATACAATAAGCGGTGAAGGGATCGGCACCAATGAAGTCAACTATAATAACCAGGGCTACGAAATACATATCAATTTTTACAGTACAATAACATGCGTTTTCTTACTTTTGTTTTCTTTTCTTATGTGCCACTCTGGCTATTTCACCTCTGTCCCCAGATAAATTTTTTAATTGAACTAATTATTTTTCTTTATTCTTCTGAGGATATTATATGGTTTTTGTAATTTTGGCATATCAGAGATATAGTAGCAATATTTTGTTAGTCATTCCCAAGTTAAGTAAAACTCGACTTACTTAAGAAGACTTGGAATGTATCTGTTACGTATATCGGGGACTTGCTGTATTTTTAGATTAACCGGGAAATTGATTATCTGGGAATTCTTTTTTACCCTCTATCCCGGAAAATCGAGAGTCTACTGTACATCTCTTTTTAAGAAACCAACTTAACAAGTAACCTCTGTGAGAACTGTGCAACTTACAGGTGAGATAGAAAAAATGGGGCTGCAGCACTTGGAAAGTTAGCTATACTACTTGACTGTAGTGTTCCATCCAAGCCCATTTCACTATGCACTCTTATAGGTAGTTGCTATGTGCGGCACACAGAATTATTATTAAAATCAGTTTATTTCCCAAGAAACCTTGGGTCACCCTGGGACGGCTCTGTGCCAGAAGGGTGTGAATATTTACAGACTAAGGTGCGAAGAACACATGTACAATAAACAAGAGTACATGCATGCTCGACCTGAGACATTTACAGGATTAAATATACAAAATATACAATTGCATGAAGACAAACCAAAGTCTTTGTCAAATACAAATAGGCAAGTTAAAAAAAAAAAAAAAAAAAAAAAAGTCAGTCATATCCAGGAGCAGGTGAATATCATAGAATCATTATCTGGTAGCAGTTCTTGAGGATTTCCTTCCTGTAGAGCTTGTCTTCACAGAACCTATCAGGGTGGATCCGAAGACAGACAATTGGCTGGAAACATGTTCCTTAAGGAACATGCTTGACAGTGTAAGATGCAGAGGGAGCCCAGAGTCGGGGTACTCCCCTCTTGCCCTCTTAGTGCCAGAGATTAATGTGGATACCGATGGAGCATCAATTCGTGCCATTATAAGCCGTGCAAACGCGAGGACATTTTTTGTCATGATGATACATCTCCAGTGAGTGGTGCCCAGATATGCTTGTAGAATCGATCCAGAGATAGTTAGGGGGGTGGCCTACCACCCTGTTCATCCATCTAAGCAACCAGTATTCTAAACTGAGATACTTGTGAAGGTATGAGGCAGGGGCAGATGACCAAATTTCTGATGTATAGAGAGGGATCAGCGTAATACACCTCAGAATGTGCTGAATAAGCAGCGCTGGCTGATGCACTGCCCAAAGAACCGTGTATGTCTTCTGCCTCATCCTGAAAAAGTGAGGCTGAAAGGCGAGTCCAACATCCCAGGTGAGGCCAAGGTCAGTATGGGAGGTCACTTTTTGCACCGGCTCCCCACTAACAAAGATTTGGTTATCATTTTTGACTCTCTTCTTGGTTATCGGCAGTTGCACTGATTTGGAAGGGCTCAGATGCAGCCCAGTTGTGGCAAGATAATTTTCCAAGCTCAATATCTGCCTAGAAGCTTGTTGGTTGATATCATGAATCTGATGATTATGATCGGAGTTCACATAGAACTTCAAATCATTGGCATACGAGACAAAGTTAGGATTCTGAGCTAGGAAAGGCTTCAAAACTGCTGTAAACAGGATAGCTGACAGCATGCTTCCTTGCAGGATGCCACTTGAGACGTCAATAGTTACCTGAAGTCGTTGTGGGTCACCGACAGGTGTCTAGGAAGTAAAATTGACTTCAAAATTTGAAGTAAGATTTCTGCCAGGCCGAAGTAGTGTTCAGAATGGTAAAAAGAGCTGAGAGATGTTTTCTGTCATAAGCCGATTTAATGTCCAGGAATGTGATATCAATCTGTGATTTGCTGCTAAGGGTCCGCTGAATTCTGAAGAGGGTATCAAGAAGTTTGGTAGTTGTCGATCTCCTGTGCAGAACAGTATGCAGGTCTCGGGTCTGTGTGCAAAGTGAACCTGGGCAATTGCTGGCTGAATTACTTTTTCAAAAATATTGAGTAAAGAACAACTGATGGAGATTGGTTGCAGGTCTTTTAGGAGATTTGGATTTCTTGATCTTTGGAATGGGCTTAACACGGTAAGTTCTCCAAATTGAAGGAACTATTCCAGATTGCAGAATTTTTCTGAACAGGTGAAGGAGAAGGGCAACTATATATGGGCTGGAATTTTGATAATAAAGGAAACCATCCCGACCCACAGTAGCTTTGTTGGGTAGTTTATTAATGATATCAATTAGGGTTTCTCTAGTTATTTCGATGTCAGTCAAGTGTGCCATAGGTAACCCGTCCTCCTGTGAGAGAGAGGAATCAGAAAAATCTGTCTGCAGAAAGCTGAACTGTGCCCATTCCTGGACAAGGTTTTGGTCAATGGCTAGATGATGATGATGTGAAAGGATCCTTCTACCCCCCCCCTTCAACCTATCGAGAACGGCTTGGTTAAGGACTTGCCTTTTCTTTTTCAAGAAGCATGCTCTTTCGTTCTTAAAGATGGAAAGGTCTGAGGGAAGTTGGGTTTTCTGCCATTTCCAGTAGGCCTTCTGCTTCTTGATGAAACCCGTCTTAGGTTCCTTATTAACCCCCCCCCCCCCCCGATTCAACCTGTTACCAATCCTGGTGATTCTGGCTGCACCATGTAGTGCAATAAACTTCAGTTGTTCTGGCAAGAGCATAATGACACCCTCCAACAGCTCAGAACAGTGACGTCCCCAGTCAAACCCAATCAAGCATTGGGGATCTCTGGCTTCAGGTATTTAGTAGAGAAGGCTGTCCTAGCAAGTCAGCAGAGTACTCATCAGGGAACCCAAGGGAATTGCTTTGTAAGGATAGTTTACATCCAACTCCACTACTCACTTGGAGCTCTTTGACTTCCTCTCTTTGCAACTTGACTTTCTCCAGTCCAACTTTCCTAACAGTGAGGTCATTTTCCTTGGTGATTTTAATGTTCATAACTCCAGCTGGCTTCCATTTTCTAGTCACATTGACCCAGCTGGTCGAGATGCTGGGGCTTTTTCAGTTACTAATGACCTTGCACAGATTGTTCATTTACCTACA
This sequence comes from Mastigoproctus giganteus, assembly GCF_048544385.1. Classification (NCBI taxonomy): domain Eukaryota; kingdom Metazoa; phylum Arthropoda; class Arachnida; order Uropygi; family Thelyphonidae; genus Mastigoproctus; species Mastigoproctus giganteus. The sequence continues at coordinate 118,163,698 of NC_143580.1, read as the reverse complement.
AGAATACCGGACAATCCTAACCATACAGCCAACACGCTTGATCTTTTTCTCACAAACAACCCTTCTAAGTACACGGTCGAAGTGAGTCGACCTTTAGGCACTTCAGATCACAACTTGGTGATTGTCTCTTCTCCAATGGAACCTTTATCTCATGGCTATTCCCAACCTCGGGTGCTTGGCATTACAAGAATGCAAATTGGGATGACCTGCGAGACTTCTTTTCTTCTTTTCCTTGGTCGGATTACTGTTTCAAAACTTCTGATGTCAACGTTTGCTCAGATCGTGTCAGTGAAATTATTCTTGCAGGAATGGAATCCTTTATCCGACACTCCACTTTAAAATCTCATCCTTTATCTAAACCTTGGTTTTCCAATAAACGTGCTAAGGCTGTTCAAGAGAAGAATGTTGCATATCGTAATTGGTTTGTTTCTAATTCTTCAGTTTTATTTTCTGCCTACACCAAAGCTCGCAACAATTGTAAAGCAGTTATTAATCAGTCCAAACTATAGTTTGAACAGGCTAAGAGTAGAAAACTTGCTTCTTGCCCTAATGGTAGCCGAGCATTCTGGTCTCTTGCCAAAGCTATTGGCTGCAACTTTTGCCCATCTCTGCTCCCACCTCTGTCCAAACCAGATGGTTCTGTTGTCACTTTAGCCAAAGATAAAGCTGACCAGCTAGCATCCCATTTTTCTTCCAGCTCATGTATTAATGATCTTGGTAAAACACCTCCCACCATTCCCTAAACGCTCCATTCAATGCCTCCTGTGGTCTTCCGTCAAAAGGATGTCAGAAGGATTTTGACGAATCTTGATGCTAAGAAAGCTCCAGGTCCTGATGGTACTTCTCCACTTCTTCTCAAAACCTCTGGTCTTGAACTTATTCCTATTCTTTGCCGCCTGTTTTCAGTTTCTTATTCCAAAGGTGTTTTTCCTTCTGCTTGGAAATTTGCTCATATCCAGCCAGTTCCTAAAAAAAGGGTGAAAAATCCTGCCCATTGCAATTACTTCTACTCTTTCTAAAGTAATGGAGAAATCAATTAACCGCCAACTCTTAAACTACCTAGAAACCTTCCTAGATTTCTGGGTAGTATGGATTCTGTCAGTGTCGATCAGTATGGATTCTGTCAGTGTTGATACACTGGTGATATTCTGGCTTATGTTACCCATTTATGGACTAATTCAATGGAAAGGTTCGGTGAAACACAAGTAGTTGCTCTTGACATCTCAAAGGCTTTCGATCGTGTTTGGGATAAATTCTTCTAAACAAGCTTCCATCGTATGGTTTGCCAACTGTTTTTAGTAATTGGTTATCCAGTTTTCTCTCTGATCGGTCACTGAGGATGATGGTAGATGGCTCTCTGTCTTCTAACTTCTCCACTAATGCCGGTGTCCCCCAAAAGGTTCAGTTCTTTCCCCCCACTCTTTTGCTCTTGTATATTAATGACCTTCTTCCATTGACTGGAAATCCTATCCATAGTTTTGCTGATGATAGCACATTGCATTCCACTTTCCATTTTGAGAAACCTTGCCCTGCTCAATCAGCTTCAACTTCTCGAAAATCTGCTACCAATTCCTTAAATGCCGATCTTCAGGTAATTCTCCAGTGGGGCAAAGACAACTTAGTTGATTTCAACCCTTCTAAAACTCAATCTTGTCTTATATCTCGTAAAAAGGATTCTTCTGCTCCTATGCTTATCTTTAGTGACACTCCGATTTCTAGGCAAAATGATATATCTCTTTTGGGGATCACCCTGACTTCTAATCTCTCTTTGCATAAGCACATTACAAAATATTGCTTCCTCTGCATGTAAAAAACTTGGTTTTCTCTTTCGCTCTCGGTGTTACTTTTCTTCCAAACTGTATAAATCGTAAATCCGCCCTACCATGGAATATTGTTCCCACATCTGGGGTGGTGCCCCCAAAACCTCTCTCAGGCTTCTTGATTTCATTCAGAAGAGGGTAGTTAAGTTAATTAATGATTCATCTCTAACAGAGTCTCTCCACTCACTGTGTCTCATAGATGTACTGTTTCTGCTGCATGCCTCTTCTACAGATACTTCCGTGGGCACTGTTCTTCTGAATTGTCTTCTATAATCACTCTCTTTCAAAATAGTCGGAACACGTGCCGCCACTAGCCAACATCCATTTACTGTCCAACTTCAAACTCACAGAACCAACTTTTCATCTTCCTCGTTTATTCATTCAAATGCCATTTTCTGGAACAACCTTCCTTCGTACGTATTTCCCGAAAATTACAGTCTACAGAAGTTCAAGTCCAATGTCAACAAATATCTTCTTTCGTCTTCTCACCCTCGAACCCAAGCACAGTACTAAGTACTATAGGTTTCCATACCTCTCATGTTTGGGGTTTACATAAAAAAAAAAAAAAAAGTGATCAGATTGGATTGGAAAGTTGCTAGATAGGAGTTTGATGTCTTGCAAGTTGTGGAAGATTAGGTCCAGTGCTTGACTCGCTCTAGTTGGTTGTGTCGCTAACTGTGTAAGATTAAAGGCCCGAAGAGTGGCCTCAAGGCCCACAAGAGTATCCCCATGCCTGGGCAGTGGCAAGTTAAAATCACCTGCTACAACAGTTGGAATTTTAGGCACTAAATTGGTTGCTAACCACTTAAGCAGCTCAGCTCTAGAGTCTTCATTGTGGTCTGGGGGAATGTAAACCAGGCAGCATTGGATTTGGTGAAGGGGACTCCTCAGTGCCGTGCAGACTGCCTTAGATGTGTTCGACTGGTTCACTCGTGTCCTTATTGGCTGGAATTGATCGCTAAATAGGATTTCAATACCTGCTTCCCGCCCGCTAATCCTATGATTTCCTATGTGTTTGTAAGGGATGTTAAAAGGGGTAAAATCAAGCTGTCTATATGCCATTAGCCATGTTTCTGTAAGGCAGATGACATCAAACTCGTTAAGAAATAGGCGAGTCTGGAGACAATGAAGCTTGTTTTTTAGGCTTCGTACATTCTGCATAAACCAAAGAATCTCTCCTTCATGTGAACCTGGTAGCATATCCTTTTGTAGTTATGGCTGTTTATCTTGACTGGGTCCGTTTTAGGCAATTGATCTGCTCCTCTCTTGGAGCAGCTTTATTAGGGTGCCTATGGGCCAACAGCTAGAATCCAAGACAATATGCTTTGTATTTGCAGGGTAGGAGATGATAAAGGAAGAATAGGTCAGATGTCTAGTTTTGATAGCCTGCCCATCTAAGTTGATCCCATGCTCTTGGGCAAAGAGTGTACTGATACTCTCCACTTTTTCTGCTGGTCCCAGTCTGGAAACAAAAATTCTCTCTTGTGTCTGGACAGCTGAAATATTATATATCTCCTCAAGGCTCTTCGACAGAGGGACTGAGGTGGTTCGGTTGGAACCGACCTATTAGGCTCCTGGGATATAATTCTGTTCCCCTGTGTTTTCACAATCAATAAGCTTTGGGCGCAAGCCATTTATGGGCTATGCCTGGGAAATTGTGCATGAGGAGTTAAATTGATCAGAGAGACAAAAGGCATCCACTTGAACGTAGATCCATTCCTCCCTGTTTTGATCAAAGCAAAGTGTGATAAAAACTGAGCTTGGAACCGCTTTCGTAAATTCCCAACGCCATCCTAATTGTTTACAAAAAACGCAGAGCTAAAGCAAGACAAATTAGAAAAAAAGCAAAACATGAATCCTGGATTAACTTTGCCTCATTCATTGGCAAAAAATACTAACACTTGAATTATCTGAAAAAAAAAATACAAGCACTCAATGGGAAATTTCTACCACTGCAATCACCAATAATACAATGGAATGGGCAGGAATTATCTTCCCCTATTGATATTGCAAATGCGTTATCAGAGTCTTTTTATAACATTTCCATCTCATCCTCTTATGTAACCTCCTTTCAACACATTAAAATAATGAAGAACGTCAAAAATTGAGTCTTCAAACTAGATTCTCTCTTCCTTATAACCAGCTTTTTACTATAGTTGAGCTCAAGGAATGCTTAAGCAAATCGTCAAATAGTGCAGCACTACCAGATGGCATTCACTACAGTATGCTGAAGCATTATGTGAAGCCGACCTTGGCATATTATTACTATTCTATAACCAAATCTTTTCAGAAAATCCTGTGTCTTGGTGGCATTCCTATATCCGTGCTATTCCAAAACCAGGCAAAGATCCCACTCTGGTCCAGAACTACAGACTAATATCATTAACAAGCTGTTTGGGCAAAATATTTGAACGGATGGTGCATAAGAGGCTCACCTGGTTTCTAGATTCCCAGAATCTTCTTTCTGATGACCAATATGGCTTCCGTAAAAACAGATCTAGCCTCTATTTACTTGTGAAACTTGAATGCAACATACAAAATGCCTTCATCATGGGCGCCTCCGTAGCCAGGAGCAGCATTATATTATAGCACACACTTCTTGATTAGACCGGGGTTTGAACCCGTGACCACCAAATACGGAGGATGCGGATGGGTCAGGAAATGACCACTGCATATCCCCGGAGCAATATGGCCTTAGTTGCTAATGCTCCAAATAACAACAACAACCCAACAACCCTTCATCATGAAACAGCATCTAGTGATGCTGTTTCATGTATGTCTCATCAACCTAGATATTCACAAAGCATTCGATACCACTTGGCGTCATGGCATTATTAAAGATATGCATCAGTTGGGGCTGGGAAGGCTATCTTCCTCAAATAATTCAGAACTTTTTAAAATTACCACCTTTCAAGTCCAATATCGACACGTGCTGTCGCATCTCACATTCAGGAGGAGGGTGTCCCGCAGGGTTCAATACTGAGTGCTGCCCTATTTGCGATTCGGGTCAAAAACATATTGGAAGATCTTCCAAAAACCATTCAAATATATATGTATGCAGAGTGCTGCCCTATTTGCGATTCGGGTCAAAAACATATTGGAAGAACTTCCAAAAACCATTCAAATATATATGTATGCAGATGACCTCACCATATCCTGCCAATCACAAAGTATGAATACTATCGAAAGACAGTTGCAAATTGCCCTATTCAAAATAGAAGCCTGGACCTTACGCAATGGATATCGTCTTGCTCAGCAGAAATCCAACACTACTCACTTCTGCAGACTGCTGTCACTTCATCCTGATTCTGAGCTCAAGATCAATAACATGTCAATACCCCTTGTTCACACTGTCCATTTTCTTGGCCTGGTGCTAGATAGGAAACTAAACTTTCAAGCACACCTTCGGACCATCTGCTTGAAGAAATTGAATATCCTCTGGTGTGTGTCATCTATGTCATGGGACGCTGATCGACATACCTGGATCCATCTTTATCAAGCTCTCATCAGGTCCCGCTTAGACTATGGCTCTCCAGTGTATGACTCTGCTAGAAAAACTACCTTAGAGTGATTGAACAAGATCCAGCACAGTGCTCTGAGAGTTTCTCTAGGGCAGTGGTTTTCAATCTTTTTTTAATAACCGCACCCCTAAGTAATTTTTTTTTATTTTGCGGCACTGCTACTCAGTTTTCTCAGTGTGTGTGTGTGTGTGTGTGTGTGTTCGCGCGCATATACAGGGTGATTTACTATCAGCATGACAAACTTGCAGGAGGTGTAGGGGGCACAAAGACGAATCGGAATCACATAGCATTGCACGGTCCGAAATGCCTTTGTCATGTGGTAGAGGACGTTGAACGGGAGGTCACGTGAAGAGCGATCCCGCTGGAATTCAGCATTTGCGAACCGGTTCCCGAGGCAGTAGGATGGACGAGTATTCAAACGTTGAACTGGCCGACATGCACCTCGTGTATGGAGCTGCGGACTGTAACGGGCGCGCTGCTCTGCGCTTGTACCAGGAACATTTCCCGCACAGGTGCACTCCTCATCATACAACTTTCGCACGTGTGCACAGAAGGTTACATGAGACTGGTTGTTTCACGAGGGGTACCATGAATCGAGAGCGAACGACGAGGGCGCCAGACAATGAGGGGAATGTCCTACGTCTTGCAGAAGGCAATCAGAGTACAAGTACTCGAGCGATAGGCCAACGATTGGGTATTTCCCAATCCATTGTATGGAGGATACTGTCAACAAACCAAATGACTTCATACCATCTGCAATGTGTCCAATCATTGGAGCCTGCGGATTATCCACTCCAGAGAACTTTTGCTACTTGGTTTCTTCAACAGAAATGGTTCACAAATGCTGACTTCCAGCGGGATCGCTGTTCACGTAACCTCCCGTTCAACGTCCTCTACCGCATGACGAAGGCATTTCGGACCCTGCAATGCTATGTGATTCCGACTCGTCTTTGTGCCCCCTACATCTCTTGCAAGTTTGTCGCACTGGTAGGGAATCACCCTGTATATATAATATTAATAAATATATATGATATTTATTACAATAATATAAGGCGCCTCCGTAGCCAGGTGGGAAGGAGCCGCAGTGCGTAGCACATGCTTCTTGATTAGACCATGGTTCGAGCCTGTCACCACCAAATAGGGAGCATGCTGATAGGTCAGGGAATGACTACCGCATATCCCCGGAGCAATATGGCCTTAGTTGCTAATGCTCCTAAAAACAAAGCAACAACAATAATATAATTACAAAAATTACATTTAATAATACAAATTATATATATATATACAGTACATAATTTTAGTATATAATTTTATTCTTTATATAGGTACTAAGTAATCAATTATAGATCACCATTTCGGACCCTGCAATGCTATGTAATTCCGACTCGTCTTTGTGCCCCCTACATCTCTTGCAAGTTTGTCGCACTGGTAGGGCATCACCCTGTATATATAATATTAATAAATATATATGATATTTATTACAATAATATAAGGCGCCTCCGTAGCCAGGTGGGAAGGAGCCGCAGTGCGTAGCACATGCTTCTTGATTAGACCGGGGTTCGAGCCCGTCACCACCAAATAGGGAGCATGCTGATAGGTCAGGGAATGACTACCGCATATCCCCGGAGCAATATGGCCTTAGTTGCTAATGCTCCTAAAAACAAAGCAACAACAATAATATAATTACAAAAATTACATTTAATAATACAAATTATATGTATATACAGTACATAATTTTAGTATATAATTTTATTCTTTATAGAGGTACTAAGTAATCAATTATAGATCACCACAAAATTAAAAAGATACTTTACATCTTTTTATAGTGAAATAAACATAGAAATTAAAAAATAATAATGTTTAAGTAACTTAAACCCAAATTACGTGGCACCCCGGTTGAAAACCACTGCTGTAGGGGCTTTCAGAACCTCCCCAGTTCAGAGCCTTTTCAATTTGAAGCCCACGAACCTCCCTTACATCTTCAGAGGAAAACATTGCTTTTGATGCAAAAATCCGCAGTGTTCCCTCTCACCTGAATTGGAGATATCTGTACAATACTGAATGGGAATCATTTTACAACAGTAAACCACATGAAAACAGACCTGCTGCATTTAGACTTAAAGAACTAACTCAAACGAGGAATATAGAAATCGGCAATATATATCAGAACATGACACCTTCTGATCCACCTTGGACAAATATCCCTGCAATTTACAATGACTATTTCCAACAGTGGGGAAAGAACACCTTGTCTCCCTTCAATATCGCACAGTTACATGAAACTCACTCTTCTTCTAATTCACAGGCCTGTAAGATCTATATAGATGGATCAAAAACTGAGACCCAAGTAGGAACTGTGGCAATCTTCTGTCATTCACCACTTCTGTCTCATTACTTGTAGAATGCAATATCTTCACTACTGAGCTTTATGCTATTAACTTGGCTCTAGATCACATTACTCAACTTCTAATTTTGTCTGCCTTAATATACACTGACTCGATCAGTGCTGTCTCTGCCATAAACAGTAATACCAACTCTTCTCACCCTGTAATAAAACAAATACATTCTAAGTTACTTGCCTGTAAGGAATCGAACCAAACTGTGACATTCTGCTGAATTCCAGGACATTGTGGAATATCAGGAAATGAAAGAGCAGATCTTGCAGCCAAACAACCAGATACTACTCTTTTGCAGACTTTTCAAACTCCATATACTGATTATAAAAATATTATCCATAAAGCATGTTACAATAGCTGTTCACTAATCTGGAGAGGTTATCCAGGAAACAAACTATACCGAATAAAACCAGAACCAAAGCTGTGGCTCTCCAGCTTCCAGAAAAGCAGACGAGAAGAAACAATTTTAGGAAGGCTTAGGATTGGGCATTCTCATTTCACTCACCTGTATCTATTAACTAATGACAGCACTCCCCAATGTACATCATGTCAAGTACAACTGAGCATTCGCCATTTGCTAGTGGACTGTCCCCACTTTCAAAACATCTGCTTAGACACCTTTAAATCAATTGCTGATACACAGTCATCAATAAATTTATTGCAGATCCTGGGAGATGATCCTAATAAAAAAGAACTATTTACTTTCCTAAACTGGATAGGAATATATCATAAAATATAGTTATTTCATATTCACCATTAGAAAGACACAATATGGCCCTAGCAGCCTATGTGTCGTTAAACTCAACAACAACAACCCTGTTTTGACATGGGATTTCTTTCATCTCCATCATGTTGTAACAGTGATGAGTCTGGCTCAGAACCTGACCAGGCTTCTGCTGATGTCTTCTGCAAGGTTGGTACAGATTAGATTCACCAGGAATTATGCACTTATTCTGGGTAAAAGGACTGTCAGCCTTGAAGGTCGGACCACGCTCATGAGAGCCAGTGTGCAGGGCATGAGTAACCAAAGGGTTCAACATCATGGCTGGGGCTACGATCTGTTGAGTTGTTCTGTCTGCAAATAGAGGTGAACTGTGCAAATTTTTGAGATCTGTTGTTCCTTGCTGGACACACCCAATTCGTGTTGGGGGGGGGGTTGGAAGTGCATCATCTGCTTCCTGTAAGTGCTCCTGAGGTTCCAGATGGTCCATTACTGACATCTGACTAGAGGGACAACAGCATTCACTAATAAAGGTTTTGAGATCTCTGAGTTGTCCATTCAGTACGAGCACTTGGTCGAGAATTTCTGTATTTTGGGCTCTGAGTTTTCTGTTTTCATCATTGAGGCAGGCAAGACAGTCGATTATTGGGGACAGAACCTCCCCGAAAATGATCTTGAATCGTTCAGGGAGGGCGTTGAATATAGATGTGTTGTCACCTAAAGTGCTTTTAATTGACAAACTGTCAAAGGGGCTATTAACCTGCAAGCCCTTCGTGGAGGTGGCAGGAGCGGCATCAAACTCTCCATCTGAAAAAGCAAGGTCTTTCCCAAAGCATAAGCTTGAATCTCCAGGTGTTCTTGATGCAGACGAAGCAATACTACCTTCAATTGGGCTGCACACCTCAAGAAAGTCGGAGGGGTTGGATGGGGTTTCATCTGCAAGAGTAATAATGGATATCTCTTCCTTCGAGATGTCTGCACTTTTTGTGTTACTTGTGCAAAGGTGGCAGGTCCATTTTCTTCTCCGTTGTTTGTTCAACCTTTTAACTTCAGGTGGCTGGCAATCACGACAGAAGGTTCTATGACACGTAACACAAAGTAATGCTGGGGCCTCTGGTTTGCACCCACATTTGGCACAGGACTTTTGCTGAATGCCCGTTCTATCTTTCATTGTATACAGCTGAATTGGAAGCAAAGGATCTGAGCTGAAAGATGGGGCGAATGGCATGTCGAGAGAGGCAGTAATCAGGTAGGTGAAAAGGCAGGGAGTAACAAAGTCTTGCTGCAATTGGGCAGTGTAGCATCTTGAAGTGTAGGCTAAATTCCGGAGATGCACAAATTAAGTAAGTCGTGAAAGAGCAGCTCGGCTATCTGAGACCTGTTGAGTGTGCCCAGCAAAAGCGGTCATCTTATCAAATACTTGATTGCCAGGCAGTAGTAGACAAAGATAGTCAAAGTTAGGTTGCTAAATTGCCTTCATTCTTGTTTGTGTATATCTCACACCAAATCATTCATGCACAGTATGCACCTCCTTGAAGAAGACCTTGTTACACAGTACCTATCCCTTTCCTCTCGTTGAGGGGCTTCGGTTGGTTGGTTGGTAGCATTCATTATGGGGATCCCTCATTGATAGGTGGAACCTTTCATTACTAAACACTGGCTCTCACACTTACATAAATTTCTCCACAAGATCAGCCTTAGAAATTGACTTTTCTCTCTGCTCTTATTCACTTTTTACAATTGTTGAGTGGTTGGTATTAGATAAACCCCTAAATAGTGATCACCTCCCAGTATTTTGTAAATTCCAAACAACAAATACATTGCAGACAAAAATTGAAAATTTCAAGGCAAACTGGGTAAAATATTCTTCCAGCATATCACATGACCAAATTATCCAACGCCAATCCATTGAGGGTGTCACCAAATACGTCGCAGATCAATTATCAGCAGCAGCAATTATTGCTGTACCTCAGTCTAATTCCAGAAATCACAGGCATTCCAATTGCAGATGGATTGATGCTTGCAATGATGTAAAAGAAGAAAAGAATAAAGCATGTAATTTATTCTGCAAGTATCCAACCAACCTTAACCTTGTTAACTACAAGAAACTTAAATCAAAAACCTCGATGGCAAATCCGTTTTGACGCCCTCTCCAGTATTAAGGTGGAAAGCACAAGGTATATTCTGCAGAGGTAGCAAATGTCCTTGTTGAATCCTTCTGAAAACTGTCTGCTAAAACTGCATACGAGCAAACGTTTTAGAAGGATAAAATGAGAACTGAAAAGGTGAGAATTTATTTCAGTACAAGCACATCATTTCGGTATAACCAGCCAGCCTTTCACAATATATGAACTAGAGGAATCCCTAAATAAATCAAGAAATAGTGCCACTGGCCCTGACAGTATTCTGTATCATTAGGCAATATATCCCTGATGGGATATATTACCTAATGATACAGAAATTTAATAACAGTGCTTTACTCTCTCTACTCACTCTTTTCATTCAAATACTCTCGGAGGGTTTTTCCTAATTTCTCTTGGTGTTATTATGTTAGCTTTTCCAAGCTGACCGGGCTAGCTGGGTGGGTAAAGTGCCTGCCTGGCAACCCAAAGGTCGTGGGTTCAAATCCCGCTTCAGACTTGGATCAAAGTACTGCAAAAAAACCTTGGGAGGTGCATTATGGCCACAGAAGCCAATGTGCCAACTACCAGAAAAAAAAAAAAAAAAGCTTTTCCGAAACCAGATAAGGTCAGTCTGACCTGCAAAACTACTGACCAATCTCTCTTACTAGCCACTCAGTAAAAATTTTAGAAAAACTGATACATAATAAAAGACTTGCATGGTATTTAGAATTCCACTCACTCATGAATAAAATTTAGTTTCCAGAAAAGCAGGTCCATGTTAGATCTTATGATCAAAGTTGAAATAAACATATGGAATGCTTTCATAAGAAATAGCATTTAATTAGTCATAGTATGCTTAGATATAGAGAAAGCCTTTGACACCACTTGGTGACTTCAAGACTTACATTCATTGGGACTCTGATGTCAGTTGCCACGTCTAATTCAAAGTTTTCTCTAAAACAGAACGTTCCAAGTTCATTATTGAAATATACTCTCATTTGCCTGCTTCGTTGAAATATACTTTCATTTGGCTGCTCAGTCAAAATGAGACATCCAACACTTGTCAGGCCAGCTAAAACCAGTGTCAGTATCCCACACCACACTGCCAAAGAGAAGGAAGCAGCATGGTGGCAATGGGCAACTTCCAAGATGGGTTGCCTTCCAACTGTAGTCATAATTGGAGGGAGCACCTCTCTACCATGAGCACGTCGTATCATTCCTACATATTCGAAAGGCACATTTTTTTTTTTATTTATTTAAACATATATTCAGGTGCACAAGTAGCCATAATACTAACACAGTTGCACTCTCATCATTTGCCTGTTACACCCTCTTTGCACTCAGGAAAAACAGCACTGGAATAAAAACATATAACAGATTACATACATTTTTATTATTATTATTTTTAATAGACAGGACACATCATTTATTTGGTCATTGCTAAGTTTACACAAACAGCCAATTCATGCTATATTTACATATTTTAGCCTGCAAGGAAAAGATTTTTTATTTTAATTTTTTTACTTATTTATTTTTTTAATGTACATAAACTTGGGATGCACAATTAATTAAAACATTAAACAGTCATTTGGAAATTCTCACAGTCAACATTTATCTCCATTTGTTGTCACATCAGTCTGAATATAGATGGCACAAACTTTTTTTTTTTTTTTTTTGCAGGCTAAGGTTTGACTAGCAGCATTTATGCAGACAGGGCTCTAAGAGTCAAGCATGGTTTACTATCTTGATAGGGTTAAGTCTGGGTACAGATCAGACTGAAGGTTTTGGGTCTGAATTATAGTGCCATATACAGTTTAGTTGTTCAAGGTGCCAGGTGGGTAGTGTATGTATTTTGTCTAAGGTTCTGCCTTCTTGTTTCAAATATAGTTTGGGTATAATGTGTGAGAGCTTTGTAGTATTCCTCTTCGGTGATAAAGAGGTGTTATTGATTTGCAGGGAGTGGGCCAGTCAGGTCTTTGAGAAGTGGTTTTTGAGGTCGGCATAGATTGGACATTCGTATGGCAAGTGTTTCCAATCTTCTGGTACACTACATGCAGTGTGAGCATCAGATAAACCAAGGCTAGTAAACTTTGCCTCGAAGGACCCATGTCCTGTAGAGCAAAGTTTCCGGCATCCCCCTCCCCCCATACTTCTCCTTCAACCCATGCACGGTACTAAGTACTATAGGTTTTGATACCTTTCGTGTTTGGGGTTTTCATAAAAAAAAAAAAAAAAAAAAAAAAATAGGAATATCATATACAGTAAAGGGGCAAACCAGGGAGGACATGAGAGAGGGTGGGGTTGAGTTATTCTCTTAGTTAAGCATATAAAATCTATGGCAGTGCATCCAGTTGACATGGATGACCAGTGCAATGCCGAGTCAGTTTGGTGTTGCATAAGCACTGGGAAAAGAGAAATGAGAGGAGGAGTGTGTTATAGGCATAATGACTGTGACGAGTGTAACAAACAACTATATAGAGAAATAGAGTGGGCCATTAAATCAGAATGTTTTGTAATGGGTGATTTTAACTTTGCAGTTATTGACTGGAACTTGTGGATTGGTCACTAACACACTAGCAAGACTTTTGTGGATTTATTGGATGACTGTATCCTAGAACAGCATGTTAGAGAAACTTCAAGAGGAAGCAATACTCTTGATCTGATTATCAGCAGCAATTCTTCACACATTAAAAATCTGCAGGTAAAAGACTCTGGGTAGCAGTGATCACAGAGTGTTGATGTGGGATTTACTTAAAGAAAACTACTGCCAAGGGTAAAGGGAAGGGCTTTTGCTTTTGTAATGGTGACTAAAATAGTCTCAGATAGTTTTTAAATTTTATAGAGTGGGACAATCTGATGCTGTTACCAACAATAAATTCTAAATAGGAAGCATTTAGGGAAGTAATTGTAGAAGCTACAAGGCTTTTAATACCAGCTAAGAAATACCATTCCAGTCTTAGACCTAAATTGAAATCAGATGAACTAATGAAACATGGCAGAGAAGAAAGATGCATATAAATTATCAGGTGATACAGTAGCTAGTAAGAGATATAGACTAGTGTGAACCCAGTCCCAAAGGAGGGTTAGGCAAGCTATCGCAGATTATGGGAAGTCTCTGGCAAAGATTAAAAAGAAATGCAGAAAAGATTTCTTTACTTATTAACAGTGGAAAACAAGGTGCAAGATGCAGGGAGGAAGGGATTGAATCACATTTATCCACTTGATGCTAATGGTTTAATTGTTCATGATTCTGCTCAGATTGCTGACAAACCAAATAGGTATTTTGCTTCTGCATTTATGCATGAGGAGCTCTTTGGGGAGGAGAATGCCAGAAGTTCATCAAAATCTAACAGGAAGCTAAATGATTTTTTATAACTGAGAAGATAGTGGATGAGAAATAGTTAAAGCTTAACATAAAAAAGGCATCTAATGTGAATGGGAATTATCCAATTATATAAAGGAAGTAGCATAACAGGTAAGCAAATCCTTATTCATAATTATGAGAATATCTTTGGATTCAGGGGAGGTTCCTATGGACTGTAGATTTCCAAATGTATTCGAATTCACAATGTGGCATCATCTTCTGTTCCAGAAAAATAATGGAGTCTTTGATTAAAGAAGTAATGTCAAACCATCTACACTGGAATGCAAATATACTGCAGTCACAGCACGGATTTGTTAAGGGGCAATATTGTCTGACCAATCTGATTGGATACTGTAATGCTTATTACAGTATCCAATCTGTAATTGGATACTGTAATAAGAATTTTGGTATCATATACTTGGATTTCAGGAAATCTTTTGATACCATTGCATTTAAAAAGGCTGCTGTACAAATTGGAGTAGTGCTGCTGTACAAAAAGGCTGCTGTACAAATTAAGGGCAAGTTACTGCTCTGGATAAAAGGATATTTGAGTGGAAGAAGACAGACAGTGGTTATTAATGGATGCTTCTCTTCATGGATTGATGTTATTAGTGGAGGCCCCTGGGGTTTAGGGCCCATTATTGTTTTCTATATATATTAATGATATTGATGAAGGTATATCAGGCTTAATGTCTACGTTTGCAGATGATACAAAGTTTGGCAGCATAGTTAATTACAGGAGTCAGGGAATGCTATTGCAACAAGATCTTGGCAAAATTAAACAGATGGACTGAAAAATATCAGTTGAAGTTTAACATTGACAAGTGCAAGGTGCTCTATATAAGTAACAGTAATCCCAGACACAATGTATTCATTATGTGGTATTACACTCAGGGCAGTGGAAAATTAAAAAATGCTTGCGGGTAATTGTGCAGTCAGATATGAGGTTCTCTGAGCAGTGCAGATGGGCTGCAGGACAGTTCATGGGGTTTTATCAATGATTATACAGCAGGGATGGGGAACCATTTTAGTACCAGGGGCAAATTGCAAGTGCATAAGAACTGTGGGGTGCATTTTTGCTGAGAAAAATAATGGTACTTAAATTTTACAAATTCATAAGTATGCATGTGATTACACTAAGCAATATTAATTAAAATGTTATGTATTAATTCACCACACAGTTATAATGCTTTAATTACCAGAACACCAAAGATGCTACAGTAATAATATTTTAATGAGAAGGTTGGCCCTGCTTTACTTTGGAAAGCTCAGAGATGTTAGATGGCACTGATGATGTAGCAATTCTTAGTTGGTTTGCAAGTTTATCATCTGTATGTCTAGCACACAAGTGGTTCTTGGCTAAATTTAATGTTGAGAGAAACAGTTCACGTCGGTATGTGGTAGAAAACAGTGATGCAATTTTCAATGCACGATTCCTCAAAAGAGGATATTTTTCAGTATCTACATAGGATTTATAAAATTCAAAATATATACTATTAAATTTGAATTTCAAAGTATTATCCGATTGTAAATGAATTAATTCTAGTTGCAAGGAATCAGGAGCTTCATCTGGCATCACATCAAAAGCTTTGCATATTCTTAGTTTGAGTTCATGATTTCATAAATTTTGAAACCTCTTTTGAAATTGATTCAAATTCATTCAATTGATTCATTAGTCATGAACACTGCAGTGTTCATGACTAATGAACACTGCAGTGTACTCCACCATCTATTCTTGTTTCATTTCTTTCAGTGTTGTAAATTGTACCATGCAGTGTTTTCAGTTGAGTTAATAAACTGATTTGGCCCTTGTAATTTCAAATTTAGATCATTTAAGTGGCTAGTGATATCGACCAAAAACGCCAAATCACATAGCCACTTTTGGTCCTCTAATTCGGGAGCCTTTAATATCCATGAAGAGTTTCACTTCATCTTTCAGCTCATAGAAGCACTTGAGCATGTGCCCATGCTTAGCCAGCAAACCTCACAATGGTATAATAAATCACCATATTCTGCTTCAAGGTCCTTTAACATTTCTTTAAATTCTCTGTTCTTCAATCCCTTATTTTTTAGGAAGTTAATACATTTTGTTACCACTTTCATCACATTGCTTATTCTTAGAGAATGTGCACATAAATTATGTTGGTGAATAAGGGGCTCACACTGATGAGTATGGGCTTGGCAAACCCAGGGTCCTGAGCTGAATATCATCATTCTTCTCTTTCTTGGTGATTCCTCTCTCTCTCTCTCTCTCTCTCTCTCTCTCTCTCTCTCTCTCTCTCTCTCTCTCTCTCTCTCTCTCTCTCTCTCTCGTAACTCAGAAATTTTTTTTTTTTGGATGGTGCAGCATAAGCCACAGGCTTCCTTGCACCATATGGCTAATCATAATAATAATAAGACAGTGACACACTGTTAACACGTTAGATTCCAGTTGATGGCTTTCCCATTCTTTCTTAATTAAAGCAACCAGTCCTTTTTTGAGATCTTCCATAGATGGTGCACTGTCCATAACTACTCCTCTCACCTTTTCTTAGATTTGACTTCAGAAAAGAGCTCTTCACCTGTAGTAATCCTATGCATCGATTTTAAAGCAAGTAAATCTTCTTGTATCGTAAAGTTTGCCATTATCCCACTTACAAATATAGCCAATGTGCCGTATTTGCTACATCTCTTGTCTCATCTACAGCTATGGAATAAAACACAAATTCTGATGCTGCACTGATTCAACACTGAAAGAATAGCTTGTTTCAAGAATACTTGGATATCATTAGCCATGTCTTTTATATGGTCAGAAACTGTCCTGTGTGATAAACAAATATTCTCAAACAATCTGACTTTTTGTGGAGTTAAAATTTGTGCAACAGCAACCATACACTCTTTAACAAACTCTCCTTCGATGTGTGGTTTCAGTTTCCCTGAAATTATCTCGCACGCTTCATAACTTGCTTGTGTTATGGATGTATTTTCATGAATATGTCTTTTGAAAATAGACGGCTGTTTGCATAAAGATTCTTTTAAAAATGTTAAGCTTGTCTAAATGCTGAGTCGCTTTCAGTTTTTTTACAAATGAGATACACACACTTTCCATTTACTTCCATGAAAAAATAATTATTCGTCCATTTTTCGTCAAACAAAGAACTTTCGCCTGCAGCTCTTCTTTTATTATTGCTATTTATTGTAGAAAGGGGTTACTTTTGTGCACTTTACAATATTGACTTAAATAGAACTAAGCAAAAGAACCAAATGTTGCCAGCATTCAAAATCATGCCACTCAATTTGCAATTATGCAGCCAACAACCAACCAAGATAAAACACTTAAATCAACACTGACTAACCATCACTAATAACCAGACCTAATAATACAGAACCGATGCATGCAAGCATGATTTTGAGGGAGAAACAAATCCTAAATGCTAATTGGCTGTAATAATGATGTGACATCAATTCATACATATTCCAGCTCATGACTAATGTTACGTATACCAGCTCATGATTAATGACAAGCACTACGGCCAGAGACAGACTGGCCATAAGACTTACTGGGTAAACCTTTGTGGGCCAGAGCCCGATGTAGGCCAGTGTTATTTTCAATATTGCACTCTCTGATCTTCGATACATTCTGTTTGTTGATTAATATATGAAAACTAAATGCACAAAAATCATAACAAAAATATGGATCTTTCTTATCCACAGTAATGTTACATTGTTATGAGTTGTGTGCATGTCCGGGGATGAGAACATCCCGTGTTGCAATGGCTTATGAGTGGAGGGAGCTTAGGTGTTCCTAATATTTTTCACCATAAGCATAGTTGTGGCATTCTGGGCACTATTGCCTCTGACTTCCCTTAATATGTTCGTCTAGTGCAGGCTTGGACACATGTGGCCCGACGGATGATTTTTATACTACTGACTACATCAGTGGGAAATCATTCACTAGCTGCACTAGGCATGATAAATAATGAGAAATATAATACTGGACCAACTGTACTTTTCGATTCCCCACCACTTTTTCCCTTCTTTGAACTGGAAACTCTGCAGGCGGAAGTAACTGATTTAGAGTGCAACAATTAAATAAAACACATTCATGCCACAACATCAAAAATCAACTTTTACAACGTGTATATGACATCAGAAAAGTATCCCAAATTAAGATTTTTTGCACAAAACATTGTGAGCACCTTCGGATCCACATAAGTTTGTGAAAGTTTCCTTTTCAAAAATGAAATTTATTAAAAGTAAATCTTCAACTTCAATAACAATTAATTAAGAAGTGCAACCACCAATATTGATATTGAAATAGATTTTAAAAAAAAATCTGAGTGAGTGCAAAGAAAAGCAAATATCTCATTGATGTAGATATATAATAAAATTGAATGAATAAAATAAATTTTTTATGGCATTTGATTTTTTATTTTTAGCATTAGCAAAGGCACATGATGCAGGAAAGCAAGCTTATAGCATCAGCCAAAAAAAAAAAAAAAAAAAAAAAACCCCTTATTTCACCCATTGACTCGTTCCAAATGTTTGTCAAGTTCTGCCTTGAATCTATTTAAGCTATCAACTTCTACAACGACAGATGGAAGTTTGTTCCAGCAATCAACCACCCGTGGCTAAAGGCAAACTTCTGCACATCTATCCTACAACCGCTTTTCCTCAATTTGAATTTGCGCCCTCTCAGGCGATTGTTCTGAGCAAGAGGAAGAATTCCATCTGAATTGAGCATGCTCAAACCATTCAAGGCTTTATACACCTCAATCAGATCACCTCGCAGGTGCCTAGTCTCCAGACACTGTAATTTGCAAAACTTAAGCCTTTCACTAACTTTATTCCATTCACTAATCTTGTTGCCCTTCTCTGTACTTGTTCCAATAGCTCTTAAAATGAGGCCTCCAGACCTGTATACAGTACTCAAGGTTCTTTTTAAAGGTTCTCTTATTTTGTGTGTGGCCTGCAGAAAATTTGTAGTTTGTCAAGGTGGCCTGCAGAATGATATTTGGGTGTGCCAGGCCTGGTCTGATGGTGAAATAGGACACATCCTCATATATCCTCGACCCTCAAAGATTTCTTATCGTGAGGAGCGATTTGGGCCGGGTGTTGTGATGTTCATCGAGAAATTATTTAATTAACTTCTCGATGCCGCAATTAACATATATCATATTAAAGGGGTTCAGGCCACGAGTACTGTGTACAGGTCTGGAGGCCTCATTGTAGGAAGGCTGTCGAGTTGCTTGAGCATGTACAGAGAAGGGCAACAAGATTGGTGAGGGGAACGAAGGGGGGTCCTCTTACCAAGAAAGGCTTAAGTTCTGCAAATTGCAGTGGGTGGAGACTAGGGACCTGCGAAATGATCTGATTGAGGTGTATAAGGCCTTGAATGGGTTGAGCATGCTGAATTTTGATTGGGATTCTTTTGTTTGCTCAGATTACGAATCTGAGGGGGCAAAAATTCAAATTAAGGAAAGATAGTTGTAGAATAGATATACAGAAATTTGCCTTTAGCCAGTGGGTGGTTAATTGCTGGAACAAACTTTCATCTGTTGTTGTGGAAGTTGATAGCTTAAATAAATTCAAGGAGGAACTGGACATACTTTTAGAGGGAATGTATGTGCAAAATTGTTTTTTTTTGTCTGATGCTACATAAGTTCATACACTTTCTTTCTTGGATCACATACCTCCATTACTGCTACTACTACTTATACTATTTAGAAAAACAAAACATTTATCAAAGAGCTATCATACACAACACATTCACAATTTAACACGAATAACATTACATAAGTTTGAACGGTATTGTAGTTATACGTTCGTGAACTTATTTCCCACCTTCCTCCACTTTAACTCCTCGCGCAAACTTATATAGAAATATTCCATTTGAATACTAAGAGTATTTAAATACTAAGATACATTAAGACACATACTGTACATAAGATACCAGCACAAAATACTAGGAAGAGATCACTTATTTACTCATTATCATTCTTCGTAGGTGGGGATTAATGCAAATAACTTTCTATTCCACTTGTTCTATCAGACATTCTTACAGAATAGGTATACTTTGACTTACCAAGCTAGGTAACTGGGCTTTCAGAAGTTCAGGCAGTAGGACGACAGAAGAACCAGCCTGGCTGTTTGGGCATTAGCTCCCTTTGTCTTAAGGGGAGCCCCATCAATTTAGACGGCTCCTTCTCTGTCGAACTGTTCTCATTTCAGCCTACCCCCCCCCCCCCCCCCCCCCGACTCTCCTCGCTCTCCTAAGGGTCCCTTTTTATGTGCAAGATTCTCTCTAAGTTTAGAGAGATTTATGAGCAGTTGCAAAACGTACCCAGTAAATCATTCATCGCTAGGATAGCTTCCTCTTTCTTGGCCTGCATCAGTATTTTCTTATTTCATCATGAGAACTCTGGCGGCTTCTTTGATCGGGTTAAATTCACTGACCTCTTTTGGCTGTTCAACTGAAGTCGTTATTATTGTAGGTTATTTTAAGAAGCAGTTCAGTAAAACTTCGTGGATTTTGCTACATTACAAATGGAGTTGTTTTTCTCATATGTACTCTCCTCTTTATCAGCATAAATTAACATTTGCTCAAAATACCAGGTTTTCATTAGTATTGGAACAATACAAGTAAATAAGGTTCTGTATAAATCGTTAATAAGTGGGCATTGAAAAAGGGAAATAATTAAATAAGGATTAATTTGTAGTAGGAAAAGTAAAGGGGGTAGGAAAAATTGATTCCATTGTAACGGTAATATACGAGTCAAGTCGTTTGGAAATGTTTTGTTTGCCTGTATGGTAGTTGTATCAACGCTGTTAGAGTTTGTTTGATAAAAGCAGCAGCACCACCGATTTGCCATTGTGGCTAGGTGGCTACCATACTCGTTGATACAAGGCGGTGTGACTGTGGTGTGGTTATGACAAGTGCGGCTTCTCGGTACAGTATGTGGGAGACGTGGTGTATAGTTTTTACGGACACCACTGAATTGTAGACTGTTAATTCCTTTAGCTCTTAATTTGTGTTAATTGGACTACCCATGAATTAAGAATTAAAGGGATTAACATTCCCCAATTCAGTGGAATGTTACTCCCTTTCATTCATTCCTCAATTAACAATAAAGCCTTATCTTTATGATTGCGAAGTTATCACCGACCATGTTAAGTATCATTGAATAAATAAAAAAAAATATTTTTTTTTTTTTTTTTATAAAATAATTAATTGTGTTTAAATATAATTGATTTATATTTAAAATTCTTTAAAAAATTAATGATCGATAATTACTTTAGTTATTTGTAATCACACACACACACACACACACACACACTTCCTCACAATATGGCAATATACACTAGTATGAGGCCTCTACAAGTTTTCCCCTGTAAGAATTTTTGATCCAGTCTACCTCTGATTACAGCTAACAGAAATTTGTTTATGAAATTCTTAAAACAACTTACATTAAATGACCTTAATGCATATGCCATTTTTCATATGGCATTTTAGAGGACTTCATCAGGGGGTGTTTTCAAATTAGACCGAGGGAAAAATTTCACAAGTGAGTGAGAGGTTCCTCACCCCTGATGTACAGGAACTCTGCTTTCAGGGATAATGTGATTATTCATTTTACAAGGCAGTTGTACTCCATGGATGGTCCCAGCCGGGCTTGGGACCGTCCATGGTGGAGAGCCACCTACCATAACTTAGTGAGCGGTCAGAGAGAAAACTGGACAACTAATTACAAAACAGTTGGCAAACCATAAGATGGAAACTTGTTTAGAAGAACTTTATACCAAACACGATCAAAAGCCTTTGAGATATCAAGAGCAACTGCTTGTGTTTCACTGAATTTTCCTAAATGGGTAACATAAGCTAGAATATCACCAGTGGATCAACACTGATGGAATCCATCTGGCAGTCATTAATTACACGGAAGGTTTCTAGATAGTTTAAGAGTTGGCAGTTAATTGATTTCTCCATTATTTTAGAAAGAGTAGAAGTAATTGCGATGGAACAATAATTGGATGGCAGTGATTTGTCACCTTTTTTTAGGAACTGGCTGGATATGAGCAAATTTCCAAGCAGAAGAGAAACACCTTGGGAATAAGAAAGTGAAAAAAAGCAGAAAAAAACAGGAGTAAGTTCAGGAGCACAGGTTTTCAGAACAAGTGGAGAAATACTATCAGGACCTGGAGCTTTTTTTGCATCAAGATTCATCAAAATCCTTCTGACATCCTTTTGATGGAAGACCACAGGAGGCATTGAATGGCGTGTGTTGGGAATGATGGGAGGTGTTTTACAAAGATCAATAATATATGAGTTGGAAGAAAAATGGGATGCTAACAGGTCAGCTTTATTCTTGGTTGAAGTGACAATATAACCATCTGGTTTTGACAGAGATGGGAGCAGAGATAGGCAGAAGTTACAGCTAATAGCTTTGGGAAGAAACCAGAATGTTTGCTACCATTAGGGAAAAAACCAAGTTTTCTACTCTTAGCCTGTTCAAAATCTAGTTTGTACTGATTAATAACTGCTTTCCAATGGCTTGTGAGCTTTGGTGTAGACAGAAAGTGAATTTGAAGAATTGGAAACAAACCAATTACAATGTGCAACATTCTTCTCTTGAATTGCTTTAGCACATTTATTGGAAAACCAAGGTTTAGGTAAAGGACGAGATTTTAAGGTGGAGTGGGGAATAAAGGATTCCATTCCTAAAAGAATAATTTCACTGACACGATCTGAGCTAACATTGACATCAGAAGTTTTGAAACAGTAATCTGACCAAGGAAAGGAAGAAAAGAAATCTTGCAGATCATCCCATCGTGTAATGCCCAAACAACAGAAGATTGGGAATAGCCATGAGATAAAGGCTCCATTGGAGAAAGAGGTAATCACCAAGTTGTGATCTGAAGTGCCTAAAGGACCACTGACTTTAACCTTGTACTTAGAAGGTTATTTGTGAGAGAAAGATCAAGCATGTTGGCTGTATGGTTAGGATTGTTTGGTATTCTGGTAGGTAAATGAACAATCTGTGCGAGGTCATTAGTAATTGTAAAATCCTCAGAATCTCGACCAGCTGGGTCTGTGTGACTAGAAAACAGAAGCCAGCTGGAGTTGTGAACATTAAAATCACCAAGGAAAATTACCTCACTGTTAGGAAAGTTGGACCTGGAGAAAGTCAGGTTGCAAAGAGAGGCAGTCACAGAGTTCGAAGTGATTAGTGGAGTTGGGAGAATGGTAGAGACAACAGATGAATTTGACAGAATGAGGTGGAGAGATTTTAAACCAGAGAAGATTGAAAAGAGGAGATTCCAAATTACTAAGTCCCTAATAGGGAATATCGGAATGGACGTATGCACAAGTACCATCTTTGAGATGAAAGGAATCATACAGCGAATAATTTGGGCAACTGAGATGAGCGGTGGTTGAATCAACCGATAACTGAGACTCTGTCAGAAAAAGTACATGGGATTTGGCAGGCTGTAAGTGGAAATGGACATCATTGAGATTAGAACTGAGCCCATGTATATTCGTGAAATGAACTAGGAAGAGGAGGTTTAGGTCTTTTCGCAGATAAGTTTGCTCTATTAGTTTGTCAATTCCATGGTTTATTCAATAGTAAGAAAAAGTGGGAATTCAAAAGTAAGAAAAGCTTGCTTTTTTGTATCATTTGTTAATAGTAAAAATCATTCTAAAAGAGCCAAATGTAAAATTTATGAAAATCCCTTCGTTGAGAATCAAATTATTAAATATGAATGGATGGACAAAGAAATAGTCTGTTTCTGTTGGTCTGATTTTAATGAAATTTGTGATGGTTTGATAAATCTTTCGAAAGAGAATATAAAACCTTATGTAATAACGTAAAAAAAAAAAAGTAATATTCTTACCAAGAAAGACTGGGGCATAAGGCCCAGATTCTGTGTATGGAAAATTTGCCTTTAGTCAATTTTGAATTCAGACTGTCCAATTTTTAATGTTGTGGAACTGGGTAGGGGTAGCTTGGATAAATTTAAAGGGTTAGTTGGAAGAAATGGGCAAATTAAGTGGGTAATTTTCCTCCCTTTGGCTGCGTCTCCATGATCTTTGCTTTCTTGCATCATTTTGCCAATGCTATAATAATATCAGTATCTTATCTCGAGACTTTTATTTAAACTAATATGACTTAATAAAATTTATTAAGCCATAACTGATATTTAATATCAGTTTAATAGTCTTCAGAAACTAAAGATACAACCTTTGTCTAAATGCATATGAATCATTGTGCTCTCCATTATCTGAACAGCATGCATGCCAGGGAGAATTATAAGTACAAATAAATCATAAATGAATCAGAGAAAAACAAAGTTAATTTGTCATCCTCACTATTAATGTAGTGAATTTGAAAAGCATACACCATTAATGTAGTAAATTCTTCAAAAAACATAAAATAAAACATTGCGGAACCAGAACAGTTTCAGGTTTAGCATTGTGTTGATAGAATAAAGTAAAATATATAAAAAATACTCTAAAGGGCAGAGTAAAAAATTGTTAAAATATTAAAAAATAAATTTTTCTAAAGAGGCACTTTACCAACAACAATAATAAGATAATCATATCTATTGAAAAAACATTGGGAGTCCTGGTGGAATTAATGTTTTATTGCATGTTATTTGCAACAGCTTCAATGTCAGATTTAATGCAGAGCATTTATTTATATCAGGAGTGGCCAACAAGTCGATTGTGGCTTTAATTTCATTTGATCACTAGAAATTTTAAATATATATATAAAATAGATTAGTCAAAATCTAAATGTTATTATGTACCCCATTGCATACGCTTATTACAAATCCGTTGAACCACATGACTACTCTCGTTGCTGTGCAGTCACTAGGCTTGTCTAGTGAAAATTCACAGTTACTTTGTGGAGAGCATGCGTATGTGTCGAATTCTTATTTAGCTTACTTAATATTAATAACTGGACTGTACTTATACATTAATTTAATACCCTTTGATTTAAAATGAATACTATGAAAAAGAGTAAAATGTATCATTTTCATCAAGAGTGGGAACTAGAATACTTTTTTGTAATGATAAAAGAAAAATGTTTGATTTGCAAAGCTTCCGTGGTTTTACCCAAAAAAAAGGAAATTTAGAAAGGCACTTCAGTGCACTCCATGGTAAATACCAATTGGATTTTCCACTTAATAATGACCTTAGAAAAAATAAATTAAAAGAGCTTAAATCCAGATCCAGATTATTTGCACAACAAAATTTCTTCTCGACACCTATTTACAATCTAAAGCAGTAACTGTAGCATCATTTAAAGTGAGTCATCTTGCAAAAAAATGCAAACCATTTTCTGATGGTTAATTCATCAAAGACGCATTTTTAGAAATAACAGATTATTTTTTAAGAACAAAAATGAAATTAAA
This sequence comes from Mastigoproctus giganteus, assembly GCF_048544385.1. Classification (NCBI taxonomy): domain Eukaryota; kingdom Metazoa; phylum Arthropoda; class Arachnida; order Uropygi; family Thelyphonidae; genus Mastigoproctus; species Mastigoproctus giganteus. The sequence continues at coordinate 118,138,356 of NC_143580.1, read as the reverse complement.
AGTGCTCTTCAAGATCTGCAATTATCTCGAAATACTGTGATGCGACGCATCAAAAAAAATAAGTAAAAATATGAACGAACAGTTGTGTGCTCTTATTGCTAATTGTATGTCCTTTTCTTTACAACTGGATGAACCTACAGATGTAAGTGATACAGCTCAATTATTCGTTTTTGTTTGTATGGTTTTTGATGATTCTGCCACTAGAGAAGAACTGCTGGGTATGGTTTTGTTAAAAGAAAGAACTAAAGGTCTTGATATATTTAACGCATTCAAAAATTTTATTGAAAAATTAAATTACCACTATTTAAGCTCATATCAATAACAACAGATGGAGCTGAAGCAGTGATGTGGCATCTTAATGGATTCATCACATTGTGCCAAAAGGATGATGAATTCCCAGATTTTTTGAGTTACCACTGTATCATCCACAAACAAGTGTTAGCCAGCAAAAGATTAAATACTAAAAGTTTTATGGACATAAATTTTGAAATCGTGAATTCCATCAGAGGACAATCAAAGGAGACTTTTAAAAATGCAACTCAATGAAAATGAACCAGATCTGATATTACACATAGTTGTGAGGTGGCTGAGTCGGAGTAAGTCTACAGAAATTTTGAAATTTGCTGAATGAAATTAAAAAATTTTTTCAAAATTTGTTGATCAAACTTTTTTGGAGAGATGATTTTCAGCACCTACAAGATATGGAGTGGTTGTGCGATCTGACTTTTTTGGCAGATTTTACCAGTAAAATCTGAATTTGAAATTACTTGGAAAAAAAGAAAAATGTGGGTGACATGTTTAGTAGTATTTCTGCCTATAAATATCAATTTTTGGCAATGGCTATGGATCTAAAAGAAAAAAAATTATCATTTTGCAAATATGCATGATCATTTGCAAAAATAAAAAAAATCCTATTTTTGAATTTAATAGTGAGAAATGTGTTTCTGAAATTGAGAAAGTTGTGGATGATTTTTAAACCAGATTCGGTGATTTTAAAACAATTGAAAACATTGTTCAGTATATTTCTTATCCATTTAATGTTGACTTAGATACGAAACAAATTTCGGAAAAAATCACTGAGATTTTTTATGTGGAGAAAATATTACTTGAAAATGAAATTATTATATTGTGAAATGATATCTTCCTAAAAGCCAGATCATCAGAAAAAGACTCTTGGAAATATGTTTACCGAGAAAAGTACCCAAATGTGAAAAAATGCAGTGAACTTTTAAATTCTTGTTTTGGTTCCACATATCTATGTGAATCGGCCTTTTCGTATTTTAAACAAACAACGAGGAAGAATCACTCTAATCTTACGGACTTGCATACAGAAGATTCTTTATGGTCGGCCTTATCACAGTATATCTCCAATTTTGAAAGCTTGGCAGATGACATTAACACACAAACTTCACATAAATTAAAAATTTAAATACATATGAATTTAAAATAAGAATTCCGAATTGTATTTTATTTTAAAATTTATAAATAACATTTTTCAGTATGTGTTGATTAACTTTTTTTAACCATGTACAATGAAATTCTTGAGATGGTAGATTGGCACATTTTGAAGAAAAAAAGTAGATCGCATCACAAATTAAGTTGGCCACCCCTGATTTATATCATCACTGGATTTCCAGGTGGAATTGTTATAATTATTGCCACATGTATCTCAGCAACAGGCTGGACTGGCATCTGGACTACAGGCTAGAATGAGCAGGCAACTGAACGTTTGCTCAAGATAGATGATTAATAATAATGAATTATTGCTTTGAGGTAATCATTTTGTAATGTTCATGAAAGTTGGGTTAATAGATATGACTAAAATGTTTTCTTATTATTGTTGTTGTTGGTAAAGCCCCTCTTTGGAAAAATAAATTTTGTAATATTTTAATAATTTTTTACTCTGCCTTTTAGGCATTTTTTAAATATATTTTAGTTTATTTTTTTTATATTCCATTGTTCTACACAAGAAAACTATTATTTATTTATTATGTTAATAATAATAGAACAGACACAGCATTACAAAAAATGTTGCATACGTACATCATATTATACTACTTTTATATCAAGTAGATATAAAAGCAGTATAATAAATCAAGTAATTGTTATCGTTAAACATGAAAACTTAGTCAAGATCAAATATTTTATTAAATTTGAGAGAAAGGTATGGAAAATCCTGTCCAATGAGAAAATCTTATTGCAAAGCAAGCATATTTTTTGGCAGGTTGAAATTTAGTTTTATTGTGGTAGTAATTTAGAGTTGGAAATTTAATTTCTATAGTTTTAATGAGGCTAGTTTATTGAAGGCAATATACATAGTTGATGTGAATGTAGTCAATTTCAGAATTATAGTACTTGCACCTTTCAGAATTATAGTGCTTGCACCTTCACGATGGTGGGACTGTTAGTAATCCTGGGTATAACCTCCATGCACAATTACATGGTGGGTGACCACCCAGGGGTGAACAAACGTAAGCAGGGGTCGAGGTGTGGCACCCACACCACATGGAGGAAGGCTGCCCCTCTATGTTACCAGGCAGTACTAGGTGGTAGATGACTTTCATCAACTGGTGAAATACCACCACTTTTCTTTTTGGAGGCTTGAAGTGGTGGAACCCATGTTTAGTCTCTAGAGCTAAGTTCCGGTCAACCCTTCACTATCTCTTCCATCATGCAGTATGATTGACGACTTTTGAGGTTATGATGAACGTCATGGTGAGATCCAATATTCCTTACATTTTGAGGGTTCAGCTCTAAAACGGTGTTCGCAGGCTGGCCGCTAGTTAGTACACTGGACCGAACCTATTGGTAACTCTCAAGGAGGCTTCCGGATCAGCTAGTGTATAATCTTGCTACCTCTTCTCTGCCAGATAGTGACTGGAGGGAGTCCAAGTAGTGTGTATGAGGGGAGCATTGTCGAGGCCACGTTATGTCAAGGATCTGGGTATATTCTTACCACATGTACGCCATATCCAAAAATTTCATTACTTCATACAGCATGCCCCACTCACTTTTTCTTACTATTGAATACACCATGAATTGCCAAACTAATAGAGCAAGCTTATCTGCGAAAAGATCTAAACCTCCCAAGCACTTCCTAATTCATTTCACAAATATACGTGATCTCAATTCTAATCTCAACGATGTCCATTTCCACTTGCAGTCTGCCAAACCCCATGTACTTTTTCTGACAGAATCTCAGTTATTGGTTGATTCAACTACTGCTCATCTCAGATGCCCAAATTATTCGTTGTATGATTCCTTTCACCTCAAAGGTGGTACTTGTGCATATGTCCGTTCTGATATTCCCTGTCAGAGACTTGGCAATTTGGAATCTCCTCTCTTTGATCTTCTCTGGCTTAAAATCTCTCTACCTCATTGTGTCAAATTCATCTGTTGTCTGTACCGTTCTCCCAACTCCACTAATCACTTGGAGCTCTTTGACTTCCTCTCTTTGCAACTTGACTTTCTCCAATCCAACGTTCCTAACAGTGAAGTAATTTTCCTTGGTGATTTTAATGTTCACAACTCCAGTTGGCTTCCGTTTTCTAGTCACACCGACCCAGCAGGTTGAGATGCTGAGGCTTTTGCAATTACTAATGACCTAACACATATTGTTCATTTACCTACAAAAATACCGGATAATCCTAATCATGCAGCCAATATGCTTGATCTTTTTCTCACAAACAACCCTTCTAAGTACACGGTCGAAGTGAGAGGTCCTTTAGGCACTTCAGATCACAACTTAGTGATTGTTTCTTCTCGAATGGAACCTTTATCTCATGGCTATTCCCAACCTAGTGTTGTTTGGCATTACAAGAATGCAAAATGGGATGACCTGTGAGACTTCTTTTCTTCTCTCTTCCATGGTCGGATTACTGTTTCAAAACTTCTGATGTCAACGTTTGCTCAGATCGTGTCAGTGAAATTATTCTTGCAGGAATGGAATCCTTTATCCCACACTCCACTTTAAAATCTCGTCCTTTATCTAAACCTTGGTTTTCCAATAAATGTGCTAAGGCTGTTCCAGAAAAGAATGTTGCATATCGTAATTGGCTTGTTTCTAATTCTTCAGTTTCATTTTCTGCCTACACCAAAGCTCGCAACAATTGTAAAGCAGTTATTAATCAGTCCAAACTAGAGTTTGAACAGGCAAAGAGTAGAAAACTTGCTTCTTGCCCTAATGGTAGCCGAGCATTCTGGTCTCTTGCCAAAGCTATTGGTCGCAACTTTTGCCCATCTCTGCTCCCACCGCTGTCCAAACCAGATGGTTCTGTTGTCACTTTAGCCAAGGATAAAGCTGACCAGATAGCATCCCATTTTTCTTCGAGCTCATGTATTAATGATCTTGGTAAAACACCTCCCACCATTCCCTAAACGCTCCATTCAATGCCTCCTGTGGTCTTCCGTCAAAAGGATGTCAGAAGGATTTTGACGAATCTTGATGCTAAGAAAGCTCCAGGTCCTGATGGTACTTCTCCACTTCTTCTCAAAACCTCTGGTCTTGAACTTATTCCTATTCTTTGCCGCCTGTTTTCAGTTTCTTATTCCAAAGGTGTTTTTCCTTCTGCTTGGAAATTTGCTCATATCCAGCCAGTCCCTAAAAATTGTGACAAATCCCTCCCATCCAATTATCGTCGCATTGCAATTACTTCTACTCTTTCTAAAGTAATGGAGAAATCAATTAACTGCCAACTCTTAAACTACTTAGAAACCTTCCATCTGATCAACGAGCACCAGTATGGATTCCGTCAGTGTCGATCCACTGGTGATATTCTGGCTTATGTTACCCATTTATGGACTAATTCAATGGAAAGGTTCCGTGAAACACAAGTAGTTGCTCTTGACATCTCAAAGGCTTTTGATCGTGTTTGGCATAAAGGTCTTCTAAACAAGCTTCCACCTTATGGTTTGCCAACTGTTTTTAGTAATTGGTTATCCAGTTTTCTCTCTGATCGCTCACTGATGGTAGATGGCTCTCTGTCTTCTAACTTCTCCACTAATGCCGGTGTCCCCCAGGGTTCAGTTCTTTCCCCCACTCTTTTCCTCTTGTATATTAATGACCTTCTTTCATTGACTGGAAATCCTGTCCATAGTTTTGCTGATGATAACACATTCTTCTTTTCTTCTTTGGTCCTTAGCTGGCAGCTGGGGGAGGCGGTTGGCCACGCAACCAGTATGCTGCTGTAGGTGCCGCAGGGTTTCGGACTTGCTCTGTGATGTTCTTCCATACCTTACGATCCATGGCGTCAGTCCTGGCCTGGTTAAGGTCGAGACGTCGGCTCTTCAAGTCATTTTCCACTTGCTTGGCCCATGTTTTCCTAGGCGCGGTCCGTTGGATGCTTCATTGGGTGGGTCGTTGTCTCCAAAGGAGTGTGGGTGGTATTCTGTTCGTGCCCATTCTACATACGTGGCCAAACCATCTAAGCCTTCGCTTCTGGATTTGGTCGGCAATGGTTGGTTGCTGTTGGCATCTGGCGCGGATGGTATCATTAGTGATGCGGTCGTGAAGAGAGATGCCCAAGATCTGCCGCAGGGATCGCATTTGGAATACCTCAAGTTTGTTCAAATCTAACTCGAGACAAATCCATGTTTCTGATCCGTAAAGAAGAATGGGCAGGATCAAAGTCCGGAAGAGTTGGATTTTAGTCTTTGTGGAAATGTTGGTCCTCTTCCACAGACACCATTTGAGCGAGGCGAACGCAGTAGCCGCCTGTCCAATTTTGCTGTGGATTTCCATGGTGGATGCAACTTTCTTCTCCTGGACCACGACCCAAGGTATTTAAAGTTCTGCACTTGCTCGTTCTGGACGCCTTCGAGATAGATGGTGGCTTGCGACCCATCTGTTGTCAGGGCCTTTGTCTTACCAGCGTTGATCTTCAAACCGTATGGCCGGGCAATGTCGTAGAGGATGTCTGTGGCTTCAGCGTCGTCACCGGCAAGGATAGCACTATCATCAGCAAACATCAGGTCAGTCACATAGTGATCCTTGTCATATTGTATGCCCTGTCTGTTTCTGAATGCTTGCCTCATAATGGCGTCGACCACGATGTTGAAAAGCAACGGGGAGGCTACATCCCCTTGGCGGACTCCAGTTTGGATGGTAAATTCCTCAGATAAATCGTTCTGGATGCGCACCTGGCTGGTTAAACCGTTGTATGCAGTTTGGAGGAGTGTGATGACTTTTCGAGGTACATGTTCAGCCTCTAGGAGTTTCTATAAGGCAGGCTGGTGGACACAGTCGAAAGCAGACTTAAAGTCAATGAAAACAATGACGTTTCGCTGTCCACACCGGATCCTCTCCTCCATCAGCTGACGAATGGCAAAGATTTGATCACAGCATCCTCGCCCAGGTCTAAATCCTGCCTGTTCTTCTCGACTGGTTTGCTCGCGATGTTTTTGCAGTCTTGACTGGATGAGCTTCATAAAGACCTTTCCAATGATGGAAAGGAGGCTGATGCCACGGTAGTTCTTGCAGTACCGGTTATCACCTTTCTTGTGGATCGGTACGATAATGGCTTTCCTCCATGTTAGCGGAATTTGTTCAGTGCACCAGATGGTTTTGAGGAGCGAGTGTAGTCGGCGAAGCAGTACATCTCCCCCGGCTTTGATCGCTTCTGTGGTGACTTGGTCCACTCCTGGTGCCCTGCCATTCTTCAGGGATTGTATGGCTGCTTTCACTTCTTCTACTGTAGGCTCAACATCGACCATGGAGACCTCAGGGGGGTCAATCGAGAGTGCTGTTGCTGGCGGTCCCTGAGGTGGGTCGTGATTATACAAAGCTTTGAAGAATTCACTCCACCGTTGCAGGCGTTCGGATGGTGATCGCACGAAGGTCCCATCAGCATTCTCGATGTTGTCACTAATCAATTTGGTCTTTCCACTGAGACATCTGACGGTGCGGTACTCGTTCTTGGATGCCGCCACTTCAAGATCGTCTGCCACTTGGTTCCAGTATGCTTCTCTTTCTGCTGTCATTCTTTGTCGGACTTCTCAGTTTAGCTGCCAGTACCGTTCAAAGTCGACCAACTTTGCCTGTTTCCATTTGTCCACGAGGTCGAGGCACTCGTCTGATATCCATGGTTGTGTTCGACGTCGGGCAGGTGGATATAGGGGCTTGGCACATTCCAGGATGGCATCAGAGATCTGCTTTTCTTCTTCATTTATATCCAGCATCTCGAAGCGGTTGGATAGGGCGATCTGATATGCCTGTTTGTTGGCAGCATTCATTAGCTGCCTCCAGTCCAGCTTGGCTGACCGAGATGATCATTTTGCATGCCGTAATTTAGCTGCACCTTAGCCCGGATGAGGTAGTGATTCAGATCCGCAATCAGGTCCCCTCATGGCATGAACGTCCATGAGTGATGAGTGAAATTTGGCATTGATCAAAATGTAGTCCAGGATTGCTGAGTCCTTGCCAGATGGATTTCGCCATGTAAGTTGATGTTTTTGAGGGTGCTGGAAATGGCTGTTTCCAATGATCAGGTTGTTAGATGCATGGTGGATGGACAACAAACGTAGTCCGTTGTCATTGATCTTCCCATGGCCAAACTTGCCCATTGTTGTTTCCCAACCAGATCTGTCCACGCCAATGTGGGCATTAAAGTCCCCTGCGAGTATGATCACTTCTGTCTGCGGAATTGAATCCAGCGTATGTTGGAGCTGGTTGTAGAAGTCATTCTTGGTCGGGTCCAGGCTAGTCTCAGTTGGCGCATAGGCGGAGATAATATGGGTCTTGATGGTGCCCTTGACAGTAAGGACTGCCAGGCGGTCCGATATTGGTTGGAAAGCGATCACACTACTGGTGGCCTGAGCATCGACCATAAAGCCCACTCCTGCTTCTCGTTTCTCACCACCAGAGTAGAATAGCATAACCGCTTCGTTAGGTGCTGGTGGTTGGATGATCATCGTTCCAGACCCGGTGAGCCTTAATTCGGATAATGCCGCGATTGATATCTTGCACATAAGTAGTTCTTGGGCAATGATTTCCTTTTGTCCAACGTGGTGCCCCGTTCGAACATTCCATTCGCCAATGTTAATTGTCCTTTTCGGCGTAGTAAGCTTATTGCTGTGGCCAGTGATCCACTTCACACCAGCAACCTGGGTCCCCAGTGCTGGCGCATCGGCTACCCTGGATGCGGTAACATTGTTATAAGAGCTTGTTCTGTGGCCAGTGGTCCACTTCACACCAGTACCCTGGGTCCCCAGTGCTGGCGCATCGGCTACCCCGGATGTGGTAACATTGTTGTAAGAGCTTGTTCCGAATTTCATGCTGTTTCTTGCCTAGTTTCCCCGGTTTCCCGGTTCTGGTCATTTCGGCAGGATGACCACCCTCCTCCTTTCGCAGCCGGGCTTGGGACTGTCCATGGCAGAGTTGATAACACATTGCATTCCACTTTCCATTTTGAGAAACCTTGCCCCGCTCAATCAGCTTCAACTTCTCGAAAATCTGCTACCAATTCCTTAAATGCCGATCTTCAGGTAATTCTCCAGTGGGGCAAAGACAACCTAGTTTATTTCAACCCTTCTAAAACTCAGTCTTGTCTTATATCTCACAAAAAGGATTCTTCTGCTCCTATGCTTATCTTTAGTGACACTCCGATTTCTAGGCAAAATGATATATCTCTTTTGGGGATTACCCTGACTTCTAATCTCTCTTGGCACAAGCACATTACAAATATTGCTTCCTCTGCATCTAAAAAACTTGGTTTTCTCTTTCGCTCTCGGCGTTACTTTTCTTCCAAACAGCTGCTCACTCTGTATAAATCGCAAATCCGCCCTGCCATGGAATATTGTTCCCACATCTGGGGTGGTGCCTCCAAAACCTCTCTCAGGCTTCTTGATTGCATTCAGAAGAGGGCAGTTAGGTTAATTAATGATTCATCTCTAACAGAGTCTCTCCACTCGCTTTCTCATAGATGTACTGTTTCTGCTGCATGCCTCTTCTACAGATACTTCCGTGGGCACTGTTCTGAATTGGCTTCTGTATTTCCCGCTCTCTCTTTCAAAACAGTCTGAACACGTGCCGCCAACATCCATTTACTGTCCAACTTCAAACCCACAGAACCAACTTTTCATCTTCCTCATTTATTCATTCAATTGTGGTTTTCTGGAACAACCTTCCTTCATACACATTTCTTGAAAATTACAATCTACAGAAGTTAAGTCCAGTGTCAACAAATATCTTCTTTCGTCTTCTCAACCTCCAACCCAAGCACGGTACTAAGTACTATAGGTTCTAATACCTCTCTTGTTTGGGGTTCACATAAAAAAAAAACTTAGCAGCTTAACGTTGGAGTTAGTTACTGCTGACAAGATGTAGATGTATTGAGCATAAGGAGAAATAGGTGAGCCTTTGAATGTGTAATAATGGTAGATGGTTTCAAAATATGAATTAATTGCTGTTTAAGTAGCTGGACAGCTTTGTGAACAACATAATTGTTTCACTAATGCAAAAAACTTGTAGTAACTGAAATTAAAGACAGGAATTTATTTATTTTTTTTATTTTAATTTTAGAAAGTTTAATTTTTCCTTATACCTTAATTATTTTGTTTGCAGTATAAAGAAGCTTTCATGAGAGCCAATCCAGATTTTAAATGGTATAAAATGCCAAATCCACCAACACGGACACTAGTTACTAGACCATCAACTCACAGATCACCAAAATCACAATCTGATCAAAGTGAAAGCCAGTCTACTTCTTGTAGTATTACACCAGGAAAACTAGCTGGTAAGACTTGCATTTTAAATATTGACAGGCAGTTTAGAAATTTTAATTTGTTATCATGAAATTCGCCATAAAAGATATTCTTTAACTTTATTTTGTTTTCAACAGGAAATCCACGACTTGCAAACATTTGATTCATGAATGTTCACATTTTTGAACATGCATTTTAATTTCCAAAATTTTGAAACCAATTCAGAAATACTAAAATTTTTAAAGTTACACAATTTCTAATTCATGAAACTGTTATCCAGTGGCCATTAAGACATTGTTTTGCATGCCTCCAAAAGCATTGCCCTTTATTTGTGTGCACAGTCATTCTGTTAGTTCATTTTTCATCGTTTTCCTGGCCTATTGTTATTATAAAAGTGCATATCTTAAAAAAAAAAAAAAAAAAAATGCACAGTACATATGGTTTGATTCCGTTTTCTTCTGAATAAAATTTGCACTTTTTATAACACCAATATTCCTGTTCGTAACAGTGTTTCTATATCCCGCATGACTAGGGGGAGAAAAAAAAAAATGAACAGAACAGATTGTATAAAAGTGCACTGTGACCATGTAAGAGAAAATGAATATAATAAATGCTGTGATCATGGAAAAATATAGTGGAAATAGCTTGTAGTTTCACATGCATTGTTTGATGCAACAGACAGTAAGCACCAAGAACAATTTAAGCAAAATATTAAAGCAAGTTCACCAATGAAGTCCATAGTTATTTCAAAGGATAGCATGAGTGGTATTTGAAATGTTTGTGGGCTGAGTATGAAAGGGTAGTGGTACAGTGATAAAAATTTCTGTACTTAATATATAACATTACAAATAGTAACTCGCCAAGTTTTGTGCAGTTTCAGTGATGTTTTTTGTAATTCCCGAAGTAAAAAAAGTTGTGTGAATGAGGAAAGATGGACAAATTCTGTCATTGTGCAGTTAGCATTAGCATTAGTAGAGGCATTTGATGCAAGAAAGCAAGCTTATGCAGCATCAGCCAAAAAAAAAAAAAAAAAAAAAAACCCACTTCCACTTCACCCCTGTGTTCATTCAAAATACCTGTCCAGCTGAGCCTTAAACTTATTTAGGCTATCAACCTCCACCACAAGGGATGGAAGTCTGTTCCACCAACCAACCACCCGCTGGCTAAAGGCAAATTTCCGCACGTCTATCCTACATCTGTCTTTCCTCAATTTGAATTTATGCCCTCCCAGGTGATTTTTTTGAGCTAGAGGAAGAATCCCATCAGCATTGAGCATGCTTAAACCATTCAAGGCTTTATACACCTCTATCAGATCACCTCGCTGGTGCCTAGTCTCCAGACACTGTAATTTGCAAAACTTAAGCCTTTCTTCGTAAGAGCACCCCTTTGTTCCATTCACTAATCTTGTTGCCCTTCTCTGTACTGGTTCCAGCAGCTCTACATCCTTCTTGAAATGAGGCCTCCAGACCTGTATACAGTACTCTAGGTGTGGCCTGACCATTGCCTTATACAATGGAATAATCACCTCCTTATCCCTGCTGGAAAAATTCTTGTATATCATTGACAATACTTCATGAGCTACTCTTGCAGCCCGTCTGCACTGCTCAGAGAACTTCATATCTGCCTGCACAACCACCCCCAAGTCCCTTTCATTCTCTACCACTGTCAGTGTAGTACCACAGAGTTGATACGTTGCTCTGGGGTTGCTGTTTCCCATGTGTAGTACTTTACATTTGTCAATGTTAAACTTCATTTGCCACCTCTCAGCCCATCTGCTCAACCTTTCCAGATCCTGTTGCAGCAGCATAGTGTCAGTAGTGTCCTTGACAACCCTGCCAACCTTTGTATCGTCTGCAAACTTGGACATTAAGCTTGATATACCATCATCAATATCATTTATAAATACAGAAAACAATAATGGACCCAACACTGAGCCCTGAGGGACTCCACTAATAACATTAATCCACGATGAGCAGTGTCCATTGATTACCACTCTCTGTCTTCTCCCCCTCAACCACCCCTTTATCCATAGCAGCAATTTGCCTCCAATGTCACACTGCTCCAATTTGTGTAGCAGTATTCCATGTGCAACAGTATCAAAAGCCTTTCTAAGATCCAAGTATATAATATCAAAGTTATTCCCTGCATCCAGTTCTTTTGTGACTGCATCATAGTATCCAATCAAGTTGGTCAGGAAAGACTTCCCCTTAACAAAACCATGCTGTGTCTGAGCTGTAACTGAAGTCTTGTTTAAATGATCCTGCAGTGCTTCTTTAACCAGTGCCTCCATTAATTTTCCTGGAACAGAAGTTAAGCTCACAGGTCTATAATTACTTGTGTCAGCCTTTGATCCTCCTTTGTGAATTGGGGTCACATTTGCACATTTCCAGTCTATGGGTACCACCCCTGAGTCCAAGGAAGCTCTCATAATTATGGCTAAGGGTTTGCTTACTTCCTTTGCTGCCTCCTTTAATATAACTGGATAGATCCCATCCACCCCGGGTGCCTATCTTGTGTTTATCTTCAACAGTTTCTCCTCCACTTTACTCCCGGTTATTTCAAGATTCTGTAGCTTACTGCTAGAGTTGAATACACCTCTGGCATTCCCCTTGCTGAATAACTCCTCATGTGTGAATGTCGATGCAAAATATTCATTTAGTTTGTTAGCTACCTGAGCAGGATCATCAACAGTTGACCCATCAATATCAAGTGGACCAATCTGATTCATCCCCTTCCTTCTGGAGTTTACATAAGTAAAGAACTCTTTACTGTTTTTCTTTGCATCCCTTGCCAAGGATTTCTCGTAATCTGCCTTCGCCTGCCTAACCTCCTTTGTAACTTGGTTGCATATCAACTTGTATCTATCATAGGCTTCTGTGTCATGTGTTAATTTGTAAGTATCCCATGCATTTTTCTTCTCTGCCATATGCCTCATTAGTTCATCTGACATCCATTTTGGCCTAAACCTTGAACAATATTTCTTAGTTGGTATGTAAAGCCTAGTAGCTTCCAAGATAAGTTCTTTGAATGCTTCCCATTTTGAATTTGCTGTTGGTAACATCATCAGTTGGTCCCACTGTATAGAATTTAAATACTGTCTCAGTCCATCGTAGTCGCCTTTACGGAAGCAATAACCCTTCCCTTTACCCCTAATGGTAGTTACCTCTTTGAGTAAATCCCACTTCAGCACACTGTGATCACTGCCACCTAATGGTTCATTTATCTGCAGATTCTTAATGCATGAAGAATCACTGCTGATAATCAAATCAAGAGTATTACTCCCTCTAGTTGCCTCCCGAACATGCTGATGTAGAAAACAATCATCCAATAAATCCACAAAAGCCCTGCTAGTGCGTGAGTAACCAGCCCCAAAATTCCAGTCAATATCTGGGAAATTAAAATCTCCTATTATAAGACTCTCTGATTTACTGGCCCACTCTATTTCCCTGTACAGTTCCTTATTATACTCATCAGAGTCATTAGGCCTATAGCACACTCCTACTCTCAATTTTGATCTCCCAATGCTTATTTCACACCAAACTGACTCAACACTGCACTGTCCAGCGATGTCGACTGGCTTCACTTCCTTGGTTTTTATGTGTTTCTTAACTAATAGCATAACCCCTCCGCCCTTCCTATCCTGTCTATCCTTTCTGTAGACGTTGTACTCCCCAAATTGCAGTTCTGCATCCCTTATATCTGTGTGACACCACGTCTCTGATATCCCAACAATATCTGCCTTTGATGTTTTGAGCAATACCTCAAATTCATCAAATTTATTTACTAAACTCCTAGCATTGGTGTACACGCAAGTATACCTGCACCTGTTTCTATTCTTAGCTACCCTAACACAACCCATGTGTTTACTTGTACTGCAATGGCTCCCAGCAGTCTCTGAAATACCATGCATCTTGTTTTTCAGGCTTCTGCTCATTCTAATAGAAGCAGTGCAAGAATCTCTTTCACCTCTGCCAGTGGCTACTGTCAATCTATTGGTCTTTGTCTCCCCCCAAGCTAGAAGTTTTCCGACCCACCTAACACTGCCTCGATAGCATCAGCAAATATTCTTGCACCCTTTCTATTTAAGTGTATCCCATCCCTGTAGAAGCAATCTCTCCTGTTAACAAGTACAGTCAGGCTGAAAATAATTCTACCCCTTGAGCCTTGCACAATCTTTCCAGGGCCGAATTGATCGACAAGGCTCTCATCATATACTCCCTCCTATCGTGTCTGGGCAGAATTGCAGACACTTTCAAATTCAACCCTAATTCTCGGCTTTTGTTCAGCTGTGACCTGTACTTGTTAAGTAATTCTGCCGGTCTCCTACTCTTAATATTATTAGTGCCAACGTGTACAACTATATCACCTTTTGTTATCTAATATTTTGGAAATAAAGGGACTAATGCCAAAGGATATGGTTACATTGGTGAGGGGGATGCCCCTTCCTATTCCATGTTTAAGAAGTGGGGAGGAGAGAGAGAGAGAGAGAGAGAGAGAGAGAGAGAGAGAGAGAGAGAGAGAGAGAGAGAGAGTCTGGAAGATCTCTGCCATGCAAGACCTGCAACATCCATCACTCTAGAATTTGCTGACAGTGTGCATGATATGGTAATGAGTGATTGACCAGTGACAGTTCAGCATGTTGGGCATCCTCTCTGAACTTCTGTATCATCTAATACCATCTAATTTCTTGCTATGAAAAAGATGTTAGCATGATGGATCCCAAAGTTGTTGACAGAAGTTCAGAATCATCCAAGAGTTGTCAAGTGAATATTTGCATTGTTTTCAAGAAGATATCCTTGCAAGGTTTGCGACTCTTCTCCCCCACCAAAAGAAACACAAGTTGATTCCTTCTGCTGTCAAGGTGATGGCATCAGATTTTGGGATGCTACTGGTGCAACGTTCCCTCTATTTTTTTTTTTTTTTACTACAGCTGCACGGACCTGCTACTGCCCTGAGCAGAAAATTTTTACACGACCTGACGTCTGCGTGGCACTTCAAAAGTTTTCTGTAATATACATAATAAGAATATTTACAATGAAAATTGAAAAACTTCATATTTTGTATTTTATTTATTAATTGAATGGTACAATAAAAATCAGCATAACAAAGAAAATTATTTCACGTTTTAAGAACGTTTTCTCGTCTGTCCTTAATCCATTGATTATAAACACTATCTAGATTAATTTTGCACTCAATGAAAGATAAGTCTTAGTCATCATCAGATCATCCAAATGTTCAACTTCCAGTCTATTTCTAGATTTACATTTGATGGAATTCATGACATTGAATCCACGTTTGCATTCAGCATGAGAAGCTTGAATTGTTCCACAGATATCAACAAGAATTGACAGTTAGTCAAATTCTTAGTTTCTGAGCATGTAGTTCAACATATCAGTGAATGACTTAATTGAATCACTCTTAACCTTCTCAGAAACGATGAATTTCAAATCACAGTACTGATGCGATATTACTGTGGCAATACTTTAGTTTATTGTAATGGTAGCTGAGTATTTGTTTATTAGTTGTTTAACATACTCTTCTTCGAATTCAAAATTGGTTGCGTTTGCCATAGCAGTTGGGTCAAAAGATTGCCATTCTCATAACTAATCATCAGGAAATATATTGTCTAAGTGATTACACACACGTTTAATGACTAGAATAATAGGTGTAGTATTGATGTCAGAACTTAGAGATGAAAGCAAATCTTTTACTTTGTCACTCCAATAAACAGTGTGGCCAAGATACTGTGACCTTTTCTTGTTAATCTTTGCTTTTGCATACTGCAGTACTTCAATTGTATTCAAACAATTTTTCTGAAGGAATTTACATAGAGATATCAGATGTTCTAAAACATCGTTAAGAACAGTTAATGCTACTCAATATTGTGGATTGGTAAAAATCTTCGGGCAGTATTTACTGGCTTTATTGTTATGTTCATTAATTTGCTCTTTACAATACTCGATTAAAACTTTGTAATTTCTCATTAAAGCAGTTAAAACAAAATGTCTTGACAGCCATCTCACTTTGTTTAGTGGTCGAAATGACAGAACATCACATTCTGTGACATTAGCTAATTCTTCTAGCTTTCTTTTTTTAATAGATGACCTACTAGATATTGTATATACTGTTCATAACAGTGTTTCTATATCCCGCATGACTGACACTTTTCTCTATGTGCCATCTAATCCCAGGTCTTCTCTGTGGACAATTCAATGTTGTTGAGACAGATGCTTTATTTCTTTTCGAAAAATTGCTGCCACACCATTATTCTTTCCAAGTATAATGTGCTCCTTCTGATGTAAACATCACCATCTTTTGAAGATCAAGAATGTTCTTGATATAAAATGTTCTTATTCCTTCAACAGTGGTTATTTCACATGCAGTTTCAAAATACCTGCAAACACAGTCCTATAGGAAGTTTCATTTTCTGGTCGAAACTTAAAATACAAAATTGACATTTTCTGTACAGAAATGTCTGTACTTTCATCAGCAGTTAATGTATGAAAAGAAGATTTCTGCATTTCTCCCATTATTTGTTTCCGAAGTTCAAAGTTGATACACTCAACAAATTCAAACGTATAGTTCTTGCTGCGCCAACTCTCTGGTATAGTTTACAGGAAGAATTTAGGTAGGATATTTAGGAAGGATCTAGAGTTGCTAGAATGAGTACAAACAAGGGCAACAAGATTGGTGAGGGGAAAAAAGGGGGTGCTCTTACCAAGAAAGGCAAGTTCTGCAAATTGCAGCGCCTGGAGAGTAGGCACCTGTGATATGATCTGATTGAGGTGTATAAGGCCTTGAATGGGTTGAGCAAGCTGAATGCTGATGGGATTTTTCCTCTTGCTCAGATTAAGAACCAGAGGGGCATATTCAAATTGAAGAAAGACAGTTGTAGAATAGATGTGCGGAAATTTGCCTTTAGCCAGCGGGTGGTTGATTGGTGGAACAGACTTCCATCTTTTGTTGTGGAAGTTGATAGCCTAAATAAATTTAAGGCTGACCTGGACAGGCATCTGGAGCGAATGGAGGGGTAAAATGGGAGGGTATTTTTTTTTTTTTTGCATAAGCTTGCTTTCTTGCATTATATGCCTCTACTAATGCCAATGCTATTTGGACACATGTGTATGAATTTCTTGCATGGAATGCATTGCAGCATTAATTTTAATTGCTAAGATAATGTTATCGATCAGCACCTTGACCATATTAGAGTCAGACTTCTTTTGTGCATCTCTATCCACTCTTGCTTCATGCTCTTTTGGAGTTACAGTTACAGTTAACATTTGCAAAATTTCACCTTTCTTCTGGTTGCGTCATTTGGTAACTGCATCTACACAAATTCTCTGTTTGAGATGCCATTTTAGGTAATCTAATTTCCATTCCTCTCATATTTTACCACTACTGAACTTGCCCCCAACTTTCGCTTCCACAGAAATGGTGCTTACAACATTGCCAGTATCTCGATATTTAAAAATATCACCAATTGTTATTTTTTGTTTATGATGTGAAGATGGTAGTTCAGTTTCTATGAGCTGCAAAAGCCATTCCTTCTTAAATCTTGCACAAGCTTTGTTCTTCAAAACTTCTCCTTCAGCCTTTTTTTTTCAACATTGTAAGGATACTAAAAATAATTATTATTATTAGGCAATACCAAACAAATTAATTATTAAATGAAGAAACTTATAATTTTAGCAAAACAACTACTGCATACAAATAATTTTATCAAAACTAATTTTTACCCAGTTCTAACGATTTTTAATAAAAATTAGAATTTTTAGCATAGGGTTCACCTTCCACAGCTTCTATGTTATTATCATCTAATTTTGTATGCATTTCTTGCAACTGTTGACGGTGCTTCCAGCAGTGTTTTTAAATGAAAATTTCAGTTGCGCAGCAAAAATTTAGCAGTTACTGTGGCAGCATTTCAGTTACTGTGAGGCTGTGCACCTGCAAAGCTTGGAGGGAACATTGTGCTGGAGTGTTGCTAGTAAATTACCTTCAGAAAGGCAGATAGTTACAGGGGCTTATTATACAGATTTTGTGAGACATTTGTGTGACTATACCAAAGAACAATGGCAAGGAAAACTTGGCAAAGTAGTCTTGTTCCACCAGAATAAACATACCTACTCACAAGTTTGTCATTGCCATGGCTGCACTGCATGAGTGTAGTTTTGAAATCTTGGATCATCCTCTATATTCATCAGATCTAGCACTATCGGACTTATGCCTATTTCCTAACTTGAAAAATTCATGACTGGCATCTATTTCCCATGGATCCACTTTATTGCTGCAGTGTATACATTCATACATTCTTGAAGGTGCATTATGCCAGTGTGCCATTAAAAATAAAATCAATCAGCCTGAAGACTCAAGAGAACTTTTTTTGCAGTCAGTTGCAAATCAACAATTTGCAGCATTGGTGGCAAAAGCACATTGGCTCAAAAGGATACCGTGTTGAAAAGTAATGTGTTACCAGACTCCGCAAATAAACCCAAGCTATGAACTTTTCAGATGCCCCTCGTAATGGCGGCGCCTCCGTAGCCAGGTTTGCAGCAGTGGCAGTGTGTAGCACACGCTTCTTGATTAGACCGGGGTTCGATTCCGTGACCACCAAATACGGAGGATGCGGAAAGGTCAGGGAATGACCACCGCATATCCCCGGAGCAATATGGCCTTAGTTGCTAATGCTCCTAAAAACCAAATAACAACAACAACAAGCGCCTCGTAATAGATGAGTTGGAAAAAAACTTTTAATTTTATGAAGTTCAGAATTAGAAATGCATGATTTAAAAATAACCTTCATAATATTAAGGTGAGTGGTAAGGCTGCCAGTGCAGACAGTGTTGCAGCGAGGGACTTTAATGAGACACTGGTAGAGATAATTAATGAGAGGGACTATGATGAATACCAAATTGTCAGTGTAGACAAAATGGATCTACAGTAGAAGCTCTATATAACGACCTCATAGGGGAATAAGAAAAATGGTCGTTATATCATAAGGATGTAACCTTAGATTTGGGCATTACTAAAAATCTCATGTTATTAGACAGAAAAGTTTCCAGAATGAGTTCGGCACGAGTATATGAGCAGTTATTTTAGGAGACAAACTACTGCGTCCACACATTCAGCCAAATTGTTCAATAGCACATTTGTATCCAACCTTTCTCGGGATAACACTTCTTATCCTTTTAGGAAATGTTCCTGTATGTGGACAAACGTGGCTATGGTATTGTGGAACATGTACTCATTATGGCCAAGATTAGAACATGATGGAGTGTACACTATTCCCCAACATTGGTTTGGCTAAGGATGTCCAATTACTTTATCTCCAGATGTGTCAAGAAATTATTCCAAAAGACCAGTTAATATGTAGCAGTCAAATTGCTGCTTAAATCTAACAATCTCCATAAAATGAGTTCTGCATCTCTTCTATGGCATTACTGAGCATGTGTTAAATGGCCACGCTGACTGATCTTTCTCACTTATGTTATATTATGCAGTATAATTATCCTATTTGCAGTACCTTTGTTTAAATAGTGCCAGAATATTGAGTTAAAAAATAGTGTTTTCGTAACTTTTTATTCATTTATTTGTTTATGTAGTCATCTTTATGTTAAATGTTACCTGAATTTATAAAAATTTCTGTATGTTTTTTCAACTTATGATTATCTCTAAGAAATAGAAAGTGAAAAACTAACCTTATGTATTTTCAAACTCTTTCACCAGCAGGCCAATACTGATGAAAATTTTGACAGTAGAAATTGTGGGTGGCCCTATATTGGGTTAATGTTGTGATATCACTACGATCCTCTCATGAAAGAATGGTTGAAAAGAGAAGGGTTTTCAGGTGCATCTTGTAATTGCAGTACCTACCTACTGGTCAACTAGTTATTTTCTTCGAACCAATCACCACCTACATGCCCCCAGTTTCCTCCTTTTTTTCTCCCTACTTAATCGGTCATCAAAAATTTTACCACAAAATTTGGTTAACAGGAAACTGGGGCCATGTAGTTGAAGTTGTTGCCAATCTGTCAGAGCACTCTGCCTGGATTTTTTTAAAAAAAAGTATGCTGTCAATTGTTGCTCAGAGAAAAGTTGCTTCCCTATCACATACGTTGAGTGAAGGACTGGCATAACATGCCATTCACTCAGTCTATGAAGGACTGTATAAAAAGTACGAAAGTACTTTTTAAACTGAAAGTACTGCTCATTTCATAATAACCAGTTTTCATTGCATTAGTACACAAGTCTTATTAGTCTGTAAAATTTGAACAAAGATTTTCTTCACATTTATACATAACATCATAAAAACGGTGGCCATGGGTCGCATACAAAACGCTTGTGAACTGCAGATGGCCTACAGGCTGCTGCACTTTGTGAACCTGCATTGGATCAATAGAATACTTGTTAGTTGATAAATGAATTTTACTACTAATTTTAATTATTGTATTGGACTGGCTTTTTTGTTTGTGCATGTATATGCACACGTTCTCTATTTTTGATAAGTAGTTAATGTGCGATTCATGATTTGTCAAAATTCTTAATTTTTGTAATTTTTTTTTTCAGATGAGGCGCAAATGGGAAATTTGAATACCTTGATTTCATCCTTTACTTCATGTGCAACAACCACTATTAATACTACTACAATCACTGCAGCTGCTCCTCCCCCTACCAGTATCAGTACTTCTGAGTCTGTTGTCTCGAGGCCAGTTCAGTCTCATGCATCCTCATCAATGTGTAAGCCACCTAAGAAACGTTACCTTGAAAATGGAGAATTCCGTTTGACCATTGATGCCACTCCTCCCCCTCCTCCTCCTCCTCCACCAGATCCTCAGACTAAAAGTGCTTGTTCAGCATTATTGGAACTTGCTGAGGTAAATTTTTATAATAAATAATAAAAATATATACCATATACTCCATCTATAATGATGCATAGCAGTAGCACAGAAAATTTTCACATTTTATTATGATAAATGTGTCATGCATAGATTTAGTAGTAGCTACAAAAGTTGTATCCTTCCCCCTTAATGTTCATTATTAGTATCAGACAGCATCATTTCGGTATCCTGTAATACTAGCATGCTATTGCCTTTAGAAAAGTTGTAGCCAAACCTGTCCTGTGGCTACTGGCCCTGTGCCAGTTAATAAAAATGAAAAAAATAAAATAAAATTAACTAAGACGCATGTGTGTGTGTGTGTGTGTGTGTGTTTTCACTTTATTGTTCAAAAATAAAATTCAGCTTTAGACATCCTCAGTACATCTAGACCAGTGGTTTTTGACCTTTTTTTAATAACGGCACCCCCTAAGTAATTTATTTTATTTTGTGGCACCCCTGCTCAGTTCTTTGCCTGTTAGATCTGATTGTGTGTGTGTGTGTGTGTGTGTGTGTGTGTGTGTGTGTGTGTGTGTGTGTGTGTGTGTGTAATATTAAAAAAATGTTATATGATAATTATTATAATAATATAACTGTATAAACAAAATTACAATTCATAATACAAATTATATATACTTATAATAATTTTATTCTTTATATATAGGTACTAAATAAACATCAATTATAAATCACCATAAAATAATTAAAAAGATATCATGCACCTTTTTATAATGAAATAAATATATAAATTTAAAAAAAGTTTAAGTAACTTAAACCCAAATTATGTGGCACCCCTAGAATGTTGTTGTGGCTCCCCGGTTGAAAACCACTGATCTAGACAGTGATTTATAACTAAAAATACATACCACACAACTATATGGCAAAACCAATAAAACACATATGTCCAGGGGATGGGGAGCAGATGCCATATAATCTTCATGTATCTTTAAGCCAGCAGTCTTTTAGAGAGATACCAGTTGCACAGCTGATGCTTTTCAGGAATCCAAATCAATATCCCATTGGATGAAAAGTCTTAGTTTTATTTACTGTTAATAAAACAGCACATCTCTTGTTCCTCATTAACAAAGGAGAAAACTCAGGTTTCCCATGTGGCCTGTAACCAGGAATTCTCTAATAAATGAAATCCCACGTATTCATCCAATTGGCAGTATTGGCCAGAAGGTTATATAATTCACACTTAGTACATCCTGTATGACTCTCACAAAGGGAGTACCAAGGTTATGCAGCATTATAGATCTTGAAGGTACAATCAAAAGCCCTAATTTGCTAGACAGCCACCTCAAAATCCAATATTCTGAACTCAAAATGGACTTAATACTTCAGTCCATTGCAGATGACCAAATTGTTATACCATAGGTCATCAGGAGTCTCACAATTAAAGGATGAAGTACTTGAAGTTTGTGATTTGCCACTTTTGCCACATCAAGTTAAAAATTCCAGTAGGCTATCAAGAATATTTCCTCTCATCAGGTTATGTACTAATTACTATTATTATTATTTGTAATGCGTCTCCGAGGGTTTCCCTCAACTCCGTGGCAAGCAATGTGATGAATACAGGCTCTGTAAAGGCCAGATTTATATAAGTTAGTGAGTGTGAGTTATGTTGCTCATCTGGCATGTTAGCCTAGAGGCTTGTGTTTTCACAAAAACCTCTAGTTTATCGTGCAGCACCATGAGGTGGCAGATTGGGCAGTAGGGAGTATAGAGCACTGGCAGGGCAAGCCCTGTGGTAGCCAAGGCTACAGACAGGGAGAACCCAGTAAGAAAAAAAACAAAAACAAAAAGTGGAATAGTGAGGAGGTAGGAAGTGGGAGGGGGTTAAAGTGGTAGAGAGAAAGAGGAGCAGTAGTGAAGGTGCCCACCTTGATTGAAAGGGAGAACAGAAGAGGATCCCCAGAGCAGGATGCCCATCCTGCTCTGGGGATCCTCAGGCAAAGGGAGGAGGGTGCCACTTAGGAGAGGGGGATGTGAGTGAGCAACCGACCCAGGTGGTAGGAATGAAAGTTCATAGGGAAAGGGATCCCTATGGTGTGGAGCACCTGTTTGGTGCTCTGTCCTACACTGGTCAGTGGTCAAGTTTCTGGAACGAGTACAGAGAAGGGCAACAAGATTAGTGAATGGAACAAAGGGGTGCTCTTACAAAGAAAGGCTTAAGTTTTGCAAATTACAGTGTCTGGAGACTAGGCACCAGCGAGGTGATCTGATAGAGGTGTATAAAGCCTTGAATGGTTTAAGCATGCTCAATGCTGATGGGATTCTTCCTCTAGCTCAGAAAAATCACCTGAGAGGGCATAAATTCAAATTGAGGAGAGACAGATGTAAGATAGACGTGCGGAAATTTGCCTTTAGCCAGCGGGTGGTTGGTTGGTGGAACAGACTTCCATCCCTTGTGGTGGAGGTTGATAGCCTAAATAAGTTTAAGGCTCAGCTGGACAGGTATTTTGAACGAACAGAGGGGTGAAGTGGAAGTGGGTTTTTGTTTTTTTTTTTTTTTTTTTGGCTGATGCTGCATAAGCTTGCTTTCTTGCATCAAATGCCTCTACTAATGCTAATGCTAAAGTCCTGCTGACCAGCATTTGCACCCCACACCATGCCGGCTGAGTAGCTTCGGCAGTGTATGCTTAGATGGGTAGGTGGCCAGGAAGCCCATTGTACAATCCTGGGGGGAATAGGGGGGAGAGAGAGAGAGAGAGAGAGAGAGAGAGAGAGAGAGAAAGAGACAATTTAATACACTCATAATCATCATTCACACTACTTCCATACTGTTTTTTTTTTTTTTTTTTTTTTTGTGTGTGTGTGCTTTTTTCTTACATTTTACACAGTATATAATTTTTTTTTCTTCTACATCTATTCTCTTTCTGTAATGAAATTTAAGATAAAATACTTTAAGATTTACTTAAATAAAATAGTCTAAATTTTAAAGAACAGCTAAAATAAGGGTTAGCATTAATAAAACTTACTAAGAATTAAAATTTGTGTTCTTTCTTACTCACACACATGCTTTTAGCATTAGCATTAGCAGAGGCATATGATGCAAGAAAGCAAGCTTATTCAGCATCAGCCAAAAAAAACAAAAAAAAAAAAAAAAAAAAACCCACTCCCATTTCACCCCTCCGTTCGTTCGAAATACCTGTCCAGTTGAGCTTTAAATTTGTTTAGGCTATCAACTTCAACAACCAGTGATGGAAGTCGGTTCCACCAACCAACCACCCGCTGGCCAAAGGCAAATTTCCGCACATCTATCCGACATCCGTCCTTCCTCAATTTGAATTTATGCCCTCTGAGGTGATTATTCTAAGAAAGATGAAGAATCCCATTGGCATTGAGCATGCTCAAACCATTCAAAGCCTTATACACCTCTATCAGATCACCTCGCCGGTGCCTAATCTCCAGACTCTGTAATTTGCAAAACTTAAGCCTTTCTTCGTAAGAGCAACCCTTTGTTCCATTTACTAATCTTGTTGCCCTTCTCTGTACCCGTTCCAGCAGCTCTACATCCTTCTTGAAATGAGGCCTCCAGACCTGTATACAGTACTCAAGATGTGGCCTTACCATTACCTTATACAAGGGAATAATCACCTCCTTATCCCTGCTAGAAAAATTCCTGTATATCATTGACAAGACACCATGAGGTACTCTTGCAGCTCGTCTGCACTGCTCAGAGAACTTCATATCTGCCTGCACAATTACCCCCAGGTCCTTTTCATTCTCCACCACTGTCAGTGTAGTACCGCAGAGTTGATACGTTGCTCTGGGGTTACTGTTTCCCATATGCAGCACTTTACATTTGTCGATGTTTCCATTCATTCTTTCAAGCATTCATTTCAGTTATTCAATTCCATTCTCTCTGCACTGCATCCCCAGGCCTTTCAACTTATTATTCAGTTGGAGTGCAGTCCTGACTGCATTGCATGCCAGGGAGGAATGCAGTGGGTGTATGGGTGTTAGTAACTAAGCTCATTTGTATTTCATCAAAAACCTTATGCTACACCAACTGCATAATGCTCTCAATATGACATAAAATTAACATTAGCATTAGGTGAGGCATATATATGATGCAAGAAAGCAAACTTATAGAGCCTCAGCCAAAAAAAAAAAAAAAAAAAAAAAATATTCCCATTTCATCCATCCGCTCGCTCCAAATGTTTATCTAGTTCTTCCTTGAATATATTTATGCTATCAACTTTTACAACAGATGGAAGTTTGTTCCAGCAATTGACCACCTGCTGGCTAAATGCAAATTTCTGCAAATCTACCCTAAAACTGTCTTTCCTCAGTTTGAATTTATGCCTTCTGAGGTGATTATTCTGAGCAAAAGGAAGAATCCCATCAGAATTGAGCATGCTCAAACCATTCAAGGCTTTATAAACCTCAATCAGGAGATTAGTCACCTCGCAGGTGACTAGTCTCCAGACACATAATTTGCAAAACTTAGGCCTTTCTTTGTAAGAGAAACCCTTAGTTCCATTCACTAATCTTGTTGCCCTTCTCTGTACTCGTTCCTAAAATGAGGCCTCCGGATCTGTATAAATTACTCAATGTGTGGCCTGACCATTGCCTTATACAAGGGGATAATCACCTCCTTATCCCTGCTAAAAAAATTCTTGTAAATCAGTGACAAGACACCATGAGCAGCTACTCTTGCAGACCGTCTGCACTGCTCAGAAAACTTCGTATCTGCCTGCACAATTACCACAGATCTTTTTCATTCTCTACCACTGTCAGTTTTGTACCACACAGTTGATATGTTACTTTGGGGTTACTGCTTCCCATATGCAGTACTTTACATTTGTCAATGTTAAACTTCAATTGCCACCTCAGCTTTTCTAGATCCTCTTGCAGCAACTTACTGTCATTAACAATGCCGCCAACCTTCGTATCGTTTGCAAACTTGGACATTAAGTCAAACAAGAATGGACCAAACACTGAACCCTGGGGGGGGACTCCACTAATAACATTAGTCCACGAAGAGCAGTGTCCATTGATTACCACTCTCTGTCTTCTCCCACTCAGCCATCCCTTTATCCATATCAGCAATTTGCCTTCAATGCCACACTGCTCCAATTTGTGCAGCAGTCTTCCATGTGCAACAGTATCAAAAGCCTTTCTAAGATCCAAATATATGATATCAAAATTATTCTTTGCATCCAGTTCTTTTGTGACCAGATCATAGTATCCAATCAAATTGGTCAGACAACACTTCCCCTTAACAAACTCATGCTGTGTCTGAGCTATAACTGAAGTCTTGTCTAGATGATCCCGCAGTGTTTGTGTATATACTCCTAATAATGATAATGAGATTCTTTATTAACATAAATTGTATATGTTCCTGATTCCTTACACTGATAACGAGAGGAATCTTACAATACATTCTCTCTGGGCGCCTCTGTAGCCTGGTGGGCAGGAGCAGCAGTGCGTAGCACACTCTTCTTGATTAGACCAGGGTTCGAGCCCGTGACCACCAAATACGGAGGATGCGAAAAGGTCAGGGAATGACCACCGCATATCCCCTGAGCAATATGGCCTTAGTTGCTAATGCTCCTAAAAACCAAATAACAAACTAACAATACATTCTCTATACAAGTGAACAAACACAGAGATACTGTTAAGCTACATTACGAAGTTACATAAAATAACGAATAATAAAGATTTAAAAAAAAAAAGTAATAGTAATTAAAACGAAAGAGGACTACAAGTTGAGCAGAACATAAAATGACATCGCCTAATTAGGACCAGAACTTACACAACTGTCCTTTACAAACAGAAAGATTGGCCTGATGTCGTCACGATATGACTTGTGAATAGACCATTGGTCAATGTTGAGTTGAGAGTGTAGAGAGTCATATTTGGAAAACATCTCTTGAAATTCTGGAGCTTTGAACACGAGGGATACTACGGTGTCTTCCTGGCAAATGCCAACCAACCGTGTTCCAGATGTTGATGTGATCATGCTTAAATGAGCACAGATGAAGGAATGCCTTTATTTTAGCGCATAAGCGCTGTGGACTGTAAGGCAATTATTAAAGGTTGAAGCAGAGAGCAGATTTCAATGTCTTGTCGATCTGATGAGACCACAAGTTTGCCCACTTGAATTGAATCTCTGAAATGTGTCTAATTTGTTCCAGTTTCTGACTGGCCATGCAGGTAAACCACTCCCCCGGCTCCAAGGTGATCACAGGTAAGAACACTGCTCAATATATGATTGTGAGGGGCTTTGGAGCCCCCAGTCAGCCCTACTGATCCTGGCAATCATGCTTGCATAGTTTCTCACATTTTTTTTTTTACTAAGTATGCCAAATGGGGATAAAATTAATTTTGAGTCAAAAACAACCCCTAAGTATATAACCCCAAAAACAACCCCTAAATTGGGAGAAACAACCCCCAATTTCCCAGTCAATATCTGGGAAATTAAAATCCCCCATTATAAGACACTCTAATTTACTGGCCCACTCTATTTCTCTGCACAATTGCTCATTATTTTCATCTTTAGGCGTATAACACACACCTACTCTCATTTTTCCTTTCCCAATGCTTATGTCACACCAAACAGACTCAACATTGCATTGTCCACCCACATCAATTGGATGCACTTCCTTAGATTTTGTGTTTCTTAACTAACAGCATAACCGCTTCTCCCATTGTACTCTCCAAATTCCAGTTCTGCACTGCTTATGTCTGTGTGACACCATGTCTCTGATATCCCAACAATATATGCCTTTGATGTCTTGACTAGCACTTTAAGCTCATCAAATTTATTAACTATACCTCTAGCATTGGTGTACATGCACCTGTTTTTACTCTTAGTTACCCTAACACATCCTGTGTATTTACTAGTTCCATTATGACTCCCAGCAGTCCTGGAAATTCCCATTGCCTTGCTTTCCAGGCTGCTGCTCAGTTGCATTTCAATAGAAGTAGTGCAAGAATCACTTTTACCTCTGCCAGCGGCTACTGTTAATCTATTAGTCTGTGTATCCCCTCCCAAGCTAGCAGTTTTCCAACCCACCTAACTCTGCCTCAATAGCATCAGCAAATATTCTTGCACCCTTTCTATTTAAGTGTATACATCCCTGTAGAAGCAATCTCTCCTGTTAACAAGCACAGGCCAGGCTGAGAAAAATTCTACCAATTTGAGCCTTGCACAATCTCTCCAGTGCTGTATTGATCGACAAGGCTCTCATCATATACTCCCTCCTATCGTATCTGGCCAGAATTGCAGGTACTTTCAAATTGAACCCTAACTCACGGCTTTTTTTCAGCATTGTCTTGTACTTAAGTAATTCTGCCGGTCTCCTACTCTTAATATCATTAGTGCCAACGTGTACAACAATAGCACCCTTTGTGCCCTTAAAGGATGATATCTGCCCTACCATGTCATAAAACTTTGCCTCTGGAAGACATACTCTGGTCCTGTTCCATATATCCTTTTTGCACAATATGTTCCCCATTTCCCTGACAATAGAGTCATCTACAACTAGTTCATTTGGGATCAGCGCATTCTGCCTTGGGTGTTGCCACTATGTTGCGTGATGTTCAAGTGCAAGCTCTGGCATTGATGTGGGCAGCTGAGAGCTTGATGGGCCCCTCAATTTAAATCCTTCGAGGGCATCCACCCTGTCCTTCAAGCTCTCATATAAGCCCATAACAATCCTGAGTTGGTGCCTGATTTCCTCACACTCCTTACATCGTGCACACACAAAGACATTCCCCTTGGCAATGTCATGTCCTATTCCCGATTTCTCCACAAACATCAAACGAGCAGTGAATTTCAATAGACTGTGATTCAGATGACAACCGCCCCCCTCAGTTCTCCCCCTGAGCCACAGCACTTCCACTAGTTTGAGCCTTTTGCATTGCTGCTCTGGTCTGAGTCATTATTTCTATTCAAGTTCAATAAAATTCCAGAATACAACCCTATCGAATATTATCTTCGAGTTACGTCATATGACTTTCTTATCCCCTGTCAACTTATGTATTAATTTATGATGTTACGTTTGTAATAACTAGGTCATTATATTTATTTAGTTAAAGTACAATTCAATTGACAATGAAATTTAATAAGATTAATAAATTTTACTGACAATGCGAAGTTTTAGAGATCTTCAAGTACCGTGTTAATAGATTAGTAAAGGATAGCGAATGCTTAAAAAGCGATACTCATCTTGAATTAATCTGCGAGGGCTTACTTAACCACGCTGCCTAAGTAAATTTTACTAGTAAATTTTACTGATTAATTGATACTACTATACTCGCTATCTAGTTTTTCGTTAAACCTTACCCTAGCACACATTGTATCTTATAACAATGGCGGCAAGTTAAGAACGGTTAATCTACGGACACGAGGCATTATTTACTTTCCAAATCGCGCTATCTAAATTCAGAATAAACCATGGAGCTTGACTAGGTCTATAAGTTATTTATAGAAAATAATTTAATCTAACAATTATGTCAATAAAGTGGCTAAGTATAATTAAAAACTTCGTTCGCGGGAGCTGCAAAACCTGTCCACATGTGGATTTGATACCTTTACCGATACTAAGTAATAACCTACAAAATCTCTGATCTAAATTCAATTTAAACTAAAGTATTGTTACTAGGAATATAAAGCAACTCTAAAAAACAAATTAATATGCCAATTTAAGTCAAAAAAGCAAAAACTTCTCTATTTGCTGAAGCCGTAAAAACTTTCACTGTTCACATGTACTCTCGCACCCACTCCTCAAAGATATAGTACTCTCCATAGTAATAGAGGTATGTGATGCAAGATACAAAGGGATAATCACCTCCTTTTCTCCTACTAGCAAAATTCCTGTATATCATTGACAATAACCCATGACCTGCTCTGGCAGCCTGTCTGTATTGCTCAGAAAACTTCATATCTGACGGCACAATTACTCCCAGGTCTTTTTCATTTTCTACCATTTTTTACCACCGTAAGTGTAGTACCACACAGTTGGTACGTTTCTCTGGGGTTACTTCTATCCAGAATGCAAAGTACTATGCAGTACTTTGCATTTGTGAATGTTGAACTTCAGTTGCCACTTCTCAGCCCATCTGCCCAAATTTTCTAGATCCTGTTGCAGTAGCGCACTGCTGTTACTGTCATTAACAACCCTACCAACCTTTGTATCATCTGCAAACTTTGAAATTAAGCCTGATATACCTTCATCAATATCATTGATAAATATACAAAACAACAGCGGGCCCAACACTGAACCCTGGGAGACTCCACTAATAACATTAATCCACAAAGAGCAGCGTCCATTGATTACCACTGTCTTCTTCCACTCAATTACCCTTTTATCTATTGTAACAATTTACCCTTATACCATACTGCTCCAATTTGTAGAGTAGTCATTCACGTGGAACAGTGTAAAAAGCTTTCCTGAAATCCAAGAATATGATATCAAAATTATTTTTTGCATCTAGTTCCTTTGTAACCACATTATAGTATCCAACCAAATTTGTCAGACAAGACTTTCTCTTAAACCCATGCTGTGTCTGAATTATTACTGCATTCTTGTTTAGATGTTCCTGCAATGCATCTTTAACCAGTCACTCCATTATTTTCCCCAGAACAGAAGTTAAACTAACTGGTCTGTTAGTTTAACTTCCATGTCACCCTTAGATCCCCTTTGTGAATTGGGGATACATTTGCACATTTCCAGTCTGTGAAGGACTTCCTCTGAGTCCAAGGATGCTCTCATAATTATGGCTAAGGGTTTGCTTATTTCATTTGCTCCCTCCTTCAATATAACTGGATAGATCTCATCTGCCCCAAGTGCCTTTCTTATGTTTAACTTCAACAATTTCTCCTCCACTTTTCTCTTAGTTATTACAAAATGATTAAGCACTCTGTTACAGTTTGATAAACTTTTGGCATTTTTCTCCCTTAATAACTCCTCATGTGTGAATGTAGATGCAAAATACCCAGTCTTTTCTGTTTTTTTATTTTTTTTTATTTTCTATCTTTTGCCGAAGGCATCTTCTGATCTGCCTTAGTTTGCCTAACCTCCTTTACGAATTGATTGCATTGTATTTTATACCTACCAGAGGCTTCTGTCAAGTCTGATTCATCTGACATCTATTTGTGTCTTGAACAGTAGTTCTTAGTTGGTATAAAAAGTGCAGTAGCTTTTGCAGTTACATCCCTAATTGCTTTCCATTTAGCTTTTGCTGTTGGTAATATCAGTTGGCCCCACTGTATAGAATTTAAAAACTGTCTGAGATTACTGTAGTCACTTTTACAAAAACAAAGATGGTTCCTTTTATCCTTGATGGTAGTTATTCTTTAATTAAATCTTACATCTGTTTTCAGTGATCACTTATGAGAATCCACATAAGGAACCACCAGGTACCTTAT
The DNA here is from genome assembly GCF_048544385.1 of Mastigoproctus giganteus. Taxonomy (NCBI): domain Eukaryota; kingdom Metazoa; phylum Arthropoda; class Arachnida; order Uropygi; family Thelyphonidae; genus Mastigoproctus; species Mastigoproctus giganteus. Next base: position 118,107,402 of record NC_143580.1, on the reverse strand, counting down.
GTGGATTCTCAATGCATAAAGAATCACAGCTGATAATGAGATCAAGAGTATTCATTTCTCTTGTTACCACTCTAACATATTGTCAAAGAAAACAGTCATCCAGTAAATCAAAAATTCTTGCTAGTGTGTGATTTGATTGACCAATCCATAATTTTCTGTTAGTTAGTTAGTTAGTTATTTGGTTTTTAGGAGCATTAGCAACTAAGGCCATATTGCTCCGGGATATGCGGTGGTCATTCCCTGACCTTTCTGCATCCTCCGTATTTGGTGGTGACGGCCTCGAACCCCGGTCTAATCAAGAAGCGTGTGCTATGCACTGGCTACGGAGGCGCCATAATTTCCTGTCATTATCTGGAAAGTTACAATTCCTCATTATAAGACATTCTGATTTACTGGTGCATGCTATTTCTCCGTATGGTTATTTGTTGCTCATTATAGTTATTAGGCCTATAACATACTCCTACTCATTTTTGTTTTCTCAGTGCTTCTCTCGCACCAATCTGATTCAGCATTGCACTGGCCACACATATCAGCTGGATGCACTGCTTTATATTTAATATGTGCTTTAAATAAGAGCATAATGTCCTCCTCTCCCCTCCTTTGCTGTCTGTCCTTTCTGTACAAATTGTACTCCACCATATTCAAATTTTGCCTCTGTTTTATCTGAGTGATACCATGTCCAGTATCCCTACAACATCCACTTTTGGTAACTTAACCAGTACTTCAAATTTATTTACTATGCTCCTACCATTAGTGTATATGCATTTGTTCTTATTCTTAATTAGCCTAACACAGCCGATGTGTTTTCTTGTTCCGTGAGGACCTCCAGCGGGACTTAAAATCCGTGATACCTTGCTTTCCATATTGCTGCATGTTCCAATAGAAACAGTACAAAAATCACTTCATCTCTGCCTGCAGATGTTGTTATTCTATTATTCTGTGTATCTTCCCCCCCCCCCCCCAAACTACCTTGCTAGTATTAGCAATTATTCTTGTACCTTTCTATTTAAGCGTATCCCATCCCTGTAAAAATGGTCTCTTCTGTTAACTAGCACAGACTTCTCTGAGAAAAATTCACATCATGGGACTTGCACAGTTTATCCATGGCAGACAGAATTGATTGACAAGGCTCTCATCATGTGCTGGGCAGAATTGCAGACACTTTTAGATTTAATCCAAACTTGACTTTTTCTCAACATTGCCCTGTACTTGTTAAATAGGTCTGTAGATATCCTACTCTTAATGTCATTAGTACCAACGATACAACAATATCATCTTTAGTGCACTTAAAAGATATCTATTCTCCATGTTATTAACTTTTTCCCTTGGCAGACATGCCTTGATCTCATTCCACCTCTCCTTTATGTTAATAGTGTTTTGTGGAAGGTACCACTGATGGTTTTCCACATCCGTGCCATGGAACTTTTTTTTTTTTTTTTTTTTTGTTAGTTGCCACATCGGCTTCTGTGGCCATATTGCACCTCTCAAAGTTTTTTGCATTTACTCTGATCCAAGCCCGAGGCGGAATTTGAACCCACGACCTTTGGGTTGCCAGGCAGGCACTTTACTCACCTAGCTAGCCCGGTTGGCATGGAACTTTGAAAAGAAGTGCAGAAACACTGTAAAAGCCAGAAAAGGTGTGATATCTGGTTTCTGTCAGAGTAGAGTTATGTTGTTGTTGTGTCTCTAGCTTCTTGGCTGCAGGACTCCTAGTGGGACCCCCGCGTTGCCAACCACCACCACCACTGGGGAGTGAGCAAAGCTGCCCATCATACTCTGGCTAGCTTCTGCCAGGGTCGTCTGAGCTTCCTAACAGAGACCAGATTAAAAAAATAAACAAATAAAATAATAATAATAAAAAATAAATAAGATAAAATAGGAGAACATGAAGAATGGGGTATAGAAGAAGGGATTAAAGCTGGGAGAGTGTGGGTGGATAGACAGGTAAGAGCTAATCCACCCAAGTTTAGGCAAAATGAGGGATTAGGGTGAGAGTTGAAAAGTCACAGTTCCATGAGCTTTGCAAATCCCGCACCACGGATGGTTCCAGCAGAGAATCCTACTCATAATGGGTTAGCCCAAACTTTGTGAATCGTGCACTCTGAGCATTGCCAGCAGTCCTGCACCAAGGATGCCTCCAGCAGAGAATCCTACCCATAATGGGTTAGTGCGAGTTTTGCAAATCCCACACTCTGGCGGTTACCAGCAATTCCTTCATCTAGGATGCCAGTAGTATATCCTACCCTAAATGGGTTTGCTTGAGTTCAGTGGTATGTCAGAGGTTTGGAATTTTTCTGCTCAAGTTTGATTTGGTCCCAAGGGCATAGTATTCAACATAGTGCTGAGTTCTGCTATTCTGGCTGTTTTAGGGGAAAAATTTAAAAACTTAAAAACTGAAAGCGCTTTGTAGGAACTTTCTTTTTTTAAGTTCCTTCTTTTTGTAGGAACTTAACCATGCTATTTTCATAGATGGGCCACTCGTCATGAGGTGTCCCCAGGACTCCGCTTCGCCGCAGTGGCATTGCAGATCTCTCTCTCTCTCTATGCCCCATGGCTGTCAACTTTTGTTGGAAGAGACTATGTCCTGCGATTAAGAATGTTACTTGCAGCCCAGGTGAGTACCAGGGAGGAGGCTTTGGGTGTGTTGGTATAAATCGTCGGTTGATTTCTCCTTTTGGTGAAGTTTCCCATGACTGTTGCCATAATTCCAGTAGGTGTTGGATGATGCACCTTTTCTCTTGTTTCACGTCATTTGTTCGATCTAGCTGTAAATTTATTAAGCTTGTTTGTATTCCTTTCTTTAACTCAAGATACAGTGGGTGACATCCAGTGAACACCTGCAGTGCAGGGGGTGCTGACAGTGTGGAATGCCCTGCAGATTGATAAAAGCATAAACCTTTGTATTGAGTTTAGCTTTCTCTTGTTTCTTTAAAGCTTAGCTTGTTTACACCAGATGGATGTTCCATAACTGACGATTGGGACGTAGATGGTTTTATATATAAGTGCCACGGCTTTGTGCTTCAGCCCCCAGTCCCCAATATAGATGCCTAGGTGCTTTACTTCTGTATATCTCCTTTATGTACAATATATTTTCCATTTCTTTGACAATAACTATCTCCTGTGAGACCAGTTGAGCATGCTCAAACCATTCAAGGCTTTATACACCTCAATCAGATCACCTCACAGGTGCCTAGTCTCCAGACATGTAATTTGCAAAACTTAAGCCTTCCTTCGTAAGTGCAACCCTTTGTTCCAGTCACTAATCTTGTTACCCTTCTCTGTACTTGTTCCAACGGCCCTATATTCTTCTTAAAATGAGGCTTCCAGACCTGTATACTCAAGGTGTGGCCTGACCATTGCCTTATACTAGGGGATAATCACTTCCTTATCCCTGCTAGAAAAATTCCTATATATCATTGACAAGACACCATGAGCTACTCTTGCAGACTGTCTGCACTGCTCAGAAAACTTCATATCTGCCTGCACAATTACCCCCAGGTCCTTTTCAGTCTCTACCACTGTCAGTTTAGTACTACACAGTTGATACGCTGGCGCCTCTGCAGCCAGGTGGGAAGGAGCAGTAGTACGTAGCACATGCTTCTTGATTAGACCGGGGTTCGAGCCCGTCACCACCAAATACGGAGGATGAGGAAAGGTCAGGGAATGACCACCGCATTTCCCGGAGCAATATGGCCTTAGTTGCTAATGCTTCTAAAAAAAAAAAAACAGTTGATAACGTTACTCTGGAGTTACTGCTTCCCACATGCAGTACTTTACATTTGTCAATGTTAAACTTCATTTGCCACCTCTCAGCCCATCTGTTCAACTTTTCTAGATCCTGTTGCAGCAGCATAGTGTCATTATCAATCCTGCCAACCTTATCGTCAGCAAACGTGGACATTAAGTCTGATATACCATCATCAATATCATTAATAAATATAGAAAACAACACTGGACCCAACACTGAACCCTGAGGGACTCCACTAATAACATTAGTCCATGAAGAGCAATGTTCATTAATTACTACTCTGTCTTCTCCTACTCAACCATCCCTTTATTCGTAGCAGCAATTTGCCTCCAATGCCACACTGCTCCAGTTTGTGCAGCAGTCTTCCACTGCTGGAACAGTATCAAAAGCCTTTCTAAGATCCAAATATATGATATCAGAATTATTTCCTGCATCCAGTTCCTTTGTGACGACATCACAGTATCCAATCAAATTGGTCAGACAAGATTTCCCCTTAACAAAACCATGCTGTGTCAGAGCTGTAACTGAAGTCTTGTCTAGATGGTCCTGCAGTGCTTCTTTAACCAGTGCCTCCATTAATTTCCCTGGAACAGAAGTTAAACTAACAGGTCTGTAATTACTTGTCGCCCTTTGATCCTCCTTTGTGAATTGGGGTCAGATTTGCGCATCTCCAATCCATGGGTACTAGGGCTTGCATAAAACCGAGAAATTTCAAAACAGAGTTTAACCGAAGTTTACTTTTAAAACCGATTTTCTCAGACTTAGGGAAAATAATTAAAAGCTTATAACACAAGTATTTATTTTATCTTGGGCAGATTGTACAAATTGTAATCAAATCTTTTAAACAAAATCTATCACCTCTTATAGTAAAAAAAATAAAAAAATTAAAATGCTCCAAAAAGGTAACCAGTTTGAGATTATACAAAAAAATAATAAGCCCTATAATAATAATAATAAATAAATAAAAATAAACAGCTTGGGGAAATTACTTTACTATTTATTGCTCAGCTTTTTTCTGAAAATGGCTCTTTAAAAAACACAGTATATTAAGCATTTTTCCTGATAGACTTGACCTTATTAGCATTAGCATTAGCATTAGCATTAGTAGAGGCATTTGATGCAAGAAAGCAAGCTTATGCAGCATCAGCCAAAAAAAAAAAAAAAAAAAAAAGTAACATAAATAAATAAAAATAACCACTTCCACTTCACCCCTCTGTTCGTTCGAAATACCTGTCCAGCTGAGCCTTAAACTTATTTAGGCTATCAACTTCCACGACAAGGGATGGAAGTCTGTTCCACCCACCAACCACCCGCTGGCTAAAGGCAAATTTCCGCACATCTATCCTACATCTGTCTTTCCTCAATTTGAATTTATGCCCTCTCAGGTGATTTTTATGAGCTAGAGGAAGAATCCCATCAGCATTGAGCATGCTCAAACCATTCAAGGCTTTGTACACCTCTATCAGATCACCCCGCTGGTGCCTAGTTTCCAGACACTGTAATTTGCAAAACTTAAGCCTTTCTTCGTAAGAGAACCCCTTTGTCCCATTCACCAATCTAGTTGCCCTTCGCTGTACTCGTTCCAGCAGCTCTACATCCTTCCTGAAATGAGGCCTCCAGGCCTGTATACAGTACTCTAGGTGTGGCCTGACCATTGCCTTATACAAGGGAATAATCACCTCCTTATCCCTGCTAGAAAAATTCCTATATATCATTGACAATACACCATGAGCTACTCTTGCAGCTCGTCTGCACTGCTCAGAGAACTTCATATCTGCCTGCACCACCACCCCCAGGTCCCTTTCATTCTCCACCACTGTCAGCGTAGTACCACAGAGCTGATACGTTGCTCTGGGGTTGCTGTTTCCCATATGTAGTACTTTACATTTGTCAATGTTAAACTTCATTTGCCACCTCGAAGCCCAACTGCTCAACCTTTCCAAATCCTGTTGCAGCAGCATAGTGTCAGTAGTGTCCTTGACAACCCTGCCAACCTTCGTATCGTCTGCAAACTTGGACATTAAGCCTGATATACCATCATCAATGTCATTTATAAATACAGAAAACAATAAAGGCCCCAATACTGAACCCTGAGGGACTCCACTAATAACATTAGTCCACGATGAGCAGTGTCCATTGATTACCACTCTCTGTCTTCTCCCCCTCAACCACCCCTTTATCCATAGCAGCAACTTGCCTCCAATGCCACACTGCTCCAATTTGTGCAGCAGTCTTCCATGTGCAACAGTATCAAAAGCCTTTCTAAGATCCAAGTATATAATATCCAAGTTATTCCCTGCATCCAGTTCTTTTGTGACTGCATCATAGTATCCAATCAAATTGGTCAGGCAAGACTTCCCCTTAACAAAACCATGCTGTGTCCTAGCTATAACTGAAGTCTTGTCTAGATGATCCTGCAGTGCTTCTTTCACCAGTGCCTCCATTAATTTTCCGGGAACAGAAGTTAAACTCACAGGTCTATAATTACTTGTGTCAGCCTTTGATCCCCCTTTGTGAATTGGGGTCACATTTGCACATCTCCAGTCAATGGGTACCTCCCCTGAGTCCAAGGAAGCTCTCATAATTATGGCTAAGGGTTTGCTTACCTCCTTTGCTGCCTCCTTTAATATAACTGGATAGATCCCATCCACCCCAGGTGCCTTTCTTGTGTTTATCTTCAACAATTTCTCCTCCACTTTGCTCTCAGTTATTACAAGGTTCTCTAGCTTACTGCTAGAGTTGAATACACCTCTGGCATTCCCCTCGCTGAATAACTCCTCATGTGTGAATGTCGATGCAAAATATTCATTTAGTTTGTTAGCTACCCGAGCAGGGTCATCAACAGTTGACCCATCGATCTCAAGTGGACCAATCTGATTCATCCCCTTCCTTCTAGAGTTTACATAAGTAAAGAACTCTTTGCTGTTTTCCTTCGCATCCCTTGCCAAGGATCTCTCGTAATCTGCCTTCGCCTGCCTAACCTCCTTTGTAACTTGGTTACAGATCAACTTGTATCTATCATAGGCGTCCGTGTCACGTGTTAATTTGTATGTATCCCATGCATTTTTCTTCTCTGCCATATGCCTCATTAGTTCATCTGACAACCATTTAGGCCTAAACCTTGAACAATATTTCTTAGTTGGTATGTAAAGCCTAGTAGCTTCCACGATAAGTTCTTTGAATATATTATTTTTGTGTTAGAGACCAGTGATCGAAAACACTCTCTCAGATTGGACACTTATTGGTTTAATGGTCAGCAGTGCTCTATAAACTTTCTCCAGCTTTTCACTTCTGCTGCTAGTTGCCTCCGAAATTTTAAATTCTTTGCTGATTTCCAATTCACTCTGATATTTTGAAGGCTCTTCAGTTAATCTCTTTCATATCATACTCTCTAATAATCACTATATCAGTAATAATCACTATCATACTCTCGCATGAGTGTATCTCCGACATCGGAACTAGATGAGTCTTTGTTTTCTTCTAAAAGAACAGTTCGTTTATTTTCAGTTTCTTCATTCAACACTAAGACTCCTTCGGAATGTTTTGCAAATAATCTCTGATAAATCTCTTCAGCATACTTTTTCAAAACTTGCTTACTTGGAAAATCAAAAGTTCTTGAACCTGAATCTTCTTTCCTAAACTTTTTGGGGTTGTGTAGATAGCTCAGCAAAGCCACAGTTTGGTAATTTCGTCTTGCATTCTAACGCTGCAAAAGGCTTTGGTGAAACTTTAAAGCAAATGGGTTTTCTGCTGTATCAAGCTTAGCAAGCAGAAATTCTATTGAAGACTCTGTTTTAAGTAAGTCTGTATCTTCTGAGGTTATAGCTTCAGAATCATTTCAACTGGTCGCAAAGTTTCACGTAGCAATTCAAGTGTTTTCCAGTCATCGTCAGACACAGCTTTAGTTGACAGTACTGTACATAGAGCATTTGGAATGCAATTTTTCAATTTCAAAAATCTCTCAATCATATAGAATGTGCTATCCCATCTAGTCTTGCAATCTAATATAAGTTTATATTTTTTCCCATTAAATTTTGCTTTAACAAAATTTTGTAATATGTCATTTTTGGTAGGCGATATTCGAAAAAGCTTGCAAATTTTTCTGACTTTTTTAATAGTTTGTGCAATATTGGCCATTGGATTGAAGAAAAAAATGAGCTCATCGGTAAAGTCGGTTTGATAAAGCATGCCTTGTTGTCTTTCTTCAACTCTTCATCATCACTACTTTCATTATTTTCATTTTCTTCATTGTCTTTCAGAGACTGTCGCACCATAATTGATTGCTTTTTCATAAAGTACATCTATAACTGACAGATGTATACAACGTTGGCTACACATTGTTGATGATTAGGCGTAATTTGCTTGCCAAACTTAATCATCATTGCTGCTCCATTGGTGGTGCAGGTAACAATATCCTCATCCAAATTCAAACCAAATTTTAAGTGTCCATTCACAATTTGCTCAGTTCTTCTGCTATCAAGTGAACCATTAATCTCAATAAGACCTAACGACCAATGATTGTCTTTTGAATGCACATTTATATTCGTATACCTTTTTTATTTTGTATAGACGTATATTCGTCTAGAGTCAATGACCCAAAACCAGTGAATTTTTGGCGTGCACCCAAAACCAATGAATTTTTGAAATGCTGAATGAGTTCTTCTTTCTTAGTTTTATAATAATTTAGAACCATATTTTTAATTCCATTCACTGAGGCTGGTGGTAATTTATCGTATTTATTTCTCTGAAGGTGAAGGCTTGATTGTATAAACTCACTCTTGGCAATTGAATTAAAAGAAAATCCATCTAAAGCAGCTAATTTTGAAATCTCTTCTTCCATAGATTTTTTAACGATAAAGTTTTCTAATGTTCTTACCATTTTTACGGGAGGTTCACTGTTATCTTGTTTAATGTCAATCTGATGCATTTTCTTTAAATGCAACATCAAAAGATGATGTGGATCCTCCAGACGACTTCATTATCTTCTGACATTTCGAACATTGTGCTTCATCTTTGCTTTTTCGAGCAAAATAATTCCATACATTTGATTTCATCTTAGACATATTAAGAGTAATAAATATTAATTAGTAGGAATTTATATCACCAACAATTTTAAATAAAAGTATTGAAGATAACAAAGGCACAATACTATGCGTCACTCCCGCATGCACTGAATGAAGAGTAAATGAGGCAAGTTTCAAAAGATACAGGTGGGAAGATAAAAGGTACCCCTCCTAGATTTGGGCCACTTGCCCAAGAGATTCGTACCTAAAATAAAATAAAATAAAATAAAAAGCCATGTTTAAAACATTAACCAGTTGAACGATCCAGACAAACGAACAAACAAAAGAAAATGTGCATAACAAAAAACTATTCGAATCCGGTTTTAGAAGCTCAGTTTCGGTTTTAACAACTCAGTATGAAAACCGGATTTAACCGGTTTATAAAACCGGTTTGCAAGCCCTAATGGGTACCTCCCTTGAGTCCAAGGAAGCTCTCATAATTGTGGCTAAGGGTTTGCTTACTTCCTTTGCTGCCTCTTTTAATGTAACTGGATAGATCCCATCCACCCCAGGTGCCTTTCTTATGTTTATTTTCAACAATTTCTCCTCCACTTTCCTCTCAGTTATTACAAAATCATCTAGCTCACTGCCAGATTTTAATTTACCTCTGGCATTCCCCTCCTGAATAACTCCTTATGTGTGAGTGCAGGTGCAAAATACTCATTTAGTTTGTTATCTTCCTGAGCAGGATCATCAACAGTTAACCATTGATATTCTGTGGTCTAATGTGATTCATCCCCTTCCTTCTAGAGTTTAAATAAGTAAAGAACTCTTTGCTGTTTTTCTTTGCATCCTTTGCCAAATATTTCACGTAATTTGCCTTTACCTGCCTTAAGTTCCTTTGTGACTTGGTTACAGACCAGCTTATATCTGTCATGGGCTTCTGTGTCACTCATTGATTTATGTGTATCCCATACATTTTCTTCTCTGCCACATGTCTCATTAGTTCATCTGACATCCATTTAGGCCTAAACCTTGAACAATATTTCATAGTTGGTATGAAAAACTTAGTAGATTCCAAGATTAATTCTTTGAATGCTTCTCATTTTGATTTTGCTGTTGGTAACATCAGTTGGTCCCACCGTATAGAATTTAAATACTGTCTCAGACCTCTGTAGTCGCCTTTACTAAAGCAAAAACCCTTCCCTTTACCCCTGATGGTAGTTGCCTCTTTGAGTAAATCCCACTTCAGCGCAGTGTGATCACTGCCACCTAGTGGTTCCTTTATCTGCTGATTCTTATTGCATGAATCACTACTGATAATCAAATCAAGAGTATTACTCCCTCTAGTTGCCTCCCAAACATGCTGCTGTAGAAAACATTCATCAAATAAATCCACAAATTCCAGTCAATATCTAGGAAGTTAAAATCCCACATTATAAGACTCTCTGATTTACTGACCCACTCTATTTCCTTGTACAGTTGTTTATTATAATCATCAGAGTCATTAAGTCTGTAACACACTCCTACTCTCAATTTTGATTTCACATTGCTTATGTCACACCAAACTGACTTGACACTGCACTGTCCAGCCTTATTGACTGGCTGTACATCCTTGGATTTTGTGTTTCTTAACTAATAGCATAACCCTTCCTCCCTTTCTATCCTGTCTATCCTTCCCATACATATTGTACTCCCCAAATTCCAGTTCTGCATTCCTTATATCTGTGTGACACTACGTCTCTGATATCCCAACAATATCTGCCTTTGATGTTTTGACCAACGCCTCAAATTCATCAAATTTATTTACCAAACTCCTAGCATTGGTATACACGCAAGTATACATGCACCTGTTCCTATTCTTAGCTACCCTAACACAGCCCATGTGTTTACTTGTACTGCAATGATCCCAGCAGTCTCTGAAATCTCCTGCATCTTGGTTTCCAGGCTACTGCTCATTCCAATAGAAGCAGTGCAAGAATCACTTTCACATCTGCCAGCGGCTACTGTTAATCTATTAGTCCGTGTTCCCCCCAGGATAGCAGGTTTCTGACCCACCTAACACTGCCTTGATAGCATCAGCAAATATTCTTGCACCCTTTAGATTTAAATGTATCTCATCCCCGTAGAGTAGTCTCTCCTGTTAACAATTACTAGGTGATGGCATTGGTTGGTCTGTATGCATAAAACTTTTCACATATCATATACAAATTATGTACTTTTTCTGTTATTAGATTTGGGTTTTGGTATATGCAGTTAAACCTATTTAAAGTGATCTCGGAAATAAAAAGAATTCTTCTGTATCATTACAATTACGTCAGTTAAAACTGTATAAATTGTGCTGTTTTACCTTAGTTACAGTGTCATTTTAAAATTATATACCACTGTTATAATGTCAAAGTTTCTAGTGAATTGATCAGCAGTATATTTTAGAATGTTTAAAAAACATTAATTAATTGCTTGTTGGTGTTGTATATCAAATACTAAGGTTCTTGGTGTTGTGTCTCAGTTATTGCATTTCATTCAAGCTGAGATCATGCAGCAAATGACTCACTATTGCTTGTGATGGCAGCTCATTATCATGTCAATCAGTGATTTACGCTAGGATTTGAATTTTCTATGTATTGTATTTTGTGAAATCATCATCTAGTACTGCACATATCTTGTTAGCTGATTGATGGTGTTGATACTCTGCTTTTCCTCTTGTTTTTTCTCTTTAAATATCAGTAAATTCAACCTTTAATTCACCATAATTTCATTAAAACATTTTTTTTTTCAGTTGGCTACATAGCTACTTCAGTAGAACTGGGTTAAGGTATACAGTAAATCAATAATTGTAAATTGGTTTAGCAAAAAACTGCTGGAATATGACCTAAGTCTCGACATCTGCCATTCAGTCTCAGCTCACTTCTGGTGTCACCAAACATGTTGATAGAATATTAGGAAGGATGGAAAATGTAAGGAGATAGAGAATGTAGAATTTTAAAAACAATATCTGAAACAACAACAATTAGGCAATAAATAAAAAGCCAAAATTAAAAATTCAAGTACACTAGAGTGCACTCATCTGGAATAATTAATGTCAGACCTCTTCCGAATAGCAAAATTTTCCAGATAATCGAATGCAAGGTAAATTAAATAGTGTTATAATGTATTAAGGTAAAAAAAAAAAAAAAAAGACTTTAAATAGCCTGAAAAAAAAAGCCGAAGTTTTTTAATTAAAAAAGTAACTTATACACAAAAATTCGCACATTTACATATGTATGTATATCCGGATATGTATTTTACTGCAAAATTTAGAGTAATTTTTTAAAATAATGTTCAGTTGTTTGTTGTGACCTATTTTTTTCCTGCTAAATCTCTTAAAGTTCCTTAATAATATCAATTTGAGTATATTGCATTCTTCCTGGTTTTCTGCCCATTTCAGTGCTGTCTCTTTTCATTGACCAAACGCTGAGAAAAATAATAAATCGCACAGTTTCGGGCCAATATTATTCTTACTGAATCTGGAGCTAAACTAAACGTAACATGAAATGAAGGGAAAAAAATATGTCATGGAACATTGGGTTCACGGAAGCGAATGACTTAACTCTGTCACTCATGGTTTTTGAGAAAACCCATCGGTCCTTATCCAACACTTCACCAGATATACGATGTAAAAAAAAAAAAAAAAACAGACAGCAATACTCTCGTAGCATAATAAGTATTTGTCTCAAATATTACCATTAATAAAAAAAAAAAATAGAAAAATCCACCTTCCAATTTATTCTGGATAACTGACTTCCAGATAACTGATGTTCTACTGTACTTAAATTAATTATATAATATCCGTGTAGATACACCATAGTTTACCCATAAATTAAACTAGGCACGTAGTGTGAAGGCATCATTTTTAAATTGTATCTCATATTGTGGCTACCTTCACGAGATACTAGGTATTGCACTACTTCGAATAAGTAACGCTTCGCTAGTAGAGAAGACTGATGTTATTTATACCACAATGGGTTGTGGTATCCACTATGGTAAACTATAGTGTATCTGCACTGATGATTATATAGTTAATTTAAACCCATATCATTATGCCTCATGCATTGAATCTTCAAATATTAAATTAACCAAATTTTAATAAGCAGTCTTGGCTAGTGGATGCCATCGTAAAAGCAATATTAAATTTAGGAAAGTGTAAAGAATGGGGAATGCCATAAAACATACTACACAGATTTAATAGGATAGCCAGCATTGTCAGGTGATTATAGCCATAGGTCTGTTTAAAACCTTTAAATGTTTAATCCTTTCCCCTAATACGGTGCTGTTTCTTGCATTCTGTGTATCTTGTAAACTCCTCTGACCGTTCGGTCGTCCCGGAGTATAAACAGAAAATTTATTTATTTATTTATTTATTTAATATACATTCGTAATTTGATTTAATAGGTCTGTTTATCCATGTGGATAATGAAGGTCTAATGATTAAGAAAAAAAGTCAAAGAATTAAGTCAATCATCAACATAAGGAGGGTAGTCCTTATGCCATGTAAATGCCATATAATTAATTTAATTGAATAATTAATGTACCTGATAGTAGAAAGGATGAATTATAATGGTAATATTAAAAATTGTAATGGTGATATTTTTAATCATATTGATGATTAAAAAATTTATTTTTTTAGCATGATAAAAAAAAAATTCCTTACATATGACCTTATAATTCATATGAAAATGAGAAGATAAGAACCAACAATAAGAGAGTATTCATTGGATGGTCCTAAAAAATCTTTTATATAAGAAAAATAATAATAATAGTTTCCAACCAAACCAACTCTCATATAAATAGAGAGGAGAAAAACGAAGGATGAAGTTATGAAACCTCTGGCCTTTTGTCTGTGAGAAGCTTGTACAACATGTTTATTTTTCTCATACATAAAGAAATACAGTATAATGAAAACAAAACATTGATACATTAATTTAATATAATTATATAATATTGTCATGTATAATATATTAATTAATATTGCTAATGTATTAATATTAGAAACATATTAATACATTGCTTCCAAGTTGGTGCCTCTGTAGCCAGGTGGGCAGGAGCAGCAGTGCGTAGCACACGCTTATTGATTAGACCGGGGTTCGAGCCCGTGCCCACCAAATATGGAGGATGCGGAAAGGTCAGGGAATGACCACCGCATATCCCAGGAGCAATATGGCCTTAGTTGCTAATGCTCCTAAAAACCAAATAATAACAACAATAACAGCTTCCAAGTTCCCCAGATCTTAGTAATAACAAACTTTTCCTCGAATGCCCTTCAAATATTGCAAAATTAAAATTCACAGATATTTGAAGGGCAATCAAGAGATTCCACAAAAAAAATGAAAATTTGTCATTAAAACTTTTCATCATACATTAGAAAGCTGTGTAACTAATAAGGGAGTTACCTGATTTAGTTTTATTTGCATTATTTATGAGAAATTGTGTTAATTTGTTAAAACTGATATTGCATTATTAACCACTAATTTGTAGTGTTGCACCCTGTATAAGCCAGTGTATAATACAGGGTAAATTTAAGAAAAGCAAAAATGAATAAAGAGAAATTAGAGAATAAACCATCAGAAAAGATCATTGCCATCATAAATATATTGATGATTACATATTACTAGAACATAAACATATGTATAAATAAAATAAATACTTATGTAATTAATAGTTTGGATAGTATAACAGTTTTACCACAGCAATTTTAGGATTAGGATCATTTTATAGCAGTAGGGCCTTAGAGTTATTGTCATGGTTGGGTAGCAATAAAATTTGAAAGTTTGCTAAAACTCTTGCTTAAAAATTAAGTGTAAACTTAAATAATATTATATGAACATCGATTAATTAAATCATTTATTTCCAGATGTGTACAAATAAAGAAGTTCAAAAAAGATGTAGTTCAATGCCTATGCTGTCCAAAGCTGTAGGGAAAACTGTATTAGTAAACAACGAAGAGAAAATACCTGAAGGAACTTTGTTAAATATAGACACAAAAAGTGTTACAAAATCACCTGTGTGTGGTGCCCTTCCAGTTTTTGATGTTAATATAGCTAACCATATTATTGACAGAGTTTTTAATCAGTCATCAGTGACATCCTCATCGGGAAATTTAAGATCAAAATCTCCACCTGTTGTGCACATTGAACCTCAACAAGAGCAACCTCTTAATCTTTGTAAAGAAAAGGAAAAAACAATAACTACAAGCCAGCAACAGCTAATTGATCATTTTGTTGATAAATTTCTTTGTGGACCATCAATTCAAAATATGGCTTGTTCTCCAGTAGAGCAGAATTTTTCAGGAAGAATATCTCCTTGTCAACCATCTCAGCAACAGAATAGTTTTGATAGACCTCAGGAAACAAAAACCAGTCATTTGTTATTGTCTAAAGCCATTGAATCGGTGATTGAAACTGCATACAGTCAAGTTCAACCCATAACTAAGAAAGAATTACCTTCACAAGAGAACAGTGACATAGAGCATATTTTTCAAACAGAAAATAATGCAACATGTAAGAACTTAATTCAGAAAGACTATAAGAAAGTTGAAGAAAGGTTGGAATACTCAAAGTCAGAAAATTCTCCTGAATCAGAAAGCAAGTTTGTTTTAACATCCCCTCCAAAAAAAGCACGAGCTCTTCGATATATTCCTATAACTAGTAATAAAAGAAGGGAAAAAACTGTTAATGAAGGCAAAGGTAATAATTCAGTAACTTCTGGAATATCTAATTTTGGGCCAAGAAAATCCCAGAGGTCTTGTAAAGGAAGACGTTATCAAGCATTATTGTCAGAAGGGCTGCTGCAACCGGTTAAAGAACGTAGGCCAAGTTCGGCTCGGAAGTCTTCATCTGAAGATAGACAAAGTAGTGATACCGAATCAGTGAAGGATATGGAAGTAAAAGCTGTATTTAATAAAAGAAATAGAAAACGGAATCCTTCAGAATCATCAGAAAGTGTAAATAGTGTTAAATCTGATAAAGAAGAATCTGTGAAGAAGAATTCTAGGTCAGTATTTTTTTTTTTTTTTTTTTTTTTTTTTTTTTGAAATATCCATAACTATTGGATAGTTATGGCTAATTTTTTTATTTAATGAAAATGTTTTTGTTATAATCCTCTCCCAGTATATCACTGGCACATAGAATGCGTGCATACATACATACACATTGAATTCACATGAGACTCGTAATGTGTGATTGGATCAAACCCATCAGAGTTCCTCTTCGGACATTTGTTACTGTTCAACTGACTTATATGATATTGTGCATTGTCAAAATCAACAAAAGCAGAAGTAGCATATACTTAAATTAATCCAAAAAGAGAATTGTATTCCTGAAAAGTTGTAAAATACAAAAATTAATATTTAAACAATATAAATAGGAAAACTTAGTGGTGTTAATTATAGATATAAAAATATTTGACTCTGTTTAATATACCTGTAATACAAAGAAGACATTACATTACACATGAGGTTTGATACTCTTGCTGATAGTGGTGACTAGTTGATAGAATAGATAGCTGCTGAGGAGGTAGATGCAATAAAGCTTTAATGTGGTCGAGGAGCTTGAGGGGGTAGGAACTAGTCTTGAGAATTGTATGATCAAATGCTGTTTGTCCAGTTTATAACTTCTTCATGAAAGTAATACATTAGCTTCAGTTTTGCTTTCATGGTTAGACTTTGTTCCATAAGAGGATTGACTTCAACATTTTCAAGTATTAATTTAATGGATAATTTTTTAAATATTTGCTATTTTTTTTTTCAAATACTCTCATCTTGCTCTTTCTTTTCCCATTGATAAAGTTCAATAGGAAAAGACAGGTTGACTCTTTTTTCCTATAGAGCTTTCAGTCCTCTGACACTGGGTGTCGAGCAAATTCAAGGTCAAGCGTTTCCATTGCGAATTATCTAGTACTCTTTGTCAGCAGTAAAGTTCTTTTTGAGTTATATCGTTCTCTGTCAGCAGTTCATTTATAAACTAGTTCTACACTTGGAAACTCAAGTAAGAACAGAGAAAGGAAATTCACCTTTCCTTTTGATTTCAGGAATGCTTTTGATACTGTTGCACATGGAAAACTACTGTACAAGTAGGAGCAGTATGGCATTTAAGGTAAGTTGCTGCTATGGATAAAGGGATGGTTGAGTGGGAGAAGACAGTGGTAGTCAATGGACAATATTAATTTCTTTACTAACCAGCTAATCTTCTAACCACGTGGTCTCCTAGCGGCACTGCTCCTGCCTCACCGTGGGGGGGGGAGCCAGAAACTTGGAAGGGAAGGGAGAGTTAACCTGCCAGGGCAAAAAGGAGCTAACCATGGACTACAATGACTTGTATTAGAGCAACCTATGTGCTTATCTAGCACTGTCAGCAATGCTGACCATGAAATTGACTACAACACAACAAAGTTAAAAAGACTGCATAAGGACACAAATTATGCTCAATGCACCGAAGAATCACGACAACAGGAATGCCCATCATTCCTCATTTTACATTCTATCTCAGACAAATCTATGATCACTCTATCACAATTTCTTATACAGAAATGCTTAGGATATGTGGCATATTTACCCAAAATGGTGAGAAGACTAATCTGGCAACCTATTGGTTGAAACTGCGAGTTCTGAGACTGCTGAAACTAACAACATTTGTAGGACCACATGTAGAGGTCACCCCACATGCAATGTTAAATTACTCCAAAGGAGTAATTGCAGAGTGGGATCTGATTAATATAACAGAAGCTGAACTGGTCCAGGAACTGAAAAACCAAAAAGTTATATAAGCCAAATACGATTAGGAAAGATGGAGGATCTTATTCCCACACTCAACATCATCCTGACATTCGGTATGCTTGTCTTACCGTCTAGTGTAAAAGCTGGCTATCTCAGCTGCCAAGTATGACCCTTTATTCTGAATCCTATAAGATGCTACAAGTGCCAAAAATTTAGTCACTTCCAAATGTCAAGGAGATCCATTCTGTCCAAACTGTGGTTCAAAAGCACATACACAAACAGACAGATGGCCAAACTCTGCACTGTCTGAATTGCAAAGGTGCACGTCGAACATACTCCAAATCATGTGACCTCTGGAAAACAGAAAAAACTCCAGAAATATAGAGTAGAATGAAAGGTTACTTACCAAAAAGCAAAGAAACAAATTATGTTCAATGCATCCAAGAACATATATTAGCATTACAGAGGCATACGATCCAAGAAAGCAAGCTTTTTATACAGCACCAGCCAGAAAAAAACCCTCTGGTTTCCACCCATCCATTCACTCCAAAACTTTGTCTAGTTCAGCCTTGAATTTATTTAAACTGTCAACTTCCACAACGTCAGACAGAAGTTTGTTCCAGTAATCAACCACCCTCTGGCAAAGACAAATTTCTGCACATCTATTCTGCAACTGTCTTTCCCCAATTTGAATTTATGTTCCCTCAGGCATGGAATCTGAGCAAGAGGAAGAATCCCATTAGCATTGAGCTTGCTCAAACCATTCAAGGCCTTATACCTTAATCAGATCACCTCACAGATGCCTAGTCTCCAAACTCTACAATGTGCAGAACTTAAGTCTTTCTTGGTAACAGTAAGTTACCAAGAAAGACTTAAGTTACCCTTTGTTTCACTCACTTTGTTGTCCTTCTCTGTACTCGTTCTAGCAGCTCTACATCTATCCTGAAACGAGGCCTCCAGACTTGTATGCAGTACTCAAGGTGTGGCCTCACCATTGCCTTATACATTGGCTTAATCACCTCCTTATCGGCACCTCCGTAGCCAGGTGGGAAGGAGCAGCAGTGCGTAGTACACGCTTCTTGATTAGACCGGGGTTCGAGCCCGTCACCACCAAATATGGAGGATGCAGAAAGGTCAGGGAATGACCACCGCATATCCCGGAGCAATATGGCCTTAGTTGCTAATGCTCCTAACAACCAAAACAACAACAAAAAACAACCTCCTTATCACTGCTAGCAAATATCCTATGTCATTAACAAAACCCCATGAGCTTCTCTTGCAGCCTGTCTGCACTACTCAGAAAACTTCATATCTGACTGCACAATTACCCACAGGTCTACTGCACATTTGGTACATTACTCTGGGCTACTGCAACCCATATGCAGTTCTTTGCGTATGTTAATGTTAAACTTCAGTTGCCACCTCTCAGCCCATCTGTTCGACTTTTCTAGATCCTATTTCAGTAGCATACTGTCATTACTGTCATTAACAACCCTACCCACATTCGTATCATCTGCAAACTTGCACATTAAGCCTAATATACCTTCATAAATATCATTGGTAAATACAAAAAACAGCAATGGACCTAGCACATATAGTGGAGTTCCCTAGGGAACTGCACTAATAACATTAGTCCACAAAGAGCAGTGTCCATCGGTTACCACTCTGTCTTCTCCCACTCAATCATCCTTTTATCTGTTGTAGCATCTTGCCCTTACTACTACTCCAATTGTATAGTAGTCTTCTATGTGCAACAGTATCAAAAGCTTTCCTAAAATCCAAGTATATGATATCAAAATTTATTTTTTTGCATCCAGTTTCTTTGTCACCATATCATGGTATCTGATCAAATTGGGCAGACTAGACTTCCCCTTAACTAACCCATGCTGTATCTGAACTATAACTGCAGTCTTGTGTTGATCCTGTAGTGCTTCCCTAACTGGTGACTCCATTATTTTCTCCAGAACAGAAATTAAACTGCCAGGTCTGTAATTTATCTCTACCATAGGCACCTGGGTCTCCTGATAATTTATGTGCATCCCATGCGTTTTTTTTCTCTGCCACGAGTCTCATTAGTTCATCTGACATCCATTTAGGCCTAAACCTTGAACTGTTTTTCTTAGTTGGCATGAAAAACCTAATAGTTTCCAATATTAATTCCTTGAATGCTTCCTATTTA
Organism: Mastigoproctus giganteus; assembly: GCF_048544385.1. NCBI lineage: Eukaryota > Metazoa > Arthropoda > Arachnida > Uropygi > Thelyphonidae > Mastigoproctus > Mastigoproctus giganteus. The sequence goes on along the minus strand of NC_143580.1, from coordinate 118,087,723 downwards.
GAATTTGGTGTTGGTAACACCATAAGTTGATTCCATTGTATGGAATTTAAAAAATCTCTAAGACCACTGTAGTCACCTTTATGAAAGCAAAAGTCCTTCCTCTTACCACTGATGGTAGTCACATCTTTGAGTAAATCTCGCATCTGTATGCTGTGATCACTGCCACCTAGTGGTTCCTTTATCTGCAGATTCTTAATGCATGAATAATCATTGCTGATAATCAGATCAAGAGTATCTCTCTCTCTGTTTCCCTCTTGAACATACTTCTGTAGAAAGCAATCATTGAATAAAAGTCTTGCTGTTGTGCGTGTGACCACCCCACAAGTTCCAGTCTCTATCTGGGAAGTTAAAATCCCCCATTATAATACAATCTGTTTACTGGCCCACTATTTTTCTGTACAATTGTTCATTGTACTCATCAGAGTCATTAGGCCTATAGCACACTCCTACTCTCAATTTTGCTTTCTCAGTACTTATGTCACACCAAACTGACTCAATACTGCACAGTCCACCAATGTCAACTGGATGCATTTCCTTAGATTTTGTGTTTCTTAACTAACAGCATGATCCCTCCACCTTTTCTATCCAGTCTATCTTTGTACACCCTCAATTCCAATTCTGCATTCCTTGTATCTGTGTGACAACGCGTCTCTGATATCTCAACGATATCTGCCTTTGATGTCTTGACTAGCACCTCAAATTCAATTTATTTACTATACTTCTAGCATTGGTGTACATGCAAGTATACATGCACTTATTCTTACTCTTAGTTACCTTAACACAGCCCATGTATTTACTTGTTCTATGATGACTCTCAGCAGTCCTCGACGTGGGCACTTGTACGTGATGAGGGGAATTCCCAGTGATGCTGCTGGTTCTGCACATTAGCATCACTGGGATCCAATACCCACAGCCTAGGTTCCGGGCTAACTAATATCATTGGTATCCAGTGTATTTGCCCTGCAATTCGACCTGTGGAAATTCAGAAAGGTTGAGGGGCCCAGCTTCAACACACCACTTTGGCTCCTGCTTCAACAAGACAGATGGAGCTGGATGGCAGCTAGTGGGTTTGCCTGCATGGGTCAACCGTGCTAATGCTATATCCCTACCTGCATTATTATTCTTTCATTCTTTTTAGATGTTTCATTTTATCACCACTTCCTATTATTATTACTATTTGTAATCTGGTATGTCTGCCTATATGTGTATATATATATATATATGCAGACAAACCAAAAAATGGATTTTCACAGTTGTGTTCATCAGAGATTGAAAATAATGGTGGTATAAAAAAAAAAAAAAAAAAAAGAATTGAGCAAGTTTGAATCATTTCTTGTTGATTTTTATGATTATAAATGGTGAACTTTTTAACCATTAAGTGTTTGTGTATGTTGTTAGAGAAACAGAATATCACTGTTGTGCCCAAAGCCAGGTTAAAGGACCTGCACTATGGTTCGAGAAAGCCTCAGGCATTTGCTGCACCTTCTTCCAAAAAAAAACCTCCCTTTGTGTTTCCCCGCTTACTTTGGTGTTGATTTATTATTATTATTAGTAGTAGTAGTAGTAGCAGCATATAATGCAAGAAAGCAGCCTTATAAAGAATCAGCCAAAAAAAAAAAAAAAAAAAAACCCACATCACCTGTTCTTCCCTCCAATAATTTGTCCATTTCTTATTTGAATTTATTCGAATTACCCACTTCCACAACAACAGATGGAAGTTTGTTCAAATAATCAACCAACCACTGTGCCTACACATCTATCCTGCAACCATCCCTTCTCAATTTGAATTTATATCCCCTTATGTGCATAGTTTGAGCAAGAGGAAGAATGTCATCAGCATTGAGTTTGCTCACTCCATTCAAACCCTTGAACACCGCAATCAGATCACCTCACAGGTGCCTAGTCTCCAGACTCTTCAAATTGTGGAACTGAAGCCTTTATTGGTAAGACCACCCTTTCATTCCACCAATCTCGTTGCCCTTCTGCGCACTTGTTCCAGAAGATCTACATCCTTCCTAAAATAAGGCCACCAGATCTTTATGCGACTCATGATGCAGTCAGTTTAGCAGTCTTTGGAATTTCTCTCCTGTCTGTGAGCTCAAATGCCCTTGGAGATTAGTTATTCCATTGATTCACAGCTCAAAAACGTCCTACAAATAAATCTATATCTCCTCTCCTAATTCTAGCATCATATGTACCTTAGTTCTAGCATCGTTTACAACTGTGGGAATTTTGACTTCATTCAATTTACTGTACTTTCTCAAGGTATTAGGAATGCCACCTTACAGTGGTGGCATTCCTAATTGTTACAAATATGGTGATGCTACACTTGACAGGTGTAAACTTTCTAATTTTTGGAGAAGTTTTATAGGTGTTTTAAATTCTGAATTCTTCTTGCAGTATACCAGTATTTCATCTTTTCTTAGTGGATTTCAATACTTCTTGTATAAATTTTTTAAAAATTAAATATTTAAAAAATGCCATTTTTACACATTTTATTTTAAAAAATTAATTCTGCTGAAAATTGAAAAGTTTTAGGCATAAAATATAATGCTAATAGTCTCTTTCATTTTCCAGTTCAAGAAGCTGTTAAATGTGCAAAATATAAAATGTATGCAATGCATGTATTTCTACTTATTATATATGTATAAATAGTTTTAAAAAATTTAAAAAAATATGCATATGTTAGATGCTGTCATTCACTTCCATTTTCAAAATTTATTTCAAAATTTGGTGCTCACTGAAGCATATGAAATTTGAATATTTACTCACGTTGCTAAATCTCTATTCCGAGCAATTATCTCTTTCCATGTTTCCTTATTATTCAAAAGTAATATGAATATTTCAAATGAATCATTCAAAAAGACAGTTTACAACCATTATAAACTGTTAATAATCATTAAATCATGTGGTAAAGTTTCATAAATAACTTGAACTAGAAATGAACACACAATTTTCCACACTAGTGTTATTACATGTAAAAGCAGAACAAATGTGGTGGGGCTGCACCACATTTGTTTTGCACTCATGCTATATCTCTGAGAAAATGATAAATGAAAATTACAAAACCATGCCAAGTAAAAATTTGTCTATATCTAGGGATGTTTAGAAAACTGGGGATTTTTTTTATCTTCAGCCAACAATTTATACGGGCTCATTATTTTCAAATTACTTCTTACAGCCATGACACTGAAGGGTTAAAGACTAATCAAATCTCCTCTAATGTATTTAATTACCAGGTTTTGTAGCATATATTCAAAGATTTTCTTCATGTGGGTGCTTTTTTCCTGATCTCATTATCTTTGGTCATTTTCAAGAGGCCCAATATCTCTCTCTCTCTCTCTCTTTTTTATTATTATTTTTAATTTATTGTTTTAAAATCTCAATCACTGAACATTTCTGAAATTATAATATTCAATTTCATGTTTTTGAAAAAGTTCACATAGGCTGCAAAATAAGTTCGCACTTTAACTTGCACCACAGGACTGTGAATCTGTTTTAAAGACGCTATCACGTGATCACATCTGTCCTTATCATTCATACTGTTATTTATGCCTGATGCAGTAGTGATACTAAAGGGTTGGCCATCTTCACAACAAACTAACTCCAAATAAATGATTTGAAGGACTAAAACAAAATACCAACTGCCTACTATAACGGGTGGAAAGCATTCCCAAAGGGATCAACTGCTAAGGCCAAAGGTGAGTCAATTTTAATGCAGCTAAACAGCATTAAAAGTGTTCCACCCACAATTCCAAAATGCACCTCCTTTTAGGACAGTAGATAACCAATCTCTAGAGTACCTCTCAATGGATATTCTGGGAATTTCAGCCCACAAAAGCAAATCGGTCAACACACTTGACACTTTGTTTACAACAGCCAGTATTTTTAGAACTATTTTAGACTACCATACTTGTAACATCATCATACATATATATAAGTATGATGACATTACAAGTTTTCAGATATTAGTCATGCATGCCTAACATTACACTGCAGATTTTTACTGGGTTCAGAGGTGCTGGCAGATTAACCAGTATTCTGGAATTTCACAGTAATATTCCTTAAGGATTTTTTAAAGAGGCGTTTCATACAGTACATAATCCACCTCCCCCACCAATTGTGCATATGTTGCATCTACAAAGCAATATCTATTTGCCGAATTGACGAATTAGAATACTCACTCCAAACACGTAAGGCATTAGATCCTGTAGTACTTAGTAATGTGTGTGGGTTGAAGGTTGTGAGGATAGATGATATTTGCTGACAGTAGACTAAATTACTGTGGATACAATTTTCAGGAAATAATAATAGTATTCACCATGTAGTACAAGGAAGTGACAGGCTATTGCTGCACTGGACAGTAGGCATGTGAAGGAGGATTGTTCCAGAGAATAGAAGTAGAAGGGATAAATGAGGAAGTGGAAAAGCCGATTCTCTGAGTTTGCAGTTGCGCAATGAATGGATGCTGACGTTGAAACGTGTTTGAACTGGTTTCGAAGAGAGTGGGAGAATTACAGATGACAATTCAGAATAACAATACCCTTCGAAATATTTGTAGAAAAAGCATGCATTGAAAACTGAACATCAGTGAGAGAAGAGACAGGTTATTAATTAACCTGCTTGAAAGAGGTTTTGTGGACCCTATCCTATGTGTGAGAACAATATGGTAGGACAGATTTGAGATAGAAAAAGAAAACCTAGTTTTTGTGATGCAGAGGAAGCAATATTTGTGATGTGCTAAGGATTAATCTGACTTACAGTCTCTCCCAAGGGAGAGACTATAAGTCAGAGTAATCCTTAGAGTGACCAGAGAGTAATCCTTAGAGTAATCCAGAGTGATCCTTTCCCAGAGAGTTAAATTCTTTGCTGAAGAATTGCCAAGCAGTTCTCCTTTAAAACAACTTGGGTAGGCTCCAGAGATGGTCCAGGAGGTAGACATTGTGGTTTAATGCTGCAGAATGCAAGGTTTTACAATTGGGAAGTATCAACCTGAAAATAACTTGTATTTTAGGAGGATTTGAATCAGATAGTAGAGAGGAGAGGGGGGGAGAGAGAGAGAGAGAGAGAGAGAGAGAGAGGGGGAGAGAGAGAGACACTTGGTGATTACAATCCAAACAGATATGAGGTTTTGCCATGCAGTGTAAACAGGCAGCAAGGAAAGCTCTTGGTATCTTATTGATAATTATTGAACATTTACTGGCAAAGATGGAAGTCATAATCCCACCATTTAAAACAACATTATGGCCTGATATTAAGGTCCAATGACAGGAAACACACAGTGTACTTCCTATCGTTGTACCTTATATCCATATGAGAAAACACTTCAAATGTGTGGTCTTCAGGACTTGGTAACAGATTACCTTAGAGGGGGATGGTTGAGTGGGAGAAGACAGAGTGGTTATCAGTGGACACTGCTCTTCACAGACTCATGTTATTAGTGGAGTCTCCTAGGGTTTGGTGTTGGGCCCATTGTTATTTTTGGTATTTATCAATGATATTGATAAAGGTATATCAGGCTTAATGTTTAAGTTTGCAGATGATATGAAGTTTGGCAGGGTTGTTAATGACAGTAATGATAGTACACTGCTGCAATAGAATCTGGAAAAGTTTAGCAGATGGGCTGAGAGGTGGTAACTGAAGTTTAACTCTGACAAATGTAAAATACTGCATATGGGTAGCAGTAACCCTAGAGTAACATATCAACTGGGTAGTACTACACTCAGGGTAGTGGAGAATGGACCTGGGGGTAATTGTGCAGTCAGATATGAAGTTTTCTAAGCAGTGCAAAAAGCCTGCAAGAGTAGCTCATGAGCTCATGGTATCTTGTCAATGATATACAGAAATTTCCCTAGTAGGGATAAAGAGGTGATTGTCCCCTAGTATAAGCCAGTGGTCAGGCCACACCTTCAGTACTGTGTACAGGTCTGGAGGCCTCATTTTAGGAAAGATGTAGATCTGCTGGAACGAGTACAGAGAATGGCAACAAGATTAATGAGGGGAACAAAGGGTTGGTGTTACCAAGAAAGGCTTAAGTTCTGCAAATTGCAGCTTCTGGAGACTAGGCACAATTACCCCCAGGTGATCTAATTGAGGTGGATAAGGCCTTGAATGGATTGAGCAAGCTCAATGCTAATGGGGTTGTATTTGGGTTAAAAGGTGTCAGCTATGCTGTATATGACCGGTATTTGGCGCATTATGGCCTCAGTCGCTGATGCGCCAATAAAACCCAAACCAAACAAACAAACAAGCTAATGGGATTCTTCCTTTTGCTCAGATTACTCACTGAGGGGGAATAAATTCAAATTGAGGAAAGAGAATTGTAGAACAAATGTGTGGAAATTCGCCTTTAGCCAGCAGGTGGTTGATAGTTGGAACAAACTTCCATCTGTTGTAGTGGAGGTCATCAACTTAAATTAGTTCAAGGCAGAACTAGAAAAATATTTGGAAACAATGGATGGGTGAAGTGGGAAGGGTGTGTTTTATTTGTTTATTATTATTATTTTTGCTGATGCTATATAAGCTTGCTTTCATGCATCATATGCCCCTACTAATGCTAATTGAGGTCTGTATGGCTCTGAGAGTGAATAGTAAAATGAATGAACATAAAATTTTCAGGTTATTAATGACACTGGAACTGAGGCCATAAATTCAAGTTATGAGGTAGTTATGAAGGAGTATAGATGGGATTGTAGGAAGTTTTCTTTTAGCCAATGAATTTTAAATGAATACTGGAATAAGTTACCTCTATGAGTAGTTGAATCCGACACTGTTAAGAAATTCAAAGCCTCAGCTGGATTAGTGCCTACCTGAAGAGTGAAACAAGAATGATTTTTTTTTTTTTTTTTTTGCTGCTGTAGCAAAAACTTGTATCTAATACTAATACAAAAAGAGCACAAACATGAATAATTCAGCTCCTTCATTCCAGGAGTTTCCGCTGAATACGATCTTGAACAGGCCCCAGGTGACAAGCAGTTATCTTTGTGCTATATGATTGTGATTGCGAAGAAGGTTTAAATAAGTTATTTAGTTTTAAAGTCAAAGTAGATTTTCTGTTTATGAGTTGCAAAAACTGTTCAGAAAGGAAAAACACCTTTCTGTTTCCTCCGCATTTTTTTTGTCCTTGATAACATCACTAATCTTAACCTCCACTTGATCACAAGTGTTACAAGAAAAATATTTTTTGCTTCTGCTGTTCGTGGCAAGACTTGGAAGCCTGGGAGAAGCAGTCCACTCTTCCCCCGAGCTCATCCTACTTGTGAGGATACCGAGTAGGATGAGTTTCACAATCAGGGGTTCCATGATTGTGAAACTACTCAATATAAGAATGAGGCAAGATACATTCCCTTCTTCCTCATAATACAGTAGACTTTCAGAATAACAGCGTCTTTGGGAATTCACTATGCTGTTATTTCGATTTTTCCATCATCTAGAAAGTTTTTTATTTTTAATATATTTAATGCAGAAATAATGAGGCTAAATAAGAAATAGAGAGATTAAGAATGTAATTTGATTAACTGCACATAAAAAAACATAAACATGTTGACGATCCAATGTTATTTTTTGCCATTAATACACCTACTCATGCCCATTCTATTTTCCATTATCATATCAAGTTTGTCACTAAGCTTTAATGTTATTAATTATTCTTCTTTTCTTCTCTGTATGAGGTTTAACTTTAGGAGCCAAAGTGAGAGGTTTTTAATTTAAAATAAATGTAAAACAGCACTGTAATCCATGATATCAGTACAGAATTCACTTTCAAAATGGTGAATTTAAACAAACAAGTAATTACATGAGTTTCCGATTTCTTTTTTCTGGCACTGCAAGACATCTGCACTGTATGTAAACATCCAATCTCAATGTGCTGTTATCTCGAATGTGTCATTATTTTGACAGTCTACTGTACATCTCTAACAAATAAATTACAGTAGAGCATCAGTTAATTGGAATACAGGCATACCCCGAATAACGAATAGGATGCGTTCCACGAAATTACTTCGTTAAGCGAAACTTCGTTTTCAGAGGTAAAAATACTATGGCCAGAATAGGGATACGTTCCTACGTAAAGAAAATGAAAAGCTTTTTTTTCGAACAAAGAAAAGTTTTATTAAATAAACAGTCAACTTACATACAAAGTGAAATCACATTTTAAAATATGAGTCTAAAATTGATTGCTTATGCTTTTTTTCTCTTTCATTTAACAATTGCCTATACGGAGTTATTGCATTTAACACTGATCGCTTAACAATAAAACTTCTTCCTAAATCAGGATCATTTTCACTAAAAAAATTTAAAACGTTTTCAATGTCATTTAAGCACCTTTTTAAATCTTTGGTTTTTAACACTTTTTCAGCAGGAACTTCTTTAACTTCGTATTCATTATCTTTGTCTTCGTTGCTAACAAGGTTTTCTAAATCTTCCACTGAAAAACCATCATCTTCTGCATTCAATAAATTTCTAACATCCTCTTCATCGACATTTTCGAAACCTATTGATTGAGCCATCTGGATAACTTCATTTCTAATTTCTTGGATGTTATTTTCTTCTTCTATTACAACTTCTGGCCATATTTTGCGCCAAACTCCATGTAAGCATTTCTTAGTGACTTCTTTCCAAGAACTATCAATGTTTTCAATTGCGTTTTTAATGGTGTAGTTTTTCCAAAAAGTTTTAACTGTCATTTCCTCTTTATCCTCTAGTTCAGTTAAACTGCTTAATGTTCGACGCAGGTAAGCTTTAAATGATGCTATTACTCCCTGATCCAATGGTTGAATCAGGGAAGTTGTGTTTGCTGGAAGAAACACAACTTTGACAGGAATGCATGTGTCCAACATGTTAAGATCAGTAGGATGTCCCAGAGCATTGTCTAACAACAAAAGAGCTTTTTCTTCAAAGTTGTTTTTTTTGACAATACCGTTTTACTTCAGGACAAAAGTGGTTAACAAACCAATCAGTAAATAACTCCTTGGTAACCCACGCTTTTCTATTTGCTTTCCATATTACAGGTAAATTCATTTTTATGTTACCTTTTAACGCCCTCGGATTTTCTGATTGGTAAACTAATAACAATTTTAATTTATAATCGCCAGAGGCATTTGATCCAAAGAGTAACGTTAAACAGTCTTTGGCTGCTTTGAACCCAGCAGCTGATTTTTCTTCAATAGAAATGAAGCTTTTTGTTAGTAGCCGTTTCCAGAACAAACCGCTTTCGTCAACATTGAACACCAAATTTGGTGGAAATTTTTCACGTTCAATTATTTCCTTTAGTTTTTCTGGAAACTTCTCCTGTTAATTTTACACTATAAATCCTGGCCCGTTTTTTAAATTTCTCGAACCAACCACGAGAAGCCCCAAAGGTTTCCGTAATTTCTTCAGTTTGTTTAGATTTCAGGTGATTAAACTGGAATATTTTTTATGTTAAATGGGGCTTGAAATTGCGGACTTCGTTATATCGAAGCTTCGTTATCAGAGGTAACGTTAACCGAGGTATGCCTGTAATTAATGTCCGATCTCTTCCGGATAGCTAAATTTTCCGGATAATCAATTGAAAGGTAATATTAAATAAATTCTGTTATAATGTATTAAAATAAAAGAAAACGATCTTAAATATCGTGACAAAACAAATTTATTTAATTGAAAGATATAATAATAATAATAACTTATACATAAAATTTTGCACATTTACATATGTATGTATGTATGTTCCGACAGGTATTTAATAGCAAATTTTCTGGAAAAAAAAATTTTAAGTAATTTTTTTAAATGTTTGATTGTTTTTTTGTTTCGTGTGTTGTGATGTGTTTTTTTTTTTTTTTTTTTTTTTTTGCTACTAAATGTCTCAAGTTCCTTAACAATGTCAATTTGATTATATTTGCATTCTTCCTGTTTTTCTGCCCATTTCAGTGCTATTTCTTTTCATTGACATTTTATGGTAAAAAAAAAAAAAAAAAAAAAACTGAGAAAAATAATAAATTGCACAGTTTTATTATTATTCTTACCGAATCTGGAGCTAAAATAAATATAATATTTTAATGAATCAAAAGAGACTAGTTTAAGCCTTCAGCAATAAAATTATACAACTGTCATGAAATGCAGTGAAGAGAAAAAAATTGCCATGGAAAATTGGGTTCACGGAAGCGATTACTAAACTCTATCGTTCATGGTTTCCTAATCCAACATTTCACCAGATATCCGAAGGAGGAAAAAAAAAATAATAATAAAATACTTTCATAACATATTTGTCTCAAATACTACCATTAATAAAAAAAAAAAAAAAAAAAAGAATTAAAATTAGCCTTTCAAATTATTCCAGATGACTGATGTTCTGATGTAGTAAACAAATTTTTCCATTCCTCATCCAGATAATTTTAGAAAATTCTTCCAGAACTCCCAAAATGGTGAAAAGATAACATAAGAAGACTTACACATGAAGTGATATGAACAACTCGCTCAACAACTAACTGGCTTCAGGAGAATTTCTATTAAAATTACTCCACATGTTACATTAAACACGTCTAAAAGAGTCATAGTGGAATAGGACCTGATGGATATCCCAGAATATGAAATATTTGTAGTTCAAGAATTGAAAAGTCTTTGAAAGTTATACACATTAAAAGAATCCATACCAGGATTCCTTTAACATGTGTTCTTTTAACATCTTTCATCCTTATTTTAACATTGTTTCTTTACTGACTCTGTGAAGTGGACAGTAGATCCTCTGGGTTCATGATTCTAGCCCTAAGCACCGGGTCTCCATTGCCTAGTGCAATACACTCCGAGGAGAGTGTCAGGCAGAGAGTTTGACTGGGGTGTTACATCTGTCAAAAGGTAATGCAGGTGTCCTAAGGCAAGCTCAGCGAGGACAGAAACCTCGTAAAGAGCAACAGTGCAAAAGCTGGCTTGATCTTGATTTTCAGTATGAATATGGACTGCGAAAGTTGGGGCCTATCAATCCTTTTGATTAAGAGTTTTAAATTAATGTATTTTAATTGGTTGCTACCAATTAAAATACATTAGTTTAAAACATCATATTTGGACACAAATGACATAAATAATAATGAACCCTTTTTAGGGATTCATGCAAAGGAAAACATAGATATTGGATGTCCCATCTTTCCAAAAAAAAAGAAAAATCAAAAATATATTGACATAAGCAAACTTCTACTTCAAAAACAAATAGACCAAACTTCCTCCTTTTAGGCCAAATGCAACACACTTGCAATGGAATTGTAGAGGTCTGTAGCCAAAGATGAATCATATAATCTGATTAATTATTATGCTACTTAAAAATTTTACTCAAAGAAACAAACCTGACTTCTAAGATGTCTCTTGTTTTGTATAGATAAGATAAAAACACCACATTCTCTGCTCATTGAGATTGTTCTCTGTTCTTGCAAATCGTTTGTTGAAGATATCCATTCTGAATCCATAGACAGTGCTAATACTGGCTTGGTAACAGAATAGTAGCTCAGATCAATGGTTAGTATGTCTCATACAGAGACATACTAACCATTGAAGAACAATGCTTTTAATAAAGCAAAACACAAAATGAATAAATCGTGGAACCTGTTTCACAAGTATCCTACCACCTTCAACCTCATTAATTTTAAGAAATTAAAAGTGGAGAAACTAAAATCAGATGCAAACAAAAAAAAAAGACTGCTGGATTCAGTTTGCTTCCATCATAACAAAAGCGACAACCACCAGGCTTATCTTGAAGAAAATTTTAGCAACTTTATGGAAAATGCCTTCTGACTCTTCCCTCTTCCCCATTTTAAATTGGAATGGACAGGAGCTAACCAATCAGTGAGATATCAAATGCTTTAGCCAAAACCTTTTCAAAGTGTCTGCAACAGAGTGATGTGATTCACTATTCTAGCAAATCAGTATTTAGTCTCAGCAGAAAAGTATAGAATACATTTTAATACCATTCACTCTTTTTCTTATAATCAACATATTGCAATATTAAAGTTAAAAGAATCCCAAAATAAAACATCCAGTATTGCTACTGGTGCAGATGGGATATAATACCTCATGATAAAACAACTAAATGAAATAGGCTTATGCTCATTATTAACTTTTTAAAAAAGAATATTTTGTGAGAATTATTATCCTCTTGGTGACGTTCAATTATCCTAGCTATTCCCAAACCAGGAAAAGACCAACCATCATCTCATAATCATTGATCTATTTTATTGGTCTCTTACCAATTGCCTAAGCAAGATCATAGAAAAAATATGTTGGTGGCTTGCATAAACAATGTGGCTTTTAATGAAATAGATCTCTCTAGATCTAATAGTCAAATCAACAAATGTTCAAAATGCATTTGTTAGAAATGAACATCTAGTGATGGTAACCTGGCTAGGAAAAGCATTTGACACCACTTTAAGAGTGGTACTCTCTGAAATCTATGCACCCTATTGTTGCAGGGTCGTCTGCTGCTCTTAATCCAGAGCTTCCTTCAGTGTAGGGCATTTCAAGAAGGTGTTTCATAAGGATCAATTATCGAGTTCCATGCTCTGTGCTATCAAAATAACATGTCAGATATTTCCATAAGTCCATCTGTATATGCTGATGATCTCATTTTTTTCTTGTCATTTTGTAATATGAGCACTGTTGAAAGACAACTTCAAGGTGTGTGATATGGAACTATAGCTCTAGACAGAACAGAGGGGAAGTGATAGTTGTGAGAGCTCAAATAGGTCATACCTTCTTTATCCATTTCTTCCTACTCATGGAAGAAGATCCTCCTTAATGTAGCCATTGTCATTCCATCCTTACAATAAGGCACTGGAGTAATCATTATCAACTTTCATTTCAATCTCTGCATTTCAGTTTTTCTTGAAACAGGATCTAAATCTGGCTGAACTCTATATAAATTGCAGTTTTATCAGAATTTTTTACGTTTTAAAATAATTAAACTCGATCATTTATGAAAAGTTAGCCGAGTGCATAAATCAAAGTCACTATACAGCATATAAAAGGCATGGTTTGGCCCTTGCAGCCCTTTTCCCATTAAATTTCCATACTATCATCTCCATCCTGACTAAAAAAATGAGAACTGAGGTCGGACAAAGAACAGAAACAGTTCCAGAAGCTGTACCAGTATTTCTTCTTATCCATGTAACAGGAGAACATGCTGTTGGAAATATGTCACCTTTCTCCATATAGAAAGGAATTAAAGGGTTGTAGGGACTACCAGAATAGTAAAAATTTTGCACTCTGGAAATATTCAACTGGAAATTACATGTCAAAAACATTCTAGTAGCTTCTATGGGCTACGATTTGGAGGATTGCCTATTACAGTCATTCTGCACATCACTTTAGATACATTGAGAGTAGTCACTGCAGGGTAGGATGTGCTGGAGATTTGCAAGGAACTATAAATTCAAAGAATATCTAATACAAGCAAATATTAGCACAAAGAGATGGAGCCATTGCTCCTATTGGATATTTAAATTGTACAGTTAAGGTGTATTTTTAAAACCCATTCAGATGTTTTAAATGACAAAAATATATCCCTTCTGAAACAGAAGCATCCATTTGTGCTCAGTGGGATCAAAATAGCACTACATGAAAACATGCACAGCTCTAAACCAACATTCCAAAATTATTAGAGAGAAAACCGAGCCTGTTCCCAAATATTTAACCATTGGATAATGCAGCATGATCTCATATCAAATTACAAAGAGACTCTTAATTAAGTTTCATCTACCCAAGCGGTAAGAAAACAATGTTCATTAGGAATGCAAATGGATGACTGTTGCACCATTTGAATCTTTCATCCTTCATATAATACAGTTACTCAGTCCATTGCAGCCTGACAAAAAAAGAACAGATACTGAACATGCCTATTTCACTTTCATCAAAAGATACATTATATTTTACACAGCACATTAAAGAAATATTGTGAACCTCATCATTTCTTTCTGAATAAATAGAAATAGAAGAAAAGGAAGCAACTGGTGAATCAATATTGGTTAATATTGGAAATTTTTTCAGTGATACATATAAAAAGATATTTATTTATAAAAAGATAAGTCAAAGGTGGAAAAAATACAAGTCATTTGCCTGGAAAACAAACAAAGGGATGTAACAAATAAAAATGATAAATAAAGTGATCCAGTGAAACTGTTGAGGCTTACATAAAAATCTAGATTATGTACAATTACTAATACATAAATATAAACTGGTATCTACATTTACAGTAAAGTTCTTAAACCAGTCTTTGACCTGGTCATTCCATATTACATCATATTTTGTAAAGAACGAATTAGAGAAAGGACCAGCATATAGAGGCATAGGGTTTTCAACCCACTTTGAAGAAGTGCAAGCTGGTAAATGGAAAAAAAAAAAAAAAAAAAAAAAAGGTTATTGATCTATTAAGAAGAACAAAATTGTGTTGATATGTTACTTTTTCTATAAGTTAATCTGATAGGCATGTCTATGTCTCAGGATTTGCCAGCAGGAAATTATGGCCAATGGGCTGGCTGTAGTCAAATGGTTATATGTAGCCATAAATAAGGAGGTTGTGGGTTTTTGAGCCTGTTAACTGCCATTGTGACTGTAATCCATTTTCATTTTGTTTTAAGTACTATACTAATGTAAATAAATACCATAACTAAATATTGCCAAAAACCAGTGCTCTGTATGTTGATGATTTTATCATCTTTTACCATTTTTGTAACATCAGAACAGTTGAAAGACAGTTACAAAAAACTGTAAACAACATTAAGCAGGCATTTAGCAATGGTTTCGGGTTGTTCACACAAAACCTATACTTCTCTGCTGGAAACAGAACCTGTGTCATGAGCCAGAATTGAAGCTGAAGGGAATTTGTTGACATCAAATCATGTTTTACACAAAACCTATACTTCTCTGCTGGAAACAGAACCTGTGTCATGAGCCAGAATTGAAGCTGAAGGGAATTTGTTGACATCAAATCATGTCACAGACCGTCCTGGCTTCACTGAAATTGGGTACACTTGACTTGTGTCACCCGAATATCAGTTCCATCAGTGTTTTAGACTCCCAGGTCGCAAGTACAGCTTGTCTGGCATATCTGAGAGAATGTCTGTGACAACCTCAAGGATGATGCTATTCTACAGAGATAGTTGTAGATGATCTCAGTCCATATTTTTTAGGCTTTGAACTTTTTTAGCAGGAATAGTTAAAAGTATTTCATTAATTGCCGACTCAAATTTATATTTTAAAATCTCCTTAGAGTCAAGAAATTTCTTATTTTGGAAAGAATTTGCGGAAAACATGTTCTGTTCCATGTTGGTCTTCAAAGGTTGAATTCTGTTTGTAATTTTCTGAAGGAGAAAGATGTTTTATTAAGCAAAGTATAATTTTCACTATAGTATCTTTACTGAGTCTGGGAGAGAGCAAAGAGTGGGGATAAAGGAATAAAGAAGAGAGCAAAGAGTGCAGATAAGGAATTCTTCACAAATATAAATGCAAAGAAGAGGACAAATCAGACCCATATGTAATTGTGTGGGATAATATTAGATACTACAACTGATGTTGCAGATGAACTCAAACAGTTACTTTGCATCCATATTTACAGAAGAAAAACCCTTTATGTCAATGATCACATGGAAATGAAGTGGAAACATATGTAATTAATGATATTGAAATTTCACATGATTATTTAATTAAACTTTTGTTCCTACAAGCAAGTAAGGCTCCTGGGGTTGATGGCATATACCCTATAATCTTAAGGGAGGTGGCACGTGAGTATTGAACCATTAAGGCTAATAATGAGAGCATCAATGGACTCAGACAGATTCCATTGGATGGGAAACTGCCAATGTATTGCCAATAATTAAAGGCAGTTCTAAGAGTGTAATGGGAAATTACCGACCAGCCAGTCTAAGTTCAGTAGTAGGGAAAATCATGGAGGCAATGATCAAGGGTGGAATTCAGGATCATTTAGATAGAAATGGAATTCTGAAGGATACACCATGGTTTTGTAAAGGGAAAATCATGTTTAACAAATCTGGCTAGCTATTTTGACACTCGTGAGCTGGATTTAGGAAATAATTTCGACATTGTTTATTTAGATTTCAGCAAAGCATTTGAATCATTCCCACATGAACCATTACTTTATAAGCTGGAACAGGTTGGAATCACTGGGAAAATCCTTAGATGGATAGCAGGATGGCATCAAGCAGAGGGGTGTGATAAATGGTTATTTCTCAGATTGGGTTAATGTAAAAAGTGTGAGATTCCATAAGGATCAGTACTGGGACTAGTGTTGGTTTTGATTTTCTTAAATGACATCGATGAAAGGATAGAGACATGTTGCGTAAATATGCAGATGATGTAAAGATCGGTAGAGTAGTTAATAGTCACTGCCAAGCAGAGCTTCTTCAGAGTAACCTAGATAGACTTCGGGGATGGTCAGAAAAGTGGCAGCTATGATTGAATTCAGCAAAATGCAAGGTCTTACACCTGGGGAACAGAAACCCCAAAATAACTTATACATTTGGTGTAGTTGAACTTAAGTCAGTAGTGGAAGAAAGGGACTTGGGAGTTACTATGTGGTCAGACATGAAGTTCTCCTAGCATTGTGTGGACAGGCTGCAATGCAAGATCCATGGTGTCGTATCGATGATTTATCGAACATTTGCTAGTAGAGATAAGGACATCATAATCCCATTATACATTGAGTGATTACTGAATTATGACCACCTACCTGCCTAATACTTCGTAGGTCCTCCTTTTGCCCTCAGTACAGCAGCTATCCGATGTGGCATTGATTCAACACGATGTCGGAAGCGTTTGGGAGGTATGGACAACCAAACTGTGTGTAATGCAGGTATGGAGGTGATTGGTGTATCCAGACGCCTGATATTCCTTTCCATAGGGGCAGTTCGGAGGCCAATCAATACGCTGGAAGTCAGAACTGTGCTCCTCAAACCATTCCTGCACAACAAGTGCCCAATGGCTCGGTGCATTGTCATCTTGAAAGACACCATCACCATTGGGAAAAAGTGTAATATAGCGGGGTGTACACAGTCAGCAAGCAGTTGATGATAGCGGAGACCACTGATACATTGTTCCACATGCACCAGGGGTCCAAGTTCCTGCCAGTGAAACATGCCCTACACCATACAACTGCCTCCACCGGCCTGCACTTTTGATACCATGCATGATGGATCAAGAGCCTCATGTTGTTGACATCAAATCCGTATACGACCATCCACAGTGTGGAGTAAATAATGTGACTCATCCGACCAGCACACTTTCCAGTGTTCTAATGTCCAACTTGCATGCTCTTTACACCAGGCAAGTCTTTTACGCCGATGAACCTTGGTTAGGAGAGGATGCCATAGGGGTCATCTGCTGGTATAGCCCATATGTTCAAGCGTGTGTAAACGCATGGTCATGCCAGATATTGTTCTGGCATGACCGTGATTGATTGGCCCATGTTGTATTGGGTAGTCAACTCTTCAACAGTGCTGCACCTGTTCGCCTGTACGAGCCGTTGGACCCGGCACTCACCTCTGACATCAACCTTTCACTGACCTTTACAGTTTTGCTGTCGGGTCGTTGTTTGACCATTTTGACACCAGACCTGGTACTCTTTAACCATGGCAGCTTTCGAAGACCCCACCAGTTTGAGCCATTTGGGAAATCGAGGCACCAGCTCTTCGAGCACCCGCAATCTGTCCTTTATCAAAATCCTATAAATCCTTCCTTTTACCCATCACACTCAGAATTTTACTACTTACTGAACCACTGATACCTTATCTATGCTACGTAGGTCGACTAACTCCGCACTCTCGTATCTCACGTGGTCAGCGGGTTGCATTGAGTTTTCATAGGGGGTGGTCATAATTCAGTGATCACTCGGTGTATAAAGCTATTGTTAGATGACACTTGAAATACTGCGTTCAAGTATGGAGACAAAGCTTCTTGAAAGGGTCCAAAGATGGGGTAACATGCCTGGTAAAATCGGCGAAAGGGTCTCCGTATAAGGAAATACTGCCTATAAAGTTAGTTAACACTTGAAATACTGTGTTCAAGTATGGAGACAAAGCTTCTTGAAAGGGTTCAAAGATGGGGTAACTTGCCTAGTAAGATCGGCAAAAGGGTCTCCGTATGAGGAAAGACTTTGAATATGTGGGTTGCATGGCTTGGAAACTAGCCACCTTAGAGGAGACTTGATTGAGGTATTTAGTCTCTAATTGGCAAAAGTAAAGTGAATGGAGATGAAATTTTCACAGTTATAAATGGTTCTAGAACTAGGGGCCATAAATTCAAGTTACGATGGGGAGCAAGAGAAGTTTATACAGGATTTCAGGAAGTTTTATTTTAACCAGCAAGTTACTACTGAAATAAGTTACCTGCATCAGTGGTTGAGGCTGACAGTTTGGGGAAATTCGAAGGTCGGCTGGATAGTTACCTACAGGAAGAGGGAAATGCATAGGTTGTCTCTTTTTTTTTTTGCTGGTGCAGCATAAACCTTGGGCTTTTTCACATCATATATAGCCATTACTAATTAATTTGCTGTCATATTGTATCCCACTTTGCAAATACTGAAGAACCTTTATAAATGTGTATGCATCTGTGAAATACAGAGTTTCAATGCTGTATCCAATTCCCTAGCTATTTCAGAATTTTGATTGCCAAGGGTTTTCATCATAAATTTTATGTTAGTGTCTGCAGTTAAAAGATTTGCTTCTTTGCAGCATAGCATATGTACCACTAACTTTATAGGCATTAATTTAGATATAGCCACAGATAATAAATAAATTCATCCTCACAAAAATAAATACTTGAATCTAAATCAATTAAAGCTTTCTGCACACAATATCTCAACTCAAAATAGTTTTAAATCATGGACTGTTCCAATGAGCTTTGGGATCTAATTGCATGACAATTTATTTGCCAAATTCTGCTGCAGTATACTTTTGTAAATATTTTTTATTTATTTATTTTTTTTTTTTTGTGATTTTAAAATCACCTTTATGTGATTGAATCATAAACAGTTAATTTTTAGATTAGTACCGAAAAACCATTATTTTTCTTTCAATACATTTGAATGCCGGAAAAAAAATTACCGGGATCTCGGTTTTGTAAGCCCTAATTCCAACTTCTTTCTATTCCCAAGTATCGAAGTTTTGCTGAAAAGGACATTTTCTTGGAAAAACTGCAGAATTGTACTTCAGTGGCACTAAATCGATAGTATTAGAGTAGTTAGTTAAATTGAACTTGCTTTATAAGCAAGTTCAGTTTTAACATGCTTATTAAGTCATTTCTGAAATTACACTTCATATATATTGACTCAATGAGTACTTTTGAGCATAAATGTCTCTCTCTCTCTCTCTCTCTCTCTCTCTCTCTCTCTCTCTCTCTCTCCAACCTATTTTGAAACAAATCAGATAAGTAATATAGCTCAATTCCTTTTATACTGAGTGACAAGTTACTTGCACTTCCATTGCCCAAGGAAATAATCACTTCATCAGAAACACTGGCAGCTGCCCAAATTAGACTATATAAAGCACATAGTCAATTACTGAGGGCCAGTGTCAATGGGTTTGTGGAATTCAGCAACAGACTGGGCCAACAATGTGTCCTAAGTGACTGAGCACAGTAGAGCACATCAAAGGCAGATATTGTTGGGATATCAGAGACGTCGTGTCACACAGATATAAGGGATGCAGAACTGCAATTTGGGGAGTATAACGTCTACAGAAAGGAAAGACAGGATAGGAAGGGGGGAGGGGTTATGCTATTAGTTAAGAAACACATAAAAACCAAGGAAGTGAAGCCAGTCGACATCACTGGACAGTGCAGTGTTGAGTCAGTTTGGTGTGACGTAAGCATTGGGAGATCAAAATTGAGATTAGGAGTGTGCTATAGGCCTAATGACTCTGATGAGTATAATAAGGAACTGTACAGGGAAATAGAGTGGGCCAGTAAATCAGAGAGTCTTATAATGGGAGATTTTAATTTCCCAGATATTGACTGGAATTTGGGGGCTGGTTACTCACACACTAGCAGGGCTTTTGTGGATTTATTGGATGATTGTTTTCTACATCAGCGTGTTCGGGAGGCAACTAGAGGGAGTAATACTCTTGATTTGATTATCAGCAGTGATTCTTCATGCATTAAGAATCTGCAGATAAATGAACCACTAGGTGGCAGTGATCACAGTGTGCTGAAGTGGGATTTACTCAAAGAGGTAACTACCATTAGGGGTAAAGGGAAGGGTTATTGCTTCCGTAAAGGCGACTACGATGGACTGAGACAGTATTTAAATTCTATACAGTGGGACCAACTGATGATGTTACCAACAGCAAATTCAAAATGAGAAGCATTCAAAGAACTTATCTTGGAAGCTACTAGGCTTTGCATACCAACTAAGAAATATTGTTCAAGGTTTAGGCCAAAATGGATGTCAGATGAACTAATCAGGCATATGGCAGAGAAGAAAAATGCATGGGATACTTACAAATTAACACATGACACAGAAGCCTATGATAGATACAAGTTGATATGCAACCAAGTTACAAAGGAGGTTAGGCAGGCGAAGGCAGATTATGAGAAATCCTTGGCAAGGGATGCAAAGAAAAACAGCAAAGAGTTCTTTACTTATGTAAACTCTAGAAGGAAGGGGATGAATCAGATTGGTCCACTTGATATTGATGGGTCAACTGTTGATGATCCTGCTCAGGTAGCTAACAAACTAAATGAATATTTTGCATTGACATTCACTCATGAGGAGTTATTCAGCGAGGGTAATGCCAGAGGTGTATTCAACTCTGGCAGTAAGCTAGATAATCTTGAAATAACTGGGAGTAAAGTGGAGGAGAAACTGTTGAAGATAAACACAAGAAAGGCACCCGGGGTGGATGGGATCTATCCAGTTATATTAAAGGAGGCAGCAAAGGAAGTAAGCAAACCCTTAGCCATAATTATGAGAGCTTCCTTGGACTCAGGGGAGGTACCCATAGACTGGAAATGTGCAAATGTGACCCCAATTCACAAAGGAGGATCAAAGGCTGACACAAGTAATTATAGACCTGTGAGCTTAACTTCTGTTCCAGGAAAATTAATGGAGGCACTTGTTAAAGAAGCACTGCAGGATCATTTAGACAAGACTTCAGTTATAGCTCAGACACAGCATGGTTTTGTTAAGGGGATGTCTTGCCTGACCAACTTGATTGGATACTATGATGCAGTCACAAAAGAACTGGATGCAGGGAATAACTTTGATATTATATACTTGGATCTTAGAAAGGCTTTTGATACTGTTGCACATGGAAGACTGCTACACAAATTGGAGCAGTGTGACATTGGAGGCAAATTGCTGCTATGGATAAAGCTGTGGTTGAGGGGGAGAAGACAGAGAGTGGTAATCAATGGACACTGCTCATCGTGGACTAATGTTATTAGTGGAATCCCTCAGGGCTCAGTGTTGGGTCCATTATTGTTTTCTGTATTTATAAATGATATTGATGATGGTATATCAAGCTTAATGTCCAAGTTTGCAGACGATACAAAGGTTGGCAGGGTTGTCAAGGACACTACTGACACTATGCTGCTGCAACAGGATCTGGAAAGGTTGAGCAGATGGGCTGAGAGGTGGCAAATGAAGTTTAACATTGACAAATGCAAAGTACTATACATGGGAAACAGCAACCCCAGAGCAACGTATCAACTCTGTAGTACTACACTGACAGTGGTAGAGAATGAAAGGGACTTGGGGGTGGTTGTGCAGGCAGATATGAAGTTCTCTGAGCAGTGCAGACGGGCTGCAAGAGTAGCTCATGGAGTATTGTCAGTGATATACAGGAATTTTTCCAGCAGGGATAAGGAGGTGATTATTCCATTGTATAAGGCAATGGTCAGGCCACACCTAGAGTACTGTATACAGGTCTGGAGGCCTCATTTCAAGAAGGATGTAGAGCTGCTGGAACGAGTACAGAGAAGGGCAACAAGATTAGTGAATGGAACAAAGGGGTGCTCTTACGAAGAAAGGCTTAAGTTTTGCAAATTACAGTGTCTGGAGACTAGGCACCAGCGAGGTGATCTGATAGAGGTGTATAAAGCCTTGAATGGTTTGAGCATGCTCAAAGCTGATGGGATTCTTCCTCTAGCTCAGAAAAATCACCTGAGAGGGCATAAATTCAAATTGAGGAAAGACAGATGTAGGATAGACGTGCGGAAATTTGCCTTTAGCCAGCGGGTGGTTGGTTGGTTGGTGGAACAGACTTCCATCCCTTGTGGTGGAGGTTGATAGCCTAAATAAGTTTAAGGCTCAGCTGGACAGGTATTTTGAATGAACAGAGGGGTGAAGTGGAAGTGGGTTTTTTTTTTTTTTTTTGGCTGATGCTGCATAAGCTTGCTTTCTTGCATCAAATGCCTCTACTAATGCTAATGCTAATGTCAACAGTATGATAGTAGTCATCAAACTTGCTGTTGTAAATTTCATGGATGCTGCCACCCTGCTGGGATGTTTATACACAAAACAGCATCTAGAATAGGCATTGATAGCTCTATGCACGTGTGTCACCAGAAAACACACAGCTATTTTCTGTGGCATGGCAATGGTACAATACTGTGCCATCAGATTTTCTGTATATTATATTTCAGATACGTCTGTCCAAGTAGTGTACTCTGTTCTTTCTGTTCATTGAACTATAGTTATTGTTGCAATGAACAGAAATGATGCTCATAAGGAAAAAGTTTGGTAATCCTTGTGAAGATGGCTTGTTGATACGAGAGGCTAGCAGAAGGTTCAAAGATTTATATAGTACAGCAAGTGTACAAAGGAGCACATTAGAATACACAATGCATCAGACCCTTCCACAGTAAGTGTAGCAGCAGATGTCTTCACTGAGTTTCACTTTTCTCAGCCAAAAATAAACATCTACAAATGCAGTAAGTGGGAAAACCAATACTGGCTGTCTGAGGAGTGGAAAAAGGTTACTCTGTCCAATAAATTCCTGTTACAGTTATCTGTACTGAAGGCAAGAGTAGAGTGTGGTAATGGCAGTATGAATTACTGGACCCATCATGCCAGCTGTCAATACTGCAAGGTTGTGGTGAAGTGTGATGGTGTTTAGTTAATGGAACAGCATGTTAGGTTCCCTAATACCAGTGGATCTATATCTGAATGCCACAACATTACCAACCAGGTGCATCCTTTCATGCTTGCATCATCCATTGCTAGTAGTTACTTCTAGCAGGATAATGTGCTGTGCCACAAAAGGTATTGATTGTTCTGGAATGGTTTCAGAATCATGAAGGTGACTTCACCATACTTCATCAATAGAATAGGCTGTCTTTTATCAATATCATTGATAAATATTGAAAACAACAATGGACCTAGCACTGAATCCTGAGGAATTCCACTAATAACATTAGTCCATGAAGAGCAGTGCCCATTGATAATGACTCTGTCTTCTTCCACTTAACCATCCCTTTTTTCCATAGCAGTAACTGCCCTGAATGCCACATTGCTCCAGTTTGTACAGCAGTCTTTTATCTGCAATAAAAAGCCTTTCTGAAATCTAAGTATATGATATCAAAATTATTTTTTGCATCCAGTTCCCTGGTCACTGCACCATAGTAACCTATCATATTGGTTAGACCAGGCCCCCCCCCCCTGACAAATCTATGCTGTGATTGCAGTATAATTGCATGTCTGTCCAAATGGTCCTGCATTACTTCTTTAACCAGTGATTCCATTATTTTCCCTGGAACAGATGTTAAGCTAACAGGTCTCTAATTACTCATGTTGCCTTTTGATCCCCCTTTATAAATTGGGAATATATTGACACTTTTTCCAGTCAATAGGGACCTCCCCTGAATCCAGAGATGCTCTCATAATTTTGGTTAAAGGTTTGCTTACCTCCTTTGTTGTCTCCCTTAACATAATTGGATAGATTCCATCTCTCCCAGGTGCCTTTTTTATATCCATCCTCAATGATTTCTCCTCCACTTTCCTTTCAGTTATCACAAAGTCATTTAGCTCCACATTAGAGTTTGATAAACTCCTGGCATTCCCTAAAGAATTCCTCATGTGTGAATGTAGATGTAAAATACCTATTCAATTTGTCTGCAACCTGAGCGGCCTCATCAACCCATACACATTCACGTGGCCCAATGTGATTCCCTTCCTTCTACTGTTAATATATGCATAGAAGTCTTTGCTGTTTTTCTTTGTTATGTGGATTTATCTGTGTTACAGATAAATCCACAGAACTGTGAAATCAAACACAATTTAACCCTTAATTGCCGTTGTGCCAGTTAAACCCCCAGAAAATCTAATAATTTACAAAATTATTAGATTTTATAATTATTTATTAGAAAGAGTGTCCTTTGAATTTTAATAAAAAAATAAAAATGGGATTATTTTACAAAAATATGTTTAAAAATAAGTGTTGCAATTATGAACTTGAAATTTTGTACCTAATGGGGCCAGTACTGGTGACATTATCTGAAAAACTGAATGAAAAATATTTACATACTATTGCATCATAAATGTTCAGAATTGTATTTTTAAAATTTAATTTAAAAAAATTACTATTGTTGATATTAATATGATATTGCATATTCAAAAAGCTTATACAATTCCTGAACAATACAGTTTCTTAATCACTTTAGTTAAAAAATCATTTTTTTTAAAAAATAGCTCCTAGTAATATGAAAATATTTTGCCATTCGAGTCCATGTAATATTGTAGGCACTGTGGGTATTTAAATTTTGGGAAGTGACATGATCCCCCTTGCACCCACTTGTGCAATGAAAGAATTACACTCGCTGTTAATGATTAACACGTAAACTACACTAACTGTTGACTTTTTTTGATAAAAAAGTGTACACTGTGGGTATTTAAATTTTGGGAAGTGACATGATCCCCCTTGCACCCACTTGTGCAATGAAAGAATTACACTCGCTGTTAATGATTAACACGTAAACTACACTAACTGTTGACTTTTTTTGATAAAAAAGTGTACACTGTGGGTATTTAAATTTTGGGAAGTGACATGATCCCCCTTGCACCCACTTGTGCAATGAAAGAATTACACTCACTGTTAATGATTAACACGTAAACTACACTGATGACTTTTTTGATAAAAAAATCATCAGTTGGTGTAGTTTAGTGAAGTAACTTTTTCCAATTAGAAAAAAGTTACTTCTTCCTTATCTTACTACCTCCATTTAGGTTAATTAAACACTACACAGAATCAAGTTATTTTTCAGACTAGGCAATTTATATAATCTCAAGGTGGTTTACCAGATTGTAAATGTAGATTTTTCCCATATGCTTAATTGCTCTTATGTGAAAGTTTGGATAGTGTCTCTGATTACAATAAAGTTTGTATAAGGTTTTAACTTTATACAGTAAAGTACAATGGATAGATTTCATTAAGGGGCCAAAAATTTAAAAAACTGCTGTCCTGAGTTATTTTATTTGTTTTTGTTGTGTGGTTTTTTTTTTTTTTTTTTTATAAGCATTAGTTCCTTGGTTGAACTATAACTTAATCATACAGTTTTCTTGATATCCCCCCCCCCATTAGTTTGTATAAAATTTTAAGTTCATATAGTCAAGTGCAGTGGATTTAAACAAGGGCTAAAAATCTAAACACTACTGTCCCAGGTCATTTTATTTATTGTTTTCGTTGGTTTTTGTTAAAAGAATTAGTTCCTTGATGTTGAACTATAGCTTAATCATACAATTTCTTGACCTTTTTTTTTTTTCTGCCTCTGCATAATGAGAATTTGTGAGTTGTTTATTACTTATAGAAGTCTAAGTTTTGTTTTAGTGTGCATCCTTTAACCCATGTGCAGATTTCTTTCCATATCCATTTTAACAACTTCTCCTAGCAAATGTTTATTAGATGTACCTTTATTTTGTTCATGTAGTCATCACGAATAAAACAATTTTCCACAATTCTGTTCAGATAATTATTTGATATAGCAGCTTGTTTTTTGCTGTACTCATAGCAGATCATTTTTTTTTTTTTTTTTTTTTTTTTTTTTTTTGCAGTTATTGGTAACAATTTTGAAATTATTTTGACAGATTTTCATAATTTAATGCATATACAATGTAATGAAATACTTTTGTGGACCCCATTTATTATTCAGACTCTGTGGGGGGCAGTTGTAGTGATATTTTTCATCTTAGTGGAATTCATAAAGCAAAACTGCTTCAAAATCTTTCCCAGTAAATATTACAGAATAATCTTATCTTTAGAATTTGTTTCATACTTTAACTGTTCTTGTTTGATGTACTAAGTGACATTAATAACCTCAGGTGTTGACATCCAGATATTCTACTTGATCATGTTTCCTTTTTTTTATTCTTTTTTGGATTTTTACAGTGTTTGATTTTTTTAGGATATTTGATTTAGAGGAACAAATAGCAGCACTTCCAAAGTTCAGCATGGAAACATTCACTAAGCGAAAAAAAAGAATTTGTGATGATGATGATAATGATGGCAGTGATGAAATATTAAACAGTAAACTTGGTGAGCCACTTAAGGATTCCAAATTTGAATATGCACAACAGTGCACTGAAAAATCACATGAAAAATCTCCAGCAAATCAAGAATGTACACTTGATCATCATACTCTCGAAAAGAGTACAGCAGCAAAAAGAATATCTTCAAGGAAGTTTAAAACAGGGTAAATTATTTAGTTTCTAACTACATATAAATCCTTTTTAACAGTAGCTTGGTTATCACTGATATAAGTAAGATTTTAAAATCTTATTGTCAAAATTAACTTATTTCTAATTAAATTCTGAAGGGGTGCAAGAGTGAAAAAAATTTAGTTTATTTTTCAAATCTTAAAATTTCAACAGTCTGTGTTAGCTTATGGCCTAAAATTGACTAATTTTAAATTTGATTTATTTTAATCTCCTTTATATCTGTATCATTCAGCTGTGAATTAGAAGTACGGTTGATGAGACAATTGCATAATTATTGTTATTTCAAAGTCTTGGTTGTGATATTTAGGTAAAGAATAGGAAGACTTATTCGTGGAAGTTATGCAAATATAATAGACAATACACTTTATATATACGCCAAGTCCCTGTCAGAGACTTGGCAATTTGGAATCTCCTCTCTTTGATCTTCTCTGGCTTAAAATCCCTCTACCTCATTGTGTCAAATTCATCTGTTGTCTCTACCATTCTCCCAACTCCACTAATCACTTGGAGCTCTTTGACTTCCTCTCTTTGCAACTTGACTTTCTCCAGTCCAACTTTCCTAACAGTGAGGTAATTTTCATTGGTGATTTTAATGTTCACAACTCCAGCTGGCTTCTGTTTTCTAGTCACACCGACCCAGCTGGTCGAGATGCTCAGGCTTTTGCTATTACTAATGACTTTGCACAGATTGTTCATTTACCTACAAGAATACCGGACAATCCTAATCATACAGCCGACAAGCTTGATCTTTTTCTCACAAACAACCCTTCTAAGTACACAGTCGAAGTGCAAAGTCCTTTAGGCACTTCAGATCACAAATTAGTGATTGTCTCTTCTCCAATGGAGCCTTTATCTCATGGCTATTCCCAACCTCGTGTTGTTTGGCATTACAAGAATGCAAAATGGGATGACCTGCGAGACTTCTTTTCCATGGTCAGATTACTGTTTCAAAACTTCTGATGTCAACGTTTGCTCAGATCTTGTCAGTAAAATTATTTTTGCAGGAATGGAATCCTTTATCCGATACTCCACTTTAAAATCTCATCCTTTATCTAAACCTTGGTTTTCCAATAAATGTGCTAAGGCTGTTCAAGAGAAGAATGTTGCATATCATAATTGGTTTGTTTCTAATTATTCAGTTTCATTTTCTGCCTACACAAAAGCTCACAACAATTGTAAAGCAGTTATTAATCAGTTCAAACTAGAGTTTGAACAGGCTAAGAGTAGAAAACTTCTTGCCCTAATGGTAGCCAAGCATTCTGGTCTCTTGCCAAAGCTATTGGCTGCAACTTTTGCCCATCTCTGCTCCCACCTCTGTCCAAACCAGATGGTTCTGTTGTCACTTCAGCCAAGGATAAAGCTGACCTGCTAGCATCCCATTTTTCTTCCAACTCATGTATTAATGATCTTGGTAAAACACCTCCCACCATTCCAAACACGCTCCATTCATTACCTCCTGTGGTCTTCCATCAGAATGATTTTGATGCTAAGAAAGCTCCAGGTCCTGATGGTATTTCTCCACTTCTTCTCAAAACCTGTGCTCCTGAATTTACTCCTATTCTTTGTCGCCTTTTTTCACTTTCTTATTCCAAAGGTGTTTTTCTTCTGCTTGGAAATTTGCTCATATCCAGCCAGTTCCTTAAAAGGGTGACAAATCCCTCCCATCTAATTATCGTCCAATTGCAATTACTTCTACTCTTTCTAAAGTAATGGAGAAATCAATTAACCGCCAACTCTTAAAGTACCTAGAAACCTTCCATCTGACCAACGATTGCCAGTATGGATTACGTCAGTGTCGATCCACTGGTGATATTCTGGCTTATGTTACCCATTTGTGGACTAATACAATGGAAAGGTTCGGTGAAACACAAGTATTTGCTCTTGACTTCTCAAAGGATTTTGATCGTGTTTGGCATAAAGGTCTTCTAAACAAGCTTCCATCTTATGGTTTGCCAACTGTTTTTAGTAATTGGTTATCCAGTTTTCTCTCTGATTGCTCACTGAGGGTGATGGTAGATGGCTCTCTTTCTTCTAACTTCTCCACTAATGCCAGTGTCCCCCAAGATTCAGTTCTTTCCCCCACTCTTTTCCTCTTGTATATTAATGACCTTCTTCCATTGACTGGGGCCCCGAGTGCCAAGCGAGTGATCTAGCGATTTACAAAGTGAATTTCAAAGCGTTTCTCTAAAGAAAATTTGTCAAAAAGATTTCCAAAGGCTTTACTTTCCAAGTTATTTAATTTCTGGCTCTTTTTAAATAAAGAAGGAAGCCTCCTATAAGAAAGGAAAGACACCTTTCTTTTGTATATATAACTACTTTTCTAACACACTAACCACTAACTTCTTATCGCTTGGTCACTGGAGGCACCGCTCCTGCCTCCACGTGGCGGGGCCGGTAACCTGCGGGAAAAATCATCCCTCGGGGCTAAAAGGAGCAGAAATGGAAACTAATGAATTTCCACGTCTAGAGCCCAAGAGTGCTCAATATGAAAATCATGAAACCGACCATGACTTCTCTACTTCGATGAGAATGAAAAAAGATGCAGGCAGACAGGAATCACCAGCCTTCCTGATTATCCATTCTCTGTCGGCTCAGCCTGTTAGCAAGCTCTCCCCTTTCATTATACAACGATGCCTGGAACATGCAGCAGCATCCCCAAAAATGGTGAAACGTCTTCAGTCCGGTGACTTAAATAGAGACTTCTCTCCCAAGACACTCTGAACAACTATTAAAACTCTCCACTTTAAGCGGAATTCCAATAGAAGTCACTCCACATAACACCCTGAATTCGTCAAAGGGAGTGATTACTG
Source organism: Mastigoproctus giganteus (assembly GCF_048544385.1). Taxonomy (NCBI): domain Eukaryota; kingdom Metazoa; phylum Arthropoda; class Arachnida; order Uropygi; family Thelyphonidae; genus Mastigoproctus; species Mastigoproctus giganteus. The sequence continues at coordinate 118,058,236 of NC_143580.1, read as the reverse complement.
AGTGGGATCTACTGAACGTTTCTGAAGAAGAAATAGTACAGGAACTAAAGACACAAAATGTATCTCAAGCAAAAAGAATCATGATACGAAAAGATGGTACCTTAGTCCCAACACGTAACATAATACTAACTTTCAATACACCGAATCTACCAGCATCAGTCAAAGCAGGTTACTTAAATTGCCGTGTTCGACCCTTTATCCCAAATCCCCTAAGATGCTACAAATGCCAGAAATTTGGTCACTCCCAGACAGCATGCCGTGGCGTTTCAACATGTCCAAACTGTGGCTCCACAACTCATGCCCAGTCAGAATGCAAAGCACAAACTCCGCAGTGTCCTAATTGCAGGGGAAGCCATCCAGCATACTCTAAAGAATGTGATCTCTGGAAAATAGGCAAAAAAATATAAAACTGAAAATAAAGTCTCCTATCAAGAAGCTAAGAAACAAATTAAACTAATCATGCCAAATACCTCATATGCCGCGGCTATGCACTCTCATCAATCAGTAGCATGTCAGACGGAAGTGTCACTCTCCGGATAAATCGATTGCAGACTGGGCTCGATCAGTTCTATCTACCCAGCCTACATCAAAGCCAAACACAGTAGATCAAAGTATGAATACGCCTCTCTCAGTTCCAACCCAAATCATAACCCACGGTAAAGTAACAGAAAAACTGCAAAAATCGGATCCTGTTGAGGTTAATCAACCACCCTCAACAAGGATGGATACCGATGATATGACCATCCAAGACCTTCTTGAATTACATGCAGATGGTGAAATGGAAGATAACAATGATTCAACATGCCCCAACTTTCCCAGAAAAGAAAAACCTAAGCTAGATCGTCACAAACAACCCATTTATAAAAAACAGTCAGATTCATCTTCCTCTTACAAATCCAAGTAATGGAACTATAGAGGCCTTCGCAGTAACATTGATGATGTCCATGAATTAATTCAACACTACAGACCTCTTGCAATGTGTTTGCAGGAAACAAATTTGACACCTCAGATATCAATCAAAATCAAAAATTATACCATGTTCAGACAAGACAGAGCTGGCCCTAACAGTGCTCATGGAGGAGTAGCAATACTCGTTAATTCAAGAATCCCCTCCAGACGCATCCATTTACATACCGCTTTAGAAGCTGTTGCCACTCGCGTTGTAAATGGTATTACACTGACACTAGTTTCAATCTATCTTCCGCCAAATCATCAATATACTATTCAGGAAATCGAAGATCTTATTTTGCAGTTACCATCTCCATTTTGTATACTCATCATCATCATCAGCCATTTTCAATCCACTGCAGGATGAAGGCCTCTCCAGCAACTTTCCAGTTCCTTCTGTTTTGAGAACTGGCCATCCATTTACTACTCAAAAACTCATGAATTTCATCTATCCATCTCCGCCTTTGTCTTCCAGGTTTTCTTCTAGCTCCTCTTGGGTACTATTCTGTTATTTTCTTAGTCCATCTGTCATCATGTCTTCGAGCTATGTGTCCTGCCCAAGACCATTTTAGTTCTTTAGTTTTGATAAGAATGTCCTTTACTTGAGTTTGCTGCCTAATCCATGTGTTTCTCTTCTTATCTAACAGTCTGATTCCCAATATAATTCGTTCCATTCTTCGCTGTGTAGTTCTTAGCTTCTCTTCCATTCTTTTGGTGAGTGCCCAAGTTTCACTTCCATAAGTCATGGTGGGGAGTATACATTGGTTCATTATTTTACGTTTCAGACAAACTGGGATATTGCTCTTCAGTATGTGACTATATTTCCTGAATGCTATCCATCCAAAATTTATTCTTCTCTTGACTTCCAGCCATTTATCATTATTACAGCTAATAACTTGTCCCAGATGAGTATATGACTCCACCTTTTCAATTACTGCTCCTTCAATCATTATTTCCCTTTCCATGGCATACTTGTTCATCATTATTTTTGTTTTAGCCATATTCATCTTTAGTCCAAAATCCTTACTAACTGTGCATAACTGATTAAGATTTTCCTCTAATTCTTTGGGATCGTGGCTTATGACCACAATGTCATCTGCAAATCGTAAATGGTTTAGGTACTCTCCGTTCACATTGACTCCTTTCTGCGACCAGTCTAATCTTCTGAAAGCTTCCTCAAGGGCAGCTTCGGAGATATTGTGTCTCCTTGTCGAACTCCTTTCTCGATTTTAAATTTGCTACTGTCTTTGTCTAGTCTAATAAAGGATGTAGCACTCTCATATATTTTCTTCAAAATCATAATATATGGAGTATCTATGCCTTGTCTTTCCAGTGCCCGAAACATTGCCTTATGCTGTATGGAGTCAAATGCCTTTTCATAATCCACAAATGCCAGGCATAATGGTGTTTTATATTCATTTGCTTTCTCCATTAGCTGTGATATTACGTGAAGGTGATCCATAGTTGAGAATCCTGTCCTAAAGCCAGCTTGCTCTTTCGGTTGATTCTCATCAAGTATTCTTTCTAATCTGTTAGTAATGACCCTTGTGAACAACTTGTAGATATGGGATAACAAGCTAATTGGTCTATAATTTCCAATTTCTGATTTATCTCCTTTCTTATGCAGCAAAACTATGATTGCATTATTCCACTGCTTAGGCATCACACCTTTTCTAATGCACTTTGTGAAGAGCCTTGCCATTTTTTGTGTTATGTCTCTTCCTCCCAATTTTAACAACTCTACAGTAACTTCATCTTCCCCCGGGGCTTTCCGATTCTTCATTTTCTTCAATGCATGTTCTACCTCATCAGGAAGAATATCGGGTATGTCGAATGTGTTGCTACTTTGCAATCCATCTTCCCCACTGCTGGTATCATTCCCTCGCTCCTTGTATAATTCTCTATAGTAGTCTTCTGCTATTTGAATTATGCCTTCTCTGCTGTTTATAAGTACACCATCGCTATTCTTCAGTTTCAGTATCATTTGTCTTTCTGTATTACTACTCATGGCTGCTGATTTAAATCCTTTGTTTTCCCTTAATGCTTGTTCTACTTTTCTTGTGTTAAATCTTCTTATGTCCTCTCTGAGTCTCTTTCTAATGGCTTTGCATAACTCAGTATACTCAATTTTCTCCCTGTCAGTGTTTTTCTTGCTCTTCATTTGTCGTCTTTGGTTCATCATGACAAGTGTTTCTTGGCTAATTTTTACTTCTTTGGATTCCTGTTTCCCTATAGGTTTCTTGGGCTTTATCACTTTCAGAAAGTTGTAATATTCCTCGTCGATATCTTGGTCCTGAGCAGTCTGCAGAAGCTCAAACTTGTTCTTAAGTTCCAGTACATACTGCTTTTTCTCCTCCTCTGTTATTTCAAAGACCTTTGTATTATTTACTCGAGTCAGTTTTTTCCTTTCCTTTCCTACATCTATATCAAGTGTACATCTTACCAGGATATATACTAGGATTTGTATACTAGGAGACTTTAATGCTCACCACCCAATATGGGGTTCCCCTATATCAGACAGACGAGGGAAGCTTATAGAAATGTTGATAGACAGGCTGAATTTAACTTTACTAAATACTGGCACTCCCACGTATATTCATCTCCCACAGGTTCAACATCTGCAATAGACATTTCCATTTGTTCCCCAATCCTCTTTCCAAGTATAGACTGGATAACTCTAAGTGATCCTTATAGCAGCAACCATTATCCGATAATCTGCAAAATTCAAACATCTTGTTCCTTCCCAACAGAAAATTCAATTAAATGGAAATTTTCAAGAGCTGATTGGACAAAATACAGAACGCACATATCATTTGATAACCACATTATTCAGTCCTCCCCCATCGACAGTGTTACTGAGCACATCACCAATTAAATTCTGACAGCTGCATCCGCTACCATTCCACAATATCAAGTAAGAAATAGACGAAAAGCAAATTACTGGTGGAATGAAGAGTGTAATCATGCGAAAAAAGAGAAAAATAAAGCGTGGAACCTTTTCCGCAAACACCCAACCACCTCCAATCTCGTTAGTTATAAACGTCTTAGAGCAAAAGCCCGTTTAATCAGACGTAAAGCGAAAAAAGAAAATTGGATTAAATTCGCCTCATCAGTAAATAAAAATACTGATACCAGATTAATCTGGAGAAAAATAAAATGTCTAAACACCAAATTCCCTACTTTATCCACCCCACTACTGAACTGGAATGGACAGGAGCTTACTACTCCTACAGAAATAGCAAATGCACTGGGGATCGTATTTTCTCAGTTGTTCTCTTCTTCTGCCTATGATCAAACATTTCAAAAACTTAAAACGGTTACAGAGAAATCCAGACTAAATTTCACTGGAAATTCCGCTTTATATTATAATAAACCATTTACCATGCTTGAGCTGCAACAATCCCTTAACAACTCAAGAAACAGTGCTGCTGGCCCAGATGGGATATATTATGTAATGCTACGAAATTTGGATCAGAGCTCACTCTCTTTACTGCTCATATATTTCAATCGAATTTTTTCCGAACATACCTTCCCAAGTTCCTGGGGTCATTCTTATGTACTACCAATTGCAAAGCCCAGTAAAGATCATTCTGTTCCGCAAAATTACAGACCGATATCCCTTACCAGCTGTCTAAGCAAAACCCTCGAGAAAATGTTACATCGCAGTCTCACTTGGTTCCTGGAGTCCCAAAACTTGATTAAAAACAACCAATTTGGATTCCGGAAAAATCGATCTTCTTTGGATCTCATGATCAAAACTGAGACAAACATTAGAAATGCTTTTATCAAGAAGGAACATCTCGTCATGATCTGTCTTGACGTTGAGAAAGCCTTTGACACTACATGGCGCTTCGGCCTCTTAAAAGATCTGCATTCCCTTGGCCTGAGAGGTAATTTACCACACTTTATTAAAAATTTTCTTCATTGGAGATCCTTTCAAGTTCGTTACCGGGGAACCCTCTCTAAGATCTTTACCCAAGAAGAAGGAATTCCACAAGGGTCGGTTCTCAGTGCCACTTTATTTTCAATGAGAATGAACCATATAATTGAACTCATTCCGAAAACTGTAGATTCGTACTTTTCACAGATGATCTCTCAATATCCTGTCATTCTCAAAACATGCATTATATTGAACGCCAGCTACAAATATCAATTAATCGCATCCTGACGTGGATGACACAAAATGGTTATAGACTGTCCAGCCAGAAATCTGCTGCCATACACTTCTGTTACAGACGCAATATGCATCCTGAGCCTGAGCTCCACTTGAATAACCATCCTCTTCCCATAGCTAATTGTATTCGTCTACTAGGATTATTTTTCGACAGCAAGTTAAATTTCCAAAAACACGTTGAGCTCCGGACAAACTGTCAAAAGAAACTGAACATACTCAGAGTTTTATCAGCGACAACATGGGGAGCAGATCGTTACACCCTTATTCACCTATACAGAACGATGATTAGATCACGCCTGGACTACGGGGCACCTGTTTTTGATTCTGCTAGGGAGAATGTTTTATCTCGCCTCAATCCAATTCAACATTCAGCTCTTAGAACAGCATTAGGTGCTTTCAGAACATCTCCAGTGCAAAGTTTATATATTGAAGCCCATGAACCTCCTCTAAATATCAGGAGAAAGATGTTGCTGTTAAACTATGCAATCAAGATCCAAAGCCAGGTTACCCATCCTAATTGGTCAATACTTCATGATCCGCTGTATATGACCCTGTATAGAAACAAACCACAGACAGTTCGGCCTGCTGGTATTAGGCTAAAACATGTAACAGAAGGATATACACTTCGATAAAATCTTGCGAGATCCTATAGATCCTGACCCTCCATGGTCCGTCATCATGCCATGTTGTGACAAGTATTTCCATCAATGGGGTAAGCACTCTCTATCAGACTTTACCGTCCGGCAGCTACACATTGAACATACTCAACATTATCCTGACTTCGCAAAAATATATACAGATGGTTCGAAGTCTGATAGTGGATCGGGTGCAGCAGTGGTACTCCCTGATACCATCATTTCTCAATCTCTTCCGACAGCGTGTAGCAGCTACACAACTGAATTATATGCCATCAAGCTTGCATTAGAAAATATCTTCCATATGTCAATTCAAATGAGCATAATATACACAGACTCGCAAGGTTCCGTATTAGCATTACAAAACAATTCTCCGCCTACTCACCTGTTATTAAAGCTCATCAAAACACAGTTGATACGTCTTAGAGAGCATGAGCAAAAGGTTATCTTCTGCTGGATCCCAGGCCATAACGGAATACCAGGGAATGAAATTGCAGATGACGCTGCCAAAAATCCATCCAGCCCAGCCCCAGCAAATTCGCTAGTACCCGTCACAGATTATAAAATGAAAATACAAAGAATATGTAAAGATCAATGGACTCTTCAGTGGCAAACACAAACCCATAATAAACTACACCAAATAAAATCCTTCCCAAAATTATGGGCTTCCAGCTCTATAGAAAACAGACAAGAAGAAGTAATTTTAGCCAGAGCCAGAATCGGCCATACTCATTTAACCCATCTCTTTCTTTTGTCAGGAAATGATCCTCCCCAGTGTAATCATTGTCATACACCACTCACAGTCAAACACATACTTTTGGACTGTACTCTATATAATAATGCTCGACTAATGTCTTTCAATTCTCTGTCAAATTTAAAGGAACCTTTGTCACTTAGCCATATCATAGATGAAAATTCAAATCTTGCAGAATTCTTCTCCTTCCTAAAACGAATAGGATTGTATAACAGTATTTAACTGCTTCTAAATCAACAAACACAGACAGTATGCACCACTTCCATAAGTGCAATATGGCCTAAGTAGCCATTGCACTTTAAACCCAAACAACAACAACCATTGACTGGAAATCCTATCCATAGTTTTGCCGATGATAGCACATTGCATTCCACTTTCCATTTTGAGAAACCTTGCCCTGCTCAATCAGCTTCAAGTTCTCGAAAATCTGCTACCAATTCCTTAAATGCCGATCTTCAGGTAATTCTCCAGTGGGGCAAAGACAACCTAGTTTATTTCAACCCTTCTAAAACTCAGTCTTGTCTTATATCTAGCAAAAAGGATTCTTCTGCTCCTATGTTTATCTTTAGTGACACTCTGATTTCTAGGCCAAATGATATCTCTTTTGGGGATTACCCTGACTTCTAATCTCTCTTGGCACAAGCACATTACAAATATTGCTTCCTCTGCATGTAAAAAACTTGGTTTTCTCTTTGGCTCTCTCCGTTACTATTCTTCCAAACGGCTGCTCACTGTATAAATCGCAAATCTGCCCTGCCATGGAATATTGTTCTCACATCTGGGGTGGTGCCCCCAAAACCTCTCTCAGGTTCCTTGATTCCATTCAGAAGAGGGCAGTTAGGTTAATTAATGATTCATCTCTAACAGAGTCTCTCCACTTGCTGTCTCATAGACGTACTGTTTCTGCTGCATGCCTCTTCTACAGACACTTCCATGAACACTGTTCTTCTGAATTGGCTTCTATAATTCCCACTCTCTCTTTCAAAACAGTCCGAACGTGTGCCACCACCAGCCAACATCCATTTGCTGTTTAACTTCAAACTCACAGAACCAACTTTTCATCTCATTCGTTTATTCATTCAACTGCGGTTTTCTGGAACAACCTTCCTTCATATGTATTTCCTGAAAATCACAATCTACAGAAGTTCAAGTCCAATGTCAACAAATATCTTCTTTCGTCTTCTCAACCTCCAACCCAAGCACGGTACTAAATACTATAGGTTCTAATACCTCTCGTGTTTGGTGTTTACATAAAAAAAAAAAAAAAAATTATCTGAAGTTTAGGGATTCATATGGCAACCCCCCCACCCTTAGTTTGATGTTAATGGGCTGAGGTACTGATTTATTTCATCATATTGAAAAGATTAGTATTAATAGTGTCAAATAATGCAAGGAAACAATCATATACAGTATTAGCTTTAAAAAAAAACCCAACTACCAACTCATCCCTCTGTCCTCTCTTATAATTGGTCAAATTGTTCCAGTTATAAGAGAAGGTTTTATTCAAACGCCTCACTTCGACAACACTAAATGGAAGTCTGTTACAATAGTCAGCCAATCTCTGGCTGAAAGCAAAATTTTGCACATTTATCCTGCAACCATACCCGTTCTCAGTTTAAGTTTATGTACACTTATATTTGTTGCCTGAGAAAGAGTAAGGTGCCATCAGCATTTAGTTTATTTTTCAAATCTTAAAATTGAAAAATGCATTTTTCAATTTTAAGATTAAAGGCATTCCATTTAAATTTAAAGGCATTCCATTAAAATCCATTTAATCCATTTAAAGGCTTAACAGTACAATCAGGTCTCCTTTCAGCTGCCTAGTTTCCAAGTGCAACAATTTGCATGAGTGAACTCTTTCACACTAAGAGTACCCTTCTATACCATTGACCAATTTTCTAAATCTTGTTACTCTTCTCTGCATCCCTGTTCCAACAGATCCATACATCATTCTTAAAGTGAGGCTTTCTGAACTGTATAGAATACTCAAGGTACAGCCTTATACAATGGGATAATCACCTTTTTGTCCCTGTTGGCAAAATTCCTCTCTTTCAAAACAGTCTGAGCACTAAACCTGACTCTGAATTTGTCAATGAATTTCTCTGAGTCCTTCTCAGAGAAATTCATTGTCAACTGTAGAATTACTCCTAGGTCCTTATGTTCTGCACAACTGCACTGTGTATCTAGAATCAAAATTTTTCTTTGGATGCAGTAGTATGCCTTGATTCCTGTCAGTAACCACCTGACAACGTTTGTATCAGCTGAAAACTCAGACCATGATACGCTTCATCAATACTGTTAATAAATATTGAAAGTAGTAGGGAAACCGAGCACTGAACTTTGAGAGACCCCATTAATATTATTAGTCCAAAGCGCAATGCCCATTTATAACCACTGCCACTCAAACATTCCATTTTCCATAACAGTAACTTGCCAGTAATGCCACACTGTATAGTACTGATTTGTACAACAATCTTTCATATGGAAATGTCAAAAGCTTTGCTGAAATCTTAGCACAGGGGTGTCTGACCTTTTTTTTTTTTTTTGGCTAAAGGGCAAAACAGGTTAATCTGTTGAAGGTGGCAGGCCGCATGGTTGTGGAGGCAAGCAGATTGCAGGTCTCAAGACCAGCACTTACCACAGTTATGCATTTTTTGAAACAGAATTAAAAAATTCTTTTAACTATGTTCCTATTTACTTTTAATAATTAAATAAGAAATTACACCGTTTATTACATAATACTAGCAATATTACTATTTGCTAAATTCTGAGAAAGGTACATAAAGCATGAGAAGGAACATAGTAAAATGGATATATTTAAAACTCAGTGTGAAACTACATTTTGTGACTACGAGTTTTAAAATCTGGGGGGGGGGTGATGTGTAACATTTGAAGGCTGTCTACATGATTACCGGCTGCATGCCATTGAGAAGTAACTTCTCCATCTTGGATATCCCCTGTATTAGTGTAAGATGTCAAAATTACTTTTTTGCATCCAATTCTTTTGTTACTTCATCATAGGAGCTAATCAGTATTGGCTAAACAATATCTTCCTTTAACAAATTCATGCTGTGATTTGCATATAACTGCATTCCTTTTGAGATGATCCTGCAGTAATTCTTTTAACAACTGACTTGATTACTTTCACTGGAACAGAAGTCAAGCTTAAAGGTTTGTAATTACTTTGGTCCTTGAGGTTGTCACAGACATTCTCTCGATATGCGAGACAAGCTGTACTTGCTACCTGGGAGTCTAAAACGCTGATGGAACTGATATTCGGGTGACACTCAAGTCAAGTGGACCCAATTTTGGTGAAGTCTTGATGGTCTGTGACAGCCAAATCCTCCCAGGATTACTAACAGTCCCACCTTCACAATGGTGGGACTGTTAGTAATCCTGGGTATAACCTCTGTGAACAAGTACATGGTGGGTGACCACTGAGGTGTGAACCAACGTAAGCAGGGGTCGAGGTGTGGTGCCCACACCACATGGAAGAATGTCGCCCCTCTATGTTACCAGGCAGTACTAGGTGGTAGATGACTCTCATCAACCGGTGAAATACCACCACTTTGAAGTGGTGGAACCCATGTTTAGTCTCTAGAGCTAAGTTCCGGTCAACCCTTCCCTATCTCTTCCATCATGCAGTATGATTGATAACTTTTGAGGTTATGATGAATGTCGTGGCGAGATCCAATATTCCTTACATTTCGAGGGTACAGCTCTAAAATGCTGTTCGCAGGCCGGCCGCTAGTTAGTACACTGGATCGAACTTATTGGTAACTCTCTAGGAGGCTTCCGGATCAGCTAGTGTATAATCTTGCTACCTCTACTCTGCCAGATAGTGACTGGAGGGAGTCCGAGTAGTGTGTATGCGGGGAGCATTGTCGAGGCCGCATTATGTCAAGGATCTGGGTATATTCTTACAACGTGTACGCCATATCCAAAAATTTCATTACTTCATACAGCATGTCCCACCCACTTTTTCTTACTATTGAATACACCATGAATTGTCAAACTAATAGAGAAAGCTTATCTGCGAAAAGATCTAAACCTCCCAAGCACTTCCTAATTCATTTCACAAATATACGTGGTCCCAATTCTAATCTTAACGATGTCCATTTCCAATTGCAGTCTGCCAAACCCCATGTACTTTTTCTGACAGAATCTCAGTTATTGGTTGATTCAACTACTGCTCATCTCAGATGCCCAAATTATTCGTTGTATGATTCCTTTCACCTCAAAGGTGGTACTTGTGCATATGTCCGTTCTGATATTCCCTGTCAGAGACTTGGCAATTTGGAATCTCCTCTCTTTGATCTTCTCTGGCTTAAAATCTCTCTACCTCATTGTGTCAAATTCATCTGTTGTCTCTACCATTCTTCCAACTCCACTAATCACTTGGAACTCTTTGACTTCCTCTCTTTGCAACTTAATTTTCTCCACTCCAATTTTCCTAACAGTGAAGTAATTTTCCTTGGTGATTTTAATATTCACAATTCCAGCTGGCTTCCATTTTTTAGTCACACCGACCCGGCAGGTCGAGTTCCTGAGGCTTTTGCAATTATTAATGACCTAGCACAGATTGTTCATTTACCTACAAGAATACCGGACAATCCTAATCATACAGCCAATACGCTTGATCTTTTTCTCACAAACAACCCTTCTAAGTACACAGTCGAAGTGAGAGGTCCTTTAGGCACTTCAGATCACAACTTGGTGATTGTGTCTTCTCCAATGGAACCTTTATCTCATGGCTATTCCCAACCTCGGGTGCTTGGCATTACAAGAATGCAAAATGGGATGACCTGCGAGACTTTTCTTCTTTTCCTTGGTCGGATTACTGTTTCAAAACTTCTGATGTCAACATTTGCTCAGATCGTGTCAGTGAAATTATTCTTGCAGGAATGGAATCTTTTATCTGACACTCCACTTTAAAATCTCGTCCTTTATCTAAACCTTGGTTTTCCAATAAATGTGCTAAGGCTGTTCAAGAGAAGAATGTTGCATATCGTAATTGGCTTGTTTCTAATTTTTCAGTTTCATTTTCTGCCTACACCGAAGCTCGCAACAATTAATCAGTGCAAACTATCTTTTATAAACTATATTATTAATCAGTGCAAACTAGAGTTTGAACAGGCTAAGAGTAGAAAACTTGTTTCTAGCCCTAATGGTAGCTGAGCATTCTGGTCTCTTGCCAAAGCTATTGACCGCATCTTTTGCCCATCTCTGCTCCCACCTCTGTCCAAACCAGATAGTTCTGTTGTCACTTCGGCCAAGGATAAAGCTGACTTTCTATCATTCCATTTTTCTTCCAGCTCATGCATTAATGATCTTGGTAAAACACCTTCCACCATTCCCAACACACTCCATTCAATGCCTCCTGTGGTCTTCCGTGAAAAGGATATCAGAAGGATTTTGATGAATCTTGAAGCTGAGAAAGCTCCAGGTCCTGATGGTATTTCTCCACTTGTTCTCAAAACCTGTGCTCCTGAACTTACTCCTATTCTTTGCCGCCTTTTTTCACTTTCTTATTCCAAATGTGTTTTTCCTTCTGCTTGGAAATTTGCTCATATCCAGCCAGTTCCTAAAAAGGGTGACAAATCCCTCCCATCTAATTATCGTCCAATTGCAATTACTTCTACTCTTTCTAAAGTAATGGAGAAATCAATTAACCGCAACTCTTAAACTACCTAGAAACCTTCCGTCTGATCAACGATCGCCAGTATGGATTCCATCAGTGTCAATCCACTGGTGGTATTCTGGCTTATGTTACTTATTTATTGACTAATTCAATGGAAAGGTTCGGTGAAACACAAGTAGTTGCTCTTGACATCTCAAAGGCTTTCAATCGTGTTTGGCATAAATGTCTTCTAAACAAGATTCCATCTTGTGGTTTGCCAACTGTTTTTAGTAATTGGTTATCCAGTTTTCTCTCTGATCGCTCACTGAGGGTGATGGTAGATGGCTCTCTGTCTTCAACTTCTCACTAATGCCGATGTCCCCCATGGTTCAGTTCTTTCCCCCACTCTTTTCCTCTTGTATATTAATGACCTTCTTCCATTGACTGGAGATCCTATCCATAGTTTTGTCGATGATAGCACATTGCATTCCACTTTCCGTTTTGAGAAACCTTGTCCTGCTCAATCAGCTTCAACCTTTCGAAAATCTGCTTCTAATTCCTTAAATGGCGATCTTCAGGTAATTCTCCATTGGGGAAAAGACAACTTAGTTGATTTCAACCCTTCTAAAACTGAGTCTTATCTCATATCTCACAAAAAGGATTCTTCTGCTCCTGTGTTTATCTTTAGTGACACTCCGATTTCTAGGCAAAATGATATATCTCTTTTGGGGATTACCCTGACTTCTAATCTCTTTTGGCACAAGCACATTACAAGTATTGCTTCCTCCGCATCTAAAAAACTTGGTTTTCTCTTTCGCTCTCAGTGTTACTTTTCTTCCAAACAGCTTCTCACTCTGTATAAATCGCGAATCTGCCCTGCCATGGAATTTTGTTCCCACATCTGGGGTGGTACCCCCAAAACCTCTCTCAGGCTTCTTCATTCCATTCAGAAGAGGGCAGTTAGGTTAATTAATGATTCATCTCTAACAGAGTCTCTCCACTCGCTTTCTCATAGACGTACTGTTTCTGCTGCATGCCTCATCTACAGATACTTCCATGGGCACTGTTCTTCTGAATTGGCTTCTATAATTCCCACTCTCTCTTTCAAAACAGTCCGAACACGTGCCGCCACCAGCCTACATCCATTTACTGTCCAACTTCAAACCCACAGAATCAACTTTTCATCATCCTCATTTATTCATTTAACTGCCGTTTTCTGGAACAACCTTCCTTCATACGTATTTCCTGAAAATTACAATCTATAGAAGTTCAAGTCCAATATCAACAAATATCTTCTTTTGTCTTCTCAACCTCCAACCCAAGCACAGTACTAAATACTATAGGTTCTAATACCTCTCGTGTTTTGGGGTTCACATAAAAAAAAAAAAAAAAAAAAAAAACTTACATCACCTTTAGATTTTTCTTTGTGAATAGGAGAGACAGTTGCATGTACTTCTCCTGAATTCTAGAGCACTCTCATAATTATGGTCAAAGGTTTGCTGACCACTCTTGAATCTTCTTTTAATATAATTTAACTGGTTCAATCAGCCCTAGATGCATTACTTTTAGCTTCAACAATTTCTTTTCCACTTTGTTCTCAAATATCAGAGAATCAGAATCATTTAGCTCCCAGTTTTTGCTTGGTATATTTATGGTATTCCCATCCCTAAAAAGTCCATGTGTGAATTTAGATGCAAAATATTTATTCAATTTTTCAAATTGCATAATTGCCAACTCATTGGATTTACAAATGGAGAATCCATCTTTTTTACTTGATTTGACCATTCTCCATCTCACTGTCATAATGTAGTTGGTGACAGAGAGTCTCCATCTTTTTACAAAAACTCAGTTTTTCTTGGTATATTTTTATTTTGGAAAATTCTTGCTTATTTTTATTTAATGAATTGGTGTGCTGTAGTGGCCAATAGTGGCCTGTAGTGGCAACGAACGTGTAGAGTGGTTCTCTTCAAGACGCCTGGTCAGCGTGAAGAGGAAAAGACCAAACCCTCCAGCAATGAGAGCACAACAATACAAATGGCCCTCAGTCCCCAGCAGCTTTCACTCTCCCTCTTACGGCAGCGAGAGGATCAGAGTGGAAGCAGAGGGTGCTAAGAATCTCTGGGTACGACCAGGCTGCCATGCACGGAAATTGAACTTGGCCTGTTATAACGTACGATCACTCATCGGTGAAGATAGGATATTAGAGCTAGAAAAGGAATTAGAAAATGTGAATTGGAATATCATTGGTTTGGCTGAAACAAGAAGAAGAAATGAATCACTTATAAGTTTATCAAGTGGAAATCTGCTGTACACCAATGGAAAGAGTGAAAGGAGTGAAGGTGGAGTTGGGTTTCTGGTCCATAAAGATTTTAAAAACAACATTTTGGAATTCAAAAGTACATCACCAAGGGTGTCAAGACTAATACTCAAGATTTCTAAGAGGTACAAGCTAAAGATTATAATGATTTATGCACCAACATCGAGCCATGATGATGAAGAGGTTGAAGAAATGTACACCGAAATTGAGAGTCTTCTAGATGAACAGAAAACCCACTACACTATTATTATGGGGGCTTCAATGCTAAAGTTGGAAAAAGACAAAACAGTGCAGAAAGGGGAACTATAGGAAATTTTGGAATTGGTGAAAGAAATGAAAGAGGTGAAAGATTTGTGGAATTTGCAGAATCTCAAGGAATGTCAGTAATGAACACTTTTTTCAAGAAAAGGGTGAACAGAAAGTGGACATGGAAGAGTCCAAATGGATTAACAACTAATGAAATCGACTTCATCCTCACTAACAGAAGATATATTGTGACTGATGTTACCGTCCTGAATAAGGTAAATGTTGGAAGTGATCACAGAATGGTAAGATGTACACTTGATATAGATGTAGGAAAAGAAAGGAAAAAACTGACTCGAGTAAATAATACAAAGGTCTTTGAGATAACAGAAGAGGAGAAAAAGCAGTATGTACTGGAACTTAAGAACAAGTATGAGCTTCTGCAGACTGCTGAGGACCAAGATATCGACGAGGAATATTACAACTTTTTGAAAGTGATAAAGCCCAAGAAACCTATAGGGAAACAGAAATCCAAAGAAGAAAAAATTAGTCAAGAAACACTTGTCATGATGAACCAAAGACGACAAATGAAGAGCAAGAAAAACACTGACAGGGAGAAAATTGAGTATACTGAGTTATGCAAAGCCATTAGAAAGAGACTCAGAGAGGACATAAGAAGATTTAACACAAGAAAAGTAGAACAAGCATTAAGGGAAAACAAAGGATTTAAATCAGCAGCCATGAGTAGTAATACAGAAAGACAAATGATACTGAAACTGAAGAATAGCGATGGTGTACTTATAAACAGCAGAGAAGGCATAATTCAAATAGCAGAAGACTACTATAGAGAATTATACAAGGAGCGAGGGAATGATACCAGCAGTGGGGAAGATGGATTGCAAAGTAGCAACACACACGACATACCCGATATTCTTCCTGATGAGGTAGAACATGCATTGAAGAAAATGAAGAATCGGAAAGCCCTGGGGGAAGATGAAGTTACTGTAGAGTTGTTAAAATTGGGAGGAAGAGACATAACACAAAAACTGGCAAGGCTCTTCACAAAGTGCATTAGAAAAGGTGTGATGCCTAAGCAGTGGAATAATGCAATCATAGTTTTGCTGCATAAGAAAGGAGATAAATCAGAAATTGGAAATTATAGACCAATTAGCTTGTTATCCCATATCTACAAGTTGTTTACAAGGGTCATTACTAACAGATTAGAAAGAATACTTGATGAGAATCAACCGAAAGAGCAAGCTGGCTTTAGGACAGGATTCTCAACTATGGATCACCTTCACGTAATATCACAGCTAATGGAGAAAGCAAATGAATATAAAACACCATTATGCCTGGCATTTGTGGATTATGAAAAGGCATTTGACTCCATACAGCATAAGGCAATGTTTCGGGCACTGGAAAGACAAGGCATAGATACTCCATATATTATGATTTTGAAGAAAATATATGAGAGTGCTACATCCTTTATTAGACTAGACAAAGACAGTAGCAAATTTAAAATCGAGAAAGGAGTTCGACAAGGAGACACAATATCTCCAAAGCTGTTTACTGCTGCCCTTGAGGAAGCTTTCAGAAGATTAGACTGGTCGCAGAAAGGAGTCAATGTGAACGGAGAGTACCTAAACCATTTACGATTTGCAGATGACATTGTTGTCATAAGCCACGATCCCAAAGAATTAGAGGAAAATCTTAATCAGTTATGCACAGTTAGTAAGGATTTTGGACTAAAGATGAATATGGCTAAAACAAAAGTAATGATGAACAAGTATGCCACGGAAAGGGAAATAATGATTGAAGGAGCAGTAATTGAAAAGGTGGAGTCATATACTTATCTGGGACAAGTTATTAGCTGTAATAATGATAAATGGCTGGAAGTCAAGAGAAGAATAAATTTTGGATGGATAGCATTCAGGAAATATAGTCACATACTGAAGAGCAATATCCCAGTTTGTCTGAAACGTAAAATAATGAATCAATGTATACTCCCCACCATGACTTATGGAAGTGAAACTTGGGCACTCACCAAAAGAATGGAAGAGAAGCTAAGAACTACACAGCGAAGAATGGAACGAATTATATTGGGAATCAGGCTGTTAGATAAGAAGAGAAACACATGGATTAGGCAGCAAACTGAAGTAAAGGACATTCTTATCAAAACTAAAGAACTAAAATGGTCTTGGGCAGGACACATAGCTCGAAGACATGATGACAGATGGACTAAGAAAATAACAGAATGGTACCCAAGAGGAGCTAGAAGAAAACCTGGAAGACAAAGGCGGAGATGGATAGATGAAATTCATGAGTTTTTGAGTAGTAAATGGATGGCCAGTGCTCAAAACAGAAGGAACTGGAAAGTTGCTGGAGAGGCCTTCATCCTGCAGTGGATTGAAAATGGCTGATGATGATGATGATGAGTGGCCAATTTTTTTAAAATAGAAATGCATGTAAATAGTGTTGTTCTTTGTAATGTGTGATATTTCAGTGGACTAGTATAGTGCTGAGCTAATTTTTTATTTATTGATTTTATTAACAACAAGATACACAACAGGTAACCATTAACAGTATATCTGAGAGCAGAATAAAGAACACAATTGATAACAGTATGAAATCCAGTAAGAAGATAAACGTTGATATAGATTTAAAAATTAAAATCATATGTACAAAAGAGGATTGCATTAAGTTAAGTTACTGGTAAAATAAATAATAAATTAATTAGTTAGAGAATATAAAAATAATTTTAAAAAAATAATAATAAACTACAATAATTAGATGAGAGCTAGTCATTTTGCATTTGAAGAAAAGAGGCAAACTTGTGGATGGAGTTCATCAGTGATTGGGAGTTGTCAAAGCTGATTCTGTTCAGTGGACTGAACTTCATAAAGTCCGTAGTGGCAGAGTCAAGGCGAAGCAGTGCAAGGTTAATAAATTGTCTACAAGGAGCATTGAAGTTTATTTTACTAAGGATATCAGATGCTTCATAATATAATTAACATATTTCAGTAAGATGCCAAAGAAATATGATGTAAATTTCATAGTATGAGTCAGAGCTGTACTACTCAGTATGTCGTGATCACAGGAATGAAAATTCCTGTGATCACGACATACGGTCGAAAAGCGTTGTCAGCTTCAGGAAGGAAAATCGTTTTGAATATTTTCGTTAGATTCTTTTAATTGCGTTAATTTGATTTTTAATTGTTTTAAATTGCTTATTTAATTATTTATATTTTACTCTAATGTACTGGTAAGTTGTCGATTTTTTTCGTTTTTTCCGTTTTAATTTCTGGAGGGTATCATAAGGAGGTGTTCTACGCACTATATTGAGGTTAACTCCTCTTATTATTTTACTAAGATGTAAATTTCAGAATACACATATGCACGATTTTCTATATATATATGTGTGTATATATATGTTTTTTTTTTTTTTTTTTTTTTTTTTTATATATGAAAACTCCAAAGATGAGAGGTATTAGAACCTATAGTACTTAGTACCATGCATGGGTTGAAGGTTGCAAAGATGAAAGAAAATATTTGTTGACATTAGACTTGAACTGCAGATTCTAATTTTCGGAAATATGCATGAAGGAAGGTAGTTGCAGAAAACAGAAGTTGAATGAATAAATGAGGAAGAAGAAAAGTTGGTTTACAGTTGGACAGTAATAGAATGTTGACTGGATGTGACATGTGTTTGAACTGCTTTGAAAGATGTTGGAATTATAGAAGCCAATTCAGAAGAACAGTGGTCCATGGAAGTATCTATAGAAGAGGCATGCAGCAGAAACAGAATGTCTGTGAGACAGAGTGGCAAGACTGTTAGAGATGAGTCATTTTTAACCTAACTGTCCTCTTTTCAATGGAATCTAGAAGCCTGAGAATTTTGGGGGCACCATCCCAAATGTGTGAACATATTCTGTGGTAGGTTGGATTTGCGATTTGTACAGTGAACAGCCATTTTGAAGGAAAGTAATGCTGAAAGTGAATGAGAAAACCTAGTTTTTTAGATGCAGAGGAAGCAATATTTGTAATGTGCTTATGCCAAGAAGATTAGAGGTCAAGGTAATCCCCAATAGAGATATATGATTATGCTTAGAAATCGGAGTGTCATCAAAGACAAGCATAGGAGAATAAGAATCCTTTTTGTGAAATATAAGACAGGACTGAGTTTTAGAAGGATTGAAATCAACTAAGTTATCTTTGCCCCCACTGGAGAATTACTTGGAGATCAGCATTTAAGAAATCGATAGCGGATACTCAAAGTTGAAGCTTTGTTTGTGCAGGACAGGGTTTATATATTTTCGTTTTGACAAATGTAATGTGCTATCATCAGCAAAACTATGAATAGGATTTTTGGTCAATGGAAGAAGGTCATTAATATACAAGCGGAAAAGGGTGGGAGAAAGAACTGAACCTCGGGGAACACCAGCATTAGTGGAGAAGTTAGAAGACAGAGAGCCATCTTCCATCATCCGCAGTAAGCGATCAGAGAGCACATCGGATACCCAATTGCAAAAAACATTTGGCAAACCATAAGGTAAAGTTAAGGTAAACTGTAGCCATTATCAGTTCACTGCAGAATGGAAGCCTCCTCAACAATTCATGTTGTAGCAGAGTGGTCAGGAGTGGAAGTGCAAGAGAAAAATAGGAAAACCATAAGATGGAAACTTATTTAGAAGATCTTTATGCCAAACACAATCAAAAACAATCAAAAGCCGTTGAAATGTCAAGAACAACTGCTTGAGTGTTCACCAAACTTTTCTATTGAATTTATCCATAGATGGTTAACATCAGCCAGAATATCACCAGTGCATCAACATTGACGGAATCCATGCTGGCAATCATTGATCAGATGGAAGGTTTCTAGATAGTTTGTGTTGGTGGTTAATTAATTTCTCCATTACTATAGAAAGAGTGCAGTGGGGCAATAATTGAATGGGAGTGATTTTTTTTATCTTTTTTGGAACTGGTTTGATATGAGCAAATTTCCAACCAGAAGGAAAAATACCTTACGATTAAGAAAGTGAAGAAAGAGGCAACACAAAACAGAAACATAGAAATACCACCAAGAGATGCCGTTTGTTATTTGGTTTTTAGGAGCATTAGCAACTAAGGCCATATTGCTCCGGGAATATGCAGTGGTCATTCCCTGACCTTTTCGCATCCTCCGTATTTGGTGGTGACTGGCTACCAAGAGATGTAAACTAAAGGTTATAATGATATATGCACCAACATCGCGCCATGATGATGAAGAGGTTGAAGAAATGTACACTGAAATTGAAAGACTTCTAGATGAACAGAAAACTCATTACACCATTATTATGGGGGACTGCTAACAACTAATGAAATTGACTTCATCTTCACTAACCGAAGATATGTTGTGAATGATATTACCATCCTGAACAAGGTAAATGTTGAAAGTGATCACAGAATGGCAAGATGTGCACTTGATATAGCTGTAAGAAAAGAAAGGTTGTTAAAATTGGAGGAAGAGACATGACACAGAAGTAATATTCATAATGTATTTTGTGAAGAGCAAGGCTCTTCACAAAATACATTATGAAAGGCATGACACCTAAGGAGTGGAATAGCACAAACATAATTTTGCTGTATAAGAAAGGACACAAATTGGAAATTATAGAACAATTAGCTTGTTGTCCCACAACTACAAGTTGTTCACAAGGGTCATTACTAACAGATTAGAAAGAATACTTGATGAGAATTAATCGAAAAAGCAAGCTGGCTTTAGGACAGGATTCTAACTATGGATCATTTTCATGTAATATTGCAGCTAATGGAGAAAGCAAATGAATATTTGCTTTCTTTTACCATTATGCCTGGCATTTGTGGATTATGAAAAGGCATTTGACTCTATACAGCATAAGGTAATGTTTTGGGCATTTGAAAGACAAGGCATAGACACACAATACATTATGATTTGAAAAAAATATATGAGAACGCCACCTCCTTTATTAGACTAGACAAAGACAGTAGCAAATTTAAAGTTGAGAAAGGAGTTTGACAAAGAGACACAATATCTCCAAAGTTGTTTACTGCTGCCCTTGTGGAAGCTTTCATAAGATGGACTGGTCACAGAAAGGAGTCAATGTGAAGGGAGAGTACCTTAAATCATTTATGATTTGAAGATGACATTGTGATCATAAGCCACAATCCCAAAGAATTAGAGGAAAATCTTAATCAGTTATGCAGATTTAGTAAGCATTTTGGACTAAAGATGAATATGTTTAAAACAAAAATAATGATGATAAATGGCTGGAAGTCAAGAGAAGGATAAATTTTGGATGGGATAATGTTCAGAAAATATAGTCACATACAGAGGAGCAATATTCCAATTTGTCTGAAATGTAAAATAATGAACCATTGTATACTTCCCACCATGACTTATGAAAGTGAAACTTGGGCACTCACCAAAAGAATGAAAGAGAAGCTGAAAACTACACAGCGAAGAATGGAACGAATTACATTAGGAATCAGACTGTTAGATAAGAAGAGAAACACATGGATTAGGCAGCAAACAGATAAAGGATATTCTTATCAAAACTAAAGAACTGAAATGGGCTTGAGCAGGACACAGCTCAAAGACATATGTTGACAAATGGACTAAGAAAATAACAGAATGGTATCCAAGAGGAGCTAAAAAAAGAACCTGGAAGACAACAATGGATATGGACAGATGAAATTCACAAGTTCGTGGGTAGTAAATGGATGGCCATTACACAAAACAGAAGCACCAGGAAAGTTGCTGGAGAGGGCCTTCATTCTGCAGTGGATTGAAAATGGCTGCTGATGATGATGAAACTACTGACAAGACAGTGATCACTGAAACAAAAGAATAACCATCCTTTAAATATTTATTTCAATTATGATTTTTTGGAGGAACCAAAAATAAATTTTTAAAAATGTGACTTGCCTAAATTCTAAAAAAAAAAAAAAAAAAAAAATTGCAATCTACCATTTTCTACAAATATAGGTGAATTCATTTTGTCTTTTTAAAATTTTTTATATTCAAAGTATAAATATAATTAACAAAAAAGGTAATTATCTATTTATTCCATATTATGTTTTATTTTTGATACAATCCTTGTGCTTTATCAAAACTGACCACCCACCCTAATTTTTCTGTGTTCCACTGTTTAGGTAGCAATCCATTGGTTAAGAAATGTTGTTGTAGCTACATCTCCTGTGAATTGTGACATTGCAGTGATTGCTGGCTGCCGTGGAATAGCTATTAGTTACTCTGGTTTATAAGTTTTTGAAATATAAAGTTGCTGGAGGGGGGGGTCACACTGGTCTGTATTCATGTCAGGAGTTGAATTCATGTCTGGACTTTGTGCAGGGATGGAAACTAGGCTTAGTTCAGTTCAAATCAATCCCAACTGGAGAATCGACTTCAAATCAGTTCTGACTGCAGGATTGATCTGAATTTGGCCCTATTCCTGCTGCTTGTAGTCTTTATTGCAAAGGTGTCTAACTCAGAAGTGCTTGCAGAATTCTCAGAGACAGAACAAATATGCATGCACATACTGCATGTACTTGAGTGAAATTACTGCAACAAATATAATTTTTTTGACATATTGGCCCTTGAATATAAGCATGAATGAGATGACCAGTGGTGGAGTAAAGGAAGCAATTGCTTCCCCAGAGTTAGAACAAATTAGAACAATTACTGTGTTTTATGATATGAAGTTATATTACTACCAGTCACTTATATCCTCATTATTGTATTGCATGTCCCCCCTCCCCTTAGAAAAATAATCTGGATCTGATCCTGCTTCTGACTAGCAGTTTTTATCAAATTTTATAAAATTTAGTGTGTAATCCTTTGTTTTTAGGCGTGTTGCCATACATGTATAAAATGTATGTAGGAAATGTGCTTCCTATCTGAATTTGATAACTCTCAGTGAATGAATTTTCAGGAAATTTGTCTGTATCTTTTAAAAGTTTTGTCAATCAATCCCAAATTTCATTAAAATCAGACCAATAGAAATGTAGCAGGTATTATTATTTTTTTTATGCATATTGCACATGCTATCCATATATACTGTAGTTGAAGCATTGAATATTATGTTTGTTGTCATGCATAATTGGCAGAATGATGAGCAGAAACAATGTTCTCAATTCACACAAAAATCTTTGCCTTTTGCCCCTTTTCATTATCAGTTTTATACTTACTATATTATTAATTAATAATACATAAAATTAATCTTTTATATGTTAATCAATTATCAATTAATTGATAAGATAATTAGTTATTTACTTTGTTTCTATTAATCACAGACAAGAAAAAGTTCAATTAATTTAAGAATTAAAAGTCTGACATGCTTGAAATGCAGGTGCATTATGGCCTTGTTGCCCTTGTGCCGTAAGGCCTATAAGCAAACAAACAGCTTGAAATTTAATGCAACGCTTACATTACCTAACTTTTTTTTTTTGTAACTTTTTTTTGTGATGTTTTGTAACTTGAAAGTTACAACTCGATAGTTGTAACTTTCAAGCAGTCTTCAGAATCCATGGTATTCTAGTACTGTGCATGTGGATTTAGAAGATGGAATGGAACATACATGTTGACACAGAACTTTAATTTCTTAAATTGTAATTTAAGCTATCTCCAAAAAATAGAAGTAGAAAAGATGATAAAGAGCTAGTTTGATGATGAATTTGGAGTTAAACAGTGAATGGATAATGACTAATGATTCACATTTGGATAAAAGAGATAGAATTGCAGATTCAATGATGGGATAGGTTTTATGTCAAAATTTGCAGACTACTTAAAAATTTAAGAGAGCAATGTTCATGGAAATATTTGTTAAAAAGATGGCATGTCTGTCCTTTTTTGTAATGAAAATCTAAATAAGAAGATTTTCAAGGTTATGCAAAATGTAGTGACAGAAGTGGGATTAAAGAAAGAGTTTAGTATTTTGAGACATGCTATAGAAAACCAGTATTGCAGGATTTTCAAAAGTTTCAAGTACCACACACTTAAATCATATAACTAATTAACATTAAATGCCTAAAGAGTTTATAAAATATTTTATAGCATGGAATTTTATATATTAGCTCATACAATATTTGAACATCACATTTTGAGTAATCATTTTTTTAGTTTTTGACAAAAACAAAAATTTTGTTTTAAGAAAATAAAGCCAACAAAAACATATTTAGATATACAATATTCTTATTTTATTGTATTTTGTGTAACAAATTAATTTTGTTTTGTTCAACAGAATATTGCACTGTAAATAATCATGTTATCTTATATTATTGTATGAATAAATTAAATATTCTTTACAGAATGTTTAAAGAAAAACAGATGAACTTTACTTTAACATAACAAATTTGAACACTTAATGAACAAAATAGTATTAATCATCACAGAAAATAATTGTGTTGTTAATGTTATCATCCATATCATTCTAATAACTAAAAATAACTATCTAATAAAGCAAAATTGCAAAATAACTACACTTGCACTCTTCTGGTCTTTAATACCATAGACTTTTTAATTAAATCATGAATTTTCATACTGTCCATCATATCATTTTCTGTTGATATTGCCAGAATTGACATACATTCATTGAGATGTGGTGGATTTCAAAAATAGCTTTTGATTCTTTTTGATTTTAAAAAGCTTTGTTCTTCTGAAGCTGCTGACACTGGCGACATTAAATAAATACATAGCCACTTCGGTTGGACTCATACCTTGTTGTATGAAATATGCTACATGGCAGAAGGTTGTGATTAATGGATATTCTTCAGACTAGTGTTAAGTCAGAAGTGGGGTTACTCAGGGATCGGTACTTGGACCACTGTTGTTTCTGATTTTTATAAATGACATCAATGATGGGGTAGGTTTTATGTCAAAATTTGCAGACTACTTAAAAATTGGTAGAGTAGTTAATGATCAGTACTAAACAGTGCTCCTTCATGATGGCTTGAACAGGCAAATAATTTGTATTTTTTATCTCCCCCCCCCCCCCAGCAAGTGCAACAAAAGCCTCTGGCTTCCTTTTACTGTGTCTCTTGCCAAAGCTATTCGCCCCAACTTTTGCCCATCCCTGTTTCTACCTCTGTCAAAACAGATGGTTCTATTGTTACTTCAGCCAAGGTTTGACCTGCTAGTATCCTATTTTTCTTGCAACCCATGTATTAATGACCTTGGTAAACTGAGATCATTAATACATAAATCGCTTCCTCTGCATCTAATAAACTGGGTTTTCTCTTTTGCTCTTGGCATTACTTTTCTTCCAAACAACTTTTCACTCTGTACAAATCCCCCAGAACCTCTCTCAGGCTTCTAGATTCCATTCAAAAGAGGGCAGTTAGGTTAAAGAATGACTCATCTCTAACAGTCTTGCCATCTCTGTTTCACAGATGTTCTGTTTCTGCTGCGTGCCTTTTCTGTAGATACTTCCATGGGCACTGTTCTTCTGAATTGGCATCTGTAATTCCTTCCCTTTCTTTCAAAACATTTTGAACACTTGCCACAACCAGTCAACATCTTTTTACTGTCCAACTTCAAACTCACAGAACCAACTTTTCATTGTCCTCGTTTATTCATTCAACTGCCGCTTTCTGGAACAACCTTCCTTCGTATGTCTTTCCTGAAAATTACAGGCTACAGAAGAAGTTCAAGTCTAATTTCAACAAATAATATCTCCTTTCGTCTTCTTAACCTCCAACCCATGCATGTTACCAAGTACTGTACTATAGGTTCTAATACCTCCCATGTTTGGGATTTTAATTAAAAGAAAAAAAAAAAAAAAAAGAAAAAAAGAAAAAAAAAACAAGTGATTTGTAACATTTTTGAGGTGTTCAATAACTGTGCATACATCAGATTTAGATCTTGCATCATTTTAATTACTACATTGACTTTACTTAAGATATCACATCAAATAACAATCGTGCAAAG
The DNA here is from genome assembly GCF_048544385.1 of Mastigoproctus giganteus. Taxonomy (NCBI): domain Eukaryota; kingdom Metazoa; phylum Arthropoda; class Arachnida; order Uropygi; family Thelyphonidae; genus Mastigoproctus; species Mastigoproctus giganteus. The sequence goes on along the minus strand of NC_143580.1, from coordinate 118,032,603 downwards.
AATTTTGAAATATGTTATTTTTAGGATGAGAGATTTAGCTTGTACTCCTTAATCCACATCTGTAGTTTCTTCTTCAGTTATGTCTAGCAGGGCCTGATAAATTTCACTAGTGTGAATTTTTCTGTTTAATTTGTAGGATGTAATTTTAATACCTCCCAATGAAAAATAATTAGAGTTCTTGTATGACTCGGAAAAAAACTAAGTTTCAGATGAAATATTTTCTTTGTTGTTTACCATTAAGTTGAACGTGAGCAGTACAGGGGATGTAAAATGCCCTAAGATGGTAATTTTATATAATACATCGAAAACTATCACCATGACATTATAAATTAATATTGATTATTCTTAAATCTGTTGTCTGACATATTAAATGTGAAAATGAATAATAACCATTGTATTGTTAAAAATATTTTGTTTTATAATTCAATTATATTATTAATTATAATATCAAATTGTGTGTAAGTGAAAAATAAAAGAAAACAATTTGTATTCCAGTATGACTTAAAAAAGAATCTATGACTATTTCAGTCTAAGTATTCATTGAATATCAAGATGGCAAATGTTCTATATATTACTTGAAGGTAAAAAAAGAAAAAATATGTATTTTTCAAAAAAAAATTATTTTTATTATTATTTTTTTTATTTATTGTACTAGACAGTCTTAGCCAGCCTTCCTGGCAACCTCGCCACCTATTTACAATACTGTACACATACAACCACCAAACAAGTTGTACACATATCATTGATGTCCTCAATGATTGTCAGTTTATTCTCAGTGTAATGTCCATGTCACAATGCAATACCCTTGACGTATCCGAAACCATAAAAGTCCCAACATAAGGTTGTAACAACCTCCAAGGATCCAGTGGCATGTGTTTGAGTATTTGTGATCCACCACAAATACTCAAAATCATCAGTAGATGTCCTCTTTGTAATTCACATCACAATCTATTTCAAGTGACAAACAGTTATATAGCAGTCCTATTTTTTTAGCATTAGCATTAGTAGAGGCATTTGATGCAAGAAAGCAAGCTTATGCAGCATCAGCCAAAAAAAAAAAAAAAACCCACCTCCACTTCACCCCTCTGTTCGTTCAAAATACCTGTCCAGCTGAGCCTTAAACTTATTTAGGCTATCAATCTCCACCACAAGGGATGGAAGTCTGTTCCACCAACCAACCACCCGCTGGCTAAGGCGCCTCCGTAGCCAGGTGGGAAGGAGCGGCAGTGCGTAGAACACGCTTCTTGATTAGACCGGGGTTCGAGCCCGTCACCACCAAATACGGAGGATGCGGAAAGGTCAGGGAATGACCACCGCATATCCCGGAGCAATATGGCCTTAGTTGCTAATGCTCCTAAAAACCAAATAACAAATAACAAATAACCCGCTGGCTAAAGGCAAATTTCCGCACGTCTATCCTACATCTGTCTTTCCTCAATTTGAATTTATGCCCTCTCAGGTGATTTTTCTGAGCTAGAGGAAGAATCCCATCAGCATTGAGCATGCTTAAACCATTCAAGGCTTTATACACCTCTATCAGATCACCTCGCTGGTGCCTAGTCTCCAGACACTGTAATTTGCAAAACTTAAGCCTTTCTTCGTAAGAGCACCCCTTTGTTCCATTCACTAATCTTGTTGCCCTTCTCTGTACTTGTTCCAGCAGCTCTACATCCTTCTTGAAATGAGGCCTCCAGACCTGTATACAGTACTCTAGGTGTGGCCTGACCATTGCCTTATACAATGGAATAATCACCTCCTTATCCCTGCTGGAAAAATTCCTGTATATCATTGACAATACTCCATGAGCTACTCTTGCAGCCCGTCTGCACTGCTCAGAGAACTTCATATCTGCCTGCACAACCACCCCAAGTCCCTTTCATTCTCTACCACTGTCAGTGTAGTACCACAGAGTTGATATGTTGCTCTGGGGTTGCTGTTTCCCATGTGTAGTACTTAGTTGATACTTATTTCTTAGTTGACTGTATTTCTTAGTTGATAACTCATTAGTTAAAAAAAAAGGCATAAATCCAGTGGTAGATAACCTGTTAAAACTTGTAGTGTATCAGTAGATACAGTTTGACAGGCTATACACATCCTCAATAGGATAGCTTGCTGAATTGAAAAGATCTTGCACACACTGAATTTCTGCACAGCCGAGTCCAACCAGTTATGTAACGAATGTGCATAATTGGCAGGAAAATACAGCCATAAAATATGGTCAATGTTTTACCCCTTAAGTCCCATTATTTCCTTGTAATTCAAGCAATCATGCCCACAAACTTTTGAATTTTGTCCATAATATATGTGATATGGGTTATGAAGTGCATCTGCCTGTCAGTCGTCATTCCCAGGTATTTTAGATTTTAAGTGATTAAAGACTGGCCCCTGTATCATTACCCTTGGATTCCTTGTCATGATAAATGGCCCTTGAGTAATAAGGTTTTACTCTTTGTTTTTGAAACTTGAAGTCTGTGCAAGCTGCACCAATTATGCAGCTCTGATAAGACAAAATTAGAACGCTCTTCCAGTTATAATCGAGTCACCCTTCACTAACTTAACCAGTATCTACTGTATTTACATCAATGTAGCTGCATTTTACTTACTAGATTACACATAGGCCCAATTAAGAATACTTGTAGACATTCCCAATGAACAATTCTAGTAACTGACTCATTCTAGTCTCTAATCCTCGATTACTAATAAATCAGAGGGGAACATTTAACCTCGCATAACACCAACAAAACACTTTGCCAGTTTATTGTATCAAATGCTCGGGAAAAATCAGTAAAGATACCCCTACAGTATTTAGCCTACAACTGCTAAATACTGCTGCACTACAGTCACTAGCTGCCTAAGTGCATCATCCATCCCTTTGCCTTGAGTGAATCTGTACTGTGCATGTGACAAGATGCTATTGTCACAAACATATCTCATTATTCTGACAGCTGAAGTACACAGTTGGTGGATTCATACCATCTGCTAAACAGTTGTCAAATGGTATGAATCCACCAATTCTGGAGGTTTCAATGGCAATTTCAAAATTAATTTCAGCAATGCCTCTTTCCAAATATCTGGGGAAATCCCATCTCTCAAGCAGGCATTATATACAGTGAACAGATATGCTGACATCATGTGAAAACTTATTTTAATTACCTCATCCTTCAGCCAAGTTCTCTTTAAGCAATGTCATATCTTTGTATGCTGAAATGTTAGTTTCATTTTCATTCCGAATGTTAAATTCTCCCACCAAGTGGTCCAGCATTAGTATGATCCTCTCCTCCCAAGTAAAAGTTGTCCTTTCTGTAGCCTGAATTGAATGCACAATATCCCCAGCAGGGTGCCATGATTTATTTCTAGACAGTTTGTATACGAATTCCCAGGGGGTTGTTGTTTCCACATGTTTGTACCAGACTTCCATGCATTATACGTTTCTTTAACAATCACTAGTATATTTCATCTTGCTTGCCTATATTCATTTTTGAGGGTCTGTGTTTGTTACTTCTCCTATGCTTACAATACAGAAGCTGTTTCATACAAGTGAGGCATTGGCATTAAGAGGATGAATTTGCGATTCATCCTCTGATACAAATTCCTTGCTTTAATGGTTTCCTTATTGAGTGATGTCATTTCTGGTGTCCACCACCTGACTGGAGCATGTCTTATCTGGTGCATATCATGGCCTTTGCAGATACCCTATGTAACCAGCCATGCAATAATTGGCAGCCACAGTTCCAGGTAGCACACCAGTCTCGTCCAACCATACTGCTCCATTTTTGGGAAACTCATCTGCTCATCAAAAGTGTCCTAATTTACTGATTTTAATGAAAATCTACATAATTCATCATGTGTGAATTACTTAGGTATTACGTAAAATTTCTAATGGTGAAAATGTCTCTTCAGTGGCAAAACTATAAAATCAATGAGTCAACGGTATGATCAATCAAAAAATCGGAAGAAAAAATCCGCCATAGTGTCGGTGAAAACGCGCTAATTGCTTCAAAAATTGCTCTGTAACTCATTAAGTTAAATTAGAAAAATGGAAAAAGCTTTAAATCTGTGGATAGAAGACCGAACTCAAAATAAAATTCCGTTAAGTTCACTCATCATTCGTGAAAAGGCAAAACTCCTTTATCAACACTTTAACGAAACTGGTGATAGCACTGGCGGGATAAGTTTTTTAACTAGCAAAGACGCTGGTTTGAAAGATTTGTTTGATATTTCTAATAAATATTACATTTAATATTAAATTGTTTCTTATTTTCATTTCGATGCCATATGCTTGCATTTCACTATGTACTGTCTATGTACATAGTCATGTTATGAAGGTACATATAATACATACATAGACAAAATTGACTAGTTTTTCTTATATATTTCATACTTTGGAACGGAACCCCTTTATTACTATGGGAGCCATAACTCAGTATTCGCGGCATTTCTCAGGAACGTAACCCCCGCGAATAGCGGGGGTTTACTGTCTGTGTGTGTGTGTGTGTGTGTGTGTGTGTGTGTGTGTGTGTATATATATTTTTTTTTTTTTTTTCCCTCTTTTATCAAGTATAATTGTGTGACACTATGATATATTTCTATTATTAGAATTATGTTCTTGCTAGATATTTAATAAGCAACAAGGAAATAAATAAGAGATCGGGAAGAAACTACTGATTACTCCAATAAGTCCTTACTTATTCAGTATTGTTTCTTCCTGATCTCTCATTTTTAGCATTAGCATTAGTAGAGGCATATGATGCAAGAAAGCAAGCTTATGCAGCATCAGCCAAAAAAAAAAAAAAAAAAAAAACCCTCCCATTTCATCCCTCCATTCATTCCAAATGCCTGTCCAGCTCAGCCATAAATTTATTTAGGCTATTAGCTTCCACAACAAAAGATGGAAGCCTGTTCCACCAATCAACTACGCGCTGGCTAAAGGCAAATTTCCGCACAACTATTCTACAACTACCTTTCCTCAATTCGAAACTGTGCCCCCTCAGGTTCTTAGTCTGAGCAAGACAAAGAATCCTATCAGCATTCAGCTTGCTCAACCCATTCAAGGCCTTGTACACCACAATCAGATCACCTTGCAGGTGCCTACTCTCCAAGCACTGCAATTTGCAGAACTTTAGCCTTTCTTGGTAAGAGTACCCCTTTGTTCCCCTCACCAATCTTGTTGCCCTTCTTTGAACTTGTTCTAGCAACTCTACATCCTTCCTAAAATGAGGCCTCCAGACCTGTACACAGTACTCTAGGTGTGGCCTGACCATTGCCTTGTATGGGATTATCACCTCCCAGTCCCTGCTAGCAAAATTCTTATATATCATTGACGAGACTCCATGACCTGCCCTGGCAGCCCGTCTGCACTGCTCAGCGAACTTCATATTTGGCTGCACAATTGCCCCCAGGTCTTTTCCACTTCCTTGAGTGTAGTACCACCCAGTTGGTACATTTCTCTTCAGTTATTGCTACCCTATGCAGTACTTTGCATTTTTCAATGTTAAACTCCAGTTGCCACTTTTCAGCCCATTTTCACAACTTATCTAGATCCAGTTGGAGTAGCATACTGTCATTACAGTCGTTAACAACCCTGCCAACCTTTGTATTATCTGCAAACTTGGACATTAAACCTGATATACCTTCATCAATATCATTGATAAATAAACAAAACAACAGTGGGCCTAACACCGAACCCTGGGGATCTCCACTAATAACATTTGTCCACGAAGAACAGTGTCCATTGATTACCACTCTCTGTCATCTCTCACTTAACCATCCTTTTATCCATTGTAGCAGCTTACCCTTGATGCCATACCTCTCCAATTTGTGCAGCAGTCTTCCACGTGCAACCGTATCAAAAGCTTTCCTGAAATCCAATTATATGATATCAAAATTATTTTTGGCATTCAGTTCCTTTGTGACCACATCATAGTAAGCAATCAAAAAAGTCAGACAAGGCTTCTCTTTGACAAACCCATGCTTTTTCTTAACTATTACTGCAGTCTTGTCTAGATGATCCTGCAATGATTCTTTAACCAGTGATTCCATTATTTTCATCGGAACACAAGTTAAACTAACAGGTCTGTAGTTACTTGTCACCTTTTGAACCTCCTTTATGAATTGGTGATACATTTGCACACCTCCATTCCATGGGGACCTCATCTGAGTCGAAGGAAGCTCTCATAATTATGGCTAAGGGTTTGCCTACTTCCTTTGCTGCCTCCTTTAATATAACTGGATAGATCCCGTCTGCCCCAGGTGCCTTCCTTATGTTTAACTTCAACAATTTCTCCTCCACTTTGCTCTCAGTTATTACAAAATCACTTAGCTCCCTGTTAGCATTTGATAAACTTCTGGCACTCCCCTCATTGAATAACTCTTCATGTGTGAATGTAGATGCAAAATACTCATTCAGTTTATCAGCTACCTGAGCATGATCATCAATAGTCAACCCTTCTGTGTTGAGTGATCCAATCTGATTCATCCCTTTCCTTCTTGAGTTTACATAAGTAAAGAACTCCTTGCTGTTTTTCTTTGCATCCTTTGCCAAAGATTTCTCATCTGCCTTCGCCTGCCTAACCTCCTTTGTGACTTGATTACAGACTAGTTTATACTTGCATAGGCTTCTATATTGCCTGATACTTTATATGCATCCCATGTATTCTTCTTCTCTGCCACTAGCCTCATTAATTCATCTGACATCAATTTAGGCCTAAACCTTGAACAGTATTTCTTAGTTGGAATGAAAAACCTAGTAGTTTCCAATATTAATTCCTTTAATGCTTCCTATTTAGAATTTGGTGTTGGTAACACCATAAGTTGATTCCATTGTATGGAATTTATGATTTTATCCTTTTGTGAATATCTAGCAAGAATATAATTCTAATAATAGAAATAATGTAGAATTGTAATTTAAGCAAAATAAGGAAACTAATAATTCCCTTTCTTTGCACTTCCGTAAGAATTTTATTAATCACTAGCAGTTCATTATATGTTAATGCTTTCAGAGATTTTGATTTGGAAGAATATATTGCTGCTCTTCCCAGATGTGACATAGAAATATTAAATAAGTGCAAGAGGCAAAAAAGAAGAACCTCAGATGAAAAAAATGGTAAGTAGGCTGTGTTTAAGAAGGTTAATTATTCATTTCATAGTGATACAAGCATGCTGTTGCTGTAACCATATTAACAAATTTTATGATCAGTGAGAATAAAAAGTCATATATTAATACTCAGTATGGGGTAATTGTTCACATGCGCATAACTCTACCAGTTTAGAATAAATTATGTGAGTAATTAAGTAACAGACTACAGTGACATTGGCTATGGCTAATACCGAGACTACATTTTGAAAGTTTCTCTTCATTTAAGTGTACTCCCCCCCCTCCCATGGCAGCCTTGTTAATACAATGTAGCACCATCTAGTGCTTATTTAGAGAGATCTCAGTTCAATTTCCATCGATGACTGGAGAAATTTCTGAAGTCCTCTTTAGAAGTCCTCTTTCTGAAGTCCTCTCAAGACTGTAGTTGGCTAACCTTGGACAGAGGGTGTAGGGTACCACGCATGAGCTATTCAAGATTTTTCAGCCTGCATAACATTCAGGTTGGCCTATGAACACATGCTTCTACAGACAGTATACACCAATGAGCCAAAACATTATGACCACCTACCTAATATGATGTTGGTCCTCCACATGCAGCCAAAACAGCTCGTATCTGGCAAGGCATGGATGCTACAAGATTTCTAAATGTATCTTGTGGTATCTGGTACCAACACGTAATCAGCAGATCCTTTAACACCTGTAAGGTCTGTGGTTGAGATGTCGCAGATCAGAATTGCTGTTCCAACACAAACCACAGATACTCGATGGGATCGATGTCTGGGGAATTTGGAGGCCAGGGTAATACCTGGAAGTCTTTCTCATGTTCCGCGAACCAGTCTTGAACAATCCGGGCGGTGTGGCATGCTGCATTATCCTGCTGAAAGACTGCACCGCCAGAGGGGAAGACCCGTTGCCATGAAAGTGTGTACCTGGTCAGCAGTGATGTTTAGGTAGGTGGTAGACGTCAGAGTGCCTGGCACATGGATGACTGGTATCGGGGTATCCCAGCAAAGCATGACACTTTCGCCACTGGCTTGTTTTCGTCCCATCATTTCCCCAGGTAAACAATGCATACGTACCCGGCCGTCCATGAATCTGTTGAATCACGTCAGGAAACATGATTCATCAGACCAGACGATCTTCTTCCAATCACTAGAGTCCAGTTTCGATGCTCGCGTGCAAAACTACTGTTCTAAATAGGTTTAACAGAGTGTTGACAAAATCTTGTCCTTATTCATTTGTGATGATTCAATTACTTTGAGTAGGTAACTAATTTTTTTTACCTCCTCATTAATTTTCATAGTAAACTATAGTGTGTAATTTTGTTCTTTTTTGAAAATGAGCAAAAAATATAGTCAACACTTTCATGGTCAATGGCTCAAGGATGCTAAATATAAGAACTGGCTCGATGATTATTTAAAATGTTTTTGTAAATGTAAATATACGCTAACAGCCGAATTAAGTGATATTGAAAGGCATTGTAAGGCAAACGAAGCACAAGAAAGCTGGAGAGCACTTTAGTTTTCAGCATCAGAGTGTTGCCATTCGAGAAAATTGGCGATACAGAACATGCAGTGGCAGGAAGCAGCACAGCATTTTTCACAGGGGGATGGAGATTTTGTTGGGGGCCAGAAACTTATACAATTTTTGGGGCCCTCTTTAAGAAAAAGAATACAAAATTTCTTTGTATTTTTCTTAAAGTTGGTGGCCACTCAAACCATGGACGCCGGCAGCATAGTGCAAGTGCACCACCTTTGGATTTCGAAGTAATACAGAATTTTTAATATTTTCATTAATTTTTCGAAGCATTAAAACAATACAAATTCATTCTTTCAAAATACAAGTACTTTCTCCCACCAATCACCAAACTTTGGCTCATCTGTACACGTAAATCAACCAGACTTCATTTAATTCAAATATTGCATGTAGTCGAAAATTTGATGAACAAAAAATTTATTCCCACTTGCACCACCTTGCAAAATATCCTGCTGGTGCCCATGACTCCAACACCATCCAACACAACAGTGTGACAGAGAAGTTGGAATGGAAAGAGACAGTGGTGTTAACCAATTGTGGTTAAAATATCTTACTTTTGCAAATCTTACAAAAGCATATGACCATGGGACCATATTGCTAGAGCCCCTCCCAAGATTGAAGGGGCCCTGTGCAAATGAGCTGCCTTGAAGCTTAAGCTTCATTAGCTTCACTGTAAATCCATCTCTGCACATACTTCTATTTTTCTTTCCTTTTATAATTTTCTTATATATAGTCGATTCTGGCTATTTGGGACACATCGGGGACTAGTGCATTTTGGCCCGATTAAGCGGCTGCCCCAATTATCCAAAGTTTCACATCAATAATTAAAAATACAATGGACCCCCACTTTACAATTGGTTCACTGTACATTCCAATCACGTTACGATGAACTCGCCATAGTAAAGTGCCGTTCACTATACGATATGTAGTAATCGCCGGTCATTGTGATCACGTTTGTGAATTGAATTTTAATTCTATTAAACAGCAATTCTAATTAGAGAAAATAGGAGGAATGTTATCCACAGGCTAGAAAAGTAAAGATATATTAAACACAATTTTACCCTTTATTACCTTACCAATTAAAAAATTAAATGATACGTGATAATCGGAATAATTAATATGTACTGTAATATATACATACCAACTAGTTGACATTTCTGTTCACTGACATTTGTGGGTGGGGGTTAAAATTTAAAACAGTAAAAAGATAAGCAATGAATAACAAAGAACACGGCACGCACAAATTGCAATTAACACGATACGCGCAAGTGAGAACGGAGTAAAAGTTACGAAGTTTTAAAATAGGAATGAAGAGAAGATTCTGAAAATTATTTTTTTTATGTGATTGAAGATTCCATGGAAGTGTGAACACATTTTACCATAATAACCCACAGAATTCCAGCTGTCGGTATTATTGCAAATTCAATAAGATCGAGTTTACTATCCGTTTATGATGGATTGCACTAACAGAAAAGCCCAATAAACAAGTGACTGCTAATTGTTTTATGGTTGTGACCTCCAGAAATTCGACTGAACCACCTGGTACGGTCGGAGACAATCGTAGGGTAATCTCCAGTGCTGCGGTCTCCTTCCCCAATTAAATGGCATGTTGTCCCAATAAGCGAAGTAAACCCTGGATATTTTCTCGATTGGGTTCTGTTTTTTAAGGTTTGCCCCAAATAAACGGCTGCCCCGATTAACTGGTGGCCCAAATAACCAGAATCCACTGTATTTCATAAACTTGTTTGTTCTGTGTGTTATATTGCCAAATGGTTGGAAATATATTATTATCATTTTTTGTGATTAATATGTATTATTATTACATGCTTTCCTAATATTCGAATAAAGATAATAATTGATAAAACATTATTGATGTGAGTGTATAAATGTTCCTAGGTCTATCTAAAAAAAAAATTCAAACACATGCTCGCCATGTCCCCCATTACGATGGTGTGCGCGCGCGCGCGTGTGTGTGTGTGTGTGTACACACATGCAATATTTTTATGAATTTTTTATGAACATACATGAAGATAATTATACAAAATGTGTTTGAATATATGTTACATTTGTTTTATTTTCAGACAAAACATACTTTAACTTCAATCCTTCTGTTGATGCCGAAAAATGTGTAGATTATGACAGTGATACTCAAGATTCATGTGAACTAAACACTGTGTGCCTTGAAGGTGATATAAAAAGTTTAGAAAAGGCAAAATGTTCAGATGAAAAATCTCAAAAAGAAAGTGCAACATTTGGAAGTTCAAAGCATAAATCACAAAAGAAACAAGTTTTTCAGTTATCACAGAGCGGTAAGAAAGCATTTATGTTGTAGTGGTTAGATAATATTAGATGATGGAAGTGCATTATTTATATTAACATTTACCATAACTGATTTAATAACAGAAAAACTTGTTTCAGTTATTAAATCAGTTATGGTAAATGTTAATGCATAAATCACAAAAATCTATACTTCATTCAGAGTAAGAGATTTACCCTTATCTGTATACAAAATAACATATGAAATTGAAGACAAGCAACAATATGTGACACCTGTTACAACTGTAAGTAGTGAAATAAAGTCCTTCTGCAAGGAAGCTTATTCTTACCTGGACTGGATTGTTTCTTTAGACTAACAGGAAGCTCAAAAGAAGGTATAAAGTTCATAAGTTTTGCAGACAGAATTTTGTAGAAATATTAAGAGAAACTGTTACATAATATATAATTAGTGTAAGTTAAAGCCACACTATAAGTAATAAAATAACTAAGTCGAGTTTGGTACCTTATGATCAATTTATTATTTAAGTCATTGAAAAGTAAATGCATTTCTTCTTCTAACATGGGTTTTAATTTATAACTTGAAAACAATTAAAACCTAAGTAGTCACACCTGGCTAATTTTTCAGTAATAATGTCATTAAATTTGAAATCTAAATCTACTGTGTAAAATTATAATTATTATCTGATATTTGCAAAGTGTAAAATTTAAATCTTTGTTTAAGATAGGGGTTTCTCAACCTTTTCAAACATACAAACAAATTAGTTAATGTACACAGTGTGTTATATTTCAGGCTTGTTTGGTTTTTTTCTTAAATTAAATAATTTTTTTTATTTCTTTTTCTGAAATAGAAAAGAGTAAATATAGTTATCTCCTTATGAATTAATTAATAAGATTATAACTCAGCTTATAACTAATCACTAGCGTACTACTCATTGGCGGCTGAACTTCACTGATACTCATTCAGATTTCTAGACAAGATCATATCTCTATTAGGAGTTACCCTGACTTTTGATTTGTCTTCTCATAAACACATCACAAATATTGCTTCCTCTGTATTAAAAAATTTGGTTTTCTTTTTTGCTATCAGCACTACTTTTCTTCCAAACAACTACTCACTCTGTACAAATCATCGTACTGTAAACTATTGTTTCTATATCCTGAGAGGTTTTGGGGTATCTCCCCACAACATATCTCTCTCTCTCTCTCTCTCTCTCTCTCTCTCTCTCTCTCTTGTGCTTTTGGACTCCATTCAAAAAGAGGGCAATCAGATTAATTAACGATGCATGTCATACAAGGTGTATCCATTCTCTGTCTCATAGATGTTTATTTTCTGCTGTGCCTCTTGTGCAGATACTACCATGAGTACTGTTTTTCTGAATTGTCATCTGTAATTGCCTCACTCTCTTCCAAACCGATATGAACGTGTTCTGCAACCAGCCAGCATCCATTCACTATCCTACTACAGACTCAAAACCAACTTTAGAAGTTCTAGCTTCGTGCTGGAATCGAATCTGTTCCACCAACCAAGTCTAAGCAGAAACATGTACATAATGATAAAAAGGATACTGATAACATGAACAAAAAATAATATTGAATTACACCCGAAGATAATGTGGAAATATCATGTCCAGTTTTTCCTAAAACGGATAAATTAAGATTATGACAGAAAATCCCCAGGTTTTTTTAAAGATTTAAAAGACAGTCAGTCCAAACTAACAATACGAAAGGTAATTAATGCAGTCATTCAATGTAACTGTATAGGCATGAGAGGGAATGAGCAGAGCTAAAGTATTTGATCTTTTAAGCCAATAAATTCATTAATTCCACAAATTAATTTTATAATGCAGAACAGTTGTAGAACGGAATGTTCTATCACAAGGTTAGGAATGAGAGTTAAGTCTTCAGATTAATTTGAAATGGTAGTTATGCTAATATCCATAAAAATTACCATCACTCTGGCATCCATTTTCTGCCTAACATGAAACATCCCTATTTCAAGGATGAAATGAATATTTGGTGAATTAAATGACTTTGTTCTTCAACTTCTCACTCCTCTTTGTTTCTTATACGAAATGAGTGCACATCACACCTTGTTAGGATCTACATGAAAACTCCAGAGGAAGTCTGATCGAGGCTTTATTAAACAACTAACAGATTTATACATTGAATAACAAGTCTTATACCTTCTTCCATTTGTCATTATATTCTCCATAGTGTATCATAATATTGACTGGACTGTATTGAAAGATCCCCATGCCATTCATATTTCTGATCATTTGCTTAGTGCAGTCACAAACCAGTATTAAATGGACCATATGGAAATTTGGGTATGTCCACACTGCACAATTGGATAGACAGCTAGTTTTATCCCTTACAGTAGATGAAGCAATGACTCATATCTCTGAATAAGACTTCAGAAATCTCATGCCCAAACCCTCAGAAACTTACTTAAAATGATTGTTGGTAGATTATAGATTTTTCAGTTGTGGCAAAACAGAAAAATTGTGCCTGGAATAAATTTTGGAAGTGTCCCATTTTGGATAACCTGTTGGTGTGCAAAAGCAGAAGCCTTTGCACTCTACACTAAGGCATAGATAACAAAGATAACAATCTGACAAAGATGATACAGTACATGTCACTTATTGTGAACGTGGATAATGTTTTCACTTTAATGAAATCCTGATCAGATGTATACTAATACAAATTGGAGAAATCAATTAACTGCCAACTATTAAACTACCTAGATGGATTCCATCAGTGTCAATCCACTGGTGATATTCTGGCCTATGTTACCCATTTATGGAAAAGTTTGATGAAACACAAGCAGTTGCTCTTGACGTCTCAGAGGATTTCAATCGTGTTTGGCATAAAGGTCTTCTAAACAAGCTTCCATCTTATGGTTCGCCAACTGTTTTTAGTAATTGGTTATCCAGTTTTCTTTCTGATCGCTCACTGAGGGTGATGGTAGATGGCTCTCTGTCTTCTAACTTCTCCACTAATCCCGGTGTCCCCCAAGGTTCAGTTCTTTCCCCCACTCTTTTCCTCTTGTATATTAATGACCTTCTTCCATTGACCAGAAATCTTATCCATAATTTTGCTGATGTAGCACATTGCATTCGAGTTTGAGAAACTTTGCCTTGCTCAAACAGCTTAAACTTCTCGAATATCCGCTACCAATTCCTTAAATGCCGATCTCCTGGTAATTCTCTAGTGAGAAAAGACAAATTAGTTGATTTCAATCCTTCTAAAACTCAGTCCTAGTAGTTGTTGGTGACTCTATTGTCAGGGAAACGGGAAACATGCTTTGTAAAAAGGATAGGTGGAACAGGACCAGGGTATGTCTGCCAGGGGCAAAGGTTGATGACGTTGTAGAGCGGATATCATCTTTTAAGGGCACAAAAGGTGATATAGTTGTACACATTGGCACTGATGATGTTAAGAGTAGGAGACCGGCAGAATTACTTAACAAGTACAGGTCACTGTTGAAAAAAAGCCGTGAATTAGGATTGAATTTGAAAGTGTCTGCAATTCTGCCCAGACACGATAGGAGGGAGTATACGATGAGAGCCCTGTCGATCAATTCAGCCCTGGAAAGATTGTGCAAGGCTCAAGGGGTAGAATTTTTTTCAGCCTGGTCTGCACTTGTTAACAGGAGAGACTGCTTCTACAGGGATGGGATAAACCTAAATAGAAAGGGTGCAAGAATGTTTGCTGATGCTATCGAGGCAGTGTTAGGTGGGTCGGAAAACTGCTAGATTGTGGTGATACAAGGACTAATAGATTAACAGTAGCCACTGGCAGAGGTGAAAGTGATTCTTGCACTGCTTCTATTGGAATGAGCCGAAGCCTGGAAAATAAGATGCAGGATATTTAAGAGACTGCTGGGAATCATTGGGGTACAAGTAAACACATGAGTTGTGTTAGGGTAGCTAAGAAAAAGAACAGTTGCATCTATACTTGCGTGTACACAATGCTAGGAGTTTAGTAAATAAATTTGATGAATTTGAGGTATTGCTCAAAACATCAAAGGCAGATATTGTTGGGATTTCAGAGACGTGGTGTCACGCAGATATAAGGAATGCAGAACTGGAATTTGGGGAGTACAATGTCTACAAAAGGGAGAGACAGGAGAGGAAGGGAGGAGGGGTTATACTATTAGTTAAGAAATACATAAAATCCAAGGAAGTGAAGCCAGTCGACATCGCTGGACAGTGCACCGTCGAGTTAGTTTGGTGTGACATAAGCATTGGGAGATCAACATTCAGAGTAGGAGTGTGCTATAGGCCTAATGACTTTGGTGAGTATAATAAGAAATTGTACAGGGAAATAGAGTGGGCCAGTAAATCAGAGAGTCTTATAATGGAGGATTTTAATTTCCCAGATATTGACTGGAATTTGGGGGCCGGTCACTCACACACTAGCAAGGCTTTTGTAGATTTATTGGATGATTGTTTTCTACATCAGCATGTTCGGGAGGCAACTAGAGGGAGTAATACTCTTGATTTGATTATCAGTAGTGATTCTTCATGCATTAAGAATCTGCAGGTAAATGAACCACTAGGTGGCAGTGATCACAGTGTGCTGAAGTGGGAGTTACTCAAAGAGGTAACTACCATTAGGGGTAAAGGGAAGGGTTATTGCTTTCGTAAAGGCGACTACGATGGTCTGAGACAGTATTTAAATTCTATACAGTGGGACCAACTGATGATATTACCAACAGCAAATTCAAAATGGGAAGCATTCAAAGAACTTATCTTGGAAGCTACTAGGCTTTACATACCAACTAAGAAATATTGTTCAAGGTTTAGGCCTAAGTGGATGTCAGATGAACTAATGAGACATATGGCAGAGAAGAAACATGCATGGGATATATACAAATTCACACGTGACACAGAAGCCTATGATAGACACAAGTTGATCTGTAACCAAGTTACAAAGGAGGTTAGGCAGGGGAAGGCAGATTATGAGAAATCTTTGGCAAGCGATGCAAAGAAAAACAGCAAAGAGTTCTTTACTTATGTAAACTCTAGAAGGAAGGGGATGAATCAGATTAGTCCACTTGATATCGATGGGTCAACTGTTGATGATCCTGCTCAGGTAGCTAACAAACTAAATGAATATTTTGCATCGACATTCACAAATGAGTAGTTATTCAGCGAGGGGAATGCCAGAGGTGTATTCAACTCTGGCAGTAAGCTAGAGAATCTTGTAATAACTGAGAGTAAAGTGGAGGAGAAATTGTTGAAGATAAATACAAGAAAGGCACCTGGGGTGGATGGGATCTATCCAGTTATATTAAAGGAGGCAGCAAAGGAAGTAAGCAAACCCTTAGCCATAATTATGAGAGCTTCCTTGGACTCAGGGGAAGTACCCATGGACTGGAGATGTGCAAATGTGACCCCAATTCACAAAGAAGGATCAAAAGGCAACACAAGTAATTATAGACCTGTTAGTTTAACTTCTGTTCCTGGAAAATTAATGGAGGCACTGGTTAAAGAAGCACTGCAGGATCATCTAGACAAGACTTCAGTTATAGCTCAGACACAGCATGGTTTTGTTAAGGGGAAGTCTTGCCTGACCAATTTGATTGGATACTATGATGCAGTCACAAAAGAACTGGATGCAGGGAATAACTTTGATATTATATGCTTGGATCTTAGAAAGGCTTTTGATACTGTTGCACATGGAAGACTGCTGCACAAATTGGAGCAGTGTGGCATTGGAGGCAAATTGCTGCTATGGATAAAGGGGTGGTTGAGGGGGAGAAGACAGAGAGTGGTAATCAATGGGCACTGCTCATCGTGGACTAATGTTGTTAGTGGATTCCCTCAGGGTTCAGTATTGGGTCCATTATTGTTTTCTGTATTTATAAATGATATTGATGATGGTATATCAAGCTTAATGTCCAAGTTTGCAGACGATACGAAGGTTGGCAGTGTTGTCAAGGACACTACTGACACTATGCTACTGCAACAGGATCTGGAAATGTTGAGCAGATGGGCTGAGAGGTGGCAAATGAAGTTTAACATTGACAAATGTAAAATACTACATATGGGAAACAGCAACCCCAGAGCAACGTATCAACTCTTTGGTACTACACTGACAGTGGTAGAGAATGAAAGGGACGTGGGGGTGGTTGTGCAGGCAGATATGAAGTTCTCTGAGCAGTGCAGACGGGCTGCAAGAGTAGCTCATGGTGTATTGTCAATGATATATAGGAATTTTTCTAGCAGGGATAAGGAGGTGATTATTCCCTTGTATAAGGCAATGGTCAGGCCACACCTAGAGTACTGTATACAGGTCTGGAGGCCTCATTTCAAGAAGGATGTAGAGCTGCTGGAACGAGTACAGAGAAGGGCAACAAGATTAGTGAATGGAACAAAGGGTTGCTCTTACGAAGAAAGGCTTAAGTTTTGCAAGTTACAGTGTCTGGAGACTAGGCACCAGCGAGGTGATCTGATTGAGGTGTATAAAGCGTTGAATGGTTTGAGCATGCTCAATGCCGATGGGATTCTTCCTCTTGCTCAGAAAAATCACCCGAGAGGGCATAAATTCAAATTGAGGAAAGACAGATGTAGGGTAGACGTGAGGAAATTTGCCTTTAGCCAGCGGGTGGTTGGTTGGTGGAACAGACTGCCATCCCTTGTCGTGGAAGTTGATAGCCTAAATACGTTTAAGGCTCAGCTGGACAGGTATTTCGAACGAACAGAGGGGTGAAGTGGAAGTGGTTATTTTTTATTTATTTATTTATCTTTTTTTTTTTTTTGCTGATGCTGCATCAGCTTGCTTTCTTGCATCAAATGCCTCTACTAATGCTAATGCTAATCTCGCAAAAAGAATTCTACTACTCCCATACTTATCTTTGATGACACTCTGATTTCTAGGCAAGATGATATATCTCTTTTGGGAATTACCCTGACTTCTAATATCTCTCTTGGCATAAGCACATTACAAATATTGCTTCCTCTGCATCTAAAAACTTGGTTTTCTCTTTCGCTCTCTTTTTTTCTCTTTCGTTACTTTTCTTTCGAACAGCTGTTCACTCTGTACAAATCGCAAATCCGCCCTACCATGGAATATCATTCCCACATCTGAGGCAGTGTCCCCAAAACCTCTCTGAGGCTTCTAGATTCCATTCAGAAGAGGGCAGTTAGGTTAATTAATGACTCATCTCTAATAGAATCTCTCCACACTCTCTGTCTCATAGACTTACTGTTTCTACTACATGCCTTTTCTACAGATACTTCCATGGGCACTGTTCTTCTGATTTGGCTTCTATAATTCTCGCTCTCTCTTTCAAAACATTCCGAACATGTGCCACCGCCAGCCAACATCCATTTACTGTCCAACTTCAAACTCACATAACCAACTTTTCATCTTCCTCGTTTATTCATTCAACTTCCGTTTTCTGGAACAACCTTCCTTCATACATATTTCCTGAAAATTAGTCTACAGAAGTTCAATTCTAATGTTAACAAATATCTTCTTTCATCTTCTCAACCTCCAACCCATACACGGTACTAAGTACTATAGGTTCTAATACCTCTTGTGTTTGGGGGTTTCATAAAAAAAAAAAAAAAACTCACACACATCATTTATTGTAATCAGTTCTTTAAGTTTTCTTATTGCCTTTTTGTCTTGTTGGGGTGTACACATGTGCAGTGGATAATGTGATAATGCAACGTTCTGATTTGTACACAATATGTTGGAGTACCTACTTGTACTCCAACATGTTGCTTGTCTAGATACTGCTGTTGCTTCATACAGTTAATAAAAGACAGTACTGTATCGTTACTCCTACCAATCTGACTGTTTTACAGTCGAGTATTAACCCTTTTTTTATGGTTAATATGGTTAGGTTATTTGTTTTTAATGGTTTGTATGGATTTGCAGAAACATTGGGTTTCATTTTTCATTGATGATCTTCTTGAAGAAATAGTGAACAGTCAAATTAAAGTTTTTTTTTTTTTTTTTTTTATATGTTTGATTTTAATGCTACCCCTATTTATATGTACACATCTCCACTTTGCATCAATAAACAAAACTGTACTGCAGTGTTCTTGTTTCTTTGGTTATTGTTCTGTTATTTTTTATCAGTTTAGCTGAATCCTAAAGTGATCGCAATTAGCATTGTCCACTGTATATTGATCCTTTTGTGCCATAAAACAGCAAATCAGCCACCCAGCCCATCATTAGAGGAATAATGTGGCTAAAGTCATTCCCTCAACCATCATATATTTGTATGGTCTTTCCATCTTATATCAAACTCAAATTTGAATGCCATTGAAAGGCAGTTGGTAAGGTTGAAACCTAGATGAGCTTCAATGGATATCCAATAGATACCCAAAAGCCAACCATCATTCAGTTCTGCAAAGTAAAAGCTCAGCATATCAATTCAACCCTATACCCAAACTTTCCATTGCAATGTCAGGGCCCCGGGTGACAAGCGAATCTTGAGGCCAAGCGATCTTCCCTGTGACTTCCAGTGCGATTACATTAGAGAGATAAGTTTTCTTTTTGAGTTCAGACATTTTTTTTTTCCATTATTCTAATATATAATAAGGATTTTCATTCTTAAAGCATAAGGAAGAAGTTTCCAGAAAGGAAAGTAACCTTTATTTATTATTATTATTTTTTTTCCTATTTACTAACCTTCTATTTACTCACTTGGTGGCACTACTCCTGCCTCCCCATGGTGGGGCTGGAGACTTGGGTGAAAAGAACTCATCCAGGAAAAGAAGTTTAAAAATGGGCCAAACTAACAAGATAAGAATGGAGAAAGTTAACTGCAATATAAATGATGACACACACACACACACACACACACACACACACACACACACACACACACACACACACACACACACACACACACACACACACACACACAGCTGAACATGTCTCAGGCTAAAAGAATAAAAATCAACACTCTTCAGCCTACTGTTCCTTTCTACTTGGTAATACATCCCTTAACAACACAACCCTGGGAATGGTGATAGTTTCCTGTTGGGAAACTATCACCATTCTTAGTTCAGTAGACTATAGAGTCCATGATTGGCTCACCAAAAATTATAAAACGGCTACGATCAGGTGATCTCTTAGTAGAAACCTCACTGAGTCATCAGTCTGAGAAATTGCTTAAAACAAAAACCTTTGTGGGACTATCGGTTGAAATTATTTCACAAAACTCCCTGAATACATCATACATCAAAGGGTGTTATTACAGAATGGGACCTTTTAATGGTGTCAGAGGAAGAGCTGTTACATGAGCTAACAGATCAACAAGTAATACATATTAGGAGGATAATGATAAAGAAAGATGGCATTCTCACTCCAACACGATCAGTTATTCTTACCTTTAACAATTCTTCTCTTCCCCATTCAGTTAAAGCAGGATATTTAAACTGCAAAATCCATCCATATATACCAAATCCAGTAAGGTGTTACAACTGTCAGCGATACGGACACTCTCAGGCGACATGTCGGAGTGATCCTATCTGTCCACTCTGTGGATCAAAAGAACATGATCAAGGAAACTGCACCTCCACTTCAATGACTCAATAACGACTGATGTCCAAACTGTCACGGAAATCAACCTGCTCACATTATATTACCACACTTACCGTGAAGCATATTATCATTGAGTGTCGACATTACCATTCAGCTAGAATTGCACGTTTCAGATCTCTATTAAATTCACAAAAACCACTGCAACTAAGACATATACTTGAAAATGATGCCAATTTATATGAATTGTTTATTTATCTAAAAATGATCAATGTATACAACCACTTCTAGACCCATCTATAATGTATTGAACTTTCGAAAGTAACAGGTGCAATTTGGCCATAGTAGCCCTTGCGCCAATAAATCCCACTACAACATCACCCTGCTTTCTCAAAGACATGTGAAATGTGGATACTGGGAAAACAAATACAAAAATACAAGGTAGAAAATAATTTTCCCGAAGCAAGAAAACAGATACTTGCTACCAAACCTTCGCTCCTATGCTTCAGCAGTGAAACGAAAGCAAACTATAACCACTCAAACAGAGGTGACAGTACCTCCAAATCAAACTATAGACTGGAATAAAATACTGTTAATTACAAAAACTTCTTCACATGAAACATCCAGTGCTATGAAGTAGGATATTTCTGTGCCTGTAAAGCAGAAATCAGATCTGACATCTTCAAAAACAATGCAGACACCATCTAGTAAACAGTGTAATCAGAAACATACAAATGTAGACGAAATCGATATTGATGAACAGGCAGAGAATGTACTAGAACTTCACCCTGCAGAAGATATTGATGCACCCCGTCCTAATTTTTCAAAGAAAGACAGATCCAAATATGATAAACGAAAAACCTCAAAAGCACAGTCAGATTCAACAAATAGTCTTGAGACCTAAATAATGCAGCATAATATTATACAATGGAACTGCCATGGTTTACATGGGAAATCGGATGAAATAAAAGTTATTATTCAGCTTTTAATTTAAATAAGTCTGCATTTGCTTTCAGGAGACCCATCTAACACCACAATTTTCACCCACATTTCAAAACTACACAGTTTTCCGGAAAGACAGAAATGATAATACAACTGCTAAAGGAGGTGTGGCAATTTTAATTTTAGCGAATTCAAATATACCAGCTAGGCAAATAACATTAAAAACCAATTTAGAAACAGTAGCAGTGATAATAGCCATTGGAATTTCTATCACAATCTCATCCCTTTATCTTCCACCAAATCTTCCTCTCTCTAGATCGGAATTAAACACTCTTACTATACAGCTTCAACTTCCCTATTGCCTCATGGGAGATATGAATGCCTATCATCATTTGTGAGGATCTTCTCACTTGGATGGTAACTTAATTGAAACTTACTTAGAAGATCAACACCTGAATTTACTGAACACTGGATCTCGTCTTATATTGGCTTGGCTACAGGCATCACTTCTGCAATAGACTTAACAATCTGTTCTCCCTCAATTTATCCCAATATAGAATGGTATGTATTAAAGTATCCTTACAACAGTGATCATTTTCTGATAGTATGTTCCATTCAGGCACATTTGACTCTTACAGAAGAAACCAGAACATTGTGGAATTTTAAAAAAGCTAATTGGAATAAATATATGCAATTAATCAAGCTGAATAAGCAATTAATAGAAATCCTGCCAATAGATGATGCTGTTGTGTACATCAATAACCAACTGTTAGAAGCTTCAAAAGCAACAATACCTCAAATGAGTAAGGCAAAACAGGCACGGTACAACTTGTGGTGGAATGTAGAATGTGCAACGGCGAAAACAAAACAAAATCGTGCATGGAGTGAATTTCGGAAATATCCAACTACGGTCAATTTGATTTGATTTTTTGATTTGATTTTACCTTTGATGTTAGTTACATCTTTAAGTACACAAAACAACAATGGGCCCAGCACTGAACCCTGCAGGACTCCACTAAAAATATTAGTCAACGAAGAGCAGTGTCCATTTATTACCACTCTGTTGTCTCCAACTCTCAATTATCCTTTTATCCATTGTAGCAACTTGCCCTTAAGTAAATCCCACATCAGTACACTGTGATCACTGTCACTTAGTGGTTCCTTTATCTGCAAATTCTTAATGCATGAATAATCATTGCTGATAATCGGATCAAGAGTATTACTCCCTCTGGTCCCCCCCCCCAGACACGTTGCTGTAGAAAACAATCATGTAATAAATCCACAAAAGTCTTGCTAGTGTGCAAGTGACCAATCCTCAAGTTCCAGTTAGTATTTGGAAAGTTAAACTCCCCCATTACAAAACCTTCTGATTTACTGGCCCACTCTATTTCTCTGCACAATTGTTTGTTGTACTCATGAGTTATTAGGCCTATAACACCCTCCTGGGCTCATTTTCCCCTTTCCCAGTGCTTATGTCACACCAAACTGACTCAACATTGCACTGTCCACCAATGTCAATTGGATGCACTTCCTTAGATTTTGTGTTTCTTGACTAACATCATAACCCCTCCTCCCTTCCTACCCTGTCTATCATTTCCGTACACATTGTACTCCCCGAATTCCAATTCTATACTGCTTATATCTGTGTGACGCCATGTCTCTGCTATCCCAACAATATCTACCTTTGATATCTTGACTAGCACTTCAAATTCATCAAATTTATATACTATACTTCTAGCATTGGTGTACATGCAAGTATACATGCATCTGGTCTTACTCTAAGTTACCTTAACACATGTATTTACTTGTTTCATGATGACTCCCAGCAGTTCTTGAAATCCCTAGCAACTTGCTCTCTAGGCTGCTGATCATTCCAATAGAAGCAGTGCAAAGGTCACTTTTGCTTCTGCCTGTGGCTGTTGGTAATCTTTAGTCTGCGAGTCCCCCCAAAGCTAGCAGTTTTCCGACCCACCTTAACACTGCCTCGATAGTATCAGCAAATATTCCTGCACCCTTTCTATTTTAGTGTATCCCATCCCTGTAGAAGCAGTCTCTTCTGTTAGCAAGCACAGACCACACTGGAAAAAATTCTACGCGATGAGGTTTGCACAGTCTCTCCAGGCCGAATTGATTGACAAAGTTCTCATCAAATACTGCCTCCTGTCATGTTTGGGCAGAATTGCAGACACTTTCCAATTTAACCCTAACTTGCACCTTTTTTTTTTTTTTTTTTTTTTTTCAATATTGACTTTTTAAGTAAATCTGCAGATCTCTTAAGGTGCCAATGTGTACAACAATATCACCTTTTGTGCCCTTAAAAGATGATATCTGCTCTACGTCATCAACTTTTGCACCTGGCAGACATACCCTGGTCCTATTCCACCTATCCTTTTTACACAATATATTACCCCTCTCCTTGACAATAGAATCACTGACAATAACTAACTCCTGTGGGACCAGCACATTCTGCCACGGAGATTGCCCCTGTGTTGCCTTATGCACAGGGGTGAGTACTGGGGCTGAGTTGGGGAGCTGAGAGCTTGATAGGCCCCTAATTAATTTCTGCTGACCGGGCTAGCCGGGTGGATAAAGTGCCTGCCTGGCAACTCAAAGGTCATGGGTTAGATTCCTGCCTCGGGCTTGGATCAAAGTACTGCAAAAACCTTGGGAGGTGCATTATGGCCACAGAAGCCTATTCGCCAACAACTACCAAAAAAAAAATATATTAATTTCTTCGAGGGCATATACTCTACACCTCAAACTCTCATCGACAATCATCAGCATGCTGAGTTGGCACCTAATTTCTTCACATTCTTTGCCTCTAGCACACACAAACAGCCTCCTTGGCTAGAGCATGTCCTGTTCCAGAAAGATCTGCAAACATTTCACATTTTGCACATTTTTTTTCTTCGACACCCCCCCCCACGAGCCACAGCACTCCCGCTACTTTGTGCCCATTGCTTTGCTGCTCTAGTCTAGGTCATCATTCCATTTAAGTACAATTTAATTAACAATGAAATTTAATAAGATTAATAAATTTTATTAATTAATTGATAATACTATACTAAGCTAACAGATTCCTAATACAGTGTTACGTATTACGCTATCTAGTTTTATGTTATACTTTACGCTATCGAGTTTGGGATATACGTTACGCTATTCCATATTGATCTATTATACTATAACGATGTTGAAGGTGAGTCCTTCTGTAACTTACATGCCAGTGATCATCTGTAGATGTGGTGACTAATTGCAAAAGGTGAGAATGGATTGCCTGTAGCACTCTGTTTGGACACTGACTTCAGCAGTGGGGAAGTGCTTGTTGCCATGGTTGTGAATGAGTTTTCTCATAGTTGGTGCCATTGGAGCCGGCATTTGATTGCTTGTTGAACTGTGGAAACCTTTGCATGTGGCCCGAGAGTTATTAGAAATGATGTCCCTCTCTCATAAATCTGGAAAAAGGCAATCAAACTTGTACTGAAGTATAATACTGTGGTTTACAAACAGTTGCCTCAGTTTTGTCACTTGCAAAGTCAGAAATTGATGGCCTTGTGGAAATGTCATCAGCAATTGCAAAAGTTGTGCCCATGCATACTTGGCTGGGATCATCTTGAACCAGGTATTTCTTATCTGAAATATGCATTGTTAATTGAGTGAGTAAATGTCTTACCTCTACATGCAGTGAACTGTTGTTTTATACTGACTGCAGTGTACTTGTGTATAACTATGCCCTTTGCCAAATACATTAGAATTTTTCTTTAAAAATGTTTCCTGAACCAGTACACAATATTAAAGGGCTTGACAGCATTAATGCAAATACCATGAAGTTTCAGTACCAGCTAAACTTCTTCTGAACTTTAGAGAACTTTATGTGACCCCAGAAGGACTCAAAATTAGCAACTCGGTAAACAACAGCAGATCTGCGGTAAGAAACACCAGGTTCAAGCAGACCTCAGTCAAGGGAATAGACACATTCAGCAACTTTGGACCATGCAGGGCTGTCTGATATGTCAGATAGGGTGGCCACATGGATGAATACTTCACATGAAATCCTTGAGTGGCAAGTGGGCAGAGGAATTGTCATAATGGACGCACCAGTTGCGTGAAGCTCACTGGCCATTTTCTCTGAACACACAATCACTGTGAAACTGTTTTGTAATATTCCTTGTTCACTTTTTGACCATGTGGGACAAATTCATGAACAGTGCCCTGCTTAGTCAAAATATACAATAGGCATGATCTTCACAGTTAATCAAGTTTTTTTATCATGCTTTTTCGATCTTTGGACAAGATGAATTCTTCCATTGAGAGGACTGAACCACCATTCATCAAACAAACAAAGTGTGGATCAGCAGAAGTAGTACATTGACAAAGATCTTGAAATGTGAGAACTTGCTGCCTCTCTGATCATAAGTGAGAATGTGAGGCACAAACTTGGCCGAAAAGGTTTGGGAATGAGACACAAAAAGTGTCTCATTCCCAAACCTTTTATTAAAATTGATTGACATCAGATTATAAACACAGGTGATTGAATCGATTTTTGAAGTTGAAGGGCAGCCAAAACGCAGATCATCTTCAACAGACAAGTGGCACTCTTTAAACTTTGCAAACCACTGAAAAGTAGTTTGTAAAGTTCAAATGACAGATGTTATCTTCTCTAAAAGTTCAGTGCTTGCTAATTCAGACTACCTACAAATAAACAGGTTATTTTTGCATTACTTGGGATCCTTCTGTTAGGTCACTCACTTAGCATCCTCTTGATCAGGGTTTCCCAAACGCAGACCCCTGGGAGTCCATAAACCAGTTCCAGAGGGTCCACATAATGGACTCTCTGGAGCCTATCAAATTATTCATTCTATGTATAGCAAATTGATGATAAATAAAGTTATTATTATATATTTATGTAAAAATAAGAATAAAATCAGAGGTGTATTGCTAAAAAAAATAGTACCAGAACGCTTGTTGTAAAAAAAAAATAGTACCTTAACACTCATTCTCCAGAAGACTATGATAATGCCACATCGACTGTACAGTAACTGAATCAGACTTCAGACTCACGGTTCATTGAACAACCAGTTCTAGCATTCAGCTCATGGCAAATCAAAATGCAGTGTTTGCATGCATCACAGTATGTCTCATTCATTGGATCTCTTTATCTAACACATTGTACTTTAGTAAGAAACATTCAAGTTTCATTGCGAAATTTATATTTTTGTTTTTAAATAAATTTTTAAAGAAATCTATTAATTTTAAAGATTACTATTAATATATATTTTTAGTAGCAGTGGGTAAAATAGATATTTCTTCCTTCCCTTTGATCATGCCATTGTTTCATACTATTAGGTGTATAAATTTAATGATTTTCTATTATGACATTTAGAAAAAAGTACTGGAACGTTATTCCGGTGCGTTCCGGCCCGAATACACCACTGAATAAAGTTGAGTTGTTTTAAACATCAAACTTTGAATTTTCTTTTTGATGTTATATGGCACTAATACTATTGTAGTAATAATCAATTAAACATGTGCACATTAATAGTATTAGGGAATGATTGTTTTTAATTTTTGGGTTTGCATTTGTGGTGTTTTTTTATTTTGGGTGGGAGGCATTTCAGGCATTAAGTCCTGACAGACTAGCAAATGGTGTGCTAGCAGTTGTCGGTTTGCCTATTGATCTGTGTTGAAAATTTTAAATGAAATTAAGTAAAGGATAAAAAAAGTAATTTTTAAAATGAATATAAAAGTTAGAGGAAAAGGAAAATTATTAAAGAATAAAATTAGAGAAAGAGGGGAATATTAGGGGGATAGTCAGACTTTAGCACACAGCTAAAGTCTGAATTACTTTTAAGTAAACATTACGCACGACCAAACTGCGTGATGCCTCGAACTAGAATGGCGATCACATCAGCATCAGTGTTGCCAACTGTAGTCAGTTGAAAATAGCTAAGCCACAATGCAAAAATAGATAAAATCCTATGTTAACAATGAAAAAAAAAATTTTTTTTTTTTTTTGGTAACCAAAGGGAATTTAAATGATTGGTGTATAATGCCCAGAAAACTGGCAGGGTGGGGGCACGTGCCCCGATGCTCCTACCCTGAATCTGCCTATGCCTCTAACCCAAACGAACTATTACAAATATAATACTTAATACCTACAAATTGGGAATACATAGTTCTAAATAAATAGATCAATTATGCTGCCAGACATGCAGAATAGACCAGATTACACCCTGTCTCCTACAAATTCGGCACCTGGGCTGATGTAAGTCGTTTCTTATACTGACCACCAATCCATAATGATAGCAGGTAAATACCTTTGTACTTTATACTGATGCATACCTGTTGGGCTTTAGTTACCAATCCCAGTTTGCTGTTAATAACAATCTAAAATTAAATTTTCGGCTATTTTATAATTAGGATACCTAAAACTAAATATGATAACGAAGTTAGTAAAACTGTTATTGGGACTACAGAAATGGGTATGCATGAGACATTCATTTATTATGGCTATCTTCTGCCCTTGAGGAAGTAGCAGAGAGATGACCATGTGAATGAATGTAATTTTTCCTTGTTTTCCTAATTTTATTCTTAATATCTCGCTTTTCCTTTCCCCTCTAATTTTATTCTTTAATAATTTTCCTATTTCCTCTAACTCTTATATTCATTTTAAAAATTACTTCTTTTTATATTCCTTTACTTAATTGTATTTTAATTTTTCAACATAGATCAATAGGCAAACTGACAACTGCTAGCACACAAATTGCTAGACGGGGTGTCAGGCCTTAATGCCTGAAATGCCTCCCACCAAAAAAAAATGTAAACCCAAAAATTAAAAAGAATCATTCCCTAAATATATGGGTCTGCAAACGTTTTTTGATTTTTGAAGGGGTCTTAGATAGATGCTAAGTTTGGGAACTTGGGAACCACTGGTCTAGATAGATGCTAAATGTGTTGCAAGCATATAACTTACTATAATGCTACAATTTCAATATATATAAATCAGTCCCTGAACTTTTTGATCACACCTCATACTTAACGGTAAAAAATTAGCACCTCTAGGCAACGGATAAGAACTATATCCTTCCCATCACCCAGTTACTTTACCTATAATCCCCTTTATTATCCCCATTTTCAACTTCTAAACTTTTTTTTTTATTGATTAGGCTCCTTTCTTTTCATTCCAGTTTGTAAACTGAGGGCAGCCCAGATGAAGAATATAGCAGCTTCTCATGCAAGGGATGGAAGCTATGATGCTACCAATCAGACATGAATTCTGCTACAGGACAACAGATATCCTGTTTATTAAAAGAAATAGAAAAGAAGCAGTCAATCAATTTAAGGCTCCAAGGTTCACCACCACTACCATAGAGTCAACAGGCATATCAGCCTGTTGACTGTATGGTGGTGGATCTTGTTCCAATGTAATAGGAAACTCAAACAATACCCCAGAGCTCCCCCCCCCCTTTACCATCCAGCATTGGAATCCACGGAAGCAGTCTTTGAGGTCATTTGCCAATACAACAAGACCTACACAGACAGCCTGTGGGAAATTAAAAGCTCACGTGGATGAGTGTGCACGTGACACTGGGCTCAGCAATCCAGTCTCCAGTTATGTTGCATTCCACAGCAACAGTTGGCAAGTTATTAGAGGCATACCCTTGGGATACACCTTTTCCATTTCCCCTCCAGCCCCTCTTCTTCCTCACCAGAACCTTTTACAAATACCAACACATCTTCCTCTGCCATCCTCAGCAATCTCAGCTCCAGCAATGTGAATCTAATTGGAGTTTGCAGATCCACCAGAATAGCAGAAAAACAAAGGGTCTGCATATCCAAACAGTTTCCTATGCCCCATCCATTCTAACCCTGAATTGTCAAGGCTCACATGATTTATCCAAGAACACCAGACCTTATCCAATAAAGTACACCACATTTAGATAGTAACCTTTGTCTTGCAATTTCTCCAAATGGTGAAGATAGCCCACCTCCTCATAGGAAGGTACAGGAACTAACCAGTTGATTTACAGGTGATTTTCTGTTGGCTGGCTGGTTGCTAAGTGGCCAGTGATATTACATAGTGCTAAATGCATATGCTGGCTATGCAGAAATTCTACGGTACATGTGTTCCACATTTCCATGAGAGATATAAATATCTGTTAGCAAATTTATATACATATCATGTAATTTCATAATCATACTACCAATAAAGTCCCCAAGACAAGAGTACATGATATGTAGTTTATTATTGTATATTTATTAATCTGATTGTACAAGAAGCTGTTAATTAAATGTTTTATCTCTATGGGATGAAATATTATTTCATTCTGAGTATGGTGGACTTGGGCATAACTATATCCTTCACCTAACACATTAGTTGCTTTTTCTGTTGATGATTATACAAATGGGAAGGGGGAAGCTCTGTGGTGTAGTTTGACTTTCCGATTAATTTGGAACCAGACTTGACTTAATTTCTTCGCCAGCCTTAACAACATCTTGGGAACAGCAGAGCTATCAGGTTACAATAGATATGGAAGTGTAGATGGACAGAAGTTGCAGCCAGTAGTTCTGGTCAGAAGCTATAAGACTTGACTACCATTTGGACAAGAAGAAAGTTTCCTACTCTTAGCCTGTTCAGAATTAGTTTGGATTGATTTATAATTTTTTTTTTTTTTTTTTTTTTACAACTGTTACAAGCTTTAGTGTATGTAGAAAATAAAGCTGGAAATTTGTATATGAGCTAGCTATGATCTGCCTTGTTCTTATCCTAAACAGCCCTTAGCACATTTATTGTAAAACCGAGGTTTAGATCAAGGCTGTATACTAGTTTTTGAAAGACTTGAAAAAACAAATATTAAAATAATTACTAAAAATTAAAATAAATTTATTAGAATTTCATTCTTAGGCAATACTTGTAGTTTTATTATTTTTAATATATATGCCATATATAAAAGTAAATAAATGTACCGTGTGTATATATATATATATATATATATATATATATATATATATATATGTTTATAATTATTGATAAAAAATAAAGAAAGAAAGTTAAAACGACAATAACTGTAAAATATGTAAATAATATTTATGAGTCAATGCAGTTGCAAGCAATCATGCAATGCACCCATAATGTCTATAATATTAAGGATAATATAAAGAACCATTGGAATAAGTAAATCAACCCAATAATAATACCATCAGGAATCTAAGAAAATGCAAAAAAAAAAAAAAAAAAAAAATATTTATATTATCGCTTTTTACCGACAATCTAAATGACTTCAACTGGGGCCAACCACCCAGAATGAAGGCAAAAAACGACAAGAAGTTCTCTGTTTCTCTGATGATCAATATATGCTAAGTAATTTAAATCTAACCAAATATAAACCAGTATAGGCTGGATGTAAATCGAATATAAATAAATCGAAAGAAGATAATAAAAGTTAAAAAAAATTTTAGAAATATTATAATCAAAGGTAAGAAATATAAGTAAAATATAAATGTAAGCATATATTAATCATCGTTGACCCGACAGAGAACGTAATTTAATGATTACAATAAGATTAAATATATAATACATACTACATATTGACCGTATCTAGGACATAATGTATAGTCGTCAAAATAATATGTGGTGCCCCCTATGTGATGGATACGGTAAAAATAAATAATTAAATTAACGCATAGAGAAACATGCAGATAATAAGAAGAAAAACTAAAGGAGTAGGAATAATAGAACCTGAACTCCATAAAGGCGAAAAATAGTGCTATAGATAAGAAATAGTTTCTCCTACGTCCTCGGATTGCCCTGATAATTTCGGAGAAATAAAAGTAAAGAGTCTAGGACAGTTTAAAGACATTACAAGATATAAGTTGTGGCTCGGGTATGCCCGGGATCGCAAACCCGTTCCTATAGTAGGACCCTGAGCTGAATTTGCATGTTGTCTCAGCATGAACTTAAGTAAATTCTCTGTCGGGTCAACGATGATTAATATATGCTTACATTTATATTTTATTTATATTTCTTACCTTTGATTCTAATATTTCTAAATTTTTTTAACTTTTATTATCTTCTTTCGATTTATTTATATTCGATTTACATCCGGCCTATACTGGTTTATATTTGGTTAGATTTAAATTACTTAGCATATATTGATCATCACAGAAACAGAGAACTTCTTGTCGTTTTTTGCCTTCATTCTGGGTGGTTGGCCCCAGTTGAAGTCATTTAGATTGTCGGTAAAAAGCGATAATATATATATATATATATATATTTTAGTTTGATTGCTTAGATGAATTAAACTTTAGTGTCTATTTTCCATTGGGTATTAGGGTGTATCCTGAACAGGAGATTTTGTTAGCATTTCAAGTCTAACATATTCCTAGGGGTCTGTGGTGGCGTTCAAATTATATAATAAACAATAATAAAAAGTTAGTTCTAATACTAATTATTTAATTTTAATTAATGTTATTAATCAATACTAAACAATACTAAATAACATTCCCTTATCTGGTCATCTATCCGCTACTTCTTCAGGGGCTTTGAGCGGATCGATAGCCAGTTTTAAAGGAATGTCTCATAATTACCCGTTTCTGTTAACTCCTTATCAGTTTTGCCTTATTAGTGAGATTTTTTATCTCCTTTAGATTATTTAATTTATTAAATTTATTAAATAATGATATTTTTATGCTAATTTGTCTTTAAATTTTTGAATATTTTTAATACTTAATTTAGGAATTCAGCAAACTGGTATAGGAGAAACAAAGCCCAACGGGTAATTATCGGAATAAGAGAGTGGAGCTATACTTATCTGTCCGGTGGTGGTGGTGGTCCTTCAGTAAAAGAGGGGGTTAGCTCTTGTTCACTGTTTGTTTCTTTCTTGGTTTGGTTTTTATTGCGCAGTCACGTCTATTGTTGCTTGATATTGTTGTAAGGTGATATTTTAGTAAGTCTTCCGATAAGTGGGTTGGTTCCTACGTCAGCCGGGGTGCGGCCTGGGTGGGGGGTTTTTGTTTCCGTTTTTAAACTCCGTGGTGAACATTAATTTGAATAAAATGTGATATGTTTGTATAATATTTACAAGCGTTATTTATTGTTATTTACATAAGTTGGTTTGCTATCCCTTTGGACTGGGCCGGTATAGCTTTTCTAAGGCATAACAGCCCGTTTTGTCCTCGGGGATAGCTATTTACATATTTACAGCCTCCTGTAAAGTGAATTTTACCTTGCGAATGGTTACCCATAGATTAATTTTTTATTTTTATTTTTTATTCTGATTTTGAAGGGTGGGTTAATATAGGAAACCGGATTATAGTGCGGTCAGAGGCAATGGCATTAACGTAGCAAGGGATAAAATATTAGAACAATCAATAAAACAATCAAATTTAATTCATTTAAGCAATCAAAAATATATATATATATATATATATATTTTTTTTTTTTTTTTTTTTTTTTTTTGCGTTTTCTTAGATCCCTGATGGTATTATTATTGGATTGATTTACTTATTCCAATGGTTCTTTATATTATCCTTAATATTATATATATGTGTGTGTGTACATGGTACATATATAAATTATATATATAAATTGTATTAATATTAAATTAAATTGAGTAAGTATAAATTGATGTGAAAGTTACACATGGTGCCAGTATCTGTAAGGGTGAGGAAAGTAGAAAAGGAAGAGTAGTAGATTAGTGAAAGATGAAAGAATGTTAATATCTTAGAGGTTATGATGAATGCCAATATAAAGTGGGGGAACTGTAACGTAAGATATAACAAAATATTAATAAAATGAAAACAAAAATAAAATTAAAATGGTATAGCTGTCATCAGATATGGGGGGGAAACAATTTTAATAAATGGTCTATGTAATGCAAAAATTGCTTGATCTGATGTCAGCAGAAATAAATATTGATACATGATGAGGTATTTACTCACTCAGTTTCTACTCTTATGTTTTCACTTTTCCTATATATCCAATGGATTTGTTTTAATAATCATTCATGAAATTACTTATAATTAGGTTCCATTCTTGAATATTGGCTTACTTATATTTATCTGCCCATATTGTGTCTTGGGTGATTTCTAATGATTTTTTTAGGATATGGTTGATATCATATGTAGAATTTACCTTGGGGATCTTGGATTTTTCAAGCTTATGTTAACATACCATGCCTTGAAATATCCATTTCTAGTTTTTTTTTTTTTTTTTACTAAAATCATATAACAACCCTCTGGTCTCGCTTAACTGTTTCATGTCCATAAACTTGTTTCTTGTTCTTTCATAATTGGATTCTTAACTACACTTCCAATGGTCTACACTAACTAACTGTTTCATGTCCATAAACTTGTTTCCTGTTCTTTTATAATTGGATTCGTAACTACACTACTGGATTTGTCAACTGGTTCTTTATCCTAGGATACATTTACTATTCTTTCTTTCCACAGTAAATCCACACCTGATACTACATGTACTACAATCTAAATTGATATACATGGAATTATTTTATGTTCTTTTATAATTGGATCCATAACTACACCACCACCTTTGGATTTTTATTCACCATGTTACTTAATTCCCTGAAATGATATCACTACATTTTTGGATATAATGTCAACTGATTATTTTTCCTTGGTTTCATTTTCTATTATTTCCATAGTAAATTCACACCTGATTCTACCTGTGGATCCTTCTAGTTTATATACATAGAATTATTTCCTGTTCTTCTATACCTTAAATGTTTCTTTGGAATTGTTGCGTTTCATGGACTTATTTCATCTTTAGTCACCATGTTACTTATATCCCTGGAGTTATCACTTCATAATTGAATATAATGTTAACTGATTCTTTTCCTTGGTTTCATTTACTTCTATTTCCACAGTAAATTCAGACTTAATACTACCTATGAATTTATCTAGTATTATATACATGGAATTATTTCCTGTACTTTAAATGTTTCCTTGGAATTGTTTCATATACATACACTTTTTGCATGTTATTTCATGTTCCTTTATGTCATGTTCTTTTATAATTGGTTCCATAAAATGCACCTCCTTTGGATCTCAAGTCACTATGTTTCTTATTTTGTTGGATTTACCAGTTCTTTCTCCTTGGATGCACTTTCATGCAAATTTGGATAGATTATAATTATTAATTTATTTATTTCTCAAAATATTTGATGATTCTTATTCATTATACTCTTATACATTTACTTTTCAGCTTATTATAACGTAGCCCCATCTTTTGGCCTATGTGTGTATAATTCTTTATATATTAACGGTAATGTTTAATTTTGTATGACTGTATCACCGTAAAGCCATACTATTCCAACCGTGTTTCTTTTCCTTTTTTCAACATTAATTATAAATTATCTCCATGTACTTGTATTCTAAATAAGACTATAGAGGTCTCTATTTCCCCGCTATATTGAATCTCTTCACAGTTTACTATTAAGTCTGCTTTGCTGCTATAAATTGCTTTCTCATGTAGATGTATTGCTCATTTGGTTTAAGCCTGCATATATTCATCTACGCTACTGAATTTGTGTTTCTCAGCTCCCCGCCTCTATTTTTCCCACTAGCTCATTTTCTCCTCGCATTTCTTGAAATACTCCAGGTATCGTACACTTTCACTGTCTTATCATATTTTCAGTTTTGTTTTAGATTCATTTCTCAGCGTGTCTCGACACATTTTTCCTTTCATTACAAGCATTTGATATTAGCTCCCTTTTATACTAACGCTTACAAATGCCGGAGCCCTTACTACAAGGTTGGGCTTCACAACCCCAGCAAGCTTAGTGTTTAATAACTTTCTCTATGCTTTTTTATCTTTTTACTGTCTAATTCTAAATTTCTTCCTGTTCGTTAGACTATTAGTGCAATAAGAGTTTGAAACGAACGTTCCTTCTATCTTACTTCTATTGCTATTTTTGTCTTTATTTATTTAAAATACTCCTTTTCCCTTCCCCATCCTCAATTTAATACCTCACCCTTATACCATTTGCTTGTTCCAAATTTATTTTTAAAATACACTGATTTCTTATCTATACAAAATTAAATCCTACGCTAAATTCCACATATTTATATTAACATATTGATATTAACCATTTTTATCCCAACTCAATACTTATTTTTATTTAAATTAATTTTTACCTAAAAATATTACACTGTGTTGGGACTACCTTGTGCATACTGTATTTAAAAGTGCTAATTTAATTTCATTCCTTTTTGGCCTTTCACTTTTCTTCTACTACTATGGACAAGTATAGAAATGCAGTTCTTGATACATGGTCAGGTGTAATCCCCTGATCAAATACCTGATCATGTATCAATATTTATTTCTGCTGACATCAGATCAAGCAATTTTAGCATTAGACCTATATTAGACCTTTACTAAAATTGTTTCCCTCCCATATCTGATGACAGCTATACCATTTTTATTTGCATTTTATTAATATTTTGTTATACTAATTTTACTTTACAATTCCCCCACTTTATATTGACTTAGCAATTCAGCCTATAGTTTATTTAATTCATCAATAACATCTAGGATATTAACATTCTTTCATCATTCACTAATCTACTAATCTTCTTTTTCTACTTTCCTCACCCTTGTACATACTGGCACCTTGTGTAACTTTCACATCCATTTATACTTACTCAATTTAATTTAATATTAATACAAATTACATATACTCTTGCATCCTTTAATGCTGCTTTGGGCTTTTAAGCGCACTTGTCATACCCAATTTATTAATCTTGCTTTCACCGAAACCATTTCATCTACTGTTTACCTCTGCTCTATGTTACTCTTTAAACTTTTCTTTTAAAGAGTTACATTAAAAACTCATGTATATGTATATATATATTTACATTTACACACACACACACATATATATATATATGCTGTATAACCTCTGGAATTCCATTAATATGCACAGCATACCTTCTGCTAATTTTATTCGACTAGAATAATTTCACTGATTTGATCTGAGAAAACACTAGGATTTGAAGATTTAAAACAGTAGTCTTTCCAAAAAAAAAAAAAAAAAAAAAAAAGAATAGAAATCGTACCATTTCAAATTCTTTTAATGTCAAATGATATGAGGCTGACAATTGCCATGGTGAAAGCCTCCATTGGAGAAGAGACTGTCATTGTGGTCCAAAGTATTTAATGGACCACAAACATTAATTGTATAATTTGAAGTACTCTTTAGCATTAATAGAGGCATATGATGCAAGAAAGCAAGCTTATGCAGCATCAGCCAAAAAAAAAAAAAAAAACGCTCCCATTTCACCCCTCCGTTCGTTACAAATACCTGTCCAGCTCAGCCTTAAATTTATTTAGGTTATCAACTTCCACAACAAAGGATGGAATTCTGTTCCACCAACAAACTACCAGCTGGCTAAAGGCAAAATTCCACACATCTATCCTATGTCTGTCTTTTCTCAATTTGAATTTATGCCCTCTCAGGTGATATTCTGAGCAAGAGGAAGAATCCCATCAGCATTGAGCATGCTCAAACCATTCAAGGCTTTATACACCTCAATCAGATCACCTCGCAGGTGCCTAGTCTCCAGACACTGTAATTTGCAAAACTTAAGCCTTTCTTCGTAAGATCAACCCTTTGTTCCATTCACTAATCTTGTTGCCCTTCTCTGTACTTGTTCCAACAGCTCTACATCCTTCTTAAAATGAGGCCTCCAGACCTGTATACAGTACTCAAGGTTTGGCCTGACCATTGCCTTATACAAGGGGATAATCACCTCCTTAATCCCTGCTAGAAAAATCCTGTATATCATTGACAAGACACTGAACTACTCTTGCAGACCGTCTGCACTGCTCAGTAAAACTTCATATATGCCTGCACAATTACCCCCCCCCGGTCCTTTTTGTTCTCTACTTCCACAACAAAGGATGGAATTATATACACTGTGGTATGGAATCATAACACTGTGATACTACACTGTCAGTATAGTACCACAGTGTTGATACGTCACTCTGGGGTTACTGCTTTCCATATGTAGTGCTTTACATTTGTCAATGTTAAACTTCATTTGCCACCTCTCAGCCCATCTGCTCAACTTTTCCAGATCCTGTTGCAGCAGCGTACTGTCATTAGTGTCCTTAACAACCCTGCTAACATTCGTATCGTCTGCAAACATGGACATTAAGCTTGATATACCAACCATCATCAATATCATTTATAAATACAGAAAACAACAATGAACCCAACACTGAACCCTGAGGGACTCCACTAATATTAGTCCACAATGAGCAGTGTCCATTGATTACCCTTCTCTGTCTTCTCCAACTCAACCATCCCTTTATCCATAGCAGCAATTTGCTTCCAATGCCACAATGCTCCAATTTGTTCAGCAGTCTTCCATGTGCAACAGTATCAAAAGCCTTTCTAATTAGGATCCAAATATATGATATAAAAGTTATTCCCTGCATCCAGTTCCTTTGTGACCACATCATAGTATTCATTCAAATTGGTCAGGCAGGTTGGTCACAGACATTCTGGTCTGTGACCAACATTCTGGTCCTTGAGGTTGGTCACAGACATTCTCTCAGATATGCCAGACAAGCCGTTCTTGCTACCTGGGAGTCTAAAACGCTGATGGAACTGACATTCGGGTGACACTCAAGTCAAAGTGGACCCAATTTCGGCGAAGTCCGGACGGTCTATGACAGCCAAATCTTCTGCTTGCACCTTCACGATGGTGGGACTGTTAGTAATCCTGGGTATAACCTTCATGCACAAGTACATGGTGGGTGACCACCCAGGTGTGAACCAACGTAAGCAGGGGTCGAGGTGTGGCACCCACACCACATGGAGGAACGCCGCCCCTCTATGTTACCAGGCAGTACTAGGTGGTAGATGACTCTCATCAACCGGTGAAATACCACCACTTTGCTTATTGGAGGCTTGAAGTGGTGGAACCCATGTTTAGTCTCTAGAGCTAAGTTCCGGCCAACCCTTCCCTATCTCTTCCATCATGCAGTATGATTGATGATTTTTGAGGTTATGATGAATGTCGTGGCGAGATCCAATATTCCTTACATTTCGAGGGTACAGCTCTAAAACGGTGTTCGCAGGCCGGCCGCTAGTTAGTACACTGGACTGAACCTATTGGTAACTCTCTAGGAAGCTTCCGGATCAGCTAGTGTATAATCTTGCTACCTCTACTCTGCCAGATAGTGACTGGAGGGAGTCCGAGTAGTGTGTATGCGGGGAGCATTGTCGAGGCCATGTTATGTCAAGGATCTGGGTATATTCTTACCACATGTACGCCATATCCAAAAATTTCATTACTTCATACAGCATGTCCCACCCGCTTTTTCTTACTATTGAATACACCATGAATTGTCAAAATAATAGAGCAAGCTTATCTGCGAAAAGATCTAAACCTCCCAAGGACTTCCTAATTCATTTCACAAATATACGTGGTCTCGATTCTAATCTCAACGATGTCCATTTCCACTTGCAGTCTTCCAAACCCCATGTACTTTTTCTGACTGAATCTCAGTTATCAGTTGATTCAACTACTGCTCATCTCAGATGTCCAAATTATTTGCTGTATGATTCCTTTCGCCTCAAAGGTGGTACTTGTGCATATGTCCGTTCTGATATTCCCTGTCAAAGACTTGGCAATTTGGAATCTCCTCTCTTTGATCTTCTCTGGCTTAAAATCTCTCTACCTCATTGTGTAAAATTCATCTGTTGTCTCTACCGTTCTCCCAACTCCACTAATCACTTGGAGCTCTTTGACTTCCTCTCTTTGCAACTTGACTTTCTCCAGTCCAACTTTCCTAACAGTGAGGTAATTTTCCTTGGTGATTTTAACGTTCACAACTCCAGCTGGCTTCCATTTTCTAGTCACACCAACCCAGCAGGTCGAGATGCTGAGACTTTTGCAATTACTAATGACCTAGCACAGATTGTTCATTTACCTACAAGAATACCGGACAATCCTAATCATACAGCCAATACGCTTGAATCTTTTTCTCACAAACAACCCTTCTAAGTACAAGGTTGAAGTGAGAGGTCCTTTAGGCACTTCAGATCACAACTTGGTGATTGTCTCTTCTCCAATGGAACCTTTATCTCATGGCTATTCCGAACCTCGTATTGTTTGGCATTACAAGAATGCAAAATGGGATGACCTGCGAGACTTCTTTTCCTTGGTCTGATTACTGTTTCAAAACTTCTGATGTCAACGTTTGCTCAGATCGTGTCAGTGAAATTATTCCTGCAGGAATGGAATCCTTTATCCCACACTCCACTTTAAAATCTCGTCCTTTATCTAAACCTTGGTTTTCCAATAAATGTGCTAAGGCTGTCCAAGAGAAGAACGTTGCATATCGTAATTGGCTTGTTTCTAATTTTTCAGTTTCATTTTCTGACTACACCAAAGCTCGCAACAGTTGTAAAGCAGTTATTAATCAGTCCAAACTACAGTTTGAACAGGCTAAGAGTAGAAAACTTGCTTCTTGCCCTAATGGTAGCCGAGCATTCTGGTCTCTTGCCAAAGCTATTGGCCGCAACTTTTGCCCATCTCTGCTCCCACATCTGTCCAAACCAGATGGTTCTGTTGTCACTTCAGCCAAGGATAAAGCTGACCTGCTAGCATCGCATTTTTCTTCGAGCTCATGTATTAATGATCTTGGTACAACACCTCCCACCATTCCTAACACGCTCCATTCAATGCCTCCTGTGGTCTTCCGTCAGGATTTTGATGAATCTTGATGCTAAGAAAGCTCCAGGTCCTGATGGTATTTCTCCACTTGTTCTCAAAACCTGTGCTCCTGAACTTACTCCTATTCTTTGCCGCCTTTTTTCACTTTCTTATTCCAAAGGTGTTTTTCCTTCTGCTTGGAAATTTGCTCATATCCAGCCAGTTCCTAAAAAGGGTGACAAATCCCTCCCATCCAATTATCGTCCCATTGCAATTACTTCTACTCTTTCTAAAGTAATGGAGAAATCAATTAACCGCCAACTCTTAAACTACCTAGAAACCTTCCGTCTGATCAACGATCACCAGTATGGATTCCGTCAGTGTCGATCCACTGGTGATATTCTGGCTTATGTTACCCATTTATGGACTAATTCAATGGAAAGGTTCGGTGAAACACAAGTAGTTGCTCTTGACATCTCAATGGCTTTTGATCGTGTTTGGCATAAAGGTCTTCTAAACAAGCTTCCATCTTATGGTTTGCCAACTGTTTTTAGTAATTGGTTATCCAGTTTTCTCTCTGATCGCTCACTGACGGTGATGGTAGATGGCTCTCTGTCTTCTAACTTTTCCACTAATGCCGGTGTCCCCCAAGGTTCAGTTCTTTCCCCCACTCTTTTCCTCTTGTATATCAATGACCTTCTTCCATTGACTGGAAATCCTATCCATAGTTTTGCCGATGATAGCACATTGCATTCAACTTTCCATTTTGAGAAACCTTGTCCAGCTCATTCAGCTTCAAGTTCTCGAAAATCTGCTGCCAATTCCTTAAATGCCAATCTTCAGGTAATTCTCCAGTGGGGCAAAGACAACTTAGTTGATTTCAACCCTTCTAAAACTCAATCTTGTCTTATATCTCGCAAAAAGGATTCTTCTGCTCCTATGCTTATCTTTAGTGACACTCCGATTTCTAGGCAAAATGATATATCTCTTTTGGGGATTACCCTGACTTCTAATCTCTCTTGGCACAAGCACATTACAAATATTGCTTCCTCTGCATCTAAAAAACTTGGTTTTCTCTTTCGCTCTCGTCGTTACTTTTCTCCCAAACAGCTGCTCACTCTGTATAAATCGCAAATCCGCCCTGCCATGGAATATTGTTCCCACATCTGGGGTGGTGCCCCCAAAACCTCTCTCAGGCTTCTTGATTCCATTCAGAAGAGGGCAGTTAGGTTAATTAATGATTCATCTCTAACAGAGTCTCTTCACTCGCTTTCTCATAGACGCACCGTTTCTGCTGCATGCCTCTTCTACAGATACTTCCATGGGCACTGTTCTTCTGAATTGGCTTCTATAATTCCCGCTCTCTCTTTCAAAACAGTCCGAACACGTGCCACCACCAGCCAACATCCATTTACTGTCCAACTTCAAACCCACAGAACCAACTTTTCATCTTCCTCATTTATTCATTCAACTGCCATTTTCTGGAACAACCTTCCTTCATACGTATTTCCTGAAAATTACAATCTACAGAAGTTCAAGTCCAATATCAACAAATATCTTCTTTCGTCTTCTCAACCTCCAACCCAAGCACGGTACCAAGTACTATAGGTTATAATACCTCTCGTGTTTGGGGTTCTCATAAAAAAAAAAAAAAAAAAAAGGCAAGATTTTCCCTTAACAAAAACCATGCTGTCCAAGCTATAACTGAAGTCTTGTCTAGATGATCCTGCAGTGCTTCTTTAACCAGTGCTTCCATTAATTTTCCTGGAACAGAAGTTAAACTAACAGGTGTATAATTACTTGTGTCACCCTTTGATCCTCCTTTGTGAATTGGGGTCACATTTGCTCTATGGGTATCTCCCCTGAGTCCAAAGAAGCTCTCATAATTATTGCTAAGGGCATAATTATTGCTAAGTTTGCTTACTTCCTTTGCTGCCTCCTTTAATATAACTGGATAGATCCCATCCACCCCAGGTATATTTTTTATGCTTATCTTCAACAATTTCTCCTCCACTTTCCTCTCAGTTATTACAAAATCATCTAGCTCACTGCCAGAGTTTAACTCACCTCTGTCATTCCCCTTCCTGAATAACTCATGGGTGAATGTAGTTACAAAATACTCTTTTAGTTTGTTAGCCGCCTGAGCAGGATCATCAACAGTTGAACCATCAATATCCAGTGGACCAATATGATTCATCCCTTTCCTTCTAGAGTTTACATAGGTAAAGAACTTTTTTTTTTTTTTTTCTTTGCATCCTTTGCCTGCCTAATCTCCTTTGTGACTTGGTTACAGACCAGCTTATATCTGTCATAGGCTTCTATGTCACCCATTAATTTATATGTATCCCGTGTATTTTTCTTCTCTGCCATATGTCTCACTAGTTAAATTATCACCCCTTGTAAATATGCAAAAATTTACTTTGAGCCAGAGATGAATTGATTTTTGGAACAAACTTCTGTCTAGTGATGTGGATATTTGTAATTTTAATAAATTTAAGGAATTAGAAAAAATTATTAGAGGGGATAGACTGAGTTGGGTTTTTTGTGGTTGTTATAAGCTTGCTTCCTTGCATTGTATACAACTACTAATACTAACATATGAAGATGAGATATGTGCAAGAAAGCCTGTGATCACCAGTCAGTGGAAATGTGTCTTGCATATACAAACTTATATAATGAAATAGACAATTTACAGGACTGCTGAAGATGTCGTTGTGTCCTATAGTGATGCAGGTTTAGGCCATTGCAATATATCTGTGCAAAGTTTGCCTCCTGGTTGATGACTGAATAGCAAATGGAAAATATTGTCTTTGCTTATGAAAACTTGCTTCAGCATGTCAGACTTATAGGTAACATGATTGTTACAAATGATGAAACATGAGCTTGTAGCTGTGACACAGAAATTATGTAGCAGTTATTAACATGGAAGGACTCTAACTGTTCAAGACCAAAGAAATCTTGTCAAGTGAAATCAGACATGAAAATCATGGTGATTACTTTCAGTAGAGATGGATTAAAGAATTTGTGCCCAAGGGTCAAACTGTCAATCTTGCCATCTCACTGTTTTGCAGCATGTATATAAGCTGGTTAGAATCTATATAAGCTGGCCCAGAATAATGGTAGGCAATAAACTGGTTTCTCCATCATAACTGTGCATCCTGACATTTGGGGGTGAGACAGTCTAGCAGTTTCTGACCCATCCTATCATTCCACAAGTAGACCACCATAACTACTTGCTAGATGTGGTCCCCATGACTTTTTTCTGTTTTCAAAGTTAAAGAACTCCCTTAATTAAAGGAGACTGATTTCAGAACCGGGAGGAAGATTATGACAAATGTAACACAGGTGATTTGATACCCCCTCACCTCCCCCCACACACACATGGGGAAAAAAAAAAAAAATCATCCTGATTGCCACAGTCTTTGACAGACTAAAGGTGTATTGTAGCAGAAAGCAGGTATTAAAAGAGATTGCATCACCGGTAGGCATTTTATTTCATGTTTTCTACACAAAACATTGTGTATGATTACATATGATTACCTTATGCATTGTTTGTGGTAGAGTAGATTTTAAATTGAATTACTAGCAGTCCTTTCATTAAATTTTTTATCAAGATAAAATAAATAAATTAATAAATACCATTTTGGGCTTCACTTATTATAAAAACTTTACCTAGATTTTCTGGTACTTATCTGAGGTAGGGAGGTTCTTAAGCCCAATAATCACTTAAATAGAATTATCACATTCAGTGGAGAACCCAGGATTTTCTGTGATGGGACCCTAAAGCAGTGTTCTGGGTAATCATTGAGCTTTAATCATGATGTATTAAAAAACACACACACACACACACACACACACACACACACACACACACACACACACACACACACACACATAGAGTGATTCCGAACTCTACCGACAAAGTTTAAGGGGTTGTTTGGAGGAAGTATCCGGATGTTTTGAGATATGGAACTCATGGGCGATGAAGCCTCATTACTACGTAATTGGAAAAAACGTGCTAGGCCGTATACAAGTCAATAAGACATAAGACATGATAATTGCATTATGGTG
Organism: Mastigoproctus giganteus; assembly: GCF_048544385.1. Lineage (NCBI taxonomy): Eukaryota > Metazoa > Arthropoda > Arachnida > Uropygi > Thelyphonidae > Mastigoproctus > Mastigoproctus giganteus. The sequence goes on along the minus strand of NC_143580.1, from coordinate 117,988,496 downwards.
CATTTAATTATTACAATAAACATGCTTTAACAGTAGTTGTTCAAAATGTCGACCATGAAGATCACGACAAAGGCGGGGAAGCATGTAAGGTCCAATCACATAGTCATGTACGATACCTGCTCAGATGTTAACAGCAAATGTATGCTGGTATTACAGACACAGGACTGCATATGGGTTTTCCTCATCCCAGATGTGGCTGTTTCGGCTATTGAACATTCCCTCTCTTGTGAAGACTGCTTTGTCTGTGTGTAATACATAAGTTGGAATCTGTGGGTCTACTACAAAACACTGAAGAAACCAATTTGTAAACTCCATTCTGTGTGGAAAATCTTCCGGTAGGAGTGCTTGCACCTTCTGAGGATGGTAACGGTGCAACTGTTGCTCATGTACAACCCTCTAAACAGTTGATTGACTTACATGAAAGATACGTCCAACACGCCGAGTACTTGTAGAGGAGATGTTGGCAAATGTATGCAGAATCATTTCTTCCAAATGAGGTGTTCGAATGTGCTACAGATGACCAGTATCGTACATAGGAACACTGAATGATCCAGCATCTCGTAGTAGTTGTTGGTCTGCCGACGAAAATGTGCTGCAATGGGATGCTGTCACAATGGATATTTCACTTCATAGTGTTGTCTAGCAGATCTCCCATTGCAATCAGCTCTACCATAAACAAGGTGTATATCAGCCAGCTCTGCATACATAAAATGTTCCATTGTACTAACTCTTGAAGTAACGAGCAGGGCAGTGTGTGGCACAATGAAAGCAACATGAAAGTAGAGGAGTGGAAAGAGGGCAGTAGTAATGATGCTGGTGTAAGACAAAGTTGTATACCTTAAGGGGTATACTATTAAACAAATAAACTCCTATTACTCCAAATCATGGCATTGGCGACCGTTAGTTCCTTATCTCAAAACATTCAGATACTTCCTTTGAACACCCCCCCCCCCTAAACTTTGTCGGTAGAATTTGGAGTCACCCTGTATATATATCATTGGGAGGCTGTAGCCCTATCTAGGACCACCACTGACCTTATCTAATTTAATGGGTGTTCTAACCAACAAGAAAACTAAAATTGCTAACACATTCTATACCGATTACAAAAATATTTATTTTATTTATTTTTTTAGGGAGTAAATCACACCTGAACCAGGAGTTGCTGGATAGTACTAACAGTTTAGCCGCCCTTGCGGAAGTTGCACTGAGTTGTAAACAGAACTGTGACTGAGTCCCCCCACTCTATCCCCATGTGAAGAACCTGAAATCCATTGTTAAATTTGAAAGAAATGTAAACATGTTTGTAATAATTTTATCATGCAATGAATAATATCTATAGGTATGCATTTTAGGTGTGTTTTTGATGAAATTGTTTTTGTGCCGCTGATATATGTATGTTTATATAAAATGTTTCAGTTGATTGATATTATGGAATTATTAGTTATCATGAAGAGCAAGAGCTTGAATAAGAATGAACACTAATGGGTTTAGAATATTAAAACCATGTGTGATGTAAAAATTATGTGTATTTGTGATCACTTTGTAAAGTATTTTGTGTTATCTCTTAGGCTGGCTTTTGAATTACTCATGAAAAGATTTATCATATTAATTTACAACATTTTGTTGTTATATAAACTGGCATATAAAAGTTAATGTTATTCTTAATAAGGTGCCAAGAGTTTATATTTTACTTTTTTATTGGATATCTTTGTTAAAAGTTTTGCCATCATTCTTCTCAACTTCAGTCAACCGTGATCTTATTAATAAAAACTGTTTATCAATAAAATACTGTACTTACATTTGACGTCCATTTATGTTATAATAAATGGCTTTTGTAAGTGGATGACGAATCAGTTATTGAGCAAATAACATTTTAAATATTTCTTCATATTTTTGTAATTCTAATCATTACATATATTCCAGTTTGACTAATCTCTTTCTGTCTGATCTTTAAATATTTTTTAATTTATTTATTACCCTTTTGTCAATAGAAAATACTGTGTAAAAATATTAGGTGCTGCTGTCACAGTCTGTTAACATCACATTTTTTAAGCAAATCAAAGAGCTTTATTATCTATAATAAAAAAAATTAAAATTAAATTTCTTGTGAAATTCTGGGTGCTGCTGCTGATATTTAGTTCTTTCAGAATACTAATTCCTTATTTCAGAAGTGATTTTTCTTGGTCTCCACCAACTGTTTTTGAGTCTTTCTCTTCTCTAACATGAAGAATGTATTGCACATTCTGCCCAAATTTGATAATATTTTCATAACAGAAATTTGCTGGAAAATATTACTTAATGCATTTACTTTATATATATATATATATATATATATATAAAAAATTTATGTTCTTGTTTCGTATTTTGTATATATTAGGAGGATGATTGGGGATGGATCCTTTTATTTCCCTGATTAACCGATTGTTTTACTTTGAAATTCAAGTGACTTTCAATGTTGTAATATAATTTTTAGTATCTGTATTTATATTATATTACTATTATTATTTTTTCTTGATCCTAGAAGATCATCAAGAATTGTATGTGCTTCATTAGAATTTTTTTTAGAGGAAATTTTGAAAGTCATGTAGAGGTCATCTGACCACCTTGGTTTTTTTTTGCACTCTAACCAGTGGATTTCAACCACTGTTCCGTGGAACCCTTGAAGTCAGCAAAGTGGTTACAGAGGTTCTGCAAATGTTCTGTATAATTTTTTTTTTAATTTAATTTCCACACAGATATTGCTATTTTGAAAGATATTGTGAATTTTTGGAAAATTTAGATTTGTGAAGTGGTTCTGCAACTAATAAAAAACTGAAAAGCTCCACTGTTTTTATATTGTCCTTTTTGCCCAACCATAACTCAATACCTCTCAAGAAGTGATTGTTCCTTTGGTTTTGCTGATAAAAATTTCAAAACTTTCTGTCAAAAAAGGATCAAAATATTTTGACCACCAAACAATATGTAATTGAGGTAAGTAGTAATAATTATAACAATTTTGAGCATTTAGCACTCTTGGCATTTTATTATTGCAATATTTTTTATTGCAGTGGTGGGTTTAATTTAATATGGTTTTTGCATTTATGTCTGTGTATGAAATGTATAGTTCAGAATGTTATTCTTTTTTATCATTATTATTTTTTTATGGGCTTTTTTTTTTAATGCCGGTGATACTTAATGTAGTGTTGCAACTTTTGTTCTGATTCGTGCATGTAAAGATATCCATTTTCATTAAATTTACATTCTGCATGTTTAGAAACCTTATTTATATTTTACCTCTTTATTTGGCAGTTTAATAATAAATATAACAAAGTAAAAAGTAGTCAGCTGCAGTAAAAACCATCAATATCAATGTTGAATTGAATTTAAAGACCATTGGCTTCACTGATTTAGTTTTATTAGATTTCTGATTTCCTTTATGTATATATACTTTACTGTGATCTTGTGCAGCTAGCTTTTTATGTGTTCAGAATGTGATACTTGCCAATTAATATATAAAAAAACTAACAGTGGTGAAATTTGTTTGTTAACTTCTGTATGAAATTTGATTTGGTGATGTTTATGCCCATGGATGAATCAAAAACATTAATGTAATCTAGTATGCTTCTTTTATTGGTTGAGATTATACAGTTATATGGAAGAGTGAAGAATAAACCTTAGCCAGTGGGGTTTGTAGCTCCTAAAAATTTTGATCCTTTGAAATCCTTGGAATTGATAATAAAAAATAAATGTTTGTTTTGCACATCTAAAATTAGGTATTTTTTGTGCCTAAGGCAGCCATTCAGGAATGGAACAAAGGTAGTTATTTAGAACTATGTGCTCTCCCCCTCAGCTAACTATATATGAACTTAATGTCAAATCCCTGACGTCTCATATCCTCCCAGTCGTGTGTGTGTGTGTGTGTGTGTGTGTGTGTGTGTGTGTGTGTGTGTGTGTGTGTGTGTGGCTGGCAGGTGCCAATTGCCTTCATTACTATACATGTGTCCTGGCACTCAATCTCATTACAGTAACTCTAACTGTTGTTTTCATCCTGTCTTCTCCTGATATTCCATATGATAATTTAATAGCAAATGTCCAGAATTAAATTGAGTGTAGCATTTCCTCTGTGTTTAAAACCGATTTTTTTTCTTTTGTTTTCATTATTCAAATATTACTTGCAGAGAGAGAGAGATAGTAGATAATAAGTACACAAAATAAATGTGATAATGAATTTAAAAGATGTCAAATGCTATATTTTTTTTTAAAATTAAAACTGCACAATTTGCTATCAAACATCATGATGGCATTGGAGTCAGTTAAAAAATAATGCCGCATGTGCTGAGCATATGCAGTAGATGGTTTTATGTGAAACACCCTTGGCTTAGAAGAGGTTAACAAAATCAAATCCAATAGCATAATTGCCCATTTGATTGTAGCCATTTGAATGGCTACAATCAAATTGCAACAATACAAGTTATGATAATTCACCTCTGGTGAAAGCTGCAGATGACATCACTTCCTTGTTGCATTTTTTGTAACCAATCAGATTTACCCAGTCGAGGTGCCACAGGGATGTTTCACATTAAAAATGCCGATGAAATTTATATTTCATTTCATGTAAAAAAATTTCTGGTAGATAACTAAAGGAAGCGGACACCCACATAGCTATATTGTGGGAGGTTTATAATAGCAGTATAAAATTGATGTTGACATAGCAAAACCTCCACATTCAGGTGCCTTTGCCAACAGATAAACTGAAAGGTATCAATAATTACCTGAATAAAGCATTTTGTGGATTCCATAACTGTTCCACTTCTTCAGAGAAGAATCTGGATATATGTATTTATATGTATACCTACAGTGTTTAAATACACATACAAACATAGTTCTGTATGTCATCATTAATGTTAATATGTATGTGTGGTAAACTGCTCAACTTTACACAGTTCAAGCAGCATGGCTACGCTGAACATCACATAACACCAAATTTTGGATGATAAACATTTAAGAAAAATTCTGTAAAGGATGGGCTAGAGGTGGCAATTGATATGGAATATCTGTGATCCAATTTCCATTCCTGTGATCACGATATACAGTCGAAAGGCTCGGTCAGCTTCAGGAAGGAAAATTGTTTTTCAATTTATTATTTTTTACTGTAATCATTTTGTGTTAATGTTATATTCATTTTAATTTCTGGAGAGTAGCATATGGAAGTGTTCTATGCATCCATCATATCAAGGTAAATTTCAAGGTAAATTTCTTATTTTTCTACAAATTTTTCAATTTGTGACTTAATGTGTGTTATCTGAGAAAGAGATTGATGTCATCTGCATTTAGTTTACTAAATCTGTTTAAAGCCTAAACACCTCAGTCAGGTGCCTAGTTTCTAAGTGGTGCAGTTTGTGCAATTGAAGTCTTTCATGGTAAAAGTCCCCTTTGGTGTTCTTGATTAGTCTAGTTTTTCTTATCTGCATCCATTCCAAGAGCTCCATAATCTTCTTAAAATGAGGCTTTCAGAGCTGCAGCCGCTGAGGTGCAATTGCATCTCAACTGCAATCACTCAAGCCCACTGCAATGGGATAATCGCCCCCTTATCCCTGCTGGTAAAATTTCTGAGTAGCATAGACAAAGCCTGATGAGCTGGCCTAGCAGCCTGTCTGTCCTGCACAGAAAACTTCATGTCAGACTGTACAATTACCACATATTTTTCATTCTTCACTACCTTTGAATGTGGTACTGCTTAATTGGCATGCTACTTTGGGATTACTGCTGCCCACATGCAGTACCTTGCATTAAAATAATTCTACATAACACACTTAGATTTCAGTAAAGTTTTTGATACTGTTTCACAAGAAAGCTTGCTGTATGAATTGGAGCAGTGTGGCATTGGGGATAAGTTAATGCTATGGATAAAGAAGTGATTAAGTAACAGAAGAACAGACAGGAATGTTTAATTTGCTGCTCTTCTTGGACCAGTATTATTAGCAGAGTCCCTCAGGGTTCAGTGCTGAGTCCTTACCATTTTCAATATTTGTTAATACTGATGGTGGCATATCAAGCTCACTCTCTAAATCTCCTGATGATACAAACGTTGGCATGTGTATTTAATTAGGTGATATTAAAGGGGTTTTTTTGTCTATGCCATATAAGCTTGCTTCCTCGCATCATTTACTACTAGCAATATTAAATTAGGTTACCAACGTCCTTCTTAATCAGAGTCCTCAGAGTGTAGTGGCACTGCACCTCCAGAGCAAACTAACCTTCACAAGATCACATTCATAAATAATGGCTATCCCACAAGTAATAGGCAATGCCTTCCAACAATTCATTAGGATGACTGTCTTCCATTTGTTACAAATCCATAAAAATCTTTTTGTCAACCCAGTCCAAGAACAATTCATAATGATCCCTCTTTTCCTGGGCATCAGCAACAAAATAGCAAGACTAGTAACAGATGCAGCATTAAAACTAGGTTCACTGCCTCCAAGTTCCATAAGCAGCTCTTTAGACACAGAAGCCCACTCATTAAACCCACTGGAAAATGAGCAGTGTAAAAATTAACTACCAAAATTGTGAAGAATGCTATGTAGGTCAGAAGTTAGAAGCTAGCACTTTGGCTCAAGGTACACTAGATTAACATTGAGAATAGAACACAGCACCTCAAGCCCCAGGGGAATGAGGGATTACAGGTGGGATTTTCCCAATTCAATTATCCTAACATCAGATAAATATCATATTCGCATCTCTACATGGAAGCATTTTACTTTAGAACACTGTTGAACGTGATCAACCACTCAAAATCTCTGCTCATTAACAACTACATACCCATGTTTTCAAGGGTAGACTGCTGGCCCAGACTAGATTTCATAGTTGGCAAAACCAAACTCAGCAAACACTGACCACACTGCAGAATCAGATCCACTTACAACTGCAATAAGATGACCAGCTAGGTTGCAGCACAAAGGCTCAGAGCAAACACAGTGGATCAAACTACCAATGCAACCCTCACGATAAACCCCTGGCTTCCACAGAAGAATCAATAGCAGCTGTAATGACCTTCATTTATCCCAATGATCTCTAGTTCTCTTTTCTTTAGTTATGTGGCTATCCCACAAGTAACAGACAATGCCTGTTAGTGTCACCACTCCATTTCAGTGAGTGGTGACAGCATCAGTTCAGTTGTAACATTGTCTTTATTTTGTTAGCCTGGTTTATTTTTGTCTCTGGCAGGGTGATGCTAGAGCTAAAAACCAAGTACATGTATTATTAATGTTGAAAATGTGTGACTCGCTCGAATTGATATTGATAGTCAATTTTTTTTCCCAGCAGATTCTGTGTTTCTACAGTTCTTTTTGTGCCATTTCAGTTGCCTCTCCCAGCCATCTCTACAGCATTTTTTGTCACTGTTTGTGCATTTATTATTCAGTTAGTTTTGTGACATTTGGAGCAGACAATAGATGTGCATATTAATATTATTAATGTTAATATTCATGTCAATTTAAAAACTGTGTGTGTCCAGATTCATCTCTTAAGAAATGTAATTCACATCACGGAATCCACAAAATGTCAGATTCAGATAATTATTGATACCCTTTAGCTTTTGTATCAGTGCAGACAATTAATAACCCTGCATATGGATATATGTTTCATTGTATTGACATTTGTTTTCTAGTGATGTAATAAACATCAGAGATGTAGTTGAGAGTGGCTTCTTTATTCATTAGTTCCTGGCCCTGCATGATGTCATTCAGATCATATCTCAGTACCCGATAGATAACCATTCAATGTTCATTCCCCAGTGATACTTGAGAATTAAATGCACAAATTTTAGCATATAATTCTCGGTATCACTGGGGAACAAACATGAATATTTAAATCTTAGAAATCTAACTTTTTATTATTATTATATATATATTTTTTAATTTCCTGTCTAAAATCTGCCATAGAAATCAAAAATCTGCTGTATTTTACTTTACTTTGATCAAAAGCTTGTGTTCCAAACAAATAATAAAAGTCATTTAATTAAATGTATTTTATATATGCTGAATAATAATGAAGAATTAATTTAATTACCATGTAATTCAAAATCTAAAAGTGATACAGCATTTTTCAGATTTTTGTTACATTTTATGTTTTAAATTTCAGCTTATATTGTACAGGGAGTTTTTTTGGAGGAATATTATCAGATTACAACAGAAAATTGCTACCAATGGTAAATTCATAAATGAAAAAGAACTTGACACACTGGAATTCATACTGTGCCATGAATTGTAATAAAGAATGGGCTAACCATCAACAGCATGTCGGGGAAAACTCCTTCAGTAAACTGTGGATCTCAGTTATACTGTGATTCAGCTTTTTTTTTATTATTATTATTATTATTTTTGTTTTATATTAAAGTGTATGAACAAAAGTATATTATAGCACTTATTATTCCCATTATAAACCAATCCTCAAGATAATAATGAACTTCTTACAGCCACTTTTATTTCTGCCATATTCAGAATGGAACTGTTATTTTCAGAATGGAATTTTGTGTAATATTAAAGAATATCATTTTGGTAAGGGTTTCAAAAATGTCCCAAAAATTAAACAGTGACCCCCCCCCCCCCAAAAAAAATATATTCATAGCAAATGCATCAATTTTTGAGAAAGTGTATCATGTTCTTCCTGAACATGCAGCTACTATTAGGTGCCTGACTCTTGGTCATAATTAACAAAAGCTAATGTCAGCTTTGCACGTGACTGGTTGTGCACAATTTGGTCCACAGATTTTTTCGTAGGTAAAAAGGGTAGCTACTTGAGCATGTGCAAAGCACATACTAAAAAATGATTTCTACAATATTTTAAATCTAATACTAGTTGAAATAATTCTGAATGCACCAAGCAGTACTGAAATACTGAATCTTAAAGGCATTGACATCCACTTCTGTATTTAGAGTGTGAAAAAGGAAGATTTAAACATCTCTCTATATTTTAATTAAATAAATTAATTTTTGTTCCCATCACGGCAAGTTGTCGGGGTTAAATCCATCTGATGCCAGCGTGGACATTGCTTAATCTGCACTGAGTGTAAGATGAAAAGCCAACAGGTAGTTTTTATTTATTATTTATTTTTTCTTTCATGTTCTGAATCGGTCCATATGTTATATCAGTGTTATCTTAGGGTGAGGAATGCTGAATTCATTAACAGTTGACAACTCATGTGTTTGGGAAACTAGTAATGCACCCATCCTTGGAACTCTAATCAAAGTTTTCTCAAATCAGGACATTCCAAGTTTTTTAACAAAATGTACTCTCCCAACTAGGGCTTGCAAACCGGTTTTATAAACCGGTTGAATCCGGTTTTCATATTGAGTTGTTAAAACCGAAACCGAACTTCTAAAACCGGATTCGAATATTTTTTTTTAGTTAGCCCTCGAATATAGTTTTTTGTTATGCACATTTTCTTTTGTTTGTTCATTTACCTGGATCATTCAACTGCTTTATGTTTTAAACATGTTTTTTTTTATTTTATTTTATTTTATGTTTAGGTACGAATCTCATGGGCAAGTGGCCCAAATCTAGGAGGGGTACCTTTTATCTTCCCACCTGTATCTTTTGAAACTTGCCTTGTTTAGACTCTTCATTCAGTGCTTGCGGGAGTGACGCATAGTATTGTGCCTTTGTTATCTTCGATATTTTTATTTAAAATTGCCGGTGATATAAATTCCTACTAATTAATATTTATTACTCTTAATATGTCTAAGATGAAATCAAATGTATTTTGCTCGAAAAAGCAAAGGAATTATTTTGCTCGAAAAAGCAAAGATGAAGCACAATGTTCGAAATGTCAGAAGATAATGAAGTTGTCTGGAGGACCTACATCATCTTTGATGTTGCATTTAAAGAAAATGCATCAGATTGACATTAAACAAGATAACAGTGTACCTTCCATAAAAATGGTAAGAACATTAGAAAACTTTATCGTTAAAAAATCTATGGAAGAAGAGATTTCAAAATTAGCTGCTTTAGATGGATTTTCTTTTAATTCAATTGCCAAGAGTGAGTTTATACAATCAAACCTTCACCTTCAGAGAAATAAATACAATAAATTACCACCAGCCTCAATGAATGGAATTAAAAATATGGTTCTGAATTATTATAAAACTAAGAAAGAACTCATTCAGCATTTCAAAAATTCATTGGTTTCGGGCGCACGGTATTCATTGACTCTAGACGAATATGCGTCTATACAAAATAAAAGGTATATGAATATAAATGTGCATTCAAAAGACAATCATTGGTCGTTAGGTCTTATTGAGATTAATGGTTCACTTGATAGCAGAAGAACTGAGCAAATTGTGAATGGACACTTGAAGGAATTTTGTTAAAACTTGGATGAGGATATTGTTACCTGCACCACCGATGGAGCAGCAATGATGATTAAGTTTGGCAGGAAAATTACGCCTAATCGTCAACAATGTATAGCCCATTGTATACATCTGTCAGTTATAGATTTACTTTATGGAAAAGCAATCAATTATGGTGCGACAGTCTCTGAGTCTCCCAAAGACAATGAAGAAAAAAAATGAAAATAATGAAGGAAGTAGTGATGATGAAGAAGTTGAAGAAAGACAGCAAGGCATGCTTTATCAAACCGACTTTACCGATGAACTCATTTATTTCTTCAATCCGATGGCCAATATTGCACAAACTATTAACAAAGTCAGAAAAATTTGCAAGTTTTTTCAAAAATCGCCTACCAAAAATGACATATATTACAAAATTTTGTTAAAGCAAAATTTAATGGGAAAGAATATAAACTTATATTAGATTGCAAGACTAGATGGGATAGCACATTCTATATGATTGAGAGATTTTTGAAATTGAAAAATTGCATTCCAAATGCCCTATGTGCAGTACTGTCAACTGAAGCTGTGTCTGACGATGACTGGAAAACACTTGAATTGCTATGTGAAACTTTGTGACCAGTTGAAATGATTCTGAAGGCTATAACCTCAGAAGATACAGACTTACTTAAAGCAAAGTCTTCAATAGAATTTCTGCTTGCTAAGCTTGATACAGCAGAAACCCCATTTACTTTAAAGTTTCACCAAAGCCTTTTGCAGCGTTACAATGCAAGACAAAATTGCAAAACTGTGGCTTTGCTGAGCTATCTACACAACCCCAAAAAGTTTAGGAAAGAAGATTCAGGTTCAAGAACTTTTGATTTTCCAAGTAAGCAAGTTTTGAAAAAGCATGCTGAAGAGATTTATCAGAGATTATTTGCAAAACATTCCGAAGGAGTCTTAGCGTTGAATGAAGAAACTGAAAATAAACAAACTGTTCTTTTAGAAGAAAACAAAGACTCATCTAGTTCTGATGTCGGCGATACACTCATGCGAGAGTATGATAGTGATTATTACTGATATAGTGATTATTAGAGAGTATGATATGAAAGAGATTAACTGAAGAGCCTTCAAAATATCAGAGTGAATTGGAAATCAGCAAAGAATTTAAAATTTTGGAGGCAACTAGCAGTAGAAGTGAAAAGCTGGAGAAAGTTTATAGAGCACTGCTGACCATTAAACCAACAAGTGTCCAATCTGAGAGAGTGTTTTCGATCACTGGTCTCTTTAACACAAAAATAAGGTCAAGTCTATCAGGAAAAATGCTTAATATACTGTGGTTTTTTAAAGGGCCATTTTCAGAAAAAAGCTGAGCAATAAATAGTAAAGTAATTTCCCCAAGCTGTTTATTTTTATTTATTTATTATTATTATTATAGGGCTTATTATTTTTTTGTATAATCTCAAACTGGTTACCTTTTTGAAGCATTTTAATTTTTTTATTTTTTTTACTATAAGAGGTGATAGATTTGTTTAAAAGATTTGATTACGATTTGTACAATCTACCCAAGATAAAATAAATACAGGCATACCTCGGTTAACGTTACCTCTGATAACGAAGCTTCGATATAACGAAGTCGGCAATTTCAAGCCCCATTTAACATTAAAAAAAAATATATTCCAGTTTAATCACCTGAAATCTAAACAAACTGAAGAAATTACGGAAACCTTTGGGGCTTCTCGTGGTTGGTTCGAGAAATCTAAAAAACGGGCCAGGATTCATAGTGTAAAATTAACAGGAGAAGCTGCAAAGTTTCCAGAAAAACTAAAGGAAATAATTGAACGTGAAAATTTTCCATTGGTGTTCAAATGTTGACGAAAGTGGTTTGTTCTGGAAACGGCTACCAACAAAAAGCTTCATTTCTATTGAAGAAAAATCAGCTGCTGGGTTCAAAGCAACCAAAGACCGTTTAACGTTACTCTTTGGATCAAATGTCTCTGGCGATTATAAATTAAAACTGTTATTAGTTTACCATTCAGAAAATCCGAGGGCGTTAAAAGGTAACATAAAAATGAATTTACCTGTAATATGGAAAGCAAATAGAAAAGCGTGGGTTACCAAGGAGTTATTTACTGATTGGTTTGTTAACCACTTTTGTCCTGAAGTAAAACGGTATTGTCAAGAAAAAAAAAAAAACAACTTTGAAGAAAAAGCACTTTTGTTGTTAGACAATGCTCCGGGACATCCTACTGATCTTAACACGTTGGACACATGCATTCCTGTCAAAGTTGTGTTTCTTCCAGCAAACGCAACTTCCCTGATTCAACCATTGGATCAGGGAGTAATAGCATCATTTAAAGCTTTTCTATTTAAGAATACTTAAATAGAAAAGAAAACAGTTTTCCCAGCCCAAGTAAAAGGGTTAGGGTTGGCGTAAGGAAGGGCATCCGGCCGTAAAAAAATTCATGCCAAAACACTACAAACGCTGACCTCATATATAAAAATTGGAAAAGGCGAGGACAAAAAAAAAAAAAGAAAACAGTTGGATCTGTGTCGAACATTAAGCAGTTTAACTGAACTAGAGGATAAAGAGGAAATGACAGTTAAAACTTTTTGGAAAAACTACACCATTAAAAACGCAATTGAAAACATTGATAGTTCTTGGAAAGAAGTCACTAAGAAATGCTTAGATGGAATTTGGCGCAAAATATGGCCAGAAGTTGTACTAGAAGAAGAAAATAACATCCAAGAAATTAGAAATGAAGTTATCCAGATGGCTCAATCAATAGGTTTCGAAAATGTCGATGAAGAGGATGTTAGAAATTTATTGAATGCAGAAGATGATGGTTTTTCAGTGGAAGATTTAGAAAACCTTGTTAGCAACGAAGACAAAGATAATGAAGACGAAGTTAAAGAAGTTCCTGCCGAAAAAGTGTTAACAACCAAAGATTTAAAAAGGTGCTTAAATGACATTGAAAACGTTTTAAATTTTTTTAGTGAAAATGATTCTGATTTAGGAAGAAGTGTTATTGTTAAGCGATCAGTGTTAAATGCAATAATTCCGTATAGGCAATTGTTAAATGAAAGAGAAAAAGAGCATAAACAATCAACTTTAGACTGGTATTTTAAAATGTGATTTCACTTTGTATGTAAGTTGACTGTTAATTTAATAATACTTTTCTTTGTTCGAAAAAAAAGCTTTTCATGTTCTTTACGTAGGAACGTATCCCTATTCTGGCCATAGTATTTTTACCTCTGAAAACGAAGTTTCACTTAACGAAGTAATTTCGTGGAACGCATCCTATTCGTTATTCAAGGTATGCCTGTACTTGTGTTATGAGCTTTTAATTATTTTCCCTAAGTCTGAGAAAATCGGTTTTAAAAACCGGTTTTAAGAATAAACTTCAGTTAAACTCGGTTTTATGCAAGCCCTGCTCCCAACCATTTCTCCAAGATGAAGTCTCACAAGAATCATTGCTTAGCACTGCACTGTTTGGAATTAGAACTTATGACATAACACAATCTTTCAAACATTGTTGAAACATACATATACAGTTGTCCCTTACTGTAATACAGTCACTCAGTTCTTGTTTGCTGTAGTATTATGTATTTTTTGATGCCCTCCCTCAGGGTTGCATTCTTTTACCCTGAAACAGTGCTATTCACTCCAAAAACCTAGGTAGGAGTTACCATTAGAAAATGATTTTGTGCTTGAGAGGCCCTGTTGAAAAAAAAAATGTATGATGCTCTTCAATTCAATTTTTAAATCAAATTCCATTCACAGTATTTACTTGCCTTCAAAGGGATGTTCTTTGATTTAAATTGATTTTTAACCAATACTGTAAAAAAAGTAATGCTGCAAGCATTTCCCATTTATGACAAGGAGAAATTTTAACAGCTGTCTGTGTATTGCCCCAAAGTTATGTTTTGTGTCGGATAATTTCATCTGTGTTTCTACAAGTCTCCTGTGTCCACAGCTGTAAATTACTATAGTCATTCAGTGCTGTAGAAGGAAAATATATTGAAATGGCTACTATACCATTTTTTCAATTATTACAAAAATATACACTTTACACATCATCCCACCCAGTAGCATTATTAAACAACTGTTCAAGAACTTCTCTTTAAGAACTGTTGTTTCCTGATGGGTAGTTGCTTTTCTGCACACTGCTCTATAACCATTCAGCACTGCTGTTTTCAGTTTAGTTTTGGTTTACATGAGCAGCTGACTGATGCCTTGCTCCACTTGTACCAAACTCCCATCCAGTCCTATTTGGATCATGGTGCTCCTATCTGTGACTCCACTAGAACAAGCACCTTGTAGTGCTGAGTCTGAACCACCATAGCCTTTAGGATAGCCCTAAGACTTTCTGAACATTCTCAGTTCATGTGAATTGTTACTAAATATTTGAAGAAAATGCTGCTGTGCAACTGTGGCTAAAATCCAAGCCTCCCTTCTTATCTGGCCTACATCTCTTGGATCTACAATGGTTGATAATTATAGAAAATCTATAATTTTTTCTGTAATAAAGTCAAACACAGAATCAGATTATAACGATTAATGACAAGTCTGAATATTTACCTTAATAACATCTTCCAAGATATAGACGCACATAGAACCTCTATGGGGACCCGCATTTCTGTGACATTCTTTACCCACTTTACCATTGTGGAAGACGCTCCCTAGCATGCATGAATATCGGATAATTACATGTAGAACATTCATTGATCAACTTGTACTTTCTTCAATTACGTATTGAAAACCACAACAGAGTAGAGAGAACCATGAAGCATGAAACTTCAGCATCTGAAATGGACCAATATGAAGAGGTTATCATTGCTAGAGTACACTTCAGACATACTCATCTAGCATATCTCATCCTTACAGGAGATGATTCACTTGCTGTTCATCTGTCAATGTCCTCTTCGGATGTTTTCATTATTTAATTTATTGTAAATGCAGCTTTCAACTCCAAAAAAGTATCACATAAATTGATAGAATTACAACACTTATTGCAAATGTAACTGAATTTAACTTAAGAATCTACTTAAGTTAAATAAGAAAGTACAACTCATTTTAGGAAAATCACATAGTTCTGCTTATATAATCATGGCATGAAAAACCCATGTAAAGGCACAATTTGGACAATCACCTTTGTATCACAGAACACACAAACAGCATACCAGGAATTTTTATAGGATGAAGTCTGTGCTCTGACATTTTTTTTTGCCTCTCATTTTAATAATCTTTTTGGGAAGGGATGAATTGGCACTTCCTCCATACCTCTAGATGAAATATAAGTAGTTTTTTTTTTATTATACTAGAAAACAGCCTAATGTGATTAGAAAAACAGTTTTCTGACAGAGCTAGGGAATAGTATGTTACAAAGAAGCAAATTGCTTGTCTCAGGCTGCATTTTAAAGTTTTCTTAATGTTGAACATTAATTAAACTAAGTATTATTTTGTACCAACCCACGTATGCACACCCATTGTTGAGAGTTGTGCTTCCATGATTTGTCCTTCATTTGAAAAAGAGAGAGGGAGATCTCAGATTCGACATTGGAGAGAATTCCTAAAGGCCTTTCTTCGGTTGGGGTTAGAGCTAGCCAGTGGGCACACTGACGCCATCTGCACACACACACTTATACAAAAATAATATGTTATTGTTAGTGAAATATGACCAAGACACTGATGTACTTTAAAACCAGCTGTAATCTTCTCAACACAAAGGGCTTAATATGAAGTGCTTACAAAATGTTTACTATAACAAAAATATTTCTAGGCTCTGCCCTGTATACTTTATTGTTAGTGCCTTGCAAGTCTTTTGAATGAAATAGTTTTGGCAAAAAATTCATTACAACTAACTATTTTCAGTCCACCTATGCCTAAATTGGCTGGTTCACAATGAAAGGGGAAAAAAATTATGGAATTCATTGTGTATAGTCTAAATCGTAAAATACTGCTTGTGAGGGCATTCACTTAAATCAAAATATGGAAGTTTTAAAAAAAATAAGGCAAAAGAATTCAGTGTTACACACTCTACATTTTCCACATTTTTAAATGAATCATAGGCCAGCCTCTCACCCATCCTCCCCAGCATGCAAACAGTACATCATTCTGGCAACATTTTGCATTAAAAAAAAAATGTATGATTACAAAAAATTTGGTACCTATAGTTAATTTTTTCTTTTTTGTCCATTCTCAAATTGAATTGAAGAAAACATGTGAAAAGCAATATGGGAGCACACAAGGCCTGTTTTATCATGATTTCCAGCTCTTCTGCTTTATGTTCACACAATCAACAAAAAATTATCAGAATTAGTAATCAAATTCAGCTTGGTTTTAGTTAAATATGCACATTTTCGCTAGACTTTTAATTTCCATATTAATGTGGGGATAAAAAGTTTCGACATTAAAATCAAAAATTGATGTATTAATATGTGAAAAGTAACAGTAAGTTGTGTGTACTGAATGTAGTTGATATTATAAACAAAACATATTTTCAGTGATACTCTGAAAAAAAAATTTTTTCATTACACATATTTCATCATTTCATTTATTTATTAGAATTTAAAGGTCAGTGTTTAAGAAAAATAAAGCAGAAATTAGTACCTTTACATGCCATATAAAAGAAGCAGAATTTACTTTAACAAATAAATGATTCTTTTGAATAATTTTTAATAATATTCATTAGAAAGAAACTAAGTTAAAATTATGTTATTTGTGATATTGATTGTAATGGGATTTGACTGTACAGTTATTGAGACAGATTACTAGAATACTTTATTTTTTAACTGTCTTTCATAATGTAATTCCTCTAATTCAAAATTAATACTCACATGTTTTATCAAAAAAAAAAAAATAAAAATAAAAATGCAGGTTAGCTTGCAAAAAGCACTTTCCAGTTGCAAAGTTTCCTACATGAAAGTAAACAGTTTCCTTGGTGATAGATACAACAGCTAGGATTATAATAATTAAGATCATCAGAATGCTTATCGTGATTATGCAAATATTGCTGTGAAATTTTTTGAGAAAATAAAATCCTTCAAACAAACCATTTGGAATGAACTTGACAGTAATTTCCCAGTGCTTCACTGCTCTCTTTGTACCAGCAACGAGAGCATACCCATTACAGTCAATTCTCCTAAATCCAGCATTCCATTAACGGTCATCACCCATTTTTAATTATGTATAGGAAAATGGATAAAGCCAGTTGACCACTTAAGAATATGCAAATTCAATTCTTATACTGTCTATTTGCAGTTTGGAGGTTTCATCTGAGAGACTAAAGAAGTGAGAAATTTGTTAGTTCATGAAAATGTCTGATTGCTTTTTGTAAACAAGGTTAGAATGGGAGTCCTCCCCCTTTAGTAGGCACCTCCCCCTTTAGTAGGCAGTGTAGTTTATTTCATATCAAACATTTACTTATCTCTAAACACACAAACAACAGTTTGTGTGTTTAGGGATAAGTAAATGGAAGACTGTTTCATTTACAATTTACTGCCAAATATCTGCTATAATTTGAATGAAAACAAAATTTTTAGGATTAGCAAAAGGCTGTGGAAGAATAATGAATTACTGATTGTTAATAATTATTTATTAAATAAATTAAAACTTCTTAATACTGCCAAGTATAAAAATCTGTAATGTCGATATTCTAAGGTAGTAACTTCTAAACAAATCTTGTGATGTTAACTTACATACCTACCTAATAGTGAGTAAGTCACCCTCATTCCCATAAATGGAATCATTGTGGCTTGGACTCAGTGAGGTGTCAAAAGCTTGCCACTGGAATGTTGGTCCATGTCAATTTAATTGCTGTCCATGGTTATAATTGGATGGGTCACTGGAACCAATTCCATACAGTTCTGGCTTTGTGACAAAGTGCATTATTCTGTTGGAAGAATCCATTCACAGATGGATACACTGCATCTATTAACAGATGCTTCTGGTTGGAAACAATTTGAAAATGTTGCTACACTTGTATAAAGGGACCCAAGTGCACCATGTAACCATACACTGCACTATTACACCACCATTGTTGATGCCTGGCAGGAAGGATCTGTGAACCTGTGCTGTGCTGTTTTCACCATATTCTAGTCTTTCCATCTGCATGAAACAGCAAGAAACCAGATTTGTTAGACCAGGGACTGTGTTGTTCCTGAGCTGCTAGGTTTTTTTTTTTTTTTTTTTTTGTGACAGGAGTGGAACCTGGTTTAGTTGTCGGCTGCAATACCCAGTCCATGACAAGGTTGGCCTCCCTCTCTTCAAAGTGTTTCCAACCACAGGATTGCCATTGGCTAGATGTTATTTGGTTATTGGAAAATTTCAATATGCCTGCATGAAAACCAACCACAGCAGCATTGAAGTTTCTAAGATACTGGTAAATTTTTCAAAGCTTCAACTTGACATCATTTAAATCTTTCATCTTGCCCATTATCACACTGAATTGCACACAACCAGCATCCCTGCATATCCTATCCACCTGCTTTATATTGCATGATGTAAACATGTGATGCTTTTACTGAAGTAGTTGTGTCTAATAAATGGCCACTCATTCTGTAATGATGTTGCATAAGTCAGTTCAGTTTTACTGCATCCATGCCATCAAGCCTATCAGTTGCCTATATTTCAGTTAAGTAGGCTTGACTTGACTGAGTGGTCAAGTGCAGTAGAACACATTTGAGTGAACCATAGAATTCGATGAATACCCCAATGAATGCAATTGTTAAATATGTTTAAGAATTATATTCATTGTCAAAATAGTTAATTGGAAACTCCTCTGACTTTAATGGTCATGCCAGAGTATAAAGAGTTTTTTTAAATATATATATATATATTTCCATTACCTTCACATCTGATGTCTTAAATTTATTTTTTCTCACCTCCCCATAGTGCTTGAAGTACTTTCAATAAACGAATCTGTGTTTCGGAATAAAGTCATTATGAACTGTAATTATCATATAAGAAAATTAATTTTATATTATAAGTCAAATTAAGTTTCAATAAGTATTAATATTAACATTTTTTAGTAAAAATGTTTTTATTAATAAACTACTTACATTAAAGATTATTCAGTAACAACTACCAAAAGGTAATAGTTTATTTCATACTGGCAGTCATAACTACTCAAAAAAACTATCTAAATTCCTTAACAATTCTGTCTTTCACATATTGAATAAATTGCAATTTGGAATTTTAATGCTTAGTGTTTATGCAAAATGTGACAATATGAAATGGCCCATGTATTTTTTAATTACTTGAAATATAACATTTGGTGCCTGGGAGGATGGGGGTACAATCAGTTACCCAGTAAGTACCCAGGCCTGTTCATGGAGTCTTGTATATGAATAAAAGGCAATAGCAGAATATTGTTTTATTTTAAAACAATCATAATACTTTCTTAATATAAAAAAAATAAAATGAAAAGTATGTGAAATAACTACTTGTTCAGCTTAATTTTTTTTTATTGTATCCAGGTTTCTATTCATATGATTTTGTGTGTGTGTGTGTGTGGGTGTTTTACAGGTATGTCTTTCAAAAGTTATATAATTCTGTTACTGACAAAATACTTGTAAATGATAGTCATTGTGGTATTTTTAACAGTGATGTTATCCATTGTGAAGATTTTATTTCTTAATTTTCAGTATTTTTGTACAATTTTTCACATGAAACAATATAATTAGGCCCCATTTATATGTATTTAGTGGCTTTATTAAAAAAGTATCAAAAAAATTTATCAAAAATTTATCTGTGTGATGGTCTCTGGATTATATGTATATGCATATATTTATATTTATGTATATATATGTTTGGAATTCATTTGTTTATTATTTATAAAGCAAAATTTTGTTTTTTAACTATAAAAGGATTGCAACACATGAGAAGCAATCTATTGGTGTATATTGATTCTCTATGAATAAATTATTAAATTGTCTGTAGAAGTGATTTATGAACTTTTATTAATTTTAAATATGTGAGGTGTGTATTAAATGCCACTTTGCTTTTGGAGTAGATTTATATGCAAGACTTAGCTACACTCATACAAGTTATTATACATGTAATACTATTTTGCATCACTGTGGCAAGTAGTTGTGAATGTTCCGGATTTTCCAGCTTTATAAGCATTAATGTATCCAAGTTGAGGGATTATTGTAGATTTTTTTTTTTTTTTTTTTTTTCCAAGTTTGAAGTCAACTTTCTGACATTTCTGTAATATCAGCATATGATGAATTAACCAATGCTTCAAATTCATTACATTTTTTTTTTTTTTGCTATATACCTAGAATATTATAGCACAAACAAGTAAAAATGCACGTTTTTCATTTATTGTGAAACTCTAATAATCTACTAAATTGCAGGCCTTTTATCCCTCCTGCCCCCATTTCCAATGCTTCTGCATGCCCAAATAGAAGCGATACAAGGAAAAATAATTAGTCATTTCCCCCTTGAACTAGAGGCAAAGTTTTCTGCAATCAGCTAATACTCTCTTAATAGCATCGGCAAATATTTTTGCATCCCTCCTATTCAAGTGTATCTTATCTCTAATTTTTCCTAGCATGGTCCATGTATAAACAAGCATGAGCCATACTGGGAAAAATTCTATTCCATCAGCCTTGCATGCATAATCTCCACAGTCAAATTGATTCATAAAGTTCTTGTGAACTCCTGTCATGCCTTGGCAAAATCCAGACACTCAAATTTGGCACTGACATGGCCCTTTTCTTATCTCTTTTATCCACATCACCTAATTCACCTTTATTTAAGGTGAATTGATGAGAGAAAGATAAACCTCAGGATCACTTTGTCCTGGTGCAGACATAGCCTGGTCTTATCTGCCTATCCTTATTACATAAAATACCCTTTCATTCAAGAATGTTATGCATCTCCCTGAGAGTGGAGTTGCCATGAAAGACTGCCCATTATGGAGTGCACCATCTGCTTATATCTTGGTAACACCAAGTTAGTCTATTATGTTGCATTAGTTGCCTAACCAGTAGTTCAAACTTTTTATTTGCGCTAATGAACCAAAAGAATGGTAACAAGAAATTTTATTGTATGTGAATGTGAAGAAGCAAAAGGATAAATCAGATGGGAACCATGCTCAGTAGAAACAGCAGCATTGTAGATAATCTAGCAGGTGTTGCTGGCAAGCTTAAATATATACTTTTATTGATCTTTGCAACAAAGCAATTTCCAGGGGGGAGGATATGTTAGTAATATACCCAAGCACTGTAAGCTACATTATATTGATATTATGCAAGAGGAGCTAACAAAAACTACTGAACTTAAAAGTGGGTTGCCCTAAGTCAGGTGGTATTTACTCTGCTATACTGAAATAAGCAGCACAAAGGAATGCACCAATCTTTTAGGGTTGGTTAGGAGGCTGTTATATTGAGCTAATCCTCTTAGATTGAGAAGTGCCAGTTCTTTGTTATGCACAAGGGGGGGGGAACTAGGGAACAGATGAGTAACTATAGATCATTCAGTTTGACCTCTGTGGCATGGAAGGTCATGTAGTCTGTGGTCAAAGATGCATTACATCATCTTGAGAAGCATGATATATGCTAAATGAATCACAACATGGATTTACAAAGGGATAAGCTTGTTTGACCAACCTGATATTTTTACAGTGATATCATGTGGAATTGGATGCAAGAAGTTTTGAAATTACACACTTGGACCATAGAAAAGTATTTGACAGTTCCATATAGAGTGTTCCTGTACAATCTGGAGTCCATTAGGATTGAGCGATTGCTGCAGGATAGGAAGCAGAAATTTGTTATAAATGGCCATTCTTCAGAATAGGACAGTTACAAGCAGCATTCCTGAAGGTTTCAAAATCAATGTTTCTGATTTTCTTGACTGCTATGGATGGGTGAATAAAGGATATGATTTTTAAATTTACAGGAAGGATTAACAGTGCAAGTCAGGTTGGTCTTCAGAATTAGTTTGGACAGGCTTTATAGATGATCAGAAAAGTGGCAATTACATTTTATGCTGCTAGTAAAAGATGCTACCTTTGGTAAACAATAACCCAGAGTAATGTATACACTAAGTAGGGTAGAGCTGAGGCACATAAATGAGAAAAAGAGACTGATATTTTGGTTAGCAGACAGCTGGGAAGGAGCATGGTATTTTATCAATGATTTACTGTATCTTTGCATCTAGAGAGAAGGAGGTTATAGTTTCATTCCTAGTTCCATTAAAGAAGTGAATGGTTAGGCCATACTTGGTATCTTATGTTCAGAAGTAGAAACCATATTTTTCAAAAGACATTGATCATTTTGAAAGTTTAAAGATGAGTAACTTTCTAGTAAAAATAGCAAAGGTACATCCATAGGTGTGATTGCAGAGCTTGGAAATAAAGCATATCAGAAAATTAGAGATGTGGGGAGGTGAGAGCAAATTCAGATGGAAATTTTCAAATTTTGAAAGGGAACAAAAATCTGGCATAAATATCTACTTATCAATCAGATAAATTTATATAAATATAAATTAGGCCTTGGGAAGTTTACTTTTCGGTCAGTGTATTGTCAACCACTTGAGTAAACTTCCTGGGTGATTGACAGTTTAAAGGAAAACTAGATAGTACTTTTTAGCAGAGGAAGAGAATAAAAGAGGTATGGTAGCATAGAGATTTTTTTTTTTTTTTTTTGGCTGATTACTGCAAAATCCTAGTTTCCTTATACAGTGTGTTTCAAAAATGATGGTCAATAATTTAAATGTGAAACGTACAAACCAAAATAAGCAAAACAGTCCTAGTGAACATCGAGCCGCAAATGAACCGTTTTCGAAAAATTGCACATTTTCTGTTAAGATCAGTCATTGACTATGGGAGTACTAGTTTAGCAAAAAGCTGTGAATCCTTTGCTAAGGGTGGTTTTATTAAACATAAGATAATATTTGGTTTCAATACCACAGGATTTTACAGATGTTACATGTTAATGTTACAAAAGGTGTTCAAATTGCAGTCCTTGCATCCTTACACAGCTTGGTAGTCTTCTCTGCATTGAGTTGTGAATCCTCTCAGGCATTCTTGGGTCATTTCTGATTTGCTGAATGGCTCCTTCAACCTGACGCTGCATTCCTCAACTGTGTTAATATCGGAAGTGTACACCAAGCTTTTAACATGACCCCATATACAAAAATCCATAGGATTTTTGTGTCTGGTGATCTGGAAGGCCACATTACAGGCCCACTTCAACCTATCCACCGTTGACCATACCTTCTAGTAAGATACAGAGTCACAACTCGAGCAAAATGTGGCAGTGTACCATCATGCATTGCTGAAGTGGAACATTATCATCATCAAGGAGGTCTGGAAGAACATTCTGCTGTAACTGTAGGTACAGCTCTCCCATTAGCCTGTTTGGCAGAAAGTGTGGTCCAATTAGACTGTCTCCTAGTAGTCCTGCCCAGACATTCAACGAGAAATGTTGCTGATCTCGTGAATTGTATTAGGATTTTCACTGGACCAAATGTGGCAGTTATGAAAATTAAAAATACCATCACAAGTAAACCCAGCTTCGTCAGTGAACAAATTGTTTGAAAATGGGGGTTTGGGATACACTGTTGCATCCACTGACAGAAGTTCCCTCTTGGAAAGTAGTCTGTATTGCTGAGACCATGTACATGCTGGATGTGGTAAGGGTACAGTAATTGGCGATGTAAAATTTGCCACACACTGCTATGACTCAGTACATGCTCTTGCAGAGCAACCCTCCTTGAAATTCCTGGATTTTGTTCTATTCTTTCTAACACCCTTTCCTCATCATCGGGTGTTATGCTTCTTGGCCTACCTGCTCGTACTCCATGTGCAAAGCACCCATGTTCTCTAAAGCGTTGATGTACCCTGATGAATGTATGCCTGTTGGGCTGCCTTTGCATGAGAAATGCTTCTTGGTACAAATTTGCAGCCTCAAGTGCACTGCCGTTGGCTTTACCATACATGAAATGCATGTCCGCATACTCTTCATTGCTGTAACCTCTTTCCATGGTGACTCCTTTGACAAGTACTAGTATGTTTGCTATGTCTCAGAGCATTGAGAGAGGGGGGGGGGAAGGGAGAGAGAATGAACATAACCTAACCTAAACAAAGAAGTCAGTGGTGGAATCTAACTCTGTACCATTCACCTTGTCAGTGATGGATCCCAACTAGAAATGTGCAATATCTCAAAAACAATTCCCTTAAGGACCCATGTTTACTAAGCTTTTTTTTTTTTTTGCATATTGTAGTCTGTACAGTTCACCTTTAAATTATTGACCATCACTTTTGAAACACCCTGTATATGTCTAAACCTGTCTAGTGCAGGTTTAGACACGATCTGCTACACAGTTTGGGCTAAATGATGATGAATGTGAATCATTCCTGGAACATCCAGGCATGGATGCACCTAGGTGTGATGTATTCCTAAAGAATGGTTTCATACACATTGTATTGCAGTAACAATGAAGCTGGGGGTAGTAGTTTGGGCTGCTGGTTGTCATTGGTGAAACCATAAATTCATGTCTGTTGGTATTGTGTCCCAGAGATAAATTTTATTTAAGCCCATGAAGCAAATATTAGAAAAAGTTCTTTGAATAGATGTTAATTAAAAAATTCTTCAAGAAAGCATGAGTATACAGAATCAGCCATAAAAATATATATAATCCACTTTGTTTGCCCATCTCCCTTGTCCAGTTATTCCTTTGTCCAATCCATTAAATTTATCCAAACTATTTGCAACATTAGCTAAATAATTTATTCCAACAGACAATTATTCTCTAGATTGCAAATTTACAGAAACTATCCAACAACTTCCAATTTTAGGCACATTCACAAATGCGGTGGAAAGAGTACAGAGAAGGGCAGCAAGATTGGTGAGGGGAACAAAGGGTTATTCTTACCAAGAAAGGCTTAATTTCTGTAAATTGCAGCATATGGAGACTACAAATCTGCACGGTGATCTGACAGGTGTATAAGGCACTGAATGGTTTGAGCAAGCTCAAACCATTGATGGGATTCTTTTTGCTCATATTATGCACCTGAGGGGTATAAATTCAAATTGAGGAAAGACTGTTGCAGAAAAGATGTGCAGAAATTTGCATTTAGCCAGCGAGCGGTGTTTGCTGGAATAAACTTCCATCTGCTGTTGTGGAAGGTTATAGCTTAAATAAATTCAAGGAAGAACTGGACAAACGTTTTGAGTGAATGGATAGGTGAAATGGGAAGTTTCTTTTTTTTTGCTGATGTTATATTAGCTTGCTTTCTTGCATAATGCTATATATATATATATATATATATATAGGGGCGGGGTGCAATAGAGTAAACCGGGGTTCAAGTCCGTGACTTGCATATGGTCGATCTACCAACCTGCACTGGACCAGCATGGCAGATTATTTTCAATTATATATTTTCAATTCGGCCTTGTCAACTCACAGCTTTGCTCCTGCGGGTCCAAGGAAACTTGGGCTCATGTGATTTATCATTGTTCCAATGACCAAAGATCAATAAAATTTTATAATTTCGCTGAGGGAAATGAAGCTGTTTTCGTGGAAAGTGAAGAATCGTTTCAGACATTCCAAAGATTTGCACTAGAAGTATTCACAAAAAGAAAAGATGTTGGCTGCTCCATCTTCTTCATCTGTCGGACTGCTGATAAATACACCTACGCCATCTACAACAAACTCTTAAAACTTCCGACTACCTTATGTAAATGTTAACTACAATACTTTTTGCATTTATCTTGAAATGTATCCTAAACTTCAAACAATAGGGAAGAGGAGAAGAAGAAAGAAAGAAAGAAAGAAAAAAAAAAACATGCTGATACTTGATTACGCTCTTGGACTCTATTGAGACTATTACTTATTCTGCGCACCCATCACAGTTATCAAAATTATAAAATGGACCTGCTTACCTGACAGGACTTACCTAGATAGGATATCCTGCTGGATAATTCTTTCCCCCAGAAGAACATTTCAAACCAGAATGACTACAGATAGGACTACCTGATTGGACTTTACTAGTTGCACTTACCTCACAATACAAACTTGCCTTCTCCTTCCATGGATCGGAGTTTTTATTTTCTGTTTCTCCACAGCCCTAAAGGGGCAGAAATTGTGGCCTGGCGAACCCTTTTGCTGGCACCCAGGATTTGGGGCTCCTGTGGTACGGGACTGCTGGCACTCACTGCTTTCTCCATATGGATGCGAGATTAATTTTTTTTTTTTTTTTTTTTACTGGCACCCATGACTTGTTCCTGTCAATGGGTGTGGGATTTTCTTTTTCTTGGCCTCTTGTCCCCCCCACCCCTTTTGAGGCAGCATTTTGCTGGTGCCTGGGTTCAGGCTCCCTAGGTACATGATCATAGCATCCACTAGTCTTGCACTTAACCAGTGGACCTTGGATGTTTTTATTTTCTAATATTAATTATTTGTTTTTTGATATTTGTATTTTTATTTTTTAATTATTTATTATTATTATTATTTATTTATTTTTTTTTTTTTGCTGGCACCCAAAGGACTTTTGCTGGTGCCTGGGTTTGGGTTACCAAGGAACAGGATCGCAGCATCCACTAGTCTTGCACTAAACCAGTGAACTTGGATGTTTTTATTTTGTTATTTCAATAATTTTTTTTCTTATTTTTATTTATTAATTATTATTATTATTTATTTTATTACATTTCTTTTTCTCTTTGAAAGATCCCAAACTCGTTTTGGGCATTCAGTACGAGCTACTTGAAGTCCGCCACATTACATGCATAGTTGTGGCCCATCTCCCCGTGATGTAGACGGACATTGGGCAGGCTTTCCAGGTGATTGCCTGCCTGGTGACAAAAAGGCCAGAAACAACACAACACACACTGCATAAACATAATATTACACACATTTCTGGCCTTTTACAGTGATCTGTAATCACAGTGTACAAAGGTGGAGTTGAACTGACATTCAGGTGCTGTCCCACATAAGATACTATACATGTCTATCTGGCAGATTGTCTGTTTCCTCAACATGACTTGCTGAACAGGCCATCCTGCAGTGGGTTGACAATGGCTGCAGATTTATTTATATATATATATATAGATACACATTGTCTTCATGTCCATCAGCATGTAACAGCTCGATTCCCTATGGATGAATTTTCTTGAAATTTTATATTTAGTTCTTTCAGAAAGTTGTCGACCAATCCCAAATTTCGTCAAATTCAGACAAAGAGAAATCTAACAGTTATTTCTCCTTTTTTTTTTTTTTTTAAATACTGTTTGTATGAAAAAAAATTTTGGTCATATAGTAAGAAGGGAAAACTTTCTATTGAAGAATATAATGGAAGGAAAAACCAAGAAGAAAATACCTGCAACTTGGTGGAAAGATGGGATCAGTGAACTTCTGGGCATGACACTACGATGCTGCTCGTATAGCACACGGTCGATGCAGTTGAAGGAATTTGTTGGTGGCCACAACAGCTCTTTAGGGAGCTATGTGACTGGAAGAAAAAGAATAGAAAAATTCATAGATTAAATGTGGTTTTAGACGGTCCATGCACGCTTCGCGTGTGCACTGTTTCAAGACTCGTGAACATGGTGTTGCTTGCGAACACACGTTCTATAAAGTTATTTTAATAATTAATTGATAAGAAGATAATTTTACTTTTCACTTTTCTTAATCACAGAAAAAAACCAATTCTTAAATGAATCGATTTTTCCTCTTCTTAAATGGAGGGGGGGGGGGAAGCGAAGCGTGTCTGAAATGTAACGCACTTTGTACATTACCTAACTTCTTCAATTTAAATTTGTAGCCTTATGTGTTCTTAAAGCATAAATTGTTCAATCGTGCCCCCTCACTGATGTCTGTGTTTGGTTTCCAGACACAAACTTAGAACTAAAGTTTCTTGATAAGAGTACCCCTTTCTGCTCCTGATTAATTTATTTAATCTTTTCTGAAGCCATTCCAACAGGTCAACATTCTCCCTAAAATGAGCCTTTCAGAACTGTAAGCCGTACAAGACACAGCCTTATAACCTGTGATTTCCTTTAACACTGTCATCACTGCTCAGAGGGTAACTGTAGAATCAGATTTTCATGACGAACTACAATTACCCTTATAAGACATTTTTCGTGTCTTTTTTTTTTTTTTTTTTCCAATTTTCACCTTGAGTTTATTCACAAAAGATGCCTCGTTTTTGTGAACTGAGGGCTTTGCATCATCAGGTTATTAAAAAAAAAACTTATAGTAGGGCCAACCAAGAATTATCTCAGCTACTCATAACACACATGAATAGATCAGGTAATTCTCATCTACTCATGTTGTTTGTCTTCTCTGATTGGTTTCATGTCACAGAAAACCCGAATGTCAACCTTGCTATCCTCTGAGACCAACTAACTCAGCCAAAGTCTCAGAGAAGGATAAAAAAAGCCCATTAAAGTTCCTTATCATTAGATTAGGAAACTGTCATAGTTAGGACAGAGAATTAACTCGTCTACCCATGTATATTATAATCTGTAAATTGAATGTATCCTCTGGTCAGTTTAACTGTTTTGCTGGAAGCAGAAACCCGAGTTTCCACGAGGAGGAAAGTTTGTTATCCTCGCCTGAGACCGACTAATTTAGCCACGGAGTGAAAAAAAACCCAAATAATTACTCATCATTAGAGTATAAAAACTGTGATATTAGGGCCACCTAACCAAGAGCAAACTTAATAGCCCATGTATGTTCTTGGTTGTTTTGCTAGTTTCCTGGACAAAAGAAAAAATCCTAATTTCTGGAGGAGGGGAAGCATTTATAATCACACCTAAGAACATTTAACTCATCCACAAAGTGAAAAAAGCCCATAAAATTTCCTTGTGTCATTGACGGGTTTGAAGAAACTACAGAAGTGTAAATGGCATCGATTTAATCGTATCATATTGATTACCTTCCCAACGATTTACGATGTTTTGAACTACCTCGACTAAGTAACGCTTCACCAATGGAGAATATTGTTACTTATTCTCGGGGTATACCACCACCCAGACGGCACCGTTTCAAAGCTTGTTGGCCTATTGTCTATGGGAAATTGTGGTGATATATCACTGATATTCTTATAGTGAATTACCAATCCGTACCCTATTATGCCTTATGCGTTTATTCTTTTTAGTATTATTACTATGCACACCAACTGGCGTCTCTCATATTGTGTAGTTATATTTCACAACTGGGTTGGCATGATTGCAACACCAGGGTACCTACTCGCCCACGGACGATTGGTTGACAAGCCTTGAAACGGTTCCATCGGGGGGGGGGGGGCTTCTTGATGGTGCTCTCGTTATTGCGAATAGGTAACAACAGTCTTCCCTAATGGGGAAGCATTGCCTGTTAGGAGGATTTATGAGTGGTTTAGTTCATTAAGGGTGTGTGAGGAGTAACCGTCCCTTTGCTCTTTCGACGGCATTCCTTTTTCCTCTCCTACTATCACTTTCCTACATCTTTTTGTTTTCCTAAGTCTAATAGGGACAGTATGTGGACAGTAGTTTTTTATACCATACAATTTTTCAAATGGTGCCGTCTGGGTGGCAGTATCTTCCAAGAATAAGTAACAATAGTCTTCTCCATTGGTGAAGCGTTAGTTATTTGAGGTAGTGCAATACACGGTAACTCATGAAGGTAGTCACAATATGAGGTACAATTAAATTGATGCCATTTACACTACTTCTGTAGTTTTTTACTACTACAGGAAAATATGGTGATATATCGCTAATATTCTTATATAACATATATATCCTAAATTTTTTTTTGGGTTGGCACTAACAAGTAGTACAATTACTGTTGCTAAACAAAAACAATACCGAAAGAGGACAAAGCAAAACACTCAGCTGATCAGTGGGATGCATTCAATCGTCAATGGCTTGTATATCTCTTATCCCATTAAGGAGAAACATCGTCAAGTCGCTGCTGCTGCCAGAATTCTAACATTGCCTCATATTCTACGATGTAGGAGTCAAACTGATCATTTACTATTCTTGATGACAGTTTCTGTTTACTGACACTCCAAATATCCTCAGTCCTCTTTGTGTTAGCACTGGTTTCAGGATTACTGAAGTGAATCGCATGGTTTAGAGCTATATGCTTAAACCCTTTGTCATCTAGGCAATCATAAGACTTCCAGTAATCGAATACTATAGTAGTACTGGGCAAAATGGAAGTCTTAATCCAGGAGAATTTCACTATTATTTTAAACGACCCTGAAAAACTATCTTACTGATCCTCATTCAACCCCACCAAACACCCATTTCCAATTCGCTCTTTTTTACCTCTATTATACTTCCTTTTGCCAAACTAGCTCTCGTCAGTTTCAACAGTAACAACCGACTGCCAATCATAAACTCTCTCTCTCACACACACACCCACACACACCCACACACCTCACGACAAAAACCTCCAGTCGCTGATGGTCAATGGACTCGCATCAAGCTCATTCGTGACAAGGTCAATGAGCCCTTTTACAACCCTATAATAGGTGAGAAGGAGTACTACTCTCCGAGAACTGCGACCCCTTTCGCCCAGGTCTTTTGATATGATGAGGGTTGTCCCCTTATATTCTACACCCACTCAAAACCATCCAAATGATCCTTGCGCTTGACTGGGGGAAGAGAAGGAAAGAAGTGAGTGGATGGAGTCTCCTCCAGTCAATCACTGCTGTATCACAGATAACATAAATTTAAATAAAGGTTAACCAGAATTTCTTACCTGTTACCGCTCCAGCCTCCTGCTTGCCGAATGTGTCAATTATGACTACACAATTCTGAAAACTCCTGTATAAATAAGCTATTGACGGCAAGATGTGCCGTCAATAGCTTATTTATACAGGAGTTTTCTAATTAAATGTTCAATAGTAGGATATTAGGTACCTCCGTAGCCGGGTGGTCAGGAGCGTGAATGCAGCAGCACACGCTCTTTGAGTAGACCGGGGTTCAAGCCCCTGACTGCTGAATACGGTCGATCTGCCAACCCGCACTGGACCACCGTTGCAGATTATGGTCCATTTCCCTCAGCATGAATTGTTGAGGAGACTTCCATCCTGCAGTGGGTTGATAATGGCTGCACTTTACCTTTTAGTGGGATATTATTAGTTTTTACCTGTTCTGTACAATTTAGTAATATAAGTACAAGCGTAAATAAAATGCTTAACTTCAGTAAGAGACTCTTATCCGTGGATCGTTGTGACGGCAAAAAGTTATGGTCAGATGTATCTGCGCTCACTGCTTCGTGCTGATTGGCTGCTAATCATCACGATTTTGAGTTAGTGTGAATGCTGTTTTGCAGGCGAGTAGAACAGGCAGGAATACGATAGACAGGCTGATAAACCTGACCTTCATTTGTAGTAGGAGTCCATTTCCACT
The DNA here is from genome assembly GCF_048544385.1 of Mastigoproctus giganteus. Classification (NCBI taxonomy): domain Eukaryota; kingdom Metazoa; phylum Arthropoda; class Arachnida; order Uropygi; family Thelyphonidae; genus Mastigoproctus; species Mastigoproctus giganteus. The sequence continues at coordinate 117,956,832 of NC_143580.1, read as the reverse complement.
TGTGAAAAAAGGTCAGGTTAGACTCAAAGAAGCAATTTTAATTGCGCCCAGGGCCAGCCCCAGAATTTATTGGACCCTGATCGAGAATTACTTGCAGGCCCCTGTTTGTTATTTCCTTACCTTCAAAAGTTAAAAACAATACAGATATTATTGAAAGTGAGTATAACATAAAAATTACGTTTTTAAATAACGTCCTATTTTCGATATCAAACGAAACATACACATTGAGAATGAAGTATACACTGTACTTCTAGCAATTTTCAAGTTGACTCGCGCAAGCGCTCTTAGAGTGACGATAATGTGGGTAACTAAATATTAAGATGGCGGTAGACTCGTTGACAGAAATGCGGAAAAGACGCGGATGCAGGGGCGTTCCTGGGGTATGTGGCGCTCCTGTGCCAATTGAAATTTGGCACTCTTTTAAAATTTTCTTCATATGTGTGTAAGTTTCGGGTTTTCAGGGGCTCTTTGAACATTGGCGCCCGGGTGCAGTGCGCCGTTGGAACAGCCTGAGCTGATGATATTATTATTTAGACAATTTGAGTGTGGAGCCCTGTTTGACAGAACTGGTTGAACATGTTTGTGGCCAGCCTTGATTGTGCCTCAAAGATGATGTTTTTGCAGGGATTCCTTGGAAAAAGGAAAGAAGATATTTATAAATCCTTGCGTCAACTTTATTGCAAATAAACCTATTGGTTGCCAAACATATTTGAAATTTCATTTTCTTCATTCCCATCTCAGTTTTTCTTAAAATTTTGGGAGATGTAAGTGATAAGCAAGGGGTGTGCTTTCATCAGGACATATTTGCTATGGGAAAGTAGTAGCCAAGGTGGCTGGGATACTGGTTTTTAAGAAGGAAAGCAAACTGGACTATAAACATTCTCTGAGTGGCAAATATTTTTCAGGAAATTTTCAGTCTTTTCATTATAAAAAAAATTATATTTTCAGACCACTCCAACAAAAAAAAAAAATAAATAAATAAATAAAGGCAAAGTGTTGGATAGAAATTGGAAAAGAAATGTTTCTGAACTGGGATGAACTATATAATGATGAGAAGAATCAGAAAAGTAGTTTTGAACCTTATAATTATCTCTCTATATATCCTCACCTGGGGATTCTTTTCTTTGTGATCGATGTAAGGAGTGCACCGATCTTAAATTACAATTTGGTGCACTGAGGGAACAATTTGAGTCCCTGAAAAAACGAGTGCTTGCCCTCGAAAATAATGCATCTGGGAGCTTGTCAGGGACTCAAAACTCCAGCAATCTACCAAGTGATGCACACCCGATTCGAGCCTCAAAACAGAAAAACCAAGTGCAAACTACTCTGGTTAAAAAGGACATTGTATTATTAGGAGACTCCATTGTCAGGGAAACGGGGAATATTTTTTGTAATAAAGATAGGTGGAGGAGAACCAGGGTATGTCTGCCGGGAGCAACTATTGATGATGTCACCAACAGACTGTCAGATTTTAAAGGGGGTAAAGAAAATATTATTATTCATGTGGGGACAAATGATATTAAACGTACACGATCTGACGATTTGTTGGAAAAATACAGGACCATGCTGAGGAAATGTCGCGAGCTAGGCCATAATGTCTATGTGTCTGCAATTCTGCCCAGACACGATAGGAGGGATTATATGTTAAGAGCCTTGTGGATTAACTCAAGACTTGAAGGAATCTGCAAGGCTTTAGGGGGTAAATTTCTATCAGCATGGCCCACACTTGTAGGTAGAAGGAATTTGTTTTGTAGAGACGGGATACACTTAAACAAAGGTGGTGCAAAAGTTTTTGCCAGTATTATTGAGGATACATTAAAGGTTCAGGGAAACTGCTAGTTAGGGGGGATGTGGGTAATACTGACACGCGTTTATCTGATAATATTGGTCAAAGTAACTCTTGCACATACCTCAAGAGTTCTTATCTGTTACCCCAACTGGACGTATTATCTAGATGTTCTGGGGGCACAAACGTTTCACGTGGGCGGGTAGCTAATGCCAGGGAAGAGAGCCTAAAAAATTTCAAGGGTTGTGTTAGGGTTGTTAAATATACAAGAACAGTAAATCTTAATTGTTTATACAGTAACGTTAGAAGTGTCGTCAATAAAATGAGCGAATTCGAACTGCTGGTTAAAACAAGTAACGCAGACATAATAGGGCTTACAGAGACGTGGTGCCACCCGGAAATTGGCGATGATGAGTTTCAGTACGGCTTGTATAATGTATTTAGGAAGGATAGGTTAGATAGAAGGGGTGGTGGGGTAATGCTTCTTATCAGAAGCAGCCTGAGTGCGACGATAGCTTTCCCGGATTCAGACGTTTCACATGCTAGTACAGAGTCTGTATGGTGTGAGATAGTTGGAAACAAAGGTATAATGCGAGTAGGAGTAATCTACAGACCAGGTGATTGTGAAGATTATGACAAAAGCCTCTACATGCAAATGGAATGGGCAAGTAAGCGTCAATGCCTTATTATGGGTGATTTCAATCTGCCTCTAATTGATTGGAGTAAATGGGAAGGAAACTCGACATGGGGAACAAAATTTTTAAATCAACTAGATGACTGTTATTTGTATCAACATGTCAGGGAAAGTACTAGAGAAAAGAATATCCTAGACCTCATCATCACACATGAATCAGATGACATAACAGGGCTGACAGTAGAGGAACCAGTAGCAGGAAGTGATCACGGAGTTCTACGGTGGATGATGACGAGAGAGGAAGCAGAAGTAAAAGGCAAAGGAATGGGTTTTAATTTCAGAAAAGGAAATTACGATGCCATAAGGTACTACATGGCCTCTATTAACTGGGTAGATATCGCGCAGAGAATGAATACAATTGAACTGTGGTACGCTTTTAAAACATTAATCACAGATGCCTTGAATGCGTATATACCATTAAAAAAATACTCCACGAGAAGGGTTCCAAGTTGGATGAATAGTGAAGTTGCCACATTACTTGAGCAGAAAAAGGTGGCATGGAAAAGTTACAGAGCAATAAAAAGTACTGAAGCCTATAACAGCTACAAGGTGATGTGTAATAGAGCCACAGAAAAGGTTCGACAGGCAAAGGCAGTTTATGAGAAATCACTAGCAAACAGAGCAAAGAGGGGGGATAAAGAATTCTTCACATATATAAATGCCAAGAAGAGCAGGACAAACCAGATCGGACCTTTATGTAAGGGAAAGGGGATAGTAATAAATACACCAGCTGCCGTTGCAGATGAACTCAACAGTTATTTTGCATCGATATTTACAAATGAAAAGCCTTTTGTGGCAAAGGGAAATTGTGGGAGCGAAGTTAAAAAATATGTAATTAATGATATTGAAATTTCGCAAGATTATTTAATGAAAAAACTTTCGAGCCTACAGACCAGTAAGGCTCCTGGAGTTGATGGAATATACCCTATAATCTTAAGAGAGGCGGCAAGCGAGTGCATTGAACCATTGAGGCTAATTATGCGAGCATCATTAGACTCTGGGGAGATTCCCTTGGATTGGAAAAGTGCAAATGTATCTCCCATACATAAGGGTGGCTCTAAAAGTGAAGTTGGAAATTATCGACCTGTCAGTCTGACTTCAGTAGTAGGGAAAATCATGGAGGCAATGATCAAGGGTGGAATTCAGGATCATTTGGATCGAATTGAAATTCTCAAGGATACTCAGCATGGTTTCGTAAAGGGAAAATCATGTTTAACAAATCTGGTTCGCTATTTCGAAAGGGTCACTCACGAGCTGGATTTAGGGAATAATTTCGACATTGTTTATTTAGATTTCAGCAAAGCTTTTGACTCAGTCCCACATGAGCGGTTGCTTTATAAGCTGGAACAGGTTGGAATCACTGGGAAAATCCTTAGATGGATAGAAGGATGGCTTCAGGGCAGGAGGCAGAGGGTTGTGATAAATGGCTATTCCTCAGATTGGGTTGATGTAAGAAGTGGGGTTCCCCAAGGATCAGTATTAGGACCACTGTTGTTTTTAATTTTCATAAACGACATTGATGAAGGGATAGAGGGCATGATGTCTAAATTTGCAGATGATGTTAAAATTGGTAGAGTAGTTAATGATCACTGTCAAGCTGAGCTTCTTCAGAGAGACCTAGATAGACTTCAGGAATGGTCAGAAAAATGGCAGCTGTGCTTTAATCCAACAAAGTGTAAGGTATTACACCTGGGAAACAGTAATCCCAAAATAACTTATTCACTTGGTGGAGTTCAACTAAAGCCAGTACTGGAGGAAAGGGACTTGGGTGTTACGATACGGTCAGACATGAAATTCTCTGAGCATTGTAAACAGGTTGCAAGGAAGGCCCATGGTGTCCTATCAATGATCTATCGAACTTTTGCAAGTAGAGATAGGGACGTGATAATCCCATTATATAAGGCTTATGTTAGACCACACTTGGAATACTGTGTTCAAGTATGGAGACCGCACCTGAAGAAAGACATCGAGCTTCTTGAAAGGGTGCAAAGAAGGGTAACTCGCCTGGTGAGATCGGCAAAAGGGCGTCCTTATGAAGAAAGACTTCGAATATGTGGGTTGCAGAGTTTGGAAACTAGACACCTTAGAGGAGATTTGATTGAGGTGTTTAAGGCTCTGAGAGGCATCAGTAAAATGAATGAGGACAAAATTTTCAAGATTACAAATGATGCTAGAACTAGGGGACATAAATTCAAGTTACGGGGGGAAATGTTTAGATTGGATTGCAGGAAGTTCTATTTTAGCCAGCGAGTTATAAATTACTGGAATAAGTTGCCTTCATGGGTGGTAGAGGCCGACAGTTTGGGGAAATTCAAAGGTCATCTGGATAGTACTTTCGGGTAAGGGAAGCACATAGGATGATAGGTTTAATTTCCTTTTTATTTATTTTTTATTTTATTAATTATTATTATTTAGTTATTTATTTATTTATTATTTATTTTTTTTGTTTTTATCATTGTTTTGTTCGGATTTATATATTTTTTTTTTTTTTTTTTTTATTATTATTTTTTTTTTTTTTTGGCTGGTGCAGCATAAGCCATAGGCTTTCTTGCACCATGCGGCCGTTACTAATACTAATACTAATACTAATATTAAAAAAGTTTTCCTTCTAGTGATATTTATTCGAGCCATGGGAGAAGAGGGCAGGGCAATTACATCACTACAAATGTGCAAGTAAATAATTACATTGTTGTTTCCATTGAAAGACAACTGCCTCCATAACGTTCGCCAACCTCGTGCACGTGCTCCACTGTCTAATACATGACGATGCTTGGCATCATTTGATGTTCCATTGTAATGTCAGCTGATGAGGGACCTGGTATAGTTTGTATATTTGTAAAGAGTTTAGTATTTTGTAAATATTTTAAATGTCTATAGTTTGTAAATATTTTAGTCCTGCTTTTTCGGATGCAAGAATATTCCTCGTGCATTATGGAACCCGAAGCAAAAGGCGTTTTCCTAAATGACCAATGAAACACAGGTAAAAAACTATACAGTGATATTTATTCCACCTTGAGAATGCCGCGTGTTGGGGGTAACGTGGTACAAGTGAGCAGGGCAATTATGTCACCACAAATGCACAGGTAAATAATTATATAGGTCATTTCGTGATTAGATCTCGAATAGTGCGCCTCGACAAGTGTGTCTTTTCTCCGTCATACCTCTACATTTTGCGTAAGTGTGCGCTGAGGTTGGCGAGAAAAGCGAGCAGGGGCGAAGTCCCCTAGTGGTAAATATTAATTCTATTTTTATACTGTGTCTTTAGTTAACGAAGTAGATAAAAACAGTAATCGGAAAATGTGTGAAGAATAATAACATTTCAACATAATGAAATTTATTGTATGTGATGGAAATTAATAAATAATTTAAAAAAAATACTTTGATTTCCATATACAGTACATATATTGGTGTGTGATTTTTCAGAATTATAATTTTTCTACTAAATACTAACATTTATTTAAAAAATATGATAAGGTTTATTGTAATTATGTTCTAGTATTTTACCGTGAAAGGGCGCTGTCACCTTATTACAGTCAAAAAGAAACCCTTATTGACACGCCAAAAGACCACTCTCCAGTTGCTGACGCTTCCATTCCCTCTTCCATGCCACAAGTTAACGTGTCTTCTCACAAAATTATGCAATAGCAGCAACTTTTTATTACCTCGATAGCAGAATGGGGATTCAGTAATATGCTTGAGTGAAAAAAGGCGCAACTTATTGCCCAGTCATTCAGTCAAACGGTCATTCTACAAATCGCCCTGTCCGAATTAATCTATAATTGAGAATTCTTTGCTTATTGCTCACATTTTTGAGGGGCTATGGTCGCATTAAATTTTCAGTTAGTCCAAATGCTTCGTCCTCTACAAAAACAAACGGCATTGCCGGCTCATTGGTACCAGGAAGAGCTCTATTTAACGGTAAATTAAGTTGTTTCATTAGCAATCGTCTTTCAAAATTTGAATTTTTAAAAATGTTCGAATCGCCATCGCTTCCATAAGTACCAACATTTATTGCAGTGAAACAGTAGTTTGCATCTGCCACCTCTAACAACACAATAGGAAAAAAAGAAAAACTTTTATAATTAAATTATACTGATCCTCAGTTGGAAGGGCAATTAATTCTGATGTGCTTCACATCAATTGTCCACTGCAGTTCGGAAATTGGGTGGTATTATAAAACTGTAGAGCGAGTTTTATCCATAATTCTTCATTTGGAACTGGTTCGTAGCGGTGATAAAATTTCCCCAAGTGCTTTGTGCGTTTCTTCTATTATGAATGGTACGGTTTCCCTCGAAATGTGAAATCAAAATACAGGTCCGTAAACGTCATTTCTGATGCTAAATATCTGCAACAGAAGTAAAACTAAAATTAATTCAATGTATAGTTTCATGCATAACTGATTTCTTAATTATGTTTTATTTGTTTTAGAGAAAGACCTAATGAAAAAGTGGAAATCTATTTGAGATAATTTTGTAATAAATCTGAAACTTCAAAACAAAACCACAAGTGGACAACCTGCAATACAAAGAAAATATTACAGATACTACAATCAAATGAATTTTTGATTCGTGTGAGAACATAACTGAATCATCACCTGAACGTAGAGATGAAACTGAAAATGAAAGTGCAACAAAGAAAGCAACTAATGAAATAAGTAAGTACTGAAGGTTTGATAAATAAACCACGAAATGAGCCACTTTCTCAATGTTCTACGTCGGCAAGAACAAAAAGAAAAAAGGTTTCTTAGTCACTGCAACAAATAATATTACAAATATTCTCTCGGAAAACGTGACACTACAAAGCTCATAGGCAGGATGACAGATCCGGAAACAGCATTTTTGTCATCGTTCTTGCCTATAATTGATAGCGTAACCTTAGAAAATGCAGCTGATGCTCTTCATCATATAAAAGAAGTGTTTATAAATATTTTGGCTGCCTCAAGAAACAAACAAAGCAAAACCGCCATTTTAATAGATAATATCAGCAATCGATCTACAGCTCCACCTGTTTCATATTCTGAATCATCGCCTTTTTCAGTAATGAATTCCAGAAATGAATCAGACGATACCTTTAACTTGTTGAACTTTATTAACTATATTTGTAATACAATATTTACTAAAAAATATGCAAACAATTTTTTCAAATGTGTTTGTTTTTATTTATTTTACTTACATTAATATTACAGCAAATCAGGATGTATTAATTTCCGCATCACGGTATCAACTTTTGTGATTTTTTCACAAATTCAAATTAAAAGTTCATCAAAACTCCGTATTGACATCTTGAAATATATATATAAAAAAAAACTTATCGGGAAACTTTCTATGTGTTTCAAACATAATATAAGATGTTTTTTTAATCAATTTGAATTTGTTGGATGAATCGACCATCGTAATTATCTCTTTCTTTTCGAAATTAACTGTATCCATAAATAAGCAGTACATCTCAACTTGAAAAACATCCATCTTGAAATTGAGAGAGAATAGAAAAAGTGAGGAGCTGGTGGTATCCAATGCACCATAAGAAACGTCCCTTCTGTTTGTTTGTTATTGGGAGCATTAGCGACTAAGGCCATATTGCTCTGTATATACTGTATGTAAATTGTGTGTGTTCTGTGGTCGATTTTCTGCTTGCTGGACGAAAAACCCGAGAGTCCGGAAGAAAAAAACCATGCTACACTCGCCTGAAACAGACTAACTCAGCCACGCTGTGAAAAATATTCCTCATAAAAATTCCTCTCGTCATCGACAGAATCGAACCTAGATCTTTACCACCTGGTGGGGAGAAGCCGGCGATTCTGTCAGACGGTGTGCCTCGGCAACGGTGCTACCCCCGAGGGCACACCAGCCTTAGACTTCAGAATGTCAAAATTATGTCCAACAGCTTCACAACCATGCTGTTTGTTGAAATGTTCAGATAGCTTTGATGGTTTGAGATTCGAATTTGAAAATAACGAGCAGTACAATACACATTGCGGTCGTTGAGTTCCATCCTTCTCTGTCATACAAGAGAAACCATAACGAACATAATCGACATTCCACTTGCGTTTCTTCGACATGGTGGCTACTGAAATTAAAAGGTTAAATTACTTACTGAGATTCATAATACTACATTACAAAATAAATAAAAGTGTTTGACTTTTAAATGCATATTAAACAGTACTCACGCCAAATACGCAAATGCACAAAATATACAATTAAATACTTGTCAGAATTTTTCTGTGGAAGAAACTGTACTGGACGCTTTGGCGACTTTGCACAAAACTAACGACTGATTTTAAATTCAAAGATACAAATGAAAATATGCAATGCTACGTATTAATTACTAGTGACGTCATACTAATGGCTTATGTGTGTAGCTGAGTTGTTAGCGCCGTGGATTATATCTATTTTTAGCGTTTCTTGGATATCCCCTGCTCAAGAATATGTGTATCAGAAGTTTAAAGTATGGGTTCTGGACTGTTTATGTTTGGGAACTGACGCAGACTGGCAGTTTGGCTATGTGTAAGAACCATGAGTATAAACCTCTCTTAGGACCTGTTTACTTGATACTCTGTTGTTGAGAATTGTAAATTATGAATTATAAGATAGATACGAGGTTGAATCTTTAGTAGACATCGCTCTCACATGTTTTGGAAGTTTGGAACTGATACTGTTGTCTGGCCTAAAATATTGGGATTGTTCTCCCTTCACAGCGGTGTTGATGTTTTAGCTTGATGCATAGTATTATAAGTTTGACATTGTTCTTTAACGGCTTCTCCCATAACAGCTGTTATATGTGTATAATTCTCCAGTACAGCTAATTATACAAAGGTGGTCGTACAGCACGGCCACCTTTGTATAATTTAAATAATCTAAACTTATAATTGTATTACAAGTTTAGATTATGTAAACGGCTTGCACTCTGAGATGCTGTGGCTTTGTTAACAAGTTAGTCCACGAGCTTTGGACTTCTGCTAAGTGTGCAGTGGTAATAACTTATTCTGTTATGTAAATAATTATTTTGATGGATTCTCTGTCTTGCACTTTAAACTTTCTTTTCTAACTTCTTCATTTTCGGGGATGTCTTCTTCCTCTTCCCCTTCTTCTTCCTGCTTTCCCTCCCCCCTCCCAACTCTCTAACTAAACCTTCTATTTCCTATCTTCCTTTCAGTTGAACACTCGAGGCTCCCAGGCTTGCCTGATAGGCCCAGTAAGTGTCTCTGGTTGAAAGTGGACCCTGGCGCGCCTCCTCGTGGCCAAGGTTGGGAGTCAGGGGGCAGGGGACATGGTGTCCCCTGCCACCAGGTGCCGGCGCTCAACGTTCAACGTAACATCACATATACTTACACACCTACGTGCATACACTTGCCTGCCTTAGCCTTTTGCCTTTTCAGAAGCTACAGAGGTATATAGGAGAAACCCTGGAGACCGCAATTAAACAAATACACCTTGACAGTATTAATTATTGTAATAGCACTGCACTGTAAGTTGATTATGTAAACGGTGTCTCAACTGAAGTGCCACGTGTTCGTTCCTCTTCTGTAAAATTCTTTTGAAAATCCAGTATTTAGTTTTAGTGTGTACAGCAGCGGTTTCCAAAATGTGCGCCACGGCGCCCTGATTCGCCTTAGTGAACTCACAAGGGTGCCGCGGGATATTTTAAATTTTCGAAGGAAACAGTGATACTCGATATCTGTCGGACACCGCGCAAACTACAACTCGAGGTAGGTCACAGTTTCAACATTACTTATTAAGTTGTTCGAATCTAACTACTGTACTTAATAAACATAACTGTCAGGTATTTCTTTTGGCCTAGGGGCGCCGTGAAAAAATTACTGAGACACTAAGGGCGCCGTGAACCGAGAAAGTTTGGGAACCTCTGGTATACAGTGTTGTCATTTATATTTTTGTTTTATGGTATCATTATTTGTTATGATAAAAAAGGGAAACTGTAATCTATTTAGTCGACTGACTATTTTCACGGCAACAGATTAAATAGAAAAATAGAGTTAAAAAAAATACGTAATTTTCTGACAAAAAAAATATTTTCTTAATACAGGTCAAATTAGCCTTGGGCGTCTGAGTACGCTGTTTGCATTAGACAGGGTTGTGGTTAACAGAAAGTATTCACAATATGGATTTAGCAAGAGACCGGCAAAAATGTACTGCTTAAAAGCGGGCTGCTGGTTACAATGTATATATTTAGATAGTATGAATTTACTAATGTATATATTTGTACATATGTCTCTGTATTTGATTATTGACTTAAAAACAAACTGATAGTTTATTGTACTCCAAATTAAGAACCACGACTCTAGAAGATCAAAGTATTCCCATAGAAAATAATGTAACGAAATAACATAATAAGAAAATAATATTAAGGTTATATCTGATTACAAATTGGTCAAATAATGAGAACTTCAACCTGCATGGAGTGTAATATGCCTCTAATTTCTCAAAGAATTCTTTAATTTCTTGAATTTCTGTAATGCTGTCCTTAGGACATTTGGAATGTGAGGCTGATGATGTCATAAGGACAGCATTACAGGAATTCACTGAAGAAATGGTACAGAAAATAATACGGGTCTGAGAATCTGTAATTCTTTAAAAATTGATTGAAGGTTGAAATGTTCATTATTTCACTAATTTCTATTTCTATATCTGATTGTTATTAATATAAAGGATGCAGTACAAACTTAAGTACGTACGTACGTACTGTGAAAGGCTATGCAATTTATTGATGTATGAACGTGGAAACATGCGACCTGTCTCTCAGATGAATGGTTGATCACATCAAGCTGCTTTGTGATGAGCACGGCTTTTTATATATGTGCATCTCTAAAATATTTGTGTAGTTTCAATGCTTTTATTTGACCATTCAATCATTTTATTAAACTATTTCCTTTACAATGGAATAATCACTTCTTTGTCACTGCAAGCAAAGTTTAGGCTACATTTGTTAAGCGCCAAAACAAGGGTCTCTGGCTTCAGTTCTGCAAATTGCAGCGTCTGGAGACTTGGGCCTCCGAGGTAATCTGATTGAGGCGTTTAAGGCTTTGAATGGATTGAGCAAGCTCAATACTGATGAATTCTTCCTCTTGCTATGCGCATGAGGGGGCAGAAATTCAAATTGAGGAAGGACGGTTGCCGAGTGGATGTACAGAAGTTTACCTTTAGCCAGTTGGTGGTTGATTACTGAAACAAACTTCCATTTGTTGTTGTGGAAGTTGATAGCTTAAATAAATTCAAGGAAGAACTACACAAACTATTGGAGGGTGAAATGAGAGGTGTTATGTTTTTTTTTTTTTGGTTGATGCTGTATATAAGTTTGCTTTCTTGAATCATTTGGCGCTGTTAATGCTAATGCAACTAAGGCTATGAGTCTTGAATATATTGTGTCTGTAAATTGCATGTATTCTGTGATCGATTTTACTATTTTTCAAGAAGAAGGAGTTTCGTGGAGGAAAAAATATACAGTCCTCGCCTGAGACCAACTAATTAAGCCCCACGTTGTAAAAGAGGAAAGAGACAGAGAGAGAGAGAGAGAGAGAGAGAGCTAATAGAAATTGCGCGATCTTGACGTGATTCGAACTCAGGCCTTTTTCTTTCACCCGGTGTTTCTAGAACGGTGCTTACACTGGTCAACACATAAAATATAATGAAAACGAAAATACCCAATCTTGACTAATTTCATACTCAGCTGCTGAACACGAAAAACAGATTAAAATTTGGTCGATTGGCTCTTGTTTTCAAATTACAGTCTGGGTCTCGTATTAACGGGAGTTACTCTACATTATCAACTACAGCTCCCGACAAAACTCATGGCAACATCTCAGTTGGAGTAACACAACGTTCTTATCACGTGATCGGCCACTGTCGCCGCGCTGTGCATCACGTGATAAGTTACTCATACTGGCTAGATACTGAGTGATTCGTTCTCAGTTAACGGTTGTTCTCTGCGAGATTCCTACTTTTCCGCAGTATTTGTGTGGTGTAAGATTGATATGCTCCGTAATTGTATGAATAGTCCGGATGACTTCTGTTACGTATGTGAAGAAGTTACGTTAGCTTCAAGAAAGCGCCCCTTAACTCGAGTCATAAAAAGGGACTACTTCTTGTACTTTGGGTGTAAAGTAGGCGACCAGGACAAGCACAGGGCTCCACACATATGCTGCACTACTTGTTCATCAAAACTCAACGCATGGGTGAATCGAAAGGGTCATTTTATGCCTTTTGCAGTGCCCATTCAGGGGCGAGCCGTCCCGAGGGTGAAAGAGATAAAGTGTTAGTTGTCTGATGGCACCAGAGAATGAAAAGGGTACGCTGCACTCGGGCGCCATCAGACAACCTGAAAACCTGAAATTTACATGCACATATGAAGAAAATTTTAAAGGTGGCGCCAAATTTCAACTGGCACCCGGGCGCCACATACCCTAGGAACGCCCCTGTGCCCATGATATGGAGGGAGCCAGCAAATCACGCCACAGACTGTTACTTCTGTATGGTGCCCCCTATTGGAAAAGGGATGACTGAAGAAAACGTGGACAGTGACGTACCCAAAAATCCTATCTGCAATTCGTCCCGTGCCTCACGATGAAGTACTACCTATTCCTGAACCACCCGACCCTTTTTTCTACACACTCTAATGAAGATGAAGACGCTGATGAACACAACTCGACGTACGCGAAGAAGTACCGCAGCCGTCTAAGTCAAAGCATCCACCATTTTCTCCAAAACTTTATCCTTCTAAACCACATAAGATCACAGAAAGCGAGCTTAATGACCTCACCGGGGATCTCGAATTGCCGAAGAATAAGGCAGAGCTTTTGGCCCCGAGGCTACAACAGTGGAATCTTCTAGATCATTATGTGAAAGTGACAACGTTGCGTAATCGAAATAAGGACTATGATAAATTCTATAAAACAGAAGGTGAACTCATTGTTTATAAGGATGTTGATGGTCTAATGGCACAACGAACATGGGGCACGTTCCCGAAGAAAGGCGACTATTTATAGACGCTTCTAAGGTTAGCCTTAAGGCTGTGTTATTACACAATGGAAATATGCTGCCTTCAATACCTCTTGCGTATGCCGTCCATAAAAAAAAAACATATGCAAACAGGAAGAACATCCTCTTAGGTATACACTATCAGAAATATGACTGGCAGATATGTGGTGATTTAAAAGTAATCACCATTTTATTAGGACTAAAAAAAGGTCACACTAAGCATTATTTATTTCTGTGCAAGTGGAATAGTCGTGCCAAATATATACACTACGAGAAGAGGAGTTGGCCTCATCAAAAATGATTAACACCTGGAATGAATAACGTAGCATTTGAACTTCTGGTAGATCCAAATAAAGTTTTGTTTCCACCACTACACATCAAACTCGGGTTCGTGAAAAATTTCGTTAAGGCTTTGGAAGTGAACAGTCCTGCATCCACATACTTGCAAGAGAAATTCCCAAGACTTAGTATAGAGAAGGCGGGCGTTTTCATTGGCCCACAAATAAGCCAACTTTTCAAAGACGAACAGTTCGAATGTGTCGTTAGTGATAGCGAGAAATTAGCGTGGAAAGCCTTCCTAAATGTTTCGACTGGTCTAGGAAATGATAAAGCCGCGGCAACTACAGGCAGCTAGTGGAAGATCTCGCTACCTCTTACGAAAAACTAGATGCAACATGTCAATGAAGATGCATTTCTTGCACTCACACCTGGATTTCTTTCCGCCAAACTGTAGCTTCCATCAAGACATTGCAGCGGTAGAACAAAGATACAAAATCAAATGGAGTGCCGCCATGTTAGCCGATTTTTGCTGGATGGTGAAAAGGGATGCTCCCGAAGCTGAATACAAACGAAAGACGAAAAGATCCCACGTTTGATACAGGTATATTCGTAGTTACATCTTACTGCCATATAAATAAAAAATACTTTGTATAAATCAGATTGGTCCACTGGATATCGATGGTTCAACTATTGATGATCCTTCTCAGGTAGCTAACAAACTAAATAAGTTTTTGTATCAACATTCACACATGAGGAGTTAACCAGGGAGAGGAATGCCAGAGGTGAATTAAACTTTGGCAGTGAGCTAGATGATTGTGTAATAACTGAAAGCAAAGTAGAGGAGAAATTGTTGAAGTTAAACATAAAAAAAGGCACCTGGGGTGAGATGGAATCTATCCAGTTATATTAAAGGAGGCAGCAAAGGAAGTAAGCAAACCCTTAGCCATAATTATGAGAGCTTCTTTGGACTCTGGGGAGATACCCATGGACTGGAGATGTGCAAATGTGACCCCAATTCACAAAAGAGGATCAAAGGGCGACACAAGTAATTATACACCTGTTAGTTTAACTTCCGTTCCAGGAAAATTAATGGAGGCACTGGTTAAAGAAACACTGCAGGATCATCTAGACAAGACTTCAGTTATAGTTCGGACACAGCATGGGTTTGTTAAGAGGAAATCTTGTCTGACCAATTTGATTGGATACTATAATGTGATTACAAAGGAACTGGATGCAGGGAATAACTTTGATATCATATATTTGGATCTTAGAAAGGCTGTTGATAGTGTTGCACATGGAAGACTGCTGCACAAATTGGAGCAGTGTGGCATTGGAGGCAAATTGCTGCTAGGGATAAAGGGGTGGTTGAGTGGAAGAAGATAGAGAGTGGTAATCAATGGACACCACCCCGTCGCCACTGCCAGAGTAAAAGCAAACTACTGGGTACCTAGTCTGCCACCACGGGTCGAAAGTGGGACAATGTTGGGCCTTAGCAGGGATCTGGCGGCAAATGGCCTGAAGAACAACGGTACACGACACCACACATTTCAAGATCCATACATTTTTACATCTCTGACGTTTACAGCGAACTGTATCATCACACAGTCTGCGTGGGTAGCACAGTGGTATCGCCACCGTCCTCCCGACACCGGGTGGAAAAGGCCTGGGTTCGAATCCCGTCGATGACGCGAGGAACTTTAGTGGGCTTTTTCACTCCGTGGCTGAGTTAGTCGGTCTCAGGCGTAGATAGCAAGGTTTTTTCCCTCAGAAACTGGGGGTTTTTCGTACAGCAAAACAGGCAAATCGACCAGAGAACACACGCAATTTACAGACACGAATACGGTTTAATGTAATCATTTACGGGTAACCCTAATATAGTAATTTTTTTTGTATCATCACACAATGTAAAGTACGTGGAGATGGAGGAAACCACTCGTGCCGCTTGACACTAAATACACTTTACTTTACCTAAACATCATTGCTCATCAGATACACCGTTTCATGGCAACGGTCTTTCCCTTTGGCGGTGCCGTCTTTCAGCAGAATAATGCGCCATGTCACACCGCCCAGATTGTTCAAGTTTGGTTCGCGGAACATGAGGAAGACCTCCACGTATTGCCCTGGGCTTCAGATTCCTCAGACATCAATTGCATCGAGCATCTGTGGTTTGTGTTGGAACAGCAACTCCGATCTGCAGCGTCTCAACCATGGACCTTACAGAAGTTAAAGGGTCTGCCGGTTACGTGTTGGTACCACATACCACAAGACACATTTAGAAATCTTGTAGCGTCATGCCTCGCCGGGTACGAGCTGTTTTGGCTACACGTGGAAGACCAGCATCATATTAGGTAAGTGGTCATAATGTTTTGGCTCATCGGTGTATCTGTAACGATTTATTAAATGCCATGTTTTTATAATGCACTGTCTTTATGATTTGAAAAAAAAAAAAAAAAAAAAAATAGAAACGCGCACCGACGTAAAGACAAAATTAAGAGATTACACTTCATTCGGTGAAAGACTCCGCAATTTAGGCATCTGTACACGGAGAGGAGACACCTCCGTTTTGTCAGATCACATTGGATCACTGAGATCCAATGCCCACAGCCTAGGTTCTAGGCTGTGGAATCCGATGTGTTTCCATGGATTGCGACTCGTGGGAGACAAGTATGGAATCAGAGATGCAGCTATGGTGCTTAGGCAGCCACGCTGATGTTTTACTCTCAAGCATATATATTTTTTGCCGGGTGGATGTTACTTTGGGATCCGTGTTGGGTGGGAAGCCTGGGCACTTGAACCAAATAAAAATCTCTGTGAATCTTGATAATATAAACCGTTCTTATGGGATCCCGACAAGTTCTCCAGCAGAAAATTGTGTCACTGAACCAGATAATTTCGCCTCGGCAAAGAGACTCAGAACTGAATCACTATCAGGTCCAACGCCAAGGTACCTGATAATTCACTCTACTATTAAGAAGTCCATAGGGAAAATGTCATGTCGCCCTTCTTTATTCAGAAGGGTTAGCAGGCCCTCCAAAATCAGTAAAACGGCTGGGTTTTAGTGACATACTTGTTGAAATAAAAAGATGAAAAGAACTCAGAATAGTTCCTTCAAACCACCTATATTGAGGAATGCCAATAGGGAAACAGGACACTCAACTCATCATTCTTGGAGTGTGATTTCCTTGACGTGCCTGAATAAATGACTTGAAGTGTCAGGGGCATCATTTTAGAATGAGATTTTCCCGAACTGTCTAAGGAGAAATCTGGTCTGAACTGAAAATTCCAAGAGTGAAAGCGACAAAACAGATTTTCGTACGTAGTAGGAGGAATTTACTGTCCACTACAAACCTCGTCATTATTTCCAATATACAAAAATCGCCTAACTGGATCATATCCTCTAGGATGCTTTAAGTGCCAAAAATATGGACACTCTAAAATGAGCTGTTGCAGTATCCTTGCAGGGGCTTGGTGTGGTGCAAAGAATCATGAATACTACAAGCTTTCATATGCTCAGAAAGTTGCAGGGAGAGGTTTCATCAGAACACAAACTGATATGACTGTTTCATTTAAAGAGTCATTTACTTCTATTGCATGCTATTTATTAAGCTCACAAAATCCGCACAGAAAGATTAGTCAGCTGCCACTACTAGATCTGTGTCTCTTCCTGCCAAAACCCAGTGGTAAAGGGAAATTGCAGAAATCTGAAGTGCACCCTGCAACACAAGAAAAAATTGATATAAAGGCGAAGGAGGTACCAGATGAATCAGTCTTGAATGTTTTTGCCGAGGAAGACACAAACACACGTCACTGGCAATTTTTCCCCAGAAAGGATAAATCCAAGACTGAGAGAGAGAAGCACGTTGGTAGTGATCCAACAGATCTACCAGATAATAGTTAAATTCCTACAGCGGAATTCTTATGGATTCTGACAAGATATAGATGAAGGAACTCATTCAAAAGCATGAATCTGTTTGCTTTTTCTTGCAGGAGATATATCTGATGACAAATGATAACCCTAGCTTGCATAACCTTGTTATCATTCATAAGGATTGAAGTGAAGATTATCCCGCTCATGGAGGAATTACTGTCCAAGTGGGAAAGTATACCTATTTCAGGCCTTTGCTACTCACAACACATTGGATGCAGTAGCAAACGAATTTACAGTAAAGATTATATTGAAGTTCGCTATGTCCATTTGTCAACTGGGACAGACGTCATCCAGGCAGACTTTGATGATCTTATAATACAACTGCCTTCACCAGTTTTATTATTAAGGGATTTCGATGGACATAATAACTTGTGGTGGGTATATTAATGGGAGAGCCGTATAACAGAGCACATGATTACTGATAACGATCTGTACCTTTTAAATGTGGGAACTCTCATCTTTTCCACATGACTACGCTACATTTTCTGTCATTGATCTCTCTCTCTCTCTCTCTCTCTCTTATTTGGGAGGTCGAGGAGAACCTATGCTGAAGTGCCCTGTGGGTAGCAGAATTGATATAATCACAATCACTTGTGATTATATCAACTCTGCTGGGTGGATAAGACTTGAGTTCTATTCCCGTCAATGACGCGACGAATTTTTATGTGCCTTTTATCATAATGTGGCCCAGTTAGTGAGTCTCAAGCCACGGTATCATGGTTTTTCCTCCCGGAAACTCGGGTTTTTCATCCAACAAAAAAGCAAATCGACCACAGAAAATTCACAGTTTACAGACATAATATTTTAAGTGCAATATGGTCGAGGTCCCTGATGCGTCTAAAACCAACAACGACTGTTCGGAACTGATTACTTCCCTGCCGTACTGCCATAACTGCCGTACTTAGTGGGAAACCGTGTCCCACTTTCAACGCTGACTGGAGTGCCTTCCACTATCTGGAACACTTTGATATCGCTACAGTCGGTCAGGATCCTATCAATGACGCAGTGACCTACATCACAGAAAATATTGTGGTGCAGTTCAATGTAATTCCAGACATATTTTTTGACTTCATGGTAGAATATAAACATGACACAATTTAGAAATGTGTAGTTTTAAAAAAGTGTTTTTAAAAGACCTCTTTAAAATCTTTTTTCTTTTTTTTTTCCCCCTCGACGTGGGCACCTGTACGTGGTGAGAGGACCTCCCAGTGACGCTGCTGGACTCCCAGACTAGCATCACTGGGATCCAACGCCCACAGCCCAGGTTCCAGGCTTACATCAATGGAATCCGGCGTGTTTGCCGTGCGCTGCGACCCGTGGAAATTCGGAAAGGGAGATCCTGGTGGTTGAGGGGCCCAGCTTCAATACACCACTTTGGCCCCTGCTTCGACAAGACGGGAGGTCCTGGAAGGCCCGGCTAGGATCAATCGGCTAGTAGGCTCGCCTGCGAGGGTCAACCGTGTCAATGCCATGCCCCTACCCTCATGGTCCGAGGGACAGGATTCAGGCTGGCGGCGGTGCGGGTATGGTGTCTGGGTAGCCCTGGCGTCCCACTCCCGAGCGCATTTATTGCTGCCGGGTAGTGGGCGTCCCTTTGGGCTCCGTGGTGGGTGGGGAGCCCGGGTACTGAACCACTTCAAAACTTCATGAATCCTGATAAACTTACTTCTTCAGGGGCCCCAACCCGGTCCCTATCTGAAAATTTAGACAGAGAGGCAGATAGCATTATTGCTAAAAAGAGGCAGCGAACCGAATTACCATCAGGGCCTGTCCCAAGGTTCTTAATAATGCATTCTACCAATAAAACACCGATTGGTAAAATGTCGCCCTTTTTTATTCAAAAAGGGTTAGATGGGTTAGCAGCTTCACCCAAATCAGTTAAGGTTTCGTTCTGGAGACCTTTTAATTGAAACTAAAAATGACAGGCAATCTGAACATCTACTCCGAACAACATCAATCGGAGGAATAACAGTGACACCACACAGAACACTCAATTCATCGAGAGGTGTCATTTCGGAGTGGGACCTTCTCGACGTAACCGAGGAGGAAATCTGCTCCGAATTAAAACCACAGGGAGTTATTGCCGTCAAGAGAATTACTGCGCGAAGGGATGGAAAAATTGTTAAAACCAGGAGCGTTATCCTGACTTTTAACTCTCCTAAACCTCCTGATGAGATTAAAGCTGGATACATTAATTGTTCAGTGCGTCCATATGTTCCGAACCCTTTACGGTGTTTCAAATGCCAGAAGTATGGACATTCTCAAATGGCCTGCCGTGGAGTTCTTGCATGCGCTCGATGCGGTGCAAAGGACCACAAAACAACAGCATGTTCAGCCGCAAAACCAACCTGTATTAACTGTGAGGGAGAACACCCGGCCTACTCACGAGCATGCCAGAGGTGGAAAGAAGAAAAAGAAATTCAACGGCTGAAGGCAGAGCTAAATATATCATACCAGGAGGCAAGGAAATCGGTGAAACCCCTGAATATCAACAAACCTACCTACGCCCAGAAGGTAGCAGGGAGATGTTCCGTCGGAACTCAGACGGACATGACCATTCCTCCAAAGGAGTCTTTCACTCCCATCGCGCGTTATCTTTTAAGTTCTCAAAAACCTGCACAGAAAAACCAATCAGCTGCCACTCCTATATCAGTACCTTCTAATGCTCCACAAGTAACAAAGGTAATTATGAAAGAAAAGAATAAGAAAGGGGAAGTCCCCCCTAGTACCCAAGAAAACATGGATGTCGAGCAGAAGGAAGTACCCGAAGATTCAGTCTTGGAACTCTTTGCGGAGGAAGAAATGGACACGGGACAGCGTCCATTCTTCCCCAAAAAAGATAAACCCAAGACTGATAAAAGTAAGCCCTGAGCACCTCGGAAACCGCCTGATGGACCCACCAAGCCAAAATAATGGCTAAATTCCTACAATGGAATTGTCGTGGATTCCGGCGAAATATTGATGACATCAAGGCCCTCCTGCAAAAGCATGAGCCAGTTTGCTTTTGCTTGCAGGAGACATATCTATAGGCAAATGACGATCCCACCATGCACAACATCACAATTTTTCGAAAGGATAGAATTGCGGATGGCTCTGCTCATGGAGGAGTGGCTATCCTTGTCGGCAATCAGACCCCAGTTCAGCCCTTGCTAATTACAACTAGCATGGAAGCTGTTGCAATTCGCCTTTCGGTGGGATTTATATTAACAGTTTGCTCTCTTTATTTGCTACCTGGGACGGACATCCCCCAGGAAGACCTTGATGATCCGGTAACGCAGTTGCCTCCCCCTTACTTACTTCTCGGGGATATGAATGGACATAACACCCTGTGGGGTAGTGCTAACATCAACAGAAGGGGACGAGTCATAGAGTGTATGCTCAATGACAATGACCTTTCCCTTCTAAATACTGGAACAAACACCTTCTTCCACATGCCTACCCGTACTTTTTCTGCCATTGATCTCTCTATCTGCTCCCCTTCTCTACTCCCTTCACTCACTTGGGAAGTGGAGGAGAATCCATACGGAAGTGATCACTTCCCTGTGATAACCTTGTTACACAGTGGGAGACCATGTCTTCCTTTTAGGTTACCACGGTGGAAGTTTGATCAGAGTGACTGGAATGCCTTCCAACATGCCTTCCATATCACCACCAATTATCGTCCTATTGCTCTGACTAGCTGTCTGTGCAAAATCCTGGAGAGAATGGTTAATTCTCGTTTAATATGGTATCTAGAATCAAATGACCTTCTCTCCAACATCCAGTGCGGCTTCCGAAGGAACTGGTCCACTTTGGACCATCTTATTAGATTGGAAACATCCATCCGGGATGCTTTCCTAAAACGCGAACACTTTGTGTCGGTGTTCTTTGACATGGAGAAAGCGTATGGCACAACTTGGAAATTTAGCATCTTAAAAGATCTGCATAGCCTTGGTCTTAGGGGGCAATTCCAATTTTTATTAAAAACTTTTTAGCCAATCGATCTTTCCAAGTTCGTGTGGGATCCTCACTCTCTCCTTCCTTCAGCCAAGAGGAGGGAGTACCACAAGGATCAGTATTAAGTGTCACACTTTTCGCCATCAAAATAAATTCAATCACAGAACAACTTCCTCCAACTGTAAACAGTGCCCTCTATGTTGATGACTTTAGCATTTTTTGTCAGTTGTGCAACATGAGGGTTATTGAAAGACAACTGCAGAAAGCCATTGATAATCTGAATTCCTGGGCACTTGCTAATGGCTTCAGGTTCTCGCCGGAGAAGACCGTTTGCGTACACTTTTGTCGTAAGCGTAATCTTCATCCTGAACCCGAATTAAGGCTCGGACAATATGCTATTCCAGTAGCAGCGGACATAAAATTCTTGGGACTCATATTTGAAAAAAAACTGACCTTTTTGGATCATATTCGTCAACTCCCCACAAAGTGCACACGTGGGCTTAATATTCTCCGCTCGCTCTCCTCTACATCTTGGGGGAGCAGACCGATGCACCCTTCTTCGGCTTTACCTTGCACTTGTGCGATCCAAACTAGATTATGGGTCCCAGGTATATTCCTCAGCCAGAGACAGTGTCCTTCGATGGCTGGACCCCGTCCATCATCAGGCCCTACGTATTGCTACTGGAGCATATCGCACATCTCCTCTCCAGAGCTTATATGTCGGAGCAAACGAACCACCGTTATCGCTTCGACGTAAGCAGTTGTCTTTAAAGTACGCTTTAAAACTGAAATCCCTGCCAGACCATCCTACGTGGCCATTCGTTTTTGAGCCACGATGGGAAAATTTATACAATACCCGTAAGACTGCTAATCGTCCTTTTGGTATTCGTCTCCAAGAGCTACTCAAAGAACTTAATATCAAGGTAGACAAGGTTTCCCAAACACCAAAGCAACCCTTTCCACCCTGGCATGCTCATGTCCCGAAATGTGACTTGTCTGTTAGAAATTGGGGAAAGTCGGACACTCCATCATCTGTCTACCTGCAGCTTCATTCAGCACACCGAACTGAATATTCCGACTTCGCGCCAGTCTACACAGACGGTTCGAAGTCAGAATCATATGTGGGATCTGCTGCTGTCTTTACAGACAGCACTATATCAGAGCAGATTCCCTCTGAATGCAGCATATTTACTGCAGAGCTGCACGCTATAGAGTTAGCCTTGGATCACATTAGTGAATGCCAATACCAACGGTTCATTTTACTGTATATTCCGACTCTCTCAGCATGTTACAGGCTTTAATATCTGTGAGGTATAATCCTCATCCAGTTCTGTCTAGTATTCAGCAGAAGATTCACTTCCTCCGTGGACGTGAATATGATATCCGCTTCTGCTGGATTCCCAGCCACATTGGGATTAGGGGAAATGATTTGGCTGACGCCGCAGCCAAATCAGCAATTCCCAATAATAACCGCTGCCTGTCAGTCCCCTATACAGACTACAGGCGAATAATACACGAAAAGATACACTCCCAATGGCAGGATTCGTGGAATAGACAGACTGTGAATAAATTATATCGTATAAAGCCTGTAATTGAACCGTGGCAGTCTAGTCTGCGCAGGAATCGCAAGGAGGAAGTTGTTCTTGCCCGGACCCACATAGGACACAGTCATTTAACTCATTCGTTTCTGCAGAGGGCTGATGACCCTCCTATGTGTGTGTCCTGTGGCACAATCTTAACGATAAGACACCTTTTAATTGACTGTCCAGATTTTAGCAGCACCCGTTTTACCGCTTTTAATCATCTGACTGAGCCGTATACACTCAGTCAGATTTTATCCGACAATGACAACGTGTCTGCTGTTTTTAGCTTTTTTAAATCAATATAAGTTTTTAATTGTATTTAAAATTTATGTTATTGTTATCTCTTTATTGGTTTATTTTTTATATATCTGTTATTATACATCTAGACATGGTGGCCTAACTACTTAGGTCACTGAATGTTTTAACTTTTTACATATGACCGGTATTTGGCGCATTATAGCCTCAGTTGCTGATGCGCCAATAAAACCCAAACCAAACCAAATTAAAATCTTTTTATTTCTTCGATCTTTTCAAATTCATGCTGTATCCGACCTCGCTTGGTCTTTTTTTCTAAGAAGAGGGAGTACTCCAAGGATCAGTTTTATGCTTTACACTTTTTTCCATCCCAGTGAATGAAATTCACCTGGATCAGGAAAAAAGATTCACTTCAATGGGAATTCCAGAACAACTTCCTCCAACTGCAAGCAGCGCCCTACGATTTTATTTTCCCATATATTCACAGTCGTGCAACATAATGGTTACTAAAAGATAATTGCTACATGCTGTTGATTGCTGAACTCCTTGGCATCCACTAATGGTTCTTACATTTTGTGTACGTTTTGTACAGATGACTCAGGAGGGAAGAAACTATTGGCGCCCTCTATGAAAACTTTGTTGAAAAATTATTTATATAAATTTAATACACAGGATTAAGGGCGCGCTAGTCTTGCACAGATAGACATTTACTTAGAATAATCGCAGAAGGTGTGCTTTATGACCTGGGAACTTGTTTTTTTAACTCTCTCTCTCTCTCTCTCTCTCTCTCTCTCTCTCTCTCTCTCTCTCTCTCTCTCTCTCTCTCAGGAGAGAGAGAGAGAGAGAGGTAAAAAAAACTTGTATAGCCGAAGGTTGGTTGCTATTTCTAGAAATATCTGTGGAAAGGAGAAGAGGTGAAAGCTGCACCACTTGCATTCTTTCTAATAAACAAAAATTTATTTTAAATGTTTGATATATAATACATATTCTAGCTTTGTGCCTATTTACCTTCTTTACTGTTTTTGACACTACTTGCACTTAAACATTACTGGATTTGTCATCACCGAGTATATCTACACTCACAATGACTTCACAAGATTTAGAAGGGTAAAATATGGTTGCTGACGGAGGATACACGGTTGAGTTGGAGAGCAATAATGATGTCGTATTATCTCAATTAGATACCTGGATCTCAAATGGGGCAGAAACTGGGCTTGGCTTGGAAGAGGACAATTCAGATATTTCCATGCCCCTTAAATTCTCCGAGAATCAACAATTCCGAAAAAAGCGCGGTGTTGTTGTTGCTGTGGGCGATGGTGTCCGGAATAAGAGGATGAAAAATAAAAAAAGGCAAAGAGAAAACTAGAATATAAATTGAAGGAAGAAGGAGGATGGAAAATACAACGGGGAATTCGGAGAATCGGTTGGACACGGGGCCTGCGGTACTTGCAGATAATGATGTTCGGATCCTGGACAACGAGTGGGGGGGGGGGATGTTATCTCTGGGGCTGCCTGGAGGACAGTCTTTTATGTACCATTGATGAGCTCAGCGAAGAACTTCAATGCTGTGTACTAACATCCTACACAGGAGAAGCTAGGTGATGAAGAGGAAGGTACCCCAGGATTCTCTGAACCTTCCATGAGTGCTTAGTTTAAGGATATGAGAAACACAAGAAGCATGACAAGAAAACAGATGTATAAATCAAGACGTACGCAGTCCCTTGAGAGGGTGAAAAGAAATGTTGAACAGGACTTATCGTTGATCGTAGATGGGCAGTCTCAATCTGTTGTCGTATAGGGTTCAATTTCAGATGAAAATCCTACGATACTTCAATCCTAATCCTACGATATTTCAAATGAAAATTGATCTGTACAAGACGAAAATGCAAAGTCCAAACCGGTCTTTGGGAAGATTCAGAGAGTAATCACTCTGATTATTCTCCGAATCATCCACTCTGATCATCCAGTATATCAATTAGGACAACAGACGGTTCTGGTGCGGTCTATATACGCAGAGTGGCTGAGTTGACAAGTTTGCTTAGGAACAGCATACAGGACTACTTGTTTGTTATGGGATTAGCAGAACGGCACTATGTGAGATGTCAAGGTGAGGAGAATTAAAAAAATGCAGCAGTTGAATTGGAAGTTCGAAACTTGAATTTTAAAGAAAAGGTTTCATGTCTAGAATGGATGGTTGAAGCATACCAAGGTCAAGTGCATGACTTACAGACTATCCAAGTGAAGGGTGGTCGAGATAAACATAGTGCTCCAGTTCAAAAAAGATTGTTTAGTGATATTGCGAATGGGGGGGAGAGACTGTAAGAATACAAATGCAGAGAAGGGGTTACTACATTGCAGAGAATGGTGCGCGTATTCATGCTGTTGTGATTCAGTCGAAGGCGGATTCACACTTAAAGAACAGGAAGGACATGATTGCTGTAGGTCGAGTTATGAAAGGAACGTTGAAAGCGGTGAGAGTGAAACGAGTCGAGTAAGACAGACGGTGGATAATGGTATAGTACTGGAAATAGAAAAGGACAAATGAGCAGCGAAGAACTGAAGAGGAATGAAAGAAAACGGCGAATGGGAGTCACGTTCTCTACACCGAAGCGTCCTGCCCCGAAGAAAATAATCTACGATGTGGGTATAGAGGTTAATAAAGAGGGGCTATTCAACGAATTACAAGAGCCAAATCTTACCTACATGAAAATTCACAGAGTGGACAAGGAAAGTGAGGTCTTACCGAAATTTGAGAGTCTAAACAAATCAAAGACAGGTCGGAATTGGATTTTAGAGGTGTCTGGACGGGTGTTCCATTACTTGATGAACCAGGACAGAGTAAATGTTGGTATGTTGGCAAACAGATTGGATGTCTTCCATCTGTTCACTATGTGCTGTCATTGCCAATAGTTTGGTCACACTGTTAAAACCTAGCGGCAGCAAGAGCCTTTCTGGAGTTACTGCCATAGAAGGGTCAGAGTTATCATAGTTACCGTTGCCTTGTTCAAACTGTGTGTCTAGAGTTCGAAAAGCGAATAATTTTGTAAGGAATGTCCGAATATGAAAGAGCACAGCTTATTTAGGGCACCAAAATCATAAATGTCAACGGAATTAAGCATTTAATTTATTATTGTTTCTACTTTTAAAACAGCAAATAATGAATATGTATAGTGGACATAGTGGACATAGTGTTTTTTGTTATGCGGTTCCCGTGGTTTCCCACAAATCCGCGTTAAATACTCTGTTAACATAGCAAAGCCAGTCAGTGTGGGTTATGTGTGAGTAGTGTGTTGTTTGTGTTGT
The DNA here is from genome assembly GCF_048544385.1 of Mastigoproctus giganteus. Lineage (NCBI taxonomy): Eukaryota > Metazoa > Arthropoda > Arachnida > Uropygi > Thelyphonidae > Mastigoproctus > Mastigoproctus giganteus. Next base: position 117,930,080 of record NC_143580.1, on the reverse strand, counting down.
TTGACTGGCCTCTTCGTTACTGGGAGGCGCGATCACCAGGAAGGAGCCTCCCAGCATCCGTCCACTGGCACGAGGAGCCGGACCAGGGAGTAAAAGACATCTGACGGGCCGTCCACACTCTTGCAGGAGCGAGAGTGGGGAGGGCCAAGGAAAGAGCGGAGAAGAGACAGGAAAGTGCAAGACAGACAAGATAGCGAGGATGACAGAGCGTAGGCATCCTCCCAGGCGAAACGGAGCAGGAAAAGTGCTAGGTGCAGTTGTTGGAGTCCTGGAGAAAGACTGTGGGTAGGAAGAAGAGAATAGGTAAAGTTCAAATTAAAGAGTCCAGGATCGTCACAATGGAGAATCACGGAGCGGCGTAGACAGGGCTGTCCGCCATTTGCAGTTTCATGTCTGGAAGTTTCCGGTGCTGGGTATCAGTTGCTGTCTAGAGGAGGTTATCCAGGAGTAGTGTTCGGGAGTTGCAGGTGATGCCAGCGACGACGAAAGACGTCGTTGGCATAACTGGTCAGTGCACGGAAGGAATCATTAGATTCCAATAACTTGGTTTCTGGCCGAAGTGATGTAGTGTGGAGGTCTAGGAGTAGTTGGTTTCTTAGATCTAAGTATACGTTGCATGAGTGCATCGCGTGATCCCAGTCTTCAGGTTCTCCGCAGGTACAGAGGGCATCCTCGACTAGGCCGAACTCTAAAAGGCGTCTCTTGAAGGACCCGTGGCCAGTTAATAGGAAGGAAGCATAGACGTTAGGGAAGAACCAAATGGAACGTTGCTTGTTGATGTAGGTTACCACAGGAAGGAAAAGTTTAGTAGTTGCACCAGTTGTGGAGTTATTCCAGCGGGTTTGCCATAAGTTTATGAATTGTAGCCACACACGTTTATGTTCCATGTTCCTGTTTGATGTCAGTATCGGTACGGGTTTGAATAGTGAGGAATTCAGCTTCCTTATTCTTCTTGATGGCATGAGAATATGTATATAATCATTGTTGTGTTTCCGGCTACTTTGCTACCGGAAAACAGCGACCAGATCATCAGGTTGGCTTCTTCTAGTATCCGTCCACGCCACAAAGAGGCGGATGACAACTATACGTATGTTGCCCTCAGTGGGCCAGGTCCTAGCGGGCAGCACAGCTGTTATAATCCCAGTCCTCCCCAAACTTGTGGGAAAGGCCCGGTTTAAATTCCGTTAACTACTTTGGGCGATTTTCCTGGTGGTATTGACGGCAGGTGGTATCTGAACTTATTTCAATCTTTCTTTCTGTGCTTAAAGTAATTACAGGTCACATCACGCAGTTGTATATACAAGGTATATACACTGTTGTATGTACAGTTGTACATACAACTGTGTGTTAAAGTACACAGAGTTGTGTATAAAAATGGTGCTGCACCTGCCAACAGTTATGCGCAAGTATATAAGGTGATTCAAAACTGCATGCCATAAATTTTACAGTGTATTTTGCCATCAGAGGGAATTGAAAATGTTCCTAGGAGTTTTTACGAAATTTTTGTAAAGAAAAACTGTTCAAGTATTGTGATGTCATTCTGGTATCAGAGAAGTGGATACAAAACATGATTAACTAAAATACCGTAAACGATGTTAAATGCGCTTGTGACACAATCCACACGATTTGAGAAAATAAAATTTATTAAAAAACACGAAATGCCTTTGATTAACTGGATACTGCTTCCAAATTTAGATGTCCGGGATGATGATGATGATGATTTCAGCAAAATGGCGCGCTATTTGATAACAGGATTATATTATTTGCAATGAAATGCAGAACGAAAAGCATTCATAAAAGGTTATGAAAATTAGAAAAAACAAATGTTATTTTGGAAGTTGCCTTAATTCATCCGTTATGAAAAAGGGGTGGAGGGGTGGGTAGAAGTTCAGACTTTATGAATTAAAGCAACAAGCGAATCTGTAAACCTTCATTCCGTCTTTTTTCTCTATTTCACTCTTTTTTAATTACGTTAACGCAATTTGTGTTGCAGCATTATTAGTTTTCAATCTAATCAAAGGCTTGCTATCATTAAAGTATGCAACATTTTCAATTCTAAATTGGGAGAATTCGTGGAAAAATGGTGCTGCACCTGCCAGCAGTTATGCGCAAAACATCTAAATCGTCGCCAACCTCGTAGACCCGTAAGTTTTCAGTAGGAGATCGGAGACCACGAAATTGGTCGACTGCATCTCCATCGTGTGGATGCTAGCGCATAACAAGCTATACACCTTTGGACTTAGATTTGGTAGAAAAAATAATGGACACTGTTGATCTAAATACAAAGATTGTGGTAGCACCTGCGGAATATTACAATATTTTTTTTTAAGAAAAAAACAATGAAAAATCATTAGTGTTTCTTAAAAACAAAAAACTAAGGACATTTTCTCTTCCTTTTGTCTTCAGAATACAGTGTAAAATTTATGACATCCTGTTCTGAATCACCCTGTATAATTGCCATTTAAAGAAACTAACGTTTTATCACGTAACTTGGTGTTATTTCACTGCTACATATTGATAAATTGTTTTATTTACATCTACCTTTTGACTATCTTAGTCTCGACCAGGCTTAAGAGTTCTTAAATAACTTTTTATTAATTTCGGTTTTGAAAATGATCTCTATCCCTTTGCATTAGAAGTGAATAACCATAAATACACTCAGTGATCATTGAACTATAACCTTCCCATCCATAATGGACTATGCCACATAGCTTGCAGTATAAAAAGCCGAACAGCTTCGTACACGAGAGCAGGGGTAATTTGCATCTGGTGGTGCAAGTCAAAGTGATAAAGTAGCAATTGTGGAGGTGGTAAAGATATCACAGAGTTCCAAAACGGCATGATTGTAGGAGCTCGTGCTTCCATATCGGAAAATTCATGTCTTGTCGGTTGCTCACACACTTCGACATTATTCTTTGTACACCTTAACCACAGTGGGCTGTGGTTAAGGTGTACAAAGAATAATGTCGAACTGGTCAAAACACCTGGATTACGCAAGGTGGACGTTCGGGGTGAGCGAAGGGCTCAATGCGTTGTACAGTTTCAACTGTAGATCACTGTGCGACAGTTGGCATCCCAATACAATATGGAAAATGTGTTTTGAAAATTGAAAACATTTAATTAAAGATTTTATCGCATTTTCTCCTGAAACAGAGTCACGTAACTTTTTCCATATTCGAGTTCAGCAGTATAGTGGAGGATCCTTTCCCCATCTAAGCCCCAGTACTTGGGTCTTTTACGTAATGGTTGAAAGAATACTAGTTTCTAAGAAAATATACCAATAATCGCATGGTTATTTGCATGATCATCGAACAACATTCACGAACGCGGGGAGTCGCGACATGTAAGTTTGAAACTTGTTTCCTTTTTTTTTTTTTTTTTTTTGTTTTCTTCAAAGAAATAAAATAAAACATATAGAATGAATATCGAACTCGATTTTTAAGGATAAAATTGCCTTATGTTTCACACAAGATTGCTACGTGATGTTAAGCTGCATCAATCACATTACTTCACATTAGTTATTTCTTAGTTATTTAAAATCTACGAAGTAAACATATAATGAATGACTTATTACTATAAGATTAAATGAAGGAGTGAAAATATATTTATTTTTTATTGTTTTGTTTTTATAATTCTGGGCCGCAAAAAAGAAAGTACTGACAACAAAACCGATCGACAACTATGTAAAGTTTGAGAAACACCGATTCACAGTATTATGTTGGGGAATCAATCTATTCTATTCTATTCTATTCTATACAAAATTATATAATTTTGTGTAAAATCTATCAAAAAAAGGGGGGCGGTCGAGGTAGGGGCTGTAGCCTCCTCTTATCATCAAAATATTGTGAATTTTTTTTTATTGCTACACTATGATTAAAGCTTAACGATTTGGAGAACTGCTTTAGAACTCCCCTCGAAAATTCTGAGAACCCATCGCACAAGTTGGAAAACAGTTTGATGGGGAACTCAAGTGATTATCAATTATACCAGACGAAAACAACAATATACTGTATATTGTTTATATAGCTGAATAGATGTATAAACAAAATTAAAAAAAATATATAATAATAAACACATATATATTGACTATTAACAATTATATTGTCCTGATTTGTACTTTGGCCTGGTGAGACTTCTTTGCTTCATTTGCAATTCGATGACTGCATCATATTTTACGTATTGGCTTACAAATTGAGACCAGTGCCACCGTGAGGACCGATCTTTATGGAGGTGCATGCAATGCACCGAGGTCCAGCCAGAAAAGGTTCACAAATCTCAATAAAGAGGGGAGAATTTCGGTTCATCATTCCAAGCAAGGAGAACTCCTACTTACCATCCCCCACGTCTCCGGTGTTAATTCTCGTACCCGAGCTGCTTGAACTCTAGGACTGGACCTACCCGTCATGATCTTTAAAGACTTTATATCAGCCATTAAGCCTTTGACTCTTCGGGTTCCTTTTGGTGGTAGAACTTGGGATGTGCGTTTTTATTTTAAACTTTCAGAACTTACAATTGTTTTGCAATAAATCTTATACAAAGTTTTAGTTGCCCACTGATTCCCGACATTATTGATCAATAGTTTGGGTAATCTATGTAGTGCATTACGTTTCAGGTGAGTTTGATATTGTCTTAAATTAACTTAATTTTATTATTATTTTTTTAAAATTTGTTGGGTGAATAACAGAAGTGAAAAGTAAATATCATTTTCTTTTTATCAATTAATTACTAAGATTATAACCTTATAGAACACATAATAAAACTCGATAGTTTTACTTATCTAACCTTAGAGTAAGCATAGACTCACCCTATTCTCTAAACTTGCATAGGTTAGACTGCGTTTAATTTAAGCATTTCATTTTTCCATACAAACTGTATGGAAAAAAAGATACAATAACAATTTCCGGAATTCTGTTTGTCCGACTTTAATGAAATTTTGGATGACTCGACAGATCTTTCTAAAACAACTAAATATAAAATTTAATGAGAATCTGTCCACTCGGAGTTGAGTTTTTTCATGCGAACGGATAGACAGACAGACGGACATGGTGAAGACAATAGATATTTATGCATATAAATATTCGAACGCGCCTAAAAAATAGAGATATGCTCTGCTTGCATATAAAAAATACTGGAATGAACTCTAGTGACGTTGTGCTGTGCACAACGTCACTAGAGTTCAAGGGGGGATTGCTGTGTTGATTTGATCTCTTTTGTTATCATCATGTGGGTGGAGGGGATATACAGCATTGTGCTGTTTTGCTGTACATCTCTGCCGTTCTCCATGCTGCTGCTGTTGCTGCAAGGGCTTACTTCATTTCAAATGAAAGGCAATTCAAGAACTTCATATTGTCATCTTCAATTATAGCCCTGAACAGTTGTCCTATTTCTCTAGGCGTAAGTTCGACCTCAATCCCATTTAAATTCAGTGGCGAAACTACCATTCCACCCTCCGTCACCACGGGGTGAGAGGCACTGAAGAATCAGGAAATCCGACGGCTGGTTTGGCACCTTGTTAAAGATCATGTTGGGGCCACTCGGCAGTCCAGAGGTGTCCAAAATTTATAGTTTTCTCCAAGCTTGAATACTGTGGGAAAGCAGTGTTATAACCAGCCAAAATTATACATTCCGGATTTTCAGTTGAAATCACCATTGGCTGATACTGCCGATGAGCTTTCAACAATATATATATAAAAAAAAAAAAAACTTAAGATACTTAAAAAAAAAAAAAAAGTAGAAATTTAAAATACTTTTCCTTAATATAGAACATGAAACAAGAACTGGTCGGAATTTCAGAACAGTACATCCTACTGAATTATGCTGCTAGATGCATTAATTCAGTTATTTTTTACGCATAGTTCTTCTGTCTTCTTCTTCTTCAACTCTAATGGAAGGTTTACTTCAAAAGGATCAAGTATTAGAAGCAAAATGGAATATTACAAACAGATTAACACGATTTTTCCACATAATATCTTATACACGTTCAGTAACCTGCAAATCTGCCCACTCATACTTTGCACACAAAAGAAGTACCGGATACAGATGCTGCTCGAAGATGCATTTGCTTATATTGATTTTGAATTATCTACGTCTCAAACTCGTTTAATACTTCAGATTTTATTTTGAATAAATTAAAGTGAAACTTTTAACATTAAATGGTTGCAACTGATTTGCCCGTCTAGCATGTTGCTGTTCCGGGACATGTATATATCTATTTTTAAACGGAATTAAAATGAAATAATAAAGTATTTTAGTATTATGCCTTAAAGTTTTCCAAAAATGCGTGTTATGTGTGGAGCCTAATGGTCACTGTTCTATGCATTCAACTAACTTGTTGCAGTAGTACAGTTTCTCTCTACTTACAGCCAACTCTGTGTGCTTATACTGTATAAACAGATTTACGAGGGTTAGCAATAAGATTCCCCGACACGTTCTGTTGCAGTTATAGTAGTAAGGGCAAATGATGCAAGAAAGCAAGCTTAAACAGCATCAGCAAAAAAAAAAAAGCTTCCCATGTCACCTGTCCATCCCTTACTCCGATATTTTATCTGGTTCTTCCTTGAATATATTCACACTACCCCCCCCCCCCCTCGAAAACACCAGTGGGAGTTTATTCCAATAATCAGCCACCCTCTGGCAGAAGGCCAATTTCCACTCATCTGAACCTTCAATTTGAATGTATGATCCCGTGTGTGTGGTCTGAGCTTGCTTTAAACTAGGAAAATCAGCAACAAAAACACATTAAATGTTAAAAAAATATCTTTATGGTGATAAAACTTTAAGGCGTACCAGTGTGTTTAATGGCATAAGCGGTTCAAAGATGGACGTGAGAATGTTCGCATTAATCTAAAAAATGAGCGTATGACCATCGAACTCTAGAAATGAGGACAGAGTTTCCAAAAAAGTGTCAAAGTTCGGGGAAATTGTGGCAAGAGATGGCCATCTGACCCTCAGACTGGTGGCTGAAGGAGACGATTCGTCAAATTCTGCATGAAGAGTTAGGGAAAGGGAAAAGTTTGTGTACGGATGAGCAGGAGTAACAAAAGTGTCATCATGCGATGCTTCATCCAGACTTTTCAAAACAATCATAATATCATCTACTACGTTGTCACTGGAGATGAGTGTTGGGTGTTTCAGTAAGACCCAGAGACGAAGCGTCAGAGCATGAACCAACACCAATGAATACAGAAAAGTTTCGTTTATAGAGGTCCAGGATCACGACGACGCTGATCATGTTTTTCGATAAACAGGATGTGATTCACAAGGAATTTTTATCCGAAGGGAAGAGAGTCAATGCTGCGTTCTGCTTATAGGTACTTCAAAGATTATTAAAGTACCTAAAATTGAAGCGCATTTCTCAGATGAGGTCGCAATTTCAAGAGAAAGACAGCTGTTTCTTGTTGCATGGAAATACCCCCCCCCCCCATTCCGTATTTGTTGTGAGACATTTCTGACGAAACATACCATTGAACAGCTCAACCATCCATCCCACTCTCCCAATCTAGTACCTCTTGCTCTTTCCCATGGCGAAAATTGCTCTCAAAGGAAAGAGATTTAAGGATGTTGAGGACAAAAAGAAAAATGTAACCACCGAACCGAACATCACGTATTTGGACGCCTGCGCTGACTGTTTTCAGATACTTTTAAGACCGGTGTTACAAGTTCGTTCAATCAGGTTGTGATTATTTTGAATAAAAATAAAACCAGTGATCAGCTTCTTCACTTTGTGTTCTTTTTACTGCGCCAGTCTGGTAACTTTATTGCCAACCTTGTATTTGTGTGCGTTCATATGGAGCAAGGGGGTGAACTTCTCTGGAATTTTCCATTGAGAGATTAGCATTGGCATCTTTAAATGATGTTTTTTTTTTTTTGCACAATCTCATTCGCAATGGAGGGTATTGCAAAGAAAGACAAATGTTGTGGCATAGTTGATCGGAGACAGTTTTTTTTAATGAGCTTGAATTAAAAAGAAAAAGAACGCTCCTCTTCGTAATTAGTTCCCAAGATGATAAGTTACAACTTAGAGCAATGTGAACATTCGGAAAGCTGCTGATTGGCTCTCCAGATATTTGGGTTTTCAGCATACCGGCCTCTGCTTTTTTCTTTGCTTCATTTTAAATTATCGAAATCAAAATATTTGTCCGATATACGTAGATGTATGATAAAATAATTCTTTAATTCACATATAATTCCCGTTAGAGTCTTACAGGGGATATTGTGCCCTCACAGTTGATGTAATTATGCGTTCTCCCTCACCTCGTGGTAAAAGTCAATCCTGTCAACGACGCAAAGTATTTTTATGGGCCTTTTTTTAGACGGTCTCACTCGAGGGTTTCATGTCTTATTTATTATTATTATTTTTTTGCATTTGCTTTAAAATATGATAATTAACATACTGCAATATTGAATTAAAAGTTAATAAATATGACCCATAAGCACGTTGCAAACACGCGAACAGGAATTTGCTCTTATCGTCTGTAGGCTGAATCTTTGGACAACAAATAAAAATCAATATCGGATGAATTCAGTGCATTGATAATGCTGTTGGGAAAGTACTCCTAGAAGGTCGAAAGCTTCTATAGAGAATTTCTGAGAGCTCTGCTTGTGATCTTCCGGCCCCACGATCTCTCAGATGTTGGTGAAATCGTAACTGCGTAGCAGAAATCTATTCCCATTGTGAATTTCCTCCCATACGTTCCGTGCTGGACTGGAGTGTAACGGAGGTTGCTGTTGAAAAAGATGAACCTAATTGTTGGTCCACTTGAGGACTCAGAATTATATACCTCAGCATTTCTTTAGGCTCGATTTTTAGCTGCAAACTTCTACGGCGTATCCCAGAATACAGCAGAAATAATAGAAGAGAAAAATTTTCTTTAATGTATGACTGCAAAAGTCTAATTTCATTGTTGTGTGACATCACAGGTATAAAGTAATCCAGCCCCATGGCCTTGACTCTCGGAGCTACCGGCCACACACACACACACACACACACACACACACACACACACACACACACACACCATACATTCAGGCAATAATAGCAAATAAGAAACATTGTTCAAGAGTTAGCCTCTAGTAATGGATGTCAGATGAACTAATGAGACATGTGGCAGAGAAGAAAAATGCATGGGATACATATAAATTAATGGGTGACATGGAAGCCTATGAAGATATAAGCTGGTCTGTAATCAAGTCACAAAGGAGGTTAGGCAGGCAAAGGCAGATTACGAAAAATCTTTGGCAAAGGATGCTAAGAAAAACAGCAAGGACTTCTTTACTTATATAAACTCTAGAATCCTTGGCCATAATTATGAGAGCTTCCTTGGACTCAGGAAGGGGATGAATCAGATTGGCCCACTTGATATCGATGGTTCAACTGTTGATCCTGCTCAGGTAGCTAACAAATTTAATGAGTATTTTTGTATCTATATTTACACATGAGGAGTTATTCAGGGAGGGGAATGGCAGCGCTGTATTAAGCTCTGGCAGGGAGTTAGATGATTTTGTAATAACTGAGACCAAAGTGGATAAGAAACTGTTGAAGATAAACATAAGGAAGACACCTTGGGTGGGTGGGGTCTATCCAGTTATATTAAAGGAATGACTTTTCGATGTTAATCGAAAAGTCATTCCTTTATTCTTTTTTTCCATTTTCTTCTATCTTCCCAATCTCCGTCCACCTCCGTCCGTCCTCTTCTATTCGTAGCTGCTCTCACACCCTCTTCCTTCTTGGTCTTCCTCTTTTTCCTTCACCATGGCATCCATTCCATGGCTCCTCTGGGCAATCTGTCGTCCTCCATTCTCTTCATGTGGCCAAATTCCAATCTTTTCTCCTCTATTTTATAAATTATGGTTTTTGGACGTTCGTTGTATTCCTTATCACATCATTTCTAACTTTTCATTTCCAGACTTTCTTGCCGATCTTCGCCAAAAATCCATCTCAACAGACAGTAGTTTATTTTTTTGTCTTTCAGTTAAGATCCAAGTCTCACATCCATATAATAAAACACTTTTTGTAATATTGCATTATATATTTGATGTTTAGTTTTGTTAATAATATTTTTATTCTATAGCACAGAATTAAGCAATCCTATGCCCTTTCTACCTTCACCCATTCTTCTCTCAATTTCCTGCGCAGATGATCCATCAGCTTGAATAATTGCGCCCAGGTATTTAAATTGCTGTGCAGTTTTCACCTGTATTCCATATAAATCCAGAACATCCTCACTTCGATTCATGTACTCAGTCTTTTTAAAATTAACTGTGAGTCCCCATGTTTTATATTCTTCTAGTAATATTCTGCCCATGTAATTTACATCATCATCGTCCTGTGAACCACAACTTTGTTGTGGTTCACAGGACGATGATGTGTGCTTTGTTGTGCTTTGTTGTTTAGTGATCACATATTCAATTATTGATTTTAGTCTTTTTGTTTCTTGGAACCATGTGAACTTATGAATGTCTCTCTGTTGGAAGAAGGTGTTACTAATCCTCAGCTTATATTGAGAGAAAAGTTCTATCAGCCTCTCTCTCCATTATCGTTCTTTAAATTTTCCCACCTTTCGTTGTCCACAGCTTGTCTCACTCTGGAGTCCAAATCCCCCATTATGACTATCTCTCTGCAAAATCCGATTTTTTCTCTGTTAGGTCTTTTAGCATTGAAAGAAGGTTTTATGATGAATGGGGAGCTGGCCCATTGCATCAACCCCCCACCCGGAGGACCAGGGTATCCTTTTTTTTTGTCTGGTGTCTATCTACAAATCTTTCTGACTTGTGAGGCCCTACCAGTAGCAAGTTGTCACCAGCATAGCTCTGAAGATCGTTGAGACACCCAAGCCATCACAACAAGATATACCATCGATGTGGAAAATGTTGGTAAAAGTCAAATTCGGACTTTTACCACTCTGATACGGTAAATCAAAGTTTATCAGTTAGTGTTAGTAAAAATTCGAAATATTAAGCCTGAAATATTCAAAATTTCCATATCAATTGCAGATTTATGGAATGCGGTCCATACGGACTTTATCGACGTATAATGCAGTTGTTGACCATCTCTTACACATCATATCTCGATAGTCAACTATTTTTAATGACTTCGAGGGCGCTTTCGAACGTCTCTCGTTTGTTTACTGTGGTAATCACCCCTACAAACACGCAATTTTTTTTAAGATAGATTTGTATTAATTATATCTAAACATGTTAAAGAAACAGTTAATAGAGGATGTCCTCGGGGATGTATTCTGGGCGCCCTAGCTTCGGAGGATGGTTTGAATGAATGGCTTGTCGTAATTTTCCGGGCACACACATTATTGCATGGGCTAAGTCATGCAATAAGGGCTGAACCAAAAGCAAAAACAGATTTACAAGATCGTTTGGAATGGAACAAAACAAAACATGTTTACAGTTAATCCTTTGAAATCGAAAATGGTTTTATTTAGAGGTAAGCTAGATTATAACAAGCTTCCACAGATTGAAACAAATAATCTTCAGTTGCTGTTCGTGAGTGACACAAAATATCTTGGAATAACTTTAGATGATAAATAGAACTTTTAATGCACATTTAAGGGTGGAAAACACACAATGGGGAAAAACATTTTTAAATAAACTAGATTATTATTATTTGTACCAGCATGTTAGAGAAAATACTAGGGATGGGAAGATTCTGTACCTCATCTTTACTCACGAATCAGAAGATTTCACAGGGCTTAAAGTACAGGGACCATTGTCAGGAAGTAATCATGCAATCGTCAGTTAGATGAAGAAAGATGATGAGTAGTTAAAGGTAAAGGCACGGGTTTTAACTTCAGAAGAGGGAGACGTTGACAGTTTAAGGCGCTATAGGACATATATTAATTGGACGAATTGCCGAGAGATAGCGAATACATTTGAATTATGGAATACTTTTAAAACAAAACTCAAAGCCATGAACGCATACATACCTATAAGAAAATATTGCAGGAGGAGGAAGATGATGCCGAAATGGATGATTACGGAGCTGGCTGGTCAAATAGAGCAGAAAAGGATAACATGGGACAGTTAGAGTGATGAAGAGTATTGAAGCCTACAACAGGTACATGTTGATCTGTAATAGTAGCACAAATAAAGACAGGGAGGCCAAGACTGTATGAGAAAACATTGGCTAGGAGAGCAAAGAATGGGAATAATGAATTTTTCATGTATGTGAATACAACGAAGAAGAAGAAAGCTAATCAGATCGGACACTTGTGCACTGGATGTGGGAAAGTCTTAAATAACCCAACCGAAGTTGCGAATGAATTGAACAAGTATTTTGCATCGGTCTTTACTGACTAAAGACCCTTCATGCAGAGAACAGGCTGTGCAAGTGAGGCTCAGCCATATGAAATTAGTGATGGCGTAATTACAGATTAGAAAAAAAGTTTTTCTAATAAAAAAAATTATTAGAAAAACTTGAGCATAAAGGCAAGTAAGGCTCCCGGAGTTGATAGCATATACCCTGTAGTTTTGAAAGAGAACAACAGGGAGTGTATTGAACCACTGAGGTTAATTATGAGGGCATCTATAGACTCAGGGGAGATTCCTTTGGATTGGGGAAGTTCCGATGTATCGCCAATACATAAAAGTCATTCTAAGTTATGAAGTTGGCAACTACAGACCGGTTAGTCTGACCTCCCGTCATCGACGGGATTCGAACTCAGGTCTTTTCCACCCGATGTGGGGAAGAATGCGATTCTTCCAACTGTGTTACTCACGAGGGCAAATAGCAACCCCCAAATAAATTATACACTTGAAGTTGAATTAAAAACAGAGGGGGGAGGAGGAGGAAAGGGATCTGGGATTAACATTACGGGAAGATATGAAGTTTTCTGAACAGGCAGCCAGAAAGCCGATGGTGTCCTATCGATGATTTATCTAACGTTTTCCTGAAGAGATAGGGAGGTTATAATCCCACTGTATAAGGGAATTGTAAGACCATATTTCGAATACTATGTTCAAGTATGGAGACCTCTTAAAAAATATATTGAGCTTTTTGAAAGGCTCCAAAGATAGTCAACTCGAATTTTGAGATTGACAGAAAGATGACCATTTGAGGAAAGACTCCGATTATACGGGCTACAGAGCTTGGCAACCCGGCACCTCCGGGGTGTTCTGATTGAGGTTTATGAGGCTCTGAGAGAGATTAGTAGAATGAATTAAGGCGAATTCTCACTGTTATACAGAATTCCAGAACCCTCATATATTCAAATTATAGGGGTTCGGGTTTAAATTATATTGTAGGAAGTTTTCTTTCAGCCAGCGAGTAGTTGATTGTTGGAACAAGTTGCCCTCGCAGATTGTTGAGGCTGACAGTTTGAATAAATTCAGAGGTCAACTGGATTTTTACCTATGTAAGAAGGGAAGCAAATAATTTGTGTTTTATTATCTACTTTTTTTTTAAGTGAAAGGAAGCCTGTGGCTTCCTTTCACTATATGGTGAATATTATTACTATTTAGATGAGCTGTAAATCAAGGTTAAAAATTTTACAAGAAGTCTTTTGAGAATTACTCGTCAGGACTGAGGTTTATCATGAAAAACGCCTGTCTTCTACAATAGAGATATCTTCATACTCGTGGTGACTTTTAACGCAGGCACTTGGTTTTACTGAGTTACTAACAAAAAACTTCAAAGTAAGATGATTTCATTACAAAGATGTATGCTACTTTAACATTTAATACTTGTCGAACTGTGTCTTCTGCAGAATTCCAAGTGCTTGCGAGTACTGTTCCTCTGGATCTACATGTGTTGAGACGTCTTGGATATTATCTTCGAAAGAGTGTCCCAACAGAAATTTTTGGGCCAAGGCTCGGTTTGAATAATGACATCAAGAAAGAGAAGATATATGGAACGAACTGCTTAATATCTGCCAGGATAGATGGGATACTTCCCCAACTGGACACCAGATGATATTCTTTCGGAAGTAAATTTATTTCTTGACAGGCACAGGAAACAATGGTTCTCAGTCGGTCTCTACACCTTATTCATTGACAGGACACTGGTCCTTTAATGATAAACTTCATTCTTTAGATCTCCGTCATTCTGATTAATGTGTTTGCGGTCTCAAAGAAGATTGGCAACATATTATATATCACTGTAACTTATACAAGAATTATAGAGAAATACTTTGCTCTGCAGCTGACGTTTTTTTCCGATTGGTTCTGAAGTCTCATTTCTTCGTGATAGTTACACCTGCCAAGCCTTTCAAGAATTCGCAACTACAGTGTTTGACAGAAGACGTTCTCTACTGACCACATCAAATTTTTCAAACTCTTCATCATAGTTCATTAGTATTTATTATCAAGCTGATAACGAAACTTAATATATGAATTTTTGATTGGGTTTCTTGGATTCTTGTCACTAACATTACAAAATGCTTCTATTGTACGACGTGCTGAATCGAAGTCTTCTCTTGTTGATAAAGTACGCACTGTTCTCGAATTCTGGATCTTCTTTGGATGTTTATAGATTGTGCACAGATTGCCTGTTCAAGAAGAGAGAAACAGTCACAGAATCTCCTACCAGATCACTGACAGATCGTCTAGATCAGATATGGTTTTCGGAGAACGGATCCCTCGACGTGCTCATCAAAGCTGAATTTCATATCCGCAATGCCTTTGTATCAAACAACATCTAGTCAGAGTCAACTTAGATATTGTAAAGGCATTTGACCCTACTTGGCGTCATTGGTATCATTACGGATCTTATTTCTACCTGAAATAATTCAATTTCCTTGCCTGCATTCCTTTCAGGTTCGATATAAAAACATACTCTCTACATATCACATTCAGGAGGAAGGAGTCCCACAGGGATCGATGCTTAGTTTGTGGGGGGGGGGGGTATTTTGAAAATGTTATTTTATATATTATTTATATTTTATTATTTCCCCTTTTAACAACTCCCCTTTATAATAACTCCCCACTTGCGCAATCTGACAATTTCTTTACAGAAAATTCCAAGTTCTAGGGGAAAATCTCCTTGATGAGTTTAATTCCCTTTGGATAGGCTTTTTCTCAGAATAACAAAGAGACACACAAATGTTGCATAATAAAAATACAGTTTATTGGACACTTTTACATAGATACATCAAACAAAAGAAATTTATTAAACTCATGACCAAATAGATTTAATTTCATCTTCTTATAACAGAATGTATATGAGCAAGGTATTTTGCCTATTGAGTAAACTCAAGGAGGGCTATTTCCTTTACATAAATCATAATCAACTATCTCCTCCTTTAAACTAACAAAATGTTTCTACTTCTTTACTCCTGAGTTCAATTGACCTTCAAAAGAATCTATTAACATTCTCCTTTCATTACAAAACAATTCCTACTCCAAATAGATAAAGCCCCGATACTCTTAATTTCAGTATAAATCATTACTCTGTTTTCTAACAGATTATAGCCTACAACCTTCTCTACTCTAGATAATTATTACTATCAAATTTCTACAATTAACTACTTTCACATTCGGGGTTTACTGACATCCGTCTATCCCCTTCCAAAATTCATACTTAGTCATTCACTTATTTAACCAAATATTAACAAGTATCAATCACTTCAAAAATTTTATATCTATTCCCTTCCAAAATTTATTTATATATATATATGACTTGCCCTGGGTAATGTCCTTCAGTCCATAACATTCACTAACTTATTCATTACAATAAAGTACTACTTATACATATGTGTTCAATCAAAAGTTCTGATAAATTGGTTATCGAGTGCCTATAGTCGGTGTGATGTTGAGAGTACTTAAGCAAACTAATCACTTACTTACATAACTTGGCAGACTTCACGGTACATCCTTCTCTAAGCGAGTAGGGGATTCTTTCTATCTGGGTCGCATCTCACACTCACTGGGGGAGTTCGATATAAGATACTGGATTCCTTCCTGGGTACCTTTTTATTTCTTTATGGACGCATTAATTTCATCTGATCAGAATGGCTGTACTCTTTTTGTCCGGCTTCGGATTTCACCAGCTCCAGCGTACTTGCTCTCAGAATATCAGGCAATATCGTTCCTTCATAATGGAGTTGACTCCTTCTCATCTACTTTAAGGATCTTGAAAATTTTTCCCTCTTTTCTATGGCACGTGTTCATCTCTCACTTCGAAACTCAATCTACTTTTGACTGACTGTCCGACCGACTTCTGCGCTCCAACTTCATCTTTCCACTTACTCGACTGCTTCTCTCACTCACTTATTAGATCAACGACTTAACTGTTCACTTAAAGCTTATCTACCCCTCATACTGACTACACATTAAAACTTAGCCACTTTTCTCCACCGGCTACTCTATCTAAAAGAAACTCATCCCTTTCCTTTCTTCTCCAACTCTCATCTTACTGCCCCACTCGCTGACACTGATCCACTCTCATCTTACTGCCCAACTCACTGACACTGACCCCCTCTCATCTTACTGCCCAACTCACTGACATTCCCTCACGCTCCTTCTGTCCGTCTCCATCCACAAATTTTTCTTCTCAGTTTTCCACGCCTTCCTACAGTGGTCTCCCAATCTCCTCCTTCCTATATTCATTTTTATCCTTTCATTTGTTGGCAGGTCAGCCAGCCCTGTGGCACGTGATTCACAATACCCCTCTCCTTTTTTATTTCCTACCTGTTAACATCCGTTGAGCTCTTTCATGTAGGCCGAATGCATCAAAACAACTCCTTCTGGGTCATCACAGCTTGTCTCCATAGCACTACAGACAAACCACAAATGTGTCACTGGAGACCATCGCGTCTATTTTTACAGGCTTGTGTGTGCGTTTAGCCATATGCGTTTCCGGTGCGTGACCCCTCATAAACTTGTTGCGCCGTACCACCTGCTGGGCTTGCTATAGTATTTTCCGTCAGTTTTCTGTTTTGACGGATGCAAAGCTAATTTTTCTGTTTTTCGTTCTTCCTACCTTTTAAGTTTTACAATCCTTACTGGATAATTCTTGTTTATAGAAACTGACGCTATTAACATTTCTCCCAACGGCAAGAATCCAAAAAGGAAAACTAACTTCAGAAGTCAAAAAAAAATATTTTATTTTTGTAAGATTTTCAGATCTTACAATTGCCGCTCCTCCCCCAAAAAAAATTATACCTGTGTAAAATTTTTTTTCCATTTTTTTTTTTTTTTTTTTTTCTATACTCCATCACCTTCCCTGGAATTTAAACACCTACATCTATTTACATCACTTTAATATACAACCACTTATTATACACTACCTTCTGATGCCAAATATTTACAATTATATACAAGTACATTAATTAAATGTATATTTTGGGCTTTACTAAAACTATTCCCATCCCATGTACTCATCAATTAATCCTCCCACTAAATATAATTGCTGGAGTCTGTTTGATTCTTTCAGTTTAATTGCCCTTTCTGCACTGTGATTCGCAAGTCCTTCTTTCCACTGTCCTGCTACTCCCGTTTGAGGTTTCCTATTTTTATTTTCTAGTCTCCCTTCCCTTTGAGATATTATTTGCCCTGAATTTTGCCTAACCTTCTCTGTTAATTCTACTAATTCCACATTCACTATTTTGTTTTCTGCTTGTTGCCTTGTTTCGTCATTTTCTCTAATTCTTCTCTTTCTCCTTAATCTTCTTAATTCTTCCTGCGCAATCAGAACTTTATCAACATATTTTTTTCTTTGCGGTAACTTTTGACTCGTTCTTTGCACTTGCCTCTCATTTCCTTTCCTTATGTTTCCTTTCGCTTCCACCACTGCAGTCGGTGTCTTACATTTATCATCATTTTCTCTCATCTGATAACCAACTTTGATCCTATGGGATCTACTTTCGTTTTCGCTTGGCCTGGATTTTAGGTTTGCTGGTCTCCATGGATAGAACCGACCTCTCTTCAGTTTCCATTCCTTTCTTGGGTCAACAGCTTTGTATTCATCTCTGTGATGTACTCTTCTTGCTGGGCAAAATCTAGCTATATGCCCAATTCTGTTACACCTATAACACTTGACTTGACTTGGATGATTCCATTTATGTCCTAGGGTGGCCACAACTATTGGTTCTCTATTCATAAACTCACTTCTATGTGTGTGTGGCTTCCTCCTTGTGCCGCCTGATTTATTGCTCCTTTTTTCACATGAATTATTTTTCCAGCATTTAAGATGCAGAGCATTCATGCTTATATGCTGCCTTTGATTTGTGCCCCTGTTGTGACAGTATTCATTTCTGCTCTCGTGATGCCTATCTCTGTACCAGCACTCCCTCGCCCAGTGATTTGTATTCTGGCATCTATAGCACCACCTACGAATTCTACCCCTGTCAGCCTCTCCAGTTCTCCATCCTTCCCTTCCATCTCCGTTTTCCTCTAAGTGGTTGTGTCTTCCCCAGGTCCGCGTATTTCCGCCTAACTGTTCCTTATTCCCTTCCTTTATTTGTTTCTTGGTGTTAAATTCTTCTAATAACTTGTTTAATTTGGCTTCCACCCCTGCGATCTGTTTCTCTAAACCTTCTAACCTTCTCTCACCTCCCCTATCCCTACTATTTTCGGGTTTTGTTTCCCCTTCGGATATTAATATGTTAACGTCCTCTCTAGTGTTCCCCCTACCGTGAAAATCTAGTTTCTCCTCTTCGACGGCTAGTTCTGCCGCTTCTGCTAAGGATTTTGGCTTTCTCCTTAGTACCTCTCGCCTATATCTTTCTCTAATTCCCGATAAAAACTGGTCCATTAGAATTTTATCGAAGGCGCCATTTTCATTTTCGGAAACTTCGGTGTTTAGTTTAATTGTTCTAAACTTCTTATAGTATTCTTCCACGGTTTCGCGACTGGTTTGTGTTATGTTGCTTAGCCTATTGATTCCTTCCAGGAAGGTAATTTTCTCAGAGAATAGCTTTCTTAATATTTTCTCGAATTGTTCGAGAGTTTCAACTTCTGTGGACTGCGTAGTTTCTAAATATTTTCTCTGTGCTGCGCCTTCTAATTTAAACTCGGCCATAGTGACTACCTCTAATTCTGTTAGCCCTTCCTTTTCTTTTATCATTATCAGTTTACGCAGGAAATAGTCTACACTTTCCGATGGTTCGCCCCTAAAAACTTTTAAGAACTTACTTAATCTAAGGGATCCATTATTGTTACTCACTATGCTAGAACTTGTTTCCACTGATTCTTCCCTTCCATTATTTTCTGTTCTTTCCCTGTCCCTACTGCTATGTGCCCTTCTTGTAGCCATCTTTAATTTAATTGACAAATTAATTAACAGTAATATAATTGCCCTTTTTAAGTTTAATCTGTCCTAAATGCTTATCTCTTAGCCTAATACTGAATTCCTATACACTTAATTACTCCTAATGCTTCAATATTCCTTTCTTTATATTCACCTTTATCTACTCAATCCAAGTTCAATCTGTGATCAATTCACTAATACATAATTAAACGTGTTTCAATGTTTAACACTTTAAATCTATAAATTTCTTATCTTAGCAAATTTATCTGATGATCAATCCAATACCACATAAATAATCAAACTCAATACTTAACTTTTTATCTCCACCATTATTTACCTTAATATTTTTCAACCAATAATCAATTTTATATTAAACAATAATTCTAAATCGATATGATATGTATTCTGGCTCGCCAGCTGAATTTTTTTCTCAGTTTCAGCAACTGGGCTTAACTTATTTCTTTGCTATTCTGGTACACTGCCTTCCGTTTGGGAATTATATCCTGGCTTGCTTTCGCCAATTGTGGGGGGGGGGTATATTTATGAAAATGTTATTTTATATATTATTTATATTTTATTATTTCCCCTTTTAACAACTCCCCTTTATAATAACTCCCCACTTGCGCAATCTGACAATTTCTTTACAGAAAATTCCAAGTTCTAGGGGAAAATCTCCTTGATGAGTTTAATTCCCTTTGGATAGGCTTTTTCTCAGAATAACAAAGAGACACACAAATGTTGCATAATAAAAATACAGTTTATTGGACACTTTTACATAGATACATCAAACAAAAGAAATTTATTAAACTCATGACCAAATAGATTTAATTTCATCTTCTTATAACAGAATGTATATGAGCAAGGTATTTTGCCTATTGAGTAAACTCAAGGAGGGCTATTTCCTTTACATAAATCATAATCAACTATCTCCTCCTTTAAACTAACAAAATGTTTCTACTTCTTTACTCCTGAGTTCAATTGACCTTCAAAAGAATCTATTAACATTCTCCTTTCATTACAAAACAATTCCTACTCCAAATAGATAAAGCCCCGATACTCTTAATTTCAGTATAAATCATTACTCTGTTTTCTAACAGATTATAGCCTACAACCTTCTCTACTCTAGATAATTATTACTATCAAATTTCTACAATTAACTACTTGCACTTTCGGGGTTTACTGACATCCGTCTATCCCCTTCCAAAATTCATACTTAGTCATTCACTTATTTAACCAAATATTAACAAGTATCAATCACTTCAAAAATTTTATATCTATTCCCTTCCAAAATTTATTTATATATATATATGACTTGCCCTGGGTAATGTCCTTCAGTCCATAACATTCACTAACTTATTCATTACAATAAAGTACTACTTATACATATGTGTTCAATCAAAAGTTCTGATAAATTGGTTATCGAGTGCCTATAGTCGGTGTGATGTTGAGAGTACTTAAGCAAACTAATCACTTACTTACATAACTTGGCAGACTTCACGGTACATCCTTCTCTAAGCGAGTAGGAGATTCTTTCTATCTGGGTCGCATCTCACACTCACTGGGGGAGTTCGATATAAGATACTGGATTCCTTCCTGGGTACCTTTTTATTTCTTTATGGACGCATTAATTTCATCTGATCAGAATGGCTGTACTCTTTTTGTCCGGCTTCGGATTTCACCAGCTCCAGCGTACTTGCTCTCAGAATATCAGGCAATATCGTTCCTTCATAATGGAGTTGACTCCTTCTCATCTACTTTAAGGATCTTGAAAATTTTTCCCTCTTTTCTATGGCACGTGTTCATCTCTCACTTCGAAACTCAATCTACTTTTGACTGACTGTCCGACCGACTTCTGCGCTCCAACTTCATCTTTCCACTTACTCGACTGCTTCTCTCACTCACTTATTAGATCAACGACTTAACTGTTCACTTAAAGCTTATCTACCCCTCATACTGACTACACATTAAAACTTAGCCACTTTTCTCCACCGGCTACTCTATCTAAAAGAAACTCATCCCTTTCCTTTCTTCTCCAACTCTCATCTTACTGCCCCACTCGCTGACACTGATCCACTCTCATCTTACTGCCCAACTCACTGACACTGACCCCCTCTCATCTTACTGCCCAACTCACTGACATTCCCTCACGCTCCTTCTGTCCGTCTCCATCCACAAATTTTTCTTCTCAGTTTTCCACGCCTTCCTACAGTGGTCTCCCAATCTCCTCCTTCCTATATTCATTTTTATCCTTTCATTTGTTGGCAGGTCAGCCAGCCCTGTGGCACGTGATTCACAATACCCCTCTCCTTTTTTATTTCCTACCTGTTAACATCCGTTGAGCTCTTTCATGTAGGCCGAATGCATCAAAACAACTCCTTCTGGGTCATCACAGCTTGTCTCCATAGCACTACAGACAAACCACAAATGTGTCACTGGAGACCATCGCGTCTATTTTTACAGGCTTGTGTGTGCGTTTAGCCATATGCGTTTCCGGTGCGTGACCCCTCATAAACTTGTTGCGCCGTACCACCTGCTGGGCTTGCTATAGTATTTTCCGTCAGTTTTCTGTTTTGACGGATGCAAAGCTAATTTTTCTGTTTTTCGTTCTTCCTACCTTTTAAGTTTTACAATCCTTACTGGATAATTCTTGTTTATAGAAACTGACGCTATTAACATTTCTCCCAACGGCAAGAATCCAAAAAGGAAAACTAACTTCAGAAGTCAAAAAAAAATATTTTATTTTTGTAAGATTTTCAGATCTTACAAGTTCAACACTATTCGTAGTACGAGTTAGCAACACGACACGAAATATCTCAAAAACTCTTCAGGCTTACGTGAACAGTTTGCATACGGTATACTGTATGCACACGACCTTACTATTTTCTGTCAGTATGAATGCTATCGAACGGCAGCTTCAACTTGCCATGAACACAATAGAATCCTGGACCTCACGGAACGGTTATCGACTATCAAAGAAGTGCACTCTCACTGACTTTTGCAAGCGACGGTCTCTCCATCCTGATCCACAAATAAACAACACTCCAATCCCACTTGTTAATACCGTTAGATTTTTTGGACTGATATTAGACAGCAAGTTAAATTTCCAAGCTCAAATCACTCATTTAAGAACTACTTGTCTAGAGCATCTGAACATACTTCGATCAGTCACATCCATGTCACGGGGAGCTGATAGATATACATTACTACATCTTTTACAGAACTCAAATCCGTTCACGCCTAGATTATTGTTGTCCAGTATAGATTCTGCCTGGAGCACTACTTTACAACGGCTAAATGTCATCCAGCACAGTCCTCCGAGCACTGTGCTGGAAGACTTATACTGAAGAGCACGATTCCCATTACATCTTCGTAGAAAAACACCATTGCTTCTCTACACCGCTAAGATCCAGAGTCTTCCATAAAATAAATAAATTTTCTGTTTATACTCCGGGACGACCAAACGGTCAGAGGAGTTCACAAGATAGACAGATTACAAGAAACAGCACCGTATTCAGTAGTCACGGGTTTGAACCCCCGTCACTCAAGGCACGTGTACTTATGCACCCGCGCGCCTGACCACTAGGCTACGGCGGCCTCTCGCGCCCCAGTTGGCAATATCTTTATAATACTGTACTCCATTGGAATTCCTTCTACGAGATTAAGCCACATGAAAATCAACCTGTTTCACACAGGATCAAAGAGCTTGTTCAGAGTTGGAATGTCGATTTAAGTGATATTTTTCAGGACACAATTGCACCCGTTCCACTTTGGACATATGTTTCTGTCTCTCACAATACACATTTTCTTCAGTGGGGGAAGAATACTATACCTCCCTGCAATAACAGACAGTTTCACTCAGCTCTCGCTGCTCTGAACTCATATGCCTGTGAAATATATACTGACGGTTCGAAAACTGACAGTATGGTAGGTGCTGCGGCAGTTTTTCCTTCACGTACAGTTACAGCTTCACTACCGTTAACGCGCAGCGTCTTCACTGCTGAACTATACGCCATCAGGTTATCACAGTAATATTATTGAGCTTTGTCTCACCTGCAATAATTTACATTGACTCTCAGTGTTCTTTCTGCCATAAAGAAGAATTTCTCTTACTTTCATCCTACCTTGAAATACATTCATTCCCAGTTTTTCTCCTGTAGTGCGTGTCCAATCAGTCAATACGTTTTTGCTGGATCCCTAGTCACGCTGTCATTCCGGGAAATGAAAGCGCTGATCTTCCAGCTAAACATCCTCAACCCAATCTCTCGCAACGTTCTCAGGTTCATTACACTGACTATAAGCCTATCATTCGCAAAGCGTGCTATGACAATTGGTCACAGATCTGGAAACTTAATATCAACAATAAACTGTACCAGATAAAACAAGAGCCAAATCTGTGGCTCTCAGGCTTCCCACAAAACAGACGAGGGGAAGTGGTATTGGCAAAACTAAGAATTGGAAGCATTCATCATACCCATCTTTTCTTATTATTGGGAGAATACCAACCCAGTGCTTATCCAGTGGCAGTCAACTCACGGTCCATCATTTTCTGGTTGATTGTCACTTATATTCACCGGATGGAAAAGACCCGAGTTCGAGTGCCATCGATGACGTGAGGAATTTTTATGAGACTTTTCACAACACGGCTGAGTTTCTCAGGTGAGAGTATCGTGGTTTTTTCTCCCGGAAACTCGGGTTTTTTGTCCGGCAAACAGAAAATCAACAGACTCCTAAAACCCAACAAAAGCAACTATTAGGAAGTAGCTCATAGTGTTTTTACTGGATGGTATATATCCATTATTGTTTTTAGATTTATAATTTAACTTTATTCTCATTGTGTTACTTTGCATATACGCTGTTATTAGAGCTTTTTCTACAATATATATTTTGGAGTTCAGGAAGTGAATCTACATCAAAGGAGGAGCACTAGTTTTACCTACACTTCGTTAGAAGCATGCGGACTTTCCGTCATCGCTTATAAGCGATGACGGAGAGTTCGCACGCTGCCGGTAACAGGGCTACGCATAAAACTCGAACTGATCTATGGGAAGCAAAACGAAATAGCGAGGACACTTACGATGGGACGAATAGTGCGCGTTAGAATCGATGCGATCTAAAAAATACGATAATATGCTCGTAAAGTACCGGAGTACAAATAAAAAAAATTCTTTTATTTATTTCAAAATTTGCCGGTTACAATCTGCCGACCGACAATAAAAAGCAATATTCGCAAAGCTAACGAGGATGCCATTACGTAACTGGTGAATAATCGATGGCACGAGACAGTTAAAAAAAAGTTATGATGTACCGGATGGTTATAAAATAAGTTTCCCCATTGAGAAGACCCTAGTGTCAAAACGGTTAGAGATAGCGCTGTGAAAATCGGTGTCATTTAGGGTATGGGAAAACGATTTGTAGAAGAAAAAAAATTAGTTCAAATTTCCGCCACCAGGGAAGAAATTGGCACTGTAAACATGACATAGAATACTTTACTTAGGATTAGATTTTAATGCGAGAACTTAGAAATCTACAGATATTGTTCTATGTGCTTTTCTTCACTTGAGATGACATTCTGAAAACGGAGGACTGCGTGCGAGACACTTTCGCGTAGCGTCTCATTGGGGATGTTGCCTAATGCTGTTTAATGCTTGCTTTCAAATCAACAAGCGTCTGTATGCGCCACGGTAAACTCTGTCTTTCAGGTATCCCCATAGCCAGAAATCGAAGGGATTGAGATCTGTTGATCGGGCTGGCCAGAACTGCGGAAAGTCTCTACAAATAATTTTCGAATGTTGAAAGGAGCAGTTCCTTCACGTGGGGAGGGGCACCATCTTGCATGAACACTGCGGTCTCCAAGCATTGCCTTTCTTGCAGAGCGCGAATAATATGATCTCTTAGAAGACCGCAGTACCGTGCACTAGTTACCGCACACCTTACGGGGTGATGAGGTGTAGACCATTCAAAGCAAAATGGTCCGATTATAAACTCTGCTGTGAATCCACACCATACTGTAACGTATGGACTTTGTAGCGGTGTTTCATGCACAGCAGATGGACAAGAAGTTCCCCAAATTCGGCAGTTTGGGGAACTTCTTGTCAATTAAAGTTTGGCGCCCTCTTTAAAAATTTCTTCATATGCGTATTCAGGTTTTTAGGCGCCCCTTGAACGTTGTCGCCCGGGCCCGCCCATTCCTCTGGCACTACTGACTGGTAGTGTTTCACACTTTGACCATTGCAACCGCCACTTCATACATTACCTCCGTTCCGATACATGGTCGTCCCCTGGCTGGAATTACACCTAACTCCCCGGTCGGTCGCTTCAAATTTCTTTATTAGTTTTGGAAGCCCCACTGACGTTAAAGGTCCTTTACGCAAACCTTTATTCACGTTTTCCGTTATTCACGGAAGTTTCAGTTATTCACGTAGTGCTGCATTAGCGTTACTATTATTCTGTTAGAACAGTTTTACTAAAAGAGCATGTTCCTTATTTGTAGGAGCCATAATGGTTATTGACGGTACCTTTCTGCTTTTATCTAACAGGATGTCATTTGCGTAAGCAGCGTGTCTTGAAGTAAACGACAATTTTTACATATGTGCAGCGCCGTTTTTCCCCTGCTGTCGGGAATTTGAACTAATTTTTTTTCTTCTACAAATCGCTTCCACATACTCTAAATGATATACCCATCGATTTCACAGCTCTAACTCTAACCGTTTTGACACTTGGATCTCATGAATAGGGAAACTTATTTTATAACAACCCGTATAAATAAAAGAGCTTTAAATGAATTCACATCCAAAACATTTATTAGTATCCCATTAATTTTCTTTAAAAATTAACTTTTTTTTCTTTTTAAATCAGTGTGAAACTAACTTATATAGGAACCCTAATGTAAGAGTTCTAAATTTTAAGTGTAACAGGATTTTATAAGGTGCAGAAAAGTGAGAGAGCAATATTGGACCTTTCACGTAACACAGTTATCCACGTTTCTATCCTCAATTCCTGGAACGACGCCGGGAAAGGATGTTGGTTCATCCTGCACAACCTGGGGACTGTTCTGGCCATGACAGATGGTAAAAGTCCTCTTCGTGTTCTTCAAACCATTCTTTCGCGCAGGATGGCTACAATGCCATATAGAAACCGCTTTCTCCATAAAGCAAACATGCAGAATTTTTGGGTGTACCTGACCCGATATACGATGTTGAAATATGCTGTGGGGGTTCACCATGCCCCTCCCATCCAGTAGGATCGGCGATCAAGGATATGCCATGTAAACCTTCCTCACACAATTAAATCTCCTCCAGCAGCTTGCACAATCGGTACACAACACAATAGTTCCAGTGCCTCGTCTAGTTTCGTCCATATGTGAACTCTTCCACTAGTGCTGAAAAGTGTAAATCAGGATTCATGCTTTCTGGTTGGGGTTAGAGAATCATGAATGCCTCCTACTCCTGTAGTGCATTCTTTGTTTTACATTTTCCCTTTTTTTTTTTTTTTTTTGGTCTCTTTTCCGGATATTTCGCATATGGTTAAAAATTCAAATGACACTAGTCTTTGAGTATTCGGAAAGTACAACCGTCCACTCTGCTGTAGCAACTGCTGCTAAACAGTACCAACAATCATACCTCTTTCGAAGTCCCCGAGATCCCATCCGCTCCCCATTGCCGGTGAACTAATTTAGCCACTAGTGGAGTTGTACGTAATTATAACACGTAATTAAGTAGTTAATAATCTTATAGATGCTTCTTAGGTTCCTCTGAACACATGTCTTAAATTCTTTTGCTGTTTGTGTGATACAGTACTGCGCTTTTTTTTTGCAAGGTGTTTGGAAATCACTTTCTTACAATTGATTAATAAGAAAGAGTAGTTCCTTTGGAGCTCCTGAATAAAGACGACATTAAAAACAAAATGAGATATAAATATCTGTTCCAAAACGGACAAAACATCTACTGACAGTGCGTGTCCACTCGTTTTTAAGAACAATGGAAAGGATTGTCAATAATTTTATTGCTAAACATACGTTACAGTAATACTTAAGCAATAATTTACTGAATCTGCTACTGACTAATAAATTAACTTAATTTATTAGTTAATTATATTAACTAATAAAATTATGTTAATATATACTAGGGTCTTCGCCCCCTGCTCGCCCATTCCCGCGCACGCTTTTCTATGTAAAATGTAGAGGTATACGGAGTAAGTCAAATCTATTCTACGTACCTTCGCACTGGTACGTAGAATAGATATCTAATAAGGAAATGACCTACGTAATTATTTACCTGTGCATTTGTAGTGCGCGGAATTCTCGAGGTCGAATAAACATCACGGTAAAACTCCAGAACGGTGTACACCCTGCAGCATGGCGCCAAGCAAAACAGTGGGAAAGCAGTGATTGACAAAAAAAAAACAACCAAACTATTATATTTAGGCCACCCGAATAATTAATTCATCTGCCATGCTGTGTGTCATATGTCTGTTAATTGCGTGAGTTCTATGGTCAATTTGTCTGTTTCGCTGGACGAAAAACCCCAGTTTCTGGGGAAAAAACCTTGCTATCTACGCCTGAGACCGACTAACTCACCGACCAACCCAGTGAAAAAGCCCATTAAAGTTCCTTGTGTCTTCGACGGGATTCGAACCCGGGCCTTTTCCACCGGTGTGAGGAGGACGTTGACGATGCCACTGTGCTACCGCGCAGAGTGATTGACAAGTTGTGACTCCCATATTTCGACAAACGGGTAAGTATTCAAAGTATTCGTGTATGTAAAGGCGGTAACTAGGGTTTCCCCTTTACGCCGCCGAGTTATATAACGGCGACGGCCAGTATTTAAAAAAAAAAAAAAAAAATCTAATGAAATGTTTGTATCTTTATCTGTATATTAATGTGCGTTTTGTTGTAAGCCGGCACTTGGCATTTAGCAGTCAGGGGGGTAGGAGAACAAACGCTCCCCTACCCCCGACTCCGGTCCCAAGCCACGAGGAGGCAGCCAGGTTCTACTATCAAGAGACACATACCGAGGTTGTCACAAAGAGAACCTCAAAATAATTTAGAAAGGAAGAAGGGAAAAGTGGAGAGAGGATGAAGAAAAAGGAAGAGAAGAGGAATACAGATATCCTCTAGAAATATAAGCAGAAGAATATAAAAGAGAAAAGTAAGACGACTACAAGGAAAATGTAATTAAAAACTAATTATCAACAGCTATGCATATATACATACAATCATAATAAACCCAGTTAAAATATCAACCATTAGGGCAGATAATAACTTAAAATCAAATTTAAAACTCCAAAAACAACAACGCAAGAATCATACCAATAAGCAATCGAAAGATTGCAAATCAAAAAGATTACAAAACCTTGAAAAACTTAAAACTAAAACAGCCAATCAATCAGCAAAACCCCAACAACACGATTAATGCAAGCCAATCTCTTACGACGTTTGCAAGATAACAAGGTAATTAATCTAATACCACTTCCAAAACCCAAGACACAATCAGAGAGCAAGTCCAAATAGACAACATAAGATTTAACTTAACAATAATAAGCAGCAGTAAAAAGCATTTTAAAAAATGATAGTCGGAACACAACCCCGACACCAGAAACCCGGGATCAGGGTCAAGCCAGCAAACACAAATACAGGCTGTCACGACAGAGACATCCAAACAAAACAATAACTCATTAATAATAATAACAAGATTTAACTAAAATCATTATATACAGAAAAACTCGATCTAGAGCCGTTGACAATAACCAGAACCACTCATAAAAAAAATAAAAAAAAAAAGAGGAGGGACAACCAAAACATCAAAAAAGAAAAACAGCACTCCAAGCAACCAAAGCAGAGCAACCAAAATTTTTATCAAACAAGCAACAGCGCAGAAAAACCAAAGAAACCGCAGAAAGTCCAAAGCCCAAAGCAAAGAAAAGACAAAACTATAAATCAAGAGAAGCCAATCTCTTACGACGTTTGAAAATTTTTTCCGCAAAAGTGGAAAAAGCATTATAGTTTTCTAAAGTCTCCACCAATTTTGGAAGATCATCAACGTGTAAAATCCGAGTGATCAGTTGAAATTCAGACCTAAAGTCAACGTTCTGAATACAATCTAAAATTAAGTGAGTGGCAGATTCTACCGCACCACAGGAACAATCAGGAGCAAGACCCAAGGAGAACAATTTTTCATTCAAACTTCCATGACAGGAAAACAAAAAAGTAGCATAAAGACCAGGAGAAAACCAAGCTAAATTTTTCTTATTAATTTCAATGACCTTTGAGAAGAATAGAAAGTGGTACGACCTGTAGCTCCATTAATCCAGTCAAGCTGCCATTCAGAAAAAAATTGATTTCTTATACGTTGAATATCCAATTTTACGGGAAGATCTAAATTTAAATAATATCGATCCATCACAGAAGGAATACTTTGTCTTCTACAATATTGAAGGTAACTAAAAATTACTTCAAATTTGATGGAAACTTTACCAGTAATAACTTGGAGGCCAGAGGAAGCAATAGTCCTACAAGCGCGAGAAGTAGCCAGCAGAAAGAAACGTTGGACCCGAGTCAAATATTTATTAACTAAGAATTGGGACACACTTGGACCCCAAGCACCAGCAGCATAATAAACTATAGGAAGAAAAATTCTTTTATAATAAATTCTAAGAACAGAAGGTTTGAGTCCCACAGAAGCCCTTGTGATTCTGATTAACTTTCCAGTTAAAGTTTTTACTTTTGTAGAATAAATTTGGCGTGTTGAACAAATTGAAAATGGTCGTCAATGACGACACCCAAATATTTCTAAGATTTAACAAGTTTTATGTGCTGGTCCAAAAGCCTAATATTGGGAAGACGATAGAGGAACCCTTGAACAGCATTTGTTTAGTTTTGGAGATAGAGATCTCGAATTTATGAATCTGATGAATCGTCCACTTCAGCCAATATCATCACTATGTACTGTAATTATTTACATAGGTTTTGCTTCGAGTTCCATAATACATGAGGAATATTGTTGCATCCGAAAGAGCAGGACAAAATATTTAAAATATTTATAAATATTTAAAATATTCATTAAAATACAAAAAAAACGTTACAATGGAACATCAAATGTTAGACAGAAAATCACGTGCACGAGGTTGGTGAACGTTATGAAGGCAGTTGTCAATAATTAATTGCATTTGTAGTGACGTAATTGCCTTGCTCTCTTCTCCCATTGGCTCGAATAAATATCATTAGGAGGAAAACTTTTTAAATGTATAATAGGTATCACTTCACTTTGTTTCGTTTTTCTTTGCCGACTTAGCTAAGAGCAGAATGATTCTCTTAAAAGAAGACAAGAAGATTGTGCAATACATCTTTTAAAGCTGCATTAAAGCCCACCAAAAAAAAAAAAAAACAATATAAAGTGCTTTGAAATACACGAAAACTCTCCCCCACTTTTAGCATCATTCTTTTGATAATAGAACGAGTTGTTCGTTACTAAAATAAGATAATTTGTTCTTCCCAATACGTTGGATGCATCTCACGTTCAAATAAGCCTTATGAGTCCTTTAATTTGTTTCTTTCGCTTTTGTCTGGAGGCTGGATGGAAATGAAGGTCCACGACTTGGCCCTCCCCTCAGCTCAGAACCCCTTTAGTGGAGCGTGCATCCCAGCCGAAAAACCGCTACCATTTCTGTACAAAACAGAGCCAAAATGATTTCAAGGAAGCGGAAATATCGCGAGAAGCCAGAAAACTCGGCGGGCCAAATCGGGTGTGTTCCCTTCTTGTCGGCACGTGAAGCGGGCAGTAAGCGAAGTATTTTCCAACAAAACCAGTATTGCGGCAGCCTCGGCCCTTCTGCTTCGACATGTCTTAGTGGAACCGGGTGGCAGCAGAAACTGTCACTAGGCAGTAACAGCTGTTATTGCGTGTCGCACATTATTCCCGCTGTAGAATTCGTAATCAAATATGGATGCTGTCATCGCTCACCTCACACAAGCCCGGCAACATTCGGAAATCCGCAGATAAGTGCGCTTTGCCTTCTCCGAGTCGTTAGCTCCAAGTGCCAATCGTTTTTCCAATCCAAATAATATCGTACGAAACTGAATCACCCCAGAGGCTGGACGAGCGGGGGGGGGAGGGGGGATCTACCGCAGTCGACTCGATTCTTCTGGCCACCGAAAGTACTGAGCAATGTTTAGTCGTTTGGTGTGTTAATAGTGACTTAGAATCACCGATTCTTATATCGACGTTTGCGTTTTTTTTTTTTAACAATAACACAGAGAGAGAGAGAGACAGAGAGAGAGAACGAATGTTGCTATGGCAACCGCTGAGGTCTCTGTTGCAATTTAACCGTAGTATAAGCTAGCGCCGCATTTAGTGCAGCTACGCGTTGATCGCTCTTCTTGAGAAACCTTTATAGCTTTGCCCGTCTGAAGTGTTGTGTGTTTGTTTCTTATATGTTCGTGTGCACATGGCAGCATCTAAGCAACGGTGTACCTCAAGACATGTGGGATGAAAGTTTTCTCGGCAGAACCAGTCGATGCACCGAAGCTGCAGTTGTTAGCCACTATGTCGGCCACCTGTGGTCGGTACCGCGAGACAGTACAGATGGTAGCGTGAAAAGGCCTCGTGCGAAGTGGGAAAGGAGCCGCTGATCACAATGAGCAGGTAAGTGGACAATATGTTGCCGTCTCGCAAAGTTCCCAACTCGAAATTTTCAACGCCGACATTGCCATTCGGTTAACGTTCGCTTCTTTTCCTTTTACCGAGCAGCTCGTGGCCATTCGGCCACCGAACAGATGGTTAAATATACGACATATGACTGCTTCTGACACGTGGGCATTACCAGGCTCTTAGGTTCATTCGAGGATCCACGTAGGAGATCGCCAGGTTTGTTTTTCAAGACAGGTGGGATGGACTCCTTTCTTAATGAAGCGTTTATTTCCCCTCGCACCGCTTTTCCTCGCTGGAGAGCAGCGGCAGTCTATTTTTAGCAACACATTGAAAATAATCTCCACCTTGAGACAGAGACACCGCACACCCCCATCTTCCACCTACTACATGCGCGAGTGAATGGACTTCGACTTATCCTGAAAATGTGAATTAAACAGAGAACTGCCACTCATGTTGCGGTTACGAAGATCTGCACGTTTTGTACATCAACCATAAGGAAGGAAGACGGTAAGAGTTTGATTCCTTTATCGAATAAATTACTGTGGCCATTATCCTCTCACCCAAGTATCTTTCCTCACGTCATTAATGATCTTTGACTTCTGTGGAAAGGCTCACTCACTTTACTTCTGTGAAGGACAGGATTTGGCTAAGAATGGGCAGTGGTCCTGTACCGAAGTATGACTTGCTGCTTAGATCCTCCGTTCTTAAAACTTTCTCTACCACTCTGAAGAAAGCACGATGGTGAAATCCTTTGAAATGTTTGTTTTTGTTTTTTGTTTAATATATATGTGTATTGGTGGGACGAAGTGTTATAGTTGAAAAGAAATTGTAATTTTCAAAGCATGAACTGCTATCCCCATTATAATATATTGGGGGGGGGAGAGATGATAGGTTGTCACCTACCGCACAAGAACTGTACGGTATATGGAAGAAGGGTGAAAATCTTGCAAATCGAAGTACTTAAATTTTTGACCAAAGAGGACAGAAATGCAAAAGAAATCCATGAAAGAATGGGTTTCTTTTGCAGTGTTTGGGGAAGTATAACTAGGTGATACTTCCCCAAACACTGTAGTCATCACCTAGTTATGACATTGTGGTAAAATAGTCAGCACTGTTCAAAAGAGGATTGGAGTTATAAACGACCAGACCATGGATCAGTCGAGGATAATCCAAGCTCTGGTCGATCATCTGAAGCAATCAATTCAGAATCAATTGCCATCGTTGAAGAAAAAAGAATTAAAGTGTATGAACTTGAAAATGTACTTAACTTTTCCCATGGAATCATTTTAACAGTAACACATTAGCATTTGGGACTGTGCAATTTGGGTTCCCAGAAAACTTTCCGTTCATGACAAACATCAGCGAATGGAGTTATCAAAGAGGACTTAAAATAAATTCTTGCTAATCCAGATAGATTTTTATCCCATTTGGTGACTGTAGATGGAAGTTGGCTACATTTTTATGATCCTGAACCCAAATTAGAAAGCATGTTGTGGAAGCAGAAGATCTCCAAGACGAAAAATTTTCAAACCCAATCATCAGATGGAAAAGTGTTGGCCTCAGTTTTCTGGGACGCAAAAGGATTGTTGTCATTTCATTACCTTGTACACAAAACCACAATTGCAGGCGAATATTTTGCCGGCCATATGACAAAATTAAGAGCTGCAATTCGGACAAAAAGATGAAGAAAGTTGGGTCATCGGATCTTACTTCTCTAAAGCATCAATTAAACCACCCCTGTACAGTTGGATCTGGGCCCCAAGTGACTGTTATTTGTTCAGAAACTTTAAGTCTCGCCTTGGTGGAGCTCACTTTAAAGAAGACGAAGAATTAACAACTACTGTGGAAGCACGGTTCGATGCCCAACTTGAAGAATTTTTTTTCAAGGATTAAACTGTTTGCAGATTGTATGAAAGAAGTGTGTTGAACTTCGGGGTGAATACATTGGAAAAACAAAAAAAGAGGATTTTATAATATGTCGTTTATTCTCCGTTGGAACTTTTTGCCCGCCATTACGCGGACGGCTGTTTCAACGCTGATTGGCACCTCATTGGTGGATATTCTATACCATATTTAGTTTTCTTTCTTTCTTTCTTGATAACTTACAATATGACACATTTTCGCAATTTGTACAAAAATTTCTAAGAAATAAGTCTCTTAGCTTCTAAATTTTTCTGTCACAGTTGTCTTAAAAATAAACGAGTCCTATTTTTGTGTCAACTACTTATCCCTAAAATGCTTTGTATTGCATCTTGAGTTGTAGCTCTCTTAACCACGTTATTTTGCAGTGTCGTACAGGATTCAGAATATTGCAAAAGAATATTTCTCAGAAAATTTTACGCGTTCCCCTTCTGTATGAAATGTGTGGCTGTAAGTGAATATCTTCTGTTTTATAAAAATAGAAATGTCGTCCCATTTGTAAATGTAAAGTGATTTATATAAATGATTCGGATGCTGAAAACTTTCTGCTGAGTCGCTTTATAAGTATTTCATTTCGGATAAAGCATTTTATATGACTTTTGACTCTTCACTCATGTTTCGCTTAAAAATAAAAACACTGTAGAACGATCGAAGTGTACGAATATTGTCCCGATATCGAGAAGTAAACTATTTAAGAACGAGGAAGATTTCATCCTGTTTATAATTATTCTTACATGAAATTTTCATAAGAGTTTTTAAATTTCGATATTAATAATGATACAAAATATATTATGAATCCTCGTGATCGATAACGGGCAGAATGACTTTTTGTAATACAAAACAGGGCTGAATTCCACATCACTCGTTTTAATAATAAGAATTTTAAACGTGTCACCATAAAGAGTAAAACACTTTGACTCCTCCAAAGAGTAGATCTCGTTGATTAATTTGGCTACTCTTTGGTAAGTATGGTTCATTCTTCTGCAAGCGTTATCTATGGCACTTGCGTGTAAGCTGTAACCATAACACAGTGGTTACAACCTTTTCTGGATTCGAATCCTTTAGAGACAACAGGATCATTTACGGACTCTTTCATACTGTGGCAGAGTTCGTTTAGTCTTGAGCGAGGGTTGCACGGTTTTTCGACTAGGAAAGAGGCAAATGCACAATATTACAGAAAGGATAAACGGATGTCTCATGGCCTTAGCTTCCTTTGGCTTAATACACACACAAGCGCTTGGGACGCGGAGCTATATAATAATAATAATAGCAGGTTTGTCCGTCCTAGGTGGCATAGTAGTTACGCATGCTGTGCTACGATTTCGAATCTCTACAAAAATACACCGCCCATTATTAAGCTGAAGGACTGTTTTATTGGCTTCCGTAACAAAGAATATGATGTAAATTCGTCTTGCCACTGGTGGCTGTTGCGAACCATAAAGCACATTGTGTAGCCTGCGAAATCTGAAGTAACTCGGGGAAACATTCTCTTTGATGGCGTCCTCACAACTCAAAGCTTCCTAACAACCTGGAACCAATACACAAGGAGCTACCTCATTGACACCAGTTCAGACCAATAATGAAAGCCTCATCTAACCTCAAAGTCACGGAGAAGTGCCTTCTTCCCGTATTAATCAATCAGATTCAGATTAATCAATCAGAATCAAAGTGATTCTCCATATAGCCATTATGCATTCAAACGGGGTCCACCATTATTAATCAGCTAGCAACCACCAATGTCATTCTAGAGGCTCTTCAACGTAGGGCTGAGTTAGCAGTTGCTTACCAAGGTTTTCCCGCACTTGACTGCATTCATTTACTTTCCCTCCTTCAGTTGAGTGAGGAAGCATACCAGATCAAAGGTGATATTCTTGAATATTTTTAGTCTGCCTTAACGAGTAAGGTTCTCCACCTGTCTGTGAATAAGAAATCTTTCACACGGTCCGTTAACGTAGGTGTTCCACAAGGCAGAGTTCATCTATCTGGGCTCCTTTTCCTGCTGCAACCATCCATTTCTGTGACAGCAAAGGGATTTTATTAGCTATGCTGATCTGAAGCTCCTCTATTGAATACGCGAGACCGACAGGTCAGATACCGCACCCGTCTATCATCAGCAGAGTACAGAATCTAATAACATACCTTCGCAGTTCTTCCTAAAAATAAATCGAACGAAATCTGCTCTAATGATAGTCTCTCTAAAAACACACCCAGAACCTGGAAATCCATGGGACGCCTATCCCACAGAAGAAGCAGAGATCTCGGGGTCATTTTTGACTCTAAACTCAGTTTCAAACACCATGTTACAGATATCCACAAGAAGGTTTGTAGACCCAGATGGCTTGCCAAGCAACGCCTTCATGTTATCCTCATGTACGAGAATACATTTCAATACATTTCAATACATTTGCTGGTTTGTTCAGCCTGTCATTACTTATGGAGCTGAAATCTAGCGTCGGCAGCAAAAACCGCCGAAAACTATCTATTCTGCTGGGTACTGGCTGCTTCGTTGGATCCTGTATAAGCATGAACTTCTGCCCCTCACACACCCTTGGCAAATAACGGAACTACTAAACTTAAGAAAAGTTTCAAAGCGAATCTTTGCACTCCGCTTACTCGCAACGATAAAAAATGACAGCGGGCGAAATAAATAAGCCTGGCTTCTAGCAGCTGTATCAGTGGAGAATCCCCGCCACCTCAGCCATCCTGAAGAATCCTCCCATATCTCCTCAAATTAAGATAAACCAGACAACAATAAAATTCTCCAAACGACTCAAGTATCTAGGGGTCATCCTTCATCACAACCTATCCTTCAAAGACCACCTACAAAACATCCGAACCAAGGTTAGGAAATATGCTGCCCTCGTTGCTAGGGTGGCTCGAAGGGACTGGGGCCTTGGTCGGCGTACGCTACATATCTTCTACAAAGCCATATTCATACCTATCATCACATATGCCTCTGGCGTATGGTATCACAAGGCTACTACCGCAGTGAAACCGACGTATCATCAACTCAACCCAAAGATCGATTCTACTCTTTACTTCTCGTGCCTGCAGCACGGTGAGCACCCACGCTTTACAGGTCCTGACCGGAGTTCTCCCCCTTGACCTGGAGATTGTGGGTAAAGGCTTACTTTACCATCTGGCAAAGGGCACCTCAAGGACCTGTCTCGGACATACAACTGACCCAGCAAATAACCGCACCACTGAAAAGAAGAGGCTCTACGCTCACCTGCTGCAGGTGTGGCAAGAGAGATGGACAAACCCCCATACAGGGGAGATAACCAGAAAGTTTATACCTGACGTCGGCAGGGTCTACCCTAAGTTCCCAACGTGGTTCTCACCTGGACTCCATGCAGCATACCTTCTCACCGAACATGGTGCCATCAATGCCAAACTTTTCCTTTTGGGAATTGAAGAGGACCCTACCTGTGTTTGTGGTGGTCTGGAGAGCTGGCAACATCTAATGTATGATTGCCAGCTTTATGACGACCTCCGCAACATCTTAATAACAAAGATCCTATATTGTCCTAGAGGACGGGAACACAACATACTGGATACAAAACAAGAGTACCTGGCTTTCTCCTGCTACGCCCAAGAGCTCTTCGCAAGAAGACTTGTGCTCGCTGCAATGGAGCACAACTGAACCCTATACATGACAACCAGGAATAACAACTGAACCTACTTAATAAAGGACAAGAACTGACTTGACTAAACTGGACGGGACCTGGTCCCATGAGTGATATCCCAAATGGGAACACCAATGCCACTGAAGACCAACTGCAGCTTGCTGCTCGCCATCTTGGCTCTCAAACCATGCTCCCTTGCATGGTCCTATCTTTTCCTCTCTCCCCCGGCAGGGGGGAGGTGATGTGTGGACATGTGTTTTTGTAAAGGGCGGCACCTAGAACATCTGTTCAACTCCGCCTCGTATCTCTGTGAAGAACAGTATCACTACAATTGGGCCAGATGTGTGTGACGTAGGTTTGTGTGTATTATGTGTGTGTTCTGTTGTTGTGTCTGGCCACTTGGCTACCCAGAAGCATCAATCACCTGGAGAGATGATTCTGGGTACTCGTCCACACCACGGGAAGGTGGGCCAGTCCCAGTAATGCACGTACTGTCTCAAAAGAGACACTGACCCACATGATGTTGCCAGCAGGTAGGTCAGGATCCTCTGGGGGCCCATTCCAGAGGGGCAGACAAAAACAAAAAAAAAAAAAAAAAACACCCGTGGTGTTGGTAATGGGAAAAAAAAAATAAATAAATAAAAATAAATAAATAAAAAAAATAAGAATAAAAAAAAAAAAAAAAAAATTAATAAATAAATAAATAAATAATTAATTAAATAAAAAGAAAAGAAAAGAAAAGAAAATATATATATAAAAAAAATAAATAAAAATAATTAAATAAAAAAAATAAAATAAAATAAAGAAAAATAATAATAAAAAAAAAATATATATATATATATATATAAAATAAAAGTAATGTGGAGTGGCTGACTCCAAGCAGAATGCAAGGAGAAGCAGGGACATGTGTTTTTGTAGGGGGGAGGTGATGGTATCTTCCATCCCCTCACCTCCTTGCCACTCCCCTCTTCGCCTGGTGGGGCATGGGCTTGTCCCACTGATTATCTGGGGTCGCCTTCTCTATCGTCCCCATATTTCTGTCTTTTCCCCCCAGCCTTCTGCTCCCCCCACTCTACCTAATACGCAAGTGTATACCACACATAACTTAAAATTTAATAATGACTAAATTTAATTGCGTTCACAGTAAACTCATTTGGCATTTCTACACAATTTTCTTAACCCGCACTGAGCGAAAATTTTATTTTATTTTATTATATATATATATATACATATATATATATATATATTTTTTTTTTAGGTCCTAGCCACTAAAATCTCAGGAAATTAGGTGGCAGGACCTGCCAGAGTAAATATTTCAATACTAGTGTACCTGGTCTGCCTCCACGAGGCATAGTGTGGACAACGCCCCAGCAGGGGTCTAGCGGCTAAATGGCCAGAAGAACAACTATACACAACACTACACTCATACAATATCCATACACTTTTAAATCTCTGGCCTTTACAGTGAACTGTTACACCCACAATGAAAGCAACGTGGAGATAGGGGAAACCCCTGGTGCCGTTAGACACGAACACACTATACACTATATACACTATCTTCAGTCTGTGGCATGGAGGCTCAAGGAAGTTGACAGGTTTCTGCCCATGGAAATGCTCCGAAACGTTCAAAAGATCGATGCTGACTTCAAGTAGTTTGAGGATGAATCCTACAGAAGACTTGTACTCTGGGAACAGTTCTCATCATAAGCTTAGTGGTTGCATATGTAGTTCCAAGAGCAGTTATCCAGCAATGGCTAGCGACCCCTCCGGTGCCAAACATGGATGACACTCTCATGACCATTGGGGTTAAAAAAAATCATGTAAATATATCGAATTAGTCCACAATGATTAATCCATTTATTTCCACTCACTGATTGCAATATACAGTATATATATATTCGAATCAAGACCTCTCCAAACGAGTGGGAAACCCACTATATTGTCATGGAGGATGACACATTCTAAGGTGATGTGCACTCGTATAATAAGGCATCTTCAACGAAATCTCAGGACAGTTACTGACTTCCGATAGTTCTTTAACCGAGCCGTGGAGATATTCCGCAATTAGATCATAAAATATTCTTGGTACGAGACGCTGTAACGGTAGGTGGAAGAAACGAAGCTCAGATTTATCAGTTTGCAAAAGATGTGAAAGAATAACCTAGGTGAGTTGAAATTGAAAACAAACTTCTGTGCCGTTTCATTATTTAAATGTCGTTCGAGCTCATGGGGTTGCTTAATACAAAATCAAGGAGAAATAAGTAGTCACCAATGGAGAGCAATCGTTAAATGAAGCGTAAGTCCACTTGAATATTAACGCCAGTTGCCCTCATTTAATAATAAATCGACGTGCTGACTATCTCACTAAATAAGCAAACAGTTATTGTGCGCAGTTGGAACAGCTGAAACTAAATCGCAGCATTCGCTATAATTTTAAACTGCTGTGAATACAGCGGCATCGGCGTTTTTGTTACGTAGGAACAACGCGTTACAAGAATTTCAAGTAATGACTGACGTCCATCACTTGACTCTGTCAGGCTGAGAGCCGGCCACGCTAATGACGTGCGATGCTGAAGGAGTTCAGAACAGACCAGAGCCACATAATGGTGTGGTCAACAGTAATGTCAGGAATCTTAGAAGGTTGATGGGGAAGGAGGTACTAATTGCACATTCGAGCACGCTCGAACTTCCTGCTCGTCTAAGCAAACCGAATAACACTTTGCAGCGTGAATAAACATGGAAGCCCCCAATGCCAATGTGCGAATAGACCACAGATTCAGGATTGAAATCTCAGCTGACGTGCAGAAGCATGATCGACTGTGAGGTTGGCCCAGGTGCCAGCAAGACTTTTTATGGGCATTTTTAATCGTAATCGAGTTAGGCCATTTCAGGAGCAGCACGTAGGCAACTTTACAAATTTAACCACCTCCTCCATCCGAGACACTTGGTCTCTTTACAAATACCGCAGTGAGCATTATAAAATATGGAAGCGGGTCGAAGAATAAAAAGTAAGACTCGTTGAGTGGACAGCCTGCTTGAAAGACCGTAGCATAACAAGTTTCATCGAAAGCGTATCCATGTCTTTTTGTTGTCGTTGGTCATAGGAGAAAATACATAACATCCATGAAGCTTCTAAATTACGTAAATGTTTTTGTAGAGATTGAACAATGCTAATTTTTCGATTACACTAAACAAATGAATCCGATGACAGCACTATCTGATGGCACATCTCTGAATTTTACAGAATTAAATAGAAGCCTGACGACAATAACCATAAGAACGCTGTCTAACAGCCATGACAACTTACAGGAGTTAACAAGATAGCAGATAAAAAAAAAAACAGAACCGTATTTTAGTAGTTACACGGGTTTCAACCACCGTTGTTCGAAGCAACTATACTTATGCACCGTTGTGCTTGACCACTCTGCTGCGGCGGCCTTATTGTTACTAAGTGTTCGCAGGTGGTCCCTGCGAACACAAAATCATTCAAATAAAAGCCAGTAAAAAAACATAAATAAGAAGAAGATAGTTTCTGATCACGAATGTATCACCCAGATCATAGAATCTAATGATGGAGGAGGACAGCTGGAGGAGCTGCTTCTTTGGTATTGTCACTACTGTAGCTCCAGGATCTACCATTGGGTTTATGCACTCTCATACAAAAAATCCGTAGAATACTGTCTTTGCATTACAAGAATTACTAGCTTGTATATCAGGTCATCGCATGGATTATAATCACCACCCTCTCTGCCCTCATTGGTATCGCAATTGGTATAACCACCCTTTTTCCCGCACCCAGTGGAAAAGACCTGAGTTCGAATCCCGTCAATGAGGCTAGGAAATTTTTATGCGCTTTTTTCACAACGTGACTGAGTTAATTGCAGGCGAGGGTTGCATGGTTTTTCCTCGAGGCAACTCGTCCTTTTTTCCAGAAAACCAACCAACCAAGCATGCATGCAATTGCAATCGCAGCATACCAACCTCATGGCCTTAGTTGTCTTACTTTAATTTAAAATAGCAACAACAACAACAATAACTCATGATTAACTCATGCCAGGCTGGTTCTGGCAATGGCCTATCTTACATATCTGTAGAGATAACTGGGATATGAGCCTATAATGTATATATATGTATACATATACATTATAGGCTCTAATATGTATAGACGCCACCATACAGAATGATATTCACCGTGACAGGCGCATTCAATGTAGATGAGATGCAGGTGTGATACAGTTTCTTGCCACTGGTGTCCTGTTAGTAAAGTGTGTTTAGGATCAAACGGCATCAGGGGTTTTCCCCATCTCCGCGTAGTTTACATTGTGGGTGAACCAGTTGACTGGAAAAGCCAGAGATTTAAAAGTGTATGGACTTTGTATATGTGTGATGCCTTGTACCGTTGTTCATCTGGTCATTTAGCTGCTGGGTCCCTACTGAGGCCCAACGTTGCCCCACTTACACCCCGTGGAGGCAGACCAGATACCCAAAGTAGTCTGTTTCACTCTGGAAGGTCCTGCCGCTTAATTTCCTGAGATTTCGGCCCCAAACAAATAAACGGCTAGGACCTAAAAAAAAAAAAAAAAAAAAAAAGACGCGTCAACTTAGGGGTAGAATCGCTTGGTTTTGCTAGGCCAAGTTATGAGCGTAAGGTAATTTGGACATGTTAAGGTTTTGGTGTGTAGGGGTTTCACTAGCGTATAGGTAGAGAGGGAGGGGAGGCAGAAGGGAGAAAGACAGAAATATAGGGACAATAGTGTAGGTAGCCCCAGTTTTCAGTGCCCCACCAGAGTAGAAGATATGGGGTGGAGAGGAGGGGAGAGGACGAAAACGTCCCCCCAAG
Source organism: Mastigoproctus giganteus (assembly GCF_048544385.1). Taxonomy (NCBI): domain Eukaryota; kingdom Metazoa; phylum Arthropoda; class Arachnida; order Uropygi; family Thelyphonidae; genus Mastigoproctus; species Mastigoproctus giganteus. The sequence goes on along the minus strand of NC_143580.1, from coordinate 117,887,855 downwards.
GATGTAGGTATAAAGGTGAAGTGGGCTAGAGTGCCCTCTTCAGATCGCCATATGGCTATTGGCAGCTACTGCTGCATTTCTGTTTACAATTTTCTTCACTCATGGGGCAAGCTCCGTCCTTGTGCTTGTGTCCCTCATCTTTAGTTGCAACCTTTATATCGTCCTGGCTAGTATCTCAATAGTAGTACTTGATGTCAGTCATTGTAGATGGTGATTAATGTCCTTCTACTGACGAAGAGGTCTTATGAGAATTGAGATAATGCTCTATATTCATCCTCAGTATCTATGAAATGGGATTCCAACCCTTTTGGTAGGTATCTTATTTTTGTTATAAGTACCACTCTGGGGTCTTCATATTGTGGGCACTCGTACACTGTGATTCCAGCTTTCTGTCTCCCCGCACATACAGTTGGGGTCCTCAGTGCGTTCTGTTAGTGAAAATTAGCTGGCCTGTGGAAAAGGTCTACATGGACGGCCATACGCCATGCCCATGAGTGTACTGGCCATAGTTGCCGATGCGCCTAATAAATCCTCAAACAAATAAGCAGCCCATAAGTATACAAAAAAAAAACATATTTATTAGGGTCACCCGGAAAGTTATTTCATCTACCCATGTGTATTGTGTTTGTAATTGCGTGTGTTCTCTAGTCGATTTGCCTGCTTTGTTGGACGACAAATCCCTGATTTGGGGGGGGGGGACCTTGCTATCTACGCCTGAGACCAACTCAGTCAGAGTGAAAAAAATGCCCCTAAAAGTTACTCGTGTCATTGACGGATTCGAACTAGAGCCTTTTTCATCCGGTGCGGGGTGGAAGGTGACGATGCCTTGTCACCATCCACCCCACACCGGCCCAGACACTCGACAGTGTAACAGATGTAATCCATCCGTTTTCTAATCAGTTGGGAGATGAATGCTGTGAACAGGAGGCATGAGAAAGAACTCCAACCTGTTGGAGTCCAGCCATGATGTGCCTCTTGTGAACTTTGTTTCCGCAAGAAGTTTGATTGTGCTCTTATAAAATGAGAACAGAAAGAGCAGAACATCTCCACTAAGGAAGAAGTGGCTTTCTAAGAGCTGGAGCAAAGCATGCACGTTGACTGCACGAATGTCAATTCAACGTTGATATAGGTATTTACTCCATAGGTATTCCGCAGATCCATTACTCAATATTCATAAGATCCATTACGCCATAGCAACTTGAGAAGACCGGAGTTATTGGCGATCCGTCCATAGTAAAACTCCCAAACAAGTGCGAGAGTACAAGCTTTTGTTAATGGTCTGACAAGATTTGCAGTGTGATGGAAAAATGACTGGAGAAGATGGAGCCGAATATAACCTGCAAAGGATTGACGATGTAAGAGCTGAAACATTTTTGTAAGAAAAAATCGATCACCGGCAGTACTGGAAGCGGAATGGAATTCATGGCAGCAATAAGTCAATCCCTGGTGATGACCAAGAGCATTTTTTGGTCAGCCTGGCATTCAGATAATTGTAAAGAGAAGGTAGATCGCAATTCGCATCTTTGTTGAATCTAATGTGTGATCGAGCCATTGATTGGATCAAATTTTTTTTTGGGGGGAGGGAAGTGTTGGTCAGTATGAGAGTAGATAGTTTTGCCCCCCCTGCTCAGAGTGTTATGGGACGTCAAAACACATCTTTATATTGCACTCCGATTAAGGCGATTTTAAACACCATGCGCAACTCTGTCTTGAGAGCGCTTCCAAGCTCGTGCGACTCTTGCTTTTAAACAAAACTGACATTCAGATTTGGGAATCCACAGTTGGTGATGGTAACTTATTTGGATGCTGTATACGTTGTCACAGAGGCACCATTTAAAATTAAAAAGAAAGAAAAATATGTTAATACAAATACGTAGATAAGATTTATTTTAAGAGGTTATATCATAGTTAAACCCGTTTATAATGTATATAAATGACTGACAATTATTAGTCATTTATTTACATTATAAGTTATGACTAATAATCATTAGTCATTGATAATCGTTCTGAAAATCAGTTTATTACAATAAACAGATTTTCAATATTAATTAGAAATATTTCGAGAGAATATTGCAGAATAAAAAGCACATCAAATTACCCAGTATATGATTTAGCCTGATTCAATTACATGTTTAGGGTCTGGTTCCTAGTATTAATAACCTCCAAAAAATAAATAAATAAATAAATAAATAAAAATTCTCCCATATCATGACTCTGTGTTACAAAACATTAAGGCCACACTGCGTTAGGTTCCCGTGATAGAACTGTTACTTATGTTCTTTATAAATGGCTGAGTTGATACCACGAGTCGGCCTAAAGTGCATGTCGGCCTGGGCATGTGGAGCCCGATTTTCTCTTCGCTCGACGATAAACAACAGGTTTTCGTCGAGCAAAGACAGTCCCCCCCCCAAAAAAAATGCTACCCTAGCCAGAGACTGACTAACTCGGCCACGTTGTGAAAAAAGGCCCATAAAAATTCTTCACATCATTGACGGGACTCGAATTCAAGCCTCTTCCACCAGGTGTAGGAAGGATGGCAATTCTGCAAACTGTGCTACCCACGAGGGCTCCTGGAAGAGTATGTAAGAACTAGTGCACCAGGGCCTGTGTAGCGATGAGCTAAAATTTCTGAAAGACGAAAAGGGGTTAAAAACGTTGGCTCTCACGAAGGGAAAGGTGAAGGCATGAGTTCTGTTCTCTTTCCCTTGTCGTTTTTTAATAAAGAGCTTTTCTAGTTATTTAAATTTAATTTAGGTATAATGGCCAAATTAACTTTATTTATATTTCTGTTTGTGCAGCGTGTATAACTTTCCATTCCGTAACAAATTATATCTTTCTATACATTAAAATAATTCTCCTCCTAGTGATATTTATTCAGCCAATAGGAGAAGAGGGATGCAAGTTATGTGATAATTCGTAACAAATAATAAAATACGTAACAGAAGCTTGTTTTACTATTTAAGCGTGGTCATGCTAGATTAACCTCTTTCACGCGCTTTGTTTATCTAGCATGACCACGCGGTACCATTCTTGATTTCCATATATAACGTTTTTATGTATTCATATGTATTCTGGGGAAGTGACACGCACAGTATCGAAAGCTTTTGTACGTATTTTATTTTATCAAAAGGAGCGAGCGCAGCCCCTTGTTTTTATTTAATTATTTCAATTAACGAACACTGAATTTTTATAGTACTTTTACATCTCTTTTAAATGTAAAAGTACTTCGGTTTCTCTAGGTCAGGGGAAATTCAATGTGTGGGTCGTTATCTGCATGTGGCTCTCAAAGTCACCTCACGAATTTCCTGAAACTGTTTTGTTTCAGGATACCTTTATCTCTCAGAAATGCTACCACAGCGATTTGGGTAGCATTTCTCAGAGATAAGGTATAAGATAGTGAAAATTTTGAATGGTATAATACGTTATTTGAATTAAATTTTAAATAAAGGTTCCTTACAGTGAATTTTCAGTGATTCTTTTCATAACCTATCTACAGTGGCGGACAAAAAACTGCAGCACATGTGAATTTTGCCAATAATTGTGTTTTGCGCTGCATTGCAGTTTGCAGAAATGTTCGAAATGCTAGATGGGATATATATCTGTGTGAATGAAATCCAATACAATGGAAGTATGAAAAATCATGCAAATAGCAATCACGACAACCAAACATACATTTTATTGCATTCACGTGCACAAACTGAAATGACAAGTTAACGTAATAGTATTATATACTGTAAATCAGCAAAATAAGTCCTCAATATTTTGTTGTTCCTCCTCGAGCTGCAATTACAGCCTTGCAACGATCTGGCATACAGTTAATCGACTTCTGGATATACGGTTGCCCAATTTCGTGGTACCACACCCTTGCAATGCTCTCCTGCAGCTGAATCTTACTTGTTGGCTTCTTCTGAGCAATTTAGACGACATTATGTACCAGCAATTTTCAATAGCATTCAAATCAAAACTGTTGTCGGGCCAATCCAACACTTTAATGCCAGCATTTCTGAGGTATGACTGCACCCCCTTAAGGGAGAAAAACGAGGGAAATCATTGGTGTAAGTATGTTTTAAGCCTTGTGAGACAAGAAGACAAACTCATCATTAAATCTAAATAGCATAAAACTTGCCAATTTTGCTTTGTGGCAAGGTGCTAAGTCCTGTTGAAAAATGCAGTTTTGGACGTCTGTGTGGTGATCCCTAATAACGGGTTTCAGGCACCCTTCCAAGATAGCAGTGCATTCAGCGTTCCGTTAATAAACTTAATTCGCCACACCCCTTCGCTTGTTATGCATCCCCAGACCATCTGACCGGCGGGGAACTTTACAGTCGGTGCTATGCAGTCAGGATGGTATGCCTCCGATTTTCGTCTTCCGACATATCGCTTCCCAACCGAAACGTGCAGGTTGAATTTCGATTTGTCAGAAAAGATGACAGTGTCCCATTGCTCTTTTGTCCATGAAACATGCGTTTTAGCCCAAGCAATTCGCTTCTTCCTCATTTGTTGGGCCAACAAAGGCTTCTTCTTGGGCCGATAGGCATTCAGAAAGATCATATTCTTTCTGAATGCCTATCGTTTTTGGATAGTTCGTGCACTCGTTTCAACACCATCTCAAAGTCCAGTTTTAGACCAGGAGCACTAGCATGGCGATTAAGAAGGCATAGCCGTTTCAAATGTCGATCTTGGGAAGGCGTAGTCACTCTCTTACGGCCTGATCCAGGTCTTCTCTTCACATCACGGGTTTCACGGTTTAATTTCAGCACTCGGGTACTGTTGATTGGTGGCAGCCTGTTTTATCAGCGATAGCACGGTAGAAAGCCCTTCCTGGGACAGAGCAACAGCTAACACTTTTTTTTTTCTTGGTGTCAACTGAACATATGGAGTCATGCTTACACCTCCGCAAAACAGGATACTAGTGAGAGTGTATTATACCCTTCGAACGCCATATTTATGGAAACGGCTGACGCAATACTTTGCTTTGCGACAAACAAAATGACTGTAATCAAACAATATCTTATACATTTCACTACAAATGTTACTTACTTTTTTTTAAGGTGATGCAATTTTTTGTCCGCGACTGTATATTTTATGGTGGCTCACAAGATATTTTAACTATGGCTCACAGTCAACAAACCACTGGGGATCCCTGCTCTACTTGGACAACGCCATTTTAGATGACATCATATTCTTGGATAAAAGAACGTTATTTGAAAAGGAATTTAATTTTTCCCGCAATGCTCTGCTTAATTTGATTTGTTCAACAATTTTATTTAGAGAGGAAGAAAGAAAAGATCTAAAATCTTTAGTGTAAAACTGAAGCCAGATCAACTAATTTCTGAAGAGACAGAGCCTGTTATTAAATAATATCGATTGAATTAAAAATAACTTTTAGTTATAAAAGTGTTGTATTATCTGGACGAAACGTTAACGTTATTAATTAGTAATATGTACCGTGATTTATAATTTTGAGAGATGTCCGTTAAATTTAGCAATCAATATATTACACTAATGAACTAAAATCTTAGAAGTTCAAACCGTGCCATGCTGGATCTCCCAATAATTTAAAAAATCTGCAGCCAGACACTGTGTAGGACTATATTTTTTTTACCAGTTAAAGTCGCTGATAAAGAGTAAGGTTCTATTTTATTGATCAACCAAAATTCCATTTTGGTTGATCAATAAAACTTAGTGAAATAAAGCGATACTTTTATGTTTTTTTGCCTACACTCGTATTTGACTGAAACCGCAATTAGACTTGTTCATAATTATTGAATAATTAATTTTTTCTTAAAATATTAATTTTATTTTCTGCATTCTTTTATCTTAAAATAATTTTTTATTCTATGTATTATTATAAAATAATTATTTTGTTCTTAAATTATATTTAAACGATACTTAATTTTCGTGTCATACAAAATTGATTATTTTTCTAAATATAAAAATTAATTTGCCGTACAGAATGTCAATGTATAAGTAAGGGACGGGCTCATTTTGTACGCAGCAATGAGCAAAGTTGGTTCGCTACTTAGTGCATCGATCTCGTATTGTGGTGGCCCTCCACCGCGAGTTGTTTCGGTATGGCACTGCCCGAAATACAAAGCGCTGCTCCAGTGGAGAAGTATAATGCTGTCTATTTAAAGTGCACCTCAGCAGTACCAGGGCTTTGATGTAAAAAAATCCTTCCAAGTCTCAAAAAATTCCTCTGATACACATTAAGTGAAAGCAAACAATGAGAGACAGATACGAGATGAGAAAATGAGACGCGAAACGCAAGAGGCCACACTGAATCAATTTCCCAATCTCAGGTTGCCTCCAAAGTGAGAGATCTATTACCATTTGACACAGTTTCGAAGCGGAATCTCGTCGGCTGTGGGGTAACTAAAAGGGGGAGACTTCCCTATCGTTCCATCGCTTTGAAGCTGAAGCAGGCTTCTGTTTTATAAATAGATAAAATCTTTATTATAGTTTTTCCCACCATGGCAGACAAGGACGTGGGCATTATATTTAAAATTGAATAAAACGAGATATTTTAATTAGAAAAAAGTAACATATAACGTGTAGGTAAACTGAAAAGTAAAATGAAAAATAAAAACATAAACAAAATAACATACAAATATCAAAAAAGTGAGTCCGTGTTAGTTAGCTGGTTGGGATCGGTCACTCATTTTTGTGAAGTATTCATGCCATGTGCATATCAGTACAGAAGAGACTGGGTTCACTATGTTTTTTCAATTTATGAGGAACAGAATGGAGTCGAGGTGGCTTTTGCAAAGATTCAGCAAGGACTTAAAGAAACGTTGCAGTTATGATGGGTTGTTAGTGGCTTGAGAATGTGAACCTGTCATCCGAAATGAAGCATATGAACATTTGCGTTGAAGGAAAGGTGGGGGGGGGGGGAGAGATCTAGTTCAAAATTGGCCAACTATATGCGGGCCTTGAAGAAAATTTGTCCTTCACATCCCATTTTCTGAAGTAGAAAGGTTACAGGGAACAACTGCCCGGAGCAACTGGTCGAGGCGATTCTTTATTATTTGAATTTTAGGTTCTGTCCTGAAAGTAGGAGAGGCGAAGTGTGCCATTTTGCATATACTAGTATCTCAGAGATTTGGGGATCTCGCTGGAGACTATCTTGACAGTGTTGAGATTTTCTTGAATCTGATATGATCGGGGAGTCAACGGATGACTAACTGATCAACCATGGTAGTGGTTCGTAGCTGGAAGGAGACTGTGTTTGCGAGTAACACACGTCAGAAGCCAGAATTCGCATGCAAAAATTGATTTTTGAAACATGGAGGTGGCAGAGGCCCGTAATTTAGAAGCATGTAAGATTTTCAGATACAAATAGATTTAGTGTACTTGGATGTGATCTTCAGATCTTGAATATGCAAGAGGTATTGTTCGGTGTTCCAACGTAGAGCACTGAAGCGTTTGAGGAGGATCTCTATCTGGGAGTTGTCTTCATTTTTGATCAAAGATAGTTCCGATTTTATGCGGAAGTAGGTTTTGATGTTTGGTATCATCGTTCCTGCGAGGATGGGTTGGAAAATGGATGGAGAAATATTTTGAGGGAGAAGACGTATATTGAAATTGATTCGAGTTTAGCTCAAAGAATTGCAGGTACTCAGCATAGAGTATGAAGCTTTCAATTTATGGTAGCAGTCTATCAACATCTAAGGGTGTTGATAGATTGATGTCAACTAATGTCAATGTCATGGCTTGCTTAATGTCAACTGGTCGAAGTTCAGCTCGAGAGGATGGAAGGTATGAGGATAGCAGTGAATAGTTGCCCAGAAAGTACTCCATCTTGGAGCATGCCTGCATGGATTCTGTTGACTCGATTTTAATGAAACTTAATGCTAGATAAATCGTCCTAAAAGAACCAGACATAAAAAAAATTTCACGAAAATCCGTCCATCTGAGAGTCGAATAATTACATGCAGAAGGACAAAGAAATAATAATTTGCCAGATTTTTATTAATTCGATTTTAATGAAATTTTGGGTGGCTCGATAAATATTTCTGAAAAATGCAACTACGAAATTCCATGAAAATCCATCTCTGGGAGTAGAGTTATTATTTGGGTATCGATGGACATACGAACAGACGTACTTATAAAAACAATAGGCGCTTTACGCATACGTGTATGCTAATGTGCCTAAAAAAGAAATAGAAATTTATATAAATTTAATATAAAATTTATACAAATGGCGTTATATACACTATCTGTGGTTATGCACAAATTTATCTTAATTAAATACAATTGTTAAGGAGACATCCCTGTTCAAAGAATCTTGCTAATATTCTTGTAGTCAAATACTGCGCATTAAGGTTGACAATTCTAACTTATGTAAATTTCGTTATCTTCTATAATTTCCATGCTTTCTATATTTAATTGAAAAAAAATAATAAACATCGACACGTATAAGATATTTAGCTGATTTGAGTTTATTATGTGTGTCCTTTTCAGCGGAAGCAACAGTTCTGCTGATCGCAGTGCAGTGAAGTAGTGAAGTCGAAAGAGCTTCAGTGTTCTTCCCCAGCATTTTTCCTATGCGCAATGTCATCAATGTGCTTTGTGTGCGAACTTCCTATCCTCAGTCACCAGACGTACGGTACGTGGCCCGTTTACTCGCCCTCTTCCGAAGTCATAAAGGACATCGAAGAAGACGATCAAGAAGAACAGGATGGAGACGAAGAAGAAGATGAGGAAGAAAGATTTCGAGAAGATGCGCTGTATCGGAGAGAAAGTTTCGACTCGAGATGCAACACCTACCACGAAGACTGTTTAGTGTGCGACACGTGTGGCTTCAGGCTTGCTGGATCCAGCTTCCTCAAGGCCCGGAGGTACCACAACAAAATATTCTGCATTCTGCACTTCGCTGATATTACTGGTCTTGGCAGTGGCGACGAATTTCTCAGAAAGCTTCGCGACTTCAAAAGGCAGTGTCTGGGTTGTGCGGAAGCGCGCCGGAAAAGTTCGACTACGCTCCAGTTTCCGGTTCCGGTCCAAGCTTGCCCCGGAAATGGGGTTTGCAAAGGATTCCCCCATTTTATTAAAATAGCTCCAGGGTACTGGATAGAGTGCAGCGGCAGCAAGACTAACCAGGCGAAAGGGAATGACGAGAACGAAAACGAAGAATCTGCTGCCTCTTCTTTGAACATGGGAATGAAGCAGTTGAGGTTCAACGAGGAGGTGGAGGTGTCGTTCGAATTGATGTCAGTAGAAGAAGAAACGTATGAGAAGTACTTCCACGGGTCTGAACACTGGAACTATTTTTCTAATGACGAAGCTCTAGGACCAGTTATACTCAGCATAAAGCAGGAGAATGTCAACAGCAGGGACCAATTCAGGTAGGGAAAATGCTCTCCCATAATTGATGCGTTATTCTACTAGCTATTTTAATTGTCAACGTATAATTTAATTTGAAATCAAATGTCATTAAATCCATATGCTAACGTTCAGTTACAAAATTTATATAAAAATTGAGTGAAAAATAATTAGTGGTTCCTAATACGGGAATAACCACATTCATGGTTGTCTTTGCTATAATCCAAGTATTGATTTTTTTGGGGAGGGGATGAATAATTCTACCAAATGATAATACTTACCGCTTTTTGCGGTCTTGTGGTGTCATATTTTATTGTGACTAACTACCACTGAGAGAATTAAGTATTTATTGGTCTGGGAACGTTTGAATTTATACACTAAAGAAATTTGTTTCAGAGGAAGTTGTACATTACTGCACACACTCTACATCAGTTGCACATAATGCTGAATAACCCAAGAGTACGTTCAAGTACAACTAGCTATTCTACAACTGATTTCCAGATATAAGAGTACATTTGGAGATTCTTTTTCAAGGTTAAGCAGGGTTAATGAATGCTCACAGTAACTGTACAATTTCAAACAACCTCACAGACGGCGTTTCTTAAAATGGAGTCTCCGAGTTATGTTCAAAATTTATTAAAATTACATTCAGTGCGTGAAAAATTGCTCAAACCGAAAAGAGTTAAACTATCTGAAAATTTGTAAATCCTAAATACAGTGGAAACTCTTTACAGCGACCACCAGGGGAACGACAAAACAAAAACAGTCATTCTATCCAAAGGACATTATATCGATAGTTCTTAAAATCAGCAAAAGAACAATGAAAAGGTTGTACAGTATAGCAACATTAATTTGTAAATTATGTATGTAAAGTGAATATTGTACACAGTAATACATATATACGGTACATGTGTACATATGTACGGTACATGTGTACATATATGTAGATATATATCTGAAACAACGTCCTTTGTTTCAGACTTTAAAATACACTGAGCGATCATTGAATTATGACCACCCCTATGAAAACTGAATGCGACCCGTTGACCACGTGAGGTACGAGAGTGCGGAGTTTGTCGACCTACGTAGCATAGATAAGGTGTCAGTGGTTCAGTAGGTAGTAAAATTCCGAGCATGATGGGTAAAAGGAAGGATTTATCGGATTTTGATAAAGAATATGTTGTGGAAGCCGGACGAGCTGGTACCTCGATTTCCCAAACGGCTAAACTTGTGGGGTATTCGGAGCCGCCGTACTTAAACTGTACCAGGACTGGCGTCAAAATGGTCAAACAACGACCGGACGACAAAACTGCAAAGGTCAGCGAAAGGTTGATGTTAGAGGTGATAGCCGTGTCCGACGACTCGTACAGGCGCAGCACTTGAAGAGTTGACTACCCAATACAACATGGGCCAACCCGGAACAATAACTGGCATGACCATGCGTCGCACGCTCGCACGTATGGGCTATACCAGCAGACAACCCCTACGGTATCCTCTCCTAACCAAAGTTCATCGGCGTAAAAGACTTGTCTGGTGCAAAGAGCATGCAAGTTGGGCGTTAGAAGACTGGAAGAAGGTGTGCTGGTCGGATGAGTCACTCCACACCGGGGATGGTCATGTACGGATTTGGCATCAACAACATGAAGCTCTTGATCCATCGTGCATGGTATCAAAAGTGCAGACCGGTGGAGGCGGTTGTATGGTGTGGGGCATGTTTCACTGGCAGGAACTTGGACCCCTGGTACATGTGGAACATCGTATCAGTGATCTCTGCTATCGTCAACTGCTTGCTGACTGTGTACACCCCGCTATGTTATATTTTTTTTCCGAATGGCGATGGTGTCTTCCAAGATGACAATGTGCCGAGCCATCGGGCACTTGTGCGGGAATAGTGCGATAAAGAAAAAAAAAGATACGTACAAGTCCTAATACTTCAAAAGAGTCCTTCAACGGCATTCCTTGATCAACCACAGTAGGTATTTCCTCTTCATCACTACAAAGTTTAGGTTCCTCTTCGTTCGTCCATATACTGAACCATGCAATGTCCGCATCTACTTTAGCGTAGTCTTCAGAACACGTTTCCTCTCTATGTTAGGCGATGACGCACATCCTAAAAAAATCTCTAATATTGAACTGTTTTTCGGGCTTAATAGAAGTATGAGAAGCTTCATTCAAGGCGGCAAATCAACTTCAAATTGTTTGAAGCAGTTGACGACCCCTTTTTTTAACGTTATCCCATACAGAAACACAAATGCATTGACCGCAGCACGTCCATTTCGCATTGTGTTTGTTTTCGAGACAGCACAATTTTGTTTAATAGAATTTTTCGATTGATTTTCTTAAAGCATTGGATTACACCCTGGTCGAGCTGCTGAAGAAATGTTACACACGGTGGGAGGTATTTACGGGGAGGTTTTTTCAGGTTTTTGCGCACACGATTCAGCCTTAGTTTTTAAAAGATTTCCGCATGCGGTAACGGATCTGTCCCTTTTGGTAACGCGTATGTATGTACTTCTGTTTATTGTAAATACTTGCGATTGTACATTGAATTCAAGTTGTTGATTGGTCTAACGGATTTGTGCGCACTATCTGTCTATTGCATCACATTTCGCTTTCTTGAATTCGTTACTAGTTCAGAAAGCGAATGTGTGACAAAGAATTGCTCTCGTGTCATAGTTTAATAATTTTCCATCTCGCTTCTATGTACAATCCATTACTGTTTCTTCCATATTGCTGTGTAATAGTTCATAGCAATACTCCTTGTAACTAAATTTGGATGCAGCGAGTATAATAAACCTACTCTGCAGTTGGAATTGAGCTATTAAATTGTTTTATCACTTCTGCTCTTGCATATTTAGTTTGGAGAGGCCATATCTTGAAATGACTTTCCTTTCTATTACTTATTAGGTACGCTGCTATTTATTTTTAAATTATTTCTTTCCTCTGTTTTTCTTAATTCATTTTGTCATCATTCTATTTCATTTTGAACTTCTAAATTCAATTAATAATCTTCCTTGCTATTAAACCGAAATTTTTGGAATTTCCATTTGTACTTTATCTTCAAATTCATTCTTTTCAGGGTCTATGTCAGCCAGGGCCCTCACTTGTAGGGCGGGTACTTGCGATCTCAGTTTAGTGTTGATTTCCTTTGCTTTTTTATTTGCTGCGCATGTTTATTTAACTCCGAATAATCTATTAGGGTTATATGAGGAATTTATTCGAAATTCTTTCCCCTCTCCTTAGTTCTACTCCCTTTTCTTTAATTATCTAATTATTGTCTTTCATCTTTCGCATCCACGAGTTGTTCCTCTCCCTATTACCATACAATACACAGATTCTATCGTTCTTCCTATTTACATGTTATGTGTTGCAATAAAGAGTTGACTTAACTCAACTAGAAGAACACAACACATTATGAACAGTTATTTCTATTATAGCTTTTTTTTTTGTATAGAATTAACAGAGTTTATTGAAATTTGTTCTACACAGTATTATAACAGTGTTCTAAACAATATTATTTTTTAATTTGTTAATGTGTTGTTGAGAGGATTTTTTGAACCAAGTTGAATTGTATTCCCAATATTGGCCCCTCTGCGAAACCTTGTCAATCTAAACGTTCTATGGAGGAAGTATCCTGTTCAAATTCATGAAAGACGTGTACAGCTAAGGTTCAACAGTTGTCCAAACATTGTCCAGTATACTTGCAGCTCATGGTGCTACTTAGTATTGCGGTAGAAAACGGCATTGGTGCCTCTGTGGGTGCATAATTTATTACTGGTGGCAGTGCACATTACTCGTGGCAATTCAGTTTATTACTCACTGCGTTAATATTAGTCTATATAGCTCATGGTGCTGCTACCTCTTGAAGAGTTGAACATGGATAAAAAGTGGACGACAATATAGCAATTAATACTGCTTCTTCGGCGGTTCATGACTTTGTTTCGTTTGCACTGGCAAATGGTGTTTCGACTGAAGAACTCGATTTTACTTGATAAAATTGTTAGCAGCTTCTTATACTTCCATTACAGCAATTTAAGATTCCAGGCTGATTGTTCCAATTTGCTGAATAGAGGTTCCTGGTGCTACGATGATATTTGAAAGATTAGAAAAATGATCACTACAGCGTGCCACAACTATTCCAGATAATCGTAATCGACACGGATTTTCCAGTCGAAATGCTATCGACTGGAAAATGCTGTTATGTTCAGTGCCCAAACAAAGTAAGAGGTTTCTGTGCGATTCATATAGAATACGACTTCACTACGCATTTCAGTTCGTGGTTGGATGACCAACTGTAGGTTCCAGCTTCAAGGAGCTTCTGCCTAGTGCGTAGTTATTCTACCCGTCCACTGGAAACTCCAGGTAGACATGCCTGTCTGCCAGACGCTTGTGGCTGGATTCCGTCGCATGTATCCTCTGTGACTCTGCGCCTGTGACGTTAATTAAGATGTAGGTGGAAGATGGAGTGAATTTTTCATTTATTGGTAATGACGTTTACATTTTTATTGGCTTGGATACCGAAATTCATATTTGACGTATCTAGTATTCGTTACTAATTTGCTGGATTTGAATTAGCTTTATTACCATCACAGCAAAAGAACTTAAATTTCATTTGGAATGCTAGATTAGTACACTAGACAGTGGATCTCTCGTCACGTGCCAGGGTTGGTAGGTGCTAACCTTGCCATATTTCCTGCAGTTAGTGCTGCAGGACGTATGATTGCAATGTGTATTGTTGTGTATTGTAATGAAGAATGATTGCAATATGTATTGTTGTGGTCAAATATTTGACCACAGCAATACACATTCGTCTCGCATTTCCGTTGCATTCCATTGTTAGGTGCCGCTTTGTTGAGTATTTTTCTCTTCTAACTGATTCTTGGAATTCGAGGACTCGTGCTGCGAAAGCTGGGCGTGTTTTATCATTCTTAAGCGTAGTTTTGCGTGTTGACGAGTTCTGTAAAAAGTGCCCTTTGGTACTTTCCGCAGCACGTCTTGATTTCTTGCCTGAAGTGTCTAACGATAAACTGGATTATTCACTCGCTGTCAGTTTAGAAAGATTTGAGTTAAAATGTCCTCGGTGGCAAAAGAAACGCATCGAGGTCTTTTCAAATGGGTTAGAATTAGCTGGATGCATGGTTTCCATGTTTTTTTTTTCTTTTTGTATGCAAGCGTACAAGAACAGCCGTAGAACACTAAAGTCTCATGTTCTGAGTTGCGCTGGCGCTAATCTAAAATAACCCATCGTTCCTCCACTCTCATACAAGACTCACTACAGAAGAAAAGCTCCAAAGCATTTTTTTTTTTTTTTTAGCCTTTCATATTTCAATGCCAGTTGCCCGTTTTTTGACATCAGCAATACTCGTTGCCCATACCTTTCTTTATATACTCTTGTCTGAAAACAAGACTTTGTCAGCAATGGTCCGTTCCACGATGTTCTCATTAATCTGCAGAGAGACTTTTCTGCTGATAGCTGAACCTAGCTCAATACGAACTTCCAGTAACTTTCATTGTAGAATCGGGCGTTTTATTGAACGCTTTTCTCATTATTTGTTTTTATGACTAGTGGCGCCATTCTAGTCTGTACTTTTGGAAATTCGGAATGTGTTTCTATGGCCACGAAGTCATCAGCCGGGCATTTTGTATGCTGATTTGTGGATGAGATACGTGCCTTCATTCTCTAGTCTCTTCATTCAAAAGATATGGTCATGTCCACGTCATTGGTATATATAGCTATAGATTGCCACTTTTATACTAACAGCTCTATATTTCGAACAGGAGGGAGGGGAATGGCATTCGAAACCAAGTTTGGGTTTTATATTCTGTTCTTTTTTGCATAGAGTAGAAGTGGGGCTAAAATGTTTTTTCTTTCAAGAGGTCAGATATTGAAGATCACGGATTTAATGTTCGATCGAGACCTATATTTTCTGAATTTCAATCGGTCGCTAAACTGATTGAAATTCAGAAAACGTAGGCGTCGACACCGTCGTTACCTGGCTATTGGATTACTTGATAATAGTGCACGAAGTGGCTCATCGCTAGTACTAAACAAGTTTTTTTTCGCCTTTTTTTTTTAACTGGATAAGGCACTAAGAGTTCTGCCTTTTTTTAACGTTAAACTAGGGGCTTCGCCCCCTGCTCGCTTTGCTCACCCACCCCTGCGCACGCTTTTATACGTAAAATGTAGAGGTATAAGGAGGAAAGTCAAATCTTTTCTACATAAAAGACAACTGTCGATACGCACTGATCGATGTCTAATCAGGAAATGACCTAAGTAATTATTTACCTGTGCATTTGTAGTGCTCGGCATTCTCAAGGTCGAATAAATATCACTGTATGATTATTTACTTGCGTTTATATAGATCACTAGGTAAAAGCCTTTTGCTTCGGTTTCCATAATACATGAGGAATATTGTTGCAACCGAAAGAGGACTGAAATATTTAGAAACTATACAAATATTTAAAATATTTACAAAATGCTAAATTATCTACAAATGCTGTATACAATATTCATTAATATACAAAAAACGTTAGAATGAAACATCAAATATTAGACAGGGAAGCACGTGCACGAGATTAGTGAACTTTATGGAGGCAGTTGTCAACAATTAATTGCATTTGTAGTGACGTATTGCCTCGCCCTCTTCTCCCATTGGCTCCAATAAATATCACTGGGAAGAAAACCTTTTTAATGTATAGGGAGATATTACGAATATTTATTTCTCGAGTTTCCATTAATCCATGCCATTTGCTCTAATGTTTTATTTATTTTAGTCATAACACGCGGTCTTTTCAGTGTAAGGGACTAAAACTAATAAGGTGGTTTATGGTTTCATTACTTGATGGTATTAATTTTAATGATTAAATTTATTTGAGTTTCGTATTTACACATTCTTCAGCAAACTTCAGTTAAGCTGGTTTATTTTAATGCGGTCAAATTTATGCAGTTCTGCACAACTTCATAAATCCTGTCAACTTTATAATACGTATCAGAGAAAATATTCATCGCTCTGACTTTAAAGTGGCTCATTGTGCGAAATGCAGCACGCTCTTTGATTTAAAACGAAGGGTGTGGCTTTGTCTCAAATGCCACAGTCTGGAAGCAGTTAAAGCGATGAGGTCGTTAATGAAGTATTTGAAGGTACAGTTATGTAGGTGCTTTTGAGAATAGAATTTTTTAAATAAAATTTTAGTACGCAAGAAAACATCGGGACTTAATTGCAACCTGTTCTCACCGATTTGGTGGAAGGGATATGAAAAAAAAAAAAAAATAATAAAATAAACAAAAAAATAATGCTATTCAAACGATAACAGTTATGTACATCTTTTTAGTGCCACTATTAAAACGAGTGACGCATTTGAAAAAGATACTATTGGAAAGAATTGGCAAATGAACAACGCTTTTTTGTATCCACTCCAAAGAAGATTTATTGCATTTCTTCCGCCAATTTGTTTTACAGAGCATGTGCGTTTGATTGTACCATTAGCATGAGTAAACTTATTAACAGCGCGCGCCGGGTGTGTCGATCTTAATTCCTAGAGCGGATTCACCCCTCAGTAATTCTAACGTTCACCGAACTCTTAACAGGAATCAGGAAACTCTTTGATTG
Source organism: Mastigoproctus giganteus (assembly GCF_048544385.1). Lineage (NCBI taxonomy): Eukaryota > Metazoa > Arthropoda > Arachnida > Uropygi > Thelyphonidae > Mastigoproctus > Mastigoproctus giganteus. The sequence goes on along the minus strand of NC_143580.1, from coordinate 117,870,921 downwards.
TGAATTATGCCTTCTAAAATTCAATTTATTAGTAATGCGTCAATAAATTCAACGTGGAACTTTTTCTTGTACTTGCGTATTAGCGCAATGACGTCCAACCATTCATTCACACTGCATTCGCATCCACGTGGGCAATCGTATTTGTTCCTCGTAGTTTAAAACTAGCGTGCCACAAAATATTGGATTTTCGTATTTAATTATTAAATATATAAATTTTAAATAAATAAAATTGTAAATATAAACGTTTATAACACAAAATAATAATAAAAAAAAAAACATTTCGAAAAATGCGTATTAGTGGTAAGGATCTTTCCATCCACAACTCGCTTCCCACGAGAACTCATGTCACTTGTACCATTCTATCTGTTTTGGCCCCCAGCCCAAAAAAGTTGGACATGGTGTGTTAGCGGGTACTTTAGATTTTTAAACGTTATTAGTAACGTTACTTGGTAGTATTTGTTGGTTAAAGAAGGTTAGGTTACCTTAAATTTGAAAGAATTCTTAGTTTTCTAAGACTAGGGTAACCCGCTAAGGTAACTACCCTTTTTCTACTGATGTAACCCTTGTTAACTCTTAAGTGCTCACATATACTGTAAGTGAGAGCACGATAATTGTTTACTCGAAATGTCATAATCCTGCAGTTGAAAGGAAGCTGAGGAGTCAAGAACGGTCTACCGTGGAATAAACGAGCAAGTCTAAAGCGCTGATGGACAGTCATTTGTGAGTTTTTCGTTGAATGCTTTTCTCCGAGGATGGATCTTCTAATTATGGACTTACGGGGTTGCGTACCTGTGCTCTTAGGAAGAATTCTTTCACGTGAGTACGAAGTTTACTGCTTCAGAAGTTGCATTCAGGTTCTGAAAGATAAAAGAATTGTTAGACTTTTTTTTTTTTTTTAACCCGAATTCACAAGTTTCGAAGTTTAAAAGTCAGAACACTTTTTTTTTGTTTTTTTTTCTGGCAAAATTTTAATAAAGTCAGGATTTTTCGTAAAGATAATCTCATTAAATTAATAAAGGCTTTCATATAACTGGAAAATCATGCGTTCTTACAGTAAATAATGATTAAAAAAAGTCAGTTTGTCAGCACCTCAGCTCCAAAATCACGAAATCTAAAGAGCTGCAACTCTCCAAGAACAATAAAAGAACCCGAGGAATGTGCATTTGGTTTGTTTAATTCATTTAAAATATTAAATTTACTTAACTTATTAAATGTTTCAATTATCGGTATGAACTTCTTTAAATGGGGTAATCATCGACTTTCCAGATGTCATAAGTACACGAATGAAATATATTTTATAATTAAGTCTTTAAATTAATTTTCATGGAAATTTAAGACATTGCAATTGACAGATATAATAAATGTCAATTGACAAACATGCAAAAGATAAATACAATAAAAGAAAGCTTTAAATTAATCTACGCAGTGCGTACGTTAATTAACTCATAAGTGCCCCTGAAATGTACGCAGTACGCACATTTCGTCACAAGTAAAATGAAGTATAGCTCGACCACTGAAATAGTTGCATACCCTGTCAGTTTGAAACGAATTCGACCTGAATGGTGAGAACATAAGAACAGAAAGGAGATTAGAGTTAAATTTCTAAAGTAATTTAGGAATTACTTTCAGGGAAGGCAGATTTATATTTGAAAATTTAAATTACATTCATAACGGAAAGAAATGATATTTTATTTTATTTCAAAAATATATATACACAACAGGAAAATATTTATTGTGCCTATAGCAAAGAAAATAACATTCAGTTAATAATAATGCAACAATAAAAATCGGTTGAAAGAACAACGATTGAAAAAGGGACAATTATAATATCGAAGAAAATATTTACACTGACTGTATCTGAAACCTACTTAAGTATAATTGGATAACTAATGATGGCCTGCGCAGATGGCGCATGGACTAAGTCAATAGGCTAAGACAGTGTCGCGATACTTTGGGATATGCGTCATGTCCCAAAAGAGTGTCGCCAATTGAACCATATCAGCATTGTTTTCACTTTTATTTCCTTTCAGTATTGATGGATGTCTCTGATTGATTAAAACACAACTATTGAGTTATGATATAGGTTAAATTCCTTCACATTTTTCATATTCGGTGCTGGCCACTGAGCTCTGGATATGTTCTTTCTCTTTTGGAAACTAATAATTGACCATAAAAAGAAAGTTACGTACCCCATCGAGCTAAAAGACCTAAAAGGGCGGTGTATCGAAAAACTACGAAATTTTTGGTGGGATACCGAATTATTCTTGGGCCGAGCATAGTGTGTCGCTTTGAAAAAAAAAAAGTTTAGTGATCTAAGAAAGATTAGGGACCTTACTTATTGCAACTAGTGGGAAGCCAAATACTTTGGATAGCTAATAAGATAAATCTACGAAGCAATTAATTTCTGATTTGTTTATTTTAACAGGGTTATGTTAAGAACTGTGAGCTACTGTCTGCACGGGCTGGTGCCTGCATCCTGCATTTGTGCTGATAGGTATGATCGAGAAGCCGTGGTGAGAGCCTTGGGAAATGATGCCGGAATCAAACCTCCTTTTGTTCTTGGTCAACTCCCTTCTACTCCAGACGAGCTGTTAAAGTTGGATCAGGTTAGAAATTGCTTTCAAAATTTTGTGGAAACTTGGGTAGGAATAGTGCATTTGGGGTTCGTGGAAAGCGACACGAACAGTTAAAAGTTAACTTAGAAATATTGAAATTAAATTTAGGAAATTGTCTTTGTCCTCTCCTTCACGTGCATCTTGATTATTTACAGAACGACTAGTGAAACGGCCTTTTTCGTAATTAAAGATCAAGCATTGCTCGGTACCATTAATTAAAGATCAAGCATTGCTCGGAGCCATCTTAACCTCAAGAAAGGACACCCGATAGTTCTTCAAACTCTAAATAAGCTTTAGTCGGATCATTTTGGCCAAAAGATGTGAAATAGGTACCATAATTGAGTGATGTGCTATGATAACAATGAGTCGAATTTGAACCTTCCTCGAAACTCTCCACGGTCAACCCAACCTGTGGGTTGACCGTTTGAAATAAAATAAAATAATAAAAATGACGCATTTTTATAATTACTAAATGTGAATATATTTTCGATTTCAATTACTTGTTTTGCAGATCATTTGAATGCTGCTAATTCACTTCATTTATTGTGAGCAGGCGATTTCTTTCACTTAGTTTCTTTTTCATTCAAAATTGAATTACGAATGCTTAAATACCATTCTAGTGTTCCTATATCGAATCAATTGCTAAATACACATTCGTTCTTTTACTGGCGCATTGAAAACGGCTAAAATACCCATTAAAAAATCATTTATTGTACTTTCCAGTAGCGCTGATCAGAATGAAAGTAATGCTGTTGGTCGTGAATGAAGTCAATTAAGGTAACTACGACGTTCAATGCGAGGAGCGCCAGAACGAGTCGATTCGCTTTGCCCTACAAGTACCCAGTTTAATTACACATCGGAGGTAAATGTGCAGTTATCCAAGATGAATAAGATTCCAGAGCAGGAGGGTACATGCAAGGCCGTAAGGGGAGGGATATTGCTTCGTTGAACTCCAAGCAGTGGGTAAACGACTTGTGTCTCCAACGAGACAATTTAAGGCTTTTTTTTAAATGGTTTTCTGTACAATGGCTGATTTTCTGCTGGGGATTTTACTTAGATAAAGAACGCTGCATTTTTTTTTTTTAACTGAAGAGGGTTGTCTCATCGAAAATTACTATTCATTAAGTAATGCTTACAAAAGTTCATTATGCAAATGAAGTCATTCTTCCTCATTTGCATGACATTATGTCGTTATCGTAACACGTATTAAGGTAATATTTTACAGAAATACTGTAAAATATTACGATTTTTCGCTATATATTATCTGTAAATAGCTTAAAGATATTTACTGTCTCTAAATAGAATCTATAAATCATTATAAATAAGATATTTATAATAAAATAATTATAATAATAATTGATTTGTACTAAACTTGATCAAAAAATAAAATAATAACATAATGATATATATACTGTAATATTATTATGATGATAATAATGCTATAAGCATAGATTACGTGACCTTAGCGAATTTAAGGTTTCCCTCATTTGCTTTTTAAATTAATATAATTCAATAAAGCAATCCTACCACCATAATACCCTACAAGTTTACCTCTATACTGTAATGGCAATAGCGATAATAATTCGCAATTTCAGGAAACGCCTTTCTATTGATGTATCGCGCAACCAAGGCCGTTTCTGCAAGTGGCCGCCTGCGCGTTGAAAACAAAAAATAGCTGCTCCTCCCTGCCTGCCTACTTATACTCATTTATCATCTTCAAAAATTTTAATATGAAATGCAACTTTTATTATCCAACAGTTCAGATAGAAAAAGAAAACAATGGTTCATTAGAATTAAAACTTAAGTAAAAAAATATCTGGAGGACCTATGAGTTGTGTTTTCCCTCTTAAGAGGAAAAAAAAAACACAACCCCCTAGGTCTAACCTAATGTTTCGGCCTGCTGCGTGTTGACACATTATACCCAAAGAGTAGAAACAACCTTGCTCATAACTTTCTATGAGTAAATGTTCATACACAGTTTTCTAGAACAAGAACACCTTGCAAAATAGTAGTCATACATTATTACGAAAAGTGTTTTATGCATATTGTTGATTATGTAAATATTTTAGAGGGACGTGTTGGGAATAGACAGGGCTGGTTCCAGAGGACTGAGGTGCGAAAATTAAAGTTCGGTCTATTCGATGTTCCTTGCCTGAACTGATATCCCCCACCGTCATTTGTTGAGATTGAACCCTTTTCACTCGCTGCCCCGGAGATGTGTTGCACCCACTGCACTTCCCTAAGGATCGGCACTGGTAACAGGGATGTAAATGAAGATGAAGAAGACGGTGTCATAGGCCCACGTCAGTGAAGTGTAATTATTCGATCTAACTGAGCGACTAACTACTTTGATAATTATTTCGACATTCATACACTCTCAGTTCCAGAAGATGTGTAGAACCTACACAAGAAATAAATATTTTATTGGAATATTATGAATGGCACTATGTGGTCTGTACTGTAAATACATTTAGGGACGCATTCCTGAAGAAAAAACATGGTAGTTTTAAAGATGCGATAAACGAATTTATTGTTTGAAATCTTTATTTGATTGTATAGTTACTAGAGTATATACAATACCCAAGGCAGCTGTACAGCTATGGGTTTTAAAAATTACAAAATATGATATTCTACACGCCATATGACGAACGTAACTTTGTCAATTATAATGGATGTCTAATAATACAAAATAATGCAGAAATATCTATTAAATGAAAAGTATGGTGTCCGAAACTATATTCAATCACAATGACAAAGTACTAGTCACTTTCCTGATGTACTTTTAGGGAATTATTGAGTTAAGTAGCATGCACGGTATATTTTTGAGTCCTGTACTGCTACAAATATGAAGGATTAGCAATAAATAAACTGTTGAGTAGATGTCTAACCTCATCTGCTCATGTGTAGGTGAGGTTATGCATATCATATCATGGTTCCTTCCACAAAGCAAATGATTACTGTAAATATTTTAAAAACTGTTGTTTATTGACGTATTTTGAGACATTACCTAATTTATTAATGTCAATTACCAATACATCTTCATCCATTTTTGTCTTTTTGTAATCAGGTATTCATGAAGTCAGAATTGAAAGTAGGAGTAATCTATGTGAAAGAAGGTCAGTGTACAGAGGAGCAGATATTGGATAATCGTGAACAGAGCCCCCTCTTTGATGATTTCCTCATGGTTTTGGGTGAGAGGGTACGTCTTCGTGGTAAGTTGTACTTTTCCCAAAATATATTTCAGGACAGAATTAAGTAACGAATTTATTCAAATATCTCGCGTACCTTTTGTGCTCACCATTTTACATGTCCCACTATGGCTTCTTCAAATTCGTTAATTTTGTTTACAACAAAATAACGAATTTGATGTTCTGGTCAAGTCTCCGTCCTTTACGGCCGATAAGGGACGAAGAATTTAATTTTGGAGAATCGCAATGATAAGGAAAGATGAAGGGGGGGGGGGGGTTATGCTTCTTTAACAAAAACTGGCCTGGAGCGATTAAATCGCTTCCATAGTCTGGTGATCAAGCCCAGGTGGAGGTTGAATTTGTGTGGCGTGAGATCAATATTAGCAAAGGAAGAGCAATAGCGAGGTGTATTACAGGCCAAATGACTACTAATAGTACTCCAACTAGTGTTCCGTGAAATAAGTTTCGATCGGAACCTGCTGACAAAACTGAATCCAGTACTCAAATAAAGAGGCTTAGAGTTAAACAGTTATGTCAGATGAAATCTCACAACATAATAACCAAAAAAGTTTAGAAAGACGAGAACTGCACGCAATTTAGATAGCGTAGAAGACGATCGCATTTGGTACAGCAATATTGATGACAGTTGAGATGACAACGAAGATAGTGACTGAAAAATAAGTAGTGAATTTCATTTATTTTTCTCCGTTGTTATTTTAAGATATGGCGTGCGTCGGCTTCCCAGACAGCACAGTAGTTCTCGGGTGGCCCTGATATGGTCACATTAGTGCGAATGAGTTTCCTAGAATGATGAAAAGTAATCACGACATTGCAAAATTTCATTATTGGCAACTTAACAAGAGCCATTTTCGTACAGCTGGGTGGCAGCTAAGGTAAGGTTGATGTACCTAACTGTGGACGAAGATTTCTTCTTCGAATGTGAAATGGATGAAAATTTAATAGAACTGATGAATAAATCCACATTATTTTTAAAATATAGCTTTCAAAAATGCGGAAAAAGTTTTTGAAAGTCTTCAAAATTCGCGTATTATTCGAGGGACAAGTGTTATTTGAAGAGGGGGATCCCTCGTAACGAAAAATTTAAATTAAAATTAAATGATTTGATTTTATAATTATTTCTCAGAGTGGTTTCTTAAATTTTTATCGTTCTTAGTATTAATTTTCCACACTTCGTTATTTTTTTGTTAAATCTTCAAATTGAATTTTAGAGAAGTGTTTTGCTTTAGACACTTTTATACAGCCTCCTTTCCATTAACATTTTAAACCAGTATCATTATTAATTACTGACAGACGTGAATTTTGTTCTAATTTCTGAAGATTATATAACATAACTTGCTTTCGCTAAAGAATATTCATTTTACACTCGGAAGCATGAGTAACTCCCATGGTTTAAGTAAAAAAGAAACTACAATTAGGCAAAAAAGATGATGTACAATTATTAAAAGAATTTTAAATGTTTCTAGGCTTTGATAAATATAAGGGAGGTCTGGATACGCTGCATGATTTGACGGGAACGGAGTCTGTTTACACTCAGTGGAGAGGAATCGAAATTATGTATCACGTTTCCACGCTTTTACCCCATGAGGAACATGACCCACAAAAGGTAAGCCTCTTCAAAGATTGTATTTTACTTCAAGTGCTTTTTCGTTAATTACATAATAGCTATTTCTGTATGCATGCATTCATTCCCGAAATTTAATTATGACAAGGATTGTCAGTCGTGCATAATACATTCACAAGGAATGGTTGGGTATCTACTCTACTGTTGTACTTGGGACTGGCTCCCAAGTGGAAGTAAAGTGTGATATTCTTCATGTTTGCTGCTGTCCAATTAGTTTGTCTAGCCATTATTACGAGACCGAATTCATTTTAGAAACTTTTGTGTGTGTTGAGTGCTCGCGAACGTATTTATTCAACTTGCATAAGAACGTGAAATTTTTGTTAGTGTTACAAATCCTTTTCAAATGAAATTTCCAGTACTCTCGCAAGTTAGAATACTCTCTAGTTAGTAGTTGTTGTGTTTAATACATTTAGCCTCTTTATATTTTGATGATAGTCGTAACATCTGCATTTGATGTACTTTTGCATAAACGAAGGATATTTGAGAAAAGTTAGGTAACACGTTTTTGTGAGAAAAAAAATTGCAGAACAGGGAAACGACACTGGTCATTAATGTGCTATACAAATGAGGCACATTGGTCAATCACTGGTTGCGGCGTGTTCGAACTGCTTTGAAAGAGAGGGAGGGAATTATAGAAGCCAATTCAGAAGAACAGTGCCCATTGAAGTATCTGGAGAAAAGACATGCAGCAGAAATAGAACGTCTGTGAGACAGAGAGTGGAGCGACTCTGTTAGATATGAGTCTATTATTTAGCCAAATGCCCTCTTTTGAATGGAATCTAGAAGCCTGAGAGAGGTTTTGTGGGCACCGCCCCAGATGTGAGAACAATTTTCCATGGTACGGCAGATTTGTGATTTGTACAGAGTGAACAGTTGTTTGGTGGAAAAGTAACGCCGAGAGCGAAAGAGAGAACCCAGTTTTTTAGATGCAGAGGAAGCAATATTGCTTATGCCGAGAGAGAGAGAGAGAGAGAGAGAGAGAGAGATATTTGAAGTCAGGGTAATCTCCGCTAAAGGTATATGACCTTGCTTAGAAACCAGGGTATCATCGAAGATTAGTATAGAAGCAGAAGAATCTTTTTGCGAGATGTAAGGGCTGAGTTTTAGAAGGATTGAAATCAACTAAGTTATCTTTGTCCCACTAGAGAATTACCTGGAGATCAGCATTTAAGGAATTAAAAGTGGATATTTAGAAGTTGAAGCTGTTTGTGCAGGGCAAGGTTTCTCAAACTGGAAGGTGGAATGGAATGTAATGTGCTATCATCAGCAAAACTGTGGATAGGATTTCTAGTCAATGGAAGGAGGTTAGTAATGTACAAGGGGAAAAAAGAACCGAACCTTAGGGACACCAGCATTAGTGGAGAAGTTAAAAGACAAAGCCATTTACCATTACCCACAGTGAGCTGTCAGAGAGAGAAAACTACATACTCAATTTCAAAAAACAGTTCACAACCATAAGATGGAAGCTTATTTAGAAGGCCACACGATCAAAATCCTTTGAAATGTCAAGAGTAACTACATGAGTTTCACCAAACATTTCCATTGAATGTGTCCATAGATGGGTCCATAGTTTCAGCAAGTGCGAATACCATTAACATTCAAGGCTTTAAACCCCTCTATCAGATCTCCCCGAAGGTACATGGCCTCGAGACGCTTCAGAACTCTGAAGCCGTTATAGGTAAGAGCACCGTTTTGTTCTCTTCACCAATCTGGTTGCCATCCGTTTCAGCAGATCTATATTCTTCATAAAGTGAGGCCTCCTCAGACCTGTATACAATACTCAATATGAGGCCTAACCATGGCCTTATACAAAGGGATAATCAGCTCCTTTATCCCTGCTAGAAAGTTCCTTTATATCATTGACAAAACTCCATGAGTTATTCTGGCAGCATATCTGCACTGCTCAGAATTCCATCAAAGTTTCCTTCGACACAGGTCCTTTCAAGTTAGGTTCTGGCAGGTTTTATCTCAAACATACAAGAAGATGGAATCCCACAGGATTCTGTTCTCAGCGTCACTCCGTTTTCAATAAGAATAAACAATATCACAAATAGCATTCCAAACACTATTGACTCATATCTCTATACAGATGATCTTACCATATCCTGCCATTCTCAGAATATGAACTACATTGAGAGGCATCTACAAATATCAATAAATAACATTGAATTATGGATGGCACAAAGTGGGTAGAAATTGTCAAGCCACAAATCTAACTATACATTTTTGTACCAAGCATAAAATGCATCCTGAACCCTAGTTACACTTGGCCACTCACCCTCTATCAATCGTGAATAGTATTCGTCTCCTAGGGCTAATTTTTGATAAGAAGTTAGAAACTTCCAGGAGCACATCAAATATTTAAAACCCATTTGCACAAAAAAAAATTAATATACTGCTGGTTATCTCTAGTACAGCCTAGGGTGCAGATCGTTATACCTTGCTGCACTTAAATAAGTCCATAATTAGATCTCAGCTAGATTAAGGAGTACCTGTTTATGACTCAGCTAGGGAGATGCACCTTGGCCCATCTTGCGCCCATACAACACTCTTCTCTTAGGATAGCCCTTGGTACATACAGAACATAACCAGTTCAAAGGCTTTATGTTGAGGCTCACGAACCTCCACTTAGCACCAGAAGAAAGATGTTGCCGAAGAACTACTCAGCTAAAATTAAAAGCCTCCCCACTCATCCTATTTCCTTCATTACTACATGTTCCTCAACGGACAACCCACTGTGCAAATAAACCCAGAACAATTCGGCCTACTGGTATTAGACTGCAAAATCTAACAGAATGCTGGATAATATCATCAGCTTGATAATATCATCAGAGAATCGAAAGATATTAAGAAATCATATCTTCTCGCACTTCTTCATTGGTTCACGTTTCAAGTGGGGCAGCTACTTTGATTTAGTCACCAATGTCAACAAATGTGTACAGTGTCTTGTGCTGTAACAAGAAGAAAGGAAACATCACGCATTTGCCTTTGTTCATGTAAAGTTTTCCTACTGGAGATGGCGAAGTTATTATTTTAGAACATCCGTCACCTTACTTTTTAAACAGCCCACGTAATGCACTTCACTCAGAGAACCCATGCAAATACATTATTAAGAATAATAATACATTTTAAAAGATGTTTGGCGTAGCTTCAATTTCTAGGTCTACTCCTAAGATGTTTTCGAATGCAACCTTCTCCTCCACCCTCCCACTTTTTAATAAGCATGCCATATTCATCCGTGTAGGATTCGGCCATAACTGCGGAGGAAAGGAAACCTGGACGTGGATAAGAGGATTTCTTTCGAGATCCTGTGGCTAGGCAGGACCGATCCGTGATATTTGCCGATCCTCCATTACCTCCAAATGTTTGTTTAGTTCACGTGAATTTATTTAAGCTGTCCACTTCTACAACGGCAAATGGAAGTTCGTTCCAGAAATCAACCACCCACTGGCTAAAGGCAAATTTCCGCACATCTACTCTACAATTCTCTTACCTCAATTTAAATTTATGGTCCCCTCAGGCAACTAATCTTGGCAAGAGGAAGAATACCATCAGTATTGGGCTTGCTGCTCAAACAATTCGAGGCCTCATACGGAGTCCGTACACCGCAATCAGATAACCTCGCAGGTGCCTAGTCTCCAGACACTGTAATTTGCAAAATAAAGCCTTTCTTCATAAGAGCAACCCTTTGTTCCATTCAATAACATTGTTGCCCTTCTCTGTACTCATTCTCTGTACTCTACATCCTTCCTAAAATGAGGCATCCATACCTGTATACAGTAATCAAGGTATGGCCTGACCACTGCCTTATACAAGGGGGATAATCACCTCATTTTCCCTGTTAGAAAAATTCCTGAATATCACTGATGGCCTGCTCTAGAAGCCTGTCTGCACCGCCCAGAAAACTACATATATGACTGCACAATTTACCCCAGGTCTTTTTTCATTCTCTACCACTGTCAGTGTAGTACCACACAGTTGATACGTTACTGTGGGATTACTGCTACTCATATGCAGTATTTTACATTTGTCAATGTTAAACTTCAAATGCAACCTCTCGGCCTATCTGCTGAACTTTTCTAGATCCTGTTGCAGTAGCGTACTGTCTTTACTGTCATTAACTACTCTGCCAACCTTCGTATCGTCAGCAAACTTGGACATTAAGTCTGATATACCATAATCAATATCACTGATAAATATAGAAAACAACAACAATGGGTCCCCTGAGGGACACCACTGATAACAGTAGTCCACGAAGAGCAGTGTCCATTGATTACCACTCTGTCTTCTCCCACTCAACCATCCTTTTATCCATAGCAGCAACTTGTCCTTAATGCCATACTTCTCCAACTTGTGCAGTAGTTTTCCATGTGCAACAGTATCAAAAGCTTTGCTGAAATCCAAATATATGATATCAAAATGATTTTTTGCATCCAGTTCCTTTGTGACCTCATTGTAGTATCCAATCAAATTGGTCAAACAAGATTTCCCCTTAATAAACCCATGCTGTGTCTGAACTATTACTGCGGTCTTGTCTGGATGATGCTGCAATGCTTCTTTAACCAGTGCCTCCATTAATTTCCCTGGAACAGAAGTTAAACTAACAGGCCTGTAATTATTTGTCGCCCTTTTATCCCCCCCCCCTTTGTGACATTTGTACATCTCCAGTCCAAGGGGACCACCCATGAGTACAAGGAAGATATAATTATGGCTAAGTGTTTGCTTACTTCCTTTGTTGCCACCTTTAATATAACTGGATAGATCTCATCCACCCCAGATGCCTTTCTTATGTTTAACTTCAACAATTTCTCCCCCACTTTGCTCTCAGTTATTACAAAATCATATAGCTCCCTGCCAGAATTTGATAAACTTCTGGCATTTACATCCCTGAATAACTCCTCGGGTGTGAATGTAGATGTAAAATACTCGTTTAATTTGTCGGCGACCTGAGCAGGGTCCTCAACAGTCCAACCATTGACATCAAGTGGACCAACATGATTCATCCCCTTCCTTCTAGAGTTTACATAAGCAAAGAACTCTCTGCATTCTTTGCCAAAGATTTCTCGTAATCTGCCTAACCTCCTTTGTGACTTGATTACACACCAGCTTATATCTACCATAGGCTTCTGTGTCATTTGATAATTTATATGCATCCCATGCATTTTTCTTCTCTGCCACGAGTCTCGTTAGTTCATCTGACATCCATTTAAGCCTAAACCTTGAACAGTATTTCTTATTGGGACAAAACGCCCAGTAGCTTGAAAGATTACTTCCTAGAATGCTTCCAATTTAGAATTTGCTGTTGGTAATGTCATCAGTTGGTCCCACTGTACAGACTTTAAAACCTATCTCAGACCATCATAGTCACCTTTACGAAAGCAAAAACTCTTCCCTTTACCCATGACGGTAGTTACATTTTTGAGTAAATCCGACATCAGCACACTGTGATCACTGCCACGTACTGATTCCTTTATCTGCAGATTCTTAATGCATGGAGAATCACTACTGATAATCAGATCAAGAGTATTACTCACTCTGGTTGCCTGTCAAACATGCTGCTGTAGAAAATAATAAGTCTTGCTAGTGTGCGAATGACCAGTCAATATCTGGAAAGATAAAATTCTCCATTATAAGACATTCTGAATTACTGGCCCAATCTATTTCTCTGCACAATTTCTCATTATACTTATCAGATTCATTAGGCCTATAACACACTCCCACTCTCAATTTCACTTTCACAGTGGTTATGTCACACCGAACTGACTCAACATTGTGCTTGTCCACCCATGTCACCTGGATGCACTTTCTTAGATTTTATTTGTTTATTAATTAACAGCATAACCCCTCCTCTCCTCCTATCCTTTCTGTACACATTGTACTCCCCAAATTCCAGTTCTGCATTCCTTATCTCTGTGTGACACTACGTCACACAGAGATAAGGAATGCAGAACTGGAATTTGGTTAGGAATGATAAGGAATGCAGATATATCAAATATGCAGATATTTGGTATATGTAGATTTAACTGATATACCAAATAACATCTGCCTTTAATGTTTTGGCCAGTATCTCAAATTCATCAAATTTATTTACTAAACTTCTAGCATTGGTGTACATGCAAGTATACATGCACCTGTTCTTATTGTTAGTTACCCTAACACAACCCATGTATTTACTTGTTGCGCGATGACCCCAGCAGTTCCTGAAATCCCCAGAAACTTGTTTTCCAGGTTGCTACTCATTCCAATAGAAGCAGTGCAAGAATTATTTTCACATCTGCCTGCGGCTACTGTTAACCTATCATGGACTGATAGGTTAACAGTAGCCGCAAAATGATATATATCCCTCAAAGCTAGCAGTTTTCTTTTCCGATCCACCTAACACTGCCTCGATAGCATCAGCAAATATTCTTGCACCCTTTCTATTTAAGTGTATCCCATCCCTGTAGAAGCAGTCTCTCATGTTAACAAGCACAGACTAAGCTGAAAAAAAAATCCACCCCTTGAGCCTTGCACAGTCTCTCCAGGGCCGACTGATTGACAAGGCTCTCATCACATACTCCCTCCTATCGTGTCTGGGCAGAATTTCACACAATTCGAAATTGAACCTTGATTCTCCATCTCTTCTTGAACAAATACCTTTCACTATACTCCGTCTGAATTCTCGTTATAAAATTAATTTCTCACTGCCTGTTCCTCGTACTTATCACTTATTTTGTAGTCCTCTGTTTCGTTTCCTTCAGGTATTCAATAATTACAATATTGATTTTACAATTAATCCATCTATCTATAAGAATTTGCTCCTTACTCTGTTTTTTTAATGTAAATTTTGTATACACATATTTTAATTCTAGTTTTGTATTGATTATTACTGTTTATTTTCTGTAACTTTTAGCGTTCTCACCCTTATTTAGATAAATAAATCAGATTTTCCTTTGTGATATTAAATGTGGACAGGGGAGTCAAATCACGTGGAAGGATAAAGAGGGGACAATTCGATTCTTCTTTTACGCAACTCTCACCAAAGTATTTTCTGCCCATTTGATGAAGAGGCTCTCATCCATCTGAATACCCTTGTAGTGCTTTGCGAATGGACTCACTCTTCGTGCATACTAATATGTTAGCTATATATCTATTGTTGACGTGTCGTTTATGCTTCAGAAAGATGCACGTTTCTTTTTAAAGTTAATAAAATCGTGTGTGGTTCCAGAATTCTTCGATTTCTTGAAGGTACACTGGTTTTCTAGAAAGGCGGGCTTCAGGTCTCTTAAGAACCATGATTTTGTCCATTTAGATATAATCTGATGGTTTTTGAAGCAATGTCATTAGTGGCTTCATCAATCGGCAGGGTGGAAAATGCATCCCACTTAGTTGAGGGGAGAAAATTCATAATGACACCTGGCTTGATGAAATTAACCGAAAAATGGTTTTGGTTAGGAATTCATCATCCCTAGAATGCATCGACGGAAACGTAAAAGCAAAGGTGAATAGTTTGTCGTCTGAATTGAAGGCAAAGGTCAAGATTGTGGGCGTCAGATCTGCAATACGATGAAACACTAGGTCTAAAGCCTGGTTTCCCCCTTGTAGGGTGTAATTCAAGGAAATCTAACCCTAAATTTCACATGCAGGTGATGAGGTCCCGTCTAGCTTCAGAGTGTCTAGGGGCGGGCATATTGAAGTCCCTTGTACGAAAGGTAGGTTAATCAGTGATGAAGTGGTCGCGAGCCATGAAAGCAATTCATCTCTGGAGTCTTGTGTATTGATCAGGTGGAAGATAAATTAGACAAATTTGGATCTGGCGATTTCCAAATGTAACGTTGGCACACAAAGCTTCAAAGCGATCAGCACTGCTGATCCTTAGGCAGGAAAGTAGAAAATTACGATGATAAATAATATAACACCTCCTCCTCCTCTTCTTTCCATGCGATCATTAGTAGCTGCATGATAAGATACTTCTGAACAAAGCATCAAGCTGTTTATTGGAAGACGTCCAAGTTTCTGGAAGGCAAATAATCCCAAATTCCTCTAGGAACAAGAGCGATTGCAGGGAGTGGAGCTCACTGCAGATGCTTCTGACGTTTTGTGTAAAAATTGATCAGAGCCAGTCCGATCCAATGTATTCCGACCCCTTTAGTTGCTGGTGACGATTTCTGGGGGCAGAGCCTCTGGAAGTTAATAAATTATATTCTTCATTATCTTCCTCTAGTTGAGGACTTTCATTTGAGCTGTCAGCATCGGTGCAAAGTTTTCTACATGATTTAGTAAACGTTGAATTTGATATTGTTCAATGCTATATTATAAAGAGGTCTTTGATGTTGATAACGTTTGATAATTCTATAACACGACTTCTATTTTTTTAAGAAAATTGAACTCTGAAACATTCGCGTATGTCCTCTCTTTAGACATTCTAGAACTCCTTGATCCAGGCTGGATTAAGGGTGCTACATTCGGTGGTAAAAACATTGACTTTCTGTCCCATTCCTCACAATTAGGATGTGAAGAAGGATGTGTTTATCCACTAAGAGAACAGCCCTTTCAGGTAAGTTTATTTTCTTCACAGAAGGTGCAATTCATGGAAAAAAAAAGTTCTTTGAATAACGCAGAATCCATCCATGCTGATTTTTTTTGAGTGGTAGTAAACTGATAAAAATGAGCAATTTATATTTTTTAAAGATTTAGGATTAGTTCATATAACCACAAAAAAAAAAAAAAAAAAAAAAAAAAACAATTTATCAGTTTCAGTTACGTTGCTGTAGGCGGCTACCGTGATTTTTTTTTTTCTCTGTGCATATTTTGTACCCTAGTGACGCATGCTCAGCATTTTTCCCCCATAGTTTCTATGGATATCATCCTATAATTTAGACCCGTTTCGTCCTTATAGTAGAATTTTTCTCCAATCAGTTTTTCTCTGTTGATGAATGACCAAATAATCTAAGTATTTTCAGCAGCAGACTGATCAGCGGATGGTCTCTCCCCACTAATACTTAATTACGTTAATTCCATGATATTTTTTTCCTAACATCCATCCGTCACTTTGTAAAAAATATCCGCACCATCAATCTTATGACAGAAAAGGCCTTTTCCTTGATGCTAGTTTTATGGGTGTCCGCTGATTGGAGTTCAGTCTTAAACACCAAATAATGAAAAGTGCATGTGCGCACTAATTCAATTCGTATCCATACGCACTGAATTAGTGCATATGGCATTGTGCCGTGGGCATCAGATGCCCACGGCACAGTGCTGTGTTTTCATCATCATCAGCTATTTTAATCCACTGCAGGATGAAGGCCTCTTCAGCAACTTTCCAGTTCCTTCTGTTTTGTGCAATGGCGATCCATTTACTGCCCACGAATTCTTGAATTTCACCTGTCCATCTCCGTTGCTGTCTTCCAGGTTTTCTTTTAGCTCCTCTTAGGTACCATTATGTTATTTTCTTAGTCCATCTGTCATCATGTCTTCGAGCTATGTGTCCTGCTCAAGTACATTTCAGTTCTTTAGTTTTGATAAGAATATTCTTTACTTGAGTTTGCTGCCTAATCCATGTGTTTCTAGAGTTCAGTATTAAGCACCAAATAATGAAAAGTGCATGTGCGCACTTATTGAATTCGTATCCATACGCACTGAATTAGTGCATATGGCATTGTGCCGTGGGCATCTGATGCCCACGGCACAGTGCTGTGTTTTCATCATCATCAGCTATTTTAATCCAACAGTCTTATCCAATAGTCTGATTCCTAGTACAATTCGTTCCATTCTTCGCTGTATAGTTTTCAGCTTCTCTTTCATTCTTTTGATGCGTGCTGTGTTTAAAGAGGTTTAATATTTATTTATTTAAAGGTTAGAGGTTTATTTAAGGAGGCTTTTGTTTTAAAGAAGGGGAGCGTCGATTAAGCGGAGGTCTGTTAAGAAGACTTCAACTGAATATCAAGAATGGAATAGAATATTACAGTATAGAACAGAAGTGCCATGTAAGGACAATTGCGTATTCCTAATGAAACCATTATATTGTAGATCATTTAATTCGATGATATTGAGAAAGGAAAGGTTCATTGCAACAGTTCTTTTCAAGCGGCAGTTGTAGGTAAAAAAATGATGGTTCTGTTTAGAATCGTAGACAGTGAAGAAAATGAAATCTCGTTCGCTGCGTTCATTTCGGGATGAGAATTGCTGAAAGACATTTTGCGGAAATTGTCCGTGTACATTATGATTTTTTTCAAATAAAGAATAGTTGTAGCCGTTGTTGCTTTGATCGTGGTACGCGTGATTTCTTTTCTTTCCAGTTTTTTAAAAAGATAATCGGTGGTATCTGTTATGTTACCTCTATGCGGTTTTCTTAAAAATTACTTTTAGATTTTGTATTGCGAGTAATATTATTGTTGTTTTGAACTTTTCATTCAATTATTAATATTTTTTTTCCTTTTCATTACAGCTCCAGAAGAAACGCCACATTGGAAACGACATTGTGTGCGTAGCTTTCTTAGAGAGTGAAAACACACCCTTTTCTCCAGCCTGCATCAAATCCCATTTCCTGCACACGTTTATTGTGGTGAGAACTAACCCCATGCGTAAAGCCAATCCGGTTATTTATGAGGTATCTTACAACTCAACATAAACTTATTTATAAATATTTTAAGTAGTATGGTTTTGCACTTCGGGATTAATCGTTAACCACAAGATCTAAGGTAGCTTTTTCCATGCAGTGATACACGTGGTCTCTTGGGATTGCAGAGTATTCTAAAGCATTCACGAAGAGAGAAGAAAAGAGAAACTGTGGAGTTAAAGCAACCTTTACTGCTGTCGGAATGGTTAAGAAAATGCTGACTTAGCAAACATCTTAAGGATAAATGATTAAACGAGGTAGCAGATGGACTTTCTTCACACCAGATGTAGAAAAACATCTTCATATGCTATGATAATTAAATCTTTATTTTCTAGTTTCCATATTAATTTCTTAGTATTAATGTGAAAAGGAAGGAGGAAAGCATCTATAAAGATCTTTATATTTTATTAAGACCGTTAAATGAAGTATTCCATAACTTTAGGTACATGTGAATTTCAATCAAGTGATGTAAGACGTGGCTCAGGTATTTCATTCTTGATTTCTTTACTTTAAAATGAGGTAAATAATAAAAAAAAAAGACCATCAGCAGTTACAACTAGAAATTCGAAAATTTTCATGCGATATTAAATTGTGACGCACAATTTTCAGTTCAACTCAGTGATACCAATCAATTATTTCGGAGGTAATTTAGGTAGGGACAGATTAAATAGAAGGTAATAGGAGTGGAAACCGATAGGATGGTGTTTTCATTCTGGAATATTCATTGCCTTTGAACGTTCGCTTTAGAATTATAAAAATTACACCTCTAGCATGGACTTTTAGCAGATATTTAATTAAACTAAATAGTCGCTGAATTTCAGTAGCGTTTATCCTCTTGCGAGGACAAAAATTTGATCACACTTTATTCGTTTTTCCAGAAATTCAGTTTTTCTATTGTAACAGTCCTCTTGGACAATGCTCGAAAGTCAAATTACATTTATCGGCCCTCGTGGTTATCATAATGGTTAATTCTTAACCTTTCACTTGTGAAAAGGATTGAGCTTGAATACTGTGTTAACGAGAGAAACTTTAATTAGTTGTTTCGTTCTCTTCATTTTCTTTTCCATTAAGCATGCTGATGCTTTTTTTTTTTTTTTGCATAATGTGACCATCCAGTCGGTTTCAAAAGCCAACGTTGCGAGGTCTTATCGTCCAGAAATTCTGATTTAAAAACTCTTACAGGCAAAATACTCATCACTTTGAACTGCTTTAGTTTTAACCCAAAAAATACATATAAACAATAACGACATTCCTTAAATTCCATTTATATATTTTTGTGCAATTCTGTGGCATAATAAAATTAACGCCCACTAACGGCGTAACAAAATTAAATACTATTAAATGAAAACACCAAATTTAAAGAGCAACCCACCCAGGGACATACAGAGGTACAGAAAGGCAATGGTGAGGCACTACCTTCAATGATGCAACGAGACCCCCTTTATATATTGAGACCCTGCAATCCGTTGTAATGAAGTTTTTGACGAAATCAAGTTTATGTGGCTGAAAAATATTCAAAATCTCAATCTGCAAATCTAGTCACACCGACCCAGCTGGTCGAGATGCTGAGGCTTTTGCAATTTCTAATGACCTTGCACAGATTGTTCATTTACCTATAAGAATATCAGACAATTCTAACCACACAGCCAACACTTGATCTTTTTTTCACATACAACCCTTCTAAGTACACGGTCGAAGTGAGTGGTCCCTTAGGTAGCTCAGATCACAACTTGGTGATTGTCTCTTCTCCAATGGAACCTTTATCTCATGACTATTCCCAACCTCGTATTATTTGGCATTACAAGAATGCAAAATGGGATGACCTGCTAGATTTCTTTTCTTATTTTCCTTGGTCGCATTACTGTTTCAAAACTTATGATGTCAACGTTTGCTCAGATCGTGTCAGTGAAATTATTCCTACAAGAATAATTTCCTTTATTCCACACTCCACTTTAAAATCTCGTCCTTTATCTAAACCTTGGCTTTCCAATAAATGTGCGAAGGCTGTTCAAGAGAAGAATGTTGCATATCGTAATTGACTTGTTTCCAATTCTTCACCTTCATTTTCTGCCTACACCAAAGCTCACAACAATTGTAAAGCAGTCATTAATCAGTCCAAACTAGATTTTGAACAGGGTAAGAGTAGAAAACTTGCGTCTTGTCCTAATGGTAGCCGAGCATTCTGGTCTCTTGCCAAAGCTATTGGCCGCAATTTTTGCCCATCTCTGCTCCCACCTCTATCAAAACCAGGTGGTTCTATTGTCACTTCAGCCAAGGATAAAGCTGACCTGCTAGCATCCCATTTTTCTTCCAACTCATGTATTAATGATCTTGGTAAAACACCTCCCACCATCCCCAATATGCTACATTCAATGCCTCCTGTAGTCATCCGTCAAAAGGATGTCAGAAGGATTTTGACGAACTTCGATGCAAAGAAAGCTCCAGTTCTCCCGGGGGCTCACATCTGGTGAGTATGGGCTTGACACACCCAGAGTCCTGAGCTGGATATCATCTCATTTTCTTTTCTTCCTTTCTTGGTGATCCCCCGCCTCCTCTCTCTCTCTCTCTCTCTCTCTCTCTCTCTCTCTCTCTCTGGGTAATTCAGATGTTTTTTTGCCTGGTGCAGCATAAGCCTCAGGCATCCTTGCACCATATGGCTAATAATAATTGCTTTACTTGTTCTCAAAACCTGTTCTCCTGAACTTACTTCTGTTCTTTGACACCTTTTTTTTTCACTTTCTCATTCCAAAGGTGTTTTTCCTTCTGCTTGGAAATTTGCCCATATCCAACCAGTTCCTAAAAAAGGTGACAAGTCCCTCCCATCCAATTATCGTCACGTTGCATTTACTTCTACTCTTTCTAAAGTAATGGAGAAAACAATTAACCGCCAACTCTTAAACTACCTAGAAACCTTCCGTCTGGTCAACAATCGCCAGTATGGATTCTGTCAGTGTCGATTTACTGGTGATATTCTAGCTTATGTTACCCATTTTTGGACAAATTCAAAGGAAAAGTTTGATGAAACACAAGCAGTTGCTCTTGGCATCTCAAAGGCTTTCGATCGTGTTTCGCGTAAAGATCTTCTAAACAAGCTTCCATCTTATGGTTTACCAACTGTTTTTTGTAATTGGTTATCCAGTTTTCTCTCTGATCGCTCACTGAGCCATCTACCATCTCACTGATTGTAGATAGCTCTGTCATCTAACTTCTTCACTAATGCTGGTGTCCCCCAAGGTTCAGTTCTTTCCCCCCACTCTTTTCCTTTTGTATATTAATGACCTTCCATTGACTGGCAATCCTATCCATAGTTTTGCCGATGATAGCACATTGCATTCCACTTTCCATTTTGAAAAACCTTGCCCTGCTCAATCAGCTTCCACTTTTTGAATATCCGCTACCAATTCCTTAAATGCCGATCTCTAAGTAATTCTCCAGTGGGCCAAAGACAACTTAGTTAATTTCAATCCTTCCTAAACTCAGTCTTGTCTTATATCTCGCAAAAAAGGATTCTTCAGCTCCTATGCTTATCTTTGGTGACACTCCGATTTCTAGGCAAAATGATATATCTCTTTTTCGGGATTACTCTGACTTCTAATCTCGCTTGGCGCAAGCACATTACAAATATTGCTTCCTCTGCATCTAAAAAACTTGATTTTCTCTTTCGCTCTCGGCGTTATTCAAACAGCTGTTCACTCTGTACAAATTGCAAATCCGCCATACCATGGAATATTGTTCCCACATCTGGGATGGTGCCCCCAAAACCTCTCTCGGTCTTCTAGATTCCATTCAGAAGAGGACAGTTAGGTTAATTAATGATTCATCTCTAACAGAATCTCTCCACTCGCTTTCTCATAGACGTACTGTTTCTGCTGCATGCCTCTTCTACAGATACTTCCATGGGCACTGTTCTTCTGAATTGGCTTCTATAATTCCTGCTCTCTCTTTAAAAACAGTTTTCTGGAACACCCTTCCATCATACGTATTTCCTGAAAATTACAGTCTACAGAAGTTCAAGTCCAATGTCAACAAATATCTTCTTTCGTCTTCCCAACCTCCAACCCAATAGAAACTGCTCTTAAAATTCTTTTTGGATTTCTGAAAACCACGCAATTGTTTCGTCCTACGTTGCCACTGAGACTCTCACCTTAAGCGACAATCCAGCTCCAAATAGCATGTTTTTGTCAAATCCAGTCGGACGAAGCAATCACAGGTTCAGTCATCGATAGGAACTGATGAACTAGGAATGTTGGGATTTTGGGACGCTATATTACAGGACTGCTCTGCAAGCAGCAACCGTACAACTTGTTAATTTATTTCTTGGGTTCAATAAGAAAAGTTCAGGTTCAGCCAAGGGTTGCGAATAGGAATATACTAGAATATTATGCATATTTATTTTTTTTCTAATTACACTTGAAATTAAAGAGTATACGCCATTTTTTAGACTGTCAGAAATAGTGAGTAGACCAAGGTGCTGCTGGCACCGTACAAATACTTATACCATATCTTCATTTCAAATTCTGCATTTTTAACAGGTATTTTATATAGTACAGTAAATGGTTAATACCACCGCGCTGACCATAAAGAGATTCTGCTCTAGGCAGAATAAAGAATACATTTTTTTCTGAGGCAGAAGGTGTTATTGACCAATTCCTCATATTCTGGTCAACGGGTTCCTAAACCTGTTAACGAAATGGAAAATGCAAATTAACATACTTTCATTGCATTGGACAAGTGATGAGACGTACTTTCATACCTTAACATAATTTCATTGCAATGTGGTAAGAAATAGTGTTTTCGTTGTTAGATATTGGAGTTTATTAACATTCACTAATATTTGATTGAGATATGCTTCTGTATAATTACGAGGATGATTCAAGTAAAAGCTGAGAAAGGTATATGAAATCTGCTTTATTGGCGCAATAAACGAAAATCTCAGTCTCTTAATCACTTCATATATTTGGCAATGGATAGCGCGTTCTTGCCCATGGCACTACTCATGATCTGCCAGTTAGGCACGAACTGTATTTTTTATAGTTCGTGCACCGAATAATTAAATTCATCTGCCGTGCAGTGTGTCTTATGTCTGTTAATTGCGTGTGTTCCATGGTCGATTTTTCTGTTTTGCTGGAAGAAAAAACCCCAGATTCTGGGGAAAAAACCTTGCCATCTACGCCTGAGACCGACTAACTCAGACACGGAGTGAAAAAAGCCCATTAAAGTTGCTCGCGTCATCGACGGAATTCGAACCCGTGCCTTTTCCATCTGGTGTGGACAGGACGGTGACGATACCACTGTGCTACACGCACAGACAGGCACGAATTATAGTTGGATTGCATTTTGAAATTTAAAATGCTGCTAAGTTCAGATCAAAGGAGTGATTCCCATGAGGCTTTGTACATCATCTCAGCCGCCAAACCAATGAACGTATTTCTTGAGAGGAAAAAAAAAAAACTTTTATCAGTCTCAGAACCATTTGTTCATCACTCATTAATCTTATCACCTGTCAGAGCCCAAACAAACTGAATTGCAGATTTCATCTAATTTTTGTACAGGAGATTAATTTTGTACTTGGCATAATTCAAAACAACTTCGCGGTTTTAATTTGAATCATCCTCGTAGTAAATGAATAATGACTATCTAAATTTAATATCTGACTCAGAAACTTTGGTATTAAAACAACTTACAGTGGATTAGTCTAATTCTAAAGAAGTTTGATTGTTATTTCTATAGGTGTCGGTCACCTCAAGGGATGAGGTGGGAGCATACAAACCCTATGTGTGGCATCGTTCTGTGTTTCCAAAGGTATGCTGCCTTCTTACCTTATAAAACTCGTATATTTAATAGGACTGCATTAAGTGCGTTGTAACACTTTAAGAGACTCAACCATGTAGATCTCCGTTGATTAAGGAAAGATGGGTAAAATGTTTGAGGTGAATTTTCAGTACATAAAAAGTTTTTGTTGTGCGATAAACAATGGCGTTAAGGTTTTCAGCTTGGCTTTAACAAATCAAATCTCAAGTGTATTCTTTTAATTATATAGAACTGGTGAAATTATAATGGCTTTTCCTTATTTAAAGCAGGTAATTTTAACCGAATATTCTTGATAATATATTATATATATTATCAAGAATATTCGGTTAAAATCTGCCCGTATCTACAAGCTTTCTTGGGAAAGCTGGATGGAACTTATGTACCGAATATGTGCCAACCCACTGGCATGGCTTGCTGTGCCAGTAGGTTGGCACACATTGATGGACCTGAGGCTTATTCGCATCTCATCTTGAGTCCGTGATCTACGTTGATTCAAGCAGTTCCCACAGTGAGAAGGCTGATTCCTGATTTCACGATATGAATAACTTCGCGGTTTACAAAATAAACATGTTTCCATTGCCTGTTCCATAAGTAAATATCTCTTTAAATGATATGTTTAACTAAAGTACTTTTCTTCAAGATCATTAATCCTTGCACAACGAAGCTGTGAAAGGAGATTTCCAATCTAGTGAATGAGGCAGAGAAGCCTTAGGCCTACGCTAATCTCGGGGAAATACCTCTCTAAACATGCTGAACTAAACATATACTCGCTATACATTACATTTCTTGTTTTTAATTTAGAAACTTGATGAAGGATATATGCCTAGCTATGGGTAATCTGCAAGCAACTTACAAACAAAATATTGTCTTCACCACATACAAACGTTCAGATAACACTTTGGCTATTTTCCTGCCACTGAGAGCCGGCGATGGATTCAGTCGGCTAGTTGTTCAAGGACTATTTTGCCTGTGTTAGCAAAATTCGTGTCTTAGTGACATGCCATAGCGAAGATTGGTCGTTATTTTCACAAATTCGTTCACACTTATTACGTACCGAAACAGGACCTTGCAAAAGGTGCATTGGATGCGCAACGCATCAGGGCCCAACACGAAAGGAGCCCCTTAAGCGTTTCTTAAATGGTTATAACATGGTTAGTTTTTTAAAATAGTTTTTTAGAAAGGTGGCACCCTGGTCTCTGGATGCTGTTGCAAGGTCCTTTGTCGGAAGATATTTTCAGTCCAGAACATCTATTGGGAGGGTAATAAACGAAGTCGAAAATGGAAAAGTACTTTTAGAAAGACATATGTGAATTATATTAAAATCAGAGAAAGGCAAGAGAGCAACAACTGAAATATTGGAATATGATAAAAGTTAAAGCGTAATCTAAACTACTTTGAACAAACAGAGCGGTGAAAGGATAATGAAATAATATGGAGAATTCCAGAGAGGAAGTTAAGCAGACATTTTTGGTCCATTTTCAGAAAGAAAAGTGGCGTTGATTGCAAGCATCAACCATTATTTTCTTTTGTTGTTTAATTGATTAATTTTAATCTTGAAAAGTTTTGAATTTTTACTATGTTCTCGCACAGCAGAGATAATGTGTCATCATCTTATTTTTTATTGAATTTCAGTTAATTTTTTAGAGAAATATATTCTCTAATATATTTTTAATTTTTGAACTTTGGAAAATAATATCATTAGGTAATAGAGGAGCATATTTATGGAGATAAATACATGATGACAATTCTGAAGCATCAGGTTTTTTATACTGTTAATACTATGCAAATGATTTTTCAATGCAAGAAAAAGCTCTACCTCTATAATAAATGGTGTCACTTCTTGGCAGGGGATCGTGTGTATGACTAAGAAGCACGTGTGACCCAGGGTCAGCAAAACCTTACTCTGTTCAAGTTCTTTGTACTGCTGATTATTCATAGGACCTTCCACAAAGTTTAATCTTCCTCTTGCTTACCAGAATGTAATCCCATAAGATAACACAGACAGGATGCTTAACCCGTAGGCAGGTGCGTACTAATTTTGTAATGCAACTGGGATCGTGTGGGACTCTGTCAGAGTCCCATTTTGAAACACTTATAGCATGGCCATTTCAATATTTTTGATTAATTTTTTTTTCGTCAACAATATCATGTTGATGATGACAGTCCTTTTTTTAAAAAAAAAACATTTTGCAACCTAAGTGGTAGTGTGGCGTGATTTATTTATTATTATTTTTTTTTGTGCTGCAAACTTTAAGTTATAACGTAACTGTGTATGAATATTTTTCATTGAAATTTTTTTTCTGATCAATAATACTCTAGGCAGTATAAAAATAAAATATAATATTCAGAATAACATCAGTTTTTTAAGGCTTATCTGTAATGACTTCTTATAACCTTTTGTGCAAGCTATATAATCAAAATCAATGTTAAGGCATTTTATTAAATGTGATCATTCATCCTTCATTTAGTTCATTTTGATGAAAGCGTACTGCGCATCAAGCAGAGTTTATAACTTAGACTTCTGAGGTGGGATGAAAAAGTTCAGGCCCTGAACTAATATTTGGAAAATTACGAAGCTTTATAGTTATTCGGCTGGATCTTCTTCGTAGTACCGCCCCCCCCCCCTTTCAATTTATACACACCGATAACTTTCCAAGAGGGCTGAGTACTGTGCTTTTTTTTTTTTGTTTCCCAAGCTTTTAAGGGATACAAAAAAACCACAGGAAACTAATTCCAATAGTAATATGGGGGAATCAGTGATGATGAAGTGCTTCGCATGAAATTCTTGATGCAAAGCCCCAATTGTCATGATGCAAGGGCCAATTGCCTGAAATCCAGTTTGCAGCCGTTTTCTTCGAATAGCATCGGGCACTCGGCGCAGACTGTTTTGTATTCATGTTTCCCTATTTGACCATGCTGGGTAAATTTGTAATTAACAATGACACGAGTCAAAAAATTCGATAAGCGCAGTCTTCGATTTGATTGAAATTACCAGATAAATCATTGAACATGTCGCGACAAGTCCTCTACGACCTTGGCCATTTGTGGTCCCTAATTCATATCGTATGTTAGCACGCATATATATGCAGTGTGGCACGGCGCCTGTGGCAAGTGCCTTCCTTGCCCACCCCTAGCGCCGGTTCTGTTCTACCACGCCACAATTTCAAGATATAAAATCAGTCCTTGAACTTTTTACTCCCACCTTGTAAATCATTATGTTGTGATTTATACGACTGAACCATATTATGGTTTTAGGATGCATTGCATGGCTTCAAAGATAAATGAGGAATTAATATAAACTCCATGATAATGGAGTACAGTACCCCATTATCCACTAACATGATAATGGGGTACTGTACATATATTAGTGGACAGAAAAGGGGAGGAACACAGCTTTAGTTATCTGAATATTGACATAAATCTATGCTTTTACTTAAAGCGAAAGAATAGATTTAAATAAAGAAGTTAATTATTTTGTATGTATGGGTGTTTCTGTACAGGTGTGTTCCGTAATTACATGAAAAAATTAAGAAGTTCTATTCTAGGCCGAAAAAAAATGACAAAAAAAAACTTCACGTGAACATGATCCATTCTCATTGCGAGATAAAGCTGTTTCGTGCGGACTGTTAGAAAACATTAATAAATTAAGATTTTGTGGATAATGTGTAACAGGTTTAATCAGAGGAGGTAAATGCATAATTTTAAGATGAAATAGTAAAATAAACGCTTACCACTTGACCCGATGAATGTTGAGTTCATTCTTTTCTGCACCACGATCGAGAGTCCAATGGTTTCCCATTCCTCAAACGAGCGAAACCAACCACAGTAACACCAACTTACAGACGATGTACTGTACTAAGGAAGTCGTTGTGGCAACTCTAGTTATCTCGGCGCTTATCCTAGACAACCGATCCATAAAGAGTGTCCTTTAAATGGCTCCTCATTAGGTTTGCATCTGGGATTGAAGTGGCCGAGCAGCAAGACTGGTTCGCCTTTCCAACGTAGAGTATTCAAAAATTAACTACACTAAATTGCGCCGCCGCATGTGAACCAAGCGCATTGCTAACAGTAGTCTTCTAACGTTGCACACCTGAGAAAATTTTTAAGTAGGGACTTTTGTAAATTACAAGGGGAACGTGAAGTAGATCTGTAAGATGTTCACTTATTATTCCACACCTCCCGATGGTCGAGAAGCACCACTGGTATCGCGTGCCATAAGCGGCCCGTGTATCTCTTCTCAGTGGTCAGCCTCTCGATTTGGGAAAAAATAATGTAAAAGCAATTACATAACTCTTTTTAAATTCAGAACTAAAAATAAACACAGAAGTTTAAATTTCACTGCTATTGCCAGATAATTAACATGTTTACCGTAAGCCTCTTGGCGTTAATTTAATGCAAGGAAGGATGTTAGTGAGCTCCTCATAACATCGATTCTGTATGGACAAATATTTATTCTTTGATCTGTATTAAATTTATTCTGTAAACGTAAATTCACTTAAAATTTTTTATTACAAGCGCTTGACATAAAATCTCTTTACATGGTTACCAAAAACATTTAGTGGCGCCAGGCGCGGATCAGTAAAGGGGAGGAAATTGTCAATTCAGGTTGCTCTTGGATCCGCCACCAAATGGTACGCAGACATTTCCAACATATGTGTCACAACGCAGGAGAAGGTTACTCAACCCTGGCATAATTCATATGGAATACGGATCCTAAATTTTCTCATGCCTGTTATGGATATTTGAAATGCCACTACTCCAGGGTATTGTGCATGGTTTGCATTCATACTTTCGGAATCTCGTGATAAACTCTTGAATGATTTATAAGAGACATTAGAGTCTGTGGCTGTACTCTAACTTCAATTCCGTAAAAAGGCCCTCTGTGATTGGGATTCGTGACGAAACAAAATACTTCTGAAGCCCCACGCGAAATTACAAGGTGCTCTCTTTTAGATTCTGATCAGTCTCCATAATTCGGCCAACTTTTATATAGACACACATGGCAAGACAGATGCTGGAATAGGAATAGTGCTTAGTTATTTAAATTTTTGTGTTGGTTGAAGCCGTATTCAAGCATTTTGTTTCAACATTAATCAAAAACAGAGAAGCCCTTTATACAAAACGCAATTAGAACATAGTCACATCCTCCCCCGTTGAATAGAAATATTTTAGAGATTGCAAGAGTCCTTCGCACAATTCCACTTCTCGTTAACTTCATCTGTTATCAAGAACTGATTAGTGAAGTGTTGGTCTGTTTCACGCGTCTGCTAAAGAGTCCCCTAGTAGAACTGTCGCCGTTGTAATGTCTTCCTACATTTGTTGCTTATAGTAGGGTAAAAGTAAATCTTCAAGTTCTCTGTGCCCTCAGTCTAGTTCAGGGCTCCATTGACGCCATTTTTTCTATCTTGCACTTTCCTTTTAATTCCTGCATAATTTCCTCTTCCCATCGAATCCATCATTCCAATTCTCCTTCTCCCAACAGCTCTCTTCCCACACACCTTCCCGTCTATCACTTTCCTCAGCATGCTTTCTCTTCTCAAAAGATGTCCTATAAAATTCTTTTTGTCTTCTTAGTTCTTTTACTGACGTTCTCTTCTGCTTTCCTCAAAATTTCCTCATTACTCATTTTGTTTCCCCATTCCCCCATTTCACCCTTTCCATTCTCCTCCACACCCACATCTCGAAAGCTTATAGTTGTCTGATCTCCTCTCTTGCCAGTGTCCATGTCTCTAAGCAACAGTCCATATTAATGTTTTCACCATTTGCTTTCTTAATTCCTTCTTGAAACTTCTTCTCAACAGTTCTTTTCTATTACTAAATGCCTCTTTGTCCATTGCAATTCTTGTTTTTATTTCCTTTGGTCTTTTTCCATTTTCTGTCATTATACTTACCAAGTATTTGTAATTGTCCACCTGTTCCAATCTTATGTTACATTGATTGTTCTTTCTGGCCACTTTGAAATTAACATTATCTTAGTTTTCTTGCTGTTAATCTTCATATTGTACTCCTTTACTTTACTTTGCTGTTCAAGATATCCAAGGAGCTCTGTAATTCCTCCTCATAATTAGCAATCAAAACCTAGTCGTCTGCAAATCTTATTGTCTTTATCTTCTCCTTTCCTACTTTTACACTTCCTTTCTGCTCTTCTTTGTACTCTTTCATCAGTGCTTCTGCATATATAGGGTATTTCAAAAATGATGGACAATAATTTAAAGGTGAAAAGTACAAACCAAAATAAGCAAAAAAGTCCCAGTGAACATCGGGCCGCAAATGAACCGTTTTTGAGATAATACACATTTTCTGTTAAGATCCGCTACTAACTATGGGAGCACTAGTTTAGCAAAAAGCTGTGAATCCATCACATAGCTGTGATGTTATGCTAAGGGTGGTTTTATTAAACATAAGTTAATACGTTTTTAATTTTTGGTTTCAACACCACAAAATTTTACAGATGTTACAGGATGTTACAAAAGGTGTTCAAAATGCTGCCTTGCATCCGTATGCAGCTTTGTAGTCTTCTCTGCATTGAGTTTCAAATCCTGTCGGGCATTCCTGGGTCATTTCTGATTTGCCGAAAGGCTCCTTCAACCCGACGCTGCAATTCCTCAACTGCGTTAATGTCAAAAGTGTACACCAAGCTTTTTTACCTGACCCCAGATATAAAAATCCATAGGATTTAAGTCTGCTGATCTGGGAGGCCACATTACAGGCCCAACTCTACCTATCCACCGTTGACCATACCTTCTAGTTAGATATCGAGTCACAACTCGAGCAAAATGTGCCGGTGCACCATTATGCATAAACCACATGTTCTGGCGTTGCTGAAGTGGAATGCTATCATCATCAAGGAGGTCTGGAAGAACATTCTGTAGGAACTGAAGGTATAGCTCTCCTGTTAGCCTGTTTGGCAGAAAGTGTGGTCCAATTAGATGGTCTCCTAGTAGGCCTGCCCCGATATTAAACGAAAAACGTTGCAGATGTCGTGACTCGTGAATTGCATTAGGATTTTCGTCGGACCAAAAGTGACAGTTATTAAAATTAAAAATACCATCATGAGTAAACAGAGCTTCGTCAGTGAAGAAAATGTTGTTTAAAAATTGGGGGTTCAGGGCACACTGTTGTTGCATCCACTGGCAGAAGTTCACTCTGGGAGAGTAGTCTGTATTGCTGAGACCTTGTACACGCTGGATATGGTAGGAGTACAGTAATTGGCGATGTAAAATTCGCCACACACTGCTATGACTCAGTACACGCTCTTGCAGAGCAACCCTCCTTGTCGAAATTCCAGGATTTTGTTATATTCTTTCTAACACCCTTCCCTCAACATCAGGTGTTATGCTTCTGGGCCTATCTGTTCACACTTCATGTGCGAAACGCCCATGTTCTCTAAGGCGTTGATGTATCTGTTCGTACTTCATGTGCGAAACGCCCATGTTCTCTAAGGCGTTGATGTACCATGATGAATGTGCGCCTGCTGGGCTGCCTTCGGCAGGGAAATGCTTCTTGGTACAAACGTGCAGCCTCGAGTGCACTGCCGTTGGCTTTACCATACGTGAAGTGCATGTCCGCATACTCTTCGTTGCTGTAACCTCTTTCCATGTTGACTATCCTACTATCCTTTGACAAGTACTAGTATGCCTGCTACGTCTCAGAACATTGAGAGAGGGGAAAGGGAGAGAATAAGCATAACCTAACGTAAACAAACAAGTCAGTGGTGGATCTCAACTGTGTACAGTTCACCTGGTCAGTGGTGGATCCCAACTAGAAATGTGCAATATCTCGAAAACGATTCACTTAAGGACCCATGTTTACTAGGCTTTTTTTTGCATATTGTAGTCTGTACAGTTCATCTTTAAATTATTGATCATCACTTTTGAAAAACCCTGTATATTAAATAGTAAGAGGGACATGGAACATCCTTGCCTTACACCTATCCATGTCTACTTCTTCTGAATCCTCTCCTTCAATTCGAACCACAGCTGTCTGTCCCATGTAAAGTTCCAAAATTAGTTTTATATCTCTTTTATCTAGGCCAATTCCATCAGCTTAACCGAATTCACTCTGTCAAAAGCCTGTTCGAGATCAACAAAACAGAGTGTCAGATCTTTTCCTATAGCCATGCTTCTTTCTGCTAGTGTTCTTAATATTCATATTGCCTCTCTGGTCTCACATCCTTCTCTGAACCCTAAAGTAAATATCCGTGCAGTATTCTCTAAAGAGACGTAAGCGGATTAAACCACAGTGAATAACTTTGAATATTAATTCTGGTATCTTAAAATAAATTCAAGAAAATTTTCCCCCGTCATTCTAGGTTGTTTTTCGGCCGCATAACGTGAAAATCTGTCCATGAACGCACACTTTCCACACTCGATGAAGGTCACATCTAGTACTTTTTGAACTGGCGAACTAATAATCGATGCGCTCTGAAACCTTCAAACAGCCAAA
Source organism: Mastigoproctus giganteus (assembly GCF_048544385.1). Lineage (NCBI taxonomy): Eukaryota > Metazoa > Arthropoda > Arachnida > Uropygi > Thelyphonidae > Mastigoproctus > Mastigoproctus giganteus. The sequence continues at coordinate 117,838,623 of NC_143580.1, read as the reverse complement.
CAACCAGCCATTGCTGTTGGTGCAGTGACGCAGTTTCTAAGCATCCACATGGCGATGACGAAACAAATCTTCTCCTTAATCGTCTGTTGCAGTTATGAAATGTTTTCGACTTAAAGATTCAACAAGAGGAATATTTGTCTGCATAAAGTCGAATTGCAACTGAATTTCTTTTTTAACTTCGCCTAGAATGTGAATGCTTTGTGATTTACTTTTATCATATTGTTTATTAACATCATCATCAGAATTTACTGTTGTGGTTAAATATGAGATTTATAAAATGATACGGGTAGATTTTTTTTTGATAGCTATGCACAGAGATCACAATATGCTGTTAGTAAATCAACATTTTCTCTTGGACAACTGCAGATAAGAAGCCACTGCGAGATCAGCACTTTTCGTCTCCTCCTTACAGTCACTTTCAGCGGTTGTTTGAGGACTTTCCTGTGTTACAGTCGAAAGAAAATCAACAGGCTTTTCAAGGTTATTCAATAGCTTATTCACGTTGCACTCATGCTACAGCACACTCTTGTACGGATTATGTGGAACGAGAGAGAAGTGGCAAACTGATCTTGAATCGCTTGCTGGTTTTCACCTGAATACTGGCATGAATAATTTGATGCTAGAGCAGTGAGTCCTCATGTACGACTAATATTCAATTCCATTGGATGTTATTAGCCACAAAATCCACAACTCCTTTTCTAAATGAAACTACTGCATTTCAATAACGAAAGATGTAAAGACAACAGTTCGTATGAACTACTTGATTTGTTTTTAATCGAAAAAGAGGTCCTCTTAATTGCCACATAATTACTGAACACACTGCATAATTAAGTACAGAGAATTATAGAAAACAATCTTTTAAAAATGTTCTCTTATAAAACAGTGTTAAATTTTGTGTGCATTTAATATATTCAAGGGCCCTCTGTTCCGGGAATGGCTCCTTACAAAGATTGTTAACGGAGAAAGGGCCAGTTATTCCGCACCAAAGTTTGCTCGCATGCAGGCAAGTAAAAATTATTACATAACAATAACGTATTTTTCATAAATTTGAATAAAAATCCTTACCGGATGTGAGCTACTTAAGATATTCTGTTTTAGATTTTAAGTATGGCATTCTATCCAACCATTGTCAACATTTTATATAAAAAAAAATAAAAAATACGAGTGTGAAACGCTATTAAGTTTGCATTTTAATTACAGTATTTGAATACCACTTTATCAATGTACGTAGATAAAAAAAATATTTATTTTTTGATTTCGAAAGCTATTCATTCTTATTTGATCTAAGTCCAAAAGATCCTACGTTCACAGTACATTTATTTTTTTCTTATTAAATTCTGAAGGAACTCCTTTTGAGAAATCGTAAAAGTATTCTTGATGGATCATCTACTTATCCAGTTTTACTACAATATGCTGTGTATTTAAAATACCCCACTAAAATAAATTGTCCCACCAAAGGCGGATCCAGAATTTTTTTCTTTCTGGATGTGGGGAGAAGCACAAGTTCTGTACGTTAAAATATGATGGGCACAAGTTTCAGTTCGTTAAGATATGATGTTGTTTCTAATTCCAATTTGGGGGAGCATATGCCCCCGTGCCTCTCCCCTAAATCCGCCTATGTGTTCCAATTAGAGTTTTTGATGGGCTGCTGCAAAGGTCCTAAAGTCCGATCATTGTGTGAAAAGTGAACATGCCTCAATTACACCCTCGTGGGTAGTACAGTTGGTAGAATCACCGCCCTCCTCACACTGACTGGAAAAGATCTGAATTCGAATCCCATCGATGACCGGGACAATTTTTATGGGCCTTTTTTACAACGTGTCTGAGTTTAAAAAAAAAATAGGGTTTCATGGTTTTTCCTCCTGGCAATACGGGTTTTTCTCCCAGGACACAAATCGACTACAGAACACACGCAATTTAACAAACGTAATATATAAGGCACAATATCGTCCAAGTCGCTGATGCGCCTAAAAAACCCAAGAACAAGCCTCAATTACAAACTTCAATCGGGAATTGTGTGGATGATGCCACATTGCATAAAAATCGTTTTTTCAGCTGTAATGGCTTATTGCTGAATTTTGGTAGACATACTTAATACTACTAAATAGCATCAGCAGCTATTCTTGCACCCGTTATATTTAAGTATATTCCCATCCCTGTGAAAACTCCTGTTAAACAAGCACAGATTACTGAAAAATTCTATCACCTCATGAACCATGCACGTTCTCTAGGGCCAAATTCATTGACAAAGTTCTCACCACGTATCTGGGAAGAATTACAGACACTTTCAAATTCAATTTTAGATAGCTATTGCGGTTTTACATGCCGTTAAATATTAACAAAATTGGTTGAATTGCTCTGATTTTTGTTTCATAATGAACAACAAAACTCTTTTGGTACCTGTGGATTATATCGAAGAAAGAACAGTGTATACTGAACAGCCAGTTGATAATAGGAATGCAATGCCCTATAATTCGAATATCTCGATATTAAATTAAGATATTTATCTTAACTTAAACGCGAGAACAACTTTTAAAACAATTACCAGAGTGACTTCATATTTTAGCTTCATATAAAAGTGAAGAACCTGGATAGATTTTTTTTAGTTTTATAATTTTATAATGGCCTATTGCTGAATTTCTAATATAGCGTAGTTTTTTGTGTATCATTGGGAAATGTTTCGTTCAGACAAGATTTTATTCCGCTTACTTCTGTGCTCATTTCATTAAGTCAATGGGTTATCTATAATCTCACTTTATTCTTGTTTTTATTTCTTGGTGGCGAAGCGTACCTCTAATTCTTGGATGATAGTTCAAGTGCTTTTCTTTTCCTGTGTTTAAATGTCTTCTAACTCCACAACACTTTTTCATTGTATTTCGCAGTTCACTTAAGCTTCGAAAAAATATAATGGAATTAGCGGAACAAATGGAGTTAACGACTACTAGTAGTATCTTGTGGGTAGAAGCTAAGGACAGTCTCCTCTTCCGCAAGGATTCCGAAAAGTCGTAAAAAATTGAGAATAAAATGGTTCGTTTATTGGAATATCTTTTGTAAACTTTTTATCAATTTTAAATAAACTTCATTTTAGTCCAAAAAATTTCGTGGATTGCAGTGTTTTTAAATCTCTAATCAGCATTAATAACACTGGCCAACAGGATTTTTACCACCAAGAACTCGTAAATGCTACTTTTAACCAATTTTTTGCATAGATTTCGAAAAACATGATGATAGTAATGCGTGAAATACTGATTTATTTTAACAGATATAAGCTAATTATTTTAACTCTTAATTTTAGCGATCGATTCTGCCCTCGGTTTTCTTGTGATAAACATAATCAGACTTTTACTTATGGTTCTTAGGTTCAAATTCCAATGCAACAATTTACAATTTTAAGAGAGTACACTTAGCGTTTTTGGTGAGGATTTTTGTAGGCTTTGCCAATGTTTCTCTAGGATTAACTGATCGTGGCATGTTCTCAGGGTTGTAAATCTATCCTCCAAACATAAACAGCCCTTCGAGATTAGGATAGTGCGGCCTGCAACTATTGCCTATCAGCTAGTAAGTTCGGATAGTGAGGTATATTTAATCAAACAGGATGAGTTGAATGATTTGGTTCGAGACTTAAATTTTCCGAAAGAACAAGCTGAACTGTTAGGTTCTAGGTTACAGCAGTGGAATATACTCGGAGCAGGAACAAAGACTTCAATGTTTCGAAAAAGACATGAAAAGTTTTCGAAATTTTTGCTACGGAGGACAATATGTGTTTTTGCAAAGGCTATTGAACTTCTGAAAGAACTAGGTGTCGTTCATTAGTCAAATGAATGGCGTTTGCTCATAGATGCCTCGAGATTAAGTTTAAAAACAGTTTTGCTTCATAATGGCAACGAATTTCCATCAGTTCCTGTGTTTCATTCAGTTGGACTTAAAGAAAGTCATGAAAGCATGTTTAAGGTTCAATATGCTATAAAATACCTGGATTATGGTTGGAACATATGCAGTGATCTTAAGGTTATTTTTGGTTTACACAAAATATTGTTGTGTTTGTGGGACAGCTGTGCGACAAAAGGATATTATTTTGTGCAACATTGGGACAAGCGGGACGAGTTCATACCAGGACAATGCAACGTAAAATGTATTCCTTTAGTGCAATCAAACAAGGTTCTTCTTCCACCCCTGCACATCAAACTTTGGTTTGATAAAAAATTTCGTGAAGGCACTAGATAAAGAAGGTAACGGATTTACTTACTTCAGAAGTGTTTCTTCCTAATTTAACATATGCCAAACTTAACGAAGGAATTTTCGTAAAACCCCATATTAGCAAACGCCTGAAAGACGATGTGTTTGAAATCCAATTAAAGGAGGTTGAATTGTTAGCTTGGCGATCATTTAAGGCGGTAGTACATGGTTTTTTTGGGTAATAGAAAAGAAGAAAACTATGAAATGGTGTCTAATTTACTCGAGTGCTACAAAAACATGGGCTGTCGAATGTCGTTAAAAATTCATTTTCTACATTCCCATCTCGAATTTATCCCCGAAAATCTGGGAGATGAGTGATGAACAAGGGAAGCGGTGTCATCAAGCTATTTCCACGATGGAAAAGCGGTACCAAGGTCGCTAGGATCATGTAATGATGGGGGTTACTGCTGGTTCCTTGTGAGAAAGAGTAAGCAAGAATAAAAGAGAAAATCCCTTAGTAGCAAACATTTTTAAGGACAATTACAGGTATGTTGATTATATATTATTGAAATATAACTATTTCGCTATGATTTATGATACTTCTTTCAGAAGTTAAATTAACATTAAACGTTGGTACATCTTTTGATGTAGACGTGATAGAGACTTTTTATGGTGATTTTCAAATTAGCGCGTTTATTTCCTCCAGAATCACATATTTTCATTGCGGAGGTATGACAAAAAAAAGACTAGTCTAATTGGAATATTATTTAATTTTTAGGACAGAACTCGCAGCCAGATGCTGGAAGATATTGTAACCAATCTACAGAACCATGCAGAAACAGGTCAGATCCCTAAGCCTTATAGGTGAGTAACGGTTACTGCAGTGAGAATATTGTATATTGCTATGTAAAGACATTGCGATTGTGTTACAGTGGCTCATACAGACCCATCCCATCATAAAATAGATAATACTCAAAAAGGATGAATCTTAATGAAACCTGTTTTTACTTAGACTCGCATTAACATTCTTTTGACAGATCTACTAATTTACAATGCCGCACTGACTATGGACAAACGCTTTCGAATATATTGCACAAAAACTGATAGCAAAACAACAGAAGGTATTAGAAATGGATTACAGAATAACCGCAATGAAGACATAACGCAGTTCACTGAGCTGTAACTGCTCAAGTCAGTTGGATATTCCGATGAGCTGCAATCAGTCGTAGTTGTTCCCGCGAGTGACTGCCAAGTCACTACTTCAATTCTATTTTTCGTACATCAATATTACCAAATTTTCGAGAATATACAATGTGTGTAACATATTCCATTTCCTAACCCCAGATTCCGAGAAACGAGACTCTTAACTGCTTTGTAAGTTTGCTTATCTCAGAATGTTTCATCCAGCAATTGAGCTTTGCTAACATAATATTATAAAATCTCATTTTAATTAGCATCGCGAGCCTGGTTTATCTGAGTAGTAGTCTTTAACATGGTGTCTGTGGGTATGCTGTTTAAAAATATGCTTCGTTTAATGCACTCCTTTCTCGATTCAAGAGCTGCAATCAGGAAAAAGGCTTCGGTGTACAAATACTAAGTAGAATGCGCTTCCTACTAATAGTAGGAAAAAAGAGGTTGCACTAATAGAAAGAAAGAAAAAAAAAACACTTAAGAGCAGGATCCCATGGTGCTTTTGTGTGTTGCATTCTTCCTCGGGGAACAACATTAACATTTGACTTGATCAGACGGTTCCGATATGTCCTCATATAAGCCAATATGAGTTAATTATGGAGGTCGAGGCCTTAAATGGCTGCCTGGTATTAAATGGTGTCTCTGAGAAATAACAGAGCAGTCATGAGTGACTTAACAGTTTTAAGGTGAGTGACTTAACTGTTTTTTTTTTTCTTTTTTTTTTTTTATATGTAAACCCCAAAAACTAGAGGTATTAGAACCTATAGTACTTAGTACCATGCTTCGGTTGCAGGTTGAGAAGACGAAAGAAGATATTTATTGACATTGGACTTGAACTATTTTCAGGAAATACATATGAAGAAAGGTTGTTCCAGAAAACGGCACTTGAATGAATAAACGAGTAAGATGAAAAGTTGGTTCTGTGAGTTTGAAGTTGGACAGTAAATGGATGTTGGCTGGTGGCGGCACTTCTTCAGACTGTTTTGAAAGAGAGAGCGGGAATTATAATTATAGAAGCCAATTCAGAAGAACCGTGCCCATGGAAGTATCTGTAGAAGAGGCATGCAGCAGAAACAGTACGTCTATGAGACAGCGAGTGGAGAGACTCTGTTAGAGATGAATCATTAATTAACCTAACTGCCCTCTTCTGAATGGAATCAAGAAGCCTGAGAGAGGCTTTGGGGGCACCACCCCAGATGTGGGAACAATATTCCATGGCTGGGCGGATTTGCGATTTGTAAAGATTGAACAGCTGTTTGGAAGAAAAGTAACGCCCAGAGCAAAAGAGAAAACCAAGTTTTTTTAGATGGAGAGGAAGCAATATTTGTAATGTGCTTGTGCCAAGAGAGATTAGAAGTCAGAGTAATCCCAAAAGAGATATATCATTTTTCCTAGAAATCGGAGTGTCACCAAAGATAAGCATAGCAGCAGAAAAATCCGTTTTGCGAGATATAAGACAAGACTGAGTTTTAGAAGGGTTGAAATCAACTAAGTTGTCTTTGCCCCACTGGAGAATTACTTGGAGACCGGCATTTAAGGAATTGGTAGCAGATTTCCGAGAAGTTTAATCTGATTGAGCAGGAGAAAGTTCCTCAAAATGGAAAGTGGAATGCAATGTGCTATCGGCGGCAAAGGTATGGATAGGATATGGAAAAGTAATGGAAGAAGGTCATTAATAAACAAGAGGAAAAGAGTAGGGAAAGAACTGAACCTGGGGTGACACCAGCATTAGTGGAAAAGTTAGAAGACAGAGAGCCACCTACCATCACCCTCAGTGAGCGATCAGAGAGAAACTGGATAACCAATTACAAAAAACAGTTGGCAAACCAACCATAAGACGGAATCTTGGTTAGAAGACCTTTATGCCAAACATGATCAAAAGCCTCTGAGATGTCAAGAGCAACTTCTTGTGTTTCGCGTACTTTTCCATTGAATTTGTCCATAAATGGGTAACATAAGCCAGAATATCACCAGTGGATCGACACTGATGAAATCGATACTGGCGATCGTTGATCAGACGGAAGGTTTCTAGGTAGTTTAAGAGTTGGCGGTTAATTGATTACTCCATTACTTTAGAAAGAGTAGAAGTCATTGCAATGGAACGATAACTGGATGGGAGAGATTTGTCACCCGTTTTAGGAACCGGCTGGATATGAGCAAATTTCCAAGCAAAAGGAAAAACAACTTTGGAATAAAAAAGTGAAAAAAGGCGGCAAAAAACAGGAGTAAGTTCAGGAGCATAGGTTTTCAGAACAAGTGGAGAAATACCATCGGGACCTGGAGCTTTCTTAGCATCAAGAATCGTCAAAATCCTTCTGACATCCTTTTGACGGAAGACCACAGGAGGCATTGAATGGAACGTGTTGGGTATGGTAGAAGGTGTTTTACCCAGATCATTAATATTAGTAAATTAATAAGAGGAGTTTACCTCAATATAGTACGTGGAACACTTCCGTATGATACCCTCCAGAAATTAAAACGGAAAAAACGAAAAAATCGACAACTTACCGGTACATTAAAGTAAAATATAAATAATTAAATAATCAATTTAAAACAATTCAAAATCAATTCAAAACAATTAAAATTCAAATTAACGCAATTAAAAGAATCTAACGAAAATATTCAAAACGATTTTCCTTCCTGAAGCTGACAATGCTTTTCGACCGACTGTCGTGATCACAGGAATGAAAATTACCGAATCAGGCTAAACCTGCAACTTAAATAGTAATTATATGCCTTCGCGCATGCGCGTAAAGGTCCACGCATCGGAGATCAAATATGGCCGCCGAACATTAACAGAATTCTCGTGTAATTTAATTTCAACGGTTTCTGCAATTAATAGTCGCATATAATTACGTTGAACGTTAAGTATTTTGGCCTCGTTAAATAGAAAAGTATGTTTTTCGTTAATGGCATGAAAGGCGAATTTTGACGCTGCTGAACGAGAAGCACGAACTGAGGCTTCGTGTTGATTTACACGAATATTAAGAGAAAACCGCGTCGAACCCTGGTAAGACGAGTCGCAATCACCGCAAGAAATGTTGTATACTAGATCGTTAATTTGTGTTGCGAACGCGGAAAGAACCGAGCGATTGTTCAGTATAGTGTATAACTTCCGTATGGGCCTCGCTATAATTTTAAATTCGGTATCTTTAAAGAATCTGTTAAGCTGTTTGTGCCACTGTTCAACATATGGGACAGAAATAAAGTATTTTTTGATATTACTATTGTTGATTGGTGTAGTATTTTTTATCCTATCCTTAGCTTGTACCCTAATTCGATTTATTGTGTTAATGGGATAACCCCTGTTCAAGAATCTGCTAGTTAATATTTGTATTTCTGAGTCCAAAGCAGAATCCGTCGTTGAATATTTATAGGCATTTAGAAATTGATTAAAGATAATCGATCTTTTGTAGGTGAACGGGTGGTAGCTATTATAATGAAGAAGCATACCGGTGTTTGTGGGTTTCCGATAGATGCTAAATTGTATTTTGTTCGAGTCCCGGGTAAGCGTGAAATTTAGAAAGTTTAATGACTTTGTATCCGTATCTTCCCTTTCCAATGTAAATTTGAGTCTAGAATGAATATTATTAAACGAATGTAAAATGTCTTGGACAGTACTACTATCGGTAATAACTAGAACATCGTCTAAATACCTCCCATAGTATGTGATACGGGGACGAAAAGGTGTCAAATGTATCTGCTCAATCGTTGAGAGATAGATCTCTGACATTAAGCCACTCAGGCTCAAACCCATTGGTAATCCAAAAATTTGTTTGTACACCTTGTCTCGAAAGGTGATGTAGTTAGCCTCAGCTAATAGTTTAATTAAGTGAAAAATTTCCTTAATGGGCAGCTTCGTATAATTAATCGGTGTCGAGTTTTTATTTAACATATCCCAAATAATATCTAATGTGTATTCAACGTTTACATTCGTATATAATGAGGTAACATCTAATGAGAATAAATTGTCACACAGAATAACACTAACACAGAATATGTCGGCTAGTTCACGAACACCCCCTCACCCAGTATCCAACGAACCGATATCAACAGGTTACAAATCTTTCCTCGTGTACACTATCGCAGGACCAGATTTCACTTTTATCCAAAGGATTAAATTATAATTTACCACCTCGAAAGCTGCCAAAAAAACAATGCGTAATTGATATTGAATTTGGACTTCGTAGTGTTCCACAAAAAGATGTATTTATGCAACAAGTTAACCAAGTAGTGAATAACATAAAAGAAACACGACTTCCTAAATTGAATACACATGACAGTTCAGCTTTACGAGAACTTCGAGAAAATAAGGACATTATTATACAGAGGGCAGATAAAGGAGATACAGTGGTAATACTAGATAAACATGATTATATTAATAAGTTAGATTCAGTTGTGTCTGATACCTCCACTTATCGTGAAGTGGACCCGGCACTGTTTACCAATTTGGTAAATCAATACAATAAAACGTTAACCACATATCGTAAAAACGACTACATTACTATGGTTCAGTTGAAGGAATTGAAGTCCAGAACATACAATATTCCTGCACTTTTTGGTCAGGTAAAATTACACAAGCCTGGATTTCCGATTCGACCTATTGTTTCCTACAGGAACTCGTCATTTTCAGCCTTAGCCACACATGTATATAATATTATAAAACCTTTTAGACAGGTTATACAATTTGGGATTAAGAATTACGATACATTATTTAATAATCTTAGAGACTGTAGACTCGGCGACAATAACAATTTATTCTCATTAGATGTTACCTCATTATATACGAATGTAAACGTTGAATACACATTAGATATTATTTGGGATATGTTAAATAAAAACTCGACACCGATTAATTATACGAAGCTGCCTATAAAGGAGATTTTTCACTTAATTAAACTATTAGTTGAGGCTAACTACATCACCTTTCGAGACAAGGTGTACAAACAAATTTTTGGATTACCAATGGGTTTGAGCCTGAGTGGCTTAATGTCAGAGATCTATCTCTCAACGATTGAGCAGATACATTTGACACCTTTTCGTCCCCGTATCACATACTATGGGAGGTATTTAGACGATGTTCTAGTTATTACCGATAGTAGTACTATCCAAGATATTTTACATTCGTTTAACAATATTCATTCTAGACTCAAATTTACATTGGAAAGGGAAGATACGGATACTAAGTCATTAAACTTTCTAAATTTCACGCTTACCCGGGACTCGAACAAAATACAATTTAGCATCTATCGAAAACCCACAAACACCGGTATGCTTCTACATTATAATAGCTACCACCCGTTCACCTACAAAAGATCGATTATCTTTAATCAATTTCTAAATGCCTATAAATATTCAACGACGGATTCTGCTTTGGACTCAGAAATACAAATATTAACTAGCAGATTCTTGAACAGGGGTTATCCCATTAACACAATAAATCGAATTAGGGTACAAGCTAAGGATAGGATAAAAAATACTACACCAATCAACAATAGTAATATCAAAAAATACTTTATTTCTCTCCCATATGTTGAACAGTGGCACAAACAGATTCTTCACAAACAGCTTAACAGATTCTTTAAAGATACCGAATTTAAAATTATAGCTAGGCCTATACGGAAGTTATACACTATACTGAACAATCGCTCGGTTCTTTCCGCGTTCGCAACACAAATTAATGATCTAGTATACAACATTTCTTGCGGTGATTGCGACTCGTCTTACCAGGGTTCGACGCGGTTTTCTCTTAATATTCGTGTAAATCAACACGAAGCCTCAGTTCGTGCTTCTCGTTCAGCAGCGTCAAAATTCGCCTTTCATGCCAATAACGAAAAACATACTTTTCTATTTAACGAGGCCAAAATACTTAACGTTCAACGTAATTATACGCGACTATTAATTGCAGAAACCGTTGAAATTAAATTACACGAGAATTCTGTTAATGTTCGGTGGCCATATTTGATCTCCGATGCGTGGACCTTTACGCGCATGCGCGAAGGCATATAATTACTATTTAAGTTGCAGGTTTAGCCTGATTCGGTAATTTTCATTCCTGTGATCACGACAGTCGGTCGAAAAGCATTGTCAGCTTCAGGAAGGAAAATCGTTTTGAATATTTTCGTTAGATTCTTTTAATTGCGTTAATTTGAATTTTAATTGTTTTGAATTGATTTTGAATTGTGTTAAATTGATTATTTAATTATTTATATTTTACTTTAATTATTTAATTATATATATTTTACTTTAATGTACCGGTAAGTTGTCGATTTTTTTCGTTTTTTCCGTTTTAATTTCTGGAGGGTATCATACGGAAGTGTTCCACGTACTATATTGAGGTAAACTCCTCTTATTAATTTACTAATATTATTATCAACGTAGAACATATTGAGTATTACAGCTCTGATTCATACTACCAGATCATTAATACATGAGTTGGAAGAAAAATGGGATGCTAGCAGGTCAGCTTTATCCTTGGCTGAAGTGACAACAGAACCATCTGGTTTGGACAGAGGTGGGGAGCAGAGATTGGCAAAAGTTGCGGCCAATAGCTTTGGCAAGAGACCAGAATGCTCGGCTACCATTAGGGTAAGAAGCAAGTTTTCTACTCTTAGCCTGTTCAAACTGTAGTTTGGACTGATTAATAACTGCTTTACAATTGTTGCCAGCTTTGGTATAGGCAGAAAATGAATCTGAAGAATTAGAAACAAGCCTATTACGATATGCAACATTCTTCTCTTGAACAACCTTAGCACATTTATTGGAAAACCAAGGTTTAGATAAAGGACGAGAATTTAAAGTGGGGTGTGGGTTAGATTCCATTCCTGCAAGAATAATTTCACTGACATGATCTGAGCAAACAGTGACATGAGAAGTTTTGATACAGTAATCCGACCAAGGAAAAGAAGAAAAGAAATCTCGCAGGTCATCCCATTTTGCATTCTTGTAATGCCAAATAATATATGAAGTTGGGAATAGCCATGAGATAAAGGCTCCATTGGAGAAGACACAATCACCAAGTTGTGATCTGAGGTGCCTAAAGGACCTGTCACTTCGACTATGTACGTAGAAGGGTTGTTTGTGAGAAAAAGATCAAACGTGTTGGCTGTATGGTTAGGATTATCCTTTATTATTGTAGGTAAATTAACAATCTGTGCAAGGTCATTAGTAATTGCAAAGGTTTCAGCAACTCGACCAGCTGGGTCGGTGTGACTAGAAAACGGAAGCCAGCTGGAGTTGTGAACATTAAAATCACCAAGGAAAATTACCTCGCTGTTAGGAAAGTTGGACTGGAGAAAGTCAAGTTGCAAAGAGAGGAAGTCAAAGAGCTCCAAGTGATTAGTGGAGTTGGGAGAACGGTAGAGAGAACAGATGAATTTGACTCAACGAGGTAGAGAGATTTTAAGCCAGAGAAGATCGAAAAGAGGAGATTCCAAATTACCAAGTCTCTGAGAGGGAATATCGGAACGGTCATATGCACAAGTGCTACCTTTGAGATGAAAGGAATTGTAAAGCGAATAATTTGTGCAACTCAGATGAGCAGTAGTTGAATCAACTGATAACTGAGATTCTGTCAAGAGAAGTACATGAGGTTTGGCAGACTGCAAGTGGAAATGGACATCGTTGAGATTAGAATTGAGACCACGTATATTTGTGAAATGAATTAGAATGTGTGTTTGAGGTTAAGAACTTTTCGCAGGTAAGCTTACTCTATTAGTTTGACAATTTATGGTGTATTCAATAGTAAGAAAAGTGGGTGGGACATGCTGTATGAAGTAATGAAATTTTGGATATGGTGTACGCATGGTAAGAATATACCCAGATCCTTCGCATAACGTGGGGCGCCTCCGTAGCCAGGTGAGAAGGAGCAGTAGTGCGTAGCACACGCTTCTTGATTAGACCGGGGTTCGAGCCCGTCACCACCAAATACGGAGGATGCGGAAAGGTCAGGGAATGACCACCGCATATCCCGGAGCAATATGGCCTTAGTTGCTAATGCTCCTAAAAAAAAAAAAAAAAACCAAACCAAACTTAACATAACGTGGCCGCGACAATGCCCCCCGCCTACACACTACTCAGACTCCCTCCAGTCACTATCTGGCAGAGTAGAGGTAGCAAGATTATACACTAGCTGATTCGGAAAGTCTCCGCTATGAATTACCAATAGGTTCGGTCCGGTGTACTAACTAGCGGCTGGCCTGGGAACACCGTTTTAGAGGTGTACCCTCGAAATGTAAGGAATATTGGATCTCGCCACGATGTTCATCATAACCTCAAAAGTCATCAATCATTTTGCATGATGGAAGAGATGGGGGAGGGTTGACCGGAACTTAGCTCTAGAGACTAAACATGGGTTCCGCCACCTCAAGCCTCCAATAAGCAAAGTGGTGGTATTTCACCGGTTGATGGGAGTCATCGAAACCACATGAGAGTCATCTGGTTTCGACTGGTTAAACAGAAATAAGATAATTTGTGCCCTGACGAAGCAAACGTGCTGATTTATTTCTCGAATTAGTGTTCTTGTGCCTCAAATACATAAAAGTATCCTTTTATCCGTCTGTTAGAATACATTTGTCATTAGCATGATTAATTTTAGAAACTTGCTCAGCAATGAATATTTCATAAAGTTCGTTATTTGAAAGAAACAGAAAAAATACATACAATACAAAAAACAACACAGAAAAAATGCATACCACACACCGACTCTGGCTTTATTTTGGTGAGGGGACACATATCTTCGAGGGTAAACGCGTTGCTGCATTATTCCGAAGGTACACCACATAAACTAATTAAATTTATTTTTTTTAACCCAGTTTAGTTACATAACTCGGCCCTTGTACGACCATAATGACTAGGAGAGTGAATATTGTTATTTTGCAACTTATCATTAGTAGGTTGCTAATATCGGCACATATTTTTAAATTGGTACCAATTTCATTAACCGTTACCAGTGATTAATCGCGAAACAGCTCTTGAGCCTTTTAGTTTATGCAAGTAGTGTTTTCCGGACATAAGGGCCGTAATCAAGAACATTCAAAATGTAAATTTTGAATGTTCCTCTAAACATGCATCGTAAAGACAATACACAACTAATCATGTGAACCAGCGTACTGCGATAAAAGTAGTTATTGAGCCAAAACAATAACAGTAACATATTATCCGGCATTTGTTCAGAACTTTAAGAATAACGTAAGATACGAAGTTTAAAATTTGGAAAATTATATATTTAATATGTCTTACTGCTGGAGACCCGTCGCGAAAAATACTGGTATCCCAATTCGCCCCTGGATACAATCTTCAATGTATTCACTACACTTTCTTCTGGGAAGGAACGAGAAACCACCTTCTGTTCAGGTAACATCACGAAAAAACACGTTTGAAGATTGTGGGTTAATGATGTGGAATTGAATCACTGTCGGTGCCTATATAGATCCCCATACGTTGTCACGACATTCTCCAGAAAGAAAGACATCAGTATCAGTTCCTTGATCTTTTTGGTCATTCTTTGGCAGGAGCAATTGGTGAAGACTTCTATTAATGGATTGAGAGCCACCTAATGAGCCAGATCACCTAACCTCATCTACTTTTCTAGGCAGGAGAGCCCCCAATCACAGATCCTCTCCATGGAACTCCAGTGAACTTGTGTCAGTCCTTAGGCAAAAAATGGGAATTTGTACCGGTAACGGTAATTAACAGTCAGCAAGAAAATCGGTGTCACACTCGCATTTCCCACTGAAATCATATACCTTATTAGGATATCCAGGCTCCAGCTGAAGATTGCAAAATTTCCAGTTTTTGTGCATTATTAAGATACATTAAAGCGAATGTTTGCAACATTTTGTTATAATGTAATAAGGTTTTTTGATTTATTTACGTATTTGTTTTTTAGCTTTTGAGCATCAATATATATTATTAGTAGGCTAAGTAACACAATTTTTGCAAGTTATGAACTTTCCTCTTTCTCTGGCAGACGTGGTTCGTGGCGTCCAATCGGTCACATGAGACCTTCCAGTCCCCTCTTGGATAGTGTTCGGGATACATTTGAGGGCTTTGAGCAGCTTGCCCGAGATTTCAGTAAAGCATTTCAGAGTAATCGACATCTGTGCGACATCGTCTTCAATGTAGGCCAAGGCAAGTTTTGTGTTTTTTAAACATTTATCCAGTATTTGATGTTAGGTTGTTTTTTTTTTTTTTTTTTCCAAAAGGTGTGTACTGATCCTCTGGTCATTTTTGATGACACTCAACAGAATTCCAGACCAGATCACATATCTCTATTAGGGAGATTACCTTGACTTCTAATCTCTTTTGGCATAAGCACATCTCAAATATTGCTTCCTCTGGATAAAAAAAAAAACTGTTTTCTTTTTCGCTCTCTGCATTTAGTTGCTTCTAAACAACTACTCATTCTGTACAAATCTCAAATCTGCCTTAAACCAGTCTATTCCCGATGATTCCCAAATGACATATCATTATTTTTACTTACGATGGGTGCTAGAAAGCTTATTGGGGAATTACTGAAGGAGGTAAAGAAAAATATAAATAAGAAACACACTACTGATGATATATTAATGATTATTTACAAAGTAAGACATTCCACTGACGTTTTTAAAGGTACAAATCTTCGATTTGAAGCAATGAAAGATTAATTTCACACAAAATTGTATTAATCTGACCAGCGATATAAGAATCATTCTTGTATTTAGCTTGCCTCACTGGAAATCTTTACTTAATAAAGACAGCACTAGCAGAAGGGAACCAATTTGTTTAGCACCGTGTGGCAAACGCAACCATGATCATTTGGTGGAGGGATTGTTGAACACTGTTGAAAAGGACGAAGATAAAAAGCACGATAAGCTGTATTTGAAAGCCTGTGGAAAACCACGAGAGATGAAGGAGCAAGATGACATCCACACCTTTTACCCAGTATACTTGTACTAACTGTTTCAGTTAATGCCATAAAACTTCCGAGATCTATATTGCACAGCTACTGAGTTGACATCATGTTGAATTCTTGCATCTTTGACACCTCCTTGGATTAAACTGATGAATGCAGCAGTAAAAAAGCTCCACGTTCTCTAATACGCAATACACATCATTCCCCAACTTTTATTTATTTTAGGGAAATCGATTCAGCAATAGCCTCGTTCATCGCTGATTTGAAATTTAATCAGAATAAGTATGTCCAAAGTTAGATCAGCTAGTTGAAATTAAATTAAATTAAATTAAATTAAATATGAGCAATTTCTGCGCCGAACATAAATGAAGGTATTAAATAAAATCAACCCGAAGCTAACATAAGGTTAATCCAAAATTAAATAAAATTTTTCCACTAATTTAAAATACTTTATTTAATGACGAACTGATCGCTACACCACTAGCTCGAAACAGTTTTCCTCTCTTCCTAAGTAGGGAGTAAAATGGTTTTGAACCATTGTTCTAAACTAAACTTTATTATAAAAATGTTTTAAATATCTTGTAGGGAACGACAGGACGAAAGTACATGCTGTTCGGGCAATCCTTGGAGTGCGCAGTAGGTGCGTATAACAAATTATCCTTTTAGCTTAGGAAGATATTGTTTTCTTTTAATGTTTTAAAATAATATATATTATTCTATAAGTTAAAACAGACTAGCCCCAAGTTATTGACTTTGTTTAGTCTTTTATAACATTCTGTATATACACTTTGATGCCAAACGATTTAATTCCCACCAATGCAATGTTTGGCATTTTCATTTTCATGTGATTTTATAACAGGTAATAAAAGTTT
Organism: Mastigoproctus giganteus; assembly: GCF_048544385.1. Classification (NCBI taxonomy): domain Eukaryota; kingdom Metazoa; phylum Arthropoda; class Arachnida; order Uropygi; family Thelyphonidae; genus Mastigoproctus; species Mastigoproctus giganteus. The sequence goes on along the minus strand of NC_143580.1, from coordinate 117,821,490 downwards.
AGGGCAGCAACACATTCAATTTACAGACAATATACACGGAGCAATATGGCCTTAGTCGCTGATACTTCTAAAATCCAACAACAACAATTATATATCATAGTACTGATACCTACTTATTAATGTATATAAATGTCGAAAACATAAAGCCTTCAATTGCCACTAATATATTGATGTTAGATAAAAACAAATGGCATCGTTAAACCTAAACGTTTTGTTACAGAATGTAATCTTTGGTATTTTAGAATTATTAGTGTTGAAGGTCAGCACATTCTTTTCCTGGATCTTTAATTCACAGGATTTTTAATACAAATTTAAAAAAATATTAAAGCTTTCGATTTTTAAAATATTATTTCAGTTACTAATTTATTTTTCAGGGTGTTCTTAGAGATGCTGTATGGTTTCACTACAGGATACGGATCTTGTGCGGCTTCTTTAGAACCAGAGGCAAAGTTAATTACGATGTCAAATGCAAAATCAAGCAACTTCTTACAGGCATGTTTCGATATTTCTTATATTTTTTGTTTAATAAGTACACACAGGCGCGCGCATAACAGGTGTGATTTTATTAATGATGATGATCTAAGTATAATGTAATGACAATATTAATTATCTCTCTATACATTAAAAAAGTTTTCCTCCTAATGATATTTATTCGAGCCAATGGGAGAAGAGAGCGAGACAATTACCACTCTACAAATGCAATTAATTATTGACAACTGCCTCCATAACGTTCACCAACCTCATGCACGTGCTAAACAACCTAATTGGCATCAATCGTTCCATTGTAACGTTTTTTGTACATTAATGAATATTGCATATTTGTAAATAGTAATTTGTAAATATATTTTAAATATTTGTATGCTTTATAAATATTTTAGTTAAATATTTTAGCCCTGCTCTTTCGGCTGCAACAATATTCCTCATGCACTTAGTTAATTGATATAGAACTTCTTAACGTACCGTTATTTTGAAATTCAACTTGATAAAATTAATAGAAAAACTTAACTGACGGTACTCACCTCAAATAGCCCGCTTACTTGTATGGTGTTTAAGGTGAAAAGTTGTGGAAATTCAATTAGATTGCATAAAAATAATTTTTTTAAAATATAAATAAATAGAGACTCTTAAAACTGTAATTAAAAATTTTTAACCAAACGAAGAAGACGTGCACTGCTCCATTCCCTGGTTGTCCTATATAAAATTTGTCAAAAACTGTGAAAAAAATAGTTTTTAATAAATTTTATATAGCAACCAGGGTATAGAGCAGTGCACGTCTTCTTTCTTTGGGCAAAAATTTTTAATTACAGTTTTAAGAGTCTCTATTCTATTTATATTTTAATTTTATTTTTATGCAACTTAATTGAATTACCACAACTTTCACCTAAAGTACCATACAACTAAGCGGGTTATTTGAGGTGAGTACCGTCAGTTAGGCGCCTCCGTAGCCAGGTGGGAAGGAGCAGCAGTGCGTAACACACGCTTCTTGATTAGACCGCGGTTCGAGCCAGTCACCACCAAATACGGAGAATGCGGAAAGGTCAGGGAATGACCACCGCATATTCCAGGAGCAATATGGCCTTAGTTGCTAATGCTCCTAAAAACAAATAACAAATAAACAAACAAACCGTCAGTTAAGCTTTGCTATTAATTTTATCAAGTTGAATTCCTCATGCATTATACAACCCGAAACAAAAGGCCTCTTCCTAAGTGACCTGTGTAAATGCACCTAAATAATTAGGTAAATAAGATAAATGGTATAAATAATAAGGTAAATAATTACTTAGTGATATTTATTTGAACTTGAGAATTTCGCGCAGCACTACAAATGCACAGGTAAATAATTACATAGGTCATTTCCTGATTAGATATCGATCATAGTGATAGTGTTTTTTGCCAGGGCACGGGGGTCTCCCTTAACTCCGCGTTTTTACTTTGTGTAGAATACAATACGCTGCATAAGGCCAGAGTGTGTGTTAGTGTGGGTTTTGTTGTTCCCCTGACCACTTAGGCAGCCTGGGGGGCTTGTGGAGAGCAACTGACAGCCCCAGTTTCCGTCACCGCCCCGGGGAGGCGGGCCAGGACACATTAGGAGAAAGGAAAGTTCTGGCGGAGCTCAGGTATCCAAGGAGAGCCCAAAAAACAATTTTTTTTTTGGCTGATTTGCAGTATAGGGTACACCGATGAAAGCGAGGAAAGACGGCGGTGATTGACGGGTGAAGGCACCTCCCACTGAGTGCTGTGATTGTACTCACTCAGTGGGCGTGGTCGTAGAACGGAGTGATTATACGGTCGAGTTCTGTGATTATTGTGGAGGCGTTTTCTTTCTGATTGTTTTGTGTCGTCGAGGAGGGGGTGCTTAACTTAAGTAGGGTGCTTTCCTCCCCCATCCTGCAGTTTTTTAATCGGAAAATTTAAAAACAGACGCAAGTGGGGGAAAACACCCTAGGCATATCAACCTAGAAGGATAGTGGGCAGAATCACAAATTGTCCATCACTGTTTTGCTGGAGTTTAATTCATCTGGAATTTTACCAAATTTTTTATTGGAAAGGAGATAATGTGGAGATAGGAAGAGGGTAGAGTAAAAGGGGTAGAGACCAAAGGGGACAGTAGTTGAGGCACCCACCTGATTTGAAAGGGGAGACAGTAAGGGTATAGGATGCCCATCCTGGTCCAGAGGATGGGACTTGAAAGTGGGTGGTGGGGTGAGTCACCAGGAAAGAGAGGCACCCTGGGGAAGGGTATTTATCAGAAGGAAACTCAACCACCCTAGGTGGTAGGAATAAAAGAACATAGAGGAAAAAAGAAGATAGAGCTGCAAAAAGCACGCTCCACCCTATGGTGGAGCGTGCTTTTTGCAGCTCTATCCCACACTGACCTGGGCGTTACCCAAATGACCAGTGTTAGCATCCCACACCATGCCAGCTAGCAAAACCAACAGCATGGTGTCAGCTTGGATAACCATGATGTCCCTGAGGGACTGCATAGCCATAAGTCTGTGTGGTGAAGAGGCTAAGATAGAACATACAATTAATAATAACTTTCATTCACTCAACATTTACACACAGTTTTACTTTTTATAGTTTTTTCTTACACTTCCTATTTTCTTTTATATATTAGATTAGATATCGATCAGTGCGTTTCGACAGGTGTCTTTTACGCAGAAAACATTTGACTTACTCCGTCATACCTCTATATTACGTAGAAAAGCGTGCACGGGGATTGGCAAGCAAAACGAGCAGGGGACGGAGCCCCTAGTAATTCCACTTCCTATTTACGAAGAATTAACTGAAATTAACGCTAGTTTAAAGACACATAAAAAAATTATACTGGTAGCTATTAATGTGAAGAAAATTTTAATCTTTAGTGACACTTAGTGTGAGAAATGAAATTTACTATGACAAAAACAAAATTACAGCTGGCAGATTTCTAGCTACAGAGTAACAGATTTGTTCTAAATTATCTTAATCTTGAGAGAATATCAGTTATTCTTCCAAAATTAATATTCTTGTACAAAGAGAACTCGGTGGTGTGATCAGTGTTATTACAGAAGTGGCATGGATAATCTCTCCAGCCTGTTGACTGTTTTTTTTTTTTTTTTTTTTTTTTTTTTGCACAATGGTGGCATCAACCTTTTTAGTTTTTTGATACGCCGTTTTCTCTAAATTGTCTGTACAATCCTTCGGTCGGTTTAATTATCACAAAACGGATCTTCTCTGTACAATTCTATGAACTATGCAATAAATTCTTTAAGTTAAAGTAAAAGTTAATAATTTAATCATTAAAATAAATTATTATTATTATTATATTAAAACCGGTAGTCTTCATGTCTGCCTGAATCATAATCCCGAATTCTCTTTTTTTCTCTGCATTTTTAATTCAACCCCTTAAAGTTTACAATTTATTTTGAGGTTTTTGCTTTCCAAGTGTACTTTGCAATTGCATTTTACAGCACCAAAACACACATGTATTATTTGAATCCGATCCAAAATTCCCTGAATTAGTTCTACTTGACTCTGTTAACTGCTCTCCTATTTTTGGGTATTTTCTCTAGTTTTGACATCGTCCTGTATCCCTTTATCATTACCATTATCGATGCGAAATACCCGTTCAGTTCCCTATCTGGGATATCGATGAGTTCTCAAATCATTAAGCAAGGGATAAACTGATTTGATCGTCGTTCTCTTTGTGCCAGTGATTTCTCTGCGTCAGCCTTTGCCATTCTAACCATTTCTGAGATGCCCTTATAAGAGATCAACTCATAATTATTATATGCTATTTTTTTATCTGTTAAACTAGTCAGTTCCTTATTCATCCATCTCTGCGTACTCTTTGTACCATATTTCCTTTTTTATGGCTTCCGAGACAACAACTCCAAATTATTCAATAATTCTTTTGTTTCCAGTTCTCCCTGGCAGCTTATCCTGCACGATAAGCTGCCAGGAAAAGCCTGTATTAGATTCCGTCGACGAGTAGAGTAATTTCTGAACTCTAACCCCAATCGGGACTACAGTTTTGAGGAGGAGGAATGAGACCCTTACCTTTAAATACCAACACCTTGCTCGTAATCGTCGATCTTAGCACACCACGATCTCCCTGTGAATTAGAATATTATCACGGGATTGATAGTGAAGGAAAGGGGTTCTTAACTGTCATCCCTGTTATATTTTTAAAATGAATTCTGAATGCAGTTATTCTGGAGTTTTGTTTTTCTTTTACTCCATTTGGCTCCTACGGCCAAGGGTACATTTGCAGGGGGAAAAAAATATCCTAGTTACCGCGTCAGTGCTTTTCTGTCTTTGCTGCCATGTACTGGTCCTCCCGTGACAGGAGTTATATTATTCTCGTAATTGGGAGTTTTATTCCTTACACTGCTTGGCTTCTCGTTTAGATTCGAAGCATTCATTAACCACTCTACATAAGGTATCTAATAAAGGTTGTCTGATGACGGAACCAAACAGTTTCGAAAGCGTTCACAACAGTGCCATCGAGTTTTCAATGAATAACCGATTCACTTTCTAGGTGATGTTATTTGTTTAAAAATTATATTAGTTACTTCAGGTCAACTCGTGGTTGAACGCGATCTTCTATCACACTTCAGCTCTATCGCAGGAGAGAAAGAGTACGGTTCCCGGGCTGTAAAGACAGAAAACATAACCCCAGTATTTTCTCAAACTGTTTCAACACATGCGTTGAAATAATACCTCTCTTCTTTCCTGAAATGCAACAAATTTCTTGAATGTAAATTTCTGTAGTGCAAAAAAGTTCGACCTTCCTTCCTCATATGCTTTTTCGCTCAGAAAATGCCAAAATGTATGAAAGTCGGTTTCAGACGCTGATTTGTGTAGGAATGATTTTTCTGCGAATAACATTAATCCCTAGATCGACCAAACGTTGTCTTCTTTTATTTTTACCTCATTAATATTCAACCGTTTGCAAAGAGAAAATACTTTTCGCCATTCTAGTTAAGATAACTAACACTTTCTCTGTTTTAAAAGCAGAATGCAATACAAATAGGAAAAAAAAAAGGGGTAAAGGGAAGGGTTTTTGCTTTCGTAAAGGCGACTAAGGTGGTCTCAGAGATTTTTTAGGTTCTGTATAGTGGACCAAATGACGATGTTACCACCAGCAAATTCTAAATGGGAAGCCTTCAAGGAAGTAATTTTGGAACTACTAGGTTTTTTGTTCCAACTAAGAAATACTGCTCTAGGTTCAGGCCCAAATGGATGTTGGATGAACTAATTAGACAGGTGGCAGAGAAGAAAAATGCATGGAATGCATATAAATTGTCAGGCGACACAGAAGCCTATGGTAGATACAAGCTAGTCTGTAATCTGGCCCATTGTTGTTTTTATATTTATCAATGATATTGATGAAGGTATATCAAGCATAATGCCAAAGTTTGCATATGATACAAAAGTCACAAAGGAGATTAGGCAAGAAAAGGCAGAATATGAAAAATCTTTGGCAAACGGTGCAAAGAAAAACAGCAAGGACTTCTTTACTTATATAAACTCTAAAAGGAAGGGGATGAGTCAGATTGGTCCATTTGATATCAATGGTTTTACTGTAGATTGTTTTACTCAGATAGATGCCGAACTAAATGAGTATTTTGCATCTATTCTCACACATGAGGAGTTATTCAAGGGCTACATGTTTATCAAACTCTAACAGGGAGTTAAATGCTTTTGTAATAACTGAGAGCAAAGTGGAGGAGAAATTGTTGAAGTTAAACATAAGAAAGGCACCTGGGGTGGATGGGATCTATCCAGTTATATTAAAGGAGGGAGCAAAGGAAGTAAGCAAACCCTTAGCTATAATTATGAGAGCATTCTTGGCAAATGTATGCCAAGGGTGACACCAGTAATTAGAGACCTGTTAGTTTGACTTCTGGTCCAGGGAAAATAATGGAGTCACTGGTTAAAGAAGCATTGCAGTATCATCTAGACAAGACTGCAGTAATAGTTAAGACACAGCATGGGTTTGTCAAGGGGAAGTGTTGTCTTACCAATCTGATTGGATACTATGATGTGGTCACAAAGGAACTGGATGCACAAAATAATTTTTGTATCATATACTTGGATTTCAGGAAAGCTTTTGATACTGTAGCACAAGGAAGACTACTGTACAAATTGGAGCAGTATGCCATCAAGGGCAAGTTGTTATAATAGATAAAAGGACGGTTGAGAGGGAGAAGACAGAGTGGTGATCAATGGATACTGCTCTAAGTGAACTAATATTGTTAGTGGTGTCCCTCAGATTTCGGTGTTGGGCCCATTGTTGTTTTTTTTATATTTATCAATGATATTGATGAAGGTATATCAAGCTTAATGTCAAAGTTTGCATATGATACGAAGGTTGGCAGGGTTGTTAATAACAGTATGTTGCTGCAATAGGATTTGGAAAAGTTGGGTACATGGGCTGAGAAGTGGCAATGAAGTTTAACATTGACAAATGCAAGGTACTGCATATGGGTAGCAGTAACCCCAGAAAAATGTACCAACTGTGTGGTGTTGCACTCAGAGTAGTGGAGAATGAAAGAGACCTGGGGGTAATTGTGCAGTCAGATATGAAGTTTTCTGAGCTGCAGTCAGGCTGCCAGAGTAGGTCATGGAATTTTGTCAATGATATACAGGAATTTTGCGAGCAGAGATAAGGAGGTGATTGATCATTGCCTGATCATAAGCTTGCTTTCTTGTATCATATTCCTCTTAAAAATGAAAAGCTGTATCTAATCTAGATTTCTTCTTCATCATTCTTTATTGAAATTGTTCCAAAAAACTCTTTTTCCCGCTCTAATCCTCTTAAATTTACTATGTGATGAAAAGTGTCCGTCCTCTCTTACTAATCTGCTGGAAACTTTATTTGTTTCCTCTGTTGCAATCAATAAGATGGATCGATTTGATCTTGTGTATTGTATATTGATTTCGCATCAGCATTTGATGCTGTTTGATCTTCTTCCTGCCCATTTCTTCTTCCTGCCCATAAATCTCTTGGAATATTTTTACTGTATTTACGATAATGTGTACTATTCATGATTTAACTTACCATTCTGCTAATATATTTTAATTACACATTTGACTTTTGTTATATTTTAGAAACATGAGGTGGGAGACGGTCTGATGTACTGCAGACCACTTCTGCCTTTCTGTCTAGTTTTTTGTATTCTTTTTTTATTTTATTTTTTTACATTTTTTACTTTCTTGTATTTATTGTTAAATGGTTTCTTGCCAATATAAAGGCCTTCTGGCCATGGTTGTTCAAGATTGGTTTAGTAGATAGCCAACACAGTATAACTATTTCTTTTGACACGAATTTTTGGCTTATTTCTATTGACCACTAAATGGATATTTATTTTTTACATTTTTAGGTTCCTGACATTCATGAGCCCGCAAGGAGCAGAAGCAATTCAAGTGGCATGTTGGTCTTTCGCTATTTTTCTCGGCTGGGTAATTGGGCAGGATGGGGTGGAAATCGCACAAAGTCAACCTTATCAGCGGATGCAGCACTGCGGAGGTGGCAAAGTGAATTTGATTGTAAGTAGCAAATACCTAAGTACTTTCATCTAAATATCTTCTCCTGGAGAATTGTGCTACCCCAAAACACAACAGGGTATTCTTGTAGCTCGAATGGGTTGAGATGGATGGATCGAATTTGGCGGAAGAAATTGGTTAGCACTTCATTTTAGATTTGTGGGTTTGAATTTTCAAAAAATACGCTGGTTTCCAAAAGTCAAACAGCAAGACTCAGATCTCAAAACAATTATTGCATTTTTATAAATATCTAAGGAGATATAATATAAAAGTTTAGAAATCTTATAATACCGTATTGGTGGACTAATAATAGAATAGCAATTGCTTAAAAAACCAGAGGTTTTTTTAAGCAATTGCTATTCTATTATTAGTCTAGCCAGAGGTTACCCCCCTCAACTCATCCTAAATACAATTTACACCGCCAAAAATAAAATTATTAATCCAACAGGACACAATAACAAAACCAACACTCGTATAGTCCTCCCCTACCATAGTGAACTTGCAGGACAATTCCGCCGTATTTTTAATAACACAGACATTTCTCTCGTCTTTTCCGCTTACAATAAACTAGGATCATTTTTTTAATTCCACCAGCAATCTTAATAATATAATATACCTCATAAAATGTCAGCCAAACTGCGACGCTTGTTACACTGGCAGTACTACCACAAAATTCGGTTCTTCCAAATCTTCCAACACCCGCGCATATTACCATTTCAACAGTTTTAGAACAAGTCAAGCCAGTACAGAACTCACAATTCATGTCAAAACTCACAATCACACCCCTCGCATCGACTCTGCTATTTCCATTATTAAACTCAAATCTAATTATAGAATTCTTCAATATGAAGCACTCGTGATTGAATGGTGTCGACATCATTCTAATCTTAAAATTATTAACGCCAAACTCCCCTTCAACCTTTCACCAGCTTGGAACCTTAAATTTCCCACGTGTCAAAAAGTGCATCACGAGAGTATAAACTTAAACCTTTAAAACAACACGCGTTCTCTGCCCATTCAATTGCCAACTGAAGACGTTATTATTTAATGAAAGTCCTTCGTAATGACTATTGGCCTCATCGTATTATTTTATTCAAGCTGTCAAAATACTTCTTCCCTCTTCAATGACAACCAAGGATCGAATGTGTACACTTCTACCTCCTTGCGCTTGTTTTTCTTCATTTCCCCCCCCCCCCTTAGTTTCTTAGCTAACAATTCAACCTAAATACTAACCACCTCTTCTCAATATACCACTGCAGATTTATTCAAGGTGAGTACCGTTTTTTAAGCAATTGCTATTCTATTATTATATCTAGGGAGAGTGCTGTATTGCATTTTTGTAAATTATTATTGCATTTATTGTTATTATTATTATTATTATTATTATTGCATTTTTATAAATATCCAGGGTTTGTATTCCCGGTCAAATCAACCTAACGTTAATATCCAAGACATTTAAAATATAAGCATATTCAACTGGAGTATGATTATTCTTCAGTAGATGAAGTGACATTATTTGGCACATCACTTAGAAAGGAAAATCTGTCTGCTATTTCTTTGTACACGTCTCCTCTTCTTCTCATCTCAGTTTCTAGTTTGTCAATAATTGGGTAAAAGGTGGTGATACGAAATTTATCTCTGGCATTCAGATCTACTTCTGGTGCATCTCTGTCATTGGGTACCTTCTTTCTGATACGTTTGCGAGTTTGAACGGCCTTGCAATCAACGTCTGGTAGTATTTCCTTTACAAGTGCTTCAAATCTTTCGAAGTCATCTCTTAAAGAGCATAGTTGGTCACCTAATGACCCATACAGATCTGCACATGTTTTTAAGTTCACATCTTCACTTTGCAGAACTTGACTTGCTCTATGAAACTTTTGCTAAATCTCATCCCACATGATCAACATGAAAACAACTTCTACCTCTTGCATCTTACTTGCAGTATTGTCCGCTTTTCTTCTAGTGGCTTCCTTTTGTGACTGATCTTCAGCTAAACACTGTAAAGCTGCCAATATCTTAAATAAACACTTCGAAATTGCTGCTGTTGCCATTGCATATGCCTCCCATCTGGTATTAGAGGGGCATTATTTTAACACAGGCTCATTTCCAAGACAAGCTTTAAGAATTTTCCACTGGCTGGTTGAGGCTGAAAAAAAAATGTATAGAGCAAATGCACTGTAGAGAAAAAATTAACTGCCACTTGACAGCAGTCAGCAGCACTTCGGTCTACCAGATTTAGTGAATGGGCTGTACAGGGACACATATATGGCAATCTTATTTTCTTCTAAAATCTTTTGCTGCATCCCCATATAAAGACCAGACATGTTAGCAACATTGTCGTAGGACTGACCCCCTACATTTTGAAAAATTTTTAGTTTGCAAACTCCACGTAAGTACTGCAATACCTGGTTTGCCATTTCCTCACCGGTATGGTTTTTCGATTCCAAAAATATTAAAAAGCATTCAATACGCTGCCCATCTCATGAGAAAAGTATAAATATTCTGTTTTATTTTGTTTGAAAAATTTTGAGGGGATTATTCAGAAAGATACGCTTCCTTGCATCATTGACCTCGCTGTTCTAATGTGTTGATGTAGGAAACAGTTTTAAGATGAGAACGATGATGGACAGAGAAGTAAAACAAAGCAGAAGCTTCACCTTGCCCAAGGCGATCAGCAGTTTACATTCATGACAAGGGGTGGAGGGGAATGATGAGATTACATTTATTTTCTATCCCAGACGGTTTTCTGATCACGCATCCGAAGGCGGCATAGGGTTTCTTTTTTCGTTTCATTTTTTTTTTTTTTTTTTTTTTTTTTTGCCTATTTTTTCATGGCTAGAGATTAGTTTCAGAACCTGTTATTACTATAAAATCAGTCTGGAAATATTAATCGCATTCCGATTTAAAACAAAAACAACTGAGGGAAGTTCTTTCCAATTTTTTTTCCAGTGGCTTCTGTTGTTGGACTCTGTACTCCTTGTATTCAGTAATAGGAACCAACTGAAAAAAGCGTTAAGTATTGTAGAAACAATGTGAAAATTTCCAACATTCTTTTCCAGAAAGTAATTTTATTGTTCAGTGTAACGATATATTCTTATATTTATATAAACGCTATTCACAATCTATATTCTTACGAAAGATACTTTTCGAATCAAGATAACAGTTATAAGATTAGGTTAACATATTGAAAAATAGTTTTGTAAAATAAAATTTCAAAACTTAGACAAATCTCCCCTGAATCCAAGGATGCCCTCATAATTATGGCTCAGGGTTTGCTTACTTCCTTTGCCGCCTCCTTTAATATAATTGGATAGATCCCATCCACCCCAGGTGCCTTTCTTAATCATTAAGCACCCTGCTATAATTTGATAACCTTCTGGCATTTTCAATCCTTAATAACTCCACGTGTGTGAATGTAGATGCAAAATACTCATTCAGTTTGTTTGCTATCTGAGCAGGATCATCAACAGTCGAACCATCGATGTCAAGTGGACCAATAGATTCATCCCCTTCCTTTTAGAGTTTATATAAGTAAAGAAATCCTTACTGTTTTTCTTAGCATCCTTTGCCAAAGATTTCTCGTAATCTGCCATCGCCTGCCTAACCTCCTTTGTGACCTGATTACAGACTAGCTTATAGCTGCCATAGGCTTCTGTGTCGCCTGATAATATTTATGCATTCCATGCATTTTTCTTCTCTGCCGCGAGTCTCATTAGTTCATTTGACAACCATTTAGGCCTAAACCTTGAACAATATTTCTTAATAGGTATGAAACTTTTAATAGCTTCCACGATTAATTCCTTAATGCTTCCCACTTGGAATTTGCTGTTGGTAACATCATCAGTTACAAGGCCTAATCAATCCAAAAGGTGTGAAGTATGGGCTTTGGGATGACGATTGAAGCTGTTTAGCTTGTTTTGGAACACGGTACTTTGGAATTTCAGACACATCTCTAGTAACATTTCTCCAATCAGAACGTCCACATGTTCAAATGATCGTGTTGAGCTATATAGATTTAAAAATGCTTATGATTTTGGCAGATCTGCAGATATACACTTAAGGTTGCAGTTAAGGCAAGAGTATATATTTAAGGTTTTCACGCATAGAAGTGAAATAAAGGAAGTGTTCCATCTGTTTTTCCATTTAAAGATTCACAATTCCACATTTTTCCCAGTGCACTCTGTAGAGCAGCAGTCCGTATTTATGTGATTCAACCCGATACTTTTAAATAAATACCGCGTATTCGCACTTCTGTTTCGGAAATATTTTGAATAACAGAGGTGCGCATATTTATTAAAATACAATACGTTTTTATTACGTATTTGAAACTATAAAAAAAATACATTTTTTTTATTGCAGGTAAAGACAAGATAGAAAGGGACCGAGCGCCTTCTCTCACAGGAACCACCGTCGCCTTGAGTGTTTGTGCAGACGCCCATAAGGTGGATAGAACTAAGCTTTGTCAGCACGAGGTGAGACAGCTATTTGTACACTATTTACGAATGACATTTGTTTGTAGCTGTTGAAACGTTTTAACTTAGGGTGACAAGATGCTGATCTGACACAATTGAAAAAACGAGTTTTAAAGCATGAAACAGAAAACAGTTTTTAAAAAAAAATCATGTATTGTAGGGATATTAAAGGCATGGTGCAAATCAATGCACAAAGGGTACAAGAACGACAAAAATTATCGTATTAGGACCACCCCAGAATTACTTCATCTATCCCTGTTTATGATGTTTGTAATTTTTGTGTTTTCCCTGGTCTCTTTGCATGTTTTGCTTGTATGAAAACCTTATCCTCGTTTGAGACCGACTAACTCAGCCACAGTGAAAAAAATCCAATTAAAGTCCTCACGCCATTGACTCGATTCTAAATACAGGTTTTTGTATTTACCTATAATACATACACTCAGTGATCAATGAATTGTGACCACCCCATTCGTACAATAGCTCACAGTATAAAAAGCCGAACAGCTTGGTACTCTGGAACAGTGGTAATTTTCATGTGGTCGTTCAAGTCAAAGTGATAAAATAGCAGTTATGGGACGTAGGAGAGATATCACGGAGTTTCAAAGGGGCGTGGTTGTGGCAGCTTGTGCGTCGGTGCTTCCATATCGGAAACGGCACGTGTTGTCAGTTGCTCATGGCCCACTGTGGTTAAGATGTACCGAGAATGATATCAAACAGATCAAAACATCTCCCGCCGAAAAAACTGTAAAGGATTACGCCAGGTGGAAATTCGTGGTGAGCGAAGGGCGCAGCACATTGTTTCAGCAAGTCACTGTGTGACAATTAACATCGCACTACAATATGGGAAAATGGAAGAATAATATCCCAAATGACGATGCCCCGCACACTCAGACGTATGGAGTTCCACAGCAGACGAACAAAGAGACACCCCTCTCTTGGACATTTAGTGCAGCTAATGCCTAGGTAAATAGCGCTATGCTATTATCAGTGCGAACGGTGATCTAACATGGTATTAGGTAGGTGTTCATAATTCAGTGATCACTCCACATGTATCTTATTAAACTAAACATAAATAATTTCAAGGGGTGTGCAGGATAGTAAACTATAAAAGAATACTTTGTCTTAACTGTCTACAGTAATGTCAGGAGCGTTTTCAACAAAATGGCTGAATTCGAACTCCTGTTTATGACAACTAATGCTGACATAGGAAATCTAACAGAAACGTGGTGCCACCCGGTAATTGGGGGTGAAGAGTACCGCTGTAGTATGAGTAATGTATTTAAGGAAGATTGGGAAGAAAGAAGGGGTAGTGGAAAATAGGAGTAATTTCGCGCTCAGGCTGCTTCTGCTGCAACAAAAAGTGCTTTTGTTGAGCCAGAAGTTACGTTTGCCAGCATCGAATCTGTGTGGTGTGAGTTAGTGAAGCAAGGGTATAATGAGAGTGGCAGTAATCTACAGAGCAGATAATTTTGGAGTATGACGAGAGTTATACTTGCAGATGTTACAGACTCCCGTCAAGCAAGCAAGCGTGAATGTGTTATTATGGATGACTTCAATCTTCCCCAAACTGATTGGAACAAGTGGGAGTGAAACTCATCAAGGGCAACAAAATTTTTAAATAAACTAGATGATTTTTATTTGTACCAGCACGTTAGATAAAATGCTAGGGGTGAGAATATTCTTGACGACATCATCTTCACGAATGAGAAGACATCTTTCTTCTTCTCTGTGCCATCTCCTAACGAATGTCGGAGACCATCGCTGCAAATCTTTGTCTCTGTTAGTTCTGAACAGCTGGTCGGTGTTCAATCCTGTCTAATTAATGTTATCAAGCCAAGATGTACGTCTTCTCCCAGGCTTTCTTCTTCCTTCCATTCTCTCCTCAATAATTAGCCGTTTATTGCGTATTTTTTGTTCCTCGTGAGGTGTCCAAGATATGCTGTTTTTCCGTTCTTTTGTCATTCAGCAATTCACGGGTTTTTCAAATTCTCTGAAGGACACTCTCATTGGTCACTCTTGCTGGCCATGGTATCTTTAGCATTCTTCTGTACGTCCACATTTCAAATGCTTCTGGTTTTTTCGAGGGGTTAGTTTTCAGTGTCCATGTCTCGGCACCATACAACAAAACTGACCAAACGTAACATCTCATCGTCCGGATGGATTCTAAAGTGGAGATCCAGGTTTCCATTGCACAATGCAGGTCTCATTTCAAGAAAATACTGCCTGGCCATTTCAATCCTTGCTTTTATTTCCATATCCGGTTCGTTTTTGTTATTGATCCAACAGCCTAGATATTTGATTTTGTCAACTCTCTCTATCAGCCTTCCGTTTGACATGAAGGGAGGTGTTGCCATTGCCCCATTAAGGACCATGAGCTTAGTCTTGTTAATATTAACCCCGAGGCCCATTCTTTTACTTTCTTCACTCGCACGATTGAGGAGTATCTGTAAGTCCTGCATGTTAGTTATACAAAGTATGGTGTCATCTGTATAGCGAAGGTTGTTAATCACTCTACCATTGAGAGATATTCCTTAATTTCTTCAATCTAATGCTCTCTTGAAGATGACGTCTTTGCCTCACTCCAAGTTCACCATTGATGTTTTCTGTCTTTCTGCCATCAACTACAACAGATGCCGTTTGGTTCCTGTAGAGGCGTTCGATTATTCGAATATCCTTTTCATCAAGGCCGGACTCCCCATGGATCTTAATGAGGTTGGTGTGTTGGACTACATCAAAAGCCTTCTCAAAAACAAAGATGGCATAAATCTGTTGTTCTCTGCACTTTGCATCATGATCTGGGCACAAAATAGTGCTTCTTTTGTACCCAGTCCTTCCCTAAATCCAAACTGTGAACATCGTCCATCGGCTCCTCACAATTCCTGAAAATCCGATTATGAATTATTTTGAGGACTTAGCTCATCAAGCTGATTACTCTGAAGTCTCCACAAGTCCTGGTGTTTGGTTTTTGTAGAAGAGTGATGAACGTTGATGTCAGCCAGTCCCGAGGGATGTTGCCCGTGTCGTAAATTCGGTTAAATAATTCAACAAGAATGTCGGTATTTTTGTAGTCGTTGAGATTAGAATTGAGACCACGTATATTTGTGAAATGAACTAGGAAGTGTTTGGGAGGTTTAGATCTTTTCGCAAATAAGCTTACTCTATTAGTTTGACAATTCATGGTATATTCAATAGTAAGAAAAGTGGGGGGGGGTAAAGCTGTATGAAGTAATGAAATTTTTGGATATGGCGTACACATGGTAAGAATACCCAGATCTTTGACATAATGTGACCTCGGCAATGCCCTCCCCCCATACACACTACTCGGACTCCCTCCAGTCACTATCTGGCAGAGTAGAGGTGGCAAGATTATACACTAGCTGATCCGGAAGCCTCCTAAAGAGTTACGAATAGGTTCGGTCCGGTCTGCGAACACCGTTTTAGAGATGTACCCTCGAAATGTAAGGAAGACTGGATCTCGCCATGATGCTCATCATAACCTCAAAAGTCATCAGTCATACTGCATGATGGAAGAGATGGAAGTGTTGATCGGAACTTAGCTCTGGAGACTAAACATGGGTTCCACCACTTCAAGCCTCCAATAAGCAAAGTGGTGGTATTGCACCGGTTGATGAGAGTCATTTACCACCTAGTATTGCTTGGTAACACAGAGGGGCGGTATTCGTCCATGTGGTGTGGGCGCCACACCTCGACCCCTGCTTACGTTGGTTCACACCTGGGTGGTCACCCACAGTGTGCTTGTGCATGGAGGTTATACCCAGGATTATTAAGAGTCCCACCATCCTGAAGGTGCAAGCAGAGGATTTGGCTGTCACAGACCGTTCGGACTTCGCCGAAATTGAGTCCACTTGACGATGTCACCCGAATATCAGTTCCATCAGCGTTTTAGACTTTCAGGTAGCAAGTACAGCTTGTCTGGCATATTTGCGAGAATATCTGTGACAACCTCAAGGACCAAATGCCTCCAGTCTCTCTCTCTCTCTCTCTCTCTCTCTCTCTCTCTCTCTCTCTCTCTCTCTGTCTGTCTGTCTGTCTGTCTGTCTGTAATGAAAACACAGTTGTGAGTGTGCATACAGTTCATCTGCATATCTATTGCGTATTGCTTTTTTCTTTTATGTTTTGCTTAGCACTGTATTGTTAAATGTTTAAAGAGAATCAAAGGAAGTGTCTAAATCACCTTGACGATTTCTGTGGCCGGTTTACAACAAAACTGAGAGAAAGAAAATCTACAGCATTACTAAACACGCATATTCTTTGTATTCTAGTTGCAAGCTTGTGATCAGGACTAAACTTAAGCTCACGCATGTGCTGTATATTAGCTGCGCCACAAATCTGAGGATATAACTAAATATAAAATTAAAATTCTGGCTATTAGTGTTCCCATTATGTGGCGTGTACCGAGCAACCACAATGACAATTGCTATTTCTGCATGACAAAAATATTAGGGGTATCCAAAAAAGCAAGAACAGCATCAAATATCATAAGTTACCATTTGCAACAAGGCCTGTTCCACATAATGATGACCTGCCGATACCAGAACCCCACAAAATCATGGGAAAAGGAAGTAGTGATGAATATAGTGAGGATTCTTTGTTACAGACTTTGCTGAACCGTTCATTTCAACAGATTTAGAAATTTATAATGCGCCGCTCTTTTGGCGCACTATGGCCATAGTTGCCGACGCGCCTAATAAATCCCCAAACAAACAAACAGTGCCGCACTTAATTAAGCAAAAAGAGCTGAATGACTTAGTTTGTGATTTAAACTTATCCAAAGAGCAAGCAGAACTTCTTGGTTCTAGGTTACAATAGTGGAAGTTACTTGAAGCAGGAACTAAAATTAGAGTATATCAAAATGCTACAAAGTGTTTCAAAATATTTCGTTATGGAAGCTGGTATGTGTTTCTGTAGATATTAGATCATCAAATTGCGGATTGAACACAATCCTAATCAATGGCGTGTATTTATTGATGCCGCAAAATCAAATTTAAAAGCAGTTTGCCGTACAATGTGAATGTATAGGAAAGTGTGTCCAAGATCCTGAGTAAATTAAAGTACTATGACTTTGCTTGGCGATCTTAAGGTAATTAGATTACTCACTAGTCTACAGGGAACTTTTACAAAATACTGTGGTTTTCTGTGTTTGTGGAACAGAAAAACAACGTTGTGCAGCAGTGAATAAAAATGTGAGGAATTTTTACCAGAGAGAAGTAATATAAAATATGTTCCACTGGTTGAACTAAAAAAAGGTTCTTCCATATTTGCATATAAAGCTTGAATTAATGAAGAATTTTGTTCAGGGTTTGGGTAAAGAAGGATGTGGATTCTGCTACCTAAGGGAAATTTTCTCAAATTTAAGAGATGAAAACTGAAAGAATTTTTACTGTGCGTCAAATAAAGAACTCATCAGAGATGATTGCCAGCAGCTTGGCAATCGTTTAAAACAATTGTGGGAGAAGGAAAGAAGATAATTATGAATCTCTGATATCAAAATTCAACTTTACTGCAATTTTAAAGATATGTGTTGCCGAATGTCTTTGAAAATTTATTTTCTTCATTCCCATCTCAGTGTTTTCCTCAAAATTTGGGAGAAGTAAGTGACAAGAAAAGAGAATTCTCATTATGACTTTTCAACTATGAAAAGCGGCAACCATGATCGCTGGGATTCTGCCATGATGACAGATTACTGCTGGTTTCTTAAGAGGGAAAGCAAATGGACTGTAATAATAGACTGTAGATGCCTTTTCTTATCGGGATTAGTAGCACGTCGCACAATAAAAAAACAAAAGCCACTTTTGATGCAAAAAATAAAAGCCCAGCTTCAAAACAAAAAATAGGTAAAACAGCATGCCAGTTGGTCTGAGTATCTAGTGGAAACATTATTTTCTCTGATGAATCAAAATTCAACTTGCATGGTTCGGATGGCTGGCAGACTGTTAGATAAAGAAGGGGAGAAGAATTTTCATCTTCACCGTATTCGTCTCTACAGTGAAACATTCTGAATCTCAAATGATATAGGGCTGTATTTCACAGAGAGGAGTTGGTCGTCTTGAATTTTTAAGGATGCTGAGGTGTACAAGGACATTCTTGAGACAAAATTACTTACCACAATTATAGATCATTATGGGAAAGTTGCCAGTTGCATTTTTCGGGACGACTCTGCACCATGTCGTAGATTTTTATTTTGTTGTTGTTTTGGTTTTTTTTTTAGGAGCATTAGCAACTAAGGCCATATTTCTCCGGGGATATGCGGTGGTCATTCCCTGACCTTTCCGCATCATCCGTATTTGGTGGTCACGGGCTCGAACCCGGTCTAATCAAGAAGCGTGTGCTACCACTGCCGCTCCTGCCCACCTGGCTACGGAGGCGCCCATGTCATAGAGGAAAAAACCCTAAGTACTACTTCATAAAATTAGATATATACATGGTTGAAGGATTAAATAAATGTAATTCATTTACATTTATTTAAGCTTTCAACCACACAAAAATGGTTGAAGGATAAATCAATTCGCACAATAACATGGTATGGGAACAGTCCAGAACTCAGTCCAAATGAGAATTCTAAGAACAAAATGAGTGTTTCATTAATGCAAAAAAACAAAAAAACAAAAATACTTAGAGAGCTGTAGGAGATATTAATCCGTGTACTATGAGATTTCCCAGGAGATATCAAATAGGTACCATGAGATTTCCCAGGAATTTATTCAGAACCTTATTCAGTCGATGCCACGATGATGTGCAGCAGTCATCAAAGCAAAGGGTCCAACGAAATATTAGTGAGCATTTTGGGTAATATAGCTGCTTGTTGTCCCAGTATGAGCAAAGTAATGAAAAAAAAAAATCACTGCTTTCATAGAATTTTCGTAATTATATGAACCACATAAGAAATATATATATATATTATAAGACACATGCTATTATTTTGAAGGAAATTACGTTTGTATATTCACCTATAAGGCATAAAAGTAAATTTTTCTACGATTGATAGTTTCATATGTGTATTGTTATTACTTATTTATGTTCTTTCAGCTATTTCTAAAAGATTAGCTGCCAGTATAAGGACAAACAACCTAAAAAATATGATGCAAGTTTTTTGAGCACTACTGTAGAATATACACAATTTTCAGCCGAAGCATACTGAGAACACATGGGTTTCAAAATAGCGCAAACATTTGTAAAAATGGCCTTTACCCGAGAACCACATTATATTCGCTTACTCTTCTACACACCAATAAAGAAGCATAATTGGACCAGCAAAAGTCATCTTTCATAAATGCCTAATATAATACTGTGATCCGTTAACTATTATGTTACACTCTAAGATTTATGTTCTGTTTACGCTCGGGCACGAACATATAGGAGGAGAGAAGGGAGAAAGGTCAAAGGAGTTTATTAATCATTTTAAGAAGAATATCATCATTAAACTGCATCCGGCAGTCACACGCGTTTGAGCCACAGCGCGTGTGCGACTGCAACCCAGCATCTGACGACTTGGAAATATCGAGCTTGTTTTTCCCACCCCTTTCGGGTTTGGGAAAATTTATTGTTTAAAAGATTTGATCTGTCATTAATAATAAAGGTTGCTACTGTCATTAAGAAAAATATTTCATATAGAACAGGTGCATGGTGGAGGCGTATTACACTGTTAATTACAAACAATTACAGTATGAAATTAGCGACATTGACCAGTTTTGACCCCAGTTTTGTTGTGCAAAGTAACCATAAATTTGCACTTGTTATTAACAGAAATCAACTCGAATATTCAAAATAAAAATCTGACTAACGAACACGTTGGCGATCCTGTGTTCTTAGTCTTACTCGGTGAATAAGTCCACAAATGGTTTTCAGAAATAAAATTGCGCCCTAAACGTGTTGACTGAATACTTTAATGATACCAAAATATCAAACAGATCAGAATATTATTCTTTAGTCACCATATATCAATTCTTTCAAGTGCACATATAGCTGAGATGATCTGCAATTAATCTTACATTTACTAAGATTCGTCGTTCTCGAAATGTCCTTTAAAGAAGTTTTTTTCTTTTCTTGATTTGAACTTAAAATAATTTGAAGTTAATGAATTTCCACGAAAATGCCATCCCAATAATATAAATTTTAAATTTTAATTTAAAGTTCGTTTTAATAATATTTAATAATATGTAATAATTCATTTTTTACAGTTCAACATAATTGAATTCGACAGCGACACCTTTCGCATTTTGCTCGATTATTTGCACAGTGGCTCTTGTCCCCTTACGTGTGAAACCATTCCAGGATTAATCTGTGCCGCCGAGCATTACGATCTTCCAGAATTACTTCAGGCTTGTTTTCACCATGCAAAGCAAAACCTTCGTATATCCGTCGTAAGTTCATTAATTTTTTTAAGTATTTGTGCTTTGACGATCATTCGTTAATGTTTTCACGCTGTTGTCTTAGGTAGGGGCCAGATATGAATGAATGCTAGAGTTAACAAAATCAATTATTCGATGTGAACAAGGGGTGCAATGATATTATTTGCCAAGACAAAGAGCGCCATTAGATGAAATTTGGAAACCACTACATTAATGTAATAAGAATATTAATGCAATCAGAGGTTAGTCATTATTATAGACTATCCTTAGTACATTTAGCGTACATTTTTCCCCCCCCCCCCCATTTCCAAACGTTAATATACGTTCACATGAATATGCTTTATAAAGCGTTGGGCATTTTTTTGCATTGCGTTGCTTTGCTTTAGCAACGCCCTCTTATGCAGGAATAGACTGGTCTGCGATGCTGGTGAAGACTGAAAGACAGGATCAGCTAATATAAAATTGTAGTTCGCACACGTGGCGATCAGATTTTGAGTGTCTGCGAGGAAGAATGGGTCGGCGTCGAAGTCATTCCGACTTTGAACATGGTAAGATTGTGGGGGCAAGACGTACACGTGACGGTATCTCGACGACAGCCAACATGGTTAAGAGCTCCGTTCTGTGGTGTCACGAGTCTACCGTGACTGGCTCAACGGTGGTCTAACGACCAGCCGAAGGGCTGGAAAATTCAAAAGACACCAAATTTTCAAAATAATTAAATAGGGAATATTTCTGGCTGCACAAGTTGTAACTAAAAGCCACTATTTCAAGTGTTCGCATTTTCGTTTTATGGTTTTCAAGTTCCATTTATTTTCACACGAACCATCCCTTGATGGTGTTTCACAGAAACGGTTCTACTTGTGAATAATTCTTTGTTTGTATATCGCAAACAAGATTGCAGGCCGCGAATAGGTTCGCTGAATTGGTTCCTGACAGATGCTATTGTAATTATAAAGTGTCTCGCGGCTTTCAGGGGAGTCTGTAGACACTAATTCAATCTTCAGCAGTTTCGCTTAATGGTTTTCACATTCCCTTTATTTATTATTATTTTTTTTTTTTTCACAGCAAGGGTCTATTTGTGGATTAGCTAATTCTTTCTTTGTATACTATAAACAAGACGGTTTGGTAGCAGCCTATAAACAATACATTTTATATCCTTTTTATTATATATGCATCTGTACTGTTAATATTGAAAGATTGCATGAAGATAAGCTTAGAGGGCCCGAATGAGTTATCGGAAAAGTAATAAATGAAGTGATTGATACACATGCAAAGAAAAAAAGCAAAGAATAAGATTATTACAATACAGTACTTGCATAATTGTATAATTTTTTGAATTTATTTATGCATAAATACAGATTTGTTTGTACATACATATGTTGCTAATATTAAATAATAATAAAAAATATACTACATGTACCCACCGAAGTTTATATTCTTCCCCCCCAGTGCAAACGCTCTGGATCCAACACTGCCCTTATCCATATGGACTATGCGTTGAACATTAGCTTGTATAGGCCATAGTAGTTGACTGCCTTCACGGATACCAACATGAGGCCATGGCACTGTTGGTGTTCGGAAGCTGGTCTTTGGTGTTATGGCTTCGGTTTGTAAAGGGGCGGCCATGCCTGATCAATCAGGTAAATTTCTATGATGTAGTCATTAAGCAGTTGGACGCACTGCATCCAAATGCTTAATGACTACATCATCGAAATTTTTACCTGCATGGGATGCAGGTAAAAATTTCGACATTATATTAACTAGACTTCGATATAGCTTTTGATACCGTCCCTCATTGAAGGCTGCTATATAAATTGGAAGAGTTAGTTACTGCTAAGATCCTACTCAGGGTTGCAGGCTGGCTAAAAGATAAGAGAGAGTTCTCATGAATGGTCAGTCTTTAAGTTGGATTAACTTAACAAGTGAGCCCTCAGGAGTCGGCGTTGGGTCTTCTCCTATTTATAATTTTCATAAATTATATTGACGAGGGCATCCAAGGTAATCCATCAGAGTTTGTTGATTATTTGAACGTGGGAAGGGTAGTTAGTAATTCGAACCAGGCCATGTTGCTTAAAGATCCGGAAAATGGAAACTAAAGTTTAATGCTTCTAAATGTAAGGTTTATGCATTTGGGGAACAGTAATCCTGGAATCCGTATAACCTAGTCTTTTTTTGTTCAAGACTTTTTCGAAAAAGACTTAGGTGTTATAATTCCAAATGACTTGAAAAATTTTCCATGC
Organism: Mastigoproctus giganteus; assembly: GCF_048544385.1. Taxonomy (NCBI): domain Eukaryota; kingdom Metazoa; phylum Arthropoda; class Arachnida; order Uropygi; family Thelyphonidae; genus Mastigoproctus; species Mastigoproctus giganteus. The sequence continues at coordinate 117,798,378 of NC_143580.1, read as the reverse complement.
AGTATAAATAAGGAGCTAGATAGGCACTGTTTGTTGTACGGTTTTAGACGCATCAACAACTTAGACCCTATTGCGCCGTATATAATGTCTGTGAATTGCGTTTGTTCTGTGGTCGATTTGCTGTTTGCTAGATGCAAAACCCGTTTCCGGGAGAAAAACCATGCTACCCTTGCTTGAGACTGACTAACTCAGCCATCGTATGAAAAAGACCTATAAAAATTCCTCGCGTCATTGAAATAGCGGGAATGAAGTCACCCTCTTTAAAAGGTGATGGTTAGACCGCACTTGGGATAATGTATTCAGGTCTGGAGACCACACCTAAAAAATAATAATTGTGGAGAATGTTCAGAGAAAGGCAACCAGATTGGTGATGAGTGCAAAGCGATGCACAGATGTAGAAAGGCTTAGAAAGTATGGACTGCAAAGGTTGACTAGACATCTAAGGGAAGATCTAATTTAGGTATATAAGGCACTGAAGAGGTCAGTAAAATGAATGAGGTAGGTCTGTTCTGTTCTCCCTCGTGGGTGAGACGCGAAGCAGGGATACGAATATGAGATCTCAGGAAACAACTGTTCACCTATGGGCAGCGGGTTGTCGAACATTATAATAATTTACCTCCAGCGTGGTGAAGGCAGAGAATCTGGCTAAGTTTAAAGCATAATTGGATAATTACCTTATGGGGATGGTATAAAGATTGATTTATTTTAATTATTATTTTTATTTATTTATTTTTGACTGATGCAGAAAAGTTCCCTTCCTTGCATCGTTTTGCCTTATTAATACTGACATAAGAAGTGGGTTTCCCAACGATTTTTACTGGGAACGGTGTTGTGTTTTATTTTCTTAAATGACATGGATGACAGGATACAGTGCATGATTTGTTTTATTATTTTATTTTATTATTACGTCAAGATAATAGGGTTATTAATGATCAGCGCTTCTTCAGGGTGATTTAGACTTCAGGGATTGTCAGGAACATGATAACTCCGTTTTAATGCTGCAAAATGCAAAGTCTTGGGGAACAGTAATCCCTAAATAAAAATAAAAAATATTATTTATTTTTTATTTTTATTATTATTAAACATAGAAGGGGAAGAAAGGGATTTGGGAGTTACGAAATGGTCGCATTTGAGTTCTCCGAATAGTGCATACAGGAAGCAAGGAAGGCCCATGGTGCCCTATCAGTGGTCTATCGAACATTTATTTGTAAATATAAGGAAAACGTAATCCCACAAAGTAGGAGTCATAAAACCAACAAATAGAGAGAAATCACTTGCTTTCAATGAGAATTCTAATTCTGAATGTTTCAGTGGAGTTATGTGAGTTAATTTTGAAGAAAGTGATACCTTTGGTTTCATTAGAATTTAATTTAAATTGAGTTAGTAATTCAGTAATATATGCATATGTAAAGTCTAATGTAAAACAAAACTACAGATAAGTTAAAAAAAAAAAAAGTATAACGAATGGAATAACAATTAATCCCTCCCCTCAAAAAAAAATTCGTGCACAATGAGGAAAATATACGCAGACTGATTTATCAAATAGAAAATACGTACACCAAAAAATGTATAAGCTATTAATTAACTTAAATACTTACAAAAAAAAAAACACCAATCGCACAGATACAATTTAAACGAGAAAAATACTTTTTAATAAAGAAAATGATGCGAAATGCACTGAAAGCGAGTTAGGGGCCTCACATCTGTCGAAGATGTGAGGACAACTACCGAAAATAAAAAATATCTACCGACGCTTCTTTTCCCAACACACTTCAGAGGGCATTTATAGCCCTATATCTGAAAAGGACAAGGAGGAGAAGCACCTCTTTTTCCCCAGACGATCCTAAGAGTCCGCAGAAAATTGGAGTACTAAGAACATACAAGAGATACGAACTATTATTTAAAAATATGGAATATATTAATAAAAATGAAACGAAAGCAGTAGAGCGGTACAAAAGAAATAGAATAAAAAACCGAATATTATTTTTAAAAAAATCACGAATAATGAAGTCCCCCTCCCATTCGTGAGGAATCCCACTTGTCCCCCCCCCCCCAGCAGCAATGCTGCGCCTGCTCGTTTGGCGCCACACCTGGACTGAGCTCGGGTCCCACATTGGGTTTTTAGAACCAGATCCTCACCTTTACTGCTGTTTTCCGAAACCGGCCACATGTTAAACATGTGGCCGGTTTCGGAGTTAACGGCTGTTCAAATTTTAAAAATTGGCTATGGAGTTTTAATGATAAAAAAAAATTAAAGAAATGTTTATTCATACTATGCTTACCGTTATTCATTTAATTTTATATTTAACTGTTTTCGATCATTTTCCTTTGTGATTTTAATATTCACACTCCAGCGAGCATCACATTTTTTAGTTGCACAGCCAGCTGGGTCGAGATGCTGAGGTTTTTGCTATTAATAATGACCTTGCACAACTTTTGTTCATTTACCAGGCAATATCCACTACACAACCTTTCACTCTTCATGTTTTCCTCACCAATAAACATTCCAAGCATACAATTGACAGTCCTCTCGGCGTCTCAGATCACAACTTGGTGATGGGCTCTTAGCCAGTGGAGCCTCTCTACATGGCTGTTCTCGTCTTCCTCTTTTGGCATTACAAGGAAGTGAAATAGGTTGATCTATGTGATTTTTATTTCTGTTTTCCTTGGATTACTGTCTTAAATTTTCTGATCCTAATGTCTATTTAGATTGTGTCAGTGAAATTATTCTTATAGGGACTGGCCACACCTCTAACACATGAAAACATGAACTGCGCTCGCCAAGGATGCGTGTTTAGTGGATGTCCAAACAAGGAGGAACCACCCAATTACGCTAACTGTAAACTTTAAAAAAGGGCGCTCGGGATTTACTTCGTGACACTTCTTGTCCAGAATGTCATCGAGCATTAGAAACCTTACGCTCATGTACCATTCCCTACCACAATTGTTGTATCACAATGTGTTAACCCATCTTAACCACCTCTTTTAGCACTCAAGTTACGTTACAGTTGAATGATCGTCTTATAAGGTCTGTGGCCGATGAGGTTCGTCATCAGGTGGACATAATGCGTTTTGATATAATTTGTTTGCAAGAGCTCTTCCACTCTCGCGTGACAGTTATGGGCTATCTAATATCCTCTAAAGTCATCCAACCCAAGCAAGAATCTGAAATGACCATATTTAAAAAAAATTAGACATTGGTGCTGTCTCTACGTTTTGTACACAAATATCAGCGTGCATTCATGATACCACAGCTACGCTTTTATTCTACATTTCCTCTTTGTATTGTCCACCCTTCACAGACATTACTCCGCAATTACAATATTTAGAGACGCCTTTCTATTAAATCTGAACCACTTTTGATAATTATGGACACCAATTCTCTAAATCAATAATAATTTGTAATCCTAATATTTGTATTCTTTTATTAGTAATTGGCAAGACCATACTGATATCACTACTCCTGATCACACAGTAATATCTTTCCTTGTTGAATCCTCTAAAGTCTCTCTTCAACCACTCAAAGATTTTATGCTGTATTCATTAAGTAACATTTATTATCCATGATCTGCCTACAGAAGATACCGACTCTTTCTCATTATAATCTTTAGGCATTGGCTGTCGTCATAGAAATATTAAAAGAGCTGTATCGTGTTCTTTTCATAAGTAAATTTTAACTGCAACCATCCTTTTGTGGTCACAGGAACGTGCTCTGCTTAGTTGTGGAGCACAGATAGGTGAAATAACAGTTTTGTTTTCATTCCATTCTGTACTTCTCGGTGAATTAGGCCTGTGCTGCCTAATTCACCAACGAGTGAATATTACTGGCCTGATTGGTAGAAATGAACAGGTTCTACAGGTCTTGACGAGCACCCCAACATTGCGGGTTTTCCTTATAGATTTTATCCTGGTGGTTTTCATCCCATTTGTAAGATTGAAAAGTGGGAAATTTATACCGGTACCTGGCTGTAATGTTGAGGCCAAAAGTGTGTGAAAAAAACTATATATACGTATAGTTTTTAGACTATAAAAGAAAAATAAAAGAAAAAAGTAGAATATAAATTTAAAATTGAATGGAAATAATCCCTTTGGACATTAAGATTTTAAAATAAATATCTTTATTGCAACGTACACAATGGAGGTGGATTGCACTAGGAGGCAAAAGAATTTTTTTTTTATATATATTTATAAAATAAAATTCCCACAACATGAAGACTACTTTGTAGAAGAGAACTAGAGAGGGGGACACCTTTCTGCTTCACGCTTAAAACAGGTTAACAAACTGCTCCCTTCTACAAGTTAAACTGCATTGTGTGCCATTATGATGTTAAATTGTTAAATACGATATAAAATATTTCATTATTGGCCATTTTACTTTAAAAAGATGTTTCATGAAATTGCAGAAAATTTCGTAATATGGAGATTTTCTACATAAACTGTAAGCTTAAAAGAGGCGTTGGTTTTATCATTAATACATACACTGAGTGGACAGAAATCATGGGATACCTACCTAGTAACGGGTGGGCCCACCTTTTTCCCGTATAAGGGCAGTCACATGACGAGGTTCACGAAAGCGTTTCACAGGTACGGTATTTCCATCCATGCTTGCTGCACATAATTCCGTCGCATTCCTGCGTGGGGGATCCGAATGGCTCGAATGGACCTTTCCACAGGGTTCAACGGTGTCCGGTGAGGCCATTCCATGCTGTTAGAATCTGCGGAATGCTCTTCGAACCACGTTCTAGTCACCACGGCTCTGTGTTGTCCTGCTGGAAGAGTCCATTGCCCTGTGGGTGCACGATGACCATGAAGAGATGCAGATGGTCTGCAAGGATGGACACGTAACCTGGACCGCTCAGAGATGCGTCTAGACGTACCAGAGGTCCCAACGTGTGCCAGTTGAACACGCTTCAGACCATTACCGACCGTCCACTACTTGAGCAATTCCTTGTTGACATGACTAGTGCATAGCTTCGTGCGGTTTCCGCCAGATACGCACCCTACCATCCGCTCGAAATAACTGGAAACGGGACTCATCGGACCAGGAGACCCGTCTCCAATCATCCAAGGCCCAGTGCCGATGTTCTTTCGCCCAGTTGAGGCGTAGAGTCCTGTTTCGTGGTGTTAGCAATGGGACTCTGGCGGGTCGGCGTCTCCCATAACCTACTGCGACTAATGTTCGCCTGATGGTCTTGGTGGAGACGTTTCTGGCACCTCTCTAGTTGAAGTCAGCGGTGATTTGTGCCATTGTCGCTCGATTGGCTATAACAATGCGAGATAGACATCGACGGCCACATTTATCCACCATCTTTCTCCGCCCACAGCGCTGTCCACGATTAGATGTTATTCCCAATGAACTCTTGATAGTGTCGAACGGAGACAGTGCAATTTCTGTACCACATCCGCGATAGAGTGACCCATGTGTCCGGCAACCACTATCATTCCACTTTAAAAGTCTTTATTATTATTATTATTATTATTATTATTATTATTATTAGCTATATGGTGCAAGGAAACCTGAGGCTTATGCTGCACCAGCCAAAAAAAATTCCCGAGTTACCCTGAGTGAGAGAGAGAGAGAGAGTGTGAGTGAGTGTGTGTGTGTGTGTGTCAAAAGTAGAAGGGAATCACCAAGAAAGAGAAAAATAATGATAGCCAGCTCAGGACCCTGGATGTGCCAAGCCCATACTTACCAGATGTGAGCCCCTGAGGTTATGTACTAGATGACATTCTAAGAGATAGGACTAAGCATAGGTGGAGTTTGCACTTTATGCAGTATAATATAACTAGTTGCTCCAGACTATAATCAATGAATGACACTGACTCAGTCCCTCAAGTAACATCAGGTAATGTTTCAGAAATAGGGCCACATATAGGATTTATAGCTTGATTAAGTTAAGCTATAAAACATTTGTACAAGGCCATAAATGCAGTTAACTCATTTTTTTGGCTGTGAGTGTCAAGGTAGATATTACACTATTCTTATCTTGATCCAATTGTGTGATGATCAAAGGCAAAGTATTTATCAAAAATACTTGGACACTGGATTGAAGGACATTCCGTAAAATAATTGAACTTTAATAGATGGAGGCAAGGAAAGTTTCCATAAAATGCTATAAGCCATGAATCAGAGAGGCAATCTCTTCAGAATACCACTTATTAATTTCTAAGTGTTGAGTATAATATTAAGTTTAATAATTATTAAGTCTGTGCATTTAATGTTTAATTATAAAAAATATTGACTCTACAGTGGGGAACCACCATATTGCCAGATCTGCCACTGCACAGTCTTAACTCACTACGTTTATCCATGGGGGATCCAAAAATAAAATTACCGTCTACGTGAATGCAGTGTACCTACAACCTGCCAAGCGGTGGGTTCGTCCACTAGCGAGAGGGGTGACAGCGTCGTGTTGCCCAGAAACCAGGTATCCCTTGAATTCTGTTCTTTCAGTGTATATATTTTTTAAACAATGAATGTGGAATTTTTGCATTTCAAGTAATCAGGGGCGTTCTCGAAATTTTCTAAAGGGAAGGCTAAAGCAGTGTTCCGGGGAATCATTAAGCGTTAATCATGATGTGCAAGTAATAATAAAATCCTCTTCTCGCTATTTCGATAATGGGGGACTACATTAGTTCGTGTCTGGGATCGCCCCTGCAGCGGGGCATCTTTTTGTAATAAAGATAACTGTTCATGACCTCTGTTTTTATCTTTCCCATCCTGTTTAGGTTTGTGCTATGTTGAATACGCTCGAAAATTATTACTGGAGGTATACGTCAGCGTCAGAGCTAGTGAACACCCTTCTGCAGTATATCGATACCCGTTCCGTGCAATTATTTTCAAGAACAGAATTTCTCGAACTGTCCGAATCAATGTTTCAAATGATAGTCGGCAGGGAACTTAATATACCTGAAGTGATGAAGTTTGAAGTGATGCTGAGGTGGGCAACAAATAAAGTAGACAGGAACGGAAGGTCAGGTATGTAAGAACTCTTTGAATTTAGTGTCTCGATTTTTTCACGGCGTCTCTAGGCCAAAATAAATATGGAACAGTTCCGTTTATTAAGTAGTTAGGTCCAAACAACTTAATAAGAAATATTGACACTGAACTACCTCGAGAGAGTAGTTCGCGCGGTGTCCGACAGATGTCGAGTATCGCTGTGTTTCCCTCGAAGATTTAAAATATCCCGCGACGCCCCTGTGTTCGCTGCGGCTGCCTAGAGCACCGCGGCGCACATTTTGGGAACCGCTGGAGTAATAAATATTATTCAGTTGTAATTGAACTAAAGGGCTGCGTTTAGAGAACGTAAACGTATAGAGTTTTTTTATTAAGTGTTCTGTAAAGTTGATTTTATTAGTAATTAATTGATAAGGAGATAATTGCATTTACTATTCATTTCTTAATCACAGAAAATAAAAAGATCATTTAATCGAAATGTACGCAGTGCACACATTAGCTAACTCGTTTATTTATTAATTTTGAAAGCAACGATATTTGAACGCAGCATTACTAAAGTATTACTACCATTCAAACACCTGTAGGACAAGACTGTTACGTTTTAAAAATCAGATGAAATAATTAGTGTGCTCTTAAAATTTTGTGAGGGACTTAGCATGAAATGTTAGAAAGTAGTTTATTATTTAAAACTTTATGAATCTTAAAACCAAAGATAATTCCCTACTGTTCAGATTTAATTTATGTAAGCAATTGTAGTAATTTGTTCTATGTTATTTTGAAGTATTTTAGAGTAAGTTTTTATTATGATTTATTAAACTGTTCCATTTAAAACCCTTTGACTAAGTATTGGATTTACCCAAAATTGCTTTTTGCGTCGTGCTTCCCTCATCCTAAGGAGTAAAGTACATAGACCAGGGGGTAGCCGATCCACGCCATGTTTTCCACTTGTGGTCCGCCACCCGATCTGAAAAATATAAAGTAAAAAATTGCTTAAGCTGGTGTTTAGTAATGCACAACTTCGCTCACATGTTTTTGGCCTGAAACTTAAAAAGCTTAGACCGTTGCATTTACCATCGACTTAAAGATGAGAATAACAGGAGTAAGTTGTCGAATAATTCCAATATTCTGCCTAGGAGTCGAGTTATTTTGACGCGTGCATAGAGCATCAGAAAACTTTGCAAAACACTGACATACAATTTAAATTTCACTTTATTTCCAGAAATTATGACCCAGCTTTCAGCATGACAGGAACCTTATTTACCAGCGCACCCTTACTGACTGCCTGTTACTTTTAATACAGCACAGATAAGTAGGGGCACTAGTGAACCATTTATTACATGTAAATCTGACTAAATTTTTTTTTTTGTTTGCCTGTTGCCGTACGTGCTTATTGTTTGTTGTAATATTTACTTAATGTAAAAATATTCTTAAGTCTTATGAGTAATAAAGGTTAATTTCACCATCGGATATGCTAATACAAGTAATTCTGGTATTATTATATGGTATTTATTGATTAGAATTTACTGTATTTTCATTAACAGAAGTCGCTTAAAGTTTTAACCTTCGGATTTTATTTCTAACAAAGTTGTGCTACTCACAGTTTCTTTTCTGTTCTTTCAGATATACGCGAAATGCAATGCATAATGAACAGGCTGACCAGAGATTTAAAACTCTACAAGATTTCTCCACAAGACCTTATCAAGGTAAATGGTAAGCTATATACCAAAAGTTTTCCCCTTCCCCTTAGAATAGAAGTTAAGACAAACAAATTAATTATATTTAGAAATATGCAAAGCTTTGCGGTGGTTATTCCACCACTTTTATTATTGGTGCTCATGTTTTGTCATTCATTTTAATTATTTAAGTAATCTCTCTCTCCCCCCTCTCCTTAAAATGCAAAATTTCTCTTATAAGTGCTGCCTGATTGTTTTTTTTCCGATGGCCCTATCATCATCATCATCATCAGCCATTTTCAATCCACTGCAGGATGAAGGCCTCTCCAGCAACTTTCCAGTTCCTTCTGTTTTGAGCACTGGACATCCATTTACTACCCACAAACTCATGAATTTCATCTATCCATCTCCGCCTTTGTCTTCCAGGTTTTCTTCTAGCTCCTCTTGGATACCATTCTGTCATTTTCTTAGTCCATCTGTCATCATGTCTTCGAGCTATGTGTCCTGCCCAAGACCATTTTAGTTCTTTAGTTTTGATAAGAATGTCCTTTACTTGAGTTTGTTGCCTAATCCATGTGTTTCTCTTCTTATCTAACAGTCTGATTCCCAATATGATTCGTTCCATTCTTCGCTGTGTAGTTCTCAGCTTCTCTTCCATTCTTTTGGTGAGTGCCCAAGTTTCACTTCCATAAGTCATGATGGGGAGTATACATTGGTCCATTATTTTACGTTTCAGACAAACTGGGATATTGCTCTTCAGTATGTGACTATATTTCCTGAATGCTATCCATCCAAAATTTATTCTTCTCTTGACTTCCAGCCATTTATCATTATTACAGCTAATAACTTGTCCCAGATAAGTATATGACTCCACCTTTTCAATTACTGCTCCTTCAATCATTATTTCCCTTTCTGTGGCATACTTGTTCATCATTACTTTTGTTTTAGCCATATTCATCTTTAGTCCAAAATCCTTACTAGCTGTGCATAACTGATTAAGATTTTCCTCTAATTCTTTGGGATCATGGCTTATGACCACAATGTCATCTGCAAATCGTAAATGGTTTAGGTACTCTCCATTCACATTGACTCCTTTCTGCGACCAGTCTAATCTTCTGAAAGCTTCCTCAAGGGCAGCAGTAAACAGCTTCGGAGATATTGTGTCTCCTTGTCGAACTCCTTTCTCAATTTTAAATTTCCTACTGTCTTTGTCTAGTCTAATAAAGGAGGTAGCACTCTCGTATATTTTCTTCAAAATCATAATATATGGGGTATCAATGCCTTGTCTTTCCAGTGCCCGAAACATTGCCTTATGCTGTATGGAGTCAAATGCCTTTTCATAATCCACAAATGCCAGGCATAATGGTGTTTTATATTCATTTGCTTTCTCCATTAGCTGTGATATTACATGAAGGTGATCCATAGTTGAGAATCCTGTCCTAAAGCCAGCTTGCTCTTTCGGTTGATTCTCATCCAGTATTCTTTCTAATCTGTTAGTAATGACCCTTGTGAACAACTTGTAGATGTGGGATAACAAGCTAATTGGTCTATAATTTCCAATTTCTGATTTATCTCCTTTCTTATGCAGCAAAACTATGATTGCATTATTCCACTGCTTAGGCGTCACACCTTTTCTAATGCACTTTGTGAAGAGCCTTGCCAGTTTTTGTGTTATGTCTCTTCCTCCCAATTTTAACAACTCTACAGTAACTTCATCTTCCCCCGGGGCTTTCTGATTCTTCATTTTCTTCAATGCATGCTCTACCTCATCAGGAAGAATATTGGGTATGTCGTATGTGTTGCTACTTTGCAATCCATCTTCCCCACTGCTGGCATCATTCCCCTGCTCCTTGTATAATTCTCTATAGTAGTCTTCTGCTATTTGAATTATGCCTTCTCTGCTGTTTATAAGTACACCATCGCTATTCTTCAGTTTCAGTATTATTTGTCTTTCTGTATTACTGTTCATGGCTGCTGATTTAAATCCTTTGTTTTCCCTTAATGCTTATTCTACTTTTCTTGTGTTAAATCTTCTTATGTCCTCTCTGAGTCTCTTTCTAATGGCTTTGCATAACTCAGTATACTCAATTTTCTCCCTGTCAGTGTTTTTCTTGCTTTTCATTTGTCATCTTCGGTTCATCATGACAAGTGTTTCTTGACTAATTTTTTCTTCTTTGGATTTCTTTTTCCCTAAAGGTTTCTTGGGCTTTATCACTTTCAAAAAGTTGTAATATTCCTCGTCGATATCTTGGTCCTCAGCTGTCTGCAGAAGCTCAAACTTGTTCTTAAGTTCCAGTACATACTGCTTTTTCTCCTCCTCTGTTATTTTAAAGACCTTTGTATTATTTACTCGAGTCAGTTTTTTCCTTTCCTTTCCTACATCTATATCAAGTGTACATCTTACCATTCTGTGATCACTTCCAACATTTACCTTATTCAGGACGGTAACATCATTCACAATATATCTTCTGTTAGTGAGGATGAAGTCGATTTCATTAGTAGTTAATCCATTTGGACTCTTCCATGTCCACTTTCTGTTCACCCTTTTCTTGAAAAAAGTGTTCATTACTGACAGTCCTTGAGATTCTGCAAATTCCACAAGTCTTTCACCTCTTTCATTTCTTTCACCAATTCCAAAATTTCCTATAGTTCCCCTTTCTGTGCTGTTTTGTCTTTTTCCAACCTTAGCATTGAAGTCTCCCATAATAATAGTATAGTGGGTTTTCTGCTCATCTAGAAGACTCTCAATTTCAGTGTACATTTCTTCAACCTCTTCATCATCATGGCTCGATGTTGGTGCATAAATCATTATAATCTTTAGCTTGTATCTCTTAGAAATCTTGAGTATTAGTCTTGACACCCTTGGTGATGTACTTTTGAATTCCAAAATGTTGTTTTTAAAATCTTTATGGACCAGAAACCCAATTCCACCTTCACTCCTTTCACTGTTTCCATTGGTGTACAGCAGATTTCCACTTGATAAACTTATAAGTGATTCATTTCTTCTTCTTGTTTCAGCCAAACCGATGATATTCCAATTCACATTTTCTAATTCCTTTTCCAGCTCTAATATCCTGTCTTCACCGATGAGTGTTCTTACGTTATAACAGGCCAAGTTCAGTTTCCGTGCATGGTAGCCTGGTCGTACCCAGAGATTCTTAGCACCCTCTGCTTCCACTCTAATCCTCTCGCTGCCGTAAGAGGGAGAGTGAAAGCTGCTGGGGACTGAGGGCCATTTGTTTCGTCGTGCTTTCATATTGCTGGAGGGGTTGGTCTTTTACTCTTCATGCTGACCAGGCACCTTGAAGAGAACCACTCTACACGTTCGTTGCCACCTAAGTGACGTAACAGGGCTTACCATCGAGAAGGTGTGCATGAGTGGATTTTAGGGAGGCAGGCCAACCGGACTTCTCCTAAATCTTCTGTAATAGAAAGATATTGGATCCATCAGTGTTTTAGGCTGAGTGTCTGATAACACACAGGATACCTGTTCCCCTCTAAGCCCGATGGCCCTAAAGAAGTATAAAAAAAGGAAATTAATTCGTATATTTATAGCAGGACCTTTCAGTGTGCCAATAAACAATAACCAAACAGCGAATATACCACCATGCTTGTTGCCAGCATCAAAATTATACCTGGTAGTTTCCTGTTCAGATTTTTGTGTGGAGTAAGAGCCAAAGATTGAAGCTGTTCCTCTGCCTGCACACAAAACAATATATCTGTCGATAGTCACTATTTCCTACTCTATATCTGCCCTGTTTTACTTTAATTTCAATCATTCCAAAATTTACTAGACACCGCATGGTTAGATTTCGTTTCTCCCTTTCCTTTACAACCCTTTCACGTGGAAAACTTCATTCATTCCACCTGAGTCGCCGCAACTGTACCGTGTGATAGGTTTCATTTTTTTCCTACAAACCTCAGTGGAGTGGTATGGCATGAGGTTAACCGTGTGATAGATACCCTTCATGTCAACAATTATAGCCTTATCATGCCGTGGGCATTTAATCTGACCGAATGCGAAAGAAGCTGTGTACCTTCTTTCGCAGTCAGTAAATAGCTTTTAGCTATTTTAATTATTTAATAAATAAATATACTTTATTGCAGAGAAAATATATACCCTCCACCGCCAGCTTGGCCAAGGATTTCACCAAACAAAATTTGAGGACAAAATAGAGTATCTACATTTAGATAATTGGCAACAATCTGTCAGGTTTAAATTATTAAGTTTAATTTTTAATACAGGTTTTTGTTTAACGTTTCATGACAGAGATTGTAAAGACAGATGTTTATTTCAGAAAAATAAACATCTAATAGCTTGACACACACAGCAAACGAAAATAGTAATAATAAAAAATGAATAAGAGGACAGCCTTCCTCTTACCAACGAGGTAAGAGGAATGCTGTCCAGAATTGTCCGAAAGAAACTTTCTGTAGTCGCAGTTAAGGGCCTGAAGAGTTGAGAGGAACCTGTCAGCACAAGCCTGTTACAATAGACCGATAATGATGGTTCTGCTCTGAGGTTATCCTGTGGAATCTTCCATATGCACATTCCCAGAAGTTCTGGTTGCGGATCATTCCGGAGAAAATCTTTACCGTGAAGGTGAGACTTTCCGCGAGCAGAGTTGGCAGTCTCTTAATTCCAAGAGAATGCACCATCTGTATTATTAGTGACCAACCTCAGCAGTTACTACTCGTTAGCGTATGGCTTCTTAATTGTGTTCGTGGTAGCCCAGACCCAAATTTCAGCTCCATGTAAGATGGTACAAATGGGGTCCGGAAAATTGATCGCCAGCAATTTACCGCCGCGTCAGTTTATCGCGTTTTACCGTCTAGAAGCAATGAGATGTGTTTGGTCAAATCATAAAAAGTTATTTTTTATTTAAGTTTCTGCCTTAAGCTATGATCAACATATTTTTGAAATTCTATGAACTGTGAGGGAATATAACGGAAATATATGGAAATATGTAATTTAATAGGTAGATTATGGATTTTAATAGTTACATGTATCACAAAAATAGTCAAAAAATCCATTATTTGAACAATATAACAATTGGTTAATTTTAAACTAAACTAATTATAACATTAGGTATGTCATAGTACACCGCAAAAATTCAAAATGAAGGTTTATGCAATCTTCAGAATCAGTCACGTTGGGATAATTAATTACTAAGAAACTGTAATATTTACAACACAGTATGTAAATTATTAATAAGAAATATTATGCGCTATACCTTTTAGATAATCAACAGTATCACCCCGTTCATCATATGCACTAACAAGCCTTTTAATTCGTTCATCACAATCGCGATACTTCTCTTTTTTGTTGCCCGTATCACTAATGCCATCGATAAATTTCCAAATGTTGGGATGATAAGCAGCGACTTGTTCCTCAAATCCTCTATGCCACCCTTCAACAGAATTATTCGTTCTTGGTAATCCTTCTAGAACAAGCTGGCGTACGTTTCACATTTCATGGGAATACTTTGGTGGTCGACGAAGATGTCGTCTGGTTGGGCGTCCAATCCATGTATCCTCAAAATAATCAACAACTTCTTGCGATTCTGGAGGAAAAACACCATTTTCACACAGTTGTTCAAAAACGACCGTCACAATTGGAGTGGGCACAAATGCAATTGCTGCCAAAATTAGCATCAGTTTCATAACGTTGTTTCAATCCATTATTCTGAATGGAACGAAAAATACATTATGAAAAGTGGAAAAAACAACCCCGTTGCGCTGAAGCGTCAGGAAAAACTCTTCTGCAAGCATTCATCATCGCCGTCTCAAAATCTATAGTTATTGATTGCGGGGACATAGCCGGTTCCAATACTTTCAGCTGCTGTAGTAGAGATACATACGTTTCCTCAGACTTGTTAGGCAATAATGCATAAACTAATGGAAGCGATATTTTGGCCTTGAATCCATGTATCGTATACAGCTGATAAAAAAGTAAGGGAACAGTTGTGAAAGTCCCATCGGCATACAAGTGTTCACTTCGCGCTAACAACTGCAAATTTCTTTTCGTACTGAAAATTAACATACGATTGTCCTCGGGTCCAGAGTCAAATTGTAGAAACAATTCTCCATTGCATGATGTTTTACATTCTTCTGTAAAAACTATGTCTCTACGATGCGTTGGAAGAACTGGGCCTCAAAATTTCGATTTCTTATATTTCGGATCGTTCGTTTCATTGTATCTACACTTGGAAGCTTAGGGGGCTGCTGCTTGGCTACAGATTCTCGAAACATTTGAAATAATACTATGAGGCGTATTATTTGTTGTTTCTGCATAAGTTCGAATGGTATCAAGAAGTTGTGCAGCCTCAACTCCTGCTGCGTCTCCACAATGATTGTGCTCCTTCCATGTTTTAACGATGGTGTTATCTACCGTAGTAACTCGAGCGGCACATTTGGTTTTTCGGTAATTTTGACACTTACAATGAATTTTTGTTTCATTTTGCCTGTCTTTATAAAATACATGTCCACTAAAGCACAATTTCGGTTTTCTACTGTAGATAACACCATCGTTAAAACATGGAAGGAGCACAATCATTGTGGAGACGCAGCAGGAGTTGAGGCAGCGC
Source organism: Mastigoproctus giganteus (assembly GCF_048544385.1). Taxonomy (NCBI): domain Eukaryota; kingdom Metazoa; phylum Arthropoda; class Arachnida; order Uropygi; family Thelyphonidae; genus Mastigoproctus; species Mastigoproctus giganteus. The sequence continues at coordinate 117,783,160 of NC_143580.1, read as the reverse complement.
AACTTCTTGATACCATTCGAACTTATGCAGAAACAACAAATAATACGCCTCATAGTATTATTTCAAATGTTTCGAGAATCTGTAGCCAAGCAGCAGCCCCTAAGCTTCCAAGTGTAGATACAATGAAACGAACGATCCGAAATATAAGAAATCGAAATTTTGATGGCCCAGTTCTTCCAACGCATTGTAGAGACATAGTTTTTACAGAAGAATATAAAACATCATGCAATGGAGAATTGTTTCTACAATTTGATTCTGGACCCGAGGACAATCGTATGTTAATTTTCAGTACGAATAGAAATTTGCAGTTGTTAGCGCGAAGTGAACACTTGTATGCCGATGGGACTTTCAAAACTGTTCCCTTACTTTTTTACCAGCTGTATACGATACATGGATTCAAGAACAAAATATCGCTTCCATTAGTTTATGCATTATTGCCTAACAAGTCTGAGGAAACGTATGTATCTCTACTACAGCAGCTGAAAGTATTGGAACCGGCTATGTCCCCGCAATCAATAACTATAGATTTTGAGACGGCGATGATGAATGCTTGCAGAAGAGTTTTTCCTGACGCTTCAGCGCAACGGAGTTGTTTTTTTTTCCACTTTTCACAATGTATTTTTCGTTCCATTCAAAATAATGGATTGAAACAACGTTATGAAACTGATGTTAATTTTGCTTTAAATATGCGAATTTTGGCAGCAATTGCATTTGTGCCCACTCCAATTGTGACGGGCGTTTTTGAACAATTGAGTGAACATGGTGTTTTCCTCCAGAATCGCAAGAAGTTGATTATTTTGAGGATACATGGATTGGACGCCCAACCAGACGACATCTTCGTCGACCACCAAAGTATTCCCATGAAATGTGAAACGTACGCCAGCTTGTTCTAGAAGGATTACCAAGAACGAATAATTCTGTTGAAGGGTGGCATAGAGGATTTGAGGAACAAGTCGCTGCTTATCATCCCAACATTTGGAAATGTATCGATGGCATTAAAAAAGAACAAAGTATTAACGAAATGCGCATTGAACAATATTTAAGTGGAAGTGATACGGGCAACAAAAAAAAAAAGAAGTACCGCGATTGTGATGAACGAATTAAAAGGCTTGTTAGTGCATATGATGAACGGGGTTGATATTGTTGATTATCTAAGAGGTATAGCGGATAATATTTCTTATTAATAATTTACATACTGTGTTGTAAATATTACAGTTTCTTAGTAATTAATTATCCCAACGTGACTGATTCTGAAGATTGCATAAACATTCATTTTGAATTTTTGCGGTGTACTATGACATACCTAATGTTATAATTAGTTTAGTTTAAAATTAACCAATTGTTATATTGTTCAAATAATGGATTTTGTTTACTATTTTTGTGATACATGTAAAATCTACCTATTAAATTACATATTTCCATACAATTGTTTTTTTTTTTTTTATTTCCGTACTATTCCCTCACAGTTCATAGAATTCCAAAAATATGCTAATCATAGCTTAAGGCAGAAACTTAAATAAAAAATAACTTTTTATGATTTGACCAAACACATCTCATTGCTTCTAGACGGTAAAACGCGATAAACTGACGCGGCGGTGAATTGCTGGCGATCAATTTTCCTAGACTCGGTACAAATATGTGGCCGGGCTGAATAAATCAAGTTTTTGACAAGTACTGGATCGTTAGTTTCTAACAAGTATTGGATGCAGCAATAGTTGTTTGGTGGTCCATCTGAGTTGACGAAACTTTTTGGTTAATTGTACTATTTGGGCATGAAACGTGAGCTTAGGTCAGTGAGGGTTGTGATTACCAGTATTTCCAGATTACTGTATTAAGAGATACAGAGACTTTAGTGGGGTAATTCTACAGTGAGTCCACCATTGTAGATGATTTGGATGGGTGGATTCTAAGGTTAAAGCTATGTAGATATGCTTGCAGACTTCGAACCGATGACTCGTTAGATATTAGCGTGTTGGCATTGGCAATGATTTTTGCGAAGATTTTTAAATTGTCTGCATAACAGATGACGTCACTGTTTTCTTGTAGAAAGGGAATGAATGTAGCTACGAATAAACCTTATGTTTTTAATAATTGCCCCTTGAGATGCTACTACTGAATGTTTCTTGATCATGTGTTCTTAATGTCGAGAATCTGCTCTTTCTTGTAAGACGACAATGACGAACCAAAGTACAATACCTGTGATGGAGAAATGTAGTAATTGAAATAATTTTCTTTAATATTTCACAAAAATTTGTCCCCCGGCTGCTCCTTCGCTATAATCAGATGGATAAGTTACTGTATTTCCAATATCATCAGTGTCTCCCCATTTTCCTGACTGATTAAAATCTTAAATCTATCTTTTTATTGTTATAAAATCAAAAACAGAGATGTTAACCTCAATGTAGGTTAGGTCAGTGTGTATTATGTTTCTAGAAACAGAGCATGTATTCTTAAGCTGGTTTGAGCTTAAGAACACATCTGGTTCTTAAGCTTCTGGTTTGGAGATTCTGCACTTGACTGTAAACCCAATTGGAAAGAATTTAATACATTTTTCACTTATCAGCAGGACAGACCTTTCCGAACAAGTGATGAAACGGCTATTCTGTCGGCGATCGTACATGACATCCTTAGTATGACAAACAGTTCCACATTCACGCTGTGCTGCAACTGGTACGAAATTACACATTCTCAACTGAAACATAACTTCCTGTTCAAAATAACCACATTTGTCCGTCATTCAGAATGCATAACGTATCTTTATCCACGGATATATATATATATATTCCTATCTGAATGTTGTTATCTAACAATCATTCATAGTTTATAATCTTCTGTTATTCGTTATTGCTAATTTCTAGCTATATATTTATAACCAGGAAAAAAATATTCACCTAAAATAATTAAAATCTTCAACCATAACTATCTGAACTTAAAATCTGTATCGGTCCGTGCGTTATCACAAAATTTATGCAAACACCATCATTCAGTTGCAGTTTTAAATGCGTCACCACTAATCTAACATTTGTAATAACGTCAGTGACAAAGTTGTTAACAAGGTGTACCCTAATCTGTATCGCTGTTGCTGTCAATAAAACCGAAACTTGAAAATAAAGTTCTATCCTATTACTTGTGTTTTTTTTTTTTTTTCTTTACACAGGTTGTGAGCATCGTTTATATTCTGTTGAAAACGATTTGCTTTTATTGATTCTTTGATCATAAGCTTGTGAGATATTGAATTCCCAGCTCCTGTTTTTGTGTCTGGAAGATCGCAGATGTGTCAAATCAAATGGACAGTTACATTATGGTATCTGAATTTGCAGCCTTCAGGGTGATCGAAAGTCGCTATCTGATTTTTAAAAAAAGGCATTATTGGACTTCTGTGGAGCATAAACTTCAAATTTAATCAAATGTGTTATACAATATTATACCACTTACTTTACATGTAATCAAATTTCAGCAGTGGTGCTGGCATTGTCAATAACATCTCTCAGTCAAAACTCTCTCCAAAAAACCCTCATTCATGTATATCTCAGAGATCTAGGATCTCTGATCCGGAAGCTGATCAATCTTCAGCTTCCAGACCCTTCGGTGTAACGAGTATTGGATGATCTGGTGTCTTGCCCGCAAACATAATTTCACAGATGGCATGCACACTACCACCATTACAGCAGCCCTCAATTAGGCAACTATAAAATCAAAGGTTGAAAAAAGAAGACTGACTACCACCATAAAACTGATTACAGACTACATCAACTCTCCTGGTTTCTGGGATATATTTCACTGGAAGATCTCACATCAAACCCTCAGAGCCTTCCCTCTCTCCGTAACAAGCGCAATAGTTCGGACCGTCCAGAACCTGGATACAGATTTCTGTGAATTTATCTGTAATAAAAAAGTCATCTACAGTGACTTTATTACAGATTACACTTTGTACAGCAGAGGATTTACATCATCATGATCACTGGATATCCAAGTTGAAAAATATCATCATCCGCTGATACTTTTTCTTTTGCAAAATTTTTATATAGCATTTTAGCATTAGCATTAGTAGAGGCATTTGATGCAAGAAAGCAAGCTTATGCAGCATCAGCCAAAAAAAAACCCACTTCCACTTCACCCCTCTGTTCGTTCAAAATACCTGTCAAGCTGAGCCTTAAACTTATTTAGGCGATCAACCTCCACCACAGGGGATGGAAGTCTGTTCCACCAACCAACCACCCGCTGGCTAAAGGCAAATTTCCGCACGTCTATCCTACATCTGTCTTTCCTCAATTTGAATTTATGCCCTCTCAGGTGATTTTTCTGAGCTAGAGGAAGAATCCCATCAGCATTGAGCATGCTTAAACCATTCAAGGGTTTATACACCTCTATCAGATCACCTCGCTGGTGCCTAGTCTCCAGACACTGTAATTTGCAAAACTTAAGCCTTTCTTCGTAAGAGCACCCCTTTGTTCCATTCACTAATCTTGTTGCCCTTCTCTGTACTCGTTCCAGCAGCTCTACATCCTTCTTGAAATGAGGCCTCCAGACCTGTATACAGTACTCTAGGTGTGGCCTGACCATCGCCTTATACAATGGAATAATCACCTCCTTATCCCTGCTGGAAAAATTCCTGTATATCATTGACAATACTCCATGAGCTACTCTTGCAGCCCGTCTGCACTGCTCAGAGAACTTCATATCTGCCTGCACAACCACCCCCAAGTCCCTTTCATTCTCTACCACTGTCAGTGTAGTACCACAGAGTTGATACGTTGCTCTGGGGTTGCTGTTTCCCATGTGTAGTACTTTACATTTGTCAATGTTAAACTTCATTTGCCACCTCTCAGCCCATCTGCTCAACCTTTCCAGATCCTGTTGCAGCAGCATAGTGTCAGTAGTGTCCTTGACAACCCTGCCAACCTTTGTATCGTCTGCAAACTTGGACATTAAGCCCGATATACCATCATCAATATCATTTATAAATACAGAAAACAATAATGGACCCAACACTGAGCCCTGAGGGACTCCACTAATAACATCAGTCCACGATGAGCAGTGTCCATTGATTACCACTCTCTGTCTTCTCCCCCTCAACCACCCCTTTATCCATAGCAGCAATTTGCCTCCAATGTCACACTGCTCCAATTTGTGTAGCAGTCTTCCATGTGCAACAGTATCAAAAGCCTTTCTAAGATCCAAGTATATAATATCAAAGTTATTCCCTGCATCCAGTTCTTTTGTGACTGCATCATAGTATCCAATCAAGTTGGTCAGGCAAGACTTCCCCTTAACAAAACCATGCTGTGTCTGAGCTATAACTGAAGTCTTGTCTAAATGATCCTGCAGTGCTTCTTTAACCAGTGCCTCCATTAATTTTCCTGGAACAGAAGTTAAGCTCACAGGTCTATAATTACTTGTGTCAGCCTTTGATCCTCCTTTGTGAATTGGGGTCACATTTGCACATTTCCAGTCTATGGGTACCTCCCCTGAGTCCAAGGAAGCTATCATAATTATGGCTAAGGGTTTGCTTACTTCCTTTGCTGCCTCCTTTAATATAACTGGATAGATCCCATCCACCCCCGGTGCCTTTCTTGTGTTTATCTTCAACAGTTTCTCCTCCATTTTACTCCCAGTTATTTCAAGATTCTGTAGCTTACTGCTAGAGTTGAATACACCTCTGGCATTCCCCTTGCTGAATAACTCCTCATGTGTGAATGTCGATGCAAAATATTCATTTAGTTTGTTAGCTACCTGAGCAGGATCATCAACAGTTGACCCATCAATATCAAGTGGACCAATCTGATTCATCCCCTTCCTTCTAGAGTTTACATAAGTAAAGAACTCTTTGCTGTTTTTCTTTGCATCCCTTGCCAAGGATTTCTCGTAATCTGCCTTCGCCTGCCTAACCTCCTTTGTAACTTGGTTGCATATCAACTTGTATCTATCATAGGCTTCTGTGTCATGTGTTAATTTGTATGTATCCCATGCATTTTTCTTTTCTGCCATATGCCTCATTAGTTCATCTGACATCCATTTTGGCCTAAACCTTGAACAATATTTCTTAGTTGGTATGTAAAGCCTAGTAGCTTCCAAGATAAGTTCTTTGAATGCTTCCCATTTTGAATTTGCTGTTGGTAACATCATCAGTTGGTCCCACTGTATAGAATTTAAATACTGTCTCAGTCCATCGTAGTCGCCTTTACGGAAGCAATAACCCTTCCCTTTACCCCTAATGGTAGTTACCTCTTTGAGTAAATCCCACTTCAGCACACTGTGATCACTGCCACCTAGTGGTTCATTTATCTGCAGATTCTTAATGCATGAAGAATCACTGCTGATAATCAAATCAAGAGTATTACTCCCTCTAGTTGCCTCCCGAACATGCTGATGTAGAAAACAATCATCCAATAAATCCACAAAAGCCCTGCTAGTGTGTGGGTAACCAGCCCCCAAATTCCAGCCAATATCTGGGAAATTAAAATCTCCCATTATAAGACTCTCTGATTTACTGGCCCACTCTATTTCCCTGTATGGTTCCTTATTATACTCATCAGAGTCATTAGGCCTATAGCACACTTCTACTCTCAATTTTGATCTCCCAATGTTTATGTCACACCAAACTGACTCAACACTGTACTGTCCAGCGATGTCGACTGGCTTCACTTCCTTGGTTTTTATGTGTTTCTTAACTAATAGCATAACCCCTCCCCCCTTCCTATCCTGTCTATCCTTTCTGTAGATGTTGTACTCCCCAAATTGCAGTTCTGCATCCCTTATATCTGTGTGACACCACGTCTCTGATATCCCAACAATATCTGCCTTGGATGTTTTGAGCAATACCTCAAATTCATCAAATTTATTTACTAAACTCCTAACATTGGTGTACACGCAAGTATACCTGCACCTGTTTCTATTCTTAGCTACCCTAACACAACCCATGTGTTTACTTGTACCGCAATGGCTCCCAGCAGTCTCTGAAATACCAGGCATCTTGTTTTTCAGGCTTCTGCTCATTCTAATAGAAGCAGTGCAAGAATCTCTTTCACCTTTGCCAGTGGCTACTGTCAAACTATTGGTCTTTGTCTCCCCCCAAGCTAGCAGTTTTCCGACCCACCTAACACTGCCTCGATAGCATCAGCAAATATTCTTGCACCCTTTCTATTTAAGTGTATTCCATCCCTGTAGAAGCAATCTCTCCTGTTAACAAGTACAGTCCAGGCTGAAAAAAATTCTAACCCTTGAGCCTTGCACAATCTTTCCAGGGCCGAATTTATATAATTTCTGTTTTGGTTATTTCTTATGTTGTATTCTAATTTATGCTGTAATTGTTCTCTTTAATTGTCTACTTCTCTAAATTATGCAAGACAGTATGTTTAATGCATCTTAACACATAATCTTAAACTCAAAACCCTTACACATAATATTTGACAATCTTACACCAGAAGCCTAGAGACCCTTGATTTCGATGTGACTCCTCTATCGGCTTTTTTCCCCCTTTTCTGAATGTAAAACCCTTGGCCATTGGGCATAATAAATCTTGCACTGCAATCAAGATTTATTAAAAGTTCTTTGCTTTTACTTGTGAATTTTTTCTTTAGCCTAATACCAAAAGAAAAAATCTGAAAGGATTAAATCAGTACTGATTATAGGACCGATTGTCATGCCAATTGCTCTGTTAGGGAAATTAACGTGGAACCAATTTTGCATAGGAATATTAAGGCTGGCTGAGGCCAGAGCGCCGTTCTACATGATGATCATTTTCTGCGGGGTTAGACAACGTATGACTTTAGGAAAAATAAAATTCTGAGGCATAGAGAAGTATTTTCTGAAGTCATTGCGCCTATTAAAATGAATGGACCCATTTTTTTTTTTTTTTTTTTAATAAATACCATCCTATACATTGCCACTTAGGAATTGCTTTGCCTTTTCTCCTCTGTTTTCTGCAGATCATGTAATCCCCAATAATGGTTATTTTTTGTGAAGTCGTCATTAATGACGACTTAAAGGTAAAAAAAATGGCGCCACCTGACCAAAGCGTGTTCTTTAAGAGATATTAGTAGTAGCAAATGCCTCTATAGTAGTAGAGGCCTGTGATGCAAGAAAGCAAGCGTATATCATCAAAAAAGAAAAAAAGAAAAACAATTTCACACATCCATTCCCTCTAAACGTTTGTCCAATTCATGCTTGAATTTATTTAAGCTATCAACTTCTAATACGACAGATGGAAGTTTGTTCCAGCAATCAACTACCCGCTGGCTAAAGGAAAAAAATGATCAAGAAAGCAAGCTTATACAGCATCAGCAAAAAAAAAAAAAAACGAAAACATTTCACTAGCCATTCCATCCAATAGTTTGTCTAGTTCCTCCTTGATTTATGCCTCACCATGTTTGTAGTCTGAACAAGAGGAAGAATCTCATCAGCATTGAGCTTGCTCAATCCATTCAAAGCCTTAAACAACCAATCAGATCACGTACAGGTGCCTAGTCTCCCTATTGCAATTTGCGGAACTGAAGCTTTTCTTGGTAAGAGCATTATTTTGTTCCCCTCACAATCTCGTTGTCCTTCTCTGTACCCCGTCTCTACAGCTCTACATTCTTCCAAAAATGCGGCCTCCAATGCAGTACTCAAGATCTGACCTAACCATTGCATGATACAATGGAATAATCATCCTTACTCCTGTATATCATTAACAAAATCCCATGAGCTTTCCTGGAAGCCTCTCTGCGCTTCGAGAACTTCATATCTGACTGCACAGTTACCCCCAGGTCTTTTTCATTTTCCACTAGCCTGAGTGTAGTATTACACAGTTAGTACGTTACTCTGGAGTAATTGCTACTCATATGCAGTACTTTGCATTTGTCAATATTAAATTTCGATTGCCATTTCTCTGCTCATCTGCCTAAATTTTCTAGCTCTTGTTGAAGTAGCATACCTCCATTGCTGCCTTTAACCGCTCCTGCCGACCTTGTATCATCTTCAAACATAAATAGCCTGATATACCTTAGCAGTATAATTGATAGATATAGAAAACAATAATGGACCCAGCACCAAACCCTGGAAGGCTCTACTAATAACATTAGTCCATGAAGAGAATTGTTCATTGAAAACCACTCTGTCTTCTACAATTGAACCATCCCTTTATCCATATCAGTTCTTGCCCTTAATATGCCATATTGCTCCAATTTTTTCAGCAGTCTTCCCTGTGCAACAGTATCAAAAGCTTTCCTAAAATCCAAGTACATGATATCAAAATTATTTTTTTTGCATCCAGTTGCTTTGTGGCTGTATCATAGTATGCAATCATATTGGTCAGACAATTTCTTATTCACAAACCCATGTTGTGTCTGAATTACTTCTTTAACCAGTGACTCCATAATACTCTCATAATTATGTCTAATGGTTTGACTATCTCCATTTCTGCCTTTGTAAATATAATTGTTTAGATCCCATCCTCCCCAGCTACCTTTTTTTTTTTTTTTTTTTTTGTTAACTTCAACCCGTTTCCCTTCCACTTTCAGTTATCACAAAATCATTTAGCTCCCCATTAGAGTTTGATAAATTTCTGGCATTTCCTTCTCTAAAGATTTGCTTTAGGGAAGGAAATGCCAGATGTAGGATCAACAGTTAAACCATGGACATCAAGTTGCCCAATGTGATTTAACCCCATTCTTCTATTGTTAATATAAGTATAGAATTCTTTGATGGTGTCTTTTCCAGAGATTTCTCGCAATCTGCCTTAGCTTACTTCCTTTGTGACTTGATTACAGACTAGTGTACATCTATCGCAGGCTTCTGTCACCTCGTACATACCATGCATTTTTCTTTTCTGCCACGCATCTAAGTAATTCATCTGACATACATTTAGGTTTAAACCTCGAACTATATTTCTTAGTTGTTATGAAAAGCCTAGTTGCGTCTGTGATTGTTTCCCCTGAATGCTTTCCATGTATAATTTGTTTTTGGTAAAGTGCTTGAACTGTATAGAATTTAAAAATTGAGTGAAACCATTCTAGTCACCTTTTACGAAAGCGAAAACCCTTCCCTTTACCATTGATCGTAGTTACATCCTTAAGTAAATCCCTAGTCTGACTTCGTTGTAGGAAAAATCTTAGAGACAATGATTAAGAGTGCAATTCATGGACATGATAGATATGACATTCTGAAGGACACATAACATGGCTTTCTTGAGGAAAAATCATGCTTAACTAACTTAGTAGGCTATTTTGAAACAGTTACTCATGAGTTGGATTTCGGGAATAATTTCAACAGTTTATTTGAATTTTAGCTAAGCATTTGACTCGGTCCTTCATGAGAAATTACTGTATAAGCTTTAACAGGTTGCAATTACTGGTGAGATTCTAAGATGGGTTGCTAGGTGGCTGCAGGACAGAAGACAGAGGGTTGTAATTAATGGGTATTCTTCATAATGGTGTAAAGTCAGGAGTGGGGTCCCTCAGGGATCGGTTCTTGGACCACTGCCGTTTCTCATTATCATAAATATCATCGACGTAGGGATAGGTGCGATGCCAAAATTTGCAGATGACGTCAAGATTGGTAGAGTCGTTAATCATCAGTGCTGCTAAATGGGGAATAGCAACCCACAAATAAATTATACACTTCATGGGGTTGAATTATAAACAGTGGAGGAGGAAAGGGATCTGGGAGTTAAAATACGTGCAGATATGAAGTTTTCTGAACAGTTTAAACAGACAACCAGGAGGCGCCTCCGTAGCCAGGTGGGAAGGAGCAGCAGTGCGTAGCACATGTTTCTTGATTAGACCGGGGTTCGAGCCCGTCACCACCAAATACGGAGGATGCGGAAAGGTCAGGAAATGACCACCGCATATCCCGGAGCAATATGGCCTTAGTTGCTAATGCTCCTAAAAACCAAATAACAACAACAACAACCAGGAAAGCCTATGCAGTCCTATCGATAATTTATCAACGTTATCCAGTAGGAAGTCTTAATCCCACTGTATAAGGCAATTATAAGACCACATTCGGAATACTGTGTTCAAGTATGGAGACCTCATCTGAAAAAAGACTTGCGTTTCTTGAAAGGGACCAAAGACGGGCAACTGGAATGGTCAGATCGCCAGAAGGACGACCGTATGAGGAAAGACACAATACACCAAGCCACGATTATGCGCGCTTCAGAGCTTGGCAACCAGGCACCTCAGAGGTGACTTGATTGAGGTTTACAAGGCTCTGAGAGGGATTACTGAGATAAATGAAGGGTGGAATTCTCACTGTTATAAAGAATTCCAGAACTCTAGGGGGTCATAGATTCAAACTACAGGTCTCTAGGTTTAAATTAGATTGGAGAAAGGTTTCTTTTAGCCAGCTAGTCGTTGATTGCTGGAACAAGTTACCTTCGCAGGTAGTTGAGGCTGACAGTTCGAATAAATTCAGAGGTCAACTGGATAGTCACCTGTGTGAGGAGGGAAACATACAACTTATTTTCTTATCTACTTGGTTGTTTTTTTTTTTTTTTTTTGCCAGCATAGCAAAAGCCTGTGGCTTCCTTGCACTATATGGCGAATACTATTACCATTAATGGTTGAAGAATTTCATGACATGATATGTTTAGTTGAAACGTGGATGCAGGAATCTCTACAGGATGTTTTCCCACTGCCGAAGAATCTCAGCTACACGCCATACACTGACATCAAGATTTAATCGTAGAGGTGGTGGAACAGTAATAATTTTAAAATCCAATATTAACGTTTTGAACACATACAACTCTAATACCTTCAACTTTGAGGGAATTTCCCTTTCACTACTAATCCAAGTTAAAGATTCTCTGCTTCAAATTTATAATATATATATTCCGCCTGGACCTACTGATGACATCATTAATGAAGTAATAACCTGGATCACTACTGTTCTTAAGCCTCAAACTAACGTCATTATAATGGGCGACTTTAACCTTCCCCTGCCCAAATATAATTTACAAATGAAGTTGCTGTCCGACTCATTTTTAGTTCTAGAAGCCAAAAAAAATCAACGTCCCTGCTACAAGAGGTAATCAAGCTCTTGATCTTGTATACTCTAATTTTACAATGCAAGAAAAACTTAGCAGCAACATTACATTTAAATCTGACTACAGAAGTATAGAACTAAAAGCAACAATTTGCTGCGGGAATCCTCGCCCTACTCAGGAAATCACCAAAAGAATATCATCAATAAAATTCCTTCAGAAAGGAAAGTTTTTGTAGCTCTTAAAATACTACCCACGTGATTCTCTCAAAAATATTCCTATACAGGACGGCACCTTTCTTCTTATAAAACAGCTGAATCAACTGAAAACAGAGTCGGCATCCAAACTTGTTAGAATTATCTTCTCACTCCAAACCTTGGTTCAAATCCCACCTGAAACCATACTTTAAAAGTAAGCAAAAATACCTACAAATTTCTACCACAGACAGTGAAAGAAATATGGCACTTCATCAGCACACATAAAATACAAAAAGAGCAGAGCTTTGTTTCAACTCAAAAAAATTCAGTCATACAAAAATTCATGTCCACGCTAAAGTACAATAAAAGAGTGCTTTCTACAAAAACAACAGCTACCTTACAGCATGATCTAGTTTTTGAATGGATAAGCTGCAATATGGAAACAAGCAATTCTGACATTTGCACTGAAGGTATACAAAACAGATTTATAGCATTTAATTCTTATTTTTTTCTTATTTTTTTTAGGAGCATTAGCAACTACGGCCATATTGCTCAGGGATATGCGGTGGTCATTCGCTGACCTTTCCACGTTCTCCGTATTTGGTGGTGACGGGCTCGAACCCCGCTCTAATCAAGAAGCGTGTGCTACGCACTGCTGCCCCTTCCCACCTGGCTACGGAGGCGCCATTTAATTCTTATGAACAAGCAGATAGCGTGCAACATGATATGTCTCCGGGTCAAGCCCCGCTAATTAACCAACTTGTGAACAAGAATACAGTTCAGCATGCGGTTAACCAATTACGCTCTGATAGTAGTGAAGGTCCTGACGGCATCCCTTGTCTTATTATTAGATTGTCCAGCGTATACATCATTGATTCGTTAGTGCATATCACTTCCAGGTGCATTTCCCAGCCATTCCTTCCAAGGCAATGGAAAACTTTCAGGATTACGCTGATTCCTAAAAAAAGCTTTCAGTAATAACCATCCCGGCCGTCGACCAATTGCTGTTTCGTCAATAAATACTAAAATTATTGAAAAAAATCATGCTCCCATATCTTCAACATGCAATCTTCACTAATGTACCTATCAACATGCATTTTGGTCCTAGAGAGCGCTCCACAACAATAAGCCTAGCTGACACCATTGTGCGCATCCAAACTGCGTTTCAAGATAAGGCACAATGCGATTGTATTTTACTTTGACATCAAAAGTGCTTTCGACAACACACATCTCAAAAAAGCTTTTGAAATACTAAAAAAAAATCATTTTCTCGTTGACACAATGATTATTTCCTATCTTCAATAAAGCCTAAATCCCAGACTTCTCCTCTTCCCCACTAGTACTGACAATATTCTCGTTACAACCTCAACAGGCATTCCTCAGGGAGCCGTTCTCTCCAGTACTATATTTGCAGCATCTCTTCAACCACTTCTAAAAAAAAATTCAAATCTACTGGCATATGCCGATGATTTAAAGTTATTTGTAATCTTCGAAGCCAGTGATGATATTCGCAAAGTTATCAATGATGCAAATTCACAGATTTGTGAAATCATCAAGTATCTGAAAGAGCTCAATCTGACTATAAATGCAAGCAAATCTGCCCAAATTACTTATTCCCTTCAGAAACCCAACCACACAGAAATAAAAATTGCAGATGTCCCAATCCCAAATTTAATGCTCACAAAGACATTGAAGTTGTTTTTGATAAAAAAAAAAAAAAATCTCTCCTTTAATGCCCACTATTTATATGTTGCTGAAAAAATTCAAAAAGCAAAATGGTTTATCAAACAAGAAACAGCGGCGATTCAAGACAGAAAAACAGTCATTAAGCATGTTCAAAGATGCATCTTTTCCATTCTGTCCTATGCTTCCGAAATCTGGTCTGGTGCTCCTCAAGTAACCGTCAAGAAATTTCTTGCCTTAGAATATTGGGTTCTTAGATGGCTCAATAGTAAGCTTCCTTTTTCCATCAATATCCAGGTAACAGCTTTATTTTATTTTTATTTTATTTTATTTTATTTTATTAATAACAAGATACACAACAGGTAACCATTAACAGTGTATCTGAGATCAGATCAATAAACATAATAACAATGATATGAAATCCAACAGGACGATAAACATTGATATAGATTCAAACAATAAAAGCATATGTACAAAAGAGGATTGTATTAAGTTAAGTTACCGGTATAACAAGTAATAATTAATCCGTTAGAGAATAGAAAAATAATATAACAAATAATAAGCTACAATAATTAGGTGTGAGCTAGTCACTTTGCAGTTTAAGTGAAGAGGCAAACTTGTGGATGGAGTTCATCAGTGATTGGGAGTTGTCAAAGAAGTCAATGCGAGAGTCATTTGCTGATTTGCTGATTCTGTTCAGTGGACTGAACTTCATTAAGTCCGTGTTGGCAGAGTCAAGGCGAAACGGTGTAAGGTTCCTGACTTGTCTACAGGGAGCATTGAAGTTTATTTTACTCAGGATATCAGATGCTTCGTAAATTCCAGTGATTATTTTGGCTAGAAGGGCGATGTCAGCAGTAACTCTTCTAGTGCACAGAGGCCTCAGATGAAAGTAATCACACAACGATTCATAATACACTGAGTGATAGAATAGAGGATTGCGGTACGTAAGGTAACGGATAAAGTTTTTTTGGACTGCTTCAATTTTGTTAGTTAAAGTCTTTGTGTGAGGATTCCAGATGGGTGAACTGAATTCAAGGATTGGCAGAACAATAGTTTTATAGAGGATAACCGCATATCTGTAGCTTTTGAACTTGTATGTGTTCCGTTTGATGAATCCCAGTGTTTTGAATGCTTTGCTGATGCTTTATGAAAACCTAAAAACAAAGCCTCTGCAACAGATGATCAACGAGTCTGGAGTTATGCTTCTTGCAAAGTTAGTCACTTCCGCATGCGATTCATCAAACTTAGCCAATATAATAGCTGCTCCCAACAGGGAAAATTCAAGAAACCAGCAATTCAAATCCAACCTCTCCAGGCTCAAAAAAAATGGACAGAATGTTCCCCAATGTATTCCTTCACCTCATAAATCATCACAACATTGATTGCAACAGGTTAATCAACTCTGAAGTCTACAGGAGTCAGATATACGATAAAATGAAGGGAAATAAAAACAGCACTCTGCCTCCAACCCAGTAACTGCAACTGAAAGCCAAATGTCCTGTTCTGCAAAATCTTTTTTAATTCATAAGTATAATTCCTAGTCATTGTTAATGTTTATATGAAATCTGCTATGTACATTTATTCGATTATTTTATGTTATTTCCTTTGTATTATTATCTGCCCCTAGCCATGTGTTGTGATGGGCTTGTGCTGTATTTGCAATAAATTAATATTTATTATTCCTGTTTTCTGGTCGGATTGACTGTTTTGCTGTGCAAAAATCCAGCAAAACAGTCAAATCCGCCAGAGTTTCTGGAAGAGAAAAAAAAACAAAAAAACTTGCTGTTTTCCTGAGACAGACAACCTCGGCCACGGAGCGAAAGAAGCCCATCAAAGCCCTTCGCTCACTGGCGGGTCATCGAACCTGGACCTTTTTCACACAGTGTGAGAATGACTGCGATTATAACCACTGTGCTACCTCCGAGGACAAAATCTCCTTTTGTTATAAAACAAAACACTGTATGGTGGGAAAGTGCCCTTGAACGTCTCCGTGCCGCCAGATGCCCTTCCAATTTATACAAGCTGTTCCAGAACTACTTTTCAGAGCGTTCTGTAGTAGTTAAATCAAAATTTCTTCAGATCACAAGGCCTGTCTACCGGGGTTGTCCTCAGGGCTCTGTCCTGGGGCCTCTGGTCTGGAACATGGTTCTCCAAAATTGGCTTGGTAACTCCTTTGACAACACAAAAATTGTAGCATTTGCGGACGATCTCACCATTATCGTGTCTGGAAACTCACGCTCTGCTCTGGAAGCTAATGCTCAGCACGTTTTGTCCAATCTCTCCATCTGGACCAGGTTAAACAAGCTGCACATAAATCCAACTAAATCCAAAATGATGATCTTCAAGAACAAGCTTGACCTGCGGAGACCCCCGCAAATCAAGATCTCTGGTGTGCAACTGCCTTTAGTTACGCAAGCAAGGGTCCTAGGAGTCACTATAGACCACAAACTCTGCTTCTTCCCACACCTCAGCACCAAAGTTAAAGGTTTTTCTGCCTCCATCCTCAGAGTCTCTCGAAGTGATTGGGGTTTGTCTAAGAGAACGTTATCGCTATACTACAAAGCAGTATTCCTACCCATTGTAACTTATGCTGCCGGAGTGTGGTTCCACCGTGCAGTTATCATAAAAATGAGAAACAAACTGAACTCCATCCAAAGAGGAATGATTCTGGCCACTCACCGTATATGCAGGACTGTCTCCACGGCAGCTATTCAGGTAATTGCGGGAACTCTCCCGCTTGATTTGTTTACAATCTTCCGTGGGCTCTGCTTCAGAATCAGAAAAAAAATACCAACCTGTATTCTGGATATTGAGCCTAATCTCACTGCAGATGATAAACGTGAAAAATCAAGATGTTACAATGAACTGATCAACATCTGGCAAACCAGGTGGAATACGTCGCCACAAGGCGCAGTAACCAAAAGATTCCTCCCCGAGGTAAAGTTTGCGATGACTAAAACTACAAGATCCTGGTTCTCTCTCAGCCTTGAAACGTCCTTCTTGGTGACTAGCCACGGCTCCCTGAATGAAAAGCTGCACCAACTGGGGCTTCTCGCTACCGACCTATGCTTTTGTGGAGGCAAGGAAAACTGGTACCACCTTCTTTTTGACTGTGACCTGTATGAGGATCTCAGAGATCAACTTCGGATAAAAATTCTGAACTTCTCCCCAACCAACGTGGATCAACTAATCCAGACTCCAGACAATCTTTCCTCCCTGCAGGCCTTTGCATCCGGCATCTTTACCCGGCGAAAGACCTTGTATGCCAATCAAAACCAGATAAGCAATTCTGCAGTCTAGATTTCACTCTTGTGAAGGGAAAGGCTAAATTCTAATTTTTTTTTTTTCTTTATTTTACTTTATTCTTATTTATTTATTTTTTGCTAAATTTGCCATACTATCAATTTTTATTTTATTTTATTTTATTTTTATTTTATTATTTATTTTTTTTATTTTTTTATTATTTTTTTTAAATTTTATTTTATTATTTTTTTTTTATTAAAATTTTGTTAAATTTTTTTTTTTTTATTTCTTTTTGCTAAATTTGCCATACTATCAATTCTTATTTTATTTTATTTATTTCTTTTTTTCTCATACATAAATATATTACTGTATTATTATAATATATTACAATGGATTACTTTTATTATTATTATTATTATTATTTTTTTTTTTTTTACAACTTGCACCACGGGTAGTTTTTTTTTTTTTTTTTTTCTCTCCTCTCTTCCCTCTGGAATGGGCCATCTGCTGACAACAGCAGGTTCCTGGCCCATCTGCTGACAACAGCAGGTGGGTCAGAGTCTCTTTCGAGACGGTACGTGTTTTACTGGGACTGGCCCACCTTCCCGTGGTGTGGACGAGTACCCAGAATCATCTATCCAGGTGACTGATGCTTCTGGGTAGCCAAGAGGCCAGAACAGAACAACAGAACACACACATAATACACACAAACCGACGTCACACACATCTGGCCCATCTGTAGTGATACTGTTCTTCACAGAGATACGAGGCGGAGTTGAACAAACGTTCTAGGTGCCGCCCTTACATATACACATGTCCACATGTTTTGTTATAAAAATAAATAAATAAAAACCTATCATATTAGAGCTATCCGAGAATTTCTTCATCTACCCGTGTGTATTATGTCTATAAATTGCATGCGTTGTCTGTTCGGATTTTCTGTTTTTCCGGACGAAAAACCCTAGTTTACCAAGAGAAAAAAAGAAACTTTCTGTTCTCGTCTGAGACGGACTAACTCAGCCAGAGTTAGTCCGTCTCAGAGAGTGAAAAGAGCTCATAGTTTCTCGCATCATTGATAGGATTCGAACGCAGGCCTTTTCCTCGCTGTCTGATGATTTGGTTTGGTTTTTTTTTTTTTTTTTTTTAGGAGCATTAGCAACTAAGGTCATATTGCTCCGGGAATATGCGGGTGGTCATTCCCTTGACCTTTCCGCATCCTCCGTATTTGGTGGTGACGGGCTCGAACCCCGGTCTAATCAAGAAGCGTGTGCTACGCACTGCTGCTTCTTCCCACCTGGCTACGGAGGCGGCGCTGTCTGATGAGGACTTGATTATAATTACTGTGCTAGCCGCGATGACTCGCTAAACTTCATAGTGCGTGAACTAAACTACTGTATTATATTAGGGTCATATCGAAAGTAACTTTCAACTACCCTCTGTATTGTCTGTAAATTGTGTCTTTCTCTGGCCGATTTGCCTGCTTTGCTGGACGAAAAACCCCAGTTTTACCTGGGGGGGGAAGAGTGAACCTTGCTATCTACGCCTGAAACCGACTAACTCAGCCTGGAGTGAAATAATTCCATAAAAATTCCTCCGTCATCGACGGAATTCACCCACCCAGGCTTTTTCCATCCGGTTTGTGGAGGACGGTGACTATATCACTGTGCTATCCGTCAGACTTCATAGTGTATGTACATAGTGTTTGGGGAGGGGGCGCCACCGACGTTTCCCACAACTGCACCATAAATACTCTTGTGAAATATACATTACTCTGTATACTTCTGGAAAAGCCAGACGAAAGTATTGTGTGTTGTATGTGAGAAGTATTATGTTGGATTCTGTTGTTGTGGTCTGGCTTTTGGCCGCAGGACTCCTAATGGAATCCCACGTTGCCTTTAGACGCCGCTAGGAGGTAAGCCAGCCTTCCCATTATTATATAGGGAAAAACAGGCAGCCCATGCCTCTTACAAGAAGTCGCCTTCACTAGAGTCATACGCCAAATTTTCCAAAACAAGGATGGATTTCCAGAAGAGTAAACAATTTCATGAACGGCCGGCTATCCAGGGGAAAACGTGTGTTGCACCCCTCTATCTTTAGATGTCCAGGAATGGTGTGAGCATGTGCTGCGTTTTAAGCGAGATCACCGTGTGTCCGAAGCATATCCTTGGAACGAAGCGTTTAACGTTTCTTCACCTTCTAGTAATACAGAAATTTCCGAAGAACAACTAATAAAAATAATAAATTCACTACCTGACAAGTCCACCATAGGAATTGACGCAATACCTCTTTTTAGTCTAAAAATTGCTTCTTATTTCATCAGCAAAGAGCTCACTCAACTCTACAACAAAGTACTGTACTCAAATTTGCACAGGTGCCTTCAAGCTGGTTATCATACAGAGTAGTGGCAGTTCTGAAAAAGCCTCGTGCGAAAAGACCGGCTGACTTCAGGCCAATATCAATTACCTCTCCCTTCCTAAAATGCCTCGAGAAGTGCATCTATAATGATGTAGCACTCGCAATCTTTGCGCATAGGCCAGAACATACCCATTATGCCATGCCTAATAGATCTACTGTAACCTGCCTACAGTCATTATCACAGAAAATACTTCGCGCCTGGAATGACAACGAAGATCTTCACACCATTTTTCTGGACATGAAATCTGTTTTCGACTCAGTCCAAATAACACCCCTTCTTGCCTTACTTGAGAGATTCTACGGGATATCCGGAAATATGCTCGAGATCCTCAATAATTTGCTATCTAGGAGAATGCTTCACTTCAAAGGCGATGGCATTACAGTCACTAAAAGCGTCGAAGTAGGGATCCACAAGGTGGTTCTCTCTCAGCCTTGTATTTGCAGCAATATTCGTTCCACTAATGGATCAAATTCCAGCTTTCCTATCGTATGCTGATGATATTGTTTGCTACTTGCCATGCAAACGCCATGTTGGTGATTCACAAGAAAGACAAACCGCCTCTGAATCTGTAAACAGCTACCTAAATACATTCTGTAAGTATGCCAAATTTTTTGGCCTGTCAGTCAATCCAGAGAAGTCAAACTATCTCATCTTTACGCCAAGTCGGATGACTTCTACTGATATTGCATCTTCTCTACTTCCGGAACTGGCAGGAAATGTTCTGACTCCCACAGACAGTGTGAAATTCCTAAGAGTAATCCTTGATGCCAACCTCACCTATAAAAAAACAAATCCAAGCTCAGTATTCCAAAGCCCTGAGAGCGTTCTGGGGAATGAAAATTGATCTGTGCAAAACGCACGATAAACAAATAATCAAGAAATACCTCGCAACTTACTTCTGTAGTGTACTCTCCTATGCCGTAGAAGTTTGGTCGGCGGCACCACTCACCAGCCTCAGGAAACTCTGGGGCCTCGAATTCTGGGTGCTGAAGTGGGCCAACTTGTGGTCGCACCAGATCTACACAACATCTAAATCTACTCTCTGCTGCAACCTGCAATATATGCCCATAGTCCACAGAGCCCATGTACTAAAAATAAAAGCATTCCTTCATCTGTGCTCAGCTAAGCAGGATCACATCAACATCTGGAACACGGTTGGTTGGCGTTTGCCAGGCAAACATCTCCGTAGTACCCCCTTCTCGTGCTCAAAGCTCCAGCAGTTACACAATTTCAAGAGACACTTCCCTAATGTGACTCTGGACACTCTCAACTCGATCGACATCGACCTGTGGACTATAGAAAAGGCATATCGCGATGGCATCTTGTCCTATCTTGCTGTTTGTAAAGGACATTTGTGTAAGTGCCGATCCTAGTTAGTTAACCGATGTCATTTCATGTTCTGCTCAACTTGTAGTCCTTTTTTTGCTGTAATTTGTAGTCCTTTTTCGCTGTAATTACTACTTCATTTTTACATTGTGATTATCATCTTTGCTTTGATCTATTAATTATTATTTAGTTATTATTATTATTTTATTTGTTTATTTTATAAAACAAAATTACTTGTATAAACAACAAATTGTAAATTCCTCTGGCTTTCTGTGTAAGGAATGACTATTGTATAAAATTTATGTTAATAAAGAATCTTATTATTATCTGTCAGATCTTCATAGTGTTAAACTCCGAATAGAAACCCTGAAATTTGCAGCACATGTCGGATAAGTGGCGCATTTGTACAAATCCGCCACTAACTCGAATGTCGCAGAAAAATATTTAAGTCGTTCTGAAACAGCATTTGCCTCTTAATATTCGCATTACCTGAAACTTTTGCAGCACACTCTATATCCCTTTGTCAATGTAATTTAAGACAATCCGGAATAACAGGATTTCCAGCGCCAGACAGTGCGACTCAACGTCTAACGCTATCCTAGTCTGAAGCTTTACTCACAACACTTTGCCTCCACTCCTGCAGCGAGTTAAGGATATTTTCATCATTCATTTAAGAAACTTTCTAAGGAAAATTGAAATTAGTAATAATAATGCAACATATTCTCCGGGAGCCCTCGTGTGTAGCACACTTGCTAGCATCACGGTCCGCCCCACATCGGGTGGAAAAGACCAAGTTCGATTCTCCCGTCGATGACGAGGAATTTTTATAGGCCTTTTTCATAACGTGGCTGAGTTAGGTAGCCGGTCTCAGGAGAAGGTAGCTGGAAGAAAAACCCGAGTTTACGGAAGGAAACTCGGGTTTTTCTTCCAGCAAACGGAAAATCGACCTCGGAATACACGCAATTTACGGACAATATGTACGGAGCAATATGACCTTAGTTGCTGATGCTCCTAAAACCATACAACAACAACTTCCCCGGGACTGAGTCAAAAGCTTAATATTAACATTATAATAATAATACTATTATTGAAGGAGTTTACTTATGCATAAATAAACATGCATTTAGCCAAGAAATATCTTTTAGAATACTGTTATTATTATATTTACATTATATTGCGTTATTAATACTAATAGTGTTAATAGTATAGTAAAATATGTAGTATAAATAAGGCACTAACTTGTATGTCTAGTTTTCAATAGTCTCAGGCCTTTAGTCCTAAATTTTTGAGTTTTAAACTACTGTGCATCCATTGGCATCTCTCATATTGTGGAGTTAATTTCACAACAGTGTTGTCATCCATTATGCCACCGGGTATCTACCCACCCACCGATGAAGGAACAAATAGCCTTGAAATGGCCGTCTGGGTAGTGCTGTCCACTGAGAATAAGTAATAATAGTCTTCCCTTTTGGAGAAGCGTTACTTATTAGAAGCATAACGAACAGGCAACTCGTTGTTGAGGTATTCACAATATGAGATATAAATAAAACGATGCCATGTAATCAACTTTGGTTGGCTTACTATGTACAGACTTGATGTAACGCACTAAATTGTATATACTATTATTATTAACCAGCAATAATATTTGAATTGATAAGAAAATTGAAGTCAAATGATTGTGTCAAATAACTTTTATTGTTCTTTCCAGGTTGTTCTTCCAACCAAGACAATCAGCAATGAGCGCATACTTGAGACGTTACTGTTCCAAGCTGATACTGGGATGTACCGCATACAGCCTTCCTATTTTGACGAATGTCGAGGAGCAGATAACAATTGTGCTGAAGAAAATAATCCTAATGTTAAAGGAACATTAGAAGGTTATTGAATAGGATATTGAGGAAATCAAAAAACACGGTAAATTAATGAAGCTAAGCATCGTTATTTCCTGGAACAGTAAACATGAAAAAAGGGAAAAATTATATATTTATTTTGTTTTTAAGAGCAGATATATAATTTATTTATGTAAATAAAGTGTATAAAGAGTAACCTGCAAATTTAAAATGTGATTTCAGTAATCCATACAACCCCCTCCCCAGAGCGTCGCATTATATTCGTAGTTACCTTTCACAGTTAAACACAAATGATCTTTTTTGCACACAACCAGATCCAACAAGCAATAAATATCCACAGCAGAGAAGGCTATGGGTTTCACAAGTCGTAAGTATATATCTGCGTTGGAACATACCAATAAAGAAGTTAATAAATAATGTTAGCAATTGTGATAATGGAAAGTTAGTGTACTATAAAATAGGTTAACAGTTTTCCAAAAAAAAGTGGGAGGTAAGTTATAGTTAAAGTACAAATTGTGCTATATTTAAATTAAAATTACATATTGAAAAAATAGACAAAAATCAATTCCAATCGAAAACTGCCATGACGTGCAATTTTAATGCTCGTCGGAAGGAAGCAAACCGATGTACATTCCACGACATAGTCCATATTTTCCTTGTAAAATACAATATAATGTTGTAGTCATTATCATCACAGTTTGTATCACATCCCACTTTAGATGGTTAGTCCAGTGATCCTAGTTAATTATGTTATATCAGGTTCCTCGTGGAAATTATTATACAAGGTCACATCCAGTAAGTCGGGATACTCCCTGGATCATTTAAAATATCCAGATCCTTTTCAAAGACGAATTCTTCCAGGTCCTGGCTCTTTTAATTGCTAACCCTCAATGGGGATCGGGCGTTGGCACCCATTCCAATCAACAATCATTTAGATTTCAACTGATCACAAACCTTATCCAGGTAACTTTATACAGTAATTAAGTTCTTATTATGAACCACAGTCACAGCCATCACATTTCTACTATGTTACACAATTCTCCACCTTAAAGGAAATCTCTAAGTGCTCCTTTAAAAACATGGTTCTTGAAGAATGAGTACATTTATATTCATTTATTTCGAGAACCTTAACCAGTTGCAGAGATGAGATGGCGCCTCCGTAGCCAGGTGGGAAGGAGCAGCAGTGCGTAGCACACGCTTCTTGATTAGACCGGGGTTCGAGCCCGTCACCACCAAATACGGAGGATGCGGAAAGGTCAGGGAATGACCACCGCATATTCCCGGAGCAATATGGCCTTAGTTGCTAATGCTCCTAAAAACCAAATAACAACAACAACAGTTGCAGAGATAATGATGTGGGTCTTTGTCCGTTCACTTGAACGGACAAAGGTGCTTAACTGCATTTGCTGACTTTACGCCTGCTATTTGAAACACCAGCTAGTAATAATTATTTACTTTCTAACCTGTGGCCCATATTTTGGGGGTTAAGGAGGGGAGCTACATCTTACGCACTGCACAATATTTGAAAAGATGAGTATGAAGGATATATATATTTTTTATTATTTAAATCAGATTAAGGTACCCCGGAAACGTTATACGAAGCCGGAGAGTTTCTTGCCAATAGACAAGCATTTAAGAGATTGTATAAGTTCAATAGACATTGTATTTTACAATATTACATAAATGCTACACGAGTAAATATAAAAAAACAGTTACATGACTAATACACAAGGAGAGTGACATTTAAGGAATAATCTCTGTTTAACAACATAGTATATGACAATATTACATAAATGCATATTATTAATATATAACCCGGGAAATAGTCACGTGATTAATTAGTTAGGACCTTTCTTTTTCCCAATGTCGATCTGGTAGTTGTTTGGCAGGATGGTGTATACGCGATGCACAATTTCGATCTGGTAGTTCTTTTCTTTGTAAAATCGGTCACAGTCTGTGTCCAGGGTGAGGAATATACCAATAGTATTGGAAGGGAACATCAGGTCTACAGATTTTATCCTGTTCCTGGGTGGCTGCATTGTAGTTTGACTATGTTGACGGGGTCTGCTGGAAGATGGGTGTGAAAGACTATCTCAGCTATGCTAGGGATTTCTATCTTTTTGACGATGAGTTTTGAGAGGGTAGATATGTTCATTTTGATTAGTATCAGTTGCCAGGGTACCCAATCCAGGTTTGCTTGAAAGGTACTTCTAGAGGTGGTAAACGTGTTTCCTAGGTAGAGGTTTAGCCACCTCAAGATCCAGTATTCCACAGTAAGTAACCTCCTCAGATTGTCAACTGGCACGGAAGTCCATACAAGGGAGACATCTCACCACATAGCGTGTAAGCGTGTTGGGAGATTAGAACTTTGTACCCCTGTCAGTTCCTGTTTAACACGCCACAGATCCCCTAGGGTTTTCTTTCTTGCCTCTGCGAGGTGAGGGGAAAAGGTGAGTTTATCATACATAGGTCTTTGTATTGTTGCACTCTCTGAACAGGATGCCCATTGAGGACGACATTGTTATCAATCTTCAGCCTTTTCATAGTGAATGACATTTAAGCGATCTTGTTCGGGTTCAGAGCAAGTCCAATGTCGTTTAGGTACGAGACAAAGTCTTCAAGTTGTCTGGAAGCATCCTTTGCAATTAATTGTGGATTTCGATCATCACCAGAAGGAATGAATATCTTTAGATCATCTGCATATGACAGGAAATTGTCATGTAGCGCCAGAAAGGGGTTAATGGCTGCAGCAAAAAGAAAAGTAGATATGACTGAGGGAGTCCTCTGTTCAGGGTGTATGTTAGGACTGTTTTTTGTCTTGCGAAATTTGCGTTAGCCTGTTGCGTAGTAGAGCTGCAATTGTATCAATAAGGGGGGTTCCTGATGAGATGGTAGTCATGCAGTATTTTTAGTAGGGCTTTGACAGAGAGTCTGTCAAATGTAGAAGAAATAGCCATGGAAATTTAAATCTAATTGATCTCCACTGTTTAGAGCGCGTTGTATTCGACCAAAGGTCTCAAGAAAGTTGGTTATGGCTGATCTCCTCATAAGTGTTGAATGGAGGTATGCTGGGGGATGCTTAAAGCAGCGAGTGCCAAAGTTCTTCAAGAGTGCTTTTTATTTAAAAAATGTTTAGGGTGTGGCAACTAATTGAGATAGGCCTGTAGTCCTTTGCAGTCTTGCGATGTGCCTTTTTAGGTAAAGGTTTTGTATAGTACAGCTTCCACATCAGCGGGACGTTGGCGGTTTGCAGGATGTCATTATATGCTTGAAGGATACCATTATAAATTAGATGCATGGTAAAATTTAGTACTAACAGCAGGAAATTCAGATCCCTGGGGAGTTCATTTATAAGTTAAGTAGGAATAAAATTAAATCTAATGATCTAATACACACAGTTATTGTAAACAATATTGAAACAACTGACTGGAACGAACTCTACAGTCTGTACTGTTGTAAATGAGTTGTTTCCCACAAATAATAATGAGAGTGACTCTGATGAGCAGGCTCTTATGAGAACTGCTAATAATAACTACTTGAAAATTGTGTAATACTTAGGTTGCTTGAAATTAAGCCGAACATTCTCTTGGATATGTATAACAAGTGCCTTCTTCAAGGTGTTTTTCCACGCCTTTGGAAGATTGCACTCTTGAAGTTATTACACAAACCTGGGAAGCAACTTAATGACCCTAGGGCTTATAGACCAATTTCCTTGTTATCACATTTGGGAAAAATATTTGAAAGATTATGAACTTATGATTACATAATTTGATGATTTCAGAGGGATGCTCTCTGCCATGTCAATATGGATTTAAAAAAAATAAGTCAGCTGTAGATGCTATTAATGACTTTATGTCATATTGCAAGCAATCACCTGGTAAATATGTACTTAGCATAGTTATAGATTTTGAAGGCGCGTTTGATCATGTCTGGCATGAGAGCATACTTATGTCATTAAGAAGATTGCATTGTCCTATTTTATTGTACAGGGTCTTTCAAAATTATTTGCAGGATAGGAAAATTATCTAAAACCTCAACATTGGCAATTTTACAAATTAATTAATAGAGGCCCCCAGGGGTCTGTGCTAGGTCCTGTATTGAGGAATTTAGTATTAAATCAATCGTTGGTGCAAGACATTCCATGTATTCACAAGGTAGCATTTGCAGATGACCTTGTTTTGTGTGTCCCTGGGAAACCTAGGAGGGAACTTGAATTTAGAGCTGATATTATATTAAGAAGTTTGCAATCATGGGTTAATAACAACAAGTTAAGGATTTCAACTAAGAAAACAGTCATGATGGTTCTTAATGGAAAACTTAATTATGACAGGCCTCCTAAAATTATAATTAATGATGTGCAGATCTCCTTGGTCTCAATTGTAAAATATTTGGGAATATACGTGGTGGATGATAAGTTTTCTTTTTTTCCTCATTTAAATTATTTGGCTGATAAAATTAAGAAATATAGTTCTGCAATCATCACACAGTGGGGTTTAAATAAAAGAGTTCTATTTTTAATACTTAAAAAAGGCCAAACAGATAACGTTTATAAATATCACTTCTAATATTACTGTTGATATTAAAATTGCTAAGAAAAAATATGTGTAAGTTACTGGATATTTGGCAATTGAAATGGGGGGGAGAGTGAAACTGGCGAGGTTACACAGATGTTTATGCCAAGGGTAGAGTTTGCTATTGATAAGAAAATTGACAAATGGTTTTACTCTTTAATGGAGTTGTCTTATTTAATCACTGGACATGGCTCTCCGAATCACAAATTATTTTATTTTGGTCTTGTCAATGAACCAACATGCCAGTGTGGAACTTTTGAGGCGGGTACGAGCTGTTTTGGCTGCACGTGGAGGACCAACATCATATTAGGTAGGTGGTCATAATGTTTTGGCTCATCGGTGTATATTATGTGTTCAGTTTCTAGTTACTTGGTTGTTGTCTGTTTCCCTCTGGGCACTCTCCCTGTATCAGCAAAGTCTCTTGCTGAGCGCAAGGCGGTTCTGCTTAAGGGTGTCCAGGTGTTTTTCGATCCTCTGATTATAGGTCTCGTGTTTGCTGTGGATATTGTCTTTCTTGAGGATAGTCTTCTGGCGTTCAGGATTGACTTTCTAGAGTTCCATGTAAGTGTTCTCTTGGAGGCCTATTGCTGCTAGGTTCTTTTAGAGGCTGTTTGCACCATGCTGGTGGTTGACATAGTGATCGGGATAATCATTTCTTTTTGCATATAATTTCATGTCTTACGATTTATGGTTGTTGTCTGTTTCCCTCTGGGCACTCTCCCTGTATCAGCAAAGTCTCTTGCTGAGCGCAAGGCGGTTCTGCTTAAGGGTGTCCAGGTGTTTTTCGATCCTCTGATTATAGGTCTCGTGTTTGCTGTGGATATTGTCTTTCTTGAGGATAGTCTTCTGGCGTTCAGGATTGACTTTCTAGAGTTCCATGTAAGTGTTCTCTTGGAGGCCTATTGCTGCTAGGTTCTTTTAGAGGCTGTTTGCACCATGCTGGTGGTTGACATAGTGATCGGGATAATCATTTCTTTTTGCATATAATTTCATGTCTTACGATTTATGGTTGTTGTCTGTTTCCCTCTGGGCACTCTCCCTGTATCAGCAAAGTCTCTTGCTGAGCGCAAGGCGGTTCTGCTTAAGGGTGTCCAGGTGTTTTTCGATCCTCTGATTATAGGTCTCGTGTTTGCTGTGGATATTGTCTTTCTTGAGGATAGTCTTCTGGCGTTCAGGATTGACTTTCTAGAGTTCCATGTAAGTGTTCTCTTGGAGGCCTATTGCTGCTAGGTTCTTTTAGAGGCTGTTTGCACCATGCTGGTGGTTGACATAGTGATCGGGATAATCATTTCTTTTTGCATATAATTTCATGTCTTACGATTTATGATTTTTATTAAATTTTGTAAATAAATTGGTAAATTTTAAAATAACGTAACCTCATCCGCTAGTCATATATTGATTATGGGTGTAATAATAATAATAATAATAATACCTTGATACTCTCAAGCAGTAACTCCTGGCACAGCAAGAGACTTCGCCGTTACAGGGAGAGTGCCCAGAGGAAAACAGACAACCAGATATTTGATGAAAACTAGAGCTTTCTATAAGAAAATCGGACAAGCGTGCAACGGACTTCCCCCTTCCCCTGCCACCAGAAGGTACTCAACGAGTTTTGAGACAACCTGTAGAGCAGCGAAGCTAGCCATAATGGCCATGTCCCCCTGGATAGACCTAGAACGGAACGGAAGAAAACTAAGGACATACAAGAGATGAGAAAATGGAAGAGTCGGGAGAAAGAAGTACAACAGGCGATCAGTAAGTCCCACAACTGGGGAACCCTAGGAATGGATATAAACAAATAATCATTTATTGACTACAACCTACAACTATTGGTACAAGAAGTTCAGCTGCACACACAGGCACATAGAAATGCAGTTCACCCAGCTGGTAAGGCACCCTGACACAGTCCCAGAGTCTCTGACTCAAGGAATCACCTATCTGAAGGCTAAGAACAAAGACACAACAAACCCAGTGAAGTATCGACCAATCACCAATTTCCCAAAAATATATAATTAAGAAGATATCAAACCACTTGGAGAGCCAAACATAATGGCCTAACAGCAGAATGGATGTTAGCAGATGAGCAAATGATGTAAGGAACAATTGGCCATTGGTGATGCAGTTATGGAGCAAGCCTTACAAGAAGCGCTGCAACCTGTACAAGGCCTACATCGACTACCGCAAGGCCTTCGGCCCTGAGCTTCATAGTTGGCTGATAGAGACACTGAAGATCTGCAAAGTCAACACGACACTGACATAGTTCCCAGAAGCAACCATAGCGAAATGAAGGATTACAATCAAGGTCGAGAACATCACGACCAGACCGATCCCCATCAGAAGCGTAAGCTTCCAAGGAGATTCCCTAAACCCACTATGATTCTTTCTAGCACTCAACTCACTGTTAACCATGCTCAATAAGAGTAAGTAGGGATATACCCTAAACGAAGGGAGGAAAAACCTGTACACCCCCCTCTCACCTGATGTACATGGACGAGATCAAACTCTATGCCACAACCGAGAATCAAATCTAACAGCTGCTCCGGTTCAACGAAGAGATGCCATCTCGTCAAATATCAAGATGCAATTTGGCCTAGACAAATGCAAGACCCGTGGATTGCATCAGTGACATCCAATAGGCCACAACTACTAGCTAAAGACCAGTGAAGAGATTGAAGCCATAACAGGAAGAGACCTACAAATATCGGAGGATAATGCATGCTCACAAAAGGAGACAAAGGCCACCTTGACTGAGAAGCCTGCTAAAATCAAAGCTGAATGGCAGGAACATGGTCACAGCCATAAACAGCTATGCAGTTCCAGTACTAATGTACTCCTTCGGGATTATAGATTGGACCATCACCGAGTTGGAGGAGATTATGAGATTAACCAAGATAATTAACTAAATGTGGAACTGCGTAGCGCATAGTTCCACTTACGGTTAAACTTCAAAATTGAAAACTATTTCGTGTTTTTATTCCTTTATAATTGGGATGATTATTGTAAATAGAGGATGAGTATACTATGTGCGGACCTGTTAATAAAAATATTCATTGCGTTCTTCAAAATATTTCATATAACTCCGATGGTTGTATATTTAGATTTAAAAAGCTGCAGTTGCGCAGTGCCTATCAACGAGTCGTCCCTGCTTCTCACTAATTAACTCTTGACTTAAGTAGCCTCCCTCATGTTGCTTTCTTTGAATCCACGAAGAAAATTCTGACTCCATTTTACTCACAATATTATTATTATTATTATTATTATTATTAGCCATATGGTGCAAGGAAGCCTGAGACTTATGCTGCACCAGCCAAAAAAAAAAAAAATTCCCGAGTTACCCTGAGAGAGAGAGAGAGAGAGAGAGAGAGGAATCACCAAGAAAGAGAAGAATGATATCCAGCTCAGAACCCTGGGTGTGCCAAGCCCATACTCACCAGATGTGAGCCCCTGGGGTTAAATATCAGCATGTTTATGAATTATTTTGGTCGTTCCGGAACAAACTTTGGCCAACTCTATTATTCTTTCTCCATTTAATGACACACTATGAACTGTGGTCCACGCTAAACCCAAACGTTTAGCGATATCAGCTGTACGCTCGCCATTTTCACTGCTTTGAATAATTTTTAATTTACTTTTTAAATTTAACACTATTCTCGATTTCCTTAACTTTCATTTATCACTGTACTGATCGCTTTTCCAGCCGAACGTTAGCATTTAGAGCATGTGATGCAAGAAAGCAAGTTTATATAGCATCAGCCAGAAAAAAAAAAACCTTCCCATTTCACCCATCCATTCACTCCAAATGCTTGTCTAGTTCTGCCTTGAACAGTCTTTCTTGGTAAGAGCAACCCTTTGTTCCACTCACCAATCTCGTTGCCCTTCTCTGTACTCGTTCCAACAGCTCTACATCCTTCCTAAACTGAGGCCTCCAGAAATGTATGTAGTAGTACTCAAGGTGTGGCCTGACCGTTGCCTTATACAAGGGGGCAATTTTCCTTGATTTTTCACATGAACGTGTAAACTAACCATAGAATACTGTACATGAAATTTACTGGTAGAATATGCAATTAAAGGTTTGCGCATCGGGTCGGAGAACCCCTAACATAAAAACGTTTTGTTTGTTCTCTCTCTCGCATGAATATTAAAAATAAACGAACTCTTCTCTCTTCAACCCAATCATAAGTTCAGTTACAGATTAAAGTATGTCATCTGCTGTCAGTTATATTTATTGTTTCTGTTTTTTTTTTTTTTTTTTCGTTTGTTGCTTTGTCAAAATTCGATCAGCATTTTTGTTTATCTGTCAAATACTCTGCAGGCCCCACAAAATGAACATATGGAACCTTCAAAATTTAGGCTTGTCGTCGTGGAACACTTTACCTTTGACCCTGATCCTGTTTTATACTATGCGACTCAGATGAATAAATCATAGCGAATCACCCAAAGTTGAAATCAATCAACCAATACTGTAATATTCAAGTAGTTAAGGCAGGACTGTAGGCGTCAAAAAAAAAAAAAAAAAAAAAAAAAAAAAAAATCCATAGAAGCAGGGGTAATCCAATAAACAGAGAATGCATAATGTGTGTAACATCGTATATCCTGTACTATAGGTTGCATGTATCTCAGCATGAAGGATTAAAATAATGTCCATCCACATGTAAATACTAGCTGGTTCGCTAATTCATTAAACCACGCATCCCCATCTTTCTTACATAGTTGTGAGAAACCGAAGTGAGATTTCTTTAAATATCATGATGTATTATAATGGCTATTTGATGGAAGGAAGTGGGCTTCATTCATTCATTCGGATTCGTTTTCAAATGCCGCTGGCAAAAAAACGCTCCAGTTTACACCTAGGGGAGCAAAGAACAATTCTGTAAAGCAGGTAATTTCTCAGCTTCATTTTTAAACCAGTAGGTGATACAAGGTTCTGATATACACTCAGTGATGACTGAATTATGACCACCCCATTCCGTAATGGACTATGATGCATAACTGGCAGTATAAAAAGCTGAACAGCTTCTTACCTTAGAGTAGTGGAAATTTGCATCTGGTCGTGTATTAAAGTGATAAGGTGAGACATATTAAAGATATCGTGGCGTTTCAAAAGGGCATTATTGTGACAGCTTTTGCATCAGGTGTTTTCATAGTGGGAATGGCACTTCTTGTCGGTTGCTCTCTGTGGTTAAGGTGTACAAAGAATGGTGTCGAACGGGTCAAACCACCTCCAGCCGAGAGAACTATAAAGGATTACGCAAGTGGATGTTTAGTGGTGAGCGAATAGTGCAGCATGTTGTACGGGCCCAAAGGCAGGTCACTGTGCGACAGTTGGCACAGCAATACAATATGGAGTGTTAAAGAACAATATTCCAAAATATTCCGAGATGCGCTGCATGCTCGACATATGGGATTCCACAACCGACAACCCAAGAGATACCCTCTCCTCGCCGCTTATCATCGTCGACGGAGAAAGCTGTGGTGTCAAAAACAAACTGACCTGAAGCGAGTGTGCTGGTCGGATGAGTCCGAATTCCTGATACAACACGCCGACGGACGCCTTCGTGTTTAGTGCAAGCAACATGGGTCCATGGACCGATCGTGCATGGTGCCCACTGTCCAGGCAGGGACAGTGGTTGCTTAATATGGAGCATGATTTGCTGGCAAGAACTAATACCCCTTGTGTATATTGACCATGTTTCACTGGTGAGGTCGGCCGGCAGCTCTTACGAGATCATATGCAGCTTGTCGTGTTGTATTTTTTCCCGGCAAGCAACGGGATCATTCAAGACTATAATGCGCCATGTCCTCGGGCCCGCACTATGCACATTTGGTTCGAGGAACACAGTGAAGATATCACTCATCTTAATCTCTTCAAATTCGCATGACCTCAGTCCAATTGAACAGTTGGACGTTTTCGAACGGGAAGTGAAGCCGTATGGACACGCAACCGTCATCTATTCCGACACTGTGGAAAGCCTACATGCAAATCCTAACGGACGTCTTCAGACATCTAGTGAAGTCAATGACACCTAGCGAATAGCGGCTGTTATCCGCACGAACGGTGACCTAACGCCGTATTAGGTAGGTGGTCATATGTCAGTGATCACTTATTGTAGGTTTCCTATCTAACCAGTAAATGGTAAGTGATAAAGCTACGCATATTATTTGCAAGTCTAATGTAAAGAAAGTGTTTCTGGCCGTTTTCTTATTAAAATGTTCTCATTGAACAAGTCAAAATAAGAATATTGTACTATTGTTATTTATTTTATGTTTGTTTTATTTAGCAGGGAACTGCTAAATGTGCATAATATGCACATTTAGCAGTTATTATTATTTATATGGTGCAAGGAAGCCCGAGGCTTATGCTACACTAGCCAAAAAAAAAAAAAAAAAAAAAATATCCAGAGAGAGAGGAGAGAGAGAGAGAGAGAAGGGAATCACCAAGAAAGAGAAGAATGATGATTTATTACATTCTTATTACAAGTATAATAAGAATACAATATTTATAATTAGAATATAATTCTTATAAATTACATATTCTTTGAGAGCGCTTTATTTTTGAATGTGTATGAGGAAAAGTGAAAGAAGAAATTTTTCTACGTCCACAGCATTAACAGATTCCATTCAATAAATATCATTCAAAATTATCCATCATTCATGCTAAGAAGCTTGTTTTGTATAAACGGAAAATTACCATTCTACATGAGCAATATCTCCGTGTTCCCTAATTCTGCTTAATTGCTATTTCCCATTTATCGTTTTCATTCAAAAATTTTTTTTACAGAGATAAAATCACTAATTTTTTTCACTTATATACATATAAGTGAAACTTCACGGATTTAAACAGCACAGTTTTGAACACATTTCACATTCAAAAGGTGAATTTTGTTCAAAATTATGTATGAGTAAACCATAAATTTAGGTTTGCTCATTTGACTCTGTAGAGTAAGGTGAGTCGGATAAGCCTATATTTTGTTATTGTTTAGGTTGTTTGAGTCAGATGAACTTTGTAAAGTGTTCGAAAATATAAATGTCGATCAAAGTGTAAGGAATTCCAAATTACTAACTGTAGCAAGAGTTTACATTTTAGTTTTTCCGGATTCATTGGGACCTTGATGTAGCCGGAAAAACTAAGAATACGGATATAGGGAAGTTACAGGATGACACTATTTATGAATTATCCCAAGTCACAATAAGACGAAATTAATTAATTCTTCAAATAATAATAATAAAATTCTTAATATGGTTTGTTAATTGTTTGCAGAATTATTATTATTAGCCATATGATGCAAGGAAGCCTGAGGCTTATGCCGCACCAGCCAAAAAAAAAAAAAAAAAAAATTCCAAAGTTACCCTGAGAGAAAGCAAGAGTCAAAAGTAAAAGGGAATCACCAAGAAAGAGAAGAATGATGATATCCAGCTCGGAACCCTGGGTTTGCCAAGCCATGCTCGAAAAAATCCTTGGTCTTTTGGCGTCA
This sequence comes from Mastigoproctus giganteus, assembly GCF_048544385.1. NCBI lineage: Eukaryota > Metazoa > Arthropoda > Arachnida > Uropygi > Thelyphonidae > Mastigoproctus > Mastigoproctus giganteus. The sequence goes on along the minus strand of NC_143580.1, from coordinate 117,748,437 downwards.
CTTAGCACTGAACCTAAGAATGACGTACCTTCTGAATTTTCCAGAATTTTTTTCAGTCGTGGTCTGAGTAGCACATGCCTTTTATCGAATGTCTTTTTACTCTTGGAGGCAGCAACAAACTTCATTAAATCTTGTTTCTGTGTCTTAATATTGTAGATTGTGGACTAACTGGTATATTCTTTCATAAGAATCTCCTTGCTTCTCTAATTTACGTAATTCCTGTGTCTCTTGTTATCGTTAGTAGCAGCAGCGCATTTATAAATTTGCAGAACCTAGGTAGGGTTCTGCAAATCTAGGTTAAAAAAATCTATGCACGAATTATATAACCCCAGGGGCTCCCATATGGTGAGTATTGGCTTGGCATACCCAGGGTCCTGAGCTGGATATCATCATTCTTCTCTTTCTTGGTGGTTCCCTTTTACTTCTCTCTGTCTCTCTCTCTCAAGGTAATTTTTTGGCTGGTGCAGCAAAAGCCTCAGGCTTCCTTGCACCACATGGCTAATAATAATATGCGCAGAGGTGTGCTGACAATTTGTCAACAGGGGATTCGCTCGAGAATTTCAGCTGAGCGTCATACCGGTTAAAATAGTCAATTAAACTCTACTTTTTACTCGAATAACTCCCAAAAAATTAAACATTGGAATCACGCAAGCACCATCCCCACCTCAACTTCCGGTACACCCCTGTATGTTCGGGAGAAAAAATATTCTCAAAGCAATTTTTATTTTAAAAAAATATATTTTTATTTTTTTATGGGAAACCAATGTACTTAATGCAACAGACCCTAGATAACAGTCTGGGGTATGTTGTCTAACTTGTCAAGGTATAGTTCGGCACTGGTCGTTCCGTCGCATAAATCGACTTTCAATTTTATGCCATAAAAATTCGTGCTCAGTCCTTATATTCGCTATATAAGGCTCCCCCCCCCTTTTTACAGTCATATTTCGCATCTGTAGTGCTACATAAAAGTAAAATCTGCATTAAGAAACCCGTTTCCTTTTAATTCAATTATCTCTGATCTTTCTTTTAAATGGTCATCGTGACGTTTTATTAGAGATAAGCGTATACAGTTCTGTTGTAAACAAACCGATAAGCGTATACAGTTCCGTTATATAAATGGTTACGAAACCAAAACCTACAAGCATACATGAACATGCGACATCCCTCTTATTGATGGCTATCAGTGTGCATAGGAGGCTTTAATTGATGTTAATATAACCAAACCATTCTCTGTCAACCTTTTAGTATGATACTGTATCTGGTTTCTATATACCGAAGCGCGTTTGCTGTAAAATAAAAAAATAAAAAATTGACAATCTCGAAGATATAACTCCCGAAGGAGTGTGAAGACGGTAGCAAAGTCATGGTTTTAAAAGGTGAGTAACAATTATGTTTAAATAATTGTAAATATATCGGTATTAATTCATACTCTGTAGTACTAAGCTAAGCACTTGTCTAATTGAAACAGGATTTTATACTCCGGTTTGAAGTGAACCTTGAAATGTTAAATGATTTTTTAGTACTCCGAGGGTCGATTTATACGTCGGAATATATGGCACTTTTCAGATTTGTAGCGAATGGAGTATACGTATTACCTGCTACTGTAGCTGAGTGATCAAGCGAGAGGGTGCATAAATACACGTGCTTTGAGTGACCTGCGTCCACGCCCGTGTCTGCTAAATACGATGCTGTTTCTTGTATTTGCTCTATCTTGTGATGTTAATATAACATCTTTTTTCCAGATTTTCCTTTCTTTTCTCGGAGTAAAAACAGAAAATTTATTTTATTTCATAAACAATATTTCTCTGGTAAAAACAATATTTGGCGTACGAGACTTCCTTCGGCAAAATACGAGGATCACTGAGACCACTTTGAAAACAACAACAACATAAAATTAATGAGATTCGAATCGAATAAAATAATGTTATATAGACATTCCGGATATGCAAATTCTTATCTCGATTTGGTTTTTTTTTTTTAGGAGCATTAGCAACTGAAGCCATATTGCTCCGGGATATGCGGTGGTCATTCCCTGACCTTTCCACATTCTTGTATTTGGTGGTGACGGGCTCGAAACCCGGTCTAATCAAGAAGCGTGTGCTATGCACTGCTGCTGCTCCTTCCCACCTGGCTATGGAGGCGCCAAATCTTATCTCGATTAAAAATGGTTCGGATATTGCATAAAATCCGAATTTTCATAGTTTCATTTATGCGAAAGTTTACTGTATTCATTTATTATTATATTAGCCATATGGTGCAAGGAAGCCTGAGGCTTATGCTGCACCATCCAAAAAAAAAAATTCCTGAGAGAGAGGGAGGAATCACCAAGGAGAAGATTGATGATATCCAGCTCAGGACCCTGGGTGTGCCAAGCCCATACCACCAGATGTGAGTCCTTGGGACTAAAAAAGCATCATAATAAGGAATCAACGTGATACAGTCAGTTGTACGTAGGTTGCTAACAAGTAGTAGGCGTAACTTCAAAAATATGAAAAAGTGTGGGTGGAAAGTGCAACACTTTGGTTGATTTAAATATTTATCCCATTTATCCAACGTTTTTTATCCCATTTCTGCGTGGCTGTAAAGTGACTTCATTATGACGATAAGGGTTTACTGGCGGTTGAGTGGTAGAGGACAATTTATAGCCTTTCTCTGAAGAGTTTTGTTTTTGGGGGGGGACATTTTAGGCGCAACAGCAATTTAGGCCATATTGCGCTTTGTGTATCTGTAACTTGTGCGTGGTCGAAAAACCCGAGTTTCCGGGAGTAAAACCCATGCTTCCTTCGCATAAGGTCGACTAACGCAGCTGCATTGTGAAAAAGCAACAGAAATTCCTCTCGTAGCGTTATTGACGGGATTCACACTTGGATCTTTCCACCCGGTGTGGGGATGGAAAGACTGCGATAATAGGAAATGTGCTATCTACGAGGGCTCTGTAAGAACTTCGACAAGATGGATACGTTTATTTTAATTATAAATAAATAAATTTTCTGTTTATACTCCGGCACGACAACCAAGTCAGTAGAGTTTACAATAAATCGTCAATACAAATATTTATCGTATTTAGTAGTCACGGGCTTGAACCCCGGTCCACTCAAAGAACGCGTGCTATGCACCTCGCTCCTGACCACTCGGCTACGTCAGGCCTGTTATGCACTGCTCGATAAAAATAACAGAACAAAATGTTATTATTATTATTAGCCATATGGTGCAAGGAAGCCTGAGGCTTATGCTGCATCAGTTTTGCATGAATATTTTGTTGTGAACAGTGTAGCTAACGGCGATTATTTGATATAATAGACATCCTGGCTTGCAGTAGCGTAGCTACTCTTTTTCGGGCCCGGAGGCAAAGAACATGTTCGGGCCCCTACTTAATGAAAATTGCAAAACGAGGGGACATCCAAAGACGCCGAGCCACTAAAGGGCCCGGAGGCAAAATTGTACCCGGAGGCTACATGGTAGTTACGCCACTGTTGGCTTGCATATTCCGAATATCCAATAGAAATCGACCTACCACCTTACAGAGCCACACATCATGGAAATTATTCATGCCAATAAAAACACTGGTTGCAAACACTGGCTTCATTTCCGTTTTTTGGCTTGCTCAGTTGGATAGCCACATCTCCAGTACTCAGTATGACAAGCCATTTTCGTTTAGATAATTATTTGAGATGGCGTGCCCTTGAACGACTGGAAGCCGACAGTTGCAGGCGGAGGTGGCACGTTGGCTTGATGTGTTGTCTTTGTGGAAGCAGTTTCAGGAGACAGGAACCATTACAAGAAGAGCTAGCCAAGGTCGCCCGAGGGCTATGTCAACCAGAACAGACTGCTGTCTGGCTCTAACAGCAAGACGGAATCCTATGATGTCCTGTCACCAACCTGTCTTTTCAGGTTGCTATGGCTACAGATGAAAACATTTCCGGCCAGACTGGCTTAAGATGGCTCAATTCAATTGAACTCTACGCAAGGAAGCGAGTGGGCCTGACAAATGGGGTACAGTTCTGTTATCTATTGAGTCCCATTTTAACCTTTAAACGGATTCTGGAAGTACTACATCTGGAGGAAACAAGGAATGCAGTACCATCCTTACAACATCAGGGAAAGGGGCACTTATGGTGGAGGCGATTTTCTCATTTGGGCTGAATAATTATCAACGGCCACACCCGCTTCATGTTTTTTATAGGGATACCGTAACTACCGAGGTGCCGAGAACAGATACTCGAACCCTATATGCGACTTTTAAGGGATATGGTTGGCCCAGATTTTCTTTTCATGCATGACAACGCCACTGCATATAGAGAAAAAGTAGTGGAGGAACATCTTGAAGCTGAAGATATCCAACGACTGCCGTGGGCAGGACGATCACCAGACTTATATCGGATTGAACATGTGTGGGACGCCCTTGAGCGTCGCATTGTATGCAGACATCCAACTTTCGGTCATTTGGGGAGCTAAAGTTTGCGCTGGTGGAAGAATGGTATTTGTTGCCCACAGAATCTTATAGACTCCCTTATATCGAGCATTGGGATACACTGTTCCAACCTTACGAGGTTGGAACACTGTATCCCAGTTAGCGCTTGTCTAACGCCACAATGCTCCAAGAATTTTTCTTTTTTTCCATCTGTAAAGTGAGGGGCAAACAGGAGTTTGTCGTCCGATTTCATACCTAGATCCTTGTGATGCCGCACTCTCTGAATAGGATTCCCATTTAAAGTGGTACTAATGTCTATCGTCAGTCTTTCATACTGAAGGGCATTTGAGCAATCTTTTTGGTGTTAAGGGCGAGACCAGTGTTATTAAGATAGAATACTGTCTTTGAGTTGTCTAGAAGCATCCTTAGAAATCATCCTTTGGGATTTCGATTCTCACCAGATGGAATGTAAACCTTAAAATCATCTGCTTAAATGAAAATCGCATATAACTACAGAAAGGGGTTGGAAATAGCAGCAAAAAGAAAAGCAGAGGGGACTCCACCCCGAGTGACTCCTCTGTTCAGTGCAGCTTAGAACTGTATTGTCTTGAGATACTTGTTTTCTATTTTTTTAGAAGAGCTTCAATTATGACAAGAAGGGGGAGGTTTCTGATCAGTCCCTAGTCATGCAATAATTTTAGAACGGCTTTCACACAGTCTGTCAAAGGCGGATGCAATATCCAAAAAGTTAGGCCCGTTTGACCTCCACTGTTCAGTTAGTTTTGTATTATTCGGCCGAGATTCTCAATAAGGTTGGTGGTGATGTGATGGTAGATCTCCCCTTAATTGTTGAATGAAGGTATACAGGGCGATTACCGAAGCAGAAGATATAGAAGTATTTTAAGGAAACTCTTTGAAAAATTTTCAGGGCGGCCATTAATTTAAGTGGGTCTGTAATCATTTGAAGTCTTGTTGCCCATTTTTAGGCACAGGGTATTGTTTTAACGAGGGCGATTTGCAGGGTGTTGCTATATGCTTGGAGAAGTAGATCAGTTATGTAGGGCTACTAATCTCAGAATAAATAGTGATAAGCTACCGGCTTCAGGGATTCCAATTAATTTGAGATTAGATTATATTCGAGCGAAACATTCTTTTAATCAGCAGTAATTACTGTTAAAATACAATTATGTAATCTTTCATTTTTACCTGAGGCTTATTCACAAACCAACGTAAAGCCATTTTAATAGATGGAGAAAGGTAAGTAAATTGCAAACCAAACCTTTCACTCGTTAAAAAAAATAAAATTAACTCCAGGGGCTCACATCTGGTGAGTATGGGCTTGGCACACCCAGGGTCCTGAGCTGGATATCATCGTTCTTCTCTTTGTTGGTGATTCTCTTTTGACTCTCTCTCGCAGAGTAACTCGGGACTTTTTTTTTTTTGGCTGGTGCAGCATAAGCCTCAGGCTTCCTTGCACCATATAGCTAATAATAATAAATGGTCTTCATTGCTCTAAACCTACATGTAATAGCAAATTTCAATACGCAGGTCACGAAAGCTGTTGTAGTATGGTTTCAGGGGCATCAAGGACTAAGGCCATATTGCTCCGTGTACACCGTCTGTAAACTGTGTATTCTGAGGTCGATTTTCTGTTTGCTGGACGAAAAACCCGAGTTTCAGGGAGGAAAAAAAAAAAAAAAAAAAAACATGTTACCTTTGCCTGAGACCGACTAACTCAGCTACGTTGTGAAAAAAGCCCATAAAAATTCCTTCCGTCATGGGCAGGGCTCGAAATCGGACTTTTCCACCTGGTGTGGGGAGGACGGCGCTTTTACCAACTGTGATACCCACATGGGCACCAGGTCACAAGTAACTGCCGATATCCCGAATATATGGGATTTTACAAAACGATTCAAAAAGTTATAATGGCATGATGGTATTTTCTGGGTAATACAGTTAAATTTGCAAAAAAGCAAAATCTTTTACATTTGTTGAGGAGAAATAATAACTTAAAGCAACACCCAACACCATCATGACAAACAGAAACTCTAGCCAAAGCCAGATGTAGAGAGATGCTGTAGCTTAGTTGCTCCAGAACAGTGTAATTATTATTGGTACAGTAGCCAGTACAACGTTATTTTTAGGGTCTCTAAAAATATTCATAAATTTATAGTTTGCTGAAACGTTTTAGAAAATGTACCGCCAAGGCCCCACATTTTCAAAATTTTGCTTTGGCTATAGCGCCAAGAGCAAAATGCAATGGCAAAACTACACTGCTTGACAAAATTAGCAGAACACGTAAAACGCTTTACCGCCTTCGAAGAAGTGGGACAAAATTTGGTATGGTGGTGTATCATAGAATAACGATGAAATGAGAAGATAGCAAGAAACTTCGGACAGGTATAAGGGATATTTATAGGGTTTGTATAAGAATGACCAAAAAGTTCACATTACAGAAATCGATACAAGATGCGCGAAAATATGGTCACCTGGCATCAGTGCGGCTTATGATCCCCTCCAACGGTTAAACAGGCCTAATAGCGATGAACCATGCTCGATATAAGGGTGCCTATTAGATCTGTGGCAACAAATCCCAATCTTCCACCAGCGCAGACTTCAGCTCTCTAAGTGACCGAGTTGTTGGCTGTCGGCGTGCAATGAGAGGCCCAAAGGCGTTCCAAACATGTTCAATCGAATTTAAATCTGTTGATCGTGCTGGCTACAGCAGTCGTTGGATATCTTCAGTTTCAAGATATTCCTCCACCACTGGAGCTCTCTGTGCAGTGCATCATGCATGAAAAGAAAATCTGGGCCGACCACACCCCTAATAACTCGCACATAGGATTCGAGAACCTGTTCTCGGTACCTGTGCGCAGTTACAATGTCCCTATTAGAAACATGAAGAGGGGTGCGGTCGTTGAACATTATTCCGCCCCATTGAGAACACGCCGCTACCGTAAATGTCCCTTTCTCTGATGTTGGGGGAATCGTACAGCATTCCTTATTGTATTTTTTTTATTTTATTATTTATTATTTATTTATTTTTATTTATTTATTATTATTATATTTTTTTGTTTGTTTGCGTTGTTGTTTTAGCAATCCATCCTGGATTGGGACTTCCCTGGGCAGGGATAGTCCTTCTCCTCTTTACTCCTTTCCTCTCTTCATCTTATACAAGTTTTTCTTTCCTCCCTGGGTACTCATTCCCCAGGGAGGACGAGTACCTGGAGGAAGTCGTCCAGGTGATCACTGCTTTCAGGTAGCTAAAAGGCCAAAACACAACATCACGCTACAGAACACACACACACATAAGCTCATAAACAGTTTTTCTTTCCTATCACTTTCTCCCGTGCGGGATGAAAAACTTCTTTTTTTTTCTCTTTCTCGCCTTCCTTTCCATCTATCTTCACCCAATATGGGATATTCATATGTGGCTTGAAAAAAAAAAAATTTATTTATTTTTTTTAATTTATTATTTTTTATTTTATTTATTTTTTTTTTACACGGTACACACTGGCCTTACCTTGACAGAGTCTGTAAAAACTAAACAGAGCAACGAGGCGGAAATGAACTTGTATTCTAGGAGCCGTCCATACAAAAACACAAATATATATATATATGTGTGTGTGTGTGTGTGTGTGTATTTTAGTGCAATTGCATCATTTATACACAGCTAAATATAGATTAGCAAATTTGCAATAGCGGCATCGTTTAAGTTACATCTCATATTGAGAATACCTTCATGACGAGTTGCCATGACATTGCAATACTTCGAATAAGTAACGCTTCACCCGAAGGAGAAGACTGTTGTTACTTATTCTCAGTGGATACCACCACCCAGACGGCACCGTTTCAGGGCTATTTTGTATATGTGTGGGATAACTCGACTATTCACTTGTCCCTATTAAAACTTAGAAAAGCAAAAAGGTAGAGGGAAAGTAATAGTAGGAGTGGAGGAGGAAAAGAAATGGTGTAGAAGAATGAAAGGGACAGTAACTCCTTCAACTCACACCACTCAAAAACTCCTCGAATAGGCAACGCTTCCCCAGTGGAGAAGGCTATTGTTACCTATTCTTTCAAACTCCGGACATCATCAGGCTTCCCCTGGTGCCGTTTCAGGGCTATTTTGTATTTGTGTGGGATAAGAACTATCCAGTTTTCCCTATTAGACTTAGAAAAGCAAAAAGGTAGAGGTTGGGAAAGAAACGGTGTAGAAGAATGAAAGGGACAGTGACTTCTTCAACTCATACCACTCAAAAACTCCTCGAATAGGCAACGCTTCCCCAGTGGAGAAGGCTGTTGTTACCTATTCTTGGAAACTCCGGACATCATCAGGCTTCCCCTGGTGCCGTTTCAGGGCTATTTTGTATGTGTGGGATAATAACTCGACTGTCCACTTGTCCCTATTAGACTTAGAAAAGCAAAACGGTAGAGGGAAAGTAATAGTAAGAGTGGAAGAAGAAAAGAAACGGTGTAGAAGAATGAAAGGGACAGTAACTCCTTCAACTCACACCACTCGAAAACTCAAACTCCTTGAATAGGCAACGCTTCCCCAGTGGGGAAGACTTGTTACCTATTCTTGGAAACTCCGGACATCATCAGGCTCCCCCTGGTGCCGTTTCAGGGCTATTTGGCCCTTCTTCGGTGGGTGGGTAGGTACCCAAGTGATGTAATGATGGCAAAACAGTTGTGAAGTATATCTTCACAATATGAGCGATGCCTGATGGTGTTGTGGGGGGGATAATTTATGTTTAATTGGCTTTATATATTTCTTTATTTTTTGATATTATATACAATTTTGTATAACTTCTATTTATTTTTTTTTCAATGCTATAAGACTTATTTAATTATTCCCTGTGCTCTACTATGCTCCCTTTTGTCCCCTCCCACTTTACACCTGACTTGTTAATCTCCCAGAAGATTCTAGACTCTAGGGGGTCTCAATATTTTTGGTATTCCTCCTCTGGACTGGCTGAAGTTCAAAATGACTGACAGACACATGAGTACAAAACATAGCAATATTTATTGATATTATATACACTTCAATCAATAGCTACAATTAACTGCGAACTTTATTATGTGTGGCTTTGTTAGACTGCTAGGCCTTATCTGTGTAAATATTCTTGTAATCCAAACTACCAAATTTTATACATATATATCAACATGTTCTTAGTGCGCCTCATCTTTGGTTCTAACAGGTCCAGGAGTTCATTATGCCTCATAATCCTTACATCAGCTTTCCTACTACTCAACTGTCCTAGTAGGTCTACAGGCCTTCAGTATGAGAATAAACAATTACAAGTAGCTATATATATATATATATCCCTTTCCAAAATTATTACGTACACACACATATATATATATATATATACACACAGTGAAACTTCTCCTAACGGATACCTCTCGTTAACGGACATCTCTCTACAACAGACATTTTCAAATTCCCCAACTCACCTCTATTGGTTTTAACGTGTTTGTAGCTTCTGTCTAGCGGACATTCTCTGTAACGAACGAGGACAGGCAATCTGCACTGTTTCGTTTAGATTAGCACTTAATTTGATCTCCCCATAACGGACAGCGGGCGAGCTCACGGCCCTTTTTCTAGGAACTTTTCTTCCACGTATTGCCTCAATCGTGTGTTTATTTTCTATTTCTGATTCTCTGAATTTTATCAAGTTTTAAGTCGCGATTCTAAACCCTTTTTCAAGAATTTTAAGGCACGTGTAAAACTTCTGATGAATTCGGTGTGTGCAGGGGGGGGATTTTGTCGGCCTTTCGTCTTTTCAGTTTTCAGTTTTGTTCAGTGTCGTGTGAAGTGCACAATGTCTTCTCGTAAACATTTAACTTTAAAAGATAAAGTCGAACTCATTAATGCGTATGATCGGCAAAAAAATAGTGTTCGCAATCTCGCTGCAAAATTCAAAATCGGGAAGACGCAGGTAAGCGACATCCTAAAGAAAAAAAAATGAACTGCTCAAACAATTTTGCCAACACGGAAATGATCAGGTTCAAAAATCATTCCCGAAAACTGTTGGACTTCAAATTGACAATGCTACGTACGAGTGGTTTTGTCGCGCACGTGCTAAAAAAATTCCCATTAATGGGAATTTTAATGGGCCTATTATTAGTTTTTAATAATGGGCCCATTAATTTTAATTAATGGGCCTATTATTAGGGAAAATGCTTTGGAGGTTGCGAAATCTATGGGAGTAAATGAGTTCAAAGCTTCTGTGGGATGGCTAGACAAGTTCAAAACTCGGCATAAAATTTCTTGGAAAACCGTAAATGGTGAAGGTGGATCTGTTGATACTGGGATTGTAACAGAGTGGACCATCAAATTGGAAGATTCATGTTGTGATTTTGAAACTAAGGATATTTACAACTGTGACGAAACAGGGTTGTTTTTTAAAGCTCTTCCTGAAAAAACAGTCTAAAAAACGAAAAGTGCCAGGGCGGAAAAATTTCAACGGAACGCTTGACTGTACTATTGTGTACAAATATGCTGGGAGACTTTGAACAGCCTCTTGTTATTGGAAAACCACAAAATCCTCGTTGTTTCAAGGGCATAAAGTTGAATGTTGACTGGAAGTCTAATAAAAAAGCGTGGATGACACGAGATATCATGAGCGAATGGATAAGTCACTTTAACCAAAACATGATTCGTCAAAACAGAAAAATTATTCTTTTCATGGATAATGCTGCATCTCACCAGCACATTGAATTGTCCAACATTCAAATCGTTTTTCTGCCACCAAACACATCTCCAGAGTGTCAGCCCTTGGATCAAGGGATAATAAAAAATTTTTAATTTCACTACAGAAAACGTGTTTTAAGACATCTCATTGCAAACATGAACGATGTAACGTGTGCAAGTGACTTCGCAAATAAACTCAGCATCCTAGATGCGATTCAATGGATTTCCTCTTCAGTAAATACAATTAGAAAACAAACTGTCGTGAACTATTTTGTAAAGTCTGGCTTCTCAAACGCAAAAATTGAAGTTGTGAACAGCAATGTGGAGCACCAAGAAGAACAAGAACTTCAACATCTATTGATAATGTACGATACTTCAGCTACAGGTGACCCTGGCTACAAAGATATAGACTCGAACCTCACTACAGAAGATGGTGCTCTAGATATCAACGACATTATCATCGATATTTTTCAAGAAGTTCCTCATGAGGATGAAGAAATGGAAGGAGGTCATTCTGTCGAAGAACATATTAACGATGAACCACCGATAAAAATGGAAGAAGCGCTCATACAAATCAATCGTTTAAATATGTTTTTCGCCGCTGAAGAAGATACTGAAGGACTTTCGATGGTTTCTTCACTCCAAACAAATGTTGAAAACAAAATTGTCAGCCGGAAGAAGGTGCAGAAGAAAATAAGTGATTACTGTATGTAATTTTCTTAAGATAAAGAAAGTCATAATATGCATAGCACAATTGTATGTATATTATTTACAAAAATATTGTGCAAAATCTGTATATATTTTAATTTAATTTTACATTAAACGATTTTTCTTTCTTTCTTTTTTTTCTCTCCCTCAGACTTCTTGTTAGCGGACACATTTTCGTTCCCCATGGTTGTCCGTTAAAGGGAAGTTTCACTGTATATATATCTCAGTTAGAAAATCCTTTCCTCAACTACAGATCTGTTCATCATTCATAATCAACCAATGAAATTAACCATCTTCCCGTATATCTAATCCTATAATTCTTTAATTAGCTAGCCACTCAATCAGTGTTTTATCCGTTTTAAACAATTGCTATCACACTAAATTATACTCTTAATAAATCCAAATTCACTATAATTTAACATTCAGCTACAATCCTTTGTTACCTAATTAGTCATTCCACCAAAATCTACTATTATATCAGGGTATCCCTTCTACCCACTAATTAACTTTTATCTTAAGGTCCTACTCTTAATTTCTCTACAACTCTGTGTACATGGGTGCAATTACGTTTCGCTTTCTCCCTTAGATTAAGTATTTCCTCTAGAGTTCTTCCTTCACTAACTTAAGCTTTTTCCGTACTTAACTATCACTTACTCAGTTTTCCGAGTGTTCTCTCCATTCTGGGCTGCCATAACCATCTGTATAACGGCGTAGTCTAGAAGGCGGGCGGTTGTTCATCCTTGGAATATATCAATCTACCTGAGGTTCGCTCTCCCGTAGGCACTGTTCTGCTGAGTTGAATAAGGATCCTTTCTCGCACCATCGGTCAGCACTGCATCCGTGTACTGCTCTGGCACTGAGAAAATTATAGGGTTGGCCGGTCGCTGATCACTGCTCAGTTGGGTACCCTGCCTCTAGAATTCTCATTGGGCGTTCTTTCCTTTCCTTCACTATGAACTGCATCAGCTTCGCTCACTGTTCTGTATTCATTGGCTACTGCTATATCTTCATTCTTCTTCTACGTGGACACATTCTTTCTCCAACTTTAGACTTACATAAATTACTCACAAGGAAAATTTCCCTCCCATTACTACGACCTCCTCTCAAAAACTTTTAACCACCACCCAAACTAAACAACGACTCTGTCACACGACTGTCTTTCTACATACACTCTCCAGACTAAAAAACTCCCTTTTTCTCTCTTTACTCTGAATTTCAAAATTTCCTACACTTTTCTGACCAATCGCTGACCTGTACATCCCTTCCCCTGTAATTCCCATTCGTCTCCTTTACTCTTCCGTGAGCGTGTCCTCCATCCTTTCTAGAGAGGGCTTCAGGTTTCCAGCAATTTCTGGAACTTTCTAGAAAGGTGACCGGAAGTCTAGAAGTTTCTAGATCTTTGTGATTGCCCATCTACGCCCTGTCTTGCTTCACCTGTTGTTAATCGCCCCCATGAAATTTTAAAGAGTACACTCAATTTCTTGAGTACCTCAATTACTGCCCTCCATCTCTATCTTAATTGTGTTTTTGTTTCGGCCCATTGTTCTTTAGGGGCGAAATGTTGACTCTGATCTGTACTCATTAACTACGGACTGCTCCATCGGTGCTTGTATTGTATCGCGTATTCGAAACGCTTCCCCCCCCCCTTTCGTTGCTACGTTAATCTTCCTCTTACTTAAAGGTAATAGGCGAAACGAGCACAATTAAACGTGGGAATTTTCTGAACAATCCTATTCAACTCTGTTATTTAATTTTGACCTGATATATTTCTAAAGGTTGACTGTCTTAAAAATCACTAATAATTTTCCAATATCAATAACACCCATTATTAATAACAGTTGTAAGGACAGGTCATTACAGTGTATGATATAAGTTAAGACTAATGCATTAGGGCTTAAAGCCTCAAGTTGCGAAAGAGATTAGACTATGTGTATTTTAGTGCAATTGCATAATTTATGCACAGCTAAATAGCAAATTTGCAATAGCGGCATCGTTTAAGTTACATCTCATATTGTGAATACCTTCACGACGAGTTGCCATGACATTGCACTACTTCGAATAAGTAACGCTTCACCCGAAGGAGAAGCGTTGGGTACCTACCCACCCACCGAAGAAGGGCCAAATAGCCCTGAAACGGTGCCATCTGGGTGGTGGTATCCACTGAGAATAAGTAACAACAGTCTTCTCCTTCGGGTGAAGCGTTACTTATTCTAAGTAGTGCAATGTCATGGCAACTCATCGTGAAGGTATTTACAATATGAGATGTAACTTAAACGATGCCGCTATTGTAAATTTGCTAATCTATATTTATCTGTGTATAAATGATGCAATTGCACTAAAATACACAGTCTAATCTCTTTCGCAGCTTGAGGCTTTAAGCCCTAATGCATTAGAAAAAAAAAATTATATATAAATTCCTTATTGTCTCCAAATGAAATAACGTCTAGAATCTGTTTGTAGGCTAAAACCGGACTTAGCAGAGAACAGAACTGTATGCCATTTGTTACGGCTCCAAGTCATATGGCACCAATTTCGATGTGCTCTGTGATGGTTTAGGGTTAAAAGAATAGAAACCACTGGCTTTCTTGTGTAGAGTCCACTTGAATTGAGACGACTTAAGACAGTCCAGTTGGAAATGTTTTCACCTGTATATTATAATTAGCATTAGCAAAGGCATAGGATGCAAGAAAGCAAGCTTATACAGCATGAGCCAAAAAAAAAAAAAAAACCCTATACATTTCACCCATTTACTCGCACCATATATTTGTCTAGTTCTGTCTTGAATCTAAGCTATCAACTTCTACAACGACAGATGGAAGTTTGTTCCAGCAATCAATCACCCGCTGGTTAAAGGCAAACTTCCACACAACTGTCTTTCCTCAATTTCAATTTATGCCCTCTCAGGCGATTATTCTGAGCAAGAGAAAGAACCCCATCAGCATTAAGCATGCTCAAATCATTCAAGGCCTTATACACCTCAATCAGATCACCTTGCAGGTGCCAAGTCTCCCGACACTGTAATTTGAAAAACTTAAGCCTTTCTTCGTAAGAGCAACCCTTTGTTCCATTCACTAAGCTTGTTGCCCCACTCTGTACTCGTTCCAGTAGATCTACATCCTTGAAATAGGGCCTCCAGACCTGTATACAGTACTCAAGCCGCAATAGCACTGTATTTTATTTTATTTTATTTTATTTTATTTTGTTATTTTATTTTATAAACAACAAGATACACAACATGTAACCATTAACACAGTGTATCTGAGAGCAGAACAAGGAACACAATTGATAACAATAATATATGAAATCCAACAGGAAGATAAACATTGATATAGATTTAAAAATTAAAATCATATGTACAAAAGAGAATTGAACTAAATTAAGTTATCCGTAAAACAAATAATAAATAAATTAATTAGAGAATAGAAAAATAATTTAAAAAAGTAATAATAAACACAATAATTAGATGAAAGCTAGTCACTTAGCAGTTTAAGAGAAGAGGCAAACTGGTGGCTGGAGTTCATCAGTAGTTGGGAGTTGTCAATGAGAGAGTCATTTGGTGATTCTGTTCAGTGGACTGAACTTCAGGCAGTCCGTGGTGAAAGTCCGTGTAGCCGCAGCGCAATCTGGAGATACATTTGATGACAGAACATCGTAAAGTTCAGATGGCAGAACATTGTAGGGTTCGTCGATAGAGCAAGATAGCGGTCTGACCTGGTTGACGTAGCTCTC
Source organism: Mastigoproctus giganteus (assembly GCF_048544385.1). Lineage (NCBI taxonomy): Eukaryota > Metazoa > Arthropoda > Arachnida > Uropygi > Thelyphonidae > Mastigoproctus > Mastigoproctus giganteus. Next base: position 117,732,895 of record NC_143580.1, on the reverse strand, counting down.
GTGCGACCTTGGCCAGCTCTTCTTGTAATGTTTCCTCTCTCTTGAAGTTGCTTCCATAAAACTATTTATTAGGGTTACCGGGAAAGTTATTTGATCTACCCAAGTGTATTGTGTCTGAAAATTGCGTGTGTTATCCCTTGATTTGCCTGCTTTGCTGAACGAAAAACTCTGGGTTCCGGGGGGAAAAACATTTCTATCTACATCTCAGACCGACTTCCTCGGCCACGGAGTGAAACAAGCCCATAAAAGTTTCTCGCCTCATCGACGGGATTCGAAGCTGGGCCTTTTTCACTCAGTGTTGTTAAGGACGGTGACGATACCACTGTGCTACCCACCCAGATTAAGCTGCTTTTATAAAGTGTAAAGTATTTGATGTCTAACGGCACCAGGGGTTTTCCCCATCTCCGCGTTGTGTACTCTGTGTAACACAAAACTCTGAAGGCCAGAGATATATTTTTTTAAGAAGTGTGTCGTGTTATGTGTTCCTCGGATGTTTTAGTCGTTGAACCCCTAGTGGAAACCCCCCGTTGGCCACATTTCGCCCCAAGGAGATACGTCAGGTGTAGAGATCGAAGTAAAAGTAGGTACTCTGGCAGGCCCTGCCACCTAATTTCCTGTTATCAGTGGCAAGAGCCCACACACACACACACACAGGTGTTCAAAGAAAGTGCATCACCCCCTTAAAATTGTAATTGTCGTCGGAATAACGTAAGAATATAACGCAATGTTTCTTACAAATTGCATCAGGTAAGATTGAAACGCGAAAAAGGGTTAGAAATGTGAAATTCCTAGGTCATGCACTTTCATTGAACACTAGTGTGTTCAATGAAAGTAATATACTGTAACTATATATATACACACACACTGTGCTGCCACTTCATTAGGTACACCCCTGATGTGCACACAAATGGTTTGTCCCACAACGTTGCAAGTCATATGACCACAGTTGTGGATATAAATGCAGCAGAGCAACATTCTAGTATCAGTTAAGCGTACAAACCGAAGCAAGAATAGGGAAAAGGTTGGTTGATTGAATTTTATTGGCGCATTAGCTTCTAAGGCTATAATGCGCCAGGGAAAAGGAGTGATCTAACGGAATTCGAAGGTGGCATGGTAGTAGGTGCAAGACATGCTGGATAAAGCATCTCTGAAACGGCAGTTCTGAACTTTTCACGCACCACAGTTTCAAGGGTGTATCGAGAAGGTGCAACGAAGAGAAAACATCCTCTCAATGGCACTCCTGTGGAAGAAAATCGCTTGTTGATGAGAGGTCAAACGAGGATGGCTAGAATTGTGCAAGCAAACAGATGGGCCAAAATGTCCCACAACACGTCAAAATACAATAATATCGCAACGGACCACTAATCGCACTTTGTCGCGAATGGGCTACAACAGCCGACGGCCACATCGCGTACCTTTTGTTATCAATGAAGAACAAGAGAGCACGCCTCCTGTGGACACAGCAACACCAGCACTGGACTATCGAGGATTGAAAAAAAGTTGCTTGGTATGACGAGTCAAGTTCTTGGTGCATCATGGTGATAGAAGGCTCAGAATTTGGCGAAAACAACATGAATCCATGGACCCGTCATGTCTGACGACTACTGTGCAAGGTGGGGGGGGGCAGTGTTATGGTGTGGGGAATGTTTTCTTGGCATACTTTGGGTCCATTGATACCCATAGATTCATGTCTGAATGCCATATCGTACCTAAACATCGTTGCTGACCAAGTGCATCCGTTCATGTTGATAGTTTATCCTCAGTCAGATTACTTCCAGCAGGATAATGCGCCGGTGCACAAAGCCCGAATCACTATGGAATGGTTCCAGGAACATGACGATGACTTTTCTTTGCTGCAGTGGCCCGATCAATCCGCGGATCTCAATCCTATTGAGCATCTTTGGGATGAGCTGGAAAGGGCTGTTTGCTACAGGCCTACACCTCCGTGGAATCTCAAGGAACTGCGTGACACACTCATGTATGAATGGTACTCCATTCCTGCACAACGTTTTTATTATCTTGTTCAATCCATGCCTAGACGAATTCAGGCTGTTTTGAAGGTTAAAGAAGGCCCAACACGCTACTAGGTAGGTGTATGTAATAAAGTGGCAGCACAGTGTATATAAACAAATTCTGGTATAAGTTAAACTAACGTTATTTGAATAAATTAATAGTTAAATTTAGGCTTTTAGATAAATTTAAGGTTAATTTTAAATTTTTTGCGCATGGTAGATTGTATAAGTTTGAGTAGGAGTGAAGATTGAAGAAGGGGGGATAGATAGGAGTATGGGGATGATACAGAAAGTATCCCAATATTTCAGTGGGGACGAGCCCCACCAGGAGAAAGAGGAAGGGAACTCAAACTGTTATATTAGAGCCACCTGAATTTCTTGCATATACCCATTTATTTATTTATTATTATTATTTTTCCCTCGCCTTTTCCCATTATTATATGGGGTCAGCTTTTTTTTTATTGTTTTGGCATGCAATTCTTACGGCCGGATGCCCTTCCTGACGCCAACCCTCATCCTTTATCGGGGCTGGGGATATGCGGTGGTGATTCCCTGACCTTCCGCATCCTCCGTATTTGGTGGTTACGAGCTCGAATCCCCGGTCTAATCAAGAAGCGTGTGCTACGGAATACTGTTCCTGCCCACCTGGCTACGGAGGCGCCATACCCATTTATTTATTATGTTTGTATATATAGCTTAGCTTAATTTTCAGTACTCACCTCTCTAAGGTGAGTGCTGAAAATTAAGCTAAGCTATATATATATACGATCTAGTTATTACATTACAGCACATAAGGACTCCTTAAAAATCAAGAGTTATTATGTTTGTTAATTTGCATGTGTTCTCTGGTCGATTTGCCTCTTTTGCTGGACGAAAAAAACCCCAGTTTATGGGGGGGGGGAGAAACTTGCTATCTACGCTTGAGACAGACTAACTCAGTCACGGAGTGAAAAAAAAAAAGCCCATTAAAGTCCCTCGCGTCGTTGAAGGGATTCGAATCTGGGCCTTTTCCACCCTGTGTGGGGCACCAGAGAGCTATGGAAACGGTAAAACAAAGAAATGTTCCAATCCAGACCTAATGATCATGACAGTGACGAGGCTGAAGAGCCTATACTCTTGACCGCTAAATTAAAAATCATTCAATTAAATGCCCATAGATCTAAGACAGCAATTGAGGAAATTCGAAGACTTGCAGATATTTTTTCTGCAGACATTGTTTGTTTACAGGAACCGTATCACTATCACGGTGAAATCACAGGTTATCCCATTGTCCACCAGTATAATAAAATCCCCTCAAGAAGTTCCAAAAACAGCTATTATTGTATTCAATAGCAATACATACTCACCGTCACTTCTCTCTGTTCACAGTATGCTACCTGTGTACAAGCTCCTAATGAAATTAAATCCTTCTACTTGATTTCTTTATACTGTCTACCATTTTCACATATTAATCCATTCCTGGAGTACCTATAAACTGCTCTTTTTAAACTTTTACCAGAACCCGTTATTATCCTAATGGATGCAAATTCCAAATCTTCAGTGTGGCATAGCGCAACTACCGACCACAGGTCCGTTATTAGATTTCATTTTTGCTCATCAATTGCATGTGTAAACTCCCAAATAAACTTGCTACGTTTTGTAGCAGCTTGAGGCAGTCTAACGTCGATGTCACTCTGGCAACATTTCTGAGTGGGATGATACAGATTTTACAGTTTCCGTTCATCGGCCTATATCTTTTGACCTACGTTCTTATGAAACTACTACAGCTCCACCGAATGATCTTATCAGATTTTCCCTACGAAATATAATTTAGGAAAACTTTGGTAAATCAATCTTTAAAGATCTTCCTTCTGATTCTACAGACTCCGTGGACTGTCTTGACGATAATCAATTGGCAAATTTTGTTAAACACTATCTTTACAAAATCTACCAAAAGGAAAGTTTTCAGTACAAAATGTACCCCGTGGTGGACAAATGACCTAACAATTCAACATCGCAAGGTTCATCAAGCTAGGCGCCTTTATCAAAAAGCAAAACATAATAGACAGCTTTTACTTGTGGTCATCAGGTTATTTTTAAATTATAAAAATGAGAAGGTGATATGTATTAAGCAATATATAACAGTAAGGTCGAATCTTGGCAGAATTTTGTACCTACAACTGGAAACCAATATTCGTGGGATCTTTTATATAAAATCACTAGAATTAACTCCTGGTGATATCTTTAATACAATAATTTCAAATAATACAGAATCTCTGAACTGGATGCCAACTGCCAAAATTTGAGAGACTTTCCCAGTGATGATAGAAATCTTAGGTCTGCCTACCATTCTGGAGTTAGGAAAGAAATTGAGCAATATGATTCTTCCGTTTCTACTTCTATATTTTCTATGGAAGAGCTTAAAATGCAGTTTCTTCTATGAGTAATAACAAATGACCAGGAACTGATCTACTCGAAAGCATATTCATAAAGATTCTTCTCTATTAGGCCAAACCATCTTTTGAAACTCAACAAGTGTCTTGAAGCTGAGAATTTCTCTGTTATTTGGAAGACTGCTGTCATTAAAATAATCCCGAAACCAGGTAAACCACCAAGTGATCCTAAATCATGCACGCTTTATTATTCCACTGAGGCAAGTTATTAGAAAAACTCATGGCATACAGATTTAATCAACTTCTTTTGGAAAATAATCTATCTTCCTCTCTTCAGTATGGATATAAGCCTGGTTGTAGTTGTGAAGAAGCGCTTTTTGAACTGAAAAAAGTTAATTGATAGCCAGTGGCGTAGCTACCATGTAGGTAGGCAAGGCTATTGCCTCCAGGCCCTTTAGGGGCCGGATGTCTTTGGCTGTCTCCTCTTTTTCCGATTTTCATTAATTAAGTAGGAGCCCGAAAAAGGGTTGCTACGCTACTGTTGATAGCTCTACTTACACATATACACTGGCAGTTTTTTTATTTCGAAGGCGCCTTTGACAATGTTTCGTGAGAGGGTGTCCATGGCACCTTAGAATCGCTCGTTGTTGAGGACATCTTTCTTCTGTTCAAAAGTTACTTTGCTGAACGTACTGTCTACATCCAAACCAAACATCAGTCGGTATCTAAAGCTGTTTCTCAAGGGTGTCCCCAGGATTTCATTACTGGCATTCTTGTGTGGAACCTCGTCCTAGGTGATTGGCTGTCTTCACCCCATGACACGGCCGATGCGCAAATGATTGCCTTTGCCGACGATCTCTCCAGCTTAGTACATGGTAACTCCAGTTCCCAATTGGAACAACGGGCTAACTCTGTACTCGATAACTTGCTGGATTGAACTCCGAAGAATAAATTGAGGGTGTCACCATCTAAAACCAAGATGACGATATTTCACGGAAAACTAAACCATAATAGACCTCTGGTTGTCAAGTTTAATGGAGTACCTTTACCACTTGTTATCACTCATAAGCATCTTGGTATCATTTTTGATGAAAAATTGTCCTTCTTACCACATATCCAGAATCTTTACAAAAAAGTTAACTTTTATGGCCATGTTATTCAAAATTTCTCGGTAGGATTAGAGTTTAAAAAAGGGAACTATCAGAATTCTATACCACATACTGTTTATTCCAATCGTTACATATGCAGCCAGTATATGGATTCACAGAACCACTTCAAACCATACTAGATAGTGTCCAATTAACCTTTTCGCTAGCTCTCCTGAGAACTTGTAAAATGGTTTCAACTAAATCTTTGCAAGCTTATTACCTCTGTATCAGGTTCAAAGGCTTTCCTTACTATTATTATTAGCCATATAGTGCAAGGAAACCTGAGGCGTATGCTACACCAGCCAAATAATATTTCTGAGATAGATAGAGAGAATGATGATATGCAGCTCAGGACCCTGGGTGTGGCAAGCCCATGCTCAGCAGATGTGAGCCCATGGGGTTATATTCGTAAAGGATACCCTCTAACTTTTTCTGATTTGACCCGTGATCCCACTGCCGAACCAAAGAATGAAAAAGTGAAATGTTGGACTGAGCTTCATAAAAGACGGCAAGTGAGATGGAATTCCTCGACCAAAGGAGCAGTGACCAAATGTTTTACACCTGATATTAAATTCACTACCTCAAAAAGTAATCAGCTTTGGCTCTAGCCATGCCTTGTTACAACATGCATTACAACTGGCCACGGTTCTTTGAACGCTCGTCTTCTTCAGTTCAATCTAGCTACCTGTCAGATACCTGTTTCAGCTGCTCCTCTGAAGACTGGAGTCATGTCTTATTCTTTTGCCCAGTTTACCAAGATTTAAGGCAAACATTATCTAGTACAGTACATATTTTTTTTCTCCTGGAAATGAAAGATATCTTATTGCAAATCAAAATGCCTTCTCAGCTCTACATGAGTTTGCTGCACAGATCCAGTGAAAATGTCCGAATTAATGATTGCTTAACTTTTATGGTAACTACTGAAAGAGTGAAGTATGTCAAACGCACAACCTGATGGTCGCCAACACATTTTATCAAAACGATTCACCGACACATTTTATCAAAACGATTCACCGACACATTCACTAGGGTAGAGTATAAAAATGTTGGAAACTGATAATCGATTATATCTTTGTTAGAGAAAACAGACAGTCAGTACAGATCATGAGAAGTAATATTAACTCTACTGAAGTGAAACCTTTTTGGTGCGCCCCAAGCAGTTTTCATATGGAAGTAACTTGCGTTCGTGGGTTGACAATAATCGCCACGAAATTGCGACACTAAATGATTCATCGCCCCCCACCATTGTACCACTGCGTACGAGCGACGCATGAAGCAATCGGTACCCCTACAGCGCGACCATGGTGTAATTCGCACGCATGTCGTGTTTACATTTAAAAATCGCTTTATATCATCTTCTAACAGTTCGATTTAAAAACCAAAATATTTCTTTCGTCATTCTCTACGGTATTTCATAAATTTCGACGGAAAATAATTTATAATTCAACATACCGAAGACTAATTGGGATCGTTTTAAGGCGTAAAGAGCACGTAGACGTGCAATGCGACCACCTAAACCAATGAGTACAAAGGAAAGATCTATAAAAACTTTGTAATAAACTTGTAACATTGAAATAATAAACGTTTCAAAAGATTCTAAAGAAATTTCACTTAACTTTCGCTATGCGTGCTCGGCATATATACAGTATGTATATATATATATATATATATATATATATATATATATATATATATATATATATATACACGCGCGGACATACACACACGCACGCATTCAGGGTGAAATTAACATCTATTGTACATTCCTTAGAACAACTGGACCACTACTAGGAGTATAGCGAATAAATTTGACGATTTAAAAGGTACTGGTCGAGACATCAAAGGCAGATATTGTTGGAATATTAGAGACGTGTGTCCACTGTTGAATCCAGAGTGTTTGCACAGGGGCGGGTGAATGTAAACTTCGAGGGTTAGATGTAGTATATGTTTTATTATTATTTAATATTTAAACATCTATATATTAGAAACAAATCTGAATATTTATGAATGTTATAAGAGAAAACAAAATGGAAACAAAGGGAAATATTTATTATTTAACATCTAAATAATTATTATTATTATTAGCCACATGGTGCAAGGAAGCCTGAGGCTTATGCTGCACCAGGCAAAAAAAAAAAAAAAAAAAATTCTGAATTACCTAGAGAGGGAGAGAAGTCAAAGGGAATCACCAAGAAAAAGAAGAATGATGATATCCAGCTCAGGACCCTGGGTGTGCCAAGCCCATACTCACCGGATGTGAGCCCCCGGAGTTTTACTAATAGTCAGTTCACAAAAACCACAGGGATGGGATACACTTAAATAAAAAAGGTGCAAGAATATTTGCTGATGCTATCAAGGCAGTGTTAGGTGGGTCGGAAAACTGCTAGCTTGGGGGGATATACAAGGACTAATAGATTAACAGTAGCCACTGGCAGAGGAGAAAGTGATTCTTGCACTGCTTCTATTGGAATGAGCAACCTATGGTAGGTAGTCTGTAAGCAAGGATAGGCAAGCAAAGGCAGATGATGAGAAATCTTGGGTAAAGGGTGCAAAGAAAAACAATAAAGACTTCTTTACTTATGTAAACTCTAGAAGGAAATGGATGAATCAGATTGGTCCACTTAATATCGATGGTTCGATTGTTGATGATTCCGTTCCGGTAGCTGACAAACTGAATGAGTATTTTGCATCTGCATTCACGCACGAGGAATTCTGGAGGGAAGTGGAAGCCAGAAGCTTATCAAGCTCTAACAGGGAGTTAAATGATTTTGTAATAATTGAGAGAAAAGTGGAGGAGAAATTGTTGAAGTTGAACATATGAAAGGTACCTGGGGTGGATGGGATCTATCCAGTTATAATAATGAAGGCAGCAAAAGAAGTAAGCAGGCCCTTAGCCATGATTATGAGGGCATTGTTGGATTCAGGGGAGGCCCTGGACTGGAGATGTGCAAATGTATCCCCAATTCACAAAGGGGGATTCAATGGTGACACGTATACTTACAGACCTGTTAGTGTAACTTCTGTTCCAGGAAAAATAATGGAGTCACTGGTTAAAGAAGCACTGCAGGGTCATCTAGACACCACAGTTATAGTTCAGACACAACATGGGTTTGTTTAGCGAAAGTCTTGTCTGACCAATTTGATTGGATACTACGATATGGTCACATAAGAATTGGGTGCAAATATAATTTTGACGTCATATACTTGGATTTTAGGAAAGCTTTTGATACTGTTGCATATGAAGACTACTATACAAATTGGAGCAGTATGGCATTAAGGACAAGTTGCTACTATGGATAAAGGGATGGTGAGAGAGAGCAGACAGAGAATGGTAATCAATAGACACTGCTCTTCGTAGTCTGTTATTAGTGGAGTTCCCCAGGGGTCCATGTTGGGCGCATTTATCAAATATATTCGTTAAGGTATATCAGACTTAATGTCCACGTTTGCAGGTTGGTAGAGTTGTTAAGGACAGTAGGCAACTGTAACAGGATCTGGAAAAGATGAGCAGATGGGTGAGAAGTGACAACTGGAAAACCAAGAGTAACGTACCAACTCTGCAGTACTACACTCATGGTATTGGAGAATGAAAAAGAGCTGGGGGTAATTTGTAATTCTTCAGTCAGATATGAGCAGTGCAGATGGACTGCAAGAGTAGCTTATGGGGGTCTTGTCAATGATATATAGGAATTTTGTTAGCAGGGATAAGGAGTTGATTATCCCTTTGTATAAGTTAATGTTTAAGCCACACCTCGAGTACTACATACAGGTCTGGAGGCCTCATTTTAGGAAAGATGTAGAGCCGTTGGAACAAGTACAGAGAAGGGCAACGAGGTTAGTGAGTTGTTGCAGTGTCTAGAGACTAAAACCACCTGCGAGGTGATTGGACTGAGGTGTATAAGGCTTCGAATGGTCTGGGCAAGCATGAATGCTGGTGGGATTCTTCACCTTGCTCAGATTCCACACCTGATGGGGGAGGGGGTAAATTGAAATAGAAGAAAGAGTTGTAGAATAGTTGTGTGGAAATTTGCCTTTAGCCAGCGGGTGGTCGATTGCTGGAACTATCTTCTATTTGTTGTTGTGGAAGTTGACAGCTTAAATTCAAGGTTGAATTAGAAAAACTTTTGGAGTGATGGCTAGGTGAAACGGAAACATTGTGAAGACTATGACAAAAGCCTCTACATGCAAATGGAATGGGCAAGTAAGCGTCAATGCCTTATTATGGGTGATTTCAATTTGCCTCTAATTGATTGGAGTAAATGGGAAGGAAACTCGACATGGGGAACAAAATTTTTAAATCAACTAGATGACTGTTATTTGTATCAACATGTCAGGGAAAGTACTAGAGAAAAGAATATCCTAGACCTCATCATCACACATGAATCAGATGACATAACAGCGCTGACAGTAGAGGAACCAGTAGCAGGAAGTGATCATGGAGTTCTACGGTGGATGATGACGAGAGAGGTAGCAGAAGTAAAAGGCAAAGGAATGGGTTTTAATTTCAGAAAAGGAAATTACGATGCCTTAAGGTACTACATGGCCTCTATTAACTGGGTAGATATCGCGCAGAGAATGAATACAATTGAACTGTGGTACGCTTTTAAAACATTAATCACAGATGCCTTGAATGCGTATATACCATTAAAAAATACTCCACGAGAAGGGTTCCAAGTTGGATGAATAGTGAAGTTGCCACATTACTTGAGCAGAAAAAGGTGGCATGGAAAAGTTACAGAGCAATAAAAAGTACTGAAGCCTATAACAGCTACAAGGTGATGTGTAATAGAGCCACAGAAAAGGTTCGACAGGCAAAGGCAGTTTATGAGAAATCACTAGCAAACAGAGCAAAGAGGGGGGGGGGATAAAGAATTCTTCACATATATAAATGCCAAGAAGAGCAGGACAAACCAGATCGGACCTTTACGTAAGGGAAAGGGGATAGTAATAAATACACCAGCTGCCGTTGCAGATGAACTCAACAGTTATTTTGCATCGATATTTACAAATGAAAAGCCTTTTGTGGCAATGGGAAATTGTGGGAGCGAAGTTAAAAAAATATGTAATTAATGATATTGAAATTTCGCAAGATTATTTAATGAAAAAACTTTCAAGCCTACAGACCAGTAAGGCTCCTGGAGTTGATGGAATATACCCTATAATCTTAAGAGAGGCGGCAAGCGAGTGCATTGAACCACTGAGGCTAATTATGCGAGCATCACTAGACTCTGGGGAGATTCCCTTGGATTGGAAAAGTGCAAATGTATCTCCCATACATAAGGGTGGCTCTAAAAGTGAAGTGGGAAATTATCGACCTGTCAGTCTGACTTCAGTAGTAGGGAAAATCATGGAGGCAATGATCAAGGGTGGAATTCAGGATCATTTGGATCGAATTGAAATTCTCAAGGATACTCAGCATGGTTTTGTAAAGGGAAAATCATGTTTAACAAATCTGGTTCGCTATTTCGAAAGGGTCACTCACGAGCAGGATTTAGGGAATAATTTCGACATTGTTTATTTAGATTTCAGCAAAGCTTTTGACTCAGTCCCACATGAGCGGTTGCTTTATAAGCTGAAACAGGTTGGAATCACTGGGAAAATCCTTAGATGGATAGAAGGATGGCTTCAGGGCAGGAGGCAGAGGGTTGTGATAAATGGCTATTCCTCAGATTGGGTTGATGTAAGAAGTGGGGTTCCCCAAGGATCAGTATTAGGACCACTGTTGTTTTTAATTTTCATAAACGACATTGATGAAGGGATAGAGGGCGTTTTGTCTAAATTTGCAGATGATGTTAAAATTGGTAGAGTAGTTAATGATCACTGTCAAGCTGAGCTTCTTCAGAGAGACCTAGATAGACTTCAAGAATGGTCAGAAAATTGGCAGCTGTGCTTTAATCCAACAAAGTGTAAGGTATTACACCTGGGAAACAGTAATCCCAGAATAACTTATTCACTTGGTGGAGTTCAACTAAACCCAGTACTGGAGGAAAGGGACTTGGGTGTTACGATACGGTCAGACATGAAATTCTCTGAGCATTGTAAACAGGTTGCAAGAAAGGCCCATGGTGTCCTATCGATGATCTATCGAACTTTTGTAAGTAGAGATAGGGACGTGATAATCCCATTATATAAGGCTTATGTTAGACCACACTTGGAATACTGTGTTCAAGTATGGAGACCGCACCTAAAGAAAGACATCGAGCTTCTTGAAAGGGTGCAAAGAAGGGTAACTCGCTTGGTGAGATCGGCAAAAGGGCGTCCTTATGAAGAAAGACTTCGAATATGTGGGTTGCAGAGTTTGGAAACTAGACACTTTAGAGGAGATTTGATTGAGGTGTTTAAGGCTCTGAGAGGCATCAGTAAAATGAATGAGGACAAAATTTTCAAGATTATAAATGATGCTAGAACTAGGGGACATAAATTCAAGTTACGGGGGGAAATGTTTAGATTGGACTGCAGGAAGTTTTATTTTAGCCAGCGAGTTATAAATTACTGGAATAAGTTGCCTTCATGGGTGGTGGAGGCCGACAGTTTGGGGAAATTCAAAGGTCATCTGGATAGTACTTTCGGGTAAGGGAAGCGCATAGGATGATAGGATTAATTTCCTTTTTATTTCATTTTATTATTTTTATTTATTTATTAATTATTATTATTTATTTATTTATTTAATTTTTGTTTTTATCATTGTTTTGTTCGGATTTTTTTTTTTTTTTTTTTTTTTTTGGCTGGTGCAGCATAAGCCATAGGCTTTCTTGCACCATTCGGCCGTTACTAATACTAAAGGTTTTTTTTTTCCTAGGCTGATGCTATTTAAGCTTGCTTTCTTGCATCATATGCCTCTGTTAATTCTCATCCGCACAGCGATATCCTTTTATAACAGTAGCGTGAATTGAATTGACATTCGCACATTTTATAGATTTATTTCTCACCAAATAAGTTACACATATCAACATTATGTACACTATTACAAACATTCACTCACACCTAACATACGCTCCATCAAACACATTTCCTTTTGTACTTGCACTGGGTGGGAAACATACTCTAGCTGGCCAGTCATTATCAGTAGTTGTCATAGTCAGGGAGAGACACTTAGTATTAGTAGAGGCATATGATGCAAGAAAGCAAGCTTATGCAGTATCAGCCAAAGAAAAAAAAAAGAAAACACTCCCATTTCACCACTCTGTTCGTTCCAAATACTTGTTCAGCTCAGCCTTAAATTTATTTAGACTATCAACTTCCACAACAAAGGATGGAAATCTGTTCCACCAACCAACTACCCCCTGGCTAAAGGCAAAATTCCGCACATCTGTCTTTCCACAATTTGAATTTATGCCCTCCCAGGTGATTATTTTGAGCAAGGGGAAGAATCCCATCAGCATTGAGCATGCTCAAACCATTCAAGGCTTTATAGACCTCAATCAGATCACCTCGCAGGTGCCTCGTCTCCAGACCCTGTAATTTGCAAAACTTAAATCTTTCTTCGTAAGAGCAACCCATTGTTCCATTCACTAATCTTGTTGCCGTTCTCTGTACTCGTTCCAGCAGCTCTACATCCTTCTTGAAATGAGGATTCCAGATCTCAAGGTGTGGCCTGACCTTATACAAGGGGATAATCACCTCCTTATCCCTACTAGAAAAATTCCTGTATATCATTGACCTGTATATCCTGTATATCACCAAGAGCTATTCTTGCAGACCATCTGCACTGCTCAGAAAACTACATATCTGCCTTCACAATTACCCCCAGGTCCTTTTCATTCTATACCACTGTAAGTGTAGTACTACAGAATTGATACGTTACTCTGGAGTTACTGCTTCCCATATGTAGTACTTTACATTTGTCAATGTTAAACTTGATTTGCCACCTCTCAGCCCGTCTGCTCAACTTTTCTAGATCCTGTTGCAGCAGCGTACTGTCATTAGTGTCCTTAACAACCCTACCAACCTTCGTATCATCAGTAAATTTTGACATTAAGTTTGATATATCTCCATCAATATCATTGATATATATACAAAACAACAATGTGCCCAACACTGAACCCTATGGGACTCCACTAATAACATTTGTCCACCAAGAGCAGTGTCCATTTATTACCACTCTCTGCCGTCTCCCACTCAACCATCCTTTTATCCATTGTAGCAACTTGCCCTTAATGCCATACTCTCCAATTTGTATACTAGTCTTCCATGTTCAACGGTATCAAAAGCTTTCCTGAAATCCAAGTATATGATCCGTAGCCTAGTGGTCACCCGTACGGGTGCATAAGTATACGTGCCTTGAGTGACCAGGGTGCAAGCCCGTAACTGCTGAATACGGTGCTGTTTCTTGTATTCTGTATATCTTGTGAACTCCTCTGACCATTTGGTCATCTCGGAGTATAAACAGAAAATTTATTTATTTATTATTTATATAAAAATTATTTTTCGCATCCAGTTCCTTTGTGACCACATAGTATCCAATAAAATTGGTCAGGATAAGACTTTCCCTTAACAAAACCATGCTGTGTCCGAGCGATAACTGAAGTCTTGTCTAGATGATCCTGTAGTGCTTCTTTAACCAGTGCCTCCATTAAATTTCCTGGAACAGAAGTTAAACTTAGTCTATAATTACTTGTGTCGCCCTTTGATCCTCCTTTGTGAATGCTGCATAAGCTTGCTTTCTTGCATCAAATGCCTCTACTAATGCTAATGCTAATGAATTGGGTTCACATTTCCACATCTCCAGTTCATGGGTACCTCCCCTGAGTCCAAAGAAGCTCTCATAATTATTGCTAAGGGTTTGCTTACTTCCTTTGCTGCCTCCTTTAATATAACTGGATAGATCTCATCCCATCGGGTGCCTTTTTTATGTTTATCTTCAACAATTTCTCATTCACTTTTCTCTCAGTTATTACAAAATCATCTACCTGACTGCCAGAGTTTAAGTCACCTCTGGCATTCCCCTCCCTGAATAACTCCTCATGTATGAATGTAGATGCAAAATACTCATTTAGTTTGTTAGCTACCTGAGCAGGATCATCAACAGTTGAACCATCAATATCCAGTGGACCAATTTGATTCATCCCTTTCCTTCTAGAGTTTACGTAATTAAAGAATTCTGCTGTTTTTCTTTGCATCCTTTGCCAAAGATTTCTCATAATCTGTCTTTGCCTGCCTAATCTTCTTTGTGACTTGGTTACAGACCAGCTTATATCTATCATAGGTTTCCATGTCACCCATTAATTTATATGTATCCCATGTATTTTTCTTCTCTGCCATATGTCTCATTAGTTCATCTGACATCCATTTAGGCCTAAACCTTGAACAATATTTCTTAGTTGGTATGTAAAGCCGAGTAGCTTCCAAGATAAATTCTTTGAATGCTTCCCATTTTGAATTTGCTGTTGGTAATGTCATCAGTTGGTCTCACCATATAGAATTTAAATACTGTCTCAGATCACCGTAGTCGCCTTTACGAAAGGGAAAACCCTTCCCTTTTCCCCTGAAGTGGGATTTACTCAAAGAGTTACCTCTTTGAGTAAATCCCACTTCAGCACGCTGTGATCACTGCCACATAGTGGTTCCTTAATCTGCAGATTCTTAATGCATGAAGAATCACTACTATTATTTATTTTTTTATTATTATTATTATTATAAGCCATATGGTGCAAGGAAGTCTAAGGCTTATGCTGCACCAGCCAAAAAAAAAAAAAAAAAAAAAAGAACTAGAGAGAGGTAGAAAGGAATCACCAAGAAAGAGAAGTATGAGATCTAGCTCAGGAACCTGGGTGTGCCCATACTCACCAGATGTGAACCCCTGGGGTTGATGATCAGATCAAGAGTATTACTCCATCTAGTTGTCTCTTGAACATGTTGATGTAGAAAACAATCATTGAATAAATCCACAAAAGCCTTTCTAGCAGTGGCGTAGCTACCATGTAGGCAGGCAAGGCAATTGCCTCTGGGCCCATCAACTTTGGCTGTCTCCTCTTTTTGCAATTTTCATTAATTGAGTAGGGGCCTGAACATGTTCTTTGCCTCTGAGCCCGAAAAAACGAATGAACGAACCCACCACTCTGTTCGAACAAACAGAGGGGTGAAGTGGAAGTGGTTATTTTTTATTTATTTATTTTACTTTATTTTTTTTTTTGGCTGATGCTGCATAAGCTTGCTTTCTTGCATCAAATGCCTCTACTAATGCTAAAAAGGGTAGCTACGCTACTGCTTGCTAGTGTGTGAGTGATCAACCCACAAATTTCAGTCAATATCTGGGAAATTAAAATCCCCCATTATAAGACTTTGATTTACTGGTCCATTCTATTTCCCTTACAGTTTCTTATTATACTCATCAGAGTCATTAGGCCTATAGCACACTCCTACTCTCAATTTTGATCTCCCAATGCTTATGTCACACCAAACTGACTCGACACTGCACTGTCCAGCGATGTCGACTGGCTTCACTTCCTTGGATTTTATGTGTTTAACTAATAGCATAACCCCTCCTCCCTTCCTATCCTGTCTATCCTTTCTGTAGACGTTGTACTCCCCAAATTCCAGTTCTGCATTCCTTATATCTGTGTGACACCACGTCTCTGATATCCCAACAATATCTGCCTTTGATGTTTTGAGCAATACCTCAAATTCATCAAATTTATTTACTAAACTCCTAGCATTGGTGTATACGCAAGTATACATGCATCTGTTTCTATTCTTAGCTACCCTAACACAACCCATGTGTTTACTTATACCGCAATGACTCCCAGCAGTCTGAAATTTCCTGCATCTTTCCCAAATATTGACTGGAATTTGGGGGCTGGTCACTCACACACTAGCAAGGCTTTTGTGGATTTATTGGATGATTGTTTTCTACATCAGCATGTTCAGGAGGCAACTAGAGGGAGTAATACTCTTGATTTGATTATCAGTAGTGATTCTTCATGCATTAAGAATCTGCAGATAAATGAACCACTACGTGGCAGTGATCACAGTGTTCTGAAGTGGGATTTACTCAAAGAGGTAACTACCATTAGGGGTAAAGGGAAGGGGTATTGCTTTCGTAAAGGCGACTACGGTGATCTGAGACAGTATTTAAATTCTATACAGTGGTATCAACTGATGATGTTACCAACAGCAAATTCAAAATGGGTAGCATTCAAAGAACTTATTTTGGAAGCTACTAGGCTTTACATACCAACTAAGAAATATTGTTCAGGGTTTAGGCCTAAATGGATGTCAGATGAACTAATGAGGCATATGGCAGAGAAGAAAAATGCATGGGATACATACAAATTAACACGTTACACAGAAGCCTATGATAGATACAAGTTGATCTGTAACCAAGTTACAAAGGAGGTTAGGCAGGCGAAGGTAGATTACGAGAAATCCTCGGCAAAGGATGCGAAGAAAAACAGCAAAGAGTTCTTTACTTATGTAAACTCTAGAAGGAAGGGTATAAATCAGATTGGTCCACTTGATATCGATGGGTCAACTGTTGATGATCCTGCTCAGGTAGCTAACAAACAAAATGAATATTTTGCATCGACATTCACACATGAAGAGTTATTCAGCGAGGGGGAATGACAGATGTATTCAACTCTGGCAGTATGCTAGAGAATCTTGTAATAACTGAGAGTAAAGTGGAGGAGAAATTGTTGAAGATAAACACAAGAAAGGCACCTGGGGTGGATGGAATCTATCCAGTTATATTAAAGGAGGCAGCAATGGAAGTAAGCAAACCCTTAGCCATAATTATGAGAGCTTCCTTGGACTCAGGGGAGGTACCCATGGACTGGAGATGTGCAAATGTGACCCCAATTCACAAAAGAGGATCAAAGGCTGACACAAGTAATTATAGACCTGTGAGTTTAACTTCTGTTCCCGGAAAATTAATGGAGGCACTGGTTAAAGAAGCACTGCAGGATCATCTAGACAAGACTTCAGTTATAGCTCAGACACAGCATAGTTTTGTTAAGGGGAAGTCTTGCCTGACCAATTTGATTGGATACTATGATGCAGTCACAAAAGAACTGGATGCAGGGAATAACTTTGATATTATATACTTGGATCTTAGAAAGGCTTTTGATACTGTTGCACATGGAAGACTGCTGCACAAATTGGAGCAGTGTGGCATTGCAGGCAAATTGCTGCTATGGATAAAGGGGTGGTTGAGGGGGAGAAGACAGAGTGGTAATCAATGGACACCGCTCATCGTGGACTAATGTTATTAGTGGAGTCCCTCAGGATTCAGTATTGGGTCCTTTATTGTTTTCTGTATTTATAAATGATATTGATGATGGTATATCAAGCTTAATGTCCAAGTTTGCAGACGATATGAAGGTTGGCAGGGTTGTCAAGGACACTACTGACACTATGCTGCTGCAACAGGATCTGGAAAAGTTGAGCAGATGGGCTGAGAGGTGGCAAATGAAGTTTAACATTGACAAATGTAAAGTACTACATATGGGAAACAGCAACCCCAGAGCAACGTATCAACTCTGTGGTACTACGCTGACAGTGGTAGAGAATGAAAGGGACCTGGGGGTGGTTGTGCAGGCAGATATGAAGTTCTCTGAGCAGTGCAGACGGGCTGCAAGGGTAGCTCATGGTGTATTGTCAATGATATATAGGAATTTTTCTAGCAGGGATAAGGAGGTGATTATTCCCTTGTATAAGGCAATGGTCAGGCTACACCTAGTGTACTGTATATAGGCCTGGAGACCTCATTTCAAGAGCTGCTGGAACGAGTATAGAGAAGAGCAACAAGATTAGTGAATGGCACAAAGGGGTGCTCTTACGAAGAAAGGCTTAAGTTTTGCGAATTACAATGTCTGGAGACTAGGCAGCAACGAGGTGATCTGACAGAGGTGTACAAAGCCTTGAATGGTTTGAGCATGCTCAATGCTGATGGGATTCTTCCTCTTGCTCAGAATAATCACCTGAGAGGGCATAAATTCAAATTGAGGAAAGACAGATGTAGGATAGATGTGCGGAAATTTGCCTTTAGCCAGCGGGTGGTTGGTTGGTGGAACAGACTTCCATCCCTTGTCGTGGAAGTTGATAGCCTAAATAAGTTTAAGGCTCGGCTGGACAGGTATTTCGAACGAACAGAGGGGTGAAGTGGAAGTGGTTATTTTTTATTTATTTATTTTACTTTAATTTTTTTGTCTGATGCTGCATAAGCTTGCTTTCTTGCATCAAATGTCTCTACTAATGCTAATGCTAATCTTGTTTTTCAGGCTTCTGCTCATTCCAATAGAAGCAGTACAAGAATCGCTTTCACCTCTTCCAGTAGGCTGACAGAGGCGAAGTGATTGTGAAACTTGGCTGGCCTTGACAGATGACTCAGCAGTCATCTGTCAAGGCCAGCTGGTCGCATGTGTAGTGTCAGGTGCATGAGAGTTGTGTTGTGTGACCAGCATCTGGCATATTATTAGGCAGCGAGCAGCAAACAACATGTTGGCTCTTCCTGCCTTCCCTTTACTACATGGAGGCATGCGAGGTTCTCTACATCTGTCTGGTACATTTGGGACAAAGTCCCATTTGGCCCACTTGTGGAAAAGGTAAGGGAAGATAGTGGGTGAAAATGGGATTTGCAAGGGGGCAGAGGTTGAAGACAGAAAGATGTGGATGAGAGGAAGAGGCATCCACATGGAGGGTGAAGTGAGAAGAGTTAGTAAGGTAGGAGAAGAATAGGGGCAGTATAATCCCACCCTGGCATTGGCTGGGGTAAGCAGTATCCCACCCCCCACAGATAATTATTATTATTACTAGCCATATAGTGCAAGGAAGCCTGAGGCTTATGCTGCACCAGCTAAATTTCCGAGAGAGAGAGAGAGAGAGAGAGAGAGAGAGAGAGAGAGAGAGAGAGAGAATCGCCGAGAAAGAAAAGAATGATGATATCCAGCTCAAGACCCTGGGTGTGCCAAGCCCATACTCACCAGATGTGAGCCCCTGGGGAGGTTAGGAAGTTTAAGCTGCCTTCTAGCTGGTTGTGCAGCTACTCCCACCCTGAGCCAGGTCATCATCCTACTCAGAAGGGGTTAGTAATGAGTGTATCCTACCTTTTGTGAAGGCCAGTGTGATCCCACCCTGGATGTAGTCCAGGGTCAGCAGTGATGACCTGCCCTTGTTTGACCATGGTCAGCAGTCCAGTTTGGTGGTCAAGTTTAGGTGGCTGTAATGTCAGGTGGTTTGACACCTCAAGTAGTTTCTCTTTATTGGAGGTTCTGTGGGTTAGTTTTGTATATAGGTGGGTAGTCGCAGTAGGTGATATCTTCTTTAATGGTTGTTCCTTGGCTGGGTCAAGTCATTCTTGTTATTGCATGCTTTCTGTTTCACAGGTTGCTTATCACTGGGTCAGGTTATCAATGCTGAAGTAGGGAAGCTCTTTTGAAGATTCATGTTGTGTAGGTTACAAAAGCTTTTGTATGTCTGATGGTTGGATATGAGTACAGGATGTTGGTCTGCTTGCATCTTTCCAGTGTCTATTTCTAGGTCGTACCTTGTGTCAGTATATTGCCAATGATTGGATAGCATATATTTCCATGTCTCCACTTCCCCACATGTACAGTGTGGGTCTTCTGTGTGGTTAAATCTGTATAGTCTCCCTTTGATCGATCCATGTCCAATCGGCAGAATTGTTGCCTGGAAGTTGGGGAAATCCAAGATTTATTTGCTTTGGTAATTTCAATAACAGAAGGGATATATTTGTGAGTCACTCTGCCTAAGTTATCAGCATCCCAATTCCTCTGCCACTTATCAATTAACAGACTTCTGATTCTTGTCATTTCTAATTTAGTAGGTGCTGTTAGATCAACAGTTATGGATTATGGCAATGCCCATTCTGTGGTGGTATTTTAGGTAATGAAATTCTACTTCCAAGTTGATAGGTGATTCGAAGTGTTCCCATTTGAACTTGCAGGGCAGAAGTGGCCATTGCCATACAGGTTCTGAACATGGCCAACAGCACTGATCTTTGTGCTTGCAGAAGATGTTTGGCTTGGTTAAATAGGCATGCCCTGTGTCCCCAGACACCTGCTGTGTGAGTATAAGTACTATCAGTATTTTGTAGTAGAGGCAGAGTGTTCTAGGACCCCATTTTCTCTTTGGCCATCATTATAAGACTCAGATATTTTTCCTATTATCTTAGTTTTGTCCTTTAGATAGAGAGTATGCAAAATGTTATGGGAAATTGTTAGATTTGGGTCTACTATCACTCCAAGGTAGTCTTCTGTGTTTGAGTTAACCTGATTCTTGCATATCTTATCTGCAGTTGTCTGGCTAGTTTCCGTAACTTTAAGTAACAAGTAATTTGTTTTTGCTATTGAGACTGTTAGTTTATTGTTGCTGGTCCTTTGGGATAGGTCTTGTAAGTTGTTGTTGTTGTCTCTAGGGATGCAATGGATTGCCCTGCACCAAGATGACAAGGTCATCAGCATAGTCAATGACTTCATTTGTGGGAAGGATTGTTTGAGCCATTTGTCAAAGACTACGTTCAAGCAGAAGAGTCCCAGAATGTACTCCTGCAGGCGCCCTCTTATAACTTGTTTGCTGATCCTGTCATTATTGGTGGTTATCATGTCTAATCTGTTGGTAAAGTAACTGGCAATCAAATTATACATTGGGCTTGGATATCTTGGCCTCCCTGAACATCAGCAGGATGCTTTGCCACCAAAAGGGTCAAAGGCCCCTTTGAAGTTCAGAAACAAAGACTAATAGATTAACAGTAGCCACTGGCAGAGGTGAAAGTGATTCTTGTACTGCTTCTATTGGAATGAGCGGAAGCCTGAAAAACAAGATGCAGGATATTTCAGAGACTGCTGGGAGTCATTGCGGTACAAGTAAACACGTGGGTTGTGTTAGGGTAGCTAAGAATAGAAACAGGTGCATGTATACTTGAATGTACACCAATGCTAGGAGTTTCGTAAATAAATTTGATGAATTTGAGGCATTGCTCAAAGCATAAAATCGGATATTGTTGGGATATCACAGATGTGGTGTCACACAGATATAAGGAATGCAGAACTGGAATTTGGGGAATACAACATCTACAGAAAGGATAGGAAGGGGTTATGCTATTAGTTAAGAAACACACAAAATCCAAGGAAGTGAAGCCAGTTGACATCACTGGACAGTGCAGTGCCGAATCAGTTTGGTGTGACATAAGCATTGGGAGATCAAAATTGAGAGTAGGAGTGTGCTATAGGCCTAATGACTCTGATGAGTATAATAAGAAACTGTACCGGGAAATAGAGTGGACCAGTAAATCAAAGAGTCTTATAATGGGGGATTTTAATTTCCCAGATATTGACTATAATTTGTGGGTTGGTCACTTACACACTAGCACGGCTTTTGTGGATTTATTGGATGATTGTTTTCTACATCAACATGTTTGGGAGGCAACTAGAAGGAGTAATACTCTTGATTTGATTATCAGTAGTGATTCTTCATGCATTGAGAATCTGCAGATAAAGGAACCACTAGGTGGCAGTGATCACAGTGTGCTGAAGTGGGATTTACTCAAAGAGGTAACTACCATCAGAAGTAAAGGGAAGGGTTATTGCTTTCGTAAAGGCGACTACGACGGCGCCTCTGTAGCCAGGTGGGAAGGAGCAGCAGCAGTGCGTAGCACACGCTTCTTGATTAGACCCGGGTTCGAGCCTGTCACCACCAAATACGGAGGATGCGGAAAGGTTAGGGAATGACCACCGCATTTCCCGGAGCAATATGGCCTTAGTTGCTAATGCTCCTAAAAACCAAATAACACACACACACACACACGCGTGTGCGACTACAACGGTTTGAGACAGTATTTAAATTCTATACAGTGGGAGCAACTGATGATGTTACCAACAGCAAATTCAAAATGGGAAGCATTCAAAGAACTTATCTTGGAAGCTACTAGGCTTTACATACCAACTAAGAAATATTGTTCAAGGTTTAGGCATAAATGGATGTCAGATGAACTAATGAGACATATGGCAGAAAAGAAAAATGCATGGAATACGTATAAATTAACACGTGACACAGAAGCCTATGATAGATACAAGTTGATCTGTAACCAAGTTACAAAGGAGGTTAGGCAGGCGAAGGCAGATTACGAGAAATCTTTGGCAAGGGATGCAAAGAAAAACAGCAAAGAGTTCTTTACTTATGTAAACTCTAGAAGGAAGGGGATGAATCAGATTGGTCCACTTGATATCGATGGTTCAACTGTTGATGATCCTGCTTGGGTAGCTAACAAACTAAATGAATATTTTGCATTGACATTCACACATGAGGAGTTATTCAGCGAGGGGTATGACAGAGGTGTATTCAACTCTGGCAGTAAGCTAGATAATCTTGTAATAATTGAGAGTAAAGTGGAGGAGAAATTGTTGAAGATAAACACAAGAAAGGCAACTTGAGTGGATGGGATCTAACCAGTTATATTAAAGGAGGCAGCAAAGGAAGTAAGCAAACCCTTAGCCATAATTATGAGAGCTTCTTTGAACTCAGGGGAGGTACCCATGGATGGAGATGTGCAAATGTGACCTCAATTCACAAAGGACGATCAAAGGCTGACACAAGTAATTATAGACCTGTGAGTTTAACTTCTGTTAAAGGAAAATTAATGGAGGCACTGGATAAAGAAGCACTGCAGGATCATCTAGACAAGACTTCAGTTATAGCTCGGACACAGCATGGTTTTGTTAAGGGGAAGTCTTGCCTGACCAATTTGATTGGATACTATCTATAATGCAGTCAGAAAAGAACTGGATGCAAGGAATAACTTTGATATTATATACTTGTATCTTAGAAAACCTTTTTGATACTGTTGCACATGGAAGACTGCTGCACAAATTGGAGCAGTGTGGCATTGCAGGCAAATTGCTGCTATGGATAAAGGGGTGGTTGAGGGAGAGAAGACAGAGAGTGGTAATCAATTGGCACTGCTCATCGTGGACTAATGTTATTAGTGGAGTCTCTCAGGGTTCAGTGTTCAGTTCATTATTATTTTCTGTATTTATAAATAATACTGATGATGGTATATCAAGCTTAATGTTCAAGTTTGCAGACGATACAAAGGTTGGCAGGGTTGTTAAGGACACTAATGACAGTACACTGCTGCAACGGGATCTAGAAGAGTTGAGCAAATGGGATGAGAGGTAACAGATTAAGTTGTGGAAGTGGAAGTGATTTGTCAGTCCACCAGGGAATGTGGTGTGGTTTTCTCTTTTGTTTGGGAATTGAATTGCTTGAGGCTTCTATGATGATATTAGCATTAGCAATAGCAAAGGGACATGATGCAAGAAAGCAAGCTTATATAGCATCAGCCAAAAAAAAAAAAAAAAACACACCCTTCTCATTTCACTCATCCACTTGCTCCAAATGTTTGTCTAGTTCTACCTTGAATCTATTTAAGCTATCAACGTCTACACCAACAGATGGAAGTTTGTTCCAGCAATCAACCACCTGCTAGCTAAAGGCAAACTTCCACACATCTATCCTACAACTGTCTTTCCTCAATTTGAATTTATGCCGAGCATGCTCAAACCATTCAAGGCTTTATACACCTCAATCAGATCACCTCGGAGATGCCTAGTCTCCAGACACTGTAATTTGCAAAATTTAAGCCTTTCTTCATAAGAGCAACCCTTTGTTCCATTCACTAATCTTGCTGCCCTTCTCTGTACTCATTTCAACAGCTCTACATCCTTCTTAAAATGAGGCCTCCAGACCTGTATACAGTACTCAAGGTGTGGCCTGACCATTGCTTTATACAACGGGATAATCACCTCCTTATCCCTGCTAGAAAAATTCCTGTATATCATTGACAAGACACCATGAGCTACTCTTGCAGACCATCTGCACTGCTTAGAAAACTTCATATCTGCCTGCATAATTACCCCCAGGTCCTTTTTACTCTCTACCACTTTCAGTGTAGTGGTAACATCCACTTGTTTCTCTGCAGACACGTTGCCAATGTCAATTGCCTGGGGGTCAGTTGGTTGTTATTAATAATTTCAGAGAAATTTTCCCAATCTGCCTGTTTTGGTTTGTATCTTGTGATGTCTGTGGTGTCCTTTCTTCTTGGGAGTGAGTTTGTTATCAGAATTGTTTTCAGCCATGGTCACTGGTTGTCCATGTTGGGTATATATTCCATTCCTGTATTTTGGTCTGGAGGCTTGTGGCTGTGAGATTAATATCTAGATACCTTTTACCTGTGCATGTGTTGGAGGTTGGAGGATTCCCTGCAGTGTTTGCTATGTGGAGGTTGTGCCTTATAATCAGGTCCTCTAATTTTGCTCCTTTGTCATCTATGACTGGGCTATTTCATAGAGTAGACATGGCATTGGCATTCAGGGCAGAGTTGATGTCCCGTCCTCTCAATTTAAGAAGAACGTCATCCATATATTGTAGGAATGGTTGTATGTCTTGATGATGCTGACTGCACTGACAGTAGAGAGAAACTACAAATAATCTACCAAATGTACGATCAAGGCAGAAGCAGGCAGCATGTTCACTGCATAAGCCAGTGATTCTTGTAATGGTAATATTTTTGTCAGCCACAACTACAGCCCCGCACCTAGCCACAGTATTGCTTCTTTGTCTGGTAGTAGAGATGTTTGCGAGTATGATTCTACAAGTTCCAGGAAGGCCCTTGATAATGATAATGCTTGTAGGTATAGGGCTCTTGAATACATAATATTTGAGGGTTCTTTTCCTGAAAAACAAGACCCACCCAATGCTGGGTGGGTCTTGTTTTTGAATTAGTCACAAATCTTATTTTGATTCCCTGTTCTATTTCATCTCTATCAAATCCCATGTCATTTAGATTTATATAATATTTGTTGTCTTTTAACTCTTCTGCTTTCATTTCTTGGACACATCAAAAATAATTTAAGTGGGGCCTAGCTTCTTAGGTTGTTCCAGCTTTAATCCCATATCTTCAAACTGGGTGCACTCAATTTTTCCAGGTCTGTGGCAGTGAGTTTCCACTATGATTCCCTTTTCTTTTATCTTTCTTATGCCTTTGATCTTGGCATGTTTTATGTCGCTCTTTATTTAATTGATAATCACCTGCTTAATCTTCTCACTTGTTTGTTGTAGGTAGCTATCAGTTGCTTTAATCGGTACCACATGGCTTGATTGGGTACTTGTGGTCTTCTCTGACATTGAGGGTATGGATTTATTCTGGCTGTCTTGCTGGCTTTTGTTACCAGCTGTTACCTGAGCATATGAGTTTTTTTGATTTTGGGTAGCTGCTGTGGTTGTGTCTTCCATTAGTTTGAAAATTTCTGTGTGCCCTACAGTTTTGCTTTAAAGCATTCCTTTTCTATCTGAATCTCCATGAGCAGATTCTCCATACTTGACAAGATTTTGTTGATATCTGTGGCAACAGGTTTTGGATTTCGGCTGCATTCCTTTAAAATATTTTCCAGTGACTCTTTTAAGTGCATACATTCGGTCTTTGATCAGGGTGTCATTTTTGGGTAGTGGTTGTGGGCTATCAGATTGTTCCTCCCCTATTGTAATATGGGGGAAATCCTCATTAAGTCTGTCATATCCCTTAATTCTTGAAGTTCAGGAAAATCATGTGTATTTAAAATACCTAGTTGTTGGCTTTCTTTTCTGGGAAGCCTCTCTAAGGTGGCTTTAGCAGTGCCTTTTTGCCTGATATTTGGAGTTCTGTCCATCGTTTTGATTATAGGATTGTACAAAATTGTGTGTATAATTCATTATATTTAGAGTAGAATGACGGTCTAGTCTACTCAAATGTATTACTTCAAAGGCTGTGGCTGAAAGTCCTCAACTCACGGGGGGGGGGGAGAGGTGCATTTTTGATATATCGAAAAATACTGGTTGTACGGCAAAAGATGGTTATTAACAGTAGGAGCAGTTGATAAGGAGTCTATTCATATGCTTCATTTGCAGTTTCGAAGGCATGGTTAAAAGTTATGGGTTGTTGAATTTGGGGACGAAAAGTTCCATAGAGTTAACACAGTGGGATGGGAGAAGCAAGCAGCTTCTTTCATTTATTCATAATCACTCTTGCAAATAACTATGGAAGGATAGGATTAGTCAATTCTCTGTTCAGTACATATAATGGGACTCCATGATTCCCTTTGGTTTTTTATACCTACAGCGGCAGACAAAAAAACTGCATCACTGTAAAAAAAGTAACATTTGTAGTGAAACATATAAGATATTATTTTTTGTTTGTTGCAAAGCAAAGGTATTGTCAGATAACGCTTCTATTGCATCAGACAGTAATTGCAAGGTATTGCAGCAGCCGTTTTTATAAATACGCCATTGGAAGGGTATACACACTCATTAGTATCCTGTTTTGCAGAGGTGTAAGCATGGCTCCATATGATCAGTTGACACCAAGAAAAAAAGGTGTAGCTGTTGTTCTGTCTCAGGAAGGGCTTTTTTACACGTGCTATCACTGATAAAATAGGCTGCCACAAGTCAGCAGTATCCCAGGCGCTGAAATTAAAGCGTGAAACTAGTGATGTGAAGAGAAGACCTGGATCAGGCCGTAAGAGAGTGACTACACCTTCTCAAGATCGATATTTGAAATGGCCATGCCTTCGTAATCGGCATGCTAGTGCTCTTGATCTAAAACTGGACTTTAAGATGGTCTCTGGTGTTGAAACAAGTGCACACACTATCCAAAGACGGTTTTTGGAATATGGTCTTTAGGAATGCCTGTCGGCCCAAGAAGAAGCCTTTGTTGACCCAACAAATGAGGAAGAAGCGACTTGCTTGGGCATGTATGTTTCATGGACAAAAGAGCAATGGGACACTCATCTTTTCTGACAAATCGAAATTCAACCTGCATGGCTTGGATGAGAAGCGATATGTCAGAAGACAAAAACTGGAGGCATACCATCCTGAGTGCATAACATCGACTATAAAGTTTTTCACCAGTCAGATGGTTTGGGGGTGCATAACAAGCAAAGGGGTGGAGCGAATTAAGTTTATTAACAGAGGAAGTTTATTGAGAGGTTTATTGATTAAGCTTATTGAGAGGAAAGTGAAAGAGAAACTGTTGTAGTTTAACATACAAAAAGCACCTGGAGGTAGTAGTAGTAGTGGCATGTGATGCAAGAAAGCAAGTGTGGCTGATGCTTATGCAGAATCAGCCAAAAAAAAAAAAAAAAAAAAAAAAAAATCACACCATTCCCTCAAAATGCTTTTCCAGTTCCTCCTTAAATTTATTTAACCTATCAACTTCAAAAACGACAGATGGAAGTTTGTTCCAGCAATTAACCAACCGCTGGCTAAAGGCAAATTTCCGCACATCTATTCTATATCTGTCTTTTCTTAATTTTAATTTATGTCCCCTTAGGTACGTAATCTGAACAAGTGGAAGGATCCCATCAGAATTCAGCGTGCTCAACCCATTCAAGACCTTATACACCTCAATCAGATTACCGCGCAGGTGTCTAGTCTCCAGCCACTGCAATTTGCAGAAATTAAGCCTCTCTTGGTAAGAGGATCCCTTCATTCCCCTCACCAATCTTGTTGCCCTTCTCTGTACATGCTCAAGTAAATCTACATCCTTCCTAAAATGAGGCCTCCAGACCTGTACGCAGTACTCAAGGCGTGGCCTGACCATTGTCTTATACAGAGGGACAATCACCTACTTTTCCCTGCTAGCAAAGTTCCTACATATCATTGACAAAACCCCATGACCTGCCCTGGCAGCCTGTCTGCATTGCTCAGAAAACTTCATATCTGACTGCACAAGTACTGCCAGGTCTTTTTCATTTTTTACCACCTTAAGTGTAGTACCACACAGCTGGTACGTTTCTCTGGGGTTGCTTCTACCCATATGCAGTACTTTGCATTTGTCAAGGTTAAACTTCAGTTGCCACTTCTTAGCCCATCTGCCCAAATTATCTAGATCCTGTTGCAGTAACACACTGCCATTACTGTCATTAACAACCCTGCCAACCTTTTGTATCATCTGCAAACTTCGACACTAAGCCTGATATACCTTCATCAATATCATTGATAAATATACAAAACAACAGAGGACCCAACACCGAACTCTGTGGGACTCCACTAAAAACATTAGTCCACGAAGAGCAGCACCCATTAATCACCACCCTCTGTCTTCTCCCACTCAACCATCCTTTTATCCATTGTAGCAACTTACCCTTAATACCATTCTGCTCCAATTTGTACAACAATCTTCCATGTGCAACAGTATCAAAAGCTTTCCTGAAATCCAAATATATGATATCAAAATTATTTTTTGCATCCAGTTCCTTTGTAACCACATCATGTGGTTACAAAGGTGAATGTGATCTATCCAATTATATTAAGGGACAAAGTAAAGGAGATAAGCAAACCCTTAGCCATAATTATTAGAGAATCTTTAGATTCAAGGAAGGTCTCTGTGGACTGCAGACTTACCAGTGTATCCTCAATTCATGAAGGGAATCAAAAATGACAAAAGGTGATCAAAGGTAAATACAGACCTGTTAACTTAAATACTGTCCAGTCAAAATAATGGAGTCAGTGGTTAAAGAAGTAATGCAGGACCATCTACATAGGTATGTAGTTATACTGCAGTCACAGCTTGGATTTTGAGTAGTAATCTTGTTTGATTAGATACTGTGATGCAGCAACAAAGGAATAGGATGAAAAAAAATAAATAATTTATACTTGAATTTCAGGAAGGTTTTTGATACTATGACACATAAAAGACTGCTGTACAAATTTCAGCAGAGCGGCATTAAGCAGCAAGTTACTGCTATGGATAAAGGGATAGTTGAGTGGGAAGCGATGGTGTAAATTAATGGACACTGCTCTTCTTAGGCTAATTAGCATTAGTTAAAGCATATGATCAGTGCCACGTTATACCTTCATGGGGCACAAGGCAAAATGGAATTTGGGGGCCCATCTAAAGAAAAAAACTAATAAAGAACATTTTCAATTTCATTTTATTATTGTAACAAAACAAACAAATTATATGACATAAGAACTAAATATAAAATTTCATCAAAATTGGTAAAACCATTTTTGAATAAAAACGTAATTTCAAATTAATCTTAAAGTAAAGTTCATTGACCTTGGTAGGTAGAAAGTTCAGTTTCCGATAAAAGTCACTTAAAAATATTAGTAAAAAACAGCAATGAGTCTTTGAAACAGTGATTTTGGGACCCCTCTCTGATCGAGGACTTAGGCAGATGTCTTTTTTTTTTTTTGCCCACAGGATAACGTGCCACTGCATATGATGCAAAAAATTATGGGCTTGGCACACCCAGGGTCATGAGCTGGATTAAGCCTTCCTTCATAAGTGCACCCCTTTGTTCCTCTCACCAATCGTATTCCCTTCTCTGTACTCATTCTAGCAACTCTACATCCTCCCTAAAATGAGGCTTCCAGACTTGATGCAGTACTCAAGGTGTGGCCTGACCATTTCCTTATACAAAGGGATAATCACCTCTTTATCTCTGTTAACAAAATTCTTATATATCATTGACAAAACTCCATGACCTGCTCAGGCAGCCCATCTGCACTGCTCAGAGAACTTCATATCTTGACTGCACAATTACCCCCAGGTCTTTTTCATTCTCCACCTTCCTGAGTGTAGTACCACACAGTTGGTACATTTCTTTTGGGTAACTGCTACTCATATGCAGTACTTTGCATCTGTCAACGTTAAACTTCAGTTGCCACTTCTCGGCCCATCTGCCTAACTTTTCTAGATCCTGTTGCAGTAGCATACTGTCTTTAGTCATTAACAACATTCCCAACCTTTGTCTCATTTGCAAACTGGCCATTAAGTCTGATATACCTTCACTGATATCATTGATAAATTCACAAAACAACAATGGGCCCAGCACCAAATCCTAGGGGATTTCACTAATAACATTAGTACACGCAGAGCAGTGTACATTTATTGCCACTTTCTGCTGTCTCCCACTCAACCATCCCTTTATCCATTGCAGCAACTTGCCCTTAACATCATACTGCTCCAATTTGTACAGCAGTTTTCCATGTGCAACGGTACCAAAAGCTTTCCTAAAATCCAAGTATATGATATCAAAATTACTTTTTGCATCCAGTTCACTTGTGACCACATCGTAGTATCTAATCAAATTGGTCAGACAAGACTTCTCCTTAACAAACCCATGCTGCATCTGAACTATTACTGCAGTCTTGTCTATGTGATCCTGTATCACCTCTTTAACCAGTGACTCGATTATTTTTCCCAGAACAGAAGTTAAACTAACAGGTCTATAATTATTTGTCACCCATTTAACCCACTTTGTGAATTGGGGATACATTTGCACATCTCCAGTCCATGGGGACGTCCCCTGAATCTAAGGATGCTTTCATAATTATGGCTAAGGGTCTGCTAACTCCCCTTGCTGCCTCCTTCAATATAACTGGATCGATTCCATCCACCTCAGGTACCTTTTTTATGTTTAACTTCAAAACTTTCTCCTCCACTTTGCTCTCAGTTATTATAAAATCATTTAGCACCTGTTAGTTTGATAAACTTCTGGCATTCCCCTCCTTGAATAACTCCTCATGTGTGAATGTAGATGCAAAATATTCAGTTTATCAGCTAATTGTGCAGGATCATCAATAGTCGAACCATCTGTGTTAAGCAGACCAATCTGCTTCATCCCCTTCAAACCATCTGTTTTAAGTGGACCAATCTGATTCATCCCCTTCCTTCTAGAGTTTATATAAGTAAAGAACTCTGCTGTTTTTCTTTGTATCCTTTGCCAAAGATTTCTTGTAATCTGCCTTTGCCTGCCTAACCTCCTTTTGTGACTTGACTAGCTTATATCTGCTGTAGTCTTCTGTTTCACCTGATAATTTATATTCATCCGATGCATTTTTCTTCTCCGCCACAACTTGATTAATTCATCTGACATCCATTTAGGCCTGAACCTTGAACAGTATTTCTTATTTGGTATGGAAAGCCTAGTAGCCACCAAGATTAAGCCCCAAAGGCTTCCTATTTAGAATTCACTGCTGGTAACATCATCAGTTGATCCCACTGTATAGAATTTTTAAAAACTGTCTGAGACCACTGTAGTCACCTTTATAAAAGCAAAAACCCTTCCCTTTACCCTTGATGGTAGTTACATCTTTAATAAAACCTACATCAGTACACTGTGAACACTGTCACCTAGTGGTTCCTTTATCTGCAAATTCTTAATGCATGAATAATCACTGCTAATAATCAGATCAAGAGTATTACTCCCTCTCGAACAGGTTGCTGTAGAAAACAATCCTCCAATAAATCCACAAAAGTCTTGTTAGTGTGCGAGTGACCAATCCACAAGTTCCAGTCAATATCTAGAAAGTTAAAACCCCCATTACAAGACATTCTGATTTACTGTCCCACTCTTCTCTGCACAACTGTTCGTTGTACTCATCACAGTCATTAGGCCTATAACACGCTCCTACTTTCATTTTACCTTTCCCAGTGTCAAACCAAACTGACTCAACATTGCACTGTCCACCCATGTCAACTGGATGCACTTCCTTAGATTAACAGCATAATCCCCCCCTCCCTTCCTACCCTGTTTATCCTTTCTTTACACATTGTACTCCCCAAATTCCAATTCTGCACTGCTTATATCTGTGTGACACCTTGTCCTTGATATCTGAACAATATCTGCCTTTGATGGCTTAACCAGCACTTCAAATTCATCAAATTATTTACTTTACTTCTAGCATTGGTGTACAAGCACCTGTTATTACTCATAGTTACCCTAACACAGCCCATGTATTTACTTTTTACATGATGACTCCCAGCTGCTCTTGAAATCCCCAGCAACTTGCTCTCTAGGCTGCTTCTCATTACAATAGAAGCAGTGCAAGAATCACTTTCACCTCTGTCTGTGGCTACTGTTAATCTTTTAGTCTGTGAATCCCCCCTCCCCATTGGCACTTCCGTAGCCAGGTGGGAAGGAGCAGCAGTGCGTAGCACACGCTTCTTGATTAGACCGGGGTTCGAGCCCGTCACCACCAAATACGGAGGATGCGGAAGGGTTCAGAGAATGATCGCTGCATATCCTGGAGCAATATGGCCTTAGTTGCTAATGCTCCTAAACCCCAAAAAACAAACAAACAAAACAAATCCTCCTCCCCA
Organism: Mastigoproctus giganteus; assembly: GCF_048544385.1. Classification (NCBI taxonomy): domain Eukaryota; kingdom Metazoa; phylum Arthropoda; class Arachnida; order Uropygi; family Thelyphonidae; genus Mastigoproctus; species Mastigoproctus giganteus. Next base: position 117,700,266 of record NC_143580.1, on the reverse strand, counting down.
AGCTAGTAGTTTTCCGACCAATCTAACACTGCTTCAATAGCATCAGCAAATATTCTTGCACCCTTTCTGTTTAAGTGTATCCCATCATTGTAGAAGCAGTCTCTCCCGTTAGCAAGTACAGACTATGCTAAAAAAAATTCTACCCCGCGAGCCTTGCACAATCTCTCCAGGGTCAAATTGATTGACAAGGCTATCATCATATACTCCCTCCTATCGTGCTTGGGCAGAATTGCGGGCACTTTCAAATTTAACCCTAACTCGTGACTTTTTTTCAGCATTGACCTGTACTTGTTAAGTAAATCTGCATGTATCTAACTCTTTAGGTCATTAGTGACGTGTGCAACAATATCACCTTTTGTGCCCTTAAAAGATGATATCTGCCCTTACAACATCATCAACTTTCACCCCTAGCAGACATACCCTGGTCCTGTTCCACCTATCCTTTTTGCATAATATATTCCCCCTCCCCCTGACAATAGAGTCACCAACAATAACTACTTAGCATTAGTAAAGGTATGTGATGCAAGAAAGCAAGCTTATATAGTATCAGCCAAAAAAAAAAAAAAAACTTCTCATTTCATCCACCCACTTGCTCCAAATGTTTGCGTAGTTCTGCCTTGAATCTATTTAAGCTATCAACTTCTATGACAACAGATGGAAGTTTGTTCCAGCAATCGACCATTCTCTGGCTAAAGGCAAACCTCCGCACATCTATTCTACAACTGTCTTTCCTCAATTTGAATCTATGCTCCCTCAGGTTCTTAGTCTGAGCAAGCGGAAGTATCCTGTCAGCATTGAGCCTGCTCAAACCATTCGGGGGCCTTATACACCTCAATCAAATCACCTTGCAGGTGCCTAGATTCCAGCCACTGTAATTTGCAAAACTTAGGCCTTTCTTTGTTAGAGTAACCCTTGGTTCCATTCACTAATATTGTCGCCTTTCTCTGTACTCATTGCAGACTCCTTCTGTATACTACTTCTATTTCCACTCAATGCATACTACTTCCTGTGGGACCGGTGCATTCTGCCTTGAAGATTGCTGCTGTTTCGCCTGATGCACAGTCGTGAGCTCTGGCATTGAGTTGGGCAGCTGAGAGCTTGATGTGCCCCTCATATTAATTTCTTTGAGGGCATATATTCTACACCTAAAATTCTCATAGATGCCCATCAGAACACTGAGTTGGAACCTAATGGAACTCCACTAATAATGTTATTAGTGGAGTTCTCCAGGCTTCAGTGCTGAGCCCAGTGTTTTTTCTATATTTATTAATGACATTGATATTAGGCTTAATGTCTAAATCTGAAGATAATACAAAGGTTAGCACAGTGGTTAATGACAGTAATAAAGGTAACCCTTCTGCAATAAGATCTAAAAAATATTAAGCAAATAGGCTGAGAAATGGCAGTTGAAGTTTAACATTGACAAATCCAAGGTACTGCCTATGGGTAGCAGTAATTGCAGATTAACATATTATCTGTGTGGTACGACACTTAGCGCAGTGGAAAATGAAAAAGACCTGGGAATAACTGCACAGTCAGATTTCAAGTTCTCAGAGCAGACAGGCTGCTAAGACAGCTCATGTGGTTTTGTTAATGATATATAAGAATTTTGCTAGCAGGGATAAGATGGTGTACAAGGCAATGGTTAAACTGCATCTTGAGTACTGCATATCGGCCTCGAGGCCTCAATTTAGGAAGGATGCAGTTCTGCTGGAACAGGTGTAGAGAAGGGCAATGAGATTGGTGAGGTGAACAAAAGGCTGATCTCACCAAGAAAGGCTTCAGTTCTGTAAACTGAAGTATGTGGAGAGTAGGCACCTGCAAGGTGATGCGATTGAGGTGTTGAAGGCTTTGAGTGGATTGAGCAAGCTCAATATGTTTATGTTATTTTTTTTCTTGCTCAGATTACACATGAGGGGGCTTAGAATTAGTAGAGGCATATGATACAAGAAAGCAAACTTATATAGCATCAGCCAAAATAATATCAATAAAAATAATAAATAAAGTGCAGCCATTATCAACCCACTGCATTATGGAAGCCTCCTCAACAATTCATGCTGAGGGAAATGGACCATAATCTGCCACGCTGTTCCAGTGCAGGTTGGCAGATTGACCATATTCAGCAGTCAGGGGCTTGAACCCCGGTCTACTCAAGAAGCGTGTGCTACTGCACTCCCGCTCCTGACCACTCGGCTACGGAGCCCCATAATATCAATAAATAATACTTTAATAATAATAGACATAAATTCAAACTGAGGAAAGATGGTTGCAGGGTAGATGCGTGGAAGTTTGTGTTCAGCCAGTGTGTAGTGATTGTTGAAAAAAAAACTTCCATTGTTGTTGTGGAAATGGGTAGTTTGAATTAGTTCAAGGAAGAACTAGGCAGACTATTCGAGAAGTACAGGTGATGTGGGCGGGTTTTTTGGCTGATGGTTTTGAAGTTTGCTTTCTTACATCATCTGTAATAGTTAGGCCATATCTTGTATTGTATTCAGCCCTGGAGGCTTCACTTTAGGAAGGATGGAGATTGTGTAATGGGTGCAGAGAAGGGCAACCAGGGTGAGGGGAACAAACCAGAGTGAGGGGGGGGTGCTCTTACCTATAAAGGCATCAGTTCAGTAAGCAGCAGCATCTGCAGGCATCTTTGGGGTCATCTGATTGAGGTGTTTTAGACCTTGAGTGGATTGAGTAAGTTGAATGTGAATGGCATTCTTTGTGTTGTTGAGATTAAACACGTGAGTGGGCATAAATTTAAGTTGAAGAAGGATAGATGTATGGAAGTTTACCTTCAGCCAGCAGGTGGTTGATTGTTTAATCAGGCTTCCATCTGTTGTTTTGCAAGTGGATGGTTTGAATAAATTTGGCAAACAGCCTATTCAATGACATCTTGGGAGGGTAGAGAATTCATCAGGATGGTAACAGAGCTAGTGCAACACCATTACAGCCTGTGATAGGGGGCACTGACTTTTTAATAGATGCCTTTATGGTCTAGGAAGATAGTCACTTGAGGTGAAAGCATGAATTGTGGGCCCCCGTGTGATCTTAAATGATAACATCAAATCAGCTGTTGGATCTTCTCTGCAATGGAGGATATAGTAGTAGTATGGCAGTTTCCCCACCATAAGGTGTGGAGTGGGAGTGTATGGACAGAAATAATGAGCCTCTATGAGTCTCCACTCGGGTGTTCATTGATAAGTATTGAGGGTAGGCATCTCCTATCAAAATATCCCAAGATCTTTACATTCCCCTTTGTCTAGTGGGGTGATTATAAACACAATTCATCAGACCAGACAATCCATTTGTCTAATGGTTCTGCATCTGGGCTTGCTGGTATATTTGCTTATGGTTGTGTGGAGCACTCATGTGGTCCAACAACTGCAGTAGTCCCAAGTTAGAATCTAATACATGGTCAATGTTGAAAAATGGAACATGCTACCTTTTTTGTCTTCCAGGGTTCAGCTTCTCACTTTGGCATGTCTGCTGGGCAGCATGTTGGATTATTCTCTAACCCTTAGTCAATAATACATGGCTGGCTTGCATCAGGGTCTCTGGCCAGTGGTTTTTGAATGGTTGGTTCATTCTTGATACACATGACAGAGCTGGATGGAGACACTGGACTAAAAGCTGTATCAGAGATATTATTAAAACCTCTAGTAATCTGATGTTAAAGATTATCTGCAGTCAGAACTTGGTTAAGATAAGTTTCTTGCTCACTCTTTGCATGAAAAACAAGTCTATTGAAATCTTTTAGTGTTACGACACACACACACACACACACACACACACACACACACACACACACACACACACAGAGAGAGAGAGAGAGAGAGAGAGAGAGAGAGAGAGAGAGAGAGAGAGAGAGAGAGAACATGGTGGTGCAAACACTGCACATGAAATCATGGTCACAGGTGTTTCCAATGCAAGCTAACTGACTGACATACAATGTGTTCACTGAATTATGACCACCTATCTGTGTAAGTCCACTATTTGCATATGTAACAGCTACTGTTTGCCTAGGCTTGACTCCACTAACTGTCTGAAGGCTTCCATAGACACTGTATCATCTAATCTGTCACTGTATGAAAGGCTTGCAACCATGCTGCCCGCAAGGTTTTCCAGTGTTGGAACAGATGACAGTTGGGTGTCCACGTGCCTTGCTTCCCATTCCAAAACATCCCTCAGGTGTTTAGTTGGGTTGAGGTCAGGCAAATTTGGAGACCAATCAAGATGGGTGATATCTTCACTATGTTCCTTGAACTAGTTGTGCACAATTTGGTACCAATGACATGATGCATTCATTCTTGGGAGATCCTGTTTCTGTCTGGGGAAAAATGTGACATGGCAGGGTAGGGTGGGCATCATGCATGTGGGTCCATGCACTAGCGTTGCTTGCACTACACATGGTGTCTGTCAGTGTATTGCATCAGGTATTTGGACTCATCCAACCAGCTCACTTGTTGTCAGTCCTCCAGTGGCCAATCAGCATGTTGTTGTTTCTTTCCTCACCACTCATTGTCAACAGCATTCACTTTGAAGATAGAATTTGCTTCATTTTGTACAGCATATTCTGTCAACAATGAGTGGTGAGGAGAAAGTGTACCTTGGGTTGTCTGATGTGGAACTGTATAAATCGGAGTGTGCAGTGCATTGTCATTTTGGATAGGATATTGTTCTGACATTCCCCATAGTACTCTGTGATGTCAACTGTTGCAGAGCAATATGCTGTGAGCCTGTACAATACACTGCACTCTTTGCTCACTACAAACATTCACCTTGTGTAATCCTTTAAAGTTTTGTCAGTGGGAGGTTCTTTGACCTGTTCAACACTATTCTTTGTACACTTTATTCAAAATGGACCATGAGCAACGGACAAGAAGTGCCATTTCCAATACAGATGCACCCAGGGGCTCACATCTGGTGAGTATGGGCTTGGCACACCCACGGTCCTGAGCTGGATATCATCATTCTTCTATTTCTTGGTGATTCCCTTCTCTCTCTCTCTCTCTCTCTCTCTCTCAGAGTAACTCGGGAATTTTTTTTTTTTTTTTTTTTTTTTTTTGGCTGGTGCAGCATAAGCCTCAGGCTTCCTTGCACCATATAGCTAATAATAATAATAATGTGTGAGCTCCCACAATCGTGCTCTTTTGAAACTTTGATATCTTTACTAAGTCCCATAACTGCTACTTTATCACTTTTATTCGCAAAACCAGATGCAAATTATCGCTGCTTTAGCATAGGAAGCTTTAACTTTTCATACTGCGATCTATGTGACAATCCATTATGGATGGGGTGGTCACAATTTAATGATCACTGAGTGTATATAGTAACTTAAAAAAAAAAACATCCACAAAGAGCCTTCTACCAGCCTGTAATAGAAACACATTAATACTGATAAGCCCATATCAATATTGTCAATAAATATTAAAAACAATAAGGGTTTTAGGGTTGAATTTGAAAGTGTCTGCAATTCTGCCCAGACACGATAGGAGGGAGTATATGATGAGAGCCTTGTCGATCAATTCGGCCCTGGAAAGATTGTGCAAAGCTCAAGGGGTAGAATAATTATTAACAGCCTGGACTGTACTTGTTAACAGGAGAGACTGCTTCTACAGGGATGGGATACACTTAAATAGAAAGGGTGCAAGAATATTTGCTGGTGCTATCGAGGTAGTGTTAGGTGGGTCGGAAAACTGCTAGCTTGGAGGGAGACAAAGACTAATAGATTAACAGTAGCCACTGGCAGAGGTGAAAGAGATTCTTGCACTGCTTCTATTGGAATGAACAGAAGCCTGAAAAACAAGATGCAGGATATTTCAGAGACTACTGGGAGTCATTGCGGTACAAGTAAACACATGGGTTGTGTTAGGGTAACTAAGTATAGAAACAGATGCATGTATACTTGCGTATACACCAATGCTAGGAGTTTAGTAAATAAATTTGATGAATTTGAGGTATTGCTCAAAACATCAAAGGCAGATATTGTTGGGATATCAGAGACGTGGTGTCACACAGATATAAGGAATGCAGAACTGGAATTTGGGGAGTACAACGTCTACAGAAAGGATAGACAGGATAGGAAGGGAGGAGGGGTTATGCTATTAGTTAAGAAACACATAAAATCCAAGGAAGTGAAGCCAGTCGACATTGCTGAACAGTGCAGTGTCGAGTCCGTTTGGTGTGACATAAGCATTGGGAGATCAAAATTGAGAGTAGGAGTGTGCTATAGGCCTAATGACTCTGATCAGTATAATAAGAAACTGTACAGGGAAATAGAGTGGGCCAGTAAATCAGAGAGTCTTATAATGGGGGATTTTATTTTCCCAGATATTCACTGGAATTTGGGGGCTGGTCACTCACACACTAGCAAGGCTTTTGTGGATTTATTGGATGATTGTTTTCTACATCAGCATGTTCGGGAGGCAACTAGAGGGAGTAATACTCTTGATTTGATTATCAGTAGTGATTCTTCATGCATTAAGAATCTACAGATAAATGAAACACTAGGTGGAAGTGATCAGTGTGCTGAAGTTGGATTTACACAGAGGTAACTACCATTAGGGGGGTAAAGGGAAGGGTTATTGCTTTCGGAAAGGCGACTACGATGGACTGAGACAGTATTTAAATTCTATACAGTGGGACCAACTGATGATGTTACCAACAGCAAATTCAAGATGGGAAGTATTCAAAGAACTTATCTTGGAAGCTACTAGGCTTTACATACCAACTAAGAAATATTGTTCAAGGTTTAGGCATAAATGGATGTCAGATGAACTAATGAGACATATGGCAGAGAACAAAAATGCATGAAGGCAGATTACGAGAAATCTTTGGCAAGGGATGCAAAGAAAAACAGCAAAGAGTTCTTTACTTATGTAAACTCTAGAAGGAAGGGGACGAATCAGATTGGTCCACTTGATATCGATGGGTCAACTGTTAATGATCCTGCTCAGGTAGCTAACAAACTAAATGAATATTTTGCATCGACATTCGCACACGAGGAGTTCTTCAGTGAGGGGAATGCCAGAGGTGTATTCAACTCTGGCAGTAAGGCTAGAGAATCTTGTAATAACTGAGAGTAAAGTGGAGGAGAAATTGTTGAAGATAAAGACAAGAAAGGCACCTGGGGTGGATGAGATCCATCCAGTTATATTAAAGGAGGCAGCAAAGGAAGTAAGCAAACTGTTAGCCATAATTATGAGAGCTTCCTTGGACTCAGGGGAGGTACCCATAGACTGGAAATGTGCAAATGTGACCCCAATTCACAAAGGAGGATCAAAGGCCGACACTAGTAATTATAGACCTGTGAGTTTAACTTCTGTTCCAGGAAAATTAATGGAGGTACTGGTTAAAGGAGCACTGCAGGATCATCTAGACAAGACTTCAGTTATAGCTCGGACACAGCATGGTTTTGTTAAGGGGAAGTCTTGCCTGACCAACTTGATTGGATACTATGATGCAGTCACAAAAGAACTGGATGCAGGGAATAACTTTGATATTATATACTTGTATCTTAGAAAGGCTTTTGATACTGTTGCACATGGATGACTGCTGCAAAAATTGGAGCAATGTGGCATTGGAAGCAAATTGCTGCTATGGATAAAGGGGTGGTTGAGGGGGAGAAGACAGAGTGGTAATCAATGGACACTGCTTATCGTGGACTAATGTTATCAGTGGAGTCCCTCAGTGTTCAGTGTTGGGTCCATTATTGTTTTCTGTATTTATAAATGATATTGATGACGGTATATCAAGCTTAATGTCCAAGTTTGCAGATAATACAAAGGTTGGCAGGGTTGTTAAGGACACTCCTGACAGTATGCTGTTACAACAGGGTCTGGAAAGGTTGAGCAGATGGGCTGAGAGGTGGCAAATGAAGCTTAACATTGACAAATGTAAAGTACTACATATGGGAAACAGCAACCCCAGAGCAACGTATCAATTCTGTGGTACTACACTGACAGTGGTAGAGAATGAAAGGGACCTGGGGGTGGTTTTGCAGGCAGATATGAAGTTCTCTGAGCAGTGCAGACGGGCTGCAAGAGTAGCTCATGGTGTATTGTTAATGATATATAGGAATTTTTCTAGCAGGGATAAGGAGGTGATTATTCTCTTGTATAAGGCAATGGTCAGGCCACACCTAGAGTACAGTATGCAGGTCTGGAGGCCTCATTTCAAGAAGGATGTAGAGCTGCTGGAACGAGTACAGAGAAGGGCAACAAGATTAGTGAATAGAACAAAGGGGTGCTCTTACGAAGGAAGGCTTAAGTTTTGCAAATTACAGTGTCTGGAGACTAGGCACCAGCAAGGTGATCTGATAGAGGTATAGAAAGCCTTGAATGGTTTGAGCATGCTCAATGCTGATGGGATTCTTCCTGAGAGGGCATAAATTCAAATTGAGGAAAGACAGATGTAGGATAGACGTGTGGAAATTTGCCTTTAGCCAGCAGATGGTTGGTTGGTGGAACAGACTTCCATCCCTTGTCGTGGAAGTTGATAGCCTAAATAAGTTTAAGGCTCAGCTGGACAGGTATTTTGAACGAACAGAGGGGTGAAGTGGAAGTGGTTTTTTTTTTTTTTTTGGCTGATGTTGCATAAGCTTGTTTTCTTGCATCAGATGCCTCTACTAATGCTAATGCTAATAAGGGACCCAACACTGAACCCTGATGGATCGGAATGATAACATTAATGGATGAAGAACAGTTCCTTTTTAGAGAAGACCATTAACAACCACCTCTCTCTCCTGCTTCTCAACAATCCTTTCATCCATAGCAGTAACCTACCTTTAATGGCTCCACTGCTCCAGTTTATCCATTTGATTATTATGCACAATTATATGCAGATGAACTGAGCTGCATAACAACCATGAACAATAATCTGTATAATAACTAGTCTAATGTTAAAAACATTAGAGAATGCCAAGAATATGATGTCAAAATTATTTTTTTTGTACACAGTTCCTTTGACTAATTCTTAGTGGCTAACTAGATTGATCAGACAATAGCTCCCCTTAACAAATAAATTCATTTCTGTCAAGATGACACTCATTAAATGATGCAAAAAAGCAAGCTTATAAAACATCACCCAAAAAAAAAAACTCCTACATCACTCATCCATCTCCTCCAATAATTTGTTTAGTTTTCCCCTAGAATTTATTAAAACTACTCACTTTCACAACAACAGATGAAAGTGTTCAAACAGTCAGCCCCTTACTGGCTAAAGGCAAACTTCTGTACATCCATTGTGTAGCCATTTTACCTCAATTTGAATTTGTCCCTTCATGTGTGTAATATGAGCAAGAGGAAGAATACCATAAGTATTGAGCCTACTAAATCCATTCAAAGCCTTAAATACCTCAATCTGATCATCTTAAAGATGCCTAGTCTCCAGATGCTGCAATTTGCAGTACTGAAGTCTTTCTTGGTGAGACCACCCTTTTGTTTCCAACATCAGTCTTGTTGCTATTTTCTGCACCAGTTCCAGCAGATCTAAATCCTTCTAAAAATGAGGCCTACGGACCTGTATTCAGTACTCAAGATGTGGCCAAAGCACTGCCTTGTACAATGGGGTAATCACCTTCTTATCCTTGCTGGAAAAAATCCTGTAAATCATTGATAGAACCCCATGAACTGCCCTGTTCAGAGAACTTCATATCTGACTGCACAGTTAATCCTAGGTCTTTTTCATTTTTTACTACACAGAGTATAGTATTTGCATTTGTGAATATTAAACTTCAAATGCCTTTTCTCAGATCATCTGCCTAATTTTTTTTGATCTTGTTGCAGTAGGCTACCTTTATTACTCTCATTAACTACCCTGCGAACCTTTATATTATCTGCAAACTTAGACATACACCTTCATTAATAAATACAGAAAACAACAGTGAGCCAAACAGTGATATAAATATTTTTTCTTCAACTGCTTACTTCATTATTTTCCCTGACACAGTCATAGGCTTACATGTCTCTAATTTCATCTTTTGAAAATAGGAGAGACATCTACACATATTCAGCCTATAGGGACATCCCCTGAATCCAAGGGTGCTCCCATAATTATTTATGGTTAAAGGTTGGGTTAATTTACCTTACTTCTGCTATTTATTTTATATATTTGGATAGATTCCATTGACAATTTTTCTACCAGATTCCTTCAGTTATAACAAAAATTATTCAACTCTCAATTAAAATTGGGTATACTTCTAGTATCCCCATCTCTGAAATCTTCTTCATATGTGAATGTAGATGCAGAGTTATATCATTCATATCCAGTGGGCTGATGTTTGTCTCCTATGTAGTGTTATCATAAGTAAAAAAATTCTCTGCTACTCTCTTAATGTTCTCACAGCTACCAAATTTTACTTTAAAAAAACTGGAGTACAGGCATAGTAAGCAGGAGGAAAATAGGAAGATGTTTTTGGGCCAAAGCTGCAAAAACTTCTTATTTTCCCAAAAACCTCTTCCTCCTAAGTAGGGGGTTTTTGGGCCAAAATGGTTGAAAAACAGTGTGTGTATTTTTAAAGCAGGAGTGCTTCCCAAAAAAAGGAGATTTTTCTGCAAAAGCACGAGTTTTTTAGGGTCCACACTGCAGTAGAAATTAAATTTCACTAACAAAATACATTTTATATTAAAATACAGCAATAGGATTGTTTATTAGTACATAATATTTTAAAACATTAGCTTTAAACTAACATTAACTAACATTTTTCTGCCTGTGGATTTTTAAAAATAAAAAAAATAATATATTTTCTGTTTGTACTCCAGAATAACCACACAGTCAGAGGAGTTCAGAAGACAGAGAATGCAAGAAACAGCACCATATTTAGTAGTCCTGTGGACATGGATCACAGTCACTCAAAGCATGTATATATATACTTGTGCACCTTTACCACTTGGCTATGGAACTTTGGAATTGTATTAAACATCAAATGTTTCAGATTGCTTCAAGAAACATACTATTGCAGATTTTGCCCTCTTCAGATATGTTGTAAAAGTTTTATTCATAACAATGCCCTGTTTGCTAGATTTGGCTGTTGGGAACATTTCCAAAGGTTCATCAGAAAGAGAAAAGCTGAACTCAGTTTCTGTTTTTTTAATCTGGCTGAATATTCTCATGCACTCAAATTGACATTAGGACTTGTTAAAATGCCAAGCATTATTTGGGATAAAGTTTACATAATTCATTATACCCCAAGCTTCTTTGTACACTTGTGAATTCCCCAACCAAGGATCACTATTAAAGTTAGGCCTGGGTTCACTGTTTAGACCTGCAGTGCAGTAACTGAAACCAAACCCAACCCACAAAAAATAATAATAAAATAAAAAATGATGTACTGTATTAATAAAATTTGTATTAATTTTTTACATGCCAATAATAACAGTAGTTAGCTTCAAATTAAAATAAGTCAATCAATAATGTTAATATCTGATTGTGTATAATAGAAAAACCCTAAAAATACAATCGAACAGCTTTAAAAAAATTGAAACATATTCATAATATAATTAACTTTTTTACAAGCTTTTGGTTAAATTGCTGTGAAGAAATTGCTAAAGTAGGATGTCTACTTTTTCGTGCCTGGCAACACAATATTGAGAAAGAGAGAACAGTTTTAAATCTAGAAATCTAATTCTACCTTTTAAAGCAAATGTATGCAATTTATAAAGATAGAGTAGTGTTGCATGTAATTCAGTTTAACCAATAAAAATATTAATACTGCATTTTACAATTGACTTGTATCCAAATCTCTAGGTTCATTTTTTGCCTACACCAATGCTTGAAACAGTTGTAAAGCAGGTATTAATCAGTAAAAAATAGATTTTGAACAGGCAGAATAAAAAATTTGCTTCTTGTCCAAATAGTAGTTGAACATTCCAGTCTCTTGCCAAAGCTATTGGCCACTATTTTTGCCCATCTCTATTTCTACCTCCATCAAAACCAGATGGATCTATTCCCACTTCAACCAAAGATAAAGCTGATCTGCCAGCATCCTATTTTCTTCCAACTTGTATATTGATGAGTTTGGTATGGAGGCATTAACATTCCCATTCAATGCCTCCTGTGGTCTTCATTAAGACCACAGGAGGCATTAACAAATATATTTTTTTAAAGCTTTTATCAGATATCAACTTAACAAATTAAGTTGATATCTGATAAAAGGACGTTAGAAATGGATTTGAACAAGCTTGATGCAAAGAAAGAAAGCTCTACGTCCTGATGGCATTTCTCTACTTATTCTCAAAACCTGTGCCTCTGAACTAACTCCTGTTTTGTGTTGCCTTTTTCACTTTATTCCAAAATTTTCCTATCTGCTTAGAAATTGGCACATCTGGCCAGTTCCTAAAAAGGGTGACAAATCCTTTGCATTCAATTATCAATTATTTGAACAGTTTCTCCCATTGAGCTTACTTCTATTCTTTCTAAAGTAATGGAGAAATCATTAACCACCAACTTTTAAACTATCTAGAAACATTCCATTTGATCAATGATTATCAATACAAATTCCATTGTCAATCCACTGGTGATATTTTGGCTTACGTTACTATAAGTGACCAAAACGTACGTTACCATAAATGCTAGTCAAGATATCAAAAGTGGATATTGTTACAATATCAGAGATGTGGTGCCACATGGATATAAGCAGTGCAGAATTGGAATTTGGGGAGTACATGTATACAGGAAGGGAGGGGGTTATGCTGTTAGTTAAGAAACCCATAAAATCTATGGGAGTGCATCCAATTGACATTGGTGCACAGTGCAATGTTCAGTCAATGTGGTGTGATATAAGCACTGGGAATGGGGAAAATGAGAGTAGGTGTGTGTTATAGGCCTAATGTATCTGATGAGTATAATGAGCAATTGTGAGAAATTGAGTGGGCCAGTAAATCAGAATGTCTTATAATGGGGGATTTTAACTTTCCAGATATTGACTGGAACTTGTGGGTTGGTCACTCACATACTAGCAAGACTTTTATGGATTTATCGGATAACTGTTTTCTTCAGCAACATGTTCAAGAGGCAATCGGAAGGAGTAATACTCTTGATCTGGTTATCAGCAGTGATTCTTCATGCTTTAAGAATCTGTAGATAAAGAAACCACTAGGTAGCAGTGATCACAGTATACTGATGTGGGATTTACTTAAAGATGTAACTACCATCAGGGTTAGGGGAAAGGTTTTTTTTTTTTTTTTCATAAAGGTGACTACAGTGGTCACAGTGTTTTAAAATTCTATACAGTGGGATCAACTGATAATGTTGCCGATGGTGAATACTAAATGGGAGGCTCACAGGGACTTAATCTTTGAGAGTACAAGGCTTTTCATTCCAACTAAGAAATACTGTTCAAAGTTTAAGCCTAAATGGATATCAGATGAATTAATGTGGCTCGTGGCATAGAAGAAAAATGCATCGGATACATATAAATTATATTGTCAGGTGACACAGAAGCCTATGGCAGATATAAGCTAGTCTGTAATCAAGTCACAATGGAGGTTAGGCAGGTGAATGCAGATCACGAGAAATCTTTGGCAAAGGATTCAAAGAAATATAGCAAAGAGTTCTCTACTTATGTACACTCTAGAAGGAAAGGGATGAATCAGATTGGTCCACTTAACATAGATGGTTTGACTATTGATGATCATGCTCAGGTCACTGATAAACTGAATGAGTATTTTGCATCTACATTCACGCATGAGGAGTTATTCGAGGAGAGGAATGCCAGAAGTTTATCAAACTCTAACAGGGAGCTAAGAGATTTTGTAATGACTGAGAGGAAAGTGGAGGAGAAATTGTTCAAGTTAAACATAAGGGAGGCACCTGGGGTGGATGGGATCTATCCAGTTATATTAAAGAGGCAGCAAAGAAGTAAGCAAACCCTTAGCCATAATTATGAAAGCTTCCTTAGACTCAGGGAAGAATCCCATGGACTGGAGTTGTGCACGTGTCCCCAATTCACAAACTGGATCAACCGGTGACACGGTTAATTACAGACCTCTTAGTCTAACTTCTGTTCCAGGGAAAATAATGGAGTCACTGATTAAGGAAACGATGCAGGATCATCTAGACAAGACTGAAGTTATAATTCAGACACAGTATGGGTTTGTTAAGGGGAAGTCTTGTCTGACAAATTTGATTGGATACTATGATATGGTCGCAAAGGAATTGGATGAAAGAATAATTCTGATATCATATACGTAGATTTTATGAAAGCTATTGATACTGTGGCACACAGAAGACTACTGTATAAATTGGAGCAGTATGGCATTAAGGGCAAATTGCTACAATGGATAAAAAGATGGCTGATGGGAAAAGAGAGAGAGTGGTTATCAATGGACACTGCTCTTCATGGACTAATGTTATTGGTGGAGTCCTACAGGGTTCGGTGTTGGGCTCATTGTTGTTTTCGGTATGTTCGTCCACAAACTTAGACATTTTGTTAATGTCTAAGTTTGTGGACGATACGAAGGTTGGCATGGTTGTTAATGACAGTAATAATAGTACGCTACTGCAACAGGATCTGGAAAAGTTGAGCAGATGGAATGAGAGGTGGCAACTGAAGTTTAACGTTGACAAATGTAAAGTACTGCTTATGGGTAACAGTAAACTCAGAGTACCATATCAACTAGGTGGTACTACACTGAGAGTAGTGGAGAATGAAAAGGACCTGGTGGTAATTGTGCAGTCAGATATGAAGTTTTCTGAGCGGTGAAAAAAAGCTGCAAGAGTAGCCTTTCTGCACCGCTTGTATAAGATAATAGTCAGGCCACACCTTGAGTACTGTATACAGGTCTGGAGGCTTCATTTTAGGAAAGATGTAGAGCTGCTGGAACGAGTACAGAGAAGAGCAACGAGATTGGTGAGTGGAACAAAGGGTTGGTGTTACCAAGAAAGGCTTCTGGAGACTAGGTACCTGTGAGGTAATCTAATTGAGGTGTAAAGGCCTTTGAATTGATTGAGCAAGCTCAATGCTAATGGGATTCTTCCTCTTGCTCAGATTACTCACCTGAGGGGGCATAAATTCAAATTGAGAAAAGACAATTGTAGAATAGATGTGTGGAAATTAGCCTTTAGCCAGCACGTGGTTGACAGTTTGAACAAAAACTTTCATCTGTTGTAGTGGAGGTCGGTAACTTAAATAAGTTCAAGGCAGAACTAGACAAACATTTGGAGTGAATTTGAAGGTGTTTTTTTTTTTTTTTTTGGCTGATGCTATATAAGCTTGCTACTATTCTGTTGAGAAATTCAATTGAAGTTTGGTGAAACTCAAGCAGTTGCTCTTGATAAATAAGCTTCCATCTTATGGTTTGCCAACTGTTTTTTGTAATTGGGTATCCATTTTTTTCCTGGCTACTCACTGCAGGTGATGGAAGACTGTCTTCTAACTTCTCCACTAATGCTGGTGTTCCCCCAAGGTGTAGTTCTTTCTCCCACTCTTTTCCTCTTATATGTTAATGATCTTCTTTCAGTGCCCAGAAATCCTATCCATAGTTTTGCTGGTGATAGCACATTACTTTCCACCTTCCAGTTTGAGAAACCTTGCCCTGTTCAATCAGCTTCATCTTCTTGAAAATCTGCTACCAATTCCTTAAATGCCGATCTTAAGATAATTCTCCAGTGTTGCAAAGACAACTTAGTTGATTTCAACCCTTCTAAAACTCAGTCCTGTCTTATATCTCGCAAAAAGGATTCTTCTGCTCCTGTGCTCATCTTTAGTGACACTCCGATTTTTAGGCAAGATGATATATCTATTTTGGGGATTACCCTGACTTCTAATCTCTCTTGGCACAAGCACATTACAAATATAGCTTCCTCTGCATCTAAAAAACTTGGTTTTCTCTTTCGCTCTCGGTGTTAATTTTCTTTCAAACAGCTGTTTACTCTGTACAAATTGCAAATCCACCCTACCATGGAATATTGTTCCCACATCTGGGGCAGTGCCCCCAAAACCTCTCTCAGGCTTTTAGATTCCATTCAGAAGAGGGCAGTTAGGTTAATTAATGCCTCATCTCTAACAGAGTCTGTCCACTCTCTGTCTCATTCATGTTCTGTTTCTGCCACATGTCTTTTGTATCGATGGCTATTTCCATGGCCACTGTTCTTCTGAATTGGTTTCTATAATTCCCACTCTCTCTTTTAAAGCAGTCTGAAAGCGTGATGCAACCAGCCAACATATCCTTTTACTGTCCAACTTCAAACTCACAGAACCAACTTTTCTTCTTCCTCATTTATTCATTCAACTTCTGTTTTCTGGAACAACATTCCTTCATACGTATTTCCTGAAAATTACAATCTACAAAAGTTCAAATCTAATGTCAACAAATATCTTCTTTCATCTTCTCAACCTTCAACCCATGCACGATACTAAGTACTATAAGTTCAAAAAAAAAAAAGAAAAAAAAAGTACCTATACATAACAATGATCCTTGAGAATGGAAAAAAAAAAAAAAAAAAAGTATGGAAAACATTTATTTAAAAAAGGTTGTTTAGGCATGGGTAATGCACTTCCATCATTTCTACTACCCAGGTAATATTAATGCATTGTTTATTCATATCTCATATTGTGAATGAACCTTCAGAAGGAGTAGCCGAGATATTGCACTGCTTTGAATAAGTAACTTCATCAGACTAATGTTACTTATTCTCGGCAGATACCACCACCCAGAAGGCACTGTTCGAAGCTTGTTGGCTTATTCATCGGTGGGCAGGCAGGTACCCTGTTGTTGCAATAGTGACAACCCAGTTATGAAGTATAACTCCATAATATGAGAGATGCTTGATGGTGTGCATGGTTTAATCTTAAACTATTTCTTGACTAAACGTCAAAAAATAGTTCTGACATCATATACTTAAATTTAAGAAAGCTTCTGCATGAAAAACTATATACAATTTGTAAAATCAGAGCAGTGTTCCATTATGGACAATTTCTGCTATGGATAAAGGGTTGGTTCAGTGGCAAAAAACAGAGGGTGATTATTAATGGGCACATTTGTGACATTCATTACAGTTCAGTGCTGGGCCTTTTATTGTTTTCAATATTTATTAACTACACTGAAGAAGGCACATGAAGCTTATTTTGCAAGTTTGCAGATGGATCAAAAGTTAGCAGGGCAGTTAATAACAGGAATCAAGGCATATTACTGAAGCAAGAACTATAAAAATTATAGTAGTAGCCTGTCTGCATTACTCTGAGGACTTTATGTCAGACTATACAATTTACCCTAGGTCTCTTGTTTCTTTTTTGCCTTGAGTTTAATCCCACAATAACATACAAACTCAGTGGTACTAAACTCAAGGCAACAAAGAAACAAGAGACTTAAGGTAAACTGTATAATCTGACATAAAGTCCTCAGAGTAATTCAGACAGGCTACTAGGCCAGCTCATGTAGTTCTCTCAACAATATATTGGAATTGGATGTGCAATTTACTGGAAAGGATGGACAAGCAATGTGGAAATTTTTTGGCTAATGCTCTATAAGCTTGCTTTCTTGCATCATTTTCTACTACTAATACCTTATAGCTGATGCTATAATGTTGCATCTTGAGACTGCATACAGGTCTGGAAGCTTCATTTAAAGAAGGATGCGTATTTCTTGGAAAAGATGTAGAGAAGAACAACTGAATTGGTCAAGGATACAAAAGGCTGTTCCTATCATGAATGACTTCGGTTCTGAAAATTGCAGCACTTGGAAATTAGGCATGTGTGAAGAGATCCGATTAGTGTTTAAGGCTTTGAATGGATTGAATAAACTAAATTCTTGACAGCATTGTTAGTCTTTCTTGGGAAACACAGAAATGGGACATAAAATTGTTGGAATAAATTTCCATCTGGTGTTGTAGAAGCATACATTGTGAATAAATTCAAGGAAGCATTAGACAAAAAAATAATATAGGATGGATAGATAAGGTGGGTAATTTTTTTTCAGCTGATGCTGTACAGGCTTACTTTCTTGCATAATTATCTGCAATTAATAATAATAACACTAATTGAATTAAGAGTGTCGAGAAATTAGGCACCAACTCAGTGTTCTGATGGGCATTCATAATAGTTTGAAGAATCAGGTAGACACCCAGGGTCCTGGGCTGGATATCATCATTCTTCTTTTTCTTGGTGATTCAATTTCTCTCTCTCTCTCTCTCTCTCTCTCTGGGTAATTTGGAAATTTTTTTGGCTGGTGCAGCATAAGCCTCAGGCTTCCTTGTACCATATGGCTAATAATAATAATAATATCCCTCAAAGGTATTAAAGTGGAGGACCCATCAAGCTCTCAGCTGCCCAACTCAATGCCAGAGCTCACTCTTGTGCATCAGACAACACAACGGCAGTCTTCAAGGCAAAATACGCTGGTCTGACAGGTGCTAGTTATTATCAGCAGCTCTACTGTCAGGGAGACAGGTATTATGTTGTGCAAAGAGGATAGGTGGAATAAGACCAGGATATGTCTGCCAGTGACAAAAGTTGATGATGTAGAGCAGATATCATCTTTTAAGGCCACAAAGGGTGATATTGTTGTACACGTTGGCACTAATGACACTAACAGCAGGAGATCTGCAAATTTACTTAATAAGTACAGGTCAATGTTGAAAAAAAAAAAAAAAAGTCGCAAGTTAGAGTTAAATTTGAAAGTGTCTACAATTCTGCCCGGACACAATAGGAGGGAGTATATGGTGACAGCCTTGTCGATTAATTCAGCCCTGGAGAGATTGTGCAAGGCTTGTGGTGTAGAATTTTTTTTTTAAAGCGTGGCCTGTGCTTGTTAACAGTATAAACTGCTTCTACAGAGATGGGATACACTTAAAAAGAAAGGGTGCAAGAATATTTGCTGATGCTATCAAGGCAGTGTTAGGTGGGTTGGAAAACTGCTACCTTGGGAGGATTCACAGCTAAAAGTTTCACAGTAACTGCAGGCAGAGGTTAAAGTGATTCTTGCACTGCTTCTATTAGAATGAGCAGCAGCCTGGAAAGCAAGGTGCTGGGTTCAAGGACTGGTGGGAATCATCATCATGGAACAAGTAAATACTTGGGCTGTGTATGGTAACTAAGAATAGGAACAGATGCATGTATACTTGCATGTACACCAATGCACGGAGTATAGTAAATAAATTTGAAATAGTGCAAGGAAACCTGAAGCTTATGCTGCACCAGACAAAAAAAAATTCCTGAGTTACCCTGAGAGAGAGAAATAGAAAAGAATTGGCAAGAGAGAGAGCAAGAGTCAGAAGTAGAAAAGAATCGCCAAGAGAGAGAGCAAGAATCAGAAGTAGAAAAGAATCGCCAAGAGAGAGAAGAATGATGATATCCAGCTCAGGACCCTGGGTGTACCAAGCCCATACTCACCAGATGTGATCCCCTGGGGTACTGTATATTCAATAAAATATTTTTTTGTTAAAAGCTGATTTTAAAACAAACATCATGTCATCTGGAAAGCATAAGTTAATTCAGTAGATTTCTTTGTTTTTATTTTCAGAACACCAAGAGAAATTGTTTTGTTATGAATTTATTTTTTAAAGAGATAGTTTATTATATCAGATATGAAGTTCTCTGAGTAGTGCAGATGGGCTGCCTAAGCAGGTCATGGAGTTTTGTCAATGATATATAGAAATTTTGCTAGACAAGGAGGTGATTATCTCTTTGTATAAGGCAATGGTCAGGCCACACCTTGAGTACTGCGTACAGGTCTGGAGGCCTCATTTTAGGAAGGATGCATAGTTTCTAGAACGAGTACAAAGGCAACAAGATTGGTGAGAGAAATAAAGGGGTTCTCTTACCAAGAGAGGCTTAGATTCCGCAAGTTGTAGTATCTGGAGACTAGGCACCTGCGAGGTGATCTGATTGAGGTTTGTTTGGGAATGTTTTAGGTGCATGGCCGTCTATGGCCATAGTGCACCATTTTATTGAGCTGTATAAGGCCTTGAATGGTTTGAGCAGGCTCAGTGCTCATGGGATGCTTCTGCTTGCTCAGATTAAGAACCTGAGGGGGCATAAATTCAAATTGAGGAAAGAGTTGTAGAATAGATATGCGGAAGTTTGCTTTTAGCCAGCGGGTAGTTGATTGCTGGAACAGACTTCCATCTGTTGTTGTGGAAGTTGATAGCTTAAATAAATTTAAGGCTGAACTAGACGAACATTTGGAGTAACTGGATGGGTGAAATGGGAAGGGTTTTTTTTTTTTTTTTTTGGCTGATGCTGTATAAGCTTGCTTTCTTGCATCATATGCCTCAACTAATGCCAATGCACTTTTTTCATTATTAATATTTTCCAACACTGTTTTATTCCTATTTTATTAGTATTTTTTTATAATTAAGTACTGAGGTCCTGATATTCTTTAAAATTTGAATAACTACTAATTTTTTTTTTTGTATTTCATATATTTTGTTTAGTTGGAATTACAAGTGACTTAATATGCTAAAAATTTTCTTAGGGCCAGCCATAAATGTAATGCTTCTCTTGGTATACTATATACTTGTCTTACTTCAAATAAATAACGCTTCTCTAGTAGAGAAGACTACTGTGATATTTTGGTGATATTTTGGCTTACGTTACTATAAGTGACCAAAACGTACGTTACCATAAATGCTAGTCAAGATATCAAAAGTGGATATTGTTACAATATCAGAGATGTGGTGCCACATGGATATAAGCAGTGCAGAATTGGAATTTGGGGAGTACATGTATACAGGAAGGGAGGGGGTTATGCTGTTAGTTAAGAAACCCATAAAATCTATGGGAGTGCATCCAATTGACATTGGTGCACAGTGCAATGTTCAGTCAATGTGGTGTGATATAAGCACTGGGAATGGGGAAAATGAGAGTAGGTGTGTGTTATAGGCCTAATGTATCTGATGAGTATAATGAGCAATTGTGAGAAATTGAGTGGGCCAGTAAATCAGAATGTCTTATAATGGGGGATTTTAACTTTCCAGATATTGACTGGAACTTGTGGGTTGGTCACTCACATACTAGCAAGACTTTTATGGATTTATCGGATAACTGTTTTCTTCAGCAACATGTTCAAGAGGCAATCGGAAGGAGTAATACTCTTGATCTGGTTATCAGCAGTGATTCTTCATGCTTTAAGAATCTGTAGATAAAGAAACCACTAGGTAGCAGTGATCACAGTATACTGATGTGGGATTTACTTAAAGATGTAACTACCATCAGGGTTAGGGGAAAGGTTTTTTTTTTTTTTCATAAAGGTGACTACAGTGGTCACAGTGTTTTAAAATTCTATACAGTGGGATCAACTGATAATGTTGCCGATGGTGAATACTAAATGGGAGGCTCACAGGGACTTAATCTTGGAGAGTACAAGGCTTTTCATTCCAACTAAGAAATACTGTTCAAAGTTTAAGCCTAAATGGATATCAGATGAATTAATGTGGCTCGTGGCATAGAAGAAAAATGCATCGGATACATATAAATTATATTGTCAGGTGACACAGAAGCCTATGGCAGATATAAGCTAGTCTGTAATCAAGTCACAATGGAGGTTAGGCAGGTGAATGCAGATCACGAGAAATCTTTGGCAAAGGATTCAAAGAAATATAGCAAAGAGTTCTCTACTTATGTACACTCTAGAAGGAAAGGGATGAATCAGATTGGTCCACTTAACATAGATGGTTTGACTATTGATGATCATGCTCAGGTCACTGATAAACTGAATGAGTATTTTGCATCTACATTCACGCATGAGGAGTTATTCGAGGAGAGGAATGCCAGAAGTTTATCAAACTCTAACAGGGAGCTAAGAGATTTTGTAATGACTGAGAGGAAAGTGGAGGAGAAATTGTTCAAGTTAAACATAAGGGAGGCACCTGGGGTGGATGGGATCTATCCAGTTATATTAAAGAGGCAGCAAAGAAGTAAGCAAACCCTTAGCCATAATTATGAAAGCTTCCTTAGACTCAGGGAAGAATCCCATGGACTGGAGTTGTGCACGTGTCCCCAATTCACAAACTGGATCAACCGGTGACACGGTTAATTACAGACCTCTTAGTCTAACTTCTGTTCCAGGGAAAATAATGGAGTCACTGATTAAGGAAACGATGCAGGATCATCTAGACAAGACTGAAGTTATAATTCAGACACAGTATGGGTTTGTTAAGGGGAAGTCTTGTCTGACAAATTTGATTGGATACTATGATATGGTCGCAAAGGAATTGGATGAAAGAATAATTCTGATATCATATACGTAGATTTTATGAAAGCTATTGATACTGTGGCACACAGAAGACTACTGTATAAATTGGAGCAGTATGGCATTAAGGGCAAATTGCTACAATGGATAAAAAGATGGCTGATGGGAAAAGAGAGAGAGTGGTTATCAATGGACACTGCTCTTCATGGACTAATGTTATTGGTGGAGTCCTACAGGGTTCGGTGTTGGGCTCATTGTTGTTTTCGGTATGTTCGTCCACAAACTTAGACATTTTGTTAATGTCTAAGTTTGTGGACGATACGAAGGTTGGCATGGTTGTTAATGACAGTAATAATAGTACGCTACTGCAACAGGATCTGGAAAAGTTGAGCAGATGGAATGAGAGGTGGCAACTGAAGTTTAACGTTGACAAATGTAAAGTACTGCTTATGGGTAACAGTAAACTCAGAGTACCATATCAACTAGGTGGTACTACACTGAGAGTAGTGGAGAATGAAAAGGACCTGGTGGTAATTGTGCAGTCAGATATGAAGTTTTCTGAGCGGTGAAAAAAAGCTGCAAGAGTAGCCTTTCTGCACCGCTTGTATAAGATAATAGTCAGGCCACACCTTGAGTACTGTATACAGGTCTGGAGGCTTCATTTTAGGAAAGATGTAGAGCTGCTGGAACGAGTACAGAGAAGAGCAACGAGATTGGTGAGTGGAACAAAGGGTTGGTGTTACCAAGAAAGGCTTCTGGAGACTAGGTACCTGTGAGGTAATCTAATTGAGGTGTAAAGGCCTTTGAATTGATTGAGCAAGCTCAATGCTAATGGGATTCTTCCTCTTGCTCAGATTACTCACCTGAGGGGGCATAAATTCAAATTGAGAAAAGACAATTGTAGAATAGATGTGTGGAAATTAGCCTTTAGCCAGCACGTGGTTGACAGTTTGAACAAAAACTTTCATCTGTTGTAGTGGAGGTCGGTAACTTAAATAAGTTCAAGGCAGAACTAGACAAACATTTGGAGTGAATTTGAAGGTGTTTTTTTTTTTTTTTTTGGCTGATGCTATATAAGCTTGCTACTATTCTGTTGAGAAATTCAATTGAAGTTTGGTGAAACTCAAGCAGTTGCTCTTGATAAATAAGCTTCCATCTTATGGTTTGCCAACTGTTTTTTGTAATTGGGTATCCATTTTTTTCCTGGCTACTCACTGCAGGTGATGGAAGACTGTCTTCTAACTTCTCCACTAATGCTGGTGTTCCCCCAAGGTGTAGTTCTTTCTCCCACTCTTTTCCTCTTATATGTTAATGATCTTCTTTCAGTGCCCAGAAATCCTATCCATAGTTTTGCTGGTGATAGCACATTACTTTCCACCTTCCAGTTTGAGAAACCTTGCCCTGTTCAATCAGCTTCATCTTCTTGAAAATCTGCTACCAATTCCTTAAATGCCGATCTTAAGATAATTCTCCAGTGTTGCAAAGACAACTTAGTTGATTTCAACCCTTCTAAAACTCAGTCCTGTCTTATATCTCGCAAAAAGGATTCTTCTGCTCCTGTGCTCATCTTTAGTGACACTCCGATTTTTAGGCAAGATGATATATCTATTTTGGGGATTACCCTGACTTCTAATCTCTCTTGGCACAAGCACATTACAAATATAGCTTCCTCTGCATCTAAAAAACTTGGTTTTCTCTTTCGCTCTCGGTGTTAATTTTCTTTCAAACAGCTGTTTACTCTGTACAAATTGCAAATCCACCCTACCATGGAATATTGTTCCCACATCTGGGGCAGTGCCCCCAAAACCTCTCTCAGGCTTTTAGATTCCATTCAGAAGAGGGCAGTTAGGTTAATTAATGCCTCATCTCTAACAGAGTCTGTCCACTCTCTGTCTCATTCATGTTCTGTTTCTGCCACATGTCTTTTGTATCGATGGCTATTTCCATGGCCACTGTTCTTCTGAATTGGTTTCTATAATTCCCACTCTCTCTTTTAAAGCAGTCTGAAAGCGTGATGCAACCAGCCAACATATCCTTTTACTGTCCAACTTCAAACTCACAGAACCAACTTTTCTTCTTCCTCATTTATTCATTCAACTTCTGTTTTCTGGAACAACATTCCTTCATACGTATTTCCTGAAAATTACAATCTACAAAAGTTCAAATCTAATGTCAACAAATATCTTCTTTCATCTTCTCAACCTTCAACCCATGCACGATACTAAGTACTATAAGTTCAAAAAAAAAAAAGAAAAAAAAAGTACCTATACATAACAATGATCCTTGAGAATGGAAAAAAAAAAAAAAAAAAAGTATGGAAAACATTTATTTAAAAAAGGTTGTTTAGGCATGGGTAATGCACTTCCATCATTTCTACTACCCAGGTAATATTAATGCATTGTTTATTCATATCTCATATTGTGAATGAACCTTCAGAAGGAGTAGCCGAGATATTGCACTGCTTTGAATAAGTAACTTCATCAGACTAATGTTACTTATTCTCGGCAGATACCACCACCCAGAAGGCACTGTTCGAAGCTTGTTGGCTTATTCATCGGTGGGCAGGCAGGTACCCTGTTGTTGCAATAGTGACAACCCAGTTATGAAGTATAACTCCATAATATGAGAGATGCTTGATGGTGTGCATGGTTTAATCTTAAACTATTTCTTGACTAAACGTCAAAAAATAGTTCTGACATCATATACTTAAATTTAAGAAAGCTTCTGCATGAAAAACTATATACAATTTGTAAAATCAGAGCAGTGTTCCATTATGGACAATTTCTGCTATGGATAAAGGGTTGGTTCAGTGGCAAAAAACAGAGGGTGATTATTAATGGGCACATTTGTGACATTCATTACAGTTCAGTGCTGGGCCTTTTATTGTTTTCAATATTTATTAACTACACTGAAGAAGGCACATGAAGCTTATTTTGCAAGTTTGCAGATGGATCAAAAGTTAGCAGGGCAGTTAATAACAGGAATCAAGGCATATTACTGAAGCAAGAACTATAAAAATTATAGTAGTAGCCTGTCTGCATTACTCTGAGGACTTTATGTCAGACTATACAATTTACCCTAGGTCTCTTGTTTCTTTTTTGCCTTGAGTTTAATCCCACAATAACATACAAACTCAGTGGTACTAAACTCAAGGCAACAAAGAAACAAGAGACTTAAGGTAAACTGTATAATCTGACATAAAGTCCTCAGAGTAATTCAGACAGGCTACTAGGCCAGCTCATGTAGTTCTCTCAACAATATATTGGAATTGGATGTGCAATTTACTGGAAAGGATGGACAAGCAATGTGGAAATTTTTTGGCTAATGCTCTATAAGCTTGCTTTCTTGCATCATTTTCTACTACTAATACCTTATAGCTGATGCTATAATGTTGCATCTTGAGACTGCATACAGGTCTGGAAGCTTCATTTAAAGAAGGATGCGTATTTCTTGGAAAAGATGTAGAGAAGAACAACTGAATTGGTCAAGGATACAAAAGGCTGTTCCTATCATGAATGACTTCGGTTCTGAAAATTGCAGCACTTGGAAATTAGGCATGTGTGAAGAGATCCGATTAGTGTTTAAGGCTTTGAATGGATTGAATAAACTAAATTCTTGACAGCATTGTTAGTCTTTCTTGGGAAACACAGAAATGGGACATAAAATTGTTGGAATAAATTTCCATCTGGTGTTGTAGAAGCATACATTGTGAATAAATTCAAGGAAGCATTAGACAAAAAAATAATATAGGATGGATAGATAAGGTGGGTAATTTTTTTTCAGCTGATGCTGTACAGGCTTACTTTCTTGCATAATTATCTGCAATTAATAATAATAACACTAATTGAATTAAGAGTGTCGAGAAATTAGGCACCAACTCAGTGTTCTGATGGGCATTCATAATAGTTTGAAGAATCAGGTAGACACCCAGGGTCCTGGGCTGGATATCATCATTCTTCTTTTTCTTGGTGATTCAATTTCTCTCTCTCTCTCTCTCTCTCTCTCTGGGTAATTTGGAAATTTTTTTGGCTGGTGCAGCATAAGCCTCAGGCTTCCTTGTACCATATGGCTAATAATAATAATAATATCCCTCAAAGGTATTAAAGTGGAGGACCCATCAAGCTCTCAGCTGCCCAACTCAATGCCAGAGCTCACTCTTGTGCATCAGACAACACAACGGCAGTCTTCAAGGCAAAATACGCTGGTCTGACAGGTGCTAGTTATTATCAGCAGCTCTACTGTCAGGGAGACAGGTATTATGTTGTGCAAAGAGGATAGGTGGAATAAGACCAGGATATGTCTGCCAGTGACAAAAGTTGATGATGTAGAGCAGATATCATCTTTTAAGGCCACAAAGGGTGATATTGTTGTACACGTTGGCACTAATGACACTAACAGCAGGAGATCTGCAAATTTACTTAATAAGTACAGGTCAATGTTGAAAAAAAAAAAAAAAAGTCGCAAGTTAGAGTTAAATTTGAAAGTGTCTACAATTCTGCCCGGACACAATAGGAGGGAGTATATGGTGACAGCCTTGTCGATTAATTCAGCCCTGGAGAGATTGTGCAAGGCTTGTGGTGTAGAATTTTTTTTTTAAAGCGTGGCCTGTGCTTGTTAACAGTATAAACTGCTTCTACAGAGATGGGATACACTTAAAAAGAAAGGGTGCAAGAATATTTGCTGATGCTATCAAGGCAGTGTTAGGTGGGTTGGAAAACTGCTACCTTGGGAGGATTCACAGCTAAAAGTTTCACAGTAACTGCAGGCAGAGGTTAAAGTGATTCTTGCACTGCTTCTATTAGAATGAGCAGCAGCCTGGAAAGCAAGGTGCTGGGTTCAAGGACTGGTGGGAATCATCATCATGGAACAAGTAAATACTTGGGCTGTGTATGGTAACTAAGAATAGGAACAGGTGCATGTATACTTGCATGTACACCAATGCACGGAGTATAGTAAATAAATTTGAAATAGTGCAAGGAAACCTGAAGCTTATGCTGCACCAGACAAAAAAAAATTCCTGAGTTACCCTGAGAGAGAGAAATAGAAAAGAATTGGCAAGAGAGAGAGCAAGAGTCAGAAGTAGAAAAGAATCGCCAAGAGAGAGAGCAAGAATCAGAAGTAGAAAAGAATCGCCAAGAGAGAGAAGAATGATGATATCCAGCTCAGGACCCTGGGTGTACCAAGCCCATACTCACCAGATGTGATCCCCTGGGGTACTGTATATTCAATAAAATATTTTTTTGTTAAAAGCTGATTTTAAAACAAACATCATGTCATCTGGAAAGCATAAGTTAATTCAGTAGATTTCTTTGTTTTTATTTTCAGAACACCAAGAGAAATTGTTTTGTTATGAATTTATTTTTTAAAGAGATAGTTTATTATATCAGATATGAAGTTCTCTGAGTAGTGCAGATGGGCTGCCTAAGCAGGTCATGGAGTTTTGTCAATGATATATAGAAATTTTGCTAGACAAGGAGGTGATTATCTCTTTGTATAAGGCAATGGTCAGGCCACACCTTGAGTACTGCGTACAGGTCTGGAGGCCTCATTTTAGGAAGGATGCATAGTTTCTAGAACGAGTACAAAGGCAACAAGATTGGTGAGAGAAATAAAGGGGTTCTCTTACCAAGAGAGGCTTAGATTCCGCAAGTTGTAGTATCTGGAGACTAGGCACCTGCGAGGTGATCTGATTGAGGTTTGTTTGGGAATGTTTTAGGTGCATGGCCGTCTATGGCCATAGTGCACCATTTTATTGAGCTGTATAAGGCCTTGAATGGTTTGAGCAGGCTCAGTGCTCATGGGATGCTTCTGCTTGCTCAGATTAAGAACCTGAGGGGGCATAAATTCAAATTGAGGAAAGAGTTGTAGAATAGATATGCGGAAGTTTGCTTTTAGCCAGCGGGTAGTTGATTGCTGGAACAGACTTCCATCTGTTGTTGTGGAAGTTGATAGCTTAAATAAATTTAAGGCTGAACTAGACGAACATTTGGAGTAACTGGATGGGTGAAATGGGAAGGTTTTTTTTTTTTTTTTTTTTTGGCTGATGCTGTATAAGCTTGCTTTCTTGCATCATATGCCTCAACTAATGCCAATGCACTTTTTACATCATTAATATTTTCCAACACTGTTTTATTCCTATTTTATTAGTATTTTTTTATAATTAAGTACTGAGGTCCTGATATTCTTTAAAATTTGAATAACTACTAATTTTTTTTTTTGTATTTCATATATTTTGTTTAGTTGGAATTACAAGTGACTTAATATGCTAAAAATTTTCTTAGGGCCAGCCATAAATGTAATGCTTCTCTTGGTATACTATATACTTGTCTTACCTGGTAATGTATATTTCCTTGAACACAAACACATGAGCCAAAACATTATGACCACCTACCTAATAGTGTTGGGTCTCCTTTTTTGCAGCGATAACAACTAGCACCTGGTGTGGTGTCAACTCCATGAGAATGCAGAAGGTGTCCCAGGTATTCTTGACCAGCTGAACAAAAGGAAGTTGGATTTTGGCAATGGCCTGGCAAATGCTGCATTCCACGAATGTCCAGTGGGATTAAGTCCAAGGAATTTGGCAGCCAAGGTAGCACTCACAATAATCAAACCATTCCTGCACAATGCAGGCTTTGTGATTTGGGGCACTGTCTTGTTGAAAGAGTCCAGTGCCATCTGGATACGTCACCACGTAGGACAAAACTTGGTCAGAAACAATGAAGTAGCATCTGGCAGTGAGGGTGTGTTCAATGGGGATGAGAAAGCCATTGAACCAGTGGGGACCAGTGATGTCCATGAAAGACATCCCCCCCACCAAACCATAATACCACTGCCACTGGCCTGTTTTCATCCAACCATCAAGTCTGGTGTTTTCATCCAGCCGTCTAGTCTGGTTGCAGCTGTTCATCTGCTCGCCATCAAATACGCACTTATCCATCGGCATGATAGAGCTGGAATCCTGATTCGTAAGACCAGGTGACTCTTTTTCCAGTCGTCCAATATCAAATAACAGTGCTCCCATTACAGGCGGAGATGTCAGTGATGGTTGTTTGACCAGGTTTTACCTTCTCTGTAGGCCTATCCGCAAGAGCATCTACTTGATGGTGTGCACTGAAACTTCTCTTTGTGTGCCCTGGTTGTAGTCTGCCATTAACTGAGGGATCATGAACTGTCTGTTGTCCTAAACAGCATGTATCAAATGCCATTCACCTTGACCATAAACTAGTGGTGGTCTCCCCATCCTTGCACATTTGTTGGTTGTGTCCCTCTTCAGACCATTCCTGCCAAACCTTCACTACAGCAGCCCTCAAAGAGCTAACAATGCTTGCTGTTGCTGAGATGTCAGCCCTGCCTTCCTAGCAATGCAAATCACTCCAGAATCTGTCAGGTCTTGTTAACAGGAGAGATTGCTTCTACAGGGATGGGATACACTTAAATAGAAAGGGTTCAAGAATATTTGCTGATGCTATCGAGGCAGTGTTAGGTGGGTCGGAAAACTGCTAGCTTGGGGGGAGACAAAGACCAATAGATTGACAGTAGCCACTGGCAGAGGTGAAAGAGATTCTTGCACTGCTTCTATTAGAATGAGCAGAAGCCTGAAAAACAAGATGCATGGTATTTCAGAGACTGCTGGGAGCCATTGTGGTACAAGTAAACACATGGGTTGTGTTAGGGTAGCTAAGAATAGAAACAGGTGCAGGTATACTTGCGTGTACACCAATGCTAGGAGTTTAGTAAATAAATTTGATGAATTTGAGGTATTGCTCAAAACATCGAAGGCAGATATTGTTGGGATATCAGAGACGTGGTGTCACACAGATATAAGGGATGCGGAACTGCAATTTGGGGAGTACAATGTCTACAGAAAGGATAGACAGGATAGGAAGGGGGGAGGTGTTATGCTATTAGTTAAGAAACACATAAAAACCAAGGAAGTGAAGCCAGTCGACATCGCTGGACAGTGCAGTGTGGAGTCAGTTTGGTGTGACATAAACATTGGGAGATTAACATTAAGAGTAGGAGTGTGCTATAGGCCTAATGACTCTGATGAGTATAATAAGGAACTGTACAGGGAAATAGAGTGGGCCAGTAAATCAGAGTGTCTTATAATGGGAGATTTTAATTTCCCAGATATTGACTGGAATTTGGGGGCTGGATACTCACACAACTAGCAGGGCTTTTGTGGATTTATTGGATGATTGTTTTCTACATCAGCATGTTCGGGAGGCAACTAGAGGGAGTAATACTCTTGATTTGATTATCAGCAGTGATTCTTCATGCATTAAGAATCTGCAGATAAATGAACCACTAGGTGGCAGTGATCACAGTGTGCTGAAGTGGGATTTACTCAAAGAGGTAACTACCATTAGGGGTAAAGGGAAGGGTTATTGCTTCCGTAAAGGCGACTACGATGGACTGAGACAGTATTTAAATTCTATACAGTGGGACCAACTGATGATGTTACCAACAGCAAATTCAAAATGGGAAGCATTCAAAGAACTTATCTTGGAAGCTACTAGGCTTTACATACCAACTAAGAAATATTGCTCAAGGTTTAGGCCAAAATGGATGTCAGATGAACTAATGAGGCATATGGCAGAGAAGAAAAATGCATGGGATACTTACAAATTAACACATGACACAGAAGCCTATGATAGATACAAGTTGATATGCAACCAAGTTACAAAGGAGGTTAG
Organism: Mastigoproctus giganteus; assembly: GCF_048544385.1. Lineage (NCBI taxonomy): Eukaryota > Metazoa > Arthropoda > Arachnida > Uropygi > Thelyphonidae > Mastigoproctus > Mastigoproctus giganteus. The sequence goes on along the minus strand of NC_143580.1, from coordinate 117,669,449 downwards.
GCAGGCGAAGGCAGATTACGAAAAATCCTTGGCAAGGGATGCAAAGAAAAACAGCAAAGAGTTCTTTACTTATGTAAACTCTAGAAGGAAAGGGATGAATCAGATTGGTCCACTTGATATTGATGGGTCAACCCCGGGGGCTCACATCTGACCCCGGGGGCTCACATCTGGTGAGTATGGGCTTGGCAAACCCAGGGTCCTGAGCTGGATATCATCATTCTTCTCTTTCTTGGTGATTCCTTTCTACTTCTCTTTCTCTCTCTCAGGGTAACTCGGGGAATTTTTTTTTTTTGGCTGGTACAGCATAAGCCTCAGGCTTCCTTGTACCATATGGCTAATAATAATAATAATAATAATAATAATAATAATGTGTTGATGATCCTGCTCAGGTAGCTAACAAACTAAATGAATATTTTGCATCGACATTCACACATGAGGAGTTATTCAGCGAGGGGAATGCCAGAGGTGTATTCAACTCTAGCAGTAAGTTACAGAATCTTGAAATAACTGGGAGTAAAGTGGAGGAGAAACTGTTGAAGATAAACACAAGAAAGGCACCCGGGGTGGATGGGATCTATCCAGTTATATTAAAGGAGGCAGCAAAGGAAGTAAGCAAACCCTTAGCCATAATTATGAGAGCTTCCTTGGACTCAGGGGAGGTACCCATAGACTGGAAATGTGCAAATGTGACTCCAATTCACAAAGGAGGATCAAAGGCTGACACAAGTAATTATAGACCTGTGAGCTTAACTTCTGTTCCAGGAAAATTAATGGAGGCACTGGTTAAAGAAGCACTGCAGGATCATTTAGACAAGACTTCAGTTATAGCTCAGACACAGCATGGTTTTGTTAAGGGGAAGTCTTGCCTGACCAACTGGATTGGATACTATGATGCAGTCACAAAAGAACTGGATCCAGGGAATAACTTTGATATTATATACTTGGATCTTAGAAAGGCTTTTGATACTGTTGCACATGGAAGACTGCTACACAAATTGGAGCAGTGTGACATTGGAGGCAAATTGCTGCTATGGATAAAGGGGTGGTTGAGGGGGAGAAGACAGAGAGTGGTAATCAATGGACACTGCTCATCGTGGACTGATGTTATTAGTGGAGTCCCTCAGGGCTCAGTGTTGGGTCCATTATTGTTTTCTGTATTTATAAATGATATTGATGATGGTATATCGGGATTAATGTCCAAGTTTGCAGACGATACAAAGGTTGGCAGGGTTGTCAAGGACACTACTGACACTATGCTGCTGCAACAGGATCTGGAAAGGTTGAGCAGATGGGCTGAGAGGTGGCAAATGAAGTTTAACATTGACAAATGTAAAGTACTACACATGGGAAACAGCAACCCCAGAGCAACGTATCAACTCTGTGGTACAACACTGACAGTGGTAGAGAATGAAAGGGACTTGGGGGTGGTTGTGCAGGCAGATATGAAGTTCTCTGAGCAGTGCAGACGGGCTGCAAGAGTAGCTCATGGTGTATTGTTAATGATATATAGGAATTTTTCTAGCAGGGATAAGGAGGTGATTATTCTCTTGTATAAGGCGATGGTCAGGCCACACCTAGAGTACTGTATACAGGTCTGGAGGCCTCATTTCAAGAAGGATGTAGAGCTGCTGGAACGAGTACAGAGAAGGGCAACAAGATTAGTGAATGGAACAAAGGGGTGCTCTTACGAAGAAAGGCTTAAGTTTTGCAAATTACAGTGTCTGGAGACTAGGCACCAGCGAGGTGATCTGATAGAGGTGTATAAAGCCTTGAATGGTTTAAGCATGCTCAATGCTGATGGGATTCTTCCTCTAGCTCAGAATAATCACCTGAGAGGGCATAAATTCAAATTGAGGAAAGACAGATGTAGGATAGACGTGCGGAAATTTGCCTTTAGCCAGCGGGTGGTTGGTTGGTGGAACAGACTTCCATCCCTTGTGGTGGAGGTTGATAGCCTAAATATGTTTAAGGCTCAGCTGGACAGGTATTTTGAACGAACAGAGGGGTGAAGTGGAAGTGGTTTTTTTTTTTTTTTGGCTGATGCTGCATAAGCTTGCTTTCTTGCATTAAATGCCTCTACTAATGCTAATGCTAAGGTCCTTCCCCTTACTTTTCCCCATTGCATGGGCTTTGTGCTGATGAACTGAGAGGCACTTCCCATGCTATCACTATATTCACCAGTTGGTGATGTTACTCCTAGAGCTGTGGGATGTGTCCACTCATGAAGAGGTCATAATGTTTTGGCGTGTGTGTGTGTGTGTGTGTGTGTGTGTATAGACACACACACACATATATATATATATATAGGAAAGAAAAATGGAAAAAAGAAAATCAGTATAGCAAACATTGGTGGCTGCAAAGCATTGCCTACCATGTGTTGCAGAAACATAATTTAAATATGAATGAAAAATATTCCATGATTGAAGAATATTTATTCCCCCTCCCTGTTCTTTGTTTGCTGCTGTGGTTACGTACTGGTTTATTTTCTATTCGCTTCTTACTTGGCTTGCCATACACTGTCATATTCTTCATTTATATTCAAATTTTATATATATTAGTATTAGATGAAGTATTGTTTATGAATTTTGTTGTTATAGATCGTTTATTGAGATCAGTACCGATTAATGCCATCTAAGAGTAAGATTATGCATTACATCGGTCTGTATTGATAAGTACTAGATATGATGGAAAAAATGTCAGTTTGGTAAAGCGTTAGCAGTTTTGGGTGAGATATGGTGCAATATGTGGACGCCATGTGCATCAAACACCCAGGTAACGTACATATGCCAACGCCGGCACCATGGCAAAATCTAGAGATATAATATATGATACAGTATATAATTAATAGGTGAGTGCAAAACAAAAGATATAGTGTAGAGCAAAAAGGTGAAAGCAGTAATGGAAGTAATATATGATAGAGCAAACTATAAGATAGAGTAAAATATATAAGCTAGTGAGGCAAAATTGTATAACAATACAGAGGCAAATTATAAAGCAATGCGGTAAATTATAAAAAAGGGGTCAATTATGGGTATATAGATACATTAAAAGGAACTTTGTCTAGGGCTAACCCTCTCAATGTATCAGCCCATAATTAACGTAGCTATCTGTTTCTGTAGTCTACTACTATTGCTATTCTACATCCTACTTCCGTTCGCCTTCCTTTAGCCCGAGCTGCCTATTCAACAAAGATATACAACTACAATGGATGGAACTCTTACTCTAGTATATTTATTTGTATCTTTCATGCTACTATGCTATCTGTCGGGCTAACAGTCATCTTGCCAGCAAACTACTTATCAAATACATGCTTGTTACCAGCATTTGGATCATATCTTATTGCTTCTAAATTCCTAACCTAACAATTATGGCTTAATACCAGCTTTCGGCATATTATCATTACCTTTTTTTACCTTCCTACTTATATTCTTACCTAGGGTTGCTGACAGTTGACTACAGAAACAGATAGCTACGTTAATTATGGGCTGATACATTGAGAGGGTTAGCCCTAGACAAAGTCTCTTTTAATGTATCTACATACCCATAATTGACCCCTTTTTTATAATTTTTATAATTTACCGTATTGCTTTATAATTTGCCTCTGTACTGTTATACAATTTTGCCTCACTAGCTTATATATATATATATATTTTTTTTTTTTTATGAAAACCCCAAACACGAAAGGTATCAAAACCTATAGTACTTAGTACCGTGCATGGGTTGAAGGAGAAGTATTGGGGGGAGGGGGATGCCGGAAACTTTGCTCTAGAGACTAAACATGGGTTTCACCATGCTCTATCTTATAGTTTTGCTCTATCTTATAGTTTGCTCTATCATATATTACTTCCATTACTGCTTTCCCCTTTTTGCTCTACGCTGTATCTTTTGTTTTACGCTCACCTATTAATTATATATTGTATCTCTAGATTTTGCCATGGTGCCGGCGTTGACATATGTACATTACCTGGGTGTTTGCCGCACATGGCATCCACATATTGCACTGTATCGCACCCAAAACTGCTACCGCTTTACCAAACTGACATTTTTTCCATCATATCTAGTACTTTATATATATATATATATATATATATATATTATACGAGGGTGGTTCAATAAAGAATCGCCCTGACCTAGCTGGAGAGGTGCTAGCCTGTTGATTCTTGGCACAGGTTTTAGTCCTTCTTTACATAGCCACTGTGAAGATTTACACATTTTTTCCCATTGATGGATGGATACCATTTTTCTAGAAGTGGTGAGGTTGGTCTTTGAATAATGACTGTTGCAGAAATGAGTGTCTCATTGTCAGGGAAGTCGGTCCCCCGAAGAAATGATTTGAGGGAAGGAAACAAGAAGAAGTCTGATGGTGCAAGGTCGGGTGAGTAGGCTGGGTGGGGCAGTATTTCATAACAAAAGTGGCTGCTTGTGTTGTTGTAATTTCAGAAGTGTGAACTGGGGCATTGTCTTGAAGCATTCCCACGCCTTTGGACAGCATGCCACACCTACATGTTTTGATTTTCTCCCATAATTTTGTGAGTAAGTTGGCATAATAGGCACCTGTAATTGTTCTACCTTTCGGCAGGTAATCAGTCATTATTACGCCTTTCGCATTCCAGAACACTGTCAGCAAGACCTTTCCTGCTGACGCTTGGACCATTGTCTTCTTGGGGGGATGGGGAACTATGATGTCACCATTCCATAGACTGCTTTTTACTTTCAGGGTCGAAATGGTATATCCAACTTTCATCCTGAGTGATCAGACAAGAGAAAAAGTCTTCCTCATTTTTTTTGGCACAGGGCTAACAACTCTTGTGATTTCTGTTGTCGATCAGCCTTCTGGAAACCAGTCAATAATCGGGGAATCAATCTTGCACTCAATTTCCGTAAATGGAGTTGGTCATGAAGGACTGTTTCAACAGAACCCACACTAATCTTCATCTCCTGGGACAATTCACGCACAGATATCTGGAGATCTTCCATGATTAACGACTCCACTTTTCTGATCGTGCTGTCATCAATGGATGAATGGGGACAACCTCGAATGAGCTCTGAATCTACTGATGTCTGACCACACCTAAACTGTCTATGCCAGTGCTTCACAAAGCCACAGGATGGGGGCTTCATCGTTACATACAGCAGTCATCCCCTCGTGGATTTCTTTAGATTTCCCCTTCAAGAACAGATACCGGATTACAGCTCTGGCTTCAAATTTGTCCACGCTACTTCGTCACATGTTCAGCTCTATAAGAGAAAAACAAATTAAGACACAGGGCTGAAATTTTACACCTTTAGTAACAAAATAGCATGATGCTGCGAAATGTGGAAGTAGGTGAGGGCGATTCTTTATTGAACCACCCTCGTATATTACTTATTTGGTTCTCTCTGCCGCTCTGGCAGTTAATCTTGCTGCCTATAATCCATAATAGAAAATAATGATATAAGAGTAACAACAGGCATGTGTATGTGCAGTATACACATTTTAATATGAAATTTTTTTTTTTTTTCTCTTGTTAAATACCTATGCAATATATACTCAGATTGCTCCTTAAAGCTCTTCAAACAGAGAAGTTTTTCCTGATTTATTTTCTGCTTTATTAGTTTAAATTGTCATATTAACTTATTTTCTAGAGTAGCTTTATATTCCTAGTTACGATACTTAGTTTAAAGTTTAACTTAGACAGAGATTTTGTAGATATTACTTAGTATCGGTAACGGTATCAAATCCACGTGTCACAAATTGAACGAGAGGTCTTTTAACCAAATTTAGTCGATTTATTAACCAATTGTTATATCAGATTATCTTCTATAAGTAGATTATAGACCTAGTCAGGATCCTTAGTTTATTCTAAATTGAGATAGCGAGATTTCGAAGCTAATCAATACTTACAAGTCCGTAGAAATACCGTTCGTGAATTCCCGCCATTTTTACACGATAGCATAAGCTTAGTGTAGTATACTGCATAATATAATATTGTCAATTAATCAGTAAATCTATTAATCTTGATAATCTTTATTGTCAATTAAATTGTATTTTTAACTCTATAAATATATATAACGACTTAATCGTAACAAATAATTAATACATAACTATAGTGGTACACGTGATACGGAAGTTGTATAAAGGGACCACTAGATACCGAAAAAAAAAAAAAAAAAAAATATATATATATATATATATATATATATATATAACATAACTGTTTTGGGATATAACTTAAGGATTTAATTTTTGTTTTAAATTTTATTGAATTAAATTGGAATCATGACTCTGACCAGAGCAGCAAAGCAAAAGGCTCAAGCTAATGGGAGTGCTGTGGTTCAGGGGAGAACTGAGGGGGGCAGTTGCCCTCTGAATCACAGTCTATTAAAATGCACTGTTTGCTTGATGTTTGCGGAGCAGTCGGGTACGGGACATGATACTGCCAAGGGGGATGTCTTTGTGTGTGCACGATGTAAGGAGTGCAAGGAAATCAGGCGACAACTCAGCGTTGTTATGGGCCTTTATGAGACCTTGAAGGACAGGGTGGATGCCCTCGAAGGAAATAAATTGAGGGGCCCATCAAGCTCTCAGCTGCCCACATCAACGCCAGAGCTTGCACTTGGTCATCGGGCAACACAGGGGCAGCCCCCTAGGCAGAATGCGCTGGTCCCACAGGAACTAGTAGTTGTTGGTGACTCTATTGTCAGGGAAACGGGGAACATGCTTTGTAAAAAGGATAGGTGGAATAGGACCAGGGTATGTCTGCCAGGGGCAAAGGTTGATGACGTTGTAGAGCGGATATCATCTTTTAAGGGCACAAAAGGTGATATAGTTGTACACGTTGGCACTAATGATATTAAGAGTAGGAGACCGGCGGAATTACTTAGCAAGTACAGGTCACTGTTGAAAAAAAGCCGTGAATTAGGGTTGAACTTGAAAGTGTCTGCAATTCTGCCCAGACACGATAGGAGGGAGTATATGATGAGAGCCTTGTCGATCAATTCGGCCCTGGAGGGATTGTGCAAGGCTCAAGGGGTAGAATTTTTTTCAGCCTGGACTGTACTTGTTAACAGGAGAGATTGCTTCTACAGGGATGGGATACACTTAAATAGAAAGGGTGCAAGAATTTTTGCTGATGCTGTCGAGGCAGTGTTAGGTGGGTCGGAAAACTGCTAGTTGGGGGGGGGATACAAGGACTAATAGATTAACAGTAGCCACTGGCAGAGGTGGAAGTGATTCTTGCACTGCTTCTATTCAAATGAGCAGAAGTCTGAAAAACAAGATGCAGGATATTTCAGAGACTGCTGGTAGTCATTGCGTTACAAGTAAACACATGGGTTGTGTTAGGGTAGCTAAGAATAGAAATAGGTGCATGTATACCTGCGTGTACACCAATGCTAGGAGTTTGGTAAATAAATTTGATGAACTTGAGGTATTGCTCAAAACATCAAAGGCAGATACTGTTGGGATATCAGAGACGTGGCGTCACACAGATATAAGTAATACGGAACTGGAATTTGGGGAATACAATGTATATAGAAAGGATAGACAGGACAGGAGGGGAGGAGGGGTTATGCTATTAATTAAGAAACACATAAAGTCAAAGGAAGTGAAGCCAGTTGACATCGATGGACAGGGCAGTGTCGAGTCAGTTTGGTGTGACATAAGCATAGGGAAATCAAAATTGAGAGTAGGAGTGTGCTATAGGCCTAATGACTCTGATGAGTATAATAATATATTGTACAGGGAAATAGAGTGGGCCAGTAAATCAGAGAGTCTTATAATGGGGGATTTTAATTTCCCAGATATTGACTGGAATTTGTGGGTTGGTCACTCGCACACTAGCAAGGCTTTTGTGGATTTATTGGATGATTGTTTTCTACATCAGCATGTTCGTGAGGCAACAAGAGGGAGCAATACTCTTGATTTGATTATCAGTAGTGATTCTTCATGCATTAAGAACCTGCAGATAAATGAACCACTAGGTGGCAGTGATCACAGTGTGTTGAAGTGGGATTTACTCAAGGAGGTAACTACCATCAGAGGTAAAGGGAAGGGTTTTTGTTTTCGTAAAGGCGACTATGATGGTCTGAGACAGTATTTAAATTCTATACAGTGGGACCAACTGATGATGTTACCAACAGCAAACTCAAAATGGGAAGCATTCAAGGAACTAATCTTGGTGGCTACCAGGCTTTACATACCAACTAAGAAATATTGTTCAAGGTTTAGGCCTAAATGGTTGTCAGATGGACTAATGAGACATGTGGCAGAGAAGAAAAATGCATGGGATACATACAAATTAATGGGTGACATGGAAGCCTATGATAGATATAAGTTGGTCTGTAACCAAGTCACAAAGGAGATTAGGCAGGCAAAGGCAGACTACGAAAAATCCTTGGCAAAGGATGCAAAGAAAAACAGAAAGGAGTTCTTTACATACTTGAACTCGAGAAGGAAAGGGATGAATCAGATTGGTCCACTGGATATTGATGGTTCAACAGTTGAGGATCCTGCTCAGGTGGCTAACAATCTAAACGAGTATTTTGCATCTACATTCACGCATGAGGAGTTATTCAGGAAGGAGAATGATGTAGGTAAAGTAAACATTGGCAGTGAGCTGGATGATTTTGTAATAACTGAGAGGAAAGTGGAGGAGAGATTGTTGAGGATAAACATAAAAAAGGCACCTGGGGTGGATGGGATCTATCCAGTTATATTAAAGGAGGCAGCAAAGGAAGTATGCAAACCCCTAGCCATAATTATGAGAGCTTCTTTGGACTCAGGGGAGGTACCCATAGACTGGAGATGTGCAAATGTAACCCCAATTCACAAAGGAGGATCAAAGGCTGACACAAGTAATTATAGACCTGTTAGTTTAACTTCTGTTCCAGGTAAATTAATGGAGGCACTGGTTAAAGAAGCACTGCAGGATCATCTAGACAAGAATTCAGTTATAGCTCAGACGCAGCATGGTTTTGTTAAGGGCAGGTCTTGCCTGACCAATTTGATTGGATACTATGATGTAGTCACAAAAGAACTGGATGCAGGGAATAACTTTGATATTATATATTTGGATCTTAGAAAGGCTTTTGATACTGTTGCACATGGAAGACTGCTGCACAAATTGGAGCAGTGTGGCATTGGAGGCAAATTGCTGCTATGGATAAGGGGATGGTTGAGTGGCAGAAGACAGAGAGTGGTAATCAATGGACACTGCTCAACGTGGACTAATGTTATTAGTGGAGTTCCTCAAGGTTCAGTGTTGGGTCCATTGTTGTTTTCGGTGTTTATGAATGATATTGATGATGGGATATCAAGTTTAATGTCTAAGTTTGCAGATGATACAAAGGTTGGCAGGGTCGTTAAGGACACTACTGACGCTATGCTGCTGCAACAGGATCTGGAAAGGTTGAACAGATGGGCTGAGAGGTGGCAAATGAAGTTTAACATTGACAAATGTAAAGTACTACATATGGGTAACAGTAACCCCAGAGCAATGTATCAACTCTGCGGTACTACACTGACAGTGGTGGAGAATGAAAAGGACCTGGGGGTAATTGTGCAGGCAGATATGAAGTTCTCTGAGCAGTGCAGACGAGCTGCAAGAGTGGTGTCTTGTCAATGATATACAGGAATTTTTCTAGCAGGGATAAGGAGGTGATTATTCCCTTGTATAAGGCAATGGTTAGGCCACATCTTGAGTACTGTATACAGGTCTGGAGGCCTCATTTCAAGAAGGATGTAGAGCTGCTGGAACGGGTACAGAGAAGGGCAACAAGATTAGTAAATGGAACAAAGGGTTGCTCTTACGAAGAAAGGCTTAAGTTTTGCAAATTACAGAGTCTGGAGACTAGGCACCGGCGAGGTGATCTGATAGAGGTGTATAAGGCTTTGAATGGTTTGAGCATGCTCAATGCCAATGGGATTCTTCATCTTTCTCAGAATAATCACCTCAGAGGGCATAAATTCAAATTGAGGAAGGACGGATGTCGGATAGATGTGCGGAAATTTGCCTTTGGCCAGCGGGTGAGTTGGTGGAACCGACTTCCATCACTTGTTGTTGAAGTTGATAGCCTAAACAAATTTAAGGCTCAACTGGACAGGTATTTCGAATGAACGGAGGGGTGAAATGGGAGAGGGGTTTTTTTTTTTTTTTTTTTGGCTGATGCTGAATAAGCTTGCTTTCTTGCATCATATGCCTCTACTAATGCTAATGCTATTACTGGCTACACAATATCTGTAATGTACATAATAAAATATCTGAATGTAAAGGTATAAATAACTAACTTCAGTTTAAAGATGTGTCCCATTAATACTGTCTATGAACACAGACAACAGAGTGAAAGCACTGCTTTAGCCACCCTGCAAGTTTTAAATATTTTTTTGGAATGTATTTGTCTCCATCCTGCAAAAATCAAGTTGTCACTTTTGTGTACAATAATGTCAATGGAAATATGCACATCATTTTGTAATTTAAGTAGAGGAAAATGTTAGAAAATTTTTCTGTCATTTTCATCATAAAATCTGAAGACAAAATGGCTTCATCATAAAGATATGGAAAATTAACATATATTATATCATTCTGTGTTCCTGGGAATAAAAAAAAATATTAAATAATAATATGAGCACTGTTGCAAAAAAAAAACCAAAATATTCTTTATATTTAAATATTTCTTATATGCATTTTGTGTGCTGAATCTAACGGTGTCATCAGCAGAGAACTAACATGACAGTGGGTGCTGAAGTTGGGGGAAATTCCAAATGTTGAAAGAGCAACAGAAAAATAGAAATAAAGAAGCAAAATTTTACTTGCAATCAACAACAACAACATGAATCACTTGCAATCAACAATAGCCCCATGAAGAGTAAAATGTGCCTCATCAGACCACAAGATCATTTGAGCCCATGTATCATCAGGTTCCATATAAGCCAAAAATCGTAGAGCAAAGTCTATTTGTTGTTGCTGAACACAAGACTTTAGTTAGCATTAGTAGAGGCATACGATGCAAGAAAGCAAGCTTATGCAGCATCAGCCAAAAAAAAAAAAAAAAAAAACATCCCATTTCACCCTTCTTTCCAAATGCCCGTTCGCTCAGCCTTAAATTTATTTAGGCTATTAGCTTCCACAACAAAAGATAGAAGCCTGTTCCACCAATCAACTACCCACTGGCTAAAGGAAAATTTCTGCACATCTATTCAACAACTATCTTTCCTCAATTTGAAACTGTGCTCCCTCAGGTTCTTAGTCTGGGCAAGAGGAAGAATCCCATCAGCATTATATATCATTGACAAGACTCCATGACTTGCCCTGGCAGCCTGTCTGCACTGCCCAGCAAACTTCATATTTGACTGCACAATTACCCCCCCCCCAATCTTTTTCGGTTTCCACTTCCCTGAGTGTAGTACCACACAGTTGGCACATTTCTCTTTGGTTATTGCTACCCATATGGAGTACCTTGCTGTTTGTTATTTGAATGACCACCACATATCTGGGGATATGCGGTGGTCATTCCCTGACCTTTCCGCATCCTCCGTATTTGGTGGTCACGGGCTGGAGTAGTTTGCATTTGTCGATGTTAAACTTCAGTTGCCACTTCTCAGCCCATTTTCCCAACTTATCTAGATCAAGTTGGAGTATAGTACTGTCTTTACTGTCATTAACAACTCTGCCAACCTTTGTATCATCTGCAAACTTGGACATTAAACCTGATATACCTTCATCAATATCATTGATAAATATACAAAACAACAATGGGCCAAACACCAAACCCTAATAACATTTGTCCACGAAGAGCAGTGTCCATTGATTACCACTCTCTGTTGTCTCCAACTCAACCATCCCTTTATCCATTGTGGCAACTTACCCTTAATGCCATACCTCTCCAATTTGAACAGCAATCTTCCATATGCAACAGTATCAAAAGCTTTCCTGAAATCCGAGTATATGATATCAAAATTATTTTTGGCATTGAGTTCCTTTTTGACCACATCATAGTACAGTAGGGCCTGAAAAAGACCTCCCTTTTTCGGGCCCGGAGGCAAAGAACATGTTCGGGCCCCTACTTAATTAATGAAAATTGCAAAAAGAGGAGACAGCCAAAGATGCCGGGCCCAGAGGCAATTGCCTTGCCTGCCTACATGGTAGCTATGCCACTATCATAGTTTCCAATCAAATTGGTCAGACAAGACCTCCCTTTAACAAACCCATGCTGTGTCTTAACTATTACTGCAGTCTTGTCTAGATGATCCTGCAATGCTTCTTTAACCAGTGATTCCATTATTTTCCCCAGAACACAAGTTAAACTAACAGGTCTGTAGTTACTCATGTCACCTTTTCAACCCCCTTTGTAAATTGGTGATACATTTGCACACCTCCAGTTCATGGGGACCTCCCCCTGAGTCCAAGGAAGCTCTCATAATTATGGCTAAGGGTTTGCTTACTTCCTTTGCTGCCTCCTTTAATATAACTGGATAAATTCCGTCCACCCCAGGTGCCTTCCTTATGTTTAACTTCAACAATTTCTTCTCCACTTTGCTCTCAGTTATTACAAAATCACTTAGCTCCCTGTTAGCATTTGATAAACTTCTGGCACTCCCCTCATTGAATAACTCCTCATGTGTGAATGTACATGCAAAAATACTCATTTAGTTTATCAGTTACCTGAGCATGATCATCAATAGTCAACCCATCTATGTTAAGTGGTCCAATCTGATTCATCCCTTTCCATCTAGAGTTTACATAAGTAAAGCTCTTTGCTGTTTTCTTTGCATCCTTTGCCTAAGATTTCTCGTAATCTGCCTTCACCCGTCTAAACTCCTTTGTGCCTTGATTACAGACTAGTTTATACCTGCCATAGGCTACTGTGTCACCTCATACTTTATATGCATCCCATGTATTCTTCTTCTCTCTCAAAAGCCTGTAGCCTCCAAAATTAAGTCCCTGAAGGCTTCCCATTTAGAATTACGTTGGGAACATCATCAGTTGATCCCACTGTACAGAATTTAAAAACTGTCTGAGACCTCTGTAGTCACCTTTATGAAAGCAAAAGCCCTTCCCTATAGCCTTGATGGTAGTTACATCTTTAAGTAATTCCGACATCAGTACATTGTGATCACTGTCACCCAGTGGTTCCTTTATTTGCAAATTCTTAATGCACGAATAATCACTGCTGATAATCAAATCAAGAGTATTACTCCCTCTCGTTGCCTCTCGAACGTGTTGCTGTAGAAAAGTCATCCAATAAATCCACAAAAGTCTTGCTAGCTTGCAAGTGAACAACCCCTTTCCAGTCAATATCTGGAAAGTTAAAATCCCCCATTACAAGATATTCTGATTTACTGGCCCACTCTATTTCTCTGCACAATTGCTCATTTTACTCATCAGATTCATTAGACCTATAAAAATCACCCAAGGGGCTCACATCTGGTGAGTATGGGCTTGGCACACCCAGGGTCCTGAGCTGAATATCATCATTCTTCTTTTTCTTGGTGATACCCTTCTACTTCTCTCTCTCGGGGTAATTCAGATTTTTTTTTTTTTTGGCTGGCACAGCATAAACCTCAGGCTTCCTTGCACCATAGATATAATAATAACACACACCTACTCTCATTTTTCCTTTCTCAGTGCTTATTTCACACCAACCTGACTCAATACTGCATTGTCCACCAGTATCAACTGGATGCGCTTCCTTAGATTTTATGTGTTTCTTAACTAACAGCATAACCCCTCTTCCCTTCCTGTCCTGTCTATCCTTCTTGTACACATTGTATTCTCCAAATTCCAATTCTGCACTGATTATATCTGTGTGACACGATGTCTCTGATATCTGCTTCTACAGGGATGGGATACACTTAAATAGAAAGGGTGCAAGAATGTTTGCTGATGCTATCGAGGCAATGTTAGGTGGGTCGGAAAACTGCTAGATTGGGGGGATACAAGGACTAATAGATTAACAGTAGCCACTGGCAGAGGTGAAAGTGATTCTTGCACTGCTTCTATTGGAATGAGCCGCAGCCTGGAAAATAAGATGCAGGATATTTCAGAGACTGCTGGGAATCATTGGGGTACAAGTAAACACATGGGTTGTGTTAGGGTAGCTAAGAAAAAGAACAGGTGCATGTATACTTGTGTGTACACCAATGCTAGGAGTTTAGTAAATAAATTTGATGAATTTGAGGTATTGCTCAAAACATCAAAGGCAGATATTGTGGGGATTTTAGAGACATGGTGTCACACAGATATAAGAAATGCAGAACTGGAATTTGGGGAGTACAATGTGTACAGAAAGGATAGACAGGATAGGAAGGGAGGAGGAGGGGTTATGCTATTAATTAAGAAACACATAAAATCCAAGGAAGTGAAGCCAGTCGACATCGCTGGACAGTGCAGTGTCGAGTCAGTTTGGTGTGACATAAGCATTGGGAGATCAAAATTGAGAGTAGGAGTGTGCTATAGGCCTAATGACTCTGATGAGTATAATAAGAAACTGTTCGGAGAAATAGAGTGGGCCAGTAAATCAGAGAGTCTTATAATGGGGGATTTTAATTTCCCAGATATTGACTGGAATTTGGGGGCTGGTCACTCACACAGTAGCAAGGCTTTTGTGGATTTATTGGATGATTGTTTTCTACATCAGCATGTTCGGGAGGCAACTAGAGGGAGTAATACTCTTGATTTGATTATCAGTAGTGATTCTTCATGCATTCAGAATCTGCAGATAAATGAACCACTTGGTGGCAGTGATCACAGTGTGCTGAAGTGGGAGTTACTCAAAGAGGTAACTACCATTAGGGGTAAAGGGAAGGGGTATTGCTTTCGTAAAGGCGACTACAATGGACTGAGACAGTATTTAAATTCTATACAGTGGGATCAACTGATGATATTGCCAACAGCAAATTCAAAATGGGAAGCATTCAAGGAACTTATCGTGGAAGCTACTAGGCTTTACATACCAACTAAGAAATATTGTTCAAGGTTTAGGCCTAAATGGTTGTCAGATGAACTAATGAGGCATATGGCAGAGAAGAAAAATGCATGGGATACATACAAATTAACACGTGACACGGATGCCTATGATAGATACAAGTTGATCTGTAACCAAGTTACAAAGGAGGTTAGGCAGGCGAAGGCAGATTACGAGAGATCCTTGGCAAGGGATGCGAAGAAAAACAGCAAAGAGTTCTTTACTTATGTAAACTCTAGAAGGAAGGGGATGAATCAGATTGGTCCACTTGAGATCGATGGGTCAACTGTTGATGACCCTGCTCGGGTAGCTAACAAACTAAATGAATATTTTGCATCGACATTCACACATGAGGAGTTATTCAGCGAGGGGAATGCCAGAGGTGTATTCAACTCTAGCAGTAAGCTAGAGAATCTTGTAATAACTGAGAGCAAAGTGGAGGAGAAATTGTTGAAGATAAACACAAGAAAGGCACCTGGGGTGGATGGGATCTATCCAGTTATATTAAAGGAGGCAGCAAAGGAGGTAAGCAAACCCTTAGCCATAATTATGAGAGCTTCCTTGGACTCAGGGGAGGTACCCATTGACTGGAGATGTGCAAATGTGACCCCAATTCACAAAGGGGGATCAAAGGCTGACACAAGTAATTATAGACCTGTGAGTTTAACTTCTGTTCCCGGAAAATTAATGGAGGCACTGGTGAAAGAAGCACTGCAGGATCATCTAGACAAGACTTCAGTTATAGCTAGGACACAGCATGGTTTTGTTAAGGGGAAGTCTTGCCTGACCAATTTGATTGGATACTATGATGCAGTCACAAAAGAACTGGATGCAGGGAATAACTTTGATATTATATACTTGGATCTTAGAAAGGCTTTTGATACTGTTGCACATGGAAGACTGCTGCACAAATTGGAGCAGTGTGGCATTGGAGGCAAGTTGCTGCTATGGATAAAGGGGTGGTTGAGGGGGAGAAGACAGAGAGTGGTAATCAATGGACACTGCTCATCGTGGACTAATGTTATTAGTGGAGTCCCTCAGGGTTCAGTATTGGGGCCTTTATTGTTTTCTGTATTTATAAATGATATTGATGATGGTATATCAGGCTTAATGTCCAAGTTTGCAGATGATACAAAGGTTGGCAGGGTTGTCAAGGACACTACTGACACTATGCTGCTGCAACAGGATTTGGAAAGGTTGAGCAGATGGGCTTCGAGGTGGCAAATGAAGTTTAACATTGACAAATGTAAAGTACTACATATGGGAAACAGCAACCCCAGAGCAACGTATCAACTCTGTGGTACTACACTGACAGTGGTAGAGAATGAAAGGGACCTGGGGGTGGTGGTGCAGGCAGATATGAAGTTCTCTGAGCAGTGCAGACGAGCTGCAAGAGTAGCTCATGGTGTATTGTCAATGATATATAGAAATTTTTCTAGCAGGGATAAGGAGGTGATTATTCCCTTGTATAAGGCAATGGTCAGGCCACACCTAGAGTACTGTATACAGGCCTGGAGGCCTCATTTCAGGAAGGATGTAGAGCTGCTGGAACGAGTACAGAGAAGGGCAACTAGATTGGTGAATGGGACAAAGGGGTTCTCTTACGAAGAAAGGCTTAAGTTTTGCAAATTACAGTGTCTGGAAACTAGGCACCAGCGGGGTGATCTGATAGAGGTGTACAAAGCCTTGAATGGTTTGAGCATGCTCAATGCTGATGGGATTCTTCCTCTAGCTCAGAAAAATCACCTGAGAGGGCATAAATTCAAATTGAGGAAAGACAGATGTAGGATAGATGTGCGGAAATTTGCCTTTAGCCAGCGGGTGGTTGGTGGGTGGAACAGACTTCCATCCCTTGTCGTGGAAGTTGATAGCCTAAATAAGTTTAAGGCTCAGCTGGACAGGTATTTCGAACGAACAGAGGGGTGAAGTGGAAGTGGTTATTTTTATTTATTTATGTTACTTTTTTTTTTTTTTTTTTGGCTGATGCTGCATAAGCTTGCTTTCTTGCATCAAATGCCTCTACTAATGCTAATGCTAATGCTATCCCAACAATATCTGCCTTTTGATGTCTTGACTTCAAGCTCATCAAATTTATTAACTATACTCCTAGCATTGGTGTACATGCAAGTATACATGCACCTGTTCCTACTCTTAATCATCCTAACACAGCCGATGTATTTACTTGTTCCACTATGACTCCCATCATTCCTGGAAATCTCCCTTACCTTGCTTTCCAGGCTGCTGCTCATTCTAATAGAAGCAGTGCAAGAATCACTTTTGCCTCTGCCTGCGGCCACTGTTAACCTTTTTGTCTATGTATCCCCCATGCTAGCAGTTTTCTGACCCAGCTAACAGTGCCTCGATAGCATCAACAAATATTCTTGCACCCTTTCTATTTAAGTGTACCCCATCGCTGTAGAAACAATCTCTCCTGTCAACAAGCACAGAGCAGGCTGAAAAAAATTCTACCCCTTGAGCCTTGCACAATCTCTCAATCAGTTCTTGCACTAAGTGAATCTTGTGTGGGAACCAGTGTAAAATTATTCGAAGCACTTTACATACAGAGACCAAGGATGGTTGATGTCTCTTGACACACCTCTGGCACTACTGAATGGTAGTGTTTCGCATTCTGACCATTGTAACCACCACTTCATCCGCTGCCTATGTTCGGATACGTGGTCATCCCCTGCCTGGAATTACACCTAACTCCCCAGTAGCTTCAAATTTCTTTATTAGTCTTTGAAGCCCCACTGATGTCAAAGGTCCTTTATGCAAACCTTTTTTAGTTTCCAATATTCATGTAGTGCTGCATTAGCATTACTATTATTGTGGTAGATCAGTTTTACTAAAAGAGCATGTTTTTTTTTTTTGTAAAAACCATAATGGTTATTCATGGTGGCATTGGCCTTTCTGCTTTTATCTAACAGGATGTCATTTGTGTAAGCAGCGTGTCTTGAAGTAAATGACAACTTTTACATATGTGCAGCACTCTTTCCCCCGGGGTGGCAGAAATTTGAACTAATTTTTTCTTCTTCTACAAATCGCTTCCCCATATCCTAAATGAAATACCCACCGATTTTAACAGTGCTAACTCTAACCATTTTGACATTAGGATCTCCTGAATAAGGAAACTTGTTTTATAACCACCCGGCAAATGTATGTCCTTGATTGTTTCAGAAGACATTTTGAGCCAAATAAACATTGCACCACAAGCAAGCCTATAAGAGGTCAATTTGAATATGTTTCAAACTATCTCCCTGCTTCCGAAATTAATCAGATACTTTAAAAAATTTTTGCAGAACAGATGATAAATTTAAATGCTTTCTAGACAATGCTAAAAAGTTGGCAATTAAATTAGAAATTAAACCTGAATTTGAGCAAACAAGAATTTGCTGCTGAAAAAAAAAAAAAAAATGATGATCACAAATATGACCCCGTAACAATAGAAAAAGAAAATTTTAGGACCACTTTTTTTATCCTTTATATAACACAATTCAATCACTGAAAATCGGGTTTCAGTTGATACACTGAACAAATCCAATTTCTGTGCAATTTAAATTATGCCACAGAAATTAGTGACAATTTTTGGATTTAAAATTCATCTTACAGTGATCAAAAAGTCATCTGCAGTATCCATTTATATCAAGAATTAAAATAGTTGCAAAACCATTTTGAAGTGGTTATTCTTAACTGAAAATCTTGCAATTTACATGCTCAAACAATTGGAGGATACCATCAGCAAATCTTTTCATGGCACTGAATTCATAACATTATCAGTGGCAAGTGCAGAACAGAGCATTTTAAAAGACGAAGTTAATCAAAAATTACCTCTATTCCAGAATGAAAGAAGATTGGTTGGTTGGATGGGTTGGCAACTTTATCAATTGAACATGTCACCAAGGGTCATTTCATTCTTGAAATGATACAAAGATTTTCAGCTGTTAAGGCTTGAAAAGTTTTTATCTGAAGCAGAAAATTTAACTAATATATAATATAATTATAATATTTAATCGTTTTTTTTTATAGGTTATATATTGTTTATTTATAAATTTATATAAGTTATATAAAATTAATAAAAGTTATATACTGTTTATTTTGAATAAAGCATGAGACTGTGTAATGGCACTAGTGAATGGGTTAGTGCCATTGCACCACTGCATAAGATTTAGTGAATCTTATGCAGTCTGCTAAAGTACATAATTGGCATCATTTTTTAATTGTATCTCATATTGTGAATACTTTCAAGAGTTGCCATGATATTGCACTACCTCGAATACGCAACGCTTCACCAATGGAGAACACTAGTGTTACTTATTCTCGGTGGATACCACCACCCAGACAGCACTATTTCAAGGCTTGTTGGTCTCTCCTTGATGCCTCTATGAAGCTCACTATGAACAAAATATGGTGTAATGGCACTAACCCATTCAATGGTTTATTTATATTTACAAATAATATATAAATAATATTTTCAATGGAAGGAGTTATTTGAGTCACAGACAGCAGTCGCTTCTAACTAGGCTCTGTCTAGGGTGGATTAAACTAAAAGAATAGCAACTGGGATTAATTTTTAATTTAGATCTTTGTTCCTGTTTGAAGGAGTGTACTGAATTAAAATTTGGTGCATTGCTAAAAGAACATGAAACACTGAAGCACCATGTGCTTTCCCTGGAGAAAAATGAACTGGGAGCCCGTTAGGAACTTAAAATTCTAATTACACTCAACTGCTAGAATCTATTGCAAGTATATCCTAGTAATCAAGTTTATTATTCCATTTTGGGGTCCTGATCCTGGCTCCAGAACAGAATAATCAAGTGCTGACTGCTCTAGTTTAGAGAGATTTAGTCAATAGGAGATTCCACTGTCAGGGAAATGGATACTAGAACAAGGGTGTATTAACCAAGAGCAACAATTCATGATGTGACTAATAGATTGTCAAATTTTAAAGGGGGAAAAGAGAGCATTATTATTCATGGAGGAACTAATGATATTAAACCATGAACTAATAATTTGTTGGAATATACAGGACGATGCTAAAAAAATGCCACAAGTTAGGTCAGAATGTGTAAGTGTCTGCAATTATGCCCAAGCATGATAGGAGGGACTATATTGCTGAAAGCCTTGTGGATTAACTCAAGACTTGGACTCTGCAAAGTTTCTTGTGTAGATTTTTATCGGCATGGTCTGCACTTGTAGGTGGAATGAATCTATTTTGTAGAGACGGGATATGCTCGAGGGTTTTTGCCAGTATCATAGATGATAACTGAAGTGTTAAGGAAAACTGCTAGTTAGGAGCAATACAAATATGCATTTATATTACCCACAATTTACAGTAAAGTAATGCTTGCACACATCTCAAGAATTCTAGTTTGTTGCCACAAAAGCCGATATTGTCAAGATATTCAGAGGGTAGTGACGTTTCACACAAGTGGAAAGTTCATGCTAGAGCAATAAATTTAAATAACTTCGAGGGAGTTTATCAGGGTTGTAAACTATACAAGAACACTAAGACTCAACTGTATACAGTAATGTCAGGAGTGCTGTCAATAAAATGAGTGAATCTGAACTCTTGGTTAGGATTCTTACCAAATTATTAGACAGATTAATAGCTATTTAAAATTACCACACCACAGGGTGTGGTAATTTTAAATAGCTATTAATCTATGATGAGAGGATGTGAGCAACAAGCCTCACATCTCTCTCTTCAATGTGGTTTTAGGCAAGGGTTTATATGCAAAGACTGCATTAGAACTACACAACCTTATTGATAGTTCCAAGTACATTCTGGCAATCTTTATCAACTTTGAGGGTGCTTTTGACACCTGGACCATCAGTTCACTTCATTCCAATCATTGCTCTCTTCAGTTTACAAACTTGTTAGGAATTACTTTGCTGACTGCTCTATCACTGTCATGAATAAAAGTCAGATAATTCACAAATCTGTCACCTGGGGTCCCACCCACCAGGGATCAATTTTGGATCCCTTGGTTTGGAACCTCATTCCTGATGATTGGCTGCTTAGGATGACTGATTTTCAAAATCAGTTATAAATCAAAAATGCTGATGATCTTATTATTTCTGTTAATGAAAACCCAAGATCTGATTTAGAACTATATGACAACAAAGTGCTTATTATATCTCTTGGTCCTTTAAGAATAAACTGAAATTATTCCTCAGCAAAATCAAGATTATGGTTTTTAAATATAAATTAGACTATGGCAGACCACCAGTTGTAAAACTTAACAATAAATCACTTTCACTTGTCAGAAGCACCAAGCTTTTAGGAGTCATCTATCAACGGCCACTTTTCTTTTACAGAACATGTACAAAGCCTATCCATTAAAATCTGTTAATAATGCCTATCTGTTAATGAAAACCCAAGATCTGATTTAGAACTATATGACAACAAAGTGCTTCTTATATCTCTTGGTCCTCTAAGAATAAACTGAAATTATTCCTCAGCAAAATCAAGATTATGGTTTTTAAATATAAATTAGACTATGGCAGACCACCAGTTGTAAAACTTAACAATAAATCACTTTCACTTGTCAGAAGCACCAAGCTTTTAGGAGTCATCTATCAACGGCCACTTTTCTTTTACAGAACATGTACAAAGCCTATCCATTAAAATCTGTTAATAATGCCTATCTGTTAATGAAAACCCAAGATCTGATTTAGAACTATATGACAACAAAGTGCTTCTTATATCTCTTGGTCCTCTAAGAATAAACTGAAATTATTCCTCAGCAAAATCAAGATTATGGTTTTTAAATATAAATTAGACTATGGCAGACCACCAGTTGTAAAACTTAACAATAAATCACTTTCACTTGTCAGAAGCACCAAGCTTTTAGGAGTCATCTATCAACGGCCACTTTTCTTTTACAGAACATGTACAAAGCCTATCCATTAAAATCTGTTAATAATGCCTATCTGTTAATGAAAACCCAAGATCTGATTTAGAACTATATGACAACAAAGTGCTTCTTATATCTCTTGGTCCTCTAAGAATAAACTGAAATTATTCCTCAGCAAAATCAAGATTATGGTTTTTAAATATAAATTAGACTATGGCAGACCACCAGTTGTAAAACTTAACAATAAATCACTTTCACTTGTCAGAAGCACCAAGCTTTTAGGAGTCATCTATCAACGGCCACTTTTCTTTTACAGAACATGTACAAAGCCTATCCATTAAAATAAAGAGTCACTGAAATACTTCTCCAAATTACCAGCCGAGACTGGAGGATTGAACACCAAAACCCCACATTGCTTTTATAAAGCATGTAATAATCCCAAATACAACTTATGCTGTCAGCCTTTGGTTTAGATAAACTGCATTTAAAACTGTACAAACAAGATATACACTATTCAGGGTTGTTTTCTTCTTGCCCTTCTTCAAGTTTGCCAAAAGGTATCAACATCAGATTACCAGATTCTTGAGATACTTTACTACTGGACCTGCATGTTGCATTTAGAGGGCTTTGTTTTTCCATACGTTGAGGCATTTCTATGGAATTTCAAGGAATTGTTGTTAATCCTCAAGCTGATCCCAAAACTGAATAAACCAGATGTTGGAATTTATTATTGAACATTTGGCAGCATAGATGGAATTCTACAGAAAAAAGGAGCCATCACAAAAAAATTTGCTTCCAATGTAAACACAACACTACTTCCACTATCCACCAGAAAATGGTTTTCAATATTACTATTTACCTCCTATATACTACCAGGACATTGTTTGATTAATGCAAAACTTCACCAATTTAGATTTTTTAATACTCTCTACTGTTGATGCAGGCTATCTGATGACTCATCTCACTTCCTTTTTGAATGCCATCTTTATGAGGACCCAAGAATGGCTCTTTAGAGCCATTCTTAGGTCCTTTCAGTTTGGAGCCGTTTCCTTTAGGAAACAGTTAACAGAACTATAAATATAGTCTTGTCTAGATGATCCTGCAGTGCTTCTTTAACCAGTGCCTCCATTAATTTCCTTGGAACAGAAGTTAAACTAACAGATCTGTAATTACTTGTCACCCTTTGTGAACTGGGGTCACATTTGCACATCTCCAGTCCAAGGAGACCACCCGAGTCCAAGGAAGATGTCATAATTATGGCTAAAGGTATGCTTACTTCCTTTGTTGCCTCCTTTAATATAACTGGATAGATCCCATCCACCACAGGTGCCTTTCTTATGTTTAATTTCAACAATTTCTCCTCCACTTTGCTCTCAGTTATTACAAAATTATATAGCTCCCAGCCAGAGTTTGATAAACTTCTGGCATTCCCCTCCCTGAATAACTCATGTGTGAATGTAGATGCAAAATACCCATTTAGTTTGTCGGCTACCTGAGCAGGGTCCTCAACGGTCGAACCATTGATATCAAGTGAACCAATCTGATTCATCCACTTCCTTCTAGAGTTTACATAAGTAAAGAACTCTTTGCATCCTTTGCCAAAGATTTCTTGTAATCTGCTTAACCTCCTTTGTGACTTGATTACACACCAACTTATATCTACCATAGGCTTCTGTATCACCTGATAATTTATATCCATCTCATGCATTTTTCTTCTCTGCCATGAGTCTCATTAGTTCATCTGACATCCATTTAATCCTAAACCTTGAACAGTAGTTCTTAGTTGGGACAAAAAGCCTAGTAGCTTCCAAGATTACTTCCATGAATGCTTCCAATTTAGAATTTTCTGTTGGTAATGTCATCAGTTGGTCCCATGTATAGACTTTAAAAGCTGTCTCAGACCATCATAGTCATGTCTACGAAAGCAAAAACTGTTCCCTTTACCCCTGACAGTAGTTACATCTTTGAGTAAATCCCACATCAGCACACTGTGATCACTGCCACCTATTGGTTTCTTTATCTGCAGATTCTTAATGCATGAAGGATCACTACTGATAATCAGATCCAGAGTATTACTCCCTCTCAGACATGCTGCTGTAGAAAACAATCATCCAGTAAATCCAAAAAAACCTTGCTAGTGTGCGAGTGACGAACCCAGAAGTCCCAGTCAATATCTGAGAAGTTAAAATCTCCCGTTATAAGAAAATCTGATTTACTGGCCCACTCTATTTCTCTGTACAGTTGTTCATTATACTCATCAGTCATTAATTAGGTCTATAACACACAGCCACTCTCAATTTCTCTTTCCAGTGCTTATGTCACACCAAACTGACTCAACATTGCACTGTCCACCCACGTTAACTGGATGCACTTCCCTAGATTTTGTTTCTTAACTAATAGCATAACGCCTCCTATCCTTCCTGTACACATTGTACTCCCCAAATTCCAATTGTGCATTCCTTATATATGTCTGACACCGTGTCTCTGATATCCGAACAATATCTACCTTTGATGTTACCAACAATACTTACTTTTGACCAGCACCTCAAATTCATCAGATTTATTTATTAAATCCCTAGCATTGGTGTACAGTAAAATTGGTGTACAATAAACATCCAGTATTGGAATGAAATTAATATTATTCATTAAAGTAACTAATAGCAACACTTTAAAATGGCTAAAATGTATATTAACTTTGTCTTTTTTTTTTTTTTTTTTTTTTATGAGAACCCCAAACACGAGAGGTATTATAACCTATAGTACTTAGTACCGTGCTTTGGTTGGAGGTTGAGAAGATGAAAGAAGATATTTGTTGATATTGGACTTGAACTTCTGTAGATTGTAATTTTCAGGAAATACGTATGAAGGAAGGTTGTTCCAGAAAACGGCAGTTGAATGAATAAATGAGGAAGATGAAAAGTTGGTTCTGTGGGTTTGACGTTGGACAGTAAATGGATGTTTGCTGGTGGCGTCACGTGTTCGGACTGTTTTGAAAGAGAGAGCGGGAATTATAGAAGCCAATTCAGAAGAACAGTGCCCATGGAAGTATCTGTAGAAGAGGCATGCAGCAGAAACAGTGCGTCTATGAGAAAGCGAGTGGAGAGACTCTGTTAGAGATGAATCATTAATTAACCTAACTGCCCTCTTCTGAATGGAATCAAGAAGCCTGAGAGAGGTTTTGGGGGCACCACCCCAGATGTGGGAACAATATTCCATGGCAGGGCGGATTTGCGATTTATACAGAGTGAGCAGCTGTTTGGGAGAAAAGTAACGCCGAGAGCGAAAGAGAAAACCAAGTTTTTTAGATGCAGAGGAAGCAATATTTGTAATGTGCTTGTGCCAGGAGAGATTAGAAGTCAGGGTAATCCCCAAAAGAGATATATCATTTTGCCTAGAAATCGGAGTGTCACTAAAGATAAGCATAGGAGCAGAAGAATCCTTTTTGCGAGATATAAGACAAGACTGAGTTTTAGAAGGGTTGAAATCAACTAAGTTGTCTTTGCCCCACTGAAGAATTAACTGAAGATCAGCATTTAAGGAATTGGCAGCAGATTTTCGAGAACTTGAAGCTGATTGAGCTGGACAAGGTTTCTCAAAATGGAAAGTTGAATGCAATGTGCTATCATTGGCAAAACTATGGATAGGATTTCCAGTCAATGGAAGAAGGTCATTGATATACAAGAGGAAAAGAGTGGGGGAAAGAACTGAACCTTGGGGGACACCGGCATTAGTGGAGAAGTTAGAAGACAGAGAGCCATCTACCATCACCCTCAGTGAGCGATCAGAGAGAAAACTGGATAACCAATTACTAAAAACAGTTGTCAAACCATACGATGGAAGCTTGTTTAGAAGACCTTTATGCCAAACACGATCAAAAGCCTTTGAGATGTCAAGAGCAACTACTTGTGTTTCACTGAACCTTTCCATTGAATTAGTCCATAAATGGGTAACATAAGCCAGAATATCACCAGTGGATCGACACTGACGGAATCCATACTGCCGATCGTTGATCAGACGGAAGGTTTCTAGGTAGTTTAAGAGTTGGTGGTTAATTGATTTCTCCATTACTTTAGAAAGAGTAGAAGTAATTGCAATGGGACGATAATTGGATGGGAGGGATTTGTCACCCTTTTTAGGAACTGGCTGGATATGAGCAAATTTCCAAGCAGAAGGAAAAACACCTTTGGAATAAGAAAGTGAAAAAAGGCGGCAAAGAATAGGAGTAAGTTCAGGAGCACAGGTTTTGAGAACAAGTGGAGAAATACCATCAGGACCTGGAGCTTTCTTAGCATCAAGATTCATCAAAATCCTTCTGATATCCTTTTGACGGAAGACCACAGGAGGCATTGAATGGAGCGTGTTAGGAATGGTGGGAGGTGTTTTACCAAGATCATTAATACATGAGCTCGAAGAAAAATGGGATGCTAGCAGGTCAGCTTTATCCTTGGCTGAGGTGACAACAGAACCATCTGGTTTGGACAGAGGTGGGAGCAGAGATGGGCAAAAGTTGCGGCCAATAGCTTTGGCAAGAGACCAGAATGCTCGGCTACCATTAGGGCAAGAAGCAAGTTTTCTACTCTTAGCCTGTTCAAACTCTAGTTTGGACTGATTAATAACTGCTTTACAATTGTTGCGAGCTTTGGTGTAGGCAGAAAATGAAACTGAAGAATTAGAAACAAGCCAATTACGATATGCAACATTCTTCTCTTGGACAGCCTTAGCACATTTATTGGAAAACCAAGGTTTAGATAAAGGACGAGATTTTAAAGTGGAGTGTGGGATAAAGGATTCCATTCCTGCAAGAATAATTTCACTGACATGATCTGAGCAAACGTTGACATCAGAAGTTTTGAAACAGTAATCAGACCAAGGAAAAGAAGAAAAGAAGTCTCGCAGGTCATCCCATTTTGCATTCTTGTAATGCCAAACAATACGAGGTTCAGAATAGCCATGAGATAAAGGTTTCATTGGAGAAGAGACAATCACCAAGTTGTGATCTGAAGTGCCTAAAGGACCTCTCACTTCAACCTTGTACTTAGAAGGGTTGTTTGTGAGAAAAAGATCAAGCGTATTGGCTGTATGATTAGGATTGTCCGGTATTCTTGTAGGTAAATGAACAATCTGTGCTAGGTCATTAGTAATTGCAAAAGCCTCAGCATCTCGACCTGCTGGGTCGGTGTGACTAGAAAACGGAAGCCAGCTGGAGTTGTGAACGTTAAAATCACCAAGGAAAACTACCTCACTGTTAGGAAAGTTGGACTGGACAAAGTCAAGTTGCAAAGAGAGGAAGTCAAAGAGCTCCAAGTGATTAGTGGAGTTGGGAGAACGGTAGAGACAACAGATGAATTTTACACAATGAGGTAGAGAGATTTTAAGCCAGAGAAGATCAAAGAGAGGAGATTCCAAATTGCCAAGTCTTTGACAGGGAATATCAGAGCGGATATATGCACAAGTACCACCTTTGAGGCGAAAGGAATCATACAGCAAATAATTTGGACATCTGAGATGAGCAGTAGTTGAATCAACTGATAACTGAGATTCAGTCAGAAAAAGTACATGGGGTTTGGAAGACTGCAAGTGGAAATGGACATCGTTGAGATTAGAATTGAGACCACGTATATTTGTGAAATGAATTAGGAAGTCCTTGGGAGGTTTAGATCTTTTCACAGATAAGCTTGCTCTATTATTTTGACAATTCATGGTGTATTCAATAGTAAGAAAAAGTGGGTGGGACATGCTGTATGAAGTAATGAAATTTTTGGATATGGCGTACATGTGGTAAGAATATACTCAGATCCTTGACATAACGTGGCCTCGACAATGCTCCCCGCATACACACTACTCGGACTCCCTCCAGTCACTGTCTGGCAGAGTAGAGGTAGCAAGATTATACACTAGCTGATCCGGAAGCTTCCTAGAGAGTTACCAATAGGTTCAGTCCGGTGTACTAACTAGCGGCCGGCCTGCAAACACCGTTTTAGAGCTGTACCCTCGAAATGTAAGGAATATTGGATCTCGCCACGATGTTAATCATAACCTCAAAAATCGTCAATCATACTGCATGATGGAAGAGATAGGGAAGGGTTGGCCGGAACTTAGCTCTAGAGACTAAACATGGGTTCCACCACTTCAAGCCTCCAATAAGCAAAGTGGTGGTATTTCACCGGTTGATGAGAGTCATCTACCACCTAGTACTGCCTGGTAACATAGAGGGGCGGCATTCCTCCATGTGGTGTGGGCGCCACACCTCGACCCCTGCTTACGTTGGTTCACACCTGGGTGGTCACCCACCATGTACTTGTGCATGAAGGTTATACCCAGGATTACTAACAGTCCCACCATCGTGAAGGTGCAAACAGAGGATTTGGCTGTCATAGACCGTCCGGACTTCGTCGAAATTGGGTCCACTTTGACTTGAGTGTCACCCGAATATCAGTTCCATCAGCGTTTTAGACTCCCAGGTAGCAAGAACAGCTTGTCTGGCATATCTGAGAGAATGTCTGTGACAACCTCAAGGACCAACCTCATGTCTTACAAAAGTTATCAACTAATAAAAATTGTAGTACCTTTACTGGTCTACCAAGGTGTTGCATTCGAAGAGTGACTATTTACCCAATAATGTAAGAGCAGTAAAGCATGAAATAATGGTCTAATACAAATATTCTTTACTGGAGACATAAAATACACACCTGAAACATATCCTTCATGGCTGGATTTTCCAGGGGTTTAAAAAAAAAAAAAAACACAAAAATTATTAAAAGCATTTCTAAATGCTTTTTAAATAAAATAATTTTTAAATTAAACTTTTAAATACTAAAAATTTAAAATAAATAGTATTATACGTTTCATTTTGTACACACTATTTATTTACAGTGCAGAAATTTGTAGCATTAGCTTTATAATACAACGTATTCAAAATAGTAATTATATCTTGGGTACTGACTGAATAATATGAAATACTTGACTTTTCTAGTGCCAACTTTGGCTGGCTGTGATTTTAAATACAATGCATGCATCATATATCTACACACAGTGTTGTTAACATGGAAGTAACTGCATTTATGGTGAAGATCAAGATTGGATTCAACCCAAATATCTTGATTTTCAACACTGGAACATGCAAATCAGGCCGGCTTTAAAAGTGCATACTATGAAAATTCTAATACAGTACAGAAAGTACCTCATTAGGTTTTCTTTTTCTGTAGAATGCAATATAGAATGAAATATATACTCAAGAAATGCTGTCTGTAAAGTTTATAGTGGTGAATAGCTATTAACAGGACAGTCACAGAGGTGATCAGTGCTTTAAATATGTCAAGAATCCCAGGGGCTCACATCTGGTGAGTATGGGCTAGGCACACCCAGGGTCCTGAGCTGGATATCATTATTCTTCTTTCTTGGTGATTCCCTTCTACTTCTGTCTCTCTCTCTCTCACAGGGTAACTCGGGAATTTTTTTTGGCTGGTGCAGCATAAGCCTCAGGCTTCCTTGCACCATATGGCTAATAATAATAATAAAATAATAATAATAATGATAATTTCAAGGTTATAGCAACAAGTATCAATAAACAGGAGAAATTTCTTGCAAGTCACAGTCAGCCAAGAACTTGCCTCTTCCCAGAATGACTGCAGACGCTTCCGTGGGCAGGAGCAGCAGTGTGTAGCACACGCTTCTTGATTAGACCGGGGTTCGAGCCCGTGACCACCAAATATGGAAAGGTCAGGGAATGACCACCGCATATCCCCGGAGCAATATGGCCTTAGTTGCTAATGCTCCTAAAAAAAAAAAAAAACCCACCAAAAAACCAAAAATGACTGCACTCTTGTTTTGAACAGCAAGAGGCTGTAGGGAGCTGATTTAGATTTGCTCTGAGGCTACTGGGACCATGAGACATCAGCATTTCATATTTGAAAATTGTGTTTTTCTACAGTTGGTTTTCCTGGATGAAAAAAAAAGTTTCCAAAAAAAATCCATATAACCCTCAGCTTCAGTATTAAAAAAAATAATAACAATTTATTATATAATAGTCCAGTCCATCATTATAAGATAAACCACCAGTAGTGGCAGGAACACCAGCATGAAAACAGACTGTATATGGGGAGGAACATGCAAAATGGTCAATGGTTTTTATTGCCCTCACCCCCTTCTCCTCCTAACAAGATGGGATTCAATAGTGAAGGGAATATAAATTCATTTAAGCATATGCCAACAGTGATGAAGAACAAGATGGGGGTGTAGAATATGTGTCAATGAGTGAGTGAGTGACAAAAAGTAGTAATGGTATTTGGCAAGTCTAAAGGAGATCCTGTTGGAGTAGTTCAATATGCTGATGTTTGAGAAAGGACAGTAATAAGAGATTTAAGGAATGGTGTAAATCGAACAAGAAATCAGTAGCAGAACTGTGAAACTCTATGATCGGCAACAAACATCATGTCTATTAAAAGGAAAACATTTCAAAGACAAGAAATGCTGCAAACAATTAACCAAGGACCTCTTCAGCTGTTTTATGAGAGAACAGCATGAAGAGAATTACATAATGTAGATATCTGGTGTATGGAAAAAGACCAATGTTCAAAAAGATCAACAGACGAGCATAAAAAAAAGGCAACTAATATGCACTAAAAGGCATAAAAAACTAGACTGCTGATAATTCGAAGGTTGTGATGTGGTCTGAGGAATCCAAACTTTGCCTATTATGTAATGACGTCGGGCACTAGGTTCACAGGGGAAGCAATGATGCATTTCATCCAGCTTATGTGGAAAGTATTGCACAAGCTGTGGCAAGCCAGTGATGCTTTGAGGATAACTGTTATGAAATGGGTTCTCTACTTTAATTACCAATCAGAATGAATCAGACTGGCTCTACAAATATTCTAAATGATCAGGTTGTTTTGCCATATACTGAGCTTGTGAGTGGCTCTTAGGATTTTGGATGTCCCTCAAAATCATGACAGTCTGGAATACAGGAACACAAATGTCCATTTGCAGAGCCTCTACTTAATTTCAGGGAATGGTAGGATATTTAAATTGATTACACATCATCTCAGTCATTTGATGTAAAATCTATAGAGAATATATGAGATTATCTTGCATGGAAAGTGAAAACACAACTGCATTCACAAAACCTGAATAAATTTGGACTCAGTTGTTTTCAGAATGGTCTAATATTGACATAAACTATTTAAGAGGTCTAGTTGAATTCTTACCAACAATAATTCAAAAAGTGATTTATGCTAAGGGAGGTGTTACACATTATTAATTGGAAAATTACATGAACACCTAATTTCTTGTACAGGGTGCATATGTGTGTAGTGGTGATGACTATACAAATCACCACAATGTTGGCAAAGGCACTTTTGACTACACAAAGGTGTGTGTCCAAGGACAAGATCTGGGTGATGCTTTCAGGGGGTTCTATATAGGAGTTCTACAAATTTCTTCAATGTGGGGATTCTTTACATGGAATAGGCAATCATATTTTTGAATCTAAATCAGACTGCAAATTCTGTCATGTCAACATGTGCTTTTGTAAAGGGCTGGGATTTATCAACATAAGGTGATATCATCAGATTTGTAAACAGACTGAGGGCTCATTATAAAAGTAATTTAGCTGATCAATCTTCTTCGTAAATATTTGAATTATACAAGGCTAGCTTTAATACTGGGCTATTCTGTATTTTGGTTTCATGACAACAGAAAAGTATGTGTATTCAAATACAAGAGCTTAGAGGCAAAAATAAAAAGGCTGGCTATTGCTTCCTCACTTTGACTGATCATACCAAATTTCATTACTTCTCTATGTACAACTTGTAAACCCTAGGGCCTCACATCTGGTGAGTATGGGCTTGGCACACCCAGGGTCCTGAGCTGGATATCATCATTCTTCTCTTCTTTTTTTGACTCTCTCTCTTTTAGGGTAGCTGGGGAATTTTTTTTTTTTTTTGGCTGGTGCAGCATAAGCCTCAGGCTTCCTTGCACCATGTAGCTAATAATAATAATCATGAAAATAGAGGCATATTTCGGTAAATTTCGATTACATATTTTTATTGGTATGTTTCTACAGTTTTAACCTAACTTTTGGGCACCAACATATATATTGTTGCAATTTTTCCGTGTTAATTTTCTTGTAACTTCCTATTAATTATGAATATAAACAAGCCTGCCTACTTCCCTCCCCTATGATTCCCATCAAAGAACACAATTTATAATTAACTGAATTTTTCTGAATGGATAATTGTGTACTAATATCAATCCTAACCACACTTCTAGGAATGATATTATGTAAAGTTCATCATCCTTAAAAACTTTAGAAAGTTAACTTTTTAAAATATTCTACGCTATTAATTTTTGAAAGCGAACGTACTAATGTTTTTACAAGTTACTGTAACAACAACTGAAAATTAATGGGATTGTTTGAGTATATTTCATATATCCAGCTAAATATATAACAGTATTTATGTCCCCCCCCCCCCCAAAAAAAACGAGTGTATAAAGCTTTCGCTACGACTCAGAATTTATTCCTGGTCTACAGTAACTTAACAAATGGGATTTATATTCCCCTCAAACTCAGATGAAGCCGATTTCATTTGCATGAAAATACACCTTAAAATTGGCGATAAACCTAAAATTTTTAAAATACATGTAAAGTGATTACTCTTTTCCCGCAATTAATGATAATTTCAACGTAGACTAAGAAAATTATAATATGGAGAAAAATCAATAGTCAGTTACTACGAAGTACCACTCCTCCATTTATTTTCATTATAATACACAGCAATCACACGGTAGTTCGGTCTATGAAGCGGTTAACTACAACTCTGCAATAAAGACATTTCCATAGTATTTTACACAGTTAATTTTGATTATGCATTTTTTATAACTACTCCAGACACTCATATCTTGTAATACATGTTCGGACATAACAGTAACAATAAATTCACTAAATGAAATTCCAGAGAAGAAAGTGGTTTTAAATAATATTCAAGGATGTTTACTAACAAAAGTAGTGTCACCTTCACGTATTTTGATTGTTTAGTTTTTCAAAAAGAATAAGAAATAATACATTTAAATTTAAAATGTTGTTATTCAGTAATTATTCTCGGTTACGAAACGAATGATTGGCTAAAACTATACGCCTTTTGGCGGAGGAGATACCCAGTGGTCATATACATTCAAAATTCAAATTGAACATTTGCGCGCCATTTTGAAACGTTGTTGTTAACAAAAGCAGTTGCATGTTTATAATTCTGAAATTTGATACAGTACACCAGTTAAAACATATTGTTTCTAAAAGGTAAGAACATTTATAATTTCAGCTTTTTGCACGGGATGTTAGGTCGCGTGCGTAGTGCATGGCAGTCATGTGCGCCATTAGCCTTGTAACAACTGGCTAACGGCACTAAAAATGTCCTTTGTGTTCGTGTGTATGTGTATTCAGAGACGTATAAAGATACACATATGTGCATATACAGTATATATATGCACACACGTGTGTATGCATATATATAAAAATATATATTTATTTAAATTAAAGAAGTACACAGTATATACATGTATATGTTTGTTTCTATGTATGATGTGTGCGTGCGCGCGCGATGTGTAATGCATATAACCAATGCATGTGCGAGTGAGGGTGTGATTGTCTATCATAATTTTTAAAGATTTTGGTATCTTCCCTTCTGTATTTTAGGTTTAAAACCGGACATTATATTTTGATACTGTATGTTAACAAATAGAAGAATTTTCTGACCTCTATTCTTTTGATATATTCGCTCTTCCGAACAATAACTGAGATCGATGGCCCTAATAAAGCGGAACTAATTAGTGTAGATATTGTAAACAATAATAATAATAAAAAAAGACAAAATAGTGTGCCAAATTTTTACAAAACGTTTGATCAAAACAATCATCACAGTTGACATTTTGTGGCGCTGGGTGTAAAGTGGCCTTTGATTCATCAAAACATTTAGTTCTCTGTTTGAATCAATTAGTGTTACTGTAGTTTAAAAAAAAAAGAAAAGAAAGAGGAAACAATAATTTTACTAGGATAAATGTGTTGGCAGCGTGAAGGGTGATTCGTAACAAACATATTGTCAGTCGCCTTAGCAACCATGAAGCTTAACTTCGGTTGGAGAAAATACTTTCTCTTCAATTATAACAAGTAAAACAAATAAAAAAAAAAAAAAAAAACGCAGAACAACAGTTCACTTTTCAAGATGAAGTGTATACTTCTAAAGGGATGGGTTTCCTGTTAATTATATGCCTATATACTTGATAAACGTCACAACTGCGATTGGCAATTAGGAAGGGAAAATGCTAATCGGTGATAAAAGGGCCAAATATAAGGGAGGTATCCATGATAATAACGATTAATCAAACGTAGTTGTCATAAATTGACAATATATTTGAATTTATGGATCACTCCAAGAAATTAAAACAGCGTCAAGATTGTACCAATGAGTGTTGGTTCTGAAGCACAATATATATTTTCACTAAAATATTAAATCACATGTTATTTTATTAAGTATAATTGTTGGGGGACAATTATTGAGATATAATTGCAGAAACATTTTTTAAAATAAATTTGTGTAAATAATGGATGAAATGAATATGAGTATTTTGAGTAGTACATTAAAGTTTTAGTTTCTAAAAGTGATTTTCAAACTTTAGTGACAACAGGACTCCCTTTCACTTTAAACTTTTTTTTTTACAGCTCTCTAAGTGGTTTTTTTTTTTTTGTGTGTTTGTGAATTCTTTTCAGACTTAAGATATCATAAATTTCTGGCATTATTTTTGCACTACCTTGGTGGTTGAGGGAAGAACCACATAGAGTTGAAATAACCTTTGGATTAAAAAATGGCATATTTTGCTTTATTTTCTGAACTGAAAATATGCATTGCTGTTTTTACCAATTTGTGTAATAAGGCAAATATAACCAAGGTTGGTAACATTGAAACTGAAATCATGATTGTAAATTTTAGAAGGCTAGTATGCAGAAAGCAAATTAAAATTTAAAAAAAAAAAAATGGTCAAAAAACTACATAACGAAGAAAATATGATGCAATACAAAAAAAAGAGAAAATAAATAAATATAATTGAAAAACATATACCAAATTAAACCTCGATTTCCCTATTCCTCATGTCTTAATTTATATACATTTTAATCTTCGTATTTCAAATTGTTATAAAAAAATAAGATTTTGCACTTGAGCTTCTGGTATGTTCGAATTATCAGTGCATCCTATTTAGCATTAGTAGAGGCATATGATGCAAGCATACACACCATCAGCCAAAAAAAAATCCCATTTCACACATTCGTTGCTCTAAACGTTTGTCCAGTTCTTTAAATTTATTTAAGTTATCAACTACCACAACAGATGGAAGTTTGTTTGATATGAATTTATGCCCACCTCAGGTTTGTAATCTGAGCAAGAGGGACAATCCCATCAGCATTGAGCCTGCTCAACCCATTCAAGGCCTCAATCAAATCACTTCGCAAGTGCCTAGTCTCCAGATGCTGCTGTGGTAGCACCTCCGTAGCCAGGTGGGAAGGAGCAGCAGTCCATAGCACACGCTTCTTGATTAGACCGGGGTTCGAGCCCATCACCACCAAATACGGAGGATGCGGAAAGGTCAGGGAATGACCACTGCATATCCCGGAGCAATATGGCCTTAGTTGCTAATGCTCCTAAAAAAACCAAATCCAGATGCTGCAATTTGCAGAACTAAATCCTTCTTCGTAAGAGGACCCCCTTCATTCCCCCCTCACCAATTTTGTTTCCCTTCTCTGTACTCAGTCTTACAACTCTACATCCTTCCTAAAACGAAGCCTCCAGACCTGTATGCAGTACTCAAGATGCCCTCGTGGGTAGCACAATTGGTAGGATCACTGTCCTCCCCACAACAATGGAAAAGACCTGAGTTTGAATTCCATCGATTATGGAAGAAATTTTTATTGGTCTTTTTCACAACACGGTTGAGTTTGTCGGTCTCTGGCGAGGGTAGCATGGTTTTTCTCTCAGAAACGTGGGTTTTTCACCCAGCAAGCAGAAAATTGACCTCAGAACACATGCAATATACAGACAGTATACACCGTGCAACATGGCCTTAGTTGCCAATGCTCCTAAAACCCAATAACAACAACAGTACTCAAGGCATGGTCTGACCATTGCCTTCTACAAAGGGATCATCTCCTTTTCCCTACTATCAAAATTCCTGTATATCATTGACAATACCCCATGACCTGCTCTGGCAGCTTGTCCACTGCTTAGAAAACTTCATATTTGGTTGCACAATTACTTCCAGGTCTTTTTCATTTTCTACAACCCTAAGTGTAGTACCACACTTGGTATGTTTCTCTGGGGTTACTTCTACCCATATTGAGTGCTTTGCATTTGCCAATGTTAAACTTCCGTTGCCACTTCTCAGCCCATCTGCCCAACTTTTCTAGATTCTGTTCCAGTAGCACACTGCCATTAACAACCCTGCCGACCTTTGTATCATCTACATACTTGGACATTACCTTTATCAATATCATTGATAAATATATAAAACAACAGCGGGCACAACGGCGAACCCTGGGTCGTCTCCACTAATAACATTAGTCGACAAAGAGCAGCATCCATTGATTGCCACTCTATCTTCTCCCATTCAACAACCTTTTTATCCATTGTAGCAACTTGCCCTTAATACCATACTGCTCCAATTTGTACAACAGTTTTCCGTGTGCAACGGTATCAAAAGCTTTCCTGAAATCCAAGTATATGATATCAAAATTACTTTTTACATCCTGTTTACTTGTGACCACATCGTAGTATTCAATCAAATTGGTCAGACAAGTCTTCTCCTTAGTAAACCCATGCTGCATCTGAACTATTATTGCAGTCTTGTCTATGTGATCCTGTATCACCTCTTTAACCAGTGACTCGATTATTTTCCCCAGAACAGAAGTTAAACTAACAGGTCTATAATTATTTGTCACCCATTGATCCCACTTTGTGAATTCGGGATACATTTGCACATCTCCAGTCCATGGGGACATCCCCTTAATCTAAGGATGCCCTCCTAATTATGGTTAATGGTTTGCTTACTTCCTTTGCTGCCTCCTTTAATATAACTGGATAGATCCCATCCACCTCAGGTGCCTTTTTTATGTTTAACTTCAACAATTTCTGTATGAAGCTCAAAAAATAATAATAGCAATTTAAATAATTATAAACATTATATAACAAATTAAATCATGGTGTGAATTACAGAATTCATAAAAACAATTTTTTTTTAAATATTTTATTTTAGGATCTCAGTATTTCAATTATGCTACAGGATATAATGTTGAGGTGTTGAAATATGATCTATTTGTTTATATTCCATAGTACTGAGAAATACTGGAAATTTGTGCTACTTCTGCATTTGTAAGAGCATCATTTTAAAGTGGGAACTGGTGCACAATGTAGTCACATTATTATTAGCCACAAATATTAACAATGTACTTCTTCACTGAACAAAAACATTTTCTCCTTGTTTTAGATTCTTTATGACATTATCTCTAGAGCTGCTTATAACTAAGCCAGGATCACCCTTGTGATTTAATTAGCTATGGTGAACAACTTCCAAAAGGGAATTTGATGAAACAATTATTGATCTAGCAAATCACACATCATATTATTTAACATTTGAAGGAGTGTAATGACTTGATTAAATGTGGACTGTTTTATTGAAGAGTTATGGTCACAATTTCAAATGGTGGCATAATGTTTAAAAGAAACAATAATGCGGAAAGGGTGCTGCTTCTTAGCATTATCTGCTTAGTTCAACTAGTTTGTTTTTTAGATGTTCTTATCCTTGAGGGGTTCTCTAAATATTCTTTGAGCGGCATGGTGTGCAGATATATCAAGAGCTGGAAATTTGGTGAAATAATTGAGCACTTAAACTTGCGTGGAGTGTAATCTTTGATCTGCCTTTAATTTCTTAAAGAATTACAGATTATTCTTAGATGTTTCATGGTATCCCTGTACCACCCCTTCAGTGACTGTGAAAACAGCAGAACTGGTAAATTATGGTGATTTGGTTTACATAAAGTTGTTAATTTTTAATTATACATTATTATCCATTTACTTTAATTTCACATTAATTTGATTAACAAACACTTATAGCAAACATCAGGTAAAGATTATGTTTTAAGTTTTAAATAATTTTAATATAATTTTAAATTAGTTAATTTATTTAATAAGATTAAGAATTAAATTAAAAATTAATTAAAGTAACATTAAGTAAACAGATAATTATGAATACTTACACTCGTTTAATGCTGTCCTTATGTACTATCAGTCTTTCATACCAAAATAGCGGTTTACAATCCATTATATATATGCTTTATACTTTACTCCCAAATTAATAAAGTTTAGAATTAAGACTCAGGTTAAGGTCTGAGGCTAATCTTAGGTTAGTCTGTCTAGGGGGGGGGGGTTATTTTGAGTATAAGGATTAGGACATTGTAGAATTAGTTATCTGTTTGGCAGCTAACCTTTGTGAGCTTCTTAATTGTGCGATCAGTTCAAACATTACATTGGGGGGGGGTC
Source organism: Mastigoproctus giganteus (assembly GCF_048544385.1). Classification (NCBI taxonomy): domain Eukaryota; kingdom Metazoa; phylum Arthropoda; class Arachnida; order Uropygi; family Thelyphonidae; genus Mastigoproctus; species Mastigoproctus giganteus. The sequence goes on along the minus strand of NC_143580.1, from coordinate 117,631,072 downwards.
TTTTTTTGGAATTTACTTATTGTGGTTTTTATTTTTGTTTTTTTACTTGCTCTAATAAGAATGCTTCATTATCGGTATTATGAATAATATTAACTGAAACAAAGATCTATTTGTTTATCTTCCATAGTACTGAGATAGACAATGACCACATGCATATTTTCAGCAACTGAGTATTAGAGCAGATAAAAATCACAAGATTAAGAATTAAAACAAGTATATCCTGAAGAGAAAACTCCCCATCCCCCCTTCTAACATAATCTTGAACCCACCCACCCACACAATTTAGATGCTCACAAAGGTTAGCTACCAAACACATACTATCCTGCAACATCCTAATCCTTATTTTTATTCACAATGCCCCTGCCCTTGGAGACAAACTAACCTAGATTGGCCTCAGGAGACCTTAACCTGAGTCTTAATTCTAAACTTTTTTAATTTGAGAATACAGTATAAAACATATAAATATAACAGATTGTAAACCACTATTTTGGTATGTGAGGCTGATGGTATCATAAGGACATCTTTATTGGAATGTTAGTATTCATAGTTATCCTCTAGTTAATGTTACTTTAATTAATTTTTTAATTTAATTCTCAATTTTTAATCTTATTAAATAAATTAACAACTAATTCAAAATTAAATTAAAATTATTTAAAACTTAATCTTTACCTGATATTTTCTAATTAAATGGATAATAATATATAATTAAAAATTAACAACTTTACATAAATCAAATCGCTATAATTTACTGGTTCTTACTGTAAACTATGATTTACTAGTCTGTACAGTCACTGAAGAAGTGTAATGGGAAGTACCATGGATTATCTGAGAATAATCTGTAATTCTTTAAGAAATTAAAGGCAGATAAAAGTGGGGTCTTTAACTTGTCTTTTTTAAAAATTTTGTTTGAATCATGAACTGATTTTGGACATGAGTTAGTGCCACTCACTAGGGATTGCTTAGTTCCTTTTTAAGTATGGTAACTTGTGTGTATGGAAAAGTGCCTCTATGGTTTATCTCAACACCTCTAACTTCTTCTTTAAATGGTTGTTTTAGAATTTGCTTGTGTTCTAACATTAGTTAAACATTTACACAAAGGCAGCTAAAGTGTATACATACACATAAATCTTTTTTTCACTTCATTACCATTGTTAATAATCTGGGTTTCCATTTTGAACTTCTTCTTTCTAGAGTAGTGAATATTAACAAAATATTCATACACTTTTAGAGGAGGAGCATTCCTCTTCAAGGGATTACAGTTTAATCCAGTGGTTCGCAATCTGGATACTGTCTGTTTCTTAGGATGCTGAGCTTGTTTTTTTTTTTGATGGATTCAGTAAATGCATAAACTTATTTTAATAATTGGTAGAGAGAACTGTGTAACTGAATTTCCATTCTGAGAAAGTCACCAGAGTTGAGAGACAGATTTTATGGAATTCACCTGCCTTGCCTCTTAAGTCTCTGTAACTGGTCTTTGGTTAATTTCCATTATACTGTATAAAAAGTCAGTAGAACTGAGTTGAGAGACTCAGTTCTACTTTACCAGATTTGTGTTCATAAATTTGGGAGCCAATGCCACTCTGCCCAAATTATGGTTCTGTTTTAAAGGATGCAAATCATAGTGCATAAGTTTAGGATGGCATCAGCTGAAAAAGTTTGAGAACAAATTAATTAATCAGATGACAAGGAGTCTGTTACTGCCAAGTTCTTAGTTTCTTCTTTTAATCTGGCAGTATCACCTCTTTTTGTAATATGAGTGATATTGCATCGCCTGACATGTCCCAAATTTTAACTTTAATATTTGAGATAAAAGTATTAAGTTTTTTGAATTTTAAAAATAGCATTTTAAAATTTTTTAAATGTTATTTTTTAGTCACTAAAAATACTTGACTTTTAATAAAAAAAAAGTTTAATTTTACTTAAATTTTCAGAAAAATGCTTGTATCATAAAGTAGAAGAATGGAAAAATTAATCCTTATTTTTAAGTTTGTGGAGGCATAAATTGAACGAAACTTTGGCATTACTCCAAAACAGCAAATTAAGCCTGTATTTATGAAAAAACATTTTGAAATTAATGTATTTCAATAAAAAAAATTCTGTTACTCCTGCCTGTCTATGTACAAATGTTATAAACATTAAATAGTAACACAAAATCATTCATATCCTTTGATTACATTACTGTTCCACAAATTGAATGGAATTTTTCTTATTTTCTTTGGGAATACCAACTTAGATGACAGGTGAGCTTCTCTTCACAATGGCATGTTTTTTGTGGAAAACATGCCATTGTGATGAAAAGCATTGTTTCACTACACAGTGAAATATACTTGGCTAGGCAAAATGGAGCAATGTAAACAATATAATGTTGTCTCACAGGCCCACCCAGATTACACAAAGTGAACAACAATATAAATGGATAAAAAAAACAGCACATACAAGACTAAAGACACTTTTATGAAGGTGTAAGATGTAACAATTGTTAATCCCAACAAGGTTATCCGTCCTAGTTCAGACCCACTATAAAGGCCTACTAAAAAGTGCTGTCAAGTTTTCTAATGGAATCCTACATGTTTTCAGGTTGGTCAAGAGGGTGCCTAATATTGTACAGGGTATGATTGGTTTGTAGGCCTTCTCACTAGAGACGCTTTCTAGTACTGGGAGTTGAGACCAAGCTGCTTTCAGTTTGACAGGTTGTTTTTTTTTTTTTTACGATAGGATATAACTTGGAATTACTTTGATTACTGCCATTTTTAGAAATCAAAAATGACAATTTTGAAAGCTATCATACTCTTCTTCCCCTCTCTGAATTTCACTAATAATGCCTGCTGGTTTTGTTCTTATTATTAGTATTACTATTAATAGTGGAAAATGATGCAAGAAAGCAAGCTTATATAGTATCAGTAAAAAAGATAAAAAAACAGACAATAACAGAACTTCTGTTATCACCTACCCATCCTCGCTAATAGTTTGTTTAGCTTTTCCATTAATTTATTAAAATTACCTACTGCTACAACATCAGATGGAAGGTTGTTCTAACAATCAGTTACTCGCTAGCTGAAGGCAAATTTCTGCACATCTATTCTGCAATGATTCTTCTGCAGTTTTAATTTATGCCCTCTCCTGTGTAATCTGAACAAGAGGAAGGATGCCATCAGCACTGAGCTTACTCAATCCATTCAAAGCCTTAAACACCCCAATCATTGCCTTATACAGTGGGATAATCACTTCCTTATCCTTGCTGGCAAAATTCCTGTGAATCATTGACAAAACCCCATGAGCTGTCCCCCTAGCAGACCATTTACACTTCTCAGAGACATGTCTAATATTTATTTAGGTTCCCCAGGTTCCCTTTCATTTTCCACTACTCTGAGTGTAGTATCACACAGTGTGTTAATATGAGATTATTGCTGACTATTTAAAATACTTACATTTGACAATGTTAGACTTCTGTTGCCACAGCCCATCTGCCTAATTTTTCTAGATCTTTTTGTGTTAGCATGCCCTAATTACTGTCATTAACCACTTTGCCTAACCTTCATATCATCTGAAAACTTAAGACATTAAGTCTGATATGCCTTCATCACTGTGCTTAATAAATATAGAAAGAGATATAGAAGAAGTTACAGTTGAAGATATAACTGAGCTCTTGAAAAGTCATGCACAGACTCTTTCAAATGAACACCTTGAAGCTGTAGAATTTAGCCAACAGCAGGAGGAAGAGAAAGATCCTCCTCTAAAAATTATGAAGACTAGTGATTTATAACCGATTCAAGTGTAATTCTCTCATTAATGAGCTCCTTGACATTGATCACAACTGAGAGACAAGTGCCACAGTTAAAAGGGGTGTCATAACAACTGAATTTTGAAATCCTTAAAGAAAGGAGGAAGAAATCTGGGTAATCAACACTTGCTTCTTTCTTCAAAAAAGGCAACCTCCTCAACCAGGACCTTTAAAAATTCGGCATAATGCCGAATTTTTAGTTGATTTCTCACTGTCAAAATGTTTTGTAATTTATTTTTTATTTATTATATGTAACTGTATTTATGTAAGTTAAAAGTAACACTTTTTTTTTTAATTAAAAAAGTTTATTTCTGAACTCTAAATACTTCAGTATTGTAAAGGGTAGGTAAAATTTTTAGTACCCGGAACCTAACCCTGTGATTTCCTATTAACTCCATTATATAAATGGTTCCATTTGCATCTGCCCCCCACAAGAGCCTATCCCTGGCGTAAATCAAGTGCTGTCTGTACTTGTATCTCTCATCACTGTTAATGGGATTGTTGCCTTCTGCAGAAAATCTGTTTTTTTTTTTTGTTTTTTTTTGTTATGCCATGTGGACCATGTCACTAGGAAATGGATCTATTAGATACATGTAAAAACTTTTCCTTTGTCTCACAGACCCAATGTGACCACTGCCAGCTAACACGACCTTATATTTCTTTGACCTCTTACAGAAGGACATTATTAAAACAAATTTAGATTCATACCAGACATGATATTGTTTATCATTGCAGTATGGCTAATATTTTGTCATATGTATTTCACATAACTTGGTGATTAGCACTATGGCTATGATCGCCATCCTTTCACACCATGCCAAATACGGAGGATGCGGAAAGGTTAAGGAATGACCGCCGCATATCCTGGAGCAATATGGCCTTAGTTGCTAATGCTCCTAAAAACCAAAACAACAACAACATTTCACACCATGTGGTAAAATTCTGGGTTTTAATCCCATCTTAATGGGAGGAACTTTCATCAGCTTTTTCACATTGTGAACAAGTTAGTCAGGCAAGGTTTGCATAGTTTTTTCTTTTAGAAACCCAGTTTTTTCTTCCAGTAAACAGGCCATTATATTGAAGAATATGCCCTAATTCAGACATAATATGCAGATGCCTAATCATCTTGGTTTCTTTAATGCTTAATATTCACACCTGCCTGCTCTCACCATATTTTATACAATGCAGTCTAGCACAGTAAGTTTCAACCGGAATGCCACAACAACATTCCAAGGGTGCCACATAATCTGAAAATTAAACATATTTTTTAAAAAAATTTATGCTTATTTCATTATAAAAAGATGTATGGTATCTTTTTAATTTTGTAGTGATCTATAATTGATGTTTATTTAGTACCTCTATATAAAGAATAAAATTATTATATATATATAATTTATATTATGAAATGCAATTTTGTTTATAGTTATATTATTGTAATAACTATCATATAACATATATTTTTTAATATTATATATATATACACAGGGTGTCTCAAAAATACACGGCATAACTTCAGGAATGAGTTCCTCATATGTAGACAATAAAAATATTTTATATCAACATAGTTCCGAAAATGCTTGGTTTCCGAGTTTTGAAGGTCTGTCTATGACAATTAACTGTTCACATCACCTTATAGTAATTGTTCAAAATGTCCACCTTCTGCCTGAATACAGGCCTCACATTGATGTCTCATGGACTTGCAAAGACGATGCCAAATTCCTGGCATGATTCGTATTGTCTCACAACCTGCCACAATTCGATTGTGGAGAGTTTCCACATCAGTTGGTGTTTTCGCAACACTCTCCAAATAGTCGAACGTTGAACAGACAGTTGCATTGCTATTCTGTGAATACTGATTCCAGGAGTGGCATGCACAACATCCAAAATCTCCACCTCTACAGGGTGCCTCCGTAGCCATGTGAGAAGGAGCAGCAGTGCGTAGCACACGCTTCTTGATTAGACCAGGGTTCGAGCCCGTCACCACCAAATACGGAGGATGCGGAAAGGTCAGAGAATGACCACCGCATATTCTCGGAGCAATATGGCCTTAGTTGCTAATGCTCCTAAAAACCAAATAACAACATAACATAGCATCCTCCTCTACTTCAGGAGTCGTAGATCTTGGTCGTTCTCTTTCGGCAGCACGAGAGGACGTTTTCCTGTCTGGACATCTTCATTCTGGGAACCTTTCGTCGTACAAACAACGAGCCTCCAGATAATTGCTGTGCGCCAAACCGTACATAAAGTGTATATCCGCTTGCTCCTGATTTGAGTACATTGGTCAGAATGGAAAACCACCAGATTCTGTCAATACCTTGTGATGAAGGAAATCACCTGCGGGAGATAAGACATTCTGGTTAATAACTCGGGAACCAAGCATTTCCGGAACTATGTTGATACAAAATATTTTTATTGTCTACAAATGAGGAACTCATTCCTGAAGTTATGCAGTGTATTTTTGAGACACCCTGTATATACAGTATATAATGTTCTTACCAAAGACTAAAAATGTGTGTGTATATATATATATATATATATATATATATACACACACACACACACACAGGGTGTCTCAAAAATATTGGTACAAACGTTTAGGGGAGGTAGGTAACATCTAAAGGAATGTGAATCGCATGGGAACCCATAATCGGAAACGTCACCTTAAGTCGGTACACGGCGCTGTTCATCAGTTTGGGAAAGGGAAAATTTCTGGCAGTACTCATTCAAGCAGTAGTCGCCGCACGAAGAGCATGCATCGATATACGAACCATGAGCTGGCACACATGCACCTAGTGTATGGATTAGCAGAGGGCCCACGCGGTGTGCGTCTCCATGCGGTACAACATCACTTCGCAATAAATGTGTGGGCAGGTATGGTCGGTGACTGCTTAGTCGGCCCATACCCGTTACCATCCCGCATGAACTCCGCTAAATATCGGATCTTTCTTGAACAAGTTCTACCAGGGTTACTTGACGATGTTCCAGCAAATGTAAGATGCAACATTTGGTTTCAACATGACGGGGCACCTGCCCATTATGGAAGGTGTGTTCGTGACCATTTGAACAGGCATTTGGGCGTTGATGGATTGGCCGTGGTGGACCCATTGCCTGGCCCCCATGCTCACCTGATTTATTGAGCCTTGATTTCTTTCTGTGGGGGCCCTGAAATCTATCGTGTATGAATCGCCTGTGGAGATGGAAATGGATCTCGTGGTGAGACTCATCTGCGCTGCTGATACTGTCAAAGAAACTCTAGGTGTGTTTGACCATGTCTGCCAATCCATGCTGCATCGGTGTCAAGCATGCATCGCGTCTCATGGTGGAACCTTCGAGCATCTGTTGTAACATCGTGAAATGCATCCATCTTGTACTCTATTGTTAATATTATGTAAAATAAATGTGTGTCCTATTTACTGTCTTGTGTCATTTCTGCTTCTTGTGCCTCTGCTACTACTTTCCCGTGACATTTCCGGTTATGGGTTCCTATGCGATTCACATTCCTTTAGATGTTACCTACCTCCCCTAAACGTTTGTACCAATATTTTTGAGACATCCTGTATATACATATACATATGTATAACAAAAATATTTGTTAAGAAGTTGGTATTGGCCAACAGGCTGTGTTAAATATTAAAAAACAAAAAGAATCTATAAAGACATTTCCTTTAAAATTCGATATGGGAGTGATAAAAGCAGTATATCAAATAGACAGACATTAAAAAAAGCCAAAAGAAGTGTTGCTGGAAGAAGCTGTATTAATTAAGTGGTATTCACAGCTACTTGATCGTTGCTGTGAATACCACAGCATCGTTGCTGTGGTATTCACAGCAAAGATCAAGTAGTGTTGGCATGCGACACTTGTACCACTTGATAAATGTATAAAACGGCAATACAGATATCCATCTATTGATGGATAAATGTATTGTCTTTTTATAGTTTTTAAATAAAGACTCTACAGAGATATTTTTTAAATTTATTTTCATCAGCACTACATATATCATTAAATTTTCCATTTATTTGTGTCCTAAGTTTTTTTGTCTTTTAGGGCTATCTTTTGCTTCACTAATCTCGATTATCGCTTAATCCAAATGACTTCCCCCCCCCCACCCAGTTACTCCAGATTAGCAACTGTTTACTGTACCTTCTTAGCTTAAAAAAGCCGTGAATTAGGATTGAATTTGAAAGTGTCTGCAATTCTGCCCAGACACGATAGGAGGGAGTATATGATGAGCGCCTTGTCGATCAATTCGGCCCTGGAAAGATTGCGCAAGGCTCAAGGGGTAGAATTTTTTTCTGCCTGGTCTATACTTTTAACAGGAGAGACTGCTTCTACAGGGTTGGGATACACTTAAATAGAAAGGGAATATCAGAGACGTGGTGTGCAGTGTTGAATCCAGAGTGTTTGCACGGGGATGGGAGAATATAAACTTTGTGGGTTAGATGTAGTATATGTTTTATTATTATTTAATATTTAAACATCTATATATTAGAAACAAATCTGTATAGTTATGAATGTTATAAGAGAAAACAAAATGGAAACAAAGGGAAATATTTATTATTTAACAACTAAATACTAATAGTCAGTTCACAAAAACCACAGGGATGGGATACACTTAAATAGAAAGGGTGCAAGAATATTTGCTGATGCTATCGAGGCAGTGTTAGGGGGTCGGAAAACTGCTAGCTTGGGGGGGGAGGATACAAGGACTAATAGATTAACAGTAGCCACTGGCAGAGGTGAAAGTGATTCTTGCACTGCTTCTATTAGAATGAGCAGCAGCCTGGAAAGCAAGGTGCTGGGTTCAAGGACTGGTGGGAATCATCATCATGGAACAAGTAAATACTTGGGCTGTGTATGGTAACTAAGAATAGGAACAGGTGCATGTATACTTGCATGTACACCAATGCTAGGAGTGTGGTAAATAAATTTGATGAATTTGAGGTATTGCTCAAAACATCAAAGGCAGATATTGTTGGGATATCAGAGATGTGGTGTCACACAGATATAAGGAATGCAGAACTGGAATTTGGGGAGCACAATGTGTAGAGAAAGGATAGAAAGGGAGGAGCGATTATGCTATTAGTTAATGTATTTGGAAAATTAAATGCACTAGGCATAATCATTATGGGTTTTGATAATTAACTATATAATATCAGTGTAAATACACCATAGTTAACCCATATATTTGAGCTACGATTGTAGCGTCGAAGGCATCGTTTTAATTGTATCTCATAATGTGGTTGCCTTCACAACAAGATAGCTACTATTGAATTACTTCAAATAAATAACGCTTCTCTAGTAGAGACGGCTACTGTTATTTATTTTCAGCGGTACCACCACCCAGACGATCGTTTCGAAGCTGTTTGGCTTCGTCATCAGTGGGCGGGCAGGTACCCACGTAATACAACAAGCCATCTCAGTTGCGAAGTTATATCCACATTATGAGAGATGCCAAAAGGGTGTGGTGGTAATGTATTTGGAAAATTAAATGCACTAGGCATAATCCTTATGGGTTTTGATAATTAACTATATAATATCGGTGTAAATACACCATAGTTAACCCATATATTTGAGCTACGATTGTAGCGTCGAAGGCATCGTTTTAATTGTATCTCATAATGTGGTTGCCTTCACAACAAGATAGCTACTATTGAATTACTTCAAATAAATAACGCTTCTCTAGTAGAGAAGGCTACTGTTATTTATTTTCAGCGGTACCACCACCCAGACGATAGTTTCGAAGCATTTAATTTTCCAAATACATTACCACCACACCCTTTTGGCATCTCTCATAATGTGGATATAACTTCGCAACTGAGATGGCTTGTTGTATTACCTGGGTACCTGCCCGCCCACTGATGACAAAGCCAAACAGCTTCGAAACGATCGTCTGGGTGGTGGTACCGCTGAAAATAAATAACAGTAGCCTTCTCTACTAGAGAAGCGTTATTTATTTGAAGTAATTCAATAGTAGCTATCTTGTTGTGAAGGCAACCACATTATGAGATACAATTAAAACGATGCCTTCGACGCTACAATCGTAGCTCAAATATATGGGTTAACTATGGTGTATTTACACCGATATTATATAGCTATTAGTTAAGAAACACATAAAATCCAAGGAAGTGAAGCCAGTCGACATCGCTGGACAGTGCAGTGTCGAGTTAGTTTGGTGTGACATAAGCATTGGGAGATCAAAATTGAGAGTAGGAGTGTGCTATTAGTATAATGCTATAGGCATTAGTCTATAGCATTATACTAATCAGAGTCATTAGGACTGAGCCAGTAAATCAGAGTCTTATAATGGGGCATTTTAATTTCCCAGATATTGACTGGAATTGGTGGGTTGGTCACTCACACATGAGCAAGGCTTTTGTGGATTTATTGGATGATTGTTTTCTACATCAGCATGTTCGGGAGGCAACTAGATGGAGTAATACTCTTGATCTGATTATCAGTAGTGATTCTTCATGCATTAAGAATCTGCAGATAAAGGAACCACTAGGTGGAAGTGATCACAGTGTGCTGAAGTGGGATTTACTCAAAGAGGTAACTACCATCAGGGGTAAAGTCAAGGGTTATTGCTTTCGTAAAGGCGACTACGACGTATTTAAATTCTATACAGTGGGATGACCAACTGATGATGTTACCAACAGCAAATTCAAAATGGGAAGCATTCAAATAATTTATCTTGGAAGCTACTAGGCTTTACATACCAACTAAGAAATATTGTTCAAGGTTTAGGCGTAAATGGATGTCAGATGAACTAATGAGACATATGGCAGGGAAGAAAAATTCATGGGATACATATAAATTAATGGGTGACATGGAAGCCTATGATAGATATAAGCTGGTCTGTAACCAAGTCACAAAGGAGATTAGGCAAGCAAAGGCAGATTATGAGAAATCCTTGGCAAAGGATGCAAAGAAAAACAGAAAGGACTTCTTTACCTATGTAAACTCTAGAAGGAAATGGATGAATCAGATTGGTCCACTTGATATTGATGGTTCAACTGTAGATAATCCTGCTCAGGTGGCTAATAAACTAAATGAGTATGTTGCATCTACATTCACACATGAGGAGTTATTCAGGAAGGGGAATGCTAGAGGTGAAGTAAACTCTGGCAGTGAGCTAGATAATTTTGTAATAACTGAGAGGAAAGTGGAGGAGAAATTGTTGAGGATAAACATAAAAAAGGCAACTGGAGTGGATGGGATCTATCTAGTTATATTAAAGGAGGCAGCAAAGGAAGTAAGCAAACCCTTAGCCATAATTATGAGAGCTTTTTTGGACTCAGGGGAAGTACCCATGGACTGGAGATGTGCAAATGTGACCCCAATTCACAAAGGAGGATCAAAGGTGACACAAGTAATTACAGACCTGTTAGTTTAACTTCTGTTCCAGGAAAATTAATGGAGGCACTTTTTTAAAGAAGCACTGCAGGATCATCTAGACAAGACTTCAGTTATAGCTCGGACACAGCATGGTTTTGTTAAGGGGAAGTCTTGCCTGACCAGTTTGATTGAATACTATCTATAATGCAGGCACAAAAGAACTGGATGCAGGGAATAACTTTGATATCATATATTTGGATCTTAGAAAGGCTTTTGATACTGTTGCACATGGAAGACTGCTGCATAAATTGGAGCAGTGTGGAATTGCAGGCAAATTGCTGCTATGGATAAGGGGATGGTTGTTGGGGGAGAAGACAGTGGACACTGCTCATCATGGACTAATGTTATTAGTGGAGTCCCTCAGGGTTTAGTGTTGGGTCCATTGGTGTTTTCTGTATTTATAAATGATATTGATGATGGTATAGCAAGCTTAATGTCCAAGTTTGCAGATAATACAAAGGTTGGCAAGTTTGTTAAGGACACTACTGACAGTATGCTGTTACAACAGGATCTGGAAAGGTTGAGTAGATGGGCTGAGAGGTGGCAAATGAAGTTTAACATTGACAAATGTAAAGTACTACATACGGGAAACAGCAACCCCAGAGCGACGTTTCAACTCTGTGGTACTACACTGACAGTGGTAGAGAATGAAAGGGACCTGGGGGTTGTTTTGCAGGCAGATATGAAGTTTTCTGCGCAGTGCAGACGGGCTGCAAGAGTAGCTCGTGGTGTCTTGTCAATGATATACAGGAATTTTTCTAGCCTGGATAAGAAGGTGATTATACCCTTGTATAAGGCAATGGTCAGGCCACACCTTGAATACTCTATACAGGTCTGGAGGCCTCATTTCAAGAAGGATGTAGAGCTACTGGAACGAGTACAGAGAAGGGCAACAAGATTAGTGAATGGAACAAAGGGTTGCTCTTACAAAGAAAGGCTAAGTTTTGCAAATTACAGTGTCTGGAGTGTAGGCACTGGCGAGGTGATCTGATAGAGGTGTATAAAGCCCTGAATGGTTTGAGCATGCTCAATGCTGATGGGATTCTTCCTCTTGCTCAGAATAATCACCTGACAGGGCATAAATTCAAATTGAGGAAAGACAGATGTAGGATCATCATCATCATCAGCCATTTTCAATCCACTGCAGGATGAAGGCCTCTCCAGCAACTTTCCAGTTCCTTCTGTTTTGAGCACTGGCTATCCATTTACTACTCAAAAACAGGTATTTCGAACGAACGGAGGGGTGAAATGGGAGTAGGGTTTTTTTTTTTTTTTTTGGCTGATGCTGCATAAGCTTTCTTTCTTGCACCATATGCTTCTACTAACGCAAATGCTAATAATCTCTGCTAGAAAAGTTACGGTATATCGTTGGCAAAGCCCCATGATCTGGCCTGGCTGCTTGTCTGCAGTGCTCAGAGAACTTCGTATCTGAGTGCACAGTTATGTCCAGGGTTTTTTCATTTTCCACTAGGCTTTGTGTAATAACCTAAAGTTGGTGCATTAATGCAGGACTACTGCTTCCCCATATGCCGTATCTTGCAGTGGTAGTTATCAATAAAACTGCCATTAATCTAATTTGAATACGGGGAGTACAATGTATACTAAAAAACAGACAGGATAGGAGAGGAGAGGAGTGATTTAGGGGTTAAGCTCTTAGTTAAGAATCATATTAAATCTAAGGCAGTGCATCCAGTTGATGTGGGTGACCAATGCAATGTTGGGCCAGTTTTTGGTGTGATATAAGCACTGGGAAAACAAAATTGAGAAAAGGAGTGTGTTATAGGCCTTGTTACTGTGATAAATATGCCAAACAGCTACACAGAGAAATAGAATGGGCCAGTAAATCAGAATGTCTTTAACATTCAAAAGGTGACTCTAATTTCTGACTTGGTCACACACACACACACACACACACACTAGCAAGACTTTTATAGATATCTTAGATGACTGTTTTCTACAGCAGCAGCAGCAGCATGTTAGAGAGGTAACAAGAGGAAGCAGTACTCTTGATCTCTTTATAATCAGTAATTCTAAATGAATTAAGAATCTGTAAGTAAAAGACCCACTAGGTGGCAGCAGTCACAGATACTATTGTGGAATTTAATTAAAGACATAACTACTGTCTAGGGTAAGGGGAAAGGCTTTTGTTTTCATTAAGTGGTCTTAGACAGTTTTTAAATTCTATACAGTGGGAAAAATTGACGTTACCAACAGCAAATTCAGGAGAAATCTTTTTTAAAGAATCTGATAGGTTACTATGATACAGTGACCAAAGAACTGGATGCAAAAAATAATTTTGATATCATATACTTGGATTTCAGGAGGCTTTTAATACTCTTGTATATAAAAGACTGCTGTTTGTAAAATAATAAGAGAAGTTTATCTCAATATATGTAGAACACTTCTGTATGATACTCTCTAGCAATTAAAACAAAAAAATCGAAAATCTTACATTACAGTGAAAAATACTTAAAAATCAATTAAACACAATTAAAAATCAAATGAATACAATTAAAAATCAATCTAACGCAATTAAATAAATTAATTAAAAGAAATTTAACGAAAAAATTGCAAAACGATTTTTCTTTCCTGAAGCTGACAATGCTTTATGTCGTGATCACTGGAACGAAAATTACCAAATAGGGGTGAGCATGAAACTTAAATAGGGATTATTTGTCTTTGTGCGTGCGCGTAAAAGCCCATGAATCGGAGATTAGAAATGGCCGGTGAACATTAACAGAATTCTCATGTAATTTGATTTCGACAGTTTCTGCAATTAATAGTTTGGTATAATTATGTCGGACACTAAAAAATTTGGCCTCATTAAATAAAAAAGTATGTTTTTTGTTAACATGAAAGGCTAATTCTGATGCTGCTGAACAAGAAGCACGAACTGAGGTCACGTGTTGATTAACACGAAAATTTAGAGGAAAACGCTTAGAACCTTAGTATGACAAGTTGCAATCTCTGCAAGAAATGTTGTATACCAAGTCATTTATTTGTGTTGCGAATGAGGAAAGGACAGAAATGTTTCAGTACAGCGTGTAGTTTCCGTCTTGGCCTGGCCACAATTTTAAATTCAGTATCTTTAAAGAATCTGTTAAGCTGTTTGTGCCACTGTTCAACATATGGGACAGAAATAAAGTATTTTTTAATATTACGATTGTTGGTTGATATAGTATTTTGTATCCTATCCCTAGCTTGTACCCTAATTCGGTTTATTGTAGCACGAGGATAACCCCTGTTTAAGAATCTGCTGGTTAATATTTGTATTTCCAAGCCCAAAGCAGATTCTGTCGTTGAATATTTATAGGCATTTAGAAATTGATTAAAGATGATAGCTCTCTTGTAGGAGAACGGGTGATAGTTGTTATAATGTAGAAGCATGCCGGTGTTTGTAGGTTTACGATAGATGTTAAATTGGATTTTATTCGAGTCCCGAGTAAGAAAATTTAATGACTTTGTATCCGTACCCTCCCTTTCCAATGTAAATTTCAGTCTAGAGTGAAAATTATTAAACAAATGTAAAATGTCTTGGATAGTAATACCATAAGTAATAACTAGAAGATCGTCTAAATACCTCCCATAGTATGTGATATGGCGTTGAAAAGGCATCAAATGTATATGCTCAGTCGTTGAGAAATATACCTCCGATATTAAGCCGCTCAAGCTCAATCCTATCGGCAAACCAAAAATTTGTTTGTTTACTTTGTCTCAAAAGGTGATATAGTTGGCCTAAACTAAGAGTTTAATTAAGTGAAAAATTTTTTTAATAGGAAGCTTTGTATAATTAATCAGTATAGAATTATTATTTAACATATCCTAAATAATATCTAATGTGTATTCAACGTTTACATTCATATATAACGAGGTAATATTTAGTGAGAATAAATTATCATTATTGCCAAGTCTACAGTCTTTAAGGTTATTAAATAATGTATTGTAGTTCTTAATCCCAGATTGTATCGCCTGTCTAAAGGGTTTTACATGTGTGGCCAAGGATGAAAATGCAGAGTTTCTGTAGGAAACAATAGGCCAAATAGGAAATCCGATCTTGTGTAATTTTACCTGACCAAAAAGTGTAGGAATATTGTATGTTCTGGCCTTCAATTCCTTTAACTGAACCATAGTAATGTAGTCATTTTTTCGATACGTGGTTAACATTTTATTGTATTGATTTACCAAATTGGTAAATAGTGCTGGGTCTACTGCAAGATAAATGGAGGTATCTGAAACAACCGAATCTAACTTATTAATATAATCATGTTTATCGAGTATTACAACTTTATCTCCTTTATCTGCCCTTTGTATAATAATGTCTTTATTTTCCCAAAGTTCACATAAAGCTGAACTGTCATGTGTATTCAATTTAGGAAGTTGCGTTTCTTTTATGTTATTCACCACTGGGTTAACTTGTTGAATAAATAAATCTTTTTGTGGAATATTACGCAGTTCAAATTCAATATCAATTATGCACTGTTTTTTAGGTGGTAAATTGTAATTTAATCCTTTGGATAAAAGTGAAATCTGTTCCTATGGCAACGTATACAAGGAAAGATTTGTAACCTGTTGATATGTCGGTTCGTTCAGTGTTGGGCGAGGGAGTGTTCATAAACTAGCTGACGTATTCTGTGGTAGCACATTGTGTGTATGTTGGTTGTCACCCAACTCATATATATTTGGTCGCAAGCCTGCGACAATGTGTTAGAATTCGCATGAACATGTTTTGCCCCTCCTGATAACGTATTCAGTTTGTTAACGTGTCTGTTTTTTATTTCGGAGGCCTGTGCTTCACGTCGCAAATCTATGGCTGTCTTCAATACAGACCAATTGCTAGGATGTTTTATAAATATTGATATCAGTGTAGAATGTATTGAGCATTACAGCTCTGGTTCATACTATAAAAGACTTGTATAAACTGGAGCAATGTGTATTAAGAGCAAGTTACTGCTGTGGATAAAGGGATGGTTAAGTGGAGTAAGATGGAGAGTAGTTATTAATGGGTGCTGCTCTTTGTAGACTGATGTTATCAGTGGAGTCCCTCAAGATTCACTGCTGGGGCCATTGTTTTCAATATTTATTAAAATGATATTGATGAAAGTTTGCAGGTGATACAAAGGTTGGCAGGGTGGACTGCAACAAGATCTAGGAAAACTGGGTCAGTGGGCTGAGAAATGGCAGTTGAAGATTAATATTGACAAATGCAAGGTACTGCTTATGGGTTACAATCCCAGAGTAACTTATCAACTGTGTGGTACTACACTCAGGGTAGTGGGAAATGAAAAAGATGTGGGAATAATTGTGCAGTCAGATATGAAATTCTCTGAGCAGTGCAGACATGCTGCTAGGACAGTTCATGGGGTTTTGTCAATGATATACAGAAACTTTGCTAGCGTGGATGGATGAGGAGGTGATTATCCCTTTGTATAAGACCATAGTTAAACCGCATCTTGAGTATTGTATACAGGTCTGGAGGCCTCATTTCAGGAATGATGTAGATCTGCTGGAACAGGTGCAGAGAAGGGCAACCAAATTGGTGAAGGGAATAACAGGGTTCTCTTACCTAGAAAGGCTTCAGTTCTGCAAATTGCAGTGTCTCGAGACCAGACACTTGCGGGGAGATCTGATTGAGGTGTTTAAAGCCTTGAATTGATGGAGTAAGCTAAATATTAATGGCATTCTTCTACTTCCTGAGGCTGCACACATGAGGGGGCATTAATTTAAATTGAGGAAGGATGGTTGTAGGATTGATGTACATCAGTTTGCCTTCAGCCAGTGGGTGGTTGATTGTTGGAACAGGTTCCATCTGTTGTTGTGGAAGTGGATGGGTTGAATAAATTCAAGAAAGAACTAGACAAATTCTCGGAGGGTACGACAGGGTGATATACCCGTGCAGCCTTTTTTTTTTAGTATAACAGGATGTACACTATCCATTCCTGGAGCCTTCCCTTTGTTCAGTTTCAGTAGTTCCTCCCATATACCCTTCTTTAAAATTGATATATTGCATTATACAGCAGTCTAACTCCTTATCAATCCCATGTGGATCTATGGGTCGCTCAACTGTAAAGATTATTGCAAAGTGCCTGTTCAACTTGTCTGCCACTTCTTCTGGGCTTTCTACTACTTTTTCAGTTTGATCAAGTAAGGGATCTATCTGGTTCACTCACTTTCTTTTTGTATTCATCTATGAAAAGAATTCCTCATCTCCATTTTTATCACTCTCATAGCAAGCAATTTTTTGTACTCTGTTTTTGCCTGTCTTACCTTATCACTGGTTTTTTACACATACACTTATATATCAGTATTGATAGTGTCTAACTATCCTATGTTTCTTTCTTTTGCTCACTTAAACTCTTAACCACTCAACTCATCCACATAGACATCTTTCTTTTGCAAAATTCTCAGAAGTAACAAATAAAGTAATGAATTCTAGAATAAATTCCTTGAATACTTCCCATAATGAACTCATATAAAGCAGCTTATAGTTGTCTCTTCCCTTAAAATTGAAGTCCTCTTCTTTTTCCTTAATTATAGAAATCTCTTTCGACACTACCTATTATATGACATTGTGGTCACTACCCACTAGTATTTCCTGCATCACTAAATTTTGGATACAGTTTGGATCCTTGTGAGAACCCATTTGAGGATATTAGAGTCCCTTGTACTTTCTCTGATATGTTGGAATAAATAACAGTTATTCAGATGTCTAAAAATTCTGTTTTCCCATGGTGTATTGCCAGTATCCAATTTCCAATCTATAGGAGGTAGATTGAAGTTGCCCATAATGAGGCAGTCACACCTGGCTACCCATTCAAGTCACCTCTAGAGATTTGTGTCATAGCCCTCAGAGTTGTTTGGTCCATACCTCAACTGTCATCTTGCATGGCACAGACTCAATGTCCATGTGAGCTTGACCTGACTAGATACAGTCTGATTGTTTTAGAGAGCTCTTGATAATAAGCATGATCCCCCCCCCCACCCAATTCATATTGAACATACTCTGTTCATCTTGATAAAATTCTTCATCCTAAATCTCTGGTTGGCACCATGTCTCTGTTAGTCATATTATTGATTAATCGATTCAGTAAAAGCTCAAATTCATTTAATTAATTAATTTATTTATTTTTTTATGTAAACCCCAAATACAAGAGGTATTAGAACCTATAGTCTTAGTACCATGCTTGGGTCGGAGGTTGAGAAGACAAAAGAAGATATTTGTTGACATTGGACTTGAACTTCTGTAGACTGTAATTTTCAGGAAATACGTATGAAGAAAGGTTGTTCCAGAAAATGGCAGTTGAATGAATAAACGAGGAAGAGGAAAAGTTGGTTCTGTGAGTTTGAAGTTGAACAGTAAATGGATGTTGGCTGGTGGCGGCACGTGTTCGGATTATTTCGAAAGAGAGAGAGAGAGCGGGAATTATAGAAACCAATTCAGAAGAACAGTGCCCATGGAAGTATCTGTAGAAGAGGCATGCAGCAGAAACAGTATGTCTATGAGACAGCGAGTGGAGAGATTCTGTCAGAGATGAATCATTAATTAACCTAACTGCTCTCTTCTGAATGGAATCAAGAAGCCTGAGAGAGGTTTTGGGGGCACCACACCAGATGTGGGAACGATGTTCCATGGCAGAGCAGATTTGCGATTTATACAGAGTGAGCAGCTGTTTGGAAGAAAAGTAACGCCAACAGCGAAAGAGAAAACCAAGTTTTTTAGATGCAGAGGAAGCAATATTTGTAATGTGCTTGTGCCAAGAGAGATTAGAAGTCAGGTTAATCCCCAAAAGAGATATATCATTTTGCCTAGAACTTGGAGTGTTACTAAAGATAAGCATAGGAGCAGAAGAATCCTTTTTGCGAGATATAAGACAAGACTGAGTTTTAGAAGGGTTGAAATCAACTAAGTTGTCTTTGCAACACTGGAGAATTATCTTAAGATCGGCATTTAAGGAATTGGTAGCAGATTTTCAAGAAGATGAAGCTGATTGAACAGGGCAAGGTTTCTCAAAATGGACAGTGGAATGCAATGTGCTATCATCGGCAAAACTATGGATAGGATTTCCAGTCAATGGAAGAAGGTCATTAATGTACAAGAGGAAAAGAGTGGGGGAAAGAACTGAACCTTGGGGGACACCGGCATTAGTGGAAAAGTTAGAAGACAGAGAGCCATCTACCATCACCCTCAGTGAGCAATCAGAGAGAAAACTGGATAACCAATTACTAAAAACAGTTGGCAAACGATAAGATGGAAGCTTTTTTAGAAGACCTTTATGCCAAACATGATCGAAAGCCTTTGAGACGTCAAGAGCGACTACTTGTGTTTCACCAAACTTTTCCATTGAATTAGTCTATAAATGGGTAACATAAGCCAGAACATCACCAGTGGATCGACACTGACGGAATCCATACTGGTGATCATTGATCAGACGGAAGGTTTCTAGGTAGTTTAAGAGTTGGCGGTTAATTGATTTCTCCATTACTTTAGAAAGAGTAGAGGTAATTGCAATGGGACGATAATTGAATGGGAGGGATTTGTCACCCTTTTTAGGAACTGGCTGGATATGAGCAAATTTCCAAGCAGAAGGAAAAGCACCTTTGGAATAAGAAAGTGAAAAAAGGCAGCAAAGAATAGGAGTAAGTTCAGGAGCACAGGTTTTGAGAACAAGTGGAGAAATACCATCGGGACCTGGAGCTTTCTTAGCATCAAGATTCGTCAGAATCCTTCTGACATCCTTTTGACGGAAGACCACAGGATGCATTGAATGGAGCGTGTTGGGAATGGTGAGCGGTGTTTTACCAAGATCATTAATATATGATTTGGAAGATAAATGGGATGCTAGCAGGTCAGCTTTATCCTTGGCTGAAGTGACAACAGAACCATCTGGTTTGGACAGAGGTGGGAGCAGAGATGGGTAAAAGTTGCGGCCAATAGCTTTGGCAAGGGACCAGAATGCTCGGCTACCATTAGGGCAAGAAGCAATTTTTCTACTTTTAGCCTGTTCAAACTCTAGTTTGGACTGATTAATAACTGCTTTACAATTGTTGGTAGCTTTGGTGTAGGCAGAAAATGAAACTGAAGAATTAGAAACAAGCCAATTACAATATGCAACATTCTTCTATTGAACAGCCTTAGCACATTTATTGGAAAACCAAGGTTTAAATAAAGGACGAGATTTTAAAGTGGAGTGCGGGATAAAGGATTCCATTCCTGCAAGAATAATTTCACTGACACGATCTGAGCAAACATTGACATCAGAAGTTTTGAAACAGTAAACCGACTAAGGAAAAGAAGAAAAGAAATCTCTCAGGTCATCCCATTTTGCATCCTTGTAATGCCAAATAATATATGAGGTTGGGAATAGCTATGAGATATTGGGAATAGCTATGAGAGAAGACACAATCACCAAGTTGTGGTCTAAGGTGCCTAAATGACCTCTCACTTCGACCATGTACTTAGAATGGTTGTTTGAGAAAAAGATGAAGCATGTTGGCTGTATGGTTAGGATTGTCCAGTATTCTTGTAGGTAAATGAACAATCTGTGCAAGGTCATTAGTAATTGCAAAAGCTTCATCATCTTGACCAGCTGGGTCGGTGTGACTAGAAAACAGAAGCCAGCTGGAGTTGTGAACATTAAAATCACCAATGAAAATTACCTCACTGTTAGGAAAGTTGGACTGTAGAAAGTTAAGTTGCAAAGAGAAGAAGTCAAAGAGCTCCAAGTGATTAGTGGAGTTGGGAGAACGGTAGAGACAACAGATGAATTTGACAGAATGAGGTAGAGAGATTTTAAGCCAGAGAAGATCGAAAAGAACAGATTCCAAATTACCAAGTCTCTGACAGGGAATGTCAGAACGGACATATGCACAAGTACCACCTTTGAGGCGAAAGGAATCATACAGCGAGTAATTTGGGCATCTGAGATGAGCAGTAGTTGAATCAACGGATAACTGAGATTCTGTCAGAAAAAGTACATGGGGTTTGGCAGACTGCAAGTGAAAATGGACATCGTTAAGATTAGAATTGAGACCACGTATATTTGTGAAAGGAATTAGGAAGTGCTTGGGAGGTTTAGATCTTTTCGCAGATAAGCTTGCTCTATTAGTTTGACAATTCATGGTGTATTCAATAGTGAGAAAAAGTAGGTGGGACATGCTGTATGAAGTAATGAAATTTTTGGATATGGCGTACACATGGTAAGAATATACCCAAATCCTTGACATAACGTGGCCTCGACAATGCTCCCCTCATACACACTACTCGGACTCCCTCCATTCACTATCTGGCAGAGTAGAGGTAGCAAGATTATACACTAGCTGATCCGGAAGCCCTCCTAGAGAGTTATCATTAGGTTCAGTCAGGTGTACTAACTAGTGGCTCGCCTGCAAACACCGTTTTAGAGCTGTACCCTCGAAATGTAAGGAATATTGGATCTTGCCACAATGTTCATTTTAACCTCAAAAGTCATCAATCATACTGCATGATGGAAGAGATAGGAAAGGGTTGACCGGAACTTAGCTCTAGAGACTAAACATGGATTCCACCACTTCAAGCCTCCAATAAGCAAAGTGGTGGTATTGCCGGTTGATGAGAGTCATCTACCACCTAGTACTGCCTGGTAACATAGAGGGGCGGCATTCCTCCATGTGGTGTGGGCGCCACACCTCGATCCCTGCTTACATTGGTTCACACCTGGGTGGTCACCCACTGTGCATGGAGGTTATACCCAGGATTACTAACAGTCCCACCATCGTGATGGTGGAAGCAGAGGATTTTGCTGTCACAGACCGTCCGGACTTCGCCGAAATCGGGTCCACTTGACTTGAGTGTCACCTGAATATCAGTTCCATCAACGTTTTAGACTCCCAGGTAGCAAGTGCAGCTTATCTGGCATAGCTGAGAGAATGTCTGACAACCTCAAGGACCATACGTTACTTTTACGTTACTCCTGGAATTACTAAATAAACAAATTAAAATTTTCTATCTTTTGGCATTTTACAACTTAGATGCATCCCTTGCAGTTGCATGAACATGATTTAAAAGTTGCACATCCTAATCCACAAGGCTTTCATCATGTATTCTCACTTATCATGCTTGAGCAGAACTGCAGACAGAAGAACAGTTTGTCCTGTCCCATGACATTTTTCCCACATGATTTTGTATCCCTTGACCATATCATGAGTTTGTTTGTTTTAAGTCATTAGTTCCTATATGTATCACCCTTTATTATCCTTTAAAACTAATAACTGGCTTGTCACATTATCTGTTGTCATACCTGGCAAATATACTGTGGTTGTGTTTCATCTGTCTTTATTAAAGAATACTAGCAGTATCTCTTGCGAAAATTTTGCAATTAGTAGCAGAGTTTTTCTCTAGTTGTCCTAAAGAAATGTAGTGCGTGTTTGGTCTCGAGCAGGTAAGCCAGTACATGTCGGATATTTTCTCATTTCTTATTTCTGTAAAATAAAACTATTCTTTCTTTTAAGGTAGGCAGTGCTAGTAGAGAAAATTGGCGCATTCTGTAAAATAAAACTATTCGAATTGTTTACTATTCAGAATTTTTATATCTTCCCATGTTTCTGCACACCTAGGAAGAAATATCTTCACTTTCAGACCAAATCAGTTAGGCCAATTGTATGCAATGGCTACAGCTATCTCTATCCATTGCAAAAATTTTGAAATGGTAGCAGAATTTTTCTCTAGCTATCCTAAAGAAATGTAGTACCCATGTCTGATCAATATATATGTGTAAATGTATTCAGGATCGGTCTTTCAAATTTCCTGAATACATTCGCAGAAACACGAAAAGGCATGTTTCTCCTTTGCCGCAAGGTACTTTCAACACGACCAGTCAGAGTAGCATTTTGACTGTGACATAATTCTAAATCCTTAAATTACTTACCTTAAATAACCTCAAAACAAAAAACAAATACACTTGAAGTTGATAAAGATAACGATAAAATGATGAGTTCTGAACGTATTAAACATAACGAATGGCAATGAGTGTATGAGCTCGCGTGTGCAACGTAGGGACATGTAGTGAGCTGTCATGGAATTCTAACTATTAGTTCTTTCTTTTAAGGTAGACATTTCCTTTTAAGGAAACTATTCAGAATTTTTAAATTTTAACAGCTTTGTGCACACCTAGGAAGAAATATCTACAATTTGAGACCACTTCCAGCCCAAACCGTTAAGCCTATCATTCACACTGATGGAGTAAAGAAAAAATGGCTTGGGTATTAAATATGTAGATTTTTCTAGTTTCCCTTATACTTGAATTTCAGAAAGAGGAGTAACACTATCTCCTCTGAAACCAATGCATTCTGCACTGAAATATTCAGTCATGGGGCCATACCCAGAAGAGCATCACTAGGTATATAATCAGGAGAGCATCAATCAGTATAGAATCAAGTGTTTAGATCTCAGCTGAGATGAAGATGCTTGGATCTGTTAAGCTCCCAGTTTGAATTTAACTCATGTTCTCAGAGACAATCTTCCTATGTGGCTTCCTATATTTCAGTAGCATGCTTTTTGGATAAAATTGATGAAAATAAATTTGAATTAAAAAAATATATATATATATTTGTTAACTTTGAATATTAGATCACTAAGAAAAACTTGGCTGATTTTCTTAGAGCATATTGTTTCCTCTAAGCCTAGTCAGCACTATATATTGCCATCTGCCACTCGTTTGGAGAGGTCTAAGTATAGTTTCCTTTGACAACTGGAGGAACAATCTAGTCTTCTTCAAAGCTCTGGTTAGCTTATCTTAGACAGAGGATGTAGGGTTTTTCCTGCAAGCTATTCCAGGTTTTTCAGTGCACACGGCATGCAAATCAACCCGTGAACACACAAACACAAATGTATGTACAGAATAATACACTTATGATTGTAAGTGCACATTTGAGGACTGTTAATATATGAATATCTATTTATTTATTTACAGCATAATTTGCTGCAAAGCATTATTTAACATACATAATCCTAACAGCGGCAGTAATAATGATCATAAAATCAGTTTGTATAATATTATTGGCTTTGAAAAAGTTTATGAATTAAGGTAAGGTTGAAGAGGAGGTGGAATAATTATTTATTATAAAGTTATATAGAGGTTAATCTATTATGTACCAATCATTGTGAAAGTAAAAGTATGACTGCCAAATCGTGACATTTAACTTTTTTTATTGTATATAGACCTCCATCTGAATCTGTTAATAATGTCTTACTTGAACTTGAAAATATACTATTAAGTGATGAGTATTTTTAAAATTCCATAACATTCCTAGTTGGAGTTATTAATTTGAGTCTTTTATACTATGATGAAGATCCTTCAATAGTTTAGTGCAATTTTAAGAGCTCTAGTTATGAACACACTTTATGTTATTAGATCTCAACAAGTTAAACAAAGTGACAAGTTCTTGTTTGGATTATATAATATAAAATTTACCCAAATTGCATCTTGTATTGGAAGTGATTCATTTTCAGATCACAGTATATATTTGTGCTTTTGAATCACAATCAATTGTATCAGAATATGAAGTCAAACTAAGTAGTCAGGTAAGATGTTCTTCAATCAAGGTAATGACAAGAAACATCCAGTTTCTAAATATTAATAAGTTCATCCAACTATCGTAAGTTTATAAATAAGGTTATGCAAATTTTCATACTCTAGAGTGAGTAAGATGGAGGGTAGTGATAAGAATTGTGGATACTACAAAAATGCAAATTGTGAGCAATCAAACTTCTATTTAAAATAATGTATTATCGAGTTTGTATATTTTTTTATTTCACTTTGTGCAAATGCATGGGAAATAGTGCTTTCATAACTTTCAAAGTTTCAAAAGTAGTCAAGCAGATGTTACTAATTATAGACTAATATCAACAAAATTAACAGTATATAAAGTAATTAAGGATTACTTAATTACCAGGTTGAATAATTATTTAATAAAAACTTATACTCCTATCAAAGAAGGAAAAATACTTAAATTTTACTGGAGGAACTAATTGATAACTTTAATCTCCACTTAAATAATCCAGACAAGACTTCAATTACAGCTCAGACACAGCATGGGTTTGTTAAGGGGAAGTCTTGTCTGACCACTTTGATTGGACACTATGATGCAGTCACAAAGGAACTGAAAGCAAAGAACAACTTTGATATCACATATTTGGATCTTAGATAGTATGAGTCAGGGCTGTACGACTCAATATGTTCTACGTTGATAATAATATTAGTAAAATAATAAGAGGAGTTAACCTCAATATAGTGCGTAGAACACTTCCTTATGCTACCCTCCAGAAATTAAAACGGAAAAAACGAAAAAATCGACAACTTACCGGTACATTAGAGTAAAATATAAATAATTAAATAATCAATTTAACACAATTTAAATCAATTTAAAACAATTAAAAATCAAATTAACGCAATTAAAAGAATCTAACGAAAATATTCAAAGCGATTTTCCTTCCTGAAGCTGACAACGCTTTTCGACCGTATGTCGTGATCACAGGAATGAAAATTACCGAATCGGGTTAAACCTGATACTTAAATAGAGATTATTTGTCTTCGCGCATGCACGTAAATGTCCACGCATCGGAGATCAAATATGGCCACTGAACATTAACAGAATTCTCGTGTAATTTAATTTCAACGGTTTCTGCAATTAAGTCGGGTATAATTACGTTGAACGTTAAGTATTTTGGCCTCGTTAAATAAAAAAG
Organism: Mastigoproctus giganteus; assembly: GCF_048544385.1. Taxonomy (NCBI): domain Eukaryota; kingdom Metazoa; phylum Arthropoda; class Arachnida; order Uropygi; family Thelyphonidae; genus Mastigoproctus; species Mastigoproctus giganteus. Next base: position 117,605,176 of record NC_143580.1, on the reverse strand, counting down.
TATGTTTTTCGTTAATGGCATGAAAGGCTAGTTGATTTACACGAATATTAAGAGAAAATCGGGTCGAACCTTGATAAGACGAGTCGCAATCACCGCAAGTAATGTTGTATACAAGATCATTAATTTGTGTTGCGAACGCTGAAAGAACCGAGCGATTGTTCAGTATAGTGTGTAACTTCCGTATTGGTCTAGCTACAATTTTAAATTCGGTATCTTTAAAGAATCTGTTTGTGCCGCTGTTCAACATATGGGACAGAAATAAAGTATTTTTTGATATTACCATTGTTGATTGGTGTAGTATTTTGTATCCTATCCTATGCGATGGGAAGCACAGGTCTCAGAAATAAAAAAACAGACACGTTAATAAGTTGCAAAAATTATCGGATGGGTCAAGACATGTTCATGCGAATTCTAACACATTGTCACGGGCTTGCGACCAAGTTCACGAGTTGGGTGACATCCCCCCCCCACCCACAGAATATGTCAGCTAGTTCACGAACACCCCCTCACCCAGTATCCGACAAACCGACAGGTTACAAATCTTTCCTCGTGTACACTATCGCAGGACCAGATTTTGCTTTTATCCAAAGGGCTAAATTATAATTTACCACCTCGAAAACTGCCTAAAAAACAATGCGTAATTGATATTGAATTTGGACTTCGTAATGTTCCACAAAAAGATGTATTTATTCAACAAGTTAACCAAGTAGTGAATAACATAAAAGAAACGCGACTTCCTAAATTAAATACACATGACAGTTCAGCTTTACGAGAACTTCGGGGAAATATAGACATTATTATACAGAGGGCAGATAAAGGAGATACAGTGGTAATACTAGATAAACATGATTATATTAATAAGTTAGATTCAGTTGTGTCATATACCTCCACTTATCGTGAAGTAGACCCGGCACTGTTTACCAATTTGGTCAATCAATACAATAAAACGTTAACCACATATCGAAAAAACGACTACATTACTATGGTTCAGTTAAAGGAATTGAAGTCCAGAACATACAATATTCCTGCACTTTTCGGTCAGGTAAAATTACACAAGACTGGGCTTCCTATTCGACCTATTGTTTCCTACAGGAACTCAGCATTTTCGTCCTTAGCCACACATGTATATAACATTATAAAACCCTTTAGACAGGTAATACAATTTGGAATTAAGAACTACAATACATTATTTAATAAGCTCAAAAACTGTAGACTCGACAATGACAATTTATTCTCACTAGATGTTACCTCATTATATACGAATGTAAACATTGAATACACATTAGATATTATTTGGGATATGTTAAATAAAAACTTGACACCGATTAATTATACGAAGCTACCTATTAAGGAAATTTTTCACTTAAGTAAACTGTTAGTTGAGGCTAACTACATCACCTTTCGAGACAAGGTGTACAAACAAATTTCTGGATTACCAATGGGTTTGAACCTGAGTGGCTTAATGTCAGAGATCTATCTCTCAATGATTGAGCAGATACATTTGACACCTTTTCGAACCCGTATCACATACTATGGGAGGTATTTAGATGATGTTCTAGTTATTACCGATAGTAATACTATCCAAGACATTTTACATTCGTTTAATGATATTCATTCTAGACTCAAATTTACATTGGAAAGGGAGGATACGGATACAAAGTCATTAAACTTTCTAAATTTCACGCTTCTGTCAGTGTAGTACCACAGAGCTGATACGCCACTCCAGGGTCACTGCTTCCCACACGCAGCACCCCCCACCCGTCAATGCTAAACCCCATTTGCCACCCATCAGCCCATCTGCTCAACTTTTCTAGATCCTGTTCTGAATAAAAATTAAATAAGCTAAGTTGGCATTTAATGAAAGCAAAGTTTTGCATTCCATTAAATGCCAACACAAGTTGTAAGATATGACAGAGAAAAAAAAAAAAGTTTAAATAATTAAATATGCCAAATGAGTCAATCAAAGAAATTAGTTTTGCATTATAAACAATAAATTGAAAGCACTGCAGGATCATCTAGACAGGAATTCAGTTGTGGCTCAGACGCAGCATGGTTTTGTTAAGGGCAGGTCTTGCCTGACCGGTTTGATTGGATGCTGTGATGTGGTCACAGGGGAGCTGGATGCGGGGAGTGGCTTTGATATTGTATATTTGGATCTTAGAAAGGCTTTTGATACTGTTGCACATGGAAGACTGCTGCACAAATTGGAGCAGTGTGGCATTGGAGGCAAATTGCTGCTATGGATAAGGGGATGGTTGAGTGGCAGAAGACAGAGAGTGGTAATCAATGGACACTGCTCAACGTGGACTAATGTTATTAGTGGAGTTCCTCAAGGTTCAGTGTTGGGTCCGTTGTTGTTTTCGGTGTTTATGAATGATATTGATGATGGGATATCAAGTTTAATGTCCAAGTTTGCAGATGATACAAAGGTTGGCAGGGTCGTTAAGGACAATACTGACGCTATGCTGCTGCAACAGGATCTGGACAGGTTGAACAGATGGGCTGAGAGGTGGCAAATGAGGTTTAACATCGACAAATGTAAAGTGCTGCATATGGGAAACAGTAACCCCAGATCAACGTATCAACTCTGCGGTACTACACTGACAGTGGTGGAGAATGAAAAGGACCTGGGGGTAATTGTGCAGGCAGATATGAAGTTCTCTGAGCAGTGCAGACGAGCTGCAAGAGTAGCTCATGGTGTCTTGTCAATGATAAAGAGGAATTTTTCTAGCAGGGATAAGGAGGTGATTATTCCCTTGTATAAGGCAATGGTAAGGCCACATCTTGAGTACTGTATACAGGTCTGGAGGCCTCATTTCAAGAAGGATGTAGAGCTGCTGGAACGGGTACAGAGAAGGGCAACAAGATTAGTAAATGGAACAAAGGGTTGCTCTTACGAAGAAAGGCTTAAGTTTTGCAAATTACAGAGTCTGGAGACTAGGCACCGGCGAGGTGATCTGATAGAGGTGTATAAGGCTTTGAATGGTTTGAGCATGCTCAATGCCAATGGGATTCTTCATCTTTCTCAGAATAATCACCTCAGAGGGCATAAATTCAAATTGAGGAAGGACGGATGTCGGATAGATGTGCGGAAATTTGCCTTTGGCCAGCGGGTGGTTGGTTGGTGGAACCGACTTCCATCACTGGTTGTTGAAGTTGATAGCCTAAACAAATTTAAAGCTCAACTGGACAGGTATTTCGAACGAACGGAGGGGTGAAATGGGAGTGGGTTTTTTTTTTTTTTTTTTGTTTTTTTTTTGGCTGATGCTGAATAAGCTTGCTTTCTTGCATCATATGCCTCTGCTAATGCTAATGCTAATGCTAATGCTAAATAATAACAATTACATTCTTGTAATTGCCTACGATCTGCCTCTGATATTACTGCAAAAACCCAATCCAATAGCATAAGAGGAAAGACATTTGATTTATTTGCAGATTATTTAAAAAATATAGGAACTCCCTGACTTACGCAATACTGAACTTACGGAAATTCGACTTTAAACAAGTTTTTGCTGGCTGGTGCAAACTTAAAAAAATTGTGGAAATGTATTTTGCATCTCGTAGGAATAAATGGAGGTATCATGAAAATATTTTAATGTGAACTCAATAACATATTGTGGTTTTTTTTTTTTTTTTTTTTTTTGTTGTAATTCGTTCCGAGTCCTTGGAATTTGAAAATTTCGCTGTATTACTAAGCTATTTATCTCTCTAAAAAGTCATATTTATAATGGAAATTGCACTGCACTTTCATCGTTATCATATGTTCCCATTATAAGAATCAATTTTGAACGTCTTTGTGATATTTTTCTGAAGCACGTTTCTGGAGTTCACGACCATAAAACAATAAAAACAATTTGTACTTTTCGATTTATTGGGCTTTTCTGTTAGTGCATCTAATTATAAACGGGTAGTAAACTCGATCTTATTGAATTTGCGATAATACCGATAACTGCAATTAGTAATAGTAATAATAATTTGTGTGGGTTTTTAAGCTATTATGGTGAAATGAGTTCCCCTTCACTGAAATCTTCAATCATGTAAAAAAGAAATTTTCAGAAACTTCTCTTCATTCCTATTTACGTATTACAATGGTGAAGGGAAAGCGACCAACTAAAAGTGCAAGTGGTGGTAGTGCCAGGAAATTAAACAAAATTGATTTAGAAATGAAGATGAAAATGATTAAGAAGTACGGAACAGGATAAAGTTTGTCATCTATTACATGGAAATTAGGTCTCTCTGCTTGAACAGTAAATGCTATTTTAAAGGACCGCGCATATAAAAGAACATGTCAAAGGATCAACGCACTTAAGAACAGTGATCACAAAACAGCGTTCAGGTGGAATGCTGTTTTGGAACAGCTGTTAATAATATGGATGGAAAATAAGATTCAGCAGTGAGAGCCCCTGAGTCTAATGACCATTCAAGCAAAAGCAACAAGTATTTATAAAGATATTAAGGATAAGTATGGTGAATCCTAACCCAAGTTCGTGGCATGCAATGGGCGGTTTAATAGGTTCAAGCAGTGTGCTGGTTTCCACAGTGTTAAAGTATGCAGTGAAGTCACCAGTCACGATTCTGCAGCTGCAGAGGAATTTTGTGATGTGTTGGAAAAAATTATTGATGAAGGTGGCTATTCAACGCAGCAAATTTTTAACATTGACGAGACTGCTCTGTATTGGAAAAAAATGCCAGATCAAACATACATTGCCAAAGAGGAAATACAATGCCAGGTTTCAAGGCGTCAAAAGATAGTGCCATGCTCTTGCTTGGGGCTAATGCAGCAGGAGATTACAGATTAAAACCACTGCTTGTGTACCATTCTGGAAATCCTCGTGCATTTAAGGGCATCAATAAAGCCACCCTACCCATGCATTTCCAATCAAACCAGAGAGCACGAATAACAATATCTCTTTCTTTGAGGATTGGTTTAAATGCTGCTTCATTCTTGAGGTTGAAAAATATTGTAAAGACAACGATGTTCCTTTCAAGATTTTGCTTCTGTTAGATAATGCTTCTGGACACCCTACGCATCTAGATGATTTCAATTCGAACGTGAGAGTCATATTTCTACCGTCAAACACGACTTCATTCATCCAACCTATGTATCAGGGTGTTATTTCAAATTTAAAAGCATACTATTTATGCACAAAATTTGCTCAGGCATTGTCTGCAGTAGATGAAGAGAAAAATTTTATCTTAAGAGACTTTTGGAAATCGTACAGTATTTACCACTCCATCTTAAACATTAATAAGGCCTGGACAGAAATTACTAAAAGGTGTTTAAATGGCACATGGAAGAAAATATGCCCACGGCAAGTAAAAGTCTTCGAAGGATTTGAAAAAGATGAATCATATGAAGAGGTTACAGATAAGATTGTAAAGGTTGCAGAGCTACTTCAGTTGGAGATTGATGCCAAAGACGTGAAGGAGTTAATAGAGGAAGAAGAGAAGGAATTATCCAATAAAGAACTTATTGACTTGCAGGCAGCGATAGTGAAAGAAGAAAATGCTGACGAAGCTCAAGATGAACCAAATGAGGAGCCGAGCTTCATCACCAGAGAGAGATGGTAATGGCGAGGTTTGAGAAGATGGATCCTGACAGCTAATGATTCTTAAAAGTTAACAGAGGGGTAAATGATATATTCTTGCTTGATACAAAGAAAAAAGCCACCATGCAGTCATCCATTAATATGTTCTTTCGTAAGGTCGAGCGGCTGACCCCTTCTAAATTTCCACAGCCCTCAACCTCCACAGCAGCGTACTTATCAGCTGAAGACATCGATTCTGGGAACGATGCTTGAGAGGTAAAATTTATTGACATTATGCGTCTCCTCTTTTTTGGTAATTTTATAATTTTGAAATTTTATTTAAATTGCACGCTTTTGTAATTTTTCCTGCGCATGAGATAAAAAATTGAATAAATACTTCTATTTACATGTTCGTCGAACATTTCTTTTTTGATTCAGTCAATTCAGCGAGCACAGTTGCGAGTGCTGCACAAGCATGGGGAGAAATTCCAACTTATGTAATGTTCTGCAGAATGCAACCCTTAAGTAAGTCGGGGAGTTCCTGTATATTGTTTATGGTAAATATAAATAATGCATATGGGAAATTTTTTTAAAAATGGGATATGATATTCCCACCGGAACAGATTCGTGACCTATTTCTTCAACATCTTTATTAATAACTGTTTTTTTTTACTTATTTCACAAAGTACAAATTTAAATTTATGCAGATGATGTAATGCTTTATATATTGGGGAGAGAGTTACAATCTGTTTCGACAGATTTATAGTATGAATTTATTAAATTACAGTGTTAGATGCATGATAATTATCTGGTAATTAGTCAGGAAAAAAACAAAATTAATTTTTATCAAGCTAACTCAACAATAATTGATTACATGCCCTTAATTAAATTTCATCATACAATTGCCTTTATATGTCTAAGTTTGTGGACTGTATCTGTTGTTTTTTAGTTTTTTATCACAATGCCCATTAACAATGAAAAATCATTGTTAATTTTGACCTTGTTTCACTCAAACCGATACATTTCTATAACTGGTCCAAACATAAATTTCCTAGTAAGGAAATTAAAATTCTGCATTTATTTTTATTACATTAAAGACAAATTCGTGTTGTCCCCTAAGACTGAAATTTATTTTGCTGAAGTTGACTCTTTTGCACAAAAACCACAAAAATGCACAAAAACCTTGCAACTTGTCAACAAGCGAAATCCTTGTGGGGATAAAGTTACACAAAGAGGAAGAGAGGGATAGGAAATGTGAGGAAAAGGGACAAATTGGAAGGGAGATGGAGTGCAATTGTGTGAGACTAGGTGGAAGGGGAGAGGGACTTTAGAATCGTGCCATGATAGCACGAAAACAATTCCGGCTTGTGTGGCCTGTCAGTGCGTGAGGCACGAACAGTATCGTTGCAGTGGTATGGTTTTATATTCTGGTGGAGGAGAGAAGAAATGGTGTTGCAATAGTATAATAAACCTTTGATTTTACAGCCCTTTATTTCACTGACTTAAAATTTGACTGGTACCAGAGTTTATTTTTATATATCATGAAGAGTAAAAACAAGAACTGATGAATATCAGCAGCTGACAGCAAGCATCCCAGTCTGTTTGTGGATACCTTGATGTTATATCATTAAGTGTTCATCTGTGCCTTGCTTCTTTATTTTCCATAAGAAAACTTGTGAAAAGTTGCATCTGAGTGGTGTGCAGAAACTAAGGCTCTTAAAGAAGTTAGATTCCTATGGCTGTTTCCTGCATCTCTGAGGGATTTTGCATTAAAAATACAAATCAACTGCATCAGATATTCTAAAAAAGCTTGGCTTAGCATAAGGAATATTAAGGAGTCTGACTCTGAAGATTCGCCAATATCTCAACTTTGGCTTTATCAGAATGAAGTTTTTCCAGGCATCACCAACAGTCATATTAAATTATCTTCTGCATAATTATATACTATGTATCAAGGTAAATAAAAGTTTTTTTTTTTTTTTTTTTTTTATTCTTTAACTTATTTCAGTGTTTCTAATTTATACATATACAGATGTTGTTGTTGTTATTTGGTTTTTAGGAGCATTAGCAACTAAGGCCATATTGCTCCAGGGATATGTGGTGGTCATTCCCTGACCTTTCCGCATCCTCCATATTTGGTGGTCACGGGCTCGAACCCTGGTCTAATCAAGAAGCATGTGCTACGCACTGCTGCTCCTGCCCACCTGGCTATGGAGGCGCCTTATATATACAGAGTAATGTTTTCAAATTACATAGGGTACAAATGGGCTCAGAAAAAAAATTTTGATTTAGTAGACATTTGGCAATAATGGACACTGTCCTCCCCCTATTAGTCCATAAAACTGAGGGTTTGCTATGTCCTGAATAAAGAAACAAGGAATTGTGTGGCAGTGGTTGAATATCCTCTGCTTGTTGTTGAAATGTTTGAATATTCTCTGCTTGTTGAAGTGGTTTAAAATTCTCTGCTTCCACCTTCACAATGGTGGGACTGTGAGTAATACTGGGTAAAATCTCCATGCACAAGCACACTGTGGGTGACCACCCAGGTGTGAACCAACATAAGGTGTGGTCGAGGTGTGGTCAACCAACATAAGCTGGGGTCAAGGCACAGATGAACACGGAGGAATGCTGCCCCTCTGTGTTACCAGGCAATACTAGGTGTTAGATGACTCTCATCAACCTGTGAAATACCACCACTTTGCTTTTTGGAGGCTTGAAGTGGTGGAACCCATGTTTAGTCACCAGAGCTAAGTTCTGGTCAACCCTTCCCCATGTCTTCAATCATGCAATATGACTGATGAATTTTGAGTTTATGATGAACATAAAGGCAAGATCCAATCTTCCTTACATTTCAAGGGTACAGCTCTAAAACAGTGTTCACAGGCCGGCTGCTAGTTAGTAAACTGGACCGAACCTATTGGTAACTCTTTAGGAGACTTCCGGATCAGCTAGTGTATAATCTTGCTACCTCTACTCTGCCAGACAGTGACTGGAGGAAGTCGGAGTAGTGTGTACGCGGGGGGCATTGTCGAGGCCACATTATGTCAAGGATGTGGGTATATTCTTACCTTGTGTGTGCTATAATCAAAAATTTCATTACTTCATACAGCATGCCCCCCCCCCACTTTTTCTTACTATTGAATACACCATGAATTGTCAAACTAATAGAGTAAGCTTATCTATGAAAAGATCTAAACCTCCCAAACACTTCCTACTTCATTTCACAAATACACGTGGTCTCAATTCTAATCTCAACGATGTCTATTTCCACTTGCAGTATGCCAAACCCCATGTACATTTTCTGACAGAATCTCAGTTATCGGTTGATTCAACTACTGCTCATCTCAGTTGCCCAAATTATTCGCTGTATGATTCCTTTCAACTCAAAGGTGGTACTTGTGCATATGTCCATTCTGATATTCCCTGAGACTTGGTAATGTGGAATCTCCTCTTTTCAATATTCTCTGGCTTAAAATCTCTCTCCCTCATTCTGTCAAATTCATCTGTTGTCTCTACGGTTCTTCCAACTCCACTAATCACTTGGAGCTCTTTAACTTCCTCTCTTTTCAACTTGACTTTCTCCAGTCCAACTTTCTTAACAGTAAGGTAATTTTCCTGGTGATTTTAATGTTCACAACTCCAGCTGGCTTCAGTGTTCTAGTCATACTGACCGAGCTGGTTGAGATGCTGAGGCTTTTGCAATTCCTAATGACCTGGCACAGATTGTTCATTTACCTACGAGAATACCGGACAATCCTAACCATACAGCTAACACGCTTGATCTTTTTCTCACAAATAACCCTTCTAAGTACACAGTCGAAGTGAGTGATCCTTTAGGCACCTCAGATCACAACTTGGTGATTGTCTCTTCTCGAATGTAGCCTTTATCTCATGGCTATTCCCAACCTTGTGTTGTTTTGCATTACAAGAATACAAAATGGGATGACCTGCAAGATTTCTTTTCTTCTTTTCCTTTGTTGGATTACTGTTTCAAAACTTCTGATGTCAACGTTTGCTGAGATCGTGTCAGTGAAATTATTTTTGTAGAAATGGAATCCTTTATTCCACACTCCACTTTAAAATCTCATCCTTCGTTTTCCAATAAATGTGCTAAAGCTGTTCAAGAGAAGAACGTTGTATATCGTAATTGGCTTGTTTCCAGTTCATCAGTTTCATTTTCAGCCTAAACCAATGCTTGCAAAGCCGTTATTAATCAGTCAAAACTAGCTTTTGAACAGGCTTCTTGCTCTAATGGTAGCCGAGCATTCTGGTCTCTTGCCAAAGCTATTGGCTACAACATTTGCTCATCTCTGCTCCCACCTCTGTCAAAACCAGATGATTCTATTGTCACTTCAGCCAAGAATAAAAACTGACCTGCTAGCATCTCATTTTTCTTCCAACTCATGTATTAATGATCTTGGTAAAACACCTCCCACCATTCCCAACATGCTCCATTCAATGCCTCCAGTGGTCTTCTGTCAATAAGATGTTAGAAGGATTTTGACGAATTTTGATTCTAAGAAAGCCCAAGTTCCTGATGGTATTTCTCCAATTGTTCTCAAAACCTGTGCTCCTGAATTACTCTTATTCTTTACCACCTTTTTTCACTTTCTTATTCTAAAGGTGTTTTTCCTTCTGCCTGGAAATTTGCTCATATCCAGCCACCCTAAAAAGGGTGACAAATCTCTCCCATCCAGTTATCGTCCCATTGCAATTACTTCTACTCTTTCTAAAGTAATCGAGAAATCAATTGACCACCAACTCTTAAACTACCTATAAACCTTACGTCTGATCAACATTCGCCAGTATGGATTCCATCAGTGTCGATCAATTGGTGGTATTCTGGCTTATGTTACCCATTTATAGACAAATTTAGTGAAAAAGTTCAGAGAAACACAAGCAGTTGCCCTTGACATCTCAAAGGCTTTCGATCTTGTTTGGCATAGAGGTCTTCTAAACAAGCTTCCATCTTATGGTTTGCCAACTGTTTTTTGTAATTGGTTATCCAGTTTTCTCTCTGACTGCTCACTGAGTGTGATGGTAGATGGCTTTCTGTCTTCTTACTTCCCCACTAATTCTGGTGTCCCCTAAGGTTCAGTTCTTTCCCCCACTCTTTTTCTCTTATACATTAATGACCTTCTTCCATTGACCCTAAATCCTATCCATAGTTTTGCCAATGATAGCACATTGCATTCAACTTTCCATTTTGAGAAACCTTGTCCAGCTCAATCAGCTTCAAGTTCTCGAAAATCTGCTGCCAATTCCTTAAATGCTGATCTCCAGGTAATTCTCCAGTGGGCCAAAGACAACTTAGTTGATTTCAATCCTTCTAAAACTCACTGTTGTCTTATATCTCGCAAAAAGGATTCTTCTGCTCCTATGCTTATCTTTGGTGTCACTCTGATTTCTAGGCAAAATGATATTTCTCTTTTAGGGATTAACCTGACTTCTAAGATGTTAGAAGGATTTTGACGAATCTTGATGCTAAGGAAGCCCAAGTTCCTGATGGTATTTCTCCAATTGTTCTGTAATGTTCACAAGCACATTACAAATATTGCTTCCTCTACATCTAAAAAACTTGGTTTTCTCTTTCCCCCTTGGCATTACTTTTCTTCCTAAAATCTGTACAAATTGCAAATTCGCCCTACCATGGAATATTGTTACCACATCTGGTGCTGTGCCCCCAAAACCTCTCTCAGGCTTCTAGATTCCATTCAGAAGAGAGCAATTAGGTTAATTAATGACTCCTCTCTAACAGAGTCTCTCCACTCACTGTCTCATAGATGTACTGTTTCTGCTGAATGCCTTTTCTACAGATACTTCCACGGGCACTGTTCTTCTGAATTGGCTTCTATAATTCCCGCTCCCTCTTTCAAAACAGTCTGAACATGTGCCTCCACCAGCCAACATCCATTTTCTGTCCAACTTCAAATTCCCAGAACCAACTTTTCTCGTTTATTCATTTAACTGCCGTTTTCTGCAATAACCTTCCTTCATATGTGTTTCCTGAAAATTATAGTATACAGAAGTTCAAATGTAGTATCAAGAAATATCTTCTTTTGTATTCTCAACCTCCAACCCAAGCGTGGTACTAAGTACTACGCTTGGGTTCTAATACCTATCGTGTTTGGGGTTTTCATAAAAAAAAAAAAAAAAAAAATATATATATTACGGATAACATAATGATACGGAGGTTGATACTTTAGAGGTAGTGGTGCAGGTATGAGGATTGTTTGGGCGCATACCTTTGTTTTTTCATGGATTTAAAATAATTTAAATCCATGAACACATGCAAAGTTCATAACTTAGAACATTTTTTTTTTTTTTTTAGTCATTGAAATTGAAACTACATAAATGAAAAAAAAATTAACATTGAGCCGTATTAAATTATCTTTTCAAAAAAAAGGGTTATTGAGCAAGGATATGCTTAAAAACATCGCAAATGCATCGGGGGAATCTGTCCTGTCGTAGACATCAAAAATTGGGTTGTTGATTTAAATGTGGCAGAACAAGCATCAAAGATGTACCGCACAGGGGACTTCCATGAACAGAAACTACTTCAGAAAATATCATTCAGGTTCATGATAAAGTGATGGATGAGAGTAACTGAAATAGTAGATGAAATCGGTGAAAAACATTCTATTAAGTGAATAAGGCAATACAAATTTGTAGATTTAGAAAAAAGTGCTTGAGAGCGTAAATTGAAAATGTTGAAGATACTGAAGAATATGGGAAATGATTGGTGAGACAGAAGATTCAAAGAGGAACTACACTGGGGATCAAAGGGAATTGATGTGGGTAATAGGAGGAAAATAAAAATAACAAAAAAAAAAAAAAAAAAATAGGATGAGAAAAGGGTATTCTCTCCCCAGTATCGTTTAATATATATATATATTATTATTATTATTATCATTAGCCATATGGTGCAAATAAGTCTGAGGCTTATGCTGCACCAGCCAAAAAAAAAAAAAAAAATTGAATTACCCTGAGAGAGAGAGAGAGAGAGAGAGAGAGAGAGAGAGAAAAAAAAAGAGAATCACAAAGAAAAAGAAGAATGATGATATTCAGCGCTTAGGACCCTGTGTGTGCCAAGCCCATACTCACCAAATGTAAGCCCCATGGAGGTAATAGTAAAAGAAGTGGTGGGGATGCAAGGAGAGACAGAGAGAGAAAGAGAAGGTTGCAAAGAAGGGGATTAAATTATACAGATAGTGAGATTTGCAGATGATATGGCACTGATATTTGATACCGGGGGGGGGGGGATTATAGGTTTTGTTGGGAAGACTTAAAGTTGTGAAGACTGTGGTGAGAATACATTTTTATGAGATAAAGTTATGAAGGTAGGAAGGGATGAAAGGAAATAATTATTAAAATGGATAATAAGGTGATATTATAAGTGTATACAGGTATCTTTGAAGGATGCTGACAAGTGATGGGGGCGCCTCCGTAGCCAGGTGGGAAGGAGCAGCAGTGCATACCACATGCTTCTTGATTAGACCGGGGTTCGAGCCCATCACCACTAAATACGGAGGATGTGGAAAAGTCAGGGAATGACCACCGCATATCCCAGAGCAATATGGCCTTAGTTGCTAATGCTCCTAAAAACCAAATAACTAACTAACAAGTGATGGGTGAAGTAGTTAAGAAATTAGAAGTAGAATTATGATGGGTAAGATAACATTTGAGAAGATCAGGCAGATAGTTATAGGGAGAATGGATATTTTTTAAGAAAAAAAGGTTAGTTAAATGTTTTGAATGTGTGTTAGGTATTATGGAACTGAGACCTCTGTATTAAGGAAGGGGATTATTAGAAGAATTGAAGCTTTTGAGTGGTAAGTATGAATGAGGCTTGGAAGGGTGAAATATCTGATAGGGATAGAATAAATAAATACATTATCAGGGTAGTAAAATATAGAAGAATATTTAGGCTTAACTGTGTGTACAGTAATGTCAGGAGTGTTGTCAATAAAATGAGTAGATTCAAGCTCCTAATTTGAACTCTAGGTTTAGTTTATTTACAAACAACAAAAAGTGGCAGTTTGTGAGTTCCATTTCCATTGCTGCAGGTGGTTATTGTGATTCTCTCTTTGGATCTTCTGTATCCTGGTGTGGGAAGCTACACTTTATTTTGCTGTTGTTATAATTTAGACCTATTTTGTTTATATTGTAAAGATATTCTCCAATTAGGTTTTTTGATAAAATGACCTTAAATATTCTTTAAATTTTTGAGCAGTAGGCTGATCAGTGGATGATCTCGCCCTACTAATGCTCACTATATTAATACCTTGATATGATTTTCTAATGTCTAAGCTAGTGGTCCAACCTTTTCCCATACAGGGACCACGGTCAAAGTTAGATTTGTTTCGCAGGCTATGCTGGGTGATTTGAGAAAAATTAATGTGTTACATTTTTCATATCTTGTTATATGTAAATGGCAGTTTCTGTTTTAATGTTACCGTTTTTTATTTTCAGGCTATATATAAAAAATGCAAATTCCCAACACTTTTATGCAACAAATCTATATTAGTGATTTATTTTTTTAGATTTTATTAAAATTATACTTACTTTTTTTTTTTTTTTTTTTTTTTTTTTGCATTTGTGTTACTGCTTTATACTTTGCATTTGTGTTACTGCTATCCAAATGCAAAGTACTGCATATGGGTAGCAGTAACCCAAGAGAAACGTACCAACTCTGTGGTACGACACTGAGGGAGGTGGGGAATGAAAAAGAACTGGGAGTAATTGTGCAGTCAGATATGAAGTTTTCTGAGCAGTGCAGGCTAGGGCCCACAATATCGGTCAAAATCTTAATACCGGTATTTTGGTATTTTTAATTTATGAAACTGGGATACTAGTATTAATACCGGTATTCCAAAAAAAAAAAATTTTTCGCAATAAATTTTGATGACAATTAAAATTAGGTGACAATTAAAATTAAAATTACTTGAATTTGCATTTTAAATCAAACTTTTATTACAATAATAAATATTCTAGCAAAAATTATTAAACACAGTTAATTCTAAAAACATAAAAAATAAGTATCCACACTACCTGTCCGAAAGTGAGCTCTTAAGAAACTCAATAGTGTTATCTTTTAAACTGGATCTAATTTCAGTACATATTTAATTAGCGGCAGAAAATGCCCTTTTGGATTCTGTGCTGGTTGGTGCTTTGTACTGAGATAGTCGTAGACGAGTTGCAGTTTAACCCCCCCCCCCCCTTATTCCCTCATCTTCAAAAAACCTTATTTCTTTTTTATCAAAAATAAAAAATATTTCCTTTTTGACTTTATGGCACTATACCCGTATTAATGAAAGAAAGGGACAGATGTTTAAGCTTGGTGAGGAAACCAAATCTAAGTTGTGGGGGGGGGGTTATTAATTTTTATTTCCCTGTACGTTGTATTGCTGTCAGTGGCCATTGTTATGGTTCTCATACAGCAGCACCCCTCAAGCACTAACCCCCACAAACTACCTGACTGCGTTAAAAAATGCGAATTAACAGGAGCTGAAGGATATTCCCTCCCACCCACATGAGCATATATATTATATGTAAGCTGTCAGTTTCTCAAGAGCAGTGACATAAATATAAAACAAAAGTCATTTATCATACAAATCTACTTACGATACCTAACTGGTGTTCATTTACATCAAGTCTATTCATTTTTCTCATTTAATCTGTTAATACATGCTGTCATTTCCATAAAAATTTCTCTCAATTAACGATCTCAGCTCTCTGAGATCGTTAATTGAGAAACACTTAATTTCAAACACTAAACTAATTCAATCTTAATCACTTCCTCATATTTCTCTTAATCACCAATATCAATTCTCTTCACAACAGCAATCCATAAGTTTCTAACTTAATGCTAATAATTCCATGTAATCTCTCTTAATTTAGCAATATCAATTTTCTTTACAACTTCAACCAGTAAACCAACTCAGTACTAAACATTTCCTTATTTCTTCAACTTCAACCTTACTCTAAAATAATTTCCCATTTTATCTAAGTACCATTTCCAAAACAACATAATTCAGAGGACTTGCCTTTCTTCTCTTTCACGGTGGGATTCCTTTGTGCAGGTTCCTTCCATGTAGTGTGGTGATGTCTCTAACTTTCTCTTCTTAGTTGAACTCTGCATCTCTGCTGTATAGCTCTTCCAGTACTGTCTTATTTTGGGATTTTAAGAACAATTCTCTGTTAATACTGAAGGAAATTACCACAGCAGTAGTAGAAGCTAGGGCACTATATGACTGGCTTGTTATTCAACTTCCTGATTTAACTTCTAACACGGGAACATGCCCGGCGGAACCCTTCACTATATAGCTGGACACTTCCAGAACTGAACCCAGAACTACCACTGGAAATCTGCAACCCCTCCGAACAACCACAAACCCCTCTTTTGGTTCAAGCACCTTATTTATTTCCTTCTCATTTATTTATTTATTTATTGAATTGATTGCAAGTTACAATTGCCCCTTGTACTACTTTTTTATATGCAAACCCTAGAGGGGTTTGCACGCATTTACGTATCTCCCCCTATCTAATTTAAACCTGACCCAATCACGGTGTTATTCTTTAAACTTACTCTTCTTCCTTTGGTGGGAAAAACAGAATATTTTTTCCCATACAACGAAACACTTTCATCTTTTACCTCTACAGATCACCTGTTCACAATACCTTTTGAACTGCTCTGTACTGACACCCTTTTCCAAAATGCACTAAATGTTGTTTGTTGCATCCTCAAGTAGAGGGATGTAATAGAGAGATTAAATTATTGTTCATAAGCTTTTAATTTTAACCCTTCCGCACCTGCCATACCTTTGTTCAACATATTCCTTAACTGCTCTACCAGGCCTGATCCCACTAATGGAAATATTTCCATAATGATGTTTTCGTTATTCCTTAAGTGCTTTACTTCCACACACACTATACTTACCAAGAGAAATATATTTGTAAAATTTTTATGTCTTACAGTTTCATGAAGTTTTCAGGTTTCTATTACATTTGTACTGTGCATAACAATCCCTCATTTGCAAATCCAGCAGTATTAATGATTTTTTGTTGTTGATTTTATAACCTTTATGCGAATGAATCACGGATAATTATTTTTTAAATTAGTACAAAAATACCGAAAAATCTGTATTTTTGTATCAATACTGGGAAAAAATGACCGGGATCCAGGAATCTCTGTATTGTAAGCCCTAGTGCAGACGGGCTGCCAGAATATCCCTTTGTATAAAGCAATGGTCAGGCCACACCTTGAGTACTGTATACAGGTCTGGAGTCTTCATTTTAGGAAAGATGTAGAGTTGCTAGAATGAGTACAGAGAAGGGCAACAAGATTGGTTAGAGGAACAAAGGGGTGTGTTTATGAAAAAAGGCTTAAGTTCTTCAAGTTGCAGCATCTGGAGACTAGGCACCTGCGAGGTGATCTCATTGAGGTCTGTTGAGGCCTTGAATGGTTTGAGCAGGCTCAATGCTGATGGGATACTTCTGCTTGCTCAAACTGATGGGTCTTAGATTCAAATTGAGGAAAGACATTTGTAGAGATGTGTAGAAGTTTGCCTTTAGCCAACGGGTAGTTGATTGTTGGAAGTTGATAAAGTTGTGGAGTTGGAAGTTGTGGAAGTTGATAGCTTAAATAAATTTAAGGCTGAACTAGACAAACATTTGGAGTGACCGGATGGGTGAAATGGGATGTTTTTTTTTTTTTTTTTTTTTTTTTGCTGATGCTGTATAAGCTTGCTTTCTTGCATCATATGCCTCTGCTAATGCTAATTTCCAACAATTTTATGTGCAACAAATCTATGTTAGTGATTTATTTTTTTAGATTTTATTAAGATTATACTTACTTTTTTTTTTTTTTTTTAATACTTTACTTTTATCTTTTTTTTTTAATGCCTTACTTTTGCAGGAAGAAGCAATGCAGGATCATCTAGACAAGACTGTAGCAATAGTTAAGACACAGCATGGGTTTGTTAAAGGGAGGTCTTGTCTGACCAATTTGATTGGATACTATGATGTGGTCACAAAGGAACTGAATGCCAAAAATAATTTTGATATCATATACTTGGATTTCAGGAAAGCTTTTGATACTGTTGCACATGGAAGACTGCTATGCAAATTGGAGAGGTATGGCATTAAGGGTCAGTTGCTACAATGGATAAAGGGATGGTTGAGTGGGAGATGACAGATAGTGGTAATAAATGGACACTGCTCTTCATGGACAAATGTAATTAGTGGAGTTCCCTGGGGTTCGGTGTTGGCCCATTGTTGTTTTGTATATTTATCAATGATATTGATGAAAGTATATCAGGTTTAATGTCCAAGTTTGCAGATGATACAAAGGTTGGCAGGGTTGTTAACGACAGTATGCTACTCCAACTGGATCTAGATAAGTTGGGCAAATGGGTTGAGAAGTGGCAACTGAAGTTTAACATTGACAAATGCAAAGTACTGCATATGGGTAGCAATAACCAAAGAGAAATGTACCAACTGTATGGTACTACACTCAGGTAAGTGGAAAGTGAAAAAGACTTGGGGGTAACTGTGCAGTCAAATATGAAGTTTGCTGATCGGTGCAGACGGACTGCCAGGGCAGGTCATGGAGTCTTGTCAATGATGTATAGGAATTTTGCTAGCTGGGACAGGGATGTGATTATCCCATTATACAAGGCAGTGGTCAGGCCACACCTAGAGTACTGTGTTCAGGTCTGGAGGCCTTATTTTTAGGAAGGATGTAGAGGTGCTAGAATGAGTACAAAAAAGGGCAACAAGATTGGTGAGGGGGAACAAAGGAATGCAGAACTTAAGCTTTTCTTACCAAGAAAGGCTTAAGTTCTGCAAATTGCAGTGCCTTGAGAGTAGGCATCTGAGAGGTGATCTGATTGAGGTGTATAAGGCTTGAATGGGTTGAGCAAGCTGAATGCTGATGGGATTCTTCCTCTTGCTCAGACTAAGAACCTGAGGGGGCACAGTTTCAAATTGAGGAAAGATAGTTGTAGAATGGATGTGCGGAAATTTGCCTTTAGCCAGCAAGTGGTTGATTGGTGGAACAGACTTCCATCTTTTGTTGTGGAAGTTGATAGCCTAAATAAATTTAAGGCTGAGCTGGACAGGCATTTGGAACAAATAGAGGGGTGAAATGGGAGTGTT
This sequence comes from Mastigoproctus giganteus, assembly GCF_048544385.1. NCBI lineage: Eukaryota > Metazoa > Arthropoda > Arachnida > Uropygi > Thelyphonidae > Mastigoproctus > Mastigoproctus giganteus. Next base: position 117,586,490 of record NC_143580.1, on the reverse strand, counting down.
TTTTTTTTTTTTTTTTTTGGCTGATGCTGCATAAGCTTGCTTTCTTGCATCGTATGCCTCTGCTAATGCTTTTAAATGCTCACTTTAGAAAATTTACAACCTCAAAAGGATCACTGCTTTTCAATATTAAGGCGAATAAATAAATATAATGGTACACCTAAAATTGAAAATATTCGAAAATTGTATTAAGTACAATACACAATAACATTTACTGAACAAAACTTAACATTTAATGAGATGATTGAGGCTGGATATTTTTAGATAATTGTTCAAATTTGGTTGAAAATTTGGGACAGCAATTCACAGCATGGAATAAAGATGCTCATATGTTATTCTGTTTCTCTTTTTAAATATTTATTTGGTTTCATGCATGAAAAAAGTTTGCATCAACTATGTCTTGATTCGAACAAAGTAGCCGTTTTCATGGCATTTTCTTTTATTATCGGAAAATCTTCAGATGGGAGAGCCTTTTAGAACTAAAGTAGTTTCTTTTTGCAGTCCGTATACTTATTTTTAACCATGTTTTGACTTGAAGATCAATATAATTTCAAGTTGCAAGCTGGGAATTTACTTTCAGCCAAAGAGTAGATGGATTCTCAAACAAGCTTACATCTTTTTCATGGGATCTTATATCAGCAAATCAACTTTCAAACTCGTCAAAAAAGTAATTGTAATAACGAGAGGCAACGATTCTTTGGGAATATGTGTTTCTCTTTTAGCTCGGTACAACATTAAGTGAACTGAATAGTCTTGGCCAATTTTCTTTCCCTTATAGTTTTAAAATTAAGAGCATTTAAATGACTATAAATGTCTATAAGAATCGTAAGATCAAACAGCCACTCCATATTTGATAGTTGTTTTATTGGTTTTCCTTTTTCTGTCATGATGCAGTTTAAAGAAACGATATACTGTAGCACTTTGCCACAACTAAGCAGTGCACTATGTAAGATTAAATCTTTGTATTCCGCTTCAATTTCTGAAAGAAACTGCTGAAACATATGATGATTAAGGCCATGTGATCCTATAAAATTTACAGTTGAAATTTCATAATGTGTTGGAGATCCAATACTTTCTCACAGAGAGCTTCTTGATTCACAATGCTGTGAATTCCAATTTGAGGTTCAGTTCGATATCTATCATTTTCTTGGTTATTCTACCCATCAGCCCAATGTTTCTACAATCATATTTTGCAGATGATACAAAAATTGGCAGGGTTGTTAACGACAGTAAACAACCCTGTTTTCAAAAAGATTTTCACCTGTGGTTGTTCAGTGCTACTCCAACCATCAGTTGTAACTCCTACCAGGTGAAAATTAAAATTAAACAGGCCTCTTGCTCCAGAATCCATAGATAATATAATATAATATTGTTCTCTACTGGAAGAAAGGAAATAATAATGAAAATTGCACGTACAAGAAAGTAAGGTAGTAACTTTAGCATTAGCATTAGTAGAGGCATTTGATGCAAGAAAGCAAGCTTATGCAGCATCAGCCAAAAAAAAAAAAAAAAAAAAAACCACTTCCACTTCACCCCTCTGTTCGTTCAAAATACCTGTCCAGCTGAGCCTTAAACTTATTTAGGCTATCAACCTCCACCACAAGGGATGGAAGTCTGTTCCACCAACCAACCACCCGCTGGCTAAAGGCAAATTTCCGCACGTCTATCCTACATCTGTCTTTCCTCAATTTGAATTTATGCCCTCTCAGGCGATTTTTCTGAGCTACAGGAAGAATCCCATCAGCATTGAGCATGCTTAAACCATTCAAGGCTTTATACACCTCTATCAGATCACCTCGCTGGTGACTAGTCTCCAGACACTGTAATTCGCAAAACTTAAGCCTTTCTTCGTAAGAGCACCCCTTTGTTCCATTCACTAATCTTGTTGCCCTTCTCTGTACTCGTTCCAGCAGCTCTACATCCTTCTTGAAATGAGGCCTCCAGACCTGTATACAGTACTCTAGGTGTGGCCTGACCATCGCCTTATACAATGGAATAATCACCTCCTTATCCCTGCTGGAAAAATTCCTGTATATCATTGACAATACTCCATGAGCTACTCCTGCAGCCCGTCTGCACTGTCAGAGAACTTCATATCTGCCTGCACAACCACCCCCAAGTCCCTTTCATTCTCTACCACTGTCAGTGTAGTACCACAGAGTTGATACGTTGCTCTGGGGTTGTTGTTTCCCACGTGTAGTACTTTACATTTGTCAATGTTAAACTTCATTTGCCACCTCTCAGCCCATCTGCTCAACCTTTCCAGATCCTGTTGCAGCAGCATAGTGTCAGTAGTGTCCTTGACAACCCTGCCAACCTTTGTATCGTCTGCAAACTTGGACATTAAGCTTGATATACCACATCAATATCATTTATAAATACAGAAAACAATAATGGACCCAACACTGAGCCCTGAGGGACTCCACTAATAACATTAGTCCACGATGAGCAGTGTCCATTGATTACCACTCTCTGTCTTCTCCCCCTCAACCATCCCTTTATCCATAGCAGCAATTTGCCTCCAATGTCACACTGCTCCAATTTGTGTAGCAGTCTTCCATGTGCAACAGTATCAAAAGCCTTCCTAAGATCCAAGTATATAATATCAAAGCTATTCCCTGCATCCAGTTCTTTTGTGACTGCATCATAGTATCCAATCAAATTGGTCAGGCAAGACTTCCCCTTAACAAAACCATGCTGTGTCCGAGCTATAACTGAAGTCTTGTCTAAATGATTCTGCAGTGCTTCTTTAACCAGTGCCTCCATTAATTTTCCTGGAACAGAAGTTAAGCTCACAGGTCTATAATTACTTGTGTCAGCCTTTGATCCTCCTTTGTGAATTGGGGTCACAATCGCACATTTCCAGTCTATGGGTACCCCCCCTGAGTCCAAGGAAGCTCTCATAATTATGGCTAAGGGTTTGCTTACTTCCTTTGCTGCCTCCTTTAATATAACTGGATAGATCCTATCCACCCCGGGTGCCTTTCTTGTGTTTATGTTCAACAGTTTCTCCTCCACTTTACTCCCAGTTATTTCAAGATTCTGTAGCTTACTGCTAGAGTTGAATACACCTGGCATTCCCCTCGCTGAATAAGTCCTCATGTGTGAATGTCGATGCAAAATATTCATTTAGTTTGTTAGCTACCTGAGCAGAATCATCAACAGTTGACCCATCAATATCAAGTGGACCAATCTGATTCATCCCCTTCCTTCTAGAGTTTACATAAGTAAAGAACTCTTTGCTGTTTTTCTTTGCATCCCTTGCCAAGGATTTCTCGTAATCTGCCTTCGCCTGCCTAACCTCCTTTGTAACTTGGTTGCATATCAACTTGTATCTATCATAGGCTTCTGTGTCATGTGTTAATTTGTATGTATCCCATGCATTTTTCTTTTCTGCCATATGCCTCATTAGTTCATCTGACATCCATTTTCGCCTAAACCTTGAACAATATTTCTTAGTTGGTATGTAAAGCCTAGTAACTTCCAAGATAAGTTCTTTGAATGCTTCCCATTTTGAATTTGCTGTTGGTAACATCATCAGTTGGTCCCACTGTATAGAATCTAAATACTGTCTCAGTCCATCGTAGTCGCCTTTACGGAAGCAATAACCCTTCCCTTTACTCCTAATGGTAGTTACCTCTTTGAGTAAATCCCACTTCAGCACACTGTGATCACTGTCACCTAGTGGTTCCTTTATCTGCAGATTCTTAATGCATGAAGAATCACTGCTGATAATCAAATCAAGAGTATTACTCCCTCTAGTTGCCTCCTGAACATGCTGATGTAGAAAACAATCATCCAATAAATCCACAAAAGCCCTGCTAGTGTGTGAGTAACCAGCCCCCAAATTCCAGTCAATATTTGGGAAATTAAAATCTCCCATTATAAGACTCTCTGATTTACTGGCCCACTCTATTTCCCTGTATGGTTCCTTATTATACTCATCAGAGTCATTAGGCCTATAGCACACTCCTACTCTCAATTTTGATCTCCCAATGTTTATGTCACACCAAACTGACTCAACACTGCACTGTCCAGCGATGTCGACTGGCTTCACTTCCTTGGTTTTTATGTGTTTCTTAACTAATAGCATAACCCCTCCCCCCCTTCCTATCCTGTCTATCCTTTCTGTAGACGTTGTACTTTAATAGAACTACAGGTACAAATTTAGGTAGGCAAATTAATTAAAAATTAATGAATTAAAATTTTTATTTTATTTTAATTTTTAATTCATTTGCCTACCTTAATTTGTGCTTAGTAGTTCTATTAAAGTTACTACTTTACTCTATGTGCAATTTTCATTATTATTTTCATTGCTCCAGTAGAGAACAATCAGAGGCTCTCATCTGGTGAGTATGGGCTTGGCACACCCAGGGTGCTGAGCTGGATATCATCATTCTTCTCTTTCTTGGTGATTCCTTTCTACTTCTGTCAATGGTGCCTCCGTAGCCAGGTGGGAAGGAGCAGCAGTGCGTAGCACACGCTTCTTGATTAGACCGGGGTTCGAGCCCGTCACCACCAAATACGGAGGATGCGGAAAGGTCATTCAGGGAATGACCACCGCATATCCCGGAGCAATATGGCCTTAGTTGCTAATGCTCCTAAAAAAAACCAAATAACAATAACTTCTGTCAATCTCTCTCTCTCTCTCAGGGTAACTCAGGAATTTTTTTGGCTGTTGCAACATAAGCCTTAGGCTTTCTTGCACCATATGGCTAATAATAATAATATCCTACCAGGTTTTTAATATTTAATCCTAACTTTTCAATAGATTGGCAAAAAATTTTCAAAAAGATTTTCACCTGTGGGTGTTCCATACTCTGAAGATCAGCTAAATCTTCAGCTGATACAAAATTATCATTAATTCCACATATGAAGATAAGGAGTGGGGCTGTGTCATTTACATCAGTACTGTCATCCAGTGCCACACTAAAATATTATCTTTATTGTAAGGTGCAAAGGTACGTGCAAGTACCCTTCATAACACTAAGCCAGGGGTTAACAAGCAGCAGAGATATCATCTTGCCGGAAATATAATACAGGATATGTACAATAGCTTTAATGCAATTAAATTAAAGAAAAATTATGTATGAATAACATAATGCAGATTATATTAACTTAAAAGTTAATAAAATAATAATAATACATCAAATTAAAAATAATAAAATAATAATAATAATACATCAGATTAAAAATTAATACAATAAATTAAAATAACACAGGACAGTTTTCTTGAATTTGGTTTTCCTTCAAATTCTTGGCTACCTGGAGTGATCTCACATCAGTCAATGGTTGTGGAATACATATGCAGATCTAGGATGCGACATCTGTACTTCTTGTCATCTACGATTTTACACAGGTCGGCATCCAAGGATTGGGCTAGATGGAGCTTTTGATAAGCGAAGAAGTGATCTTTAAGATGTAGCCTCAAAGGAATAGCAAGAAGCTGGGAGTGGAGCGGAGAGCTGGTTGCGGGATCCACCAACACACGATGTCCCACATATTGGATGCTGAGATTTTCCCAGCGATCATTTTTATGGTGAAGATGAGTCATCTTTCATGCATTATTGCTGAAAATCTGGTTACATTCAGTGCTTTGGCCATTGGTGTTGCGTGCTGCTGCAATTCGAGATGGTACTTCCAGGTTGCCCACTTCAGGATTCAGTGTTCTGCTGTGTTAGTGGTTTGATTGTGGTGTTTGCAGCCAAGCCCCCACAACTCTACTCTATACAGTAATAGTACACCTTTGAAAATCATCGTCCTGATATATACGTTTTTATCAGATTTGTGTTCTGGATATGTAGCATGTGCTGTTTAACAACTCACCATTTCCTGTTGAATTTGGCACAGAGTCCTTCTATGTGATGATGGAATCTTAATTTTCTGTCAAATATCAGATCTCTGTTTTTCGATGTGGGGGATCAGGACTCTGCCAATCACAGGCTGAATTATGGTTGGTGTGGGTTTAAGTGAGTATAGCATGACAACAGATTTTTCAGGGTTAATTTGCAGTCAAATCCCACAGATACTGCTATATTTCTGATAAAGTCTTGTTGATGGTTACTGTAGTGTCTGTTGCTTCATCGGCCGATTTTATTTTTGTTAAGCGCTTCAAGTCATCCACATGATATCATATCTGTTATATTGTGTATTAACGGGTTAATGATAGCTGTAAAAAGAACGTCAGATAGTTCCCCTTATGGCACGCCTGCTTGCATTTGCCTAGTGTTTGCCTTATGTTTTCCAAAAGTTGTTTGAACAAATTCTTTCCAGTATCTTCTACTCTGCATAATTATTGTGATTTTAAATGTTTCTCACCAACCACATGTTAAAATAAGACACGGAAACTGGAATTTTAAAAAACTATGTGTTTACTACTATATATTTACAATTAAAATAACTTTTCAACTAAAAAGGATAAAATACATAAAATATATATATACATCGAATAAAATACATTAAAATACCGGGTTAAGAGCGATAAAACCGACCGTAGTTTTCGAAGGCTCCTGCCTTCTTCTTCAGCAGTAGCTTCCTTGTACTGCGGTGCATCTTAAGTACCAGCAGCTTCACGGTCTAGATCACGTGTTTCATCGCCACGTGTTCTATTCTCCTATGTACTAGGACCAGAAGCGGCTCAGGAGCGCGTCATATAAAATCGTTCATCCCTTCTGAGGATCGTAGCCTCAAAGAGGGGATGAATCCGCAAACCTTTGTCTCTGTTGATGTTCTCTGTCGAACTAATCCGCAAACTCTCGAGCCACTTGTGGTCCCAGAACCTATGCGCCCGATCAGTGACGATAGCTTCATTCGGGGAGATCTGGTGTTGCTTCTCCCAAAAATGGGAGAACATTCTTAACCCGGTATTTTAATGTATTTTATTCGATGTATATATATATTTTATGTATTTTATCCTTTTTAGTTGTAAAGTTAATTTAATTGTAAATATATAGTAGTAAACACATAGTTTTTTAAAATTCCAGTTTCCGTGTCTTATTTTAACATGTGGTTGGTGAGAAACATTTAAAATCACAATATGAATTTACCCAACCCCAGAGGCCTGTTTGTAGATCTTTGCATAATTGTTTGTTGAGACCAACTAACGTCTCATATCATTGTTCCTTTCTCTGGACAAATTTCTTCCACAACTTTTAACAAACAACTTTCAACAAATTCACCATCACTGAACGGTTTACTTTCAAAAGTGATCAAATGTGCAACTTGATAACTGGCACATACAGCAGATAAACATCTTTACTGATACGTTTTCAGTGTGTTTTGTTGTTTTCTTAATTCGTTTTGTAACTTTGAACAGTTTTATTTTTGCAACACTCCTTTATGTTGATCATAACAGTTATGCTTGGAATCATAATGTTGTTTTAAATTAGATTCTTTTAAAACTGACACTATCTCCTAACACACCAAACACACTGCTTTTTCATCGTACTCATTGAAGAAAGTCTTCAGTCCACGTTTGATTAAAAAAAATGACCCTCCAAATTGACTTTCCTCTTTCGGAACATTTTTTAGGATATTTTTGACTTCAATACAAATTAATAAAGATTCAATACGGTGAACAAGTTATATCAAAATAGTAGAATTTCACAATATGAAAAGAGTGATACATACATAACTGTATTTAGCATACATATGACTGCACTGGACTACATGTACACGTTTGATACAGCCCAGCTTGATGTTTGCATGCCTGTACACGTAATGGCATGAATCTCTAAAATGCTGTTTTAGTTCACTTTCTGCATGGGCCATATAAAAATTATTAGTGGGCTGGATACGGCTCGCAGGCTGTAGTTTGGATACTACTGGCCTAAGCCATCTGTCTCCAAACCATTTTGTCATTTTGGTGAAAGACCAAGGCCTTTATTCTGATACTGCTTTTATGGGTCCACTGATTGGAGTTCCATGTTGACTTGATAAACCACAGCCATAATGCATTGTCTACTATCTGTAATTTTTTTTTCTTTAAAGTGGAATCAGAACTTAATGCCTTTTTGAAAGGTATGTGGAGACATACGTGGTGTTACTAACTAAAGATTAGGAATTCAATATAACATCATTATACCACATGGGAAATTTTGCTGCAGAACTGCAAGAGGATTTCTCACATGGTATAAAAGTTAATTGAATTGTTAATTTTTAAGGACCTTTATGAAACAAAGTGACAGTTTGTTTTAAAGCGGGAAGGTGGAGAGCATTGGTTAATCTGGCAAGTCATTTAAGCAGAGGTCACTTTAGAGGATTTCTCTTGTGCTTTCAAAACATAAGTTGTCATTTTTGTAGTTTTAGTAGTTAATTAAAAAAAAAAACTTTTTGGTAACTAGTGTCACTCCTCCAATTACTTTCCTGGAGCATTAATCTTCAAATAATGTGACTGCATAATGGTAGTCTTCTATAACAGAAAGAAAAAGGAAAGCTTATACCCTGCCAAGTGTAAATTAAAAAAACATAAAATCACAGAAGAGGATCTTAATAGATCCCTTTCTGTGATTTTATGTTTTATTCACTTCTGCAAGCAGACTCTATCACTGTGAAAAGAATTAAAGTATATTCAACAGAAAATTTCTTTGAAAGATACTAAGGAGTACAGTAGGTTTAGAAATTCATTTTTTTTACCTCCACACAAATGCTTGCAATTTTCATGTTCTCTGGATTTTATTATGTGATATTAAATGAAAGGAGAAGGGTTCACAGAAGAAAATTAAACATGGAACCTATTTGCTGCCACTGAACAATTTTCAAATCACTAAGTTTGGAAATAGTATTAGAAAATTAATGACAGTTTTAGGAAAAAAAATATAGTGTATTCTGGAAATAGTGGCGTACCATTTAAGGGATTATCAGAGTATTGTTTTTTCATATTTGTTTGCTATACATGTTTATGGTTGTATTTTAAAATATAAATAATTATATTATAACATATAAAGTATGAATAGTATTTCTGGGAAACCCTGTGTCTAGTACAAGTGTCTGAAGCTTTTTATATTCACATGCATTATCTGATATATGATGGTATTTGTTACAGATATTTGTAGAGCTGTGATTAGAAAGTTTGTTGTGGGATGTGAAACATCATGTTTATTCTGTAATTTCTGTAATGGTAAGTTTCAGTATATTATACAGTATAATTAACTTTTTGCATATGGATAAATTATATAACCAGGATTGATATCATTAGTTTCGTGCATTTTGTTTATTTTTTGTACTCCTACCATCATTGAAATACAAGCTTATAATGTATTGGGTCTCACTAGACTTTGATATTGATTGTGACTTGCCATGACTTGGGCTACATGAGATTGGAGAAAAACAACCAGATGTGGCTTGCAATGCTGTGTGCAGAATATTCCATAACTGTAGTACCAAATGATGATGATCAATAGTTCAGAAACCCTTTTTGACATTTCTCCCATTAAATTGGATTGAGATCTGGGGTATTTTCTTGGTGAATTTTATGAATGTTTCTGAAAAATCAGCGTGGGCACACTTTTGGTACGTGTCATGGTGCATTGATCTCTGGAACACTTGTTGAATAGCAAGAATATTAATTGCTAGCTGAACAACAAGTTTGAGTATATAAAGCCATCTGGCATTATATTGGAGATTTCCCAATGAAACCACAATTCTGCTGCTGAATTATAGATTTATTAAATTCATAATTAATTCATGCTATTTTTCCATATACAGTTATACAGTATGGGACTGTTTATCTGGAATGCCTGAGATCTACGTTGCCATAGGCTTTTCTGCATCAGCCAAGATCCCCCCCCCCCACACACACAGAATATTTATACTATTTTCATAAGGTAACCATGCAATTCTTCTAAATTTAGCTAACGTTGAGGTTGCCTTGCAAGTACCCTGTTGAGAGGCAGCTTGTTCCAGTGTATGACAATCTGTTGCCCATAAGGGAAGTTTGTGGGATCCAGCCTTCAGTTATTCCAAAGTTTTATATTTCTGCCCCTCTGGTTCTTGCCTCCCTTGTGAGGGAGAATAGACCTTCCTCATTTGTTTTTTTTTAACCAGTTCAGTACTTTATACACTTCACTCAGATCTTCTGATAGATGTTTAGTTGTGAAACTTTGACAACACCATCTAAGCTTATGAATGAGTTTGTTTGCATAGGTAATGCACACTCACCATTTCTACCACCAAGGTAGTTTTAATGCATTGTTTTAATTATATCTCATGTTGTGAATACCTTCACAATGAGTTTCCATGGTATTGCTCTATCTCGAATAAGTAACGCTTCACCTATGAAGAAGGCTATTGTTACTTATTCTCGGCAGATGCTACCATCCAGACGGCACCGTTTCAAGGCTATTTGGCCCCTCTTCGGCGGGTGGGTAGGTACTCTGTTGTTGCAATAGTGACAATGTGGTTATGAAGTTTAGCTCCACAGTATGAGAGATGCCTGTGGTGTGCATGGTTTAATCTAAAAAATATTCTTTTTAATCTAAAAAATATTCTTTTTAATCTAAAATATAATATTTAATCTAAAAGATATTCTTGGCTAAATGCCTAAGAGTATGAAGGAGTTTGTTTATGCATGGGTGATGCACACTCATCATTTCTACTACCAAGGTAGTTTTAATGCATCACTTTAATTATATCTCATATTGTGAATATCTTCACAAGGAGTTGCCATGGTATTGCACTACATCAAATAAGTAACGAATAAGTCTTCTCCATAGGTGAAGTGTTACTTATTTGAGGTAGTGCAGCCGACCGGGCTAGCCGGGTGGGTAAAGTACCTGCCTAGCAACCCAAAGGTCGCGGGTTTGAATCCCGCCTCGGGCTTGGATCAAAGTACTGCAAAAACCTTGGGAGGTGCATTATGGCCACAGATGCCGATGCGCCAACAAACTACCAAAAAAAAAAAAAAAAAAAAGAGGTAGTGCAATACCATGGCAACTCATTGTGAAGGTATTTACAATATGAGATATAATTAAAATGATGCATTAAAAGTACCTTGGTAGTAGAAATGATGAATGTGCATTACCCATGCATAAACAAATTCTTTCATACTCTTAGGCATTTAGCCAAGAAATATCTTTTAGACCTTGTAAGCTGTTCTTCATAAGTATGTTGATTTGCTATCATCACTAATCTGGTTGCCCTTCTCTAAACCCTCTCCAGATTTCTGTATTTTTCAGATGCAGTCTCCAAAATACAATATTTCATATGTGCTCTAACCATTGTCTTGTATAGAGGGATAATGGCATCCTTTTTCCTATTAACAGAGGTTTTGTAAAGCATGGATAGAACACCCTCTTTCTTCCTAGATGGAAACAGTGCATAGAAAATTTCATGTCAGATTGAATCATAACATCCAAGTATTTTTTGTGTTGAATCACTCTTAGCACCCCCCCCCCCCCTCCTTCAAATTTTATATTTTACCCCAGAATTTTTGTTCCTCAAATGCATAAATTTAGAGGCATTAAACTTTAGTTGCCATTTTTTTGGACCACGTATGCACCTGATGCAAGTCTTTTTGATGACCCTTTTGAAATCATTAGCAAACATCGATAGTTTTTGAATGCCTTCTAGGATCTTATTTCTGTAGCATTTAATATTTTAGTGAATTTCTCATCTTAGAATAGTAGTTTGATTTGAGGATCCACTAAAATTCCTTTTTACCTTGGCCACACCGATCTAAGGAAACTTTTGCCTCACACAGAAAACCCACTCGGATATATCCTGGTAGAGAAGTTTCTAGAAGGCTCACAATGTTTCTAGAGAACTCCGTTGATAGTTCTAGAACCTTACAGAAACATACCAACCTTTCTTCCACATGTAACAATATTCTAGAACAGTGGTTCCCTAACTAATGAATTCTACTGACCCTTTCAAAAGAAAAAAAAAAAAAAAAATTATGGACCCATTCAAATATAAAAAAAAAAGTTTGCGGACCCCTATATATAACATATGCATATGTTATACGCATATGTTATATGCATATATATATATATAGTCGACCACCATTTTGCAGACCCCCTGGAATTGGTCTACGGACCCCAGTATGGGAAATGCTGTTCTAGAACATTCCAGAATGTTCTATAAAAAAATATAAACAGATAAAATAGATGGAAAAGATGATTAAACCAACTACAGGTCTTGGTTTTCAGTCATTATCCTATGATATTTGAAAACTGAGGGCGATGAGAACTTTTTAAGCACATATCTGAGTTTTTGAACATATTTCCTACGAGAATCTGTCAAAATTATTTCAGGGAGGAAATTGATGTTGACCAGTGTGTAGTTCTATCTAGAATTAATTCAAACTATCCACATCCATAACAACGGATAGAAGCTTCTTCCAGCAATCAACCACTTGTTGGCTAAATGCAAACTTATGCACATCTATTTTGCAACCATCCTGTCTCAATTTAAATTTATGTCTTCTCATGTCCATCATCTGAGCAAGAGGAAGAATTCAATCAGATCACCTCACATGTGCCTGGTCTCCAGAGCTGCAATTTGTGGAACTGGTAAGAGCACCCTTTTCTTCCACTGACCAATCTCTTTGCTCTTCTTTGTAACTGTTCTAGCAGCTCTGCAATATAATTTCTAAAATGAAGTCTCCAGACCTGTAAGCAGTGCTCAAGATGTGGTCTGATCAATGGAAATGCTTGGTTCAAGAGTGCGAGGTGCAAAGTTGTTGAATTTTGAGTTCCTCGGAATGAATGTTTTTTGAAAACGTTTGCTGTTTTGTTGACCTAATTAACATATTAAACCACATTCGGTTAAGTAGCTTTATAGTCCCAGTCATGTTATGTGAAGGAAAAATTGTTAAAGTTAAACATAAGAAAGGCACCTGGGATCTATCCACCTATATTAAAGGAGGCAGCAGAGGAAGTAAGCAAACCCTTAGCCATAATTATGAGAGCATCCTTTAACTCAGGGAAAGTCCTTATGAACTGGATCCCCAGTGTATCCCCAATTCACAAAGTGGGATCAAAGGGTAATACGAGTAGTTAGCATTAGCATTAGTTTTGCACATCTGGCTACTCCAAATGTTTGTTTAGTTAACATTAGTTTAAGCATATGATGCAAGAAAGCATCAACACAAGACTGCAGTAATAATTCAGACACAGCATGGGTTTGTTAAGTGGAAGTCTTGTCTGACAATTTTGTATTGGATACTACAGTGAGGTCAAAAGGGAACTGGATGCAAAGAATAATTTTCCTGAAATCATATACTTGGATTTCAGGAAAGCTTTTGATACTGTTACACACTGAAAACTACTGTACAAGTTGGAGCAGTATGGCATTAAAGGCACGTTGCTGCTATGAATAAAGGGATAGTTGAGTGGGAGAAGACAGAGTGGTAATCATTGGACACTGCTCTTCGTGGACAAATGTTATTAGCAGAATTCCCAGGGTTTGATGTTTGGCCCATTGTTGTTTTCTGTATTTATCAGTGATATTGATGAAGGTATATCAGGCTTAATATCCAAGTTTGCAGATGATACAAAGGTTGACAGGGTTGTTAATGACAGTAATGACAGTACGCTACTGCAACAGGATATAGAAAAGTGAGCAGATGGGCTGAGAGGTGGCAACTGAAGTTTAGCATTGACAAATGTAAAGTACTGCATATGGGTAGCAGTAACCCCAGAGTAACGTATCAACAGTGTGGTACTACACTCAGGGTGGCAGAGAATGAAAAAGACCTGGGGATAATTGTGCAGTCAGATGTTAAGTTTTCTGAGAAGTATAGACAGTCTGCAAGAATAGTTCATGGTGTCTTGTCAGTGATATACATTAATTTTTATAGCAGGGATAAGGAGGTGATTATCCCCTTGTATAAGGAAGTGGTCAGGCCACACCTTGAGTACTGTAAACAGGTCTGGAGGCTTCATGGAAGGAAGGATGTAGAGCTGCTCAAACGAATACAGAGAAGGGCAACGAGATTGGTGAATGGAAAAAACAGTTACTCTTACAGAGAAAGACTTAAGTTCTGCAAATTGCAGTTTCTGGAGACTGGTGATCTGATTGAGCTGTATAAGGCCTTGAATGGTTTGAGCAAGCACAGTGCTAACAGGATTCTTCCTCTTGTCTAGATTAGTCGTCTGAGGGGACATAAATTCAAATTGAGGAAAGACAGTTGTAGAATAGATTTGCGGAAATTTGCCTTTAGCCAGCGGTTAGTTGATTGCCGGAACAGACTTCCATGTCATTGTAGAAGTTGACAGCTTAAATAAATTCAAGGCAGAACTAGACAAATATTTGGACTTAATGGATGGGTGAAATGGGAAGTGCTTTTTTTTTTTTTTTTGACTGATGCTATATAAGCTTGCTTTCGTCCATCATATGCCTCTACTAATGCTAATGCTAAATTGCAACACATTGAATGCTCCCAAATATAGGCAGAAGTCAATATGTTAATCCCTCAATTTACCATACCAAAATTATAAATGTAATTTTCAAGAAGGTACTTAACTGTTAATATATATTTTATTTTATTTTTAAGGTTATCATTGTGCTTGATCAAAAATTTTGCAGTTCACTCAGATTTTTCTTTGATCCACATGTTGACTAATGCTAATATATACCATTGAGCAAAACAGTTAAAATTTTAACCTCATAATAAATTTAGAGCATAAAACGTCCAGCTACAGAAATGTTTTTAACTATTGTAGAGGTATGCAAAAGCATCATGTTTTATACAATCATAAAGCACAGTTTGTGCAAAATGCACGATTATGCAACATGTCTTATTGTGAATCTTGTCATAGCACGATGTGTTACCTGTACATTCCCAAAAACGTATATTGCTATTTTTGCTCAGTTGAGTGCTACAACCCAGATGGCACAATTTTAGAGATTGTTGTTTCCTTGTTAGTGGGTTGGGCTGTCAGTGCCTACATCTTTAGTGTAGGAGTTGACATTCTGGTTGTAACTTGATTCTACAATATGAGAGATGTCAGAATACCTTCTGCACACACTTCATATGGTTATTTATGGCTACATGCAAAAAATGTTGCTATTGTACTGTCTGCATGATACTTTTAACTGTTTATCAAGCATGTTAAAGTATAGCATTAGCTGGTACATTTGTGGACTTTTTACCATTCTTATGCTTGGAATAAAGGAAAATGAAATAATTCAAAATTGTTCACTTTTTGAAGCCATATTTATTTTCAGTCTATAATGAACACAATTGTGAAAAATCCATTTTTTCTATCGAAAACATCATTTTAATTAATTTTTTAAAAATAATCCCCCCATCGTTATGCAATTCACACAGATCGTTTTCATTCCATGTTTTTAATGCCTGCATTTGGATATTATCTTCTCTGTGAGCAAGAGAAACTTGAAAGAAACAAAAATCAAAACTCCCATATCCCTCAGTGATGGAGACAACAACACTCTCTGATGCTAGTGAGAATTTTCATTCACTCATTTCAGATCAACGGTTATGCTAGCTCTCTTCTGTTTTTTTTTGGATGTTCACATATGCTGCTAATTTTATATTCTTGCTTTAGATAGCTTGATAATTATGTGTAGAATTGGCTTTGTGAAGCCTAACAAAAACCATCTTTTTATTATTTTTTATGTCTGAACTTCTTTAGCAAAAGAATTAATGATACAGATCTCAACTTAAACCAGTAATGAAGGAATACCAAAATTCACATTGATGACACTTTAATAAATATATTTTTAATTTCAGATTTAAGTCGCTTTGGTGGAGATGCACCACCAGCGTGCTCATCTTCATGTGTCGTCTCCTACCATGAGTCTCCACCAGCTTTGCATCTATGCTCCCCTTGCACAGTCTTCATAAGAAAGATTAGTCCATTCCTTAATGTTAGTTATTCAAGTGTTTCTCATTCTTTACTCCTCTTTTCCTCTATCATCCCTTCCAACGGCTTTTTTTGTGTAGAGTCATGTATTAGAAGATGACCGAGATATCTTGCTTTCCTTTGCTTAATGATGGTATGCTTAATAGTGTCCAAGATATTCTCATGATGCTCCTTAAGAGCCACATTTCAAATGCCTAAATGCAGTTCTCAGCATCCTTTGAAATAGTCCATGTTTAGATCCATATAAGAGGGTTGACCACGCATAACATTTTGTTAACCTTATCCTGGTCTCTAGGTCTAATTCCCTTGATGTTAAGATCTTCCTCACTTCCAGAAAGGCCTTTCTTGCTATTTCAGTACTTCTTTGTATCTCTTGTAAGGTTTTCCCATCATCAGTGATTAGATGTCCTAGGTAGACATAGGAGTTTACTTGTTCTAATGTATTATTGTTTACTTTAATATTAATTTTTTTCTTCCGCTCTTTCTTTGAGATGCACGTTACTTTGGATTTCTTTTCATTAAAATATAGACCCAATCTTTCGCTGGAGCTTTTTACCTTGCCGATTATGGCTTTTAAGTCTATTTCTCTTTCCACCAGTAGAGCGGTGTCATCTGCATATCTTAAGTTATTAATTCTGATTCCTCCTATGGTAAGGGATTCTGATCCCTTTAAATCTTTTATCTCCCCAAAAATTTCTTCAGTATAAAAGTTAAAAAGGATAGGCGAAAGGACACATCCCTGATGCCTTCAGATGAGTTTCCAATACTCCCTTTAGTATTGGAAACTCATCTGAATACTCTCGGCAATTCTAATGGACTGTTCCAAGTATAAATTAGTTATAATTCTTATGTCTTTACCATGGATTCTGATTTTTTGTAGAGAATGAATCATCTTTTCGTGGTCTATTGAATCAAAAGCTTTTTTATATTCTACAAAACAGATGTAAATGTCTTCTTGTTTCTCCAGATATCTCTCAATTATCATCCTTAAGTTAAAGATTCCTTCTCTGGTTCTGCTGTTTTTTGCGAATCTGCTTTGAACTGGGCTTATTTCTGCTGTCAGTTTGTGTATGTTTCTTAGGTAGATTATTTTCAGTTGAATCTTAGAAGTATGGCTCATTATGCTAATAATTCTATGATTAGAGCATTCCAGGAATCCAGGTTCCTTGGGAAGAGGAATGAAGGTGGAGACTTTAAAGTCACTTGGAATTATTCCTATATCATATTTATTATTCAGTAGCCTTGTAAGCACTTTCATCACTGCTAAGTGATTTCTGCATTTCTGAACAGATTTCATCTGATCCAGTTGCTTTCCCATGTTTTAGTCCCTTAACGGCATTGGTGACCTTGCTTTCCAGAATAGGTGGTCCCTCTAAATTGAGTGCACATGGTTTTCCTTTTCTTTGGTCAGTAAAGAGCTTTTCTGCGTATTCTGACCATCTTTTTGTCAAACACCACTTCTCCATATTGGAATTTTATGCAATTGTGTCTACAAGCCTTCTTATTCTTATACGTCATCGATTTTGCTTCTCTGTGTATCTCCCAATCCCTATGCATCCTCTCAAGTTCTTCTATTTCTCTGCATTTCCTTGCTGCCCAATCTTCCTTTGCTTGTCTACAGTGATGATGCTTTTATCCAAGGTCTTATACTCTGATTTATTTTTGAGTTTTTTCCTTTCTTTCATCAAGTTTTAGTATATTGTCAGTCATCCAGGTCTTTTTCTTAACACTGACCCATTGTGTGATCAGTGGTGTCCAGCATGCTGCTTTTTAGTACCATTCCCTGTTTACATCCATTTCATTTCTGTTTAAGTTGTTTTTGTGGCTCCATTTTTCTTCTACAAATTTTGATACTTGGTTTGCAGATTTCATTCTGTGTTCTTCCATCTCTAAGATCTTAACATCCTTTTCATTTTCATTTGTGGTTTTCTTATATTTTTAATTTTTAGTACTGCTTTTACTACGGTTGGATTATGATCTGATCCTATGTATGTTTTTGCTTGCTTCATGGAATTTTTAAACTTTTCTTTTATCATTTGATTTATTTATTTTCATTTATAAGTAATCTATTTGATTTCTAATGTCTCCAGGTCTCTTCCATGTTTAGAGTCTTCTGACTTGATGCTGAAATATTGAGTTCATTATTATTAGTTTGTTCTCTTCACAGAATTGTATAAGCCTTTGGTCTCTTTCATTCTTATTTCCCAATCCATGTTTCCCCATGGCAGATGTTTTTTCTGCTCCAGTTTTTGTATTTAGATCTTCCACGACAATTAGTACGTCATTAGATTTTATCCCCGAAATAGCTATTTGAAACGTGCTCAGCAAAGGATTAACATTTCTGCATCTGTATGCCTTGAAGATATTATGAAAAACACCTTACACCTGTTACACCTGCTGTCTCTCATATTCTTGAGGCAAGTAACAACTGGTTGTTAAGGTCCTGCACCCAGGCCATGGCTGTATTTATCCCATTGATGGAACCTGGGCACCCAGAATGAGACAACCCTCCCTGTTTTTTTTTTTTTTTGTGATTTAACATTTGTAACATTGTGTGTAAAGAGCTCTCTACCATGCTAATGTGTATTAGTACCCCCCCCCCAGTAAAGTATCATTATTATTTCTAACAGTAATTACAATAATAATAGGCATTAAAACTTGCTACTACTAAGAGTTCTGTGTATACTCCAGCACAGTGGCATATCCAGGTATCATCATAAGGGGGACATGGCGACCAGGCTTTTGAGTTTTTTTTTTTTTTTTTTAGAATGACTCGTACATTCTGTTTCTTTAATTTCAAAATTTTGGTTAACAGGGGGGCATATGTCCTCTCTGCCCACCCCTGAATACACCCCTGCTCCAGCATAACCATAGGCATTAGATGGGTTTATAGTTAGTCCTTTTGACAATAATACAATTTAGTGTCTATATTGTTCTTACAAATTATATAAGTATCAATTAAAGCCTATTTTGTTTTTTTCAATTCATGCGATATATATAAAACTGCTTTAGTATTTATATATAAACATATTTTTATCTTAAAAATATAATCATTGGCCACAGTTAGAGATCACGTGGGTTTAAACCATGGTCATCTCAATACATGTTTTACTGCACTTTTCTGCATCTAATTTCAACGATGTCCATTTCCACTTACAGTCTGCCAAACCCCATGTACTTTTTCTGACAGAATCTCAGTTATCAGTTGATTCAAACACTGCTCATCTCAGTTGCCCAAATTATTTGCTGTATGATTCCTTTTGTCCCAAAGGTGGTACTTGTGCATATGTTCATTCCGATATTCCCCGTCAGAGACTTGGTAATTTGGAATCTCTTCTTCTCTGGCTTCAAATCTCTCTACCTCATTTTGTCAAATTCATCTGTTGTCTCTACCTTTATCCCAACTCCACTAATCACTTGGAGCTCTTTGACTTCCTCTCCTTGTAACTTGACTTTCTCCAGTCCAACAGTGAGGTGATTTTCCTTGGTAATTTTAATGTTCACAACTCCAGCTGTTCGAGATGCTGAGGCTTTTGCAATTGCTAATGACCTTGCACGGATCATTCATATACCTACCAGAATACCAGACAATCCTAACCATACGACCAACACGCTTGATCTTTTTTTCACAAACAATCCTTCTAAGTACACGATCGAAGTGAGTGGTCCTTTAAGCACCTTAGATCATAACTTGGTGATTGTCTCTTCTCCAATGGAACCTTTATCTCATGGCTGTTCCCAACCTCGTGTTCTTCGGCATTACAAGAATGCAAAATGGGATGGCCTGCAAGATTTCTTTTCCTTGGTTGGATTACTGTTTCAAAACTTCTGATGTCAACATTTGCTCAGATCGTGTCAGTGAAATTATTCTTTAGGAATGGAATCCTTTATTACACAATCCATGTTAAAATCTCGTCCTTTATGTAAACATTGGTTTTCCAATAAATGTGCTAAGGCTGTTCAAGAGAAGAATGTGGCATATCATAATTGGCTTGTTTCCAATTCTTCAGTTTGCTTGCAAAGCAGTTATTAATCAGTCAAAACTAGCTTTTGAACAGGCCAAGAGTAGAAACCTTGCTTCTTGCCCTAATGGTAGCTGAGCATTCTGGTCTCTTGCCAAAGCTATTGGCTACAACATTTGCTCATCTCTGCTCCCACCTCTGTCAAAACCAGATGATTCTATTGTCACTTCAGCCAAGAATAAAAACTGATCTTCTAGCATCTCATTTTTTTTCCAACTCATGTATTAATGATCTCGGTAAAACACCTCCCATCATTCCCATCATGCTCCATTCAATGCCTCCAGTGGTCTTCTGTCAATAAGATGTTAGAAGGATTTTGACGAATCTTGATGCTAAGAAAGCCCAAGTTCCTGATGGTATTTCTCCAATTGTTCTCAAAACCTGTGCTCCTGAATTTATTCCTGTTCTTTACTGCCTTTTTTCACTTTCTTATTCCAAAGGTGTTTTTCCTTCTGACTGGAAATTTGCTCATATCCAGCCATCCTAAAAAGGGTGACAAATCTCTCCCATCCAGTTATCGTCCCATTGCAATTACTTCTACTCTTTTTAAAGTAATGGAGAAATCAATTGACCACCAACTCTTAAACTACCTAGAAACCTTCCGTCTGATCAATGATCACCAGTATGGATTCCATCAGTGTCGATCAATTGGTGATATTCTGGCTTATGTTACCCATTTATAGACAAATCCAGTGGAAAAGTTCAGAGAAACACAAGCAGTTGCTCTTGACATCTCAAAGACTTTCGATCTTGTTTGGCATAAAGGTCTTCTAAACAAGCTTCCATCTTATGGTTTGCCAAACAACACGAGGTTATCCAGTTTTCTCTCTGACTGCTCACTGAGAGTGATAGTAGATGGCTCTGTGTCTTCTTACTTCTCCGCTAATGCTGGTGGCCCCAAGGTTCAGTTCTTTCCCCCCACTCTTTTCCTCTTATATATTAATGACCTTCTTCCATTGACCCTAAATCCTATTAATAGTTTTGCTGATGATAGCACATTGCATTCCACTTTCCAGTTTGAGAAACCTCACTTTGCTCAATCAGCTTCAACTTCTCAAATATCTGCTGCCAATTCCTTATAAATGCCAATCTTTAGATAATTCTGCAGTGGGCCAAAGACAACTTAGTTGATTTCAATCCTTCTAAAACTCTGTTTTGTCTTATATCTTGCAAAAAAGATTCTTCTGCTCCTATGCTTATCTTTTGTGACACTGATTTCTAGGCAAAATGATATATCTCTTTTGGAGATTACCCTGACTTCTAATCTCTCTCTTGGAACAAACGCATTACAAATTTGCTTCCTCTGCATCTAAAAAACCTGGTTTTCTCTTTCGCTCTTGTCATTACTTTCCTTCCAAACAGCTGTCTCCATACAAATCGCAAATTGCCCCTATCATGGAATATTATTCCCACATCTGGGGCAATGCCCCCAAAACCTCTCTCAGGCTTCTAGATTTCATTCAGAAGAGTAGCAATTAGATTAATTAATGACTCTTCTCTAACAGAGTCTCTCCACTCCCTGTCTCATAGACGTACTGTTTCTGCTGCATGCCACTTCTACAGATACTTCCATGGGCAATGGTCTTCTGAATTGGCTTCTATAATTCCCGCTCTCTCTCTTTCAAAACAGTCCGAAAACATGCCGCCACCAGCCAACATCCATTTACTGTCCAACTTCAAACTCACAAAACCAACTTTTCATCTTCCACGTTTATTCATTCAACTGCCGTTTTCTGGAACAACCTTCCTTCATACATATTTCCTTAAAATTACAGTCTACAGCAGTTCAAGTCTAATGTCAACAAATATCTTCTTTTGTATACCAGCCTCCAACTCAAGCAAGGTACAAAGTACTATAGGTTCTAATACCTCTCGTGTTTGGGGTTTTCATAAAAAAAAATATATATATATAAAGTAGAATAAGTCCTTTTATGTTATTTATAGGGTTCTAACCAGTTCACCAGGTGAGGGGGGGGGGGATTAACGAACAATCAAAATGTTGTTTTATTTTTTTATAAAGATAATTTCTTGTTATGATCTTTGAAAACATTTAAATGAAATGCAAATTTTGTAGCAAAAAGTGACCGCCCTCAAACACCTACCCTTTGGATAGTCTTATATTTGATAACCTGCTTGTCAACTGAAATATCCGCCCCTCCCACCCCTACAATCTGGAATGGGGGCATCAGGCATGGTCTGGCCAGGCCCATGCACAAAGATGGCTCTCACTCAGAGCCACCTCTTGCTCACTGATGTGGAAAAAAGCACAGCCCCAGGTGCTGAGCAAATCCAAGGGCGAGTGATTCCATGCAATTTATACAGTGCTCTAGAGAGGTGATTTAAGGTTATTTTTAAGTTTATATTTTGTTTGTTCTAAAGGATATTTCACTTAAAGCAATTCAATACTTGAAAAGTCACAAGTTAAAACATAGAAAGGTAATTTACTTTTCTTTTCTTTGTGTATGTATAGAATTAATTGTACTAATAGTCTAATTCTTTCAACTGTTTTGCCTCCTAATGGCATTGCTCCTGCCTCCATCTGGCTGGGCCAGTAACCTTGGAGGTAAAGTTAATCACCCAGGGCTAAAAAGAGCAAACCACTGACTATGTTAACTATCCTCCACTTGAGCATCCTAGACATTCAATATGCACTGCCAATGAAATTGACCATGATACATCACAGTCAGAAAGACTTGGTCCAGGATACAATTATATACGTCTGTCATTGCTTATATTGACTTTTCAATTTTATTGATGTAAAATTACTAGATATCATTGCTCAATTTGATGTTAGACAGACCTACAAGTTTTGTACCCCCATTTCTTATACAGATATGTTTAAGAAATATTAGTGGATCTGAGTCTCCTCACCCAAAATGGTGAGGAAACTCAGATCCACTTACTAGTACAATGGAGCCTGTTTAAGACAATTCTGCTCATGTCGACATCCTGCTTTTGTCGACATTTTTTCCGAGTTCTAGTCTGCCTGTCTAGCATTTAGTAAGTTTTGACTACATTACCCGACCTTGAGATGCATGTTCACCTGCATATCTCTATGCGATTTGGTCCAAGATACAATTTTATATACTTCTGTCATTGCTTATATTGGCTTTTAAATTTTATTGATGTAAAATTACTAGATATCATTGCTCCAGTATATTTATTAAAAGGGTTCTGTTTCTTGCTCTTTTTTTTTTTTTTTTTGTTTCTGTTATACCTGGAAGTCTGTATCTGATGGCTTAAAACTCATAAAATTTATTCACTATGTTCCCAGCATTAGTGTATAAGCAAGCAAATATGTTCCTGCATGTGTTTTTTTGGAACTCTTACACAACCAATGTAATTGTTAGTTCCACACTAGGCCATGTAATGTCCTTCCACCCTCCTACTTTTCAAGTTATTGCATGTTGAAATAGCACAATGCAAGAATCAATTCCACTTCAGCTTATTAATATTTGTATCCCTTCGACCTAACAGTTTGACAGTCTACCTAATGCTGTCTTATTTGCAATTACTTGTTTTATTTGTTTATTTTGCATTTAAAGAAATTTCAAAGAATAAATCGCTTTTGCATTTGTGAAATTATCAACCATTATATTTAGTACATTTTGGCCAAGAAAAGGTGCCAGCATCTATATAATCTGTTACACTTTAACATATTAAACTGTTATTCATTTGCTGCGTGAGCTCTGATTAAAACAACTGTAAAATGTTATGTTGTGCATTACTTTTTCTTGGTGGCTGTAATGAACCACATTTGTATTGTTTTTGGTGTTAGGTAAATGATAAGTATACTCCTGACTTATACATGCCAAGTACTGAGCACAGTTGCATAAAATTATCAAACTATTTGGTTGTTTCTGAAACAGGCATATAAATAGATGATTAAAGTTGCATTTCTTAGTATGTTCCATTCATTCTGCAAGTTGATTGCAACCTGTTGAATAATTATTCGATTGTTTAGAATGACAACTAAATAATCATTTGGTAAGCCATTTCTGTTGCTTGCACTCATCATTACCACTAATCTCTATATACTTCTCTCAGTCATGGACTGTTATTGGAGTCTTGCTTTCAGAAGAGCATACCATAATCACAAGGGTGGATCCAGATTTCATATTTTTTGGGGGGTATAGGAAAATAAAACATCCAGAAAATCTTCACAAACATTTTGATATACCGGTAATATTACTATAAATGGGAATAGTGCATGATTCTTTCCCCAATCCCCCATGGATCAGCCCCTTGGTTATTCCATATATTGATTGCACATTTTATTTCAATATATTTTTTAGACTCCAGTCAAAAAATCGTGATCATAGTCACTTTGGTTGCCAACAAATTTGATTACACAATACAGGAATAATTTCAGTGTTTTTATATTTTTCTACTTCATGCATTGTAATTAATGCTTGGAGAAAAAAAAAACATTGTCATAAAATTACACATTAAAATACAATGCTTAGATGTAATTACTGAATTACATCTTAAATATTAATGCATTACAGTGAGAGACTACAGAAACCAAACAAGAAAAAAAAGTGCTATAAAAATTCTGAAAAGCATTTAAGCTTTTTTTATTTTATATTCAAATTAAGAAACATGATTTTAGACATTTTGTCAGTTGTCAGCCTGTTATCTTCTTGGTGATAGATCTCTGTCAAGAAAATTTTGCGCCTCTTTCTAGAAAATTTGTAACTGAAGTTGCAGCAATGCAAAGCCTGATCTGGATCATTTTTAAAAGCATGAGAAAAATTAAGTTAATTCTTTTCCAACAACCGTATTTAAATATCAGTCCTAAAAGAGGCTGATATTTAAATGCAGTTCTACTCATACTTTAAAAAATCCTGGATGCTCTGCTTTTTTCTCTTTGAATAAGATGTGCCATAGTTGAATAAAATTCCTTCCAAATTGATTTGTGTTTCTTTATATCATTTGAAGCTTGGAATGATGTACTTACTAGTGGGATCTGTCATTTTGTTATAACTGGCATGCTTGTATATCTTTTTTTGATATCGATGTAGTGATTATGCTGGTGGCTATAGCTCTGTTGAACTGTCATTAGGTTATTGATGACACTCATTCACTCACTCAGCTAGATGATTCTAGTTCATCTGTTTGCCATCATTAGTACACATTGTATTCATTGTGTTCAGATACTGCATCATCTTTTTCAGAGTGGCACTATTTCTGAAATTTCTATAATGTCTGCATTTGATTACTTAAACACATTGCCCTGCCAGAATTAGTCTATAAGCAAGTGCACGACTGCCTATTTTTGACCTTAGTAATCTAACATGGCACACACACACACACACACATATATATATATATATATATCCAATGACAATGTGCAGTAGGCCTTCTAATCCCCACAACTTTGCTTTCCAGGCTGTTATGAGATATTGATACAAATATCTGCATTAGAAGTGGCATCTAATGGGACTTAGTTGATTGGTCAGAAAGTTGACATAGGAATGTAGTTTATAACTGTTGAGAAGTAGAGTAACATCACCACTATTCCCCATGTAATACAATTCATCCTTTTTTTTAACAGAAAACAGTTTACTTTGCACATTTTGCTTTTGCTGTGACAATCAATAAATTTTGGGGGCAAACATTTAATGTGCTGGGGGGTTCTCATAAATCAGTGTTCGTACCTATTCTGATCTGATCAGCTGCAGGTGCCTCTGTTTCAGTATAGAACTGTTGCTGAAATTAAAATATAGAAGCTTAGAAGGGCAAGAGCTTCATTAACCCTTCTCAAAACTTCAATGTCTCTAAACTTGGAACTTTTGTTCCATAGAGTGAGAAATAGGTTGATATATGAAGATATGTTGTGCTGTGAGTTCAGTGCCAAACAATGCAGTATTTGATTCAGAAGAAATATTAGGGGAAGTACTTTAATATCAGGGGTTCTAGAGAGCATCTCTAGTTAGTATTAGTCATATAGGACACAGAAGCCACTACACAGGAAAAAAAAAAAAAAAAAACAACAAAAATTAACAATAAAAAACTTCTAGCTGTCCAAATGATAATCACAAATAAGATAAGAACTTCTTAACAAAGATAACACGTCTTTATTATGCTTACTTAAATTTTATATGGAAAACTAAAACTAGGAAAAAGAAAGGCATTCAGAAATAGGAAAGCATGAAAAACTGAGATCTTGGTATGCACATCAAAAGAGAGTGTACCTGATGTCATTTTAAAAAGAGGTGGGGGTGAAGGGATGGAGTGATTGCTATCAGCTGCTAACTAAGGCATCAGTCTCGATCGAAGGGTATATGAAATTCCTGTAGCGATCAATGGAAATTGAACCCAGACTTTCAAATGAGTAGCAGACAGCATTGTTTCATGCTGACTAAACTGCTACAAAGGACACACACATACTGATCTTTTTATTATTTTCCCCCTTTTTATTTATATTATCTAATTGTTTCCAGAGCATACACAATTTAATCCCATTTTTATGCTGTTTGTTGTTACCATTAGTTTATACAGTAAAACACTAGACATTTTACATTTCTTCTTCATGTATTCCATAATTATATTACATTCTTGCTATTATTAATAATATATTACTTAAACACATATTATATCTTAATTTATATTGCTAATAGTTTATATTACATGCATTTAGTTTTTGTTTCTTTAATAATTTTCAAAAGCACTGTATTTGTTAATACTGGGCATTCAACCTCTACATGGGAAGATTTACCTTTCCCACAAGTGGGAAGCAAAGTTTCTACCTAATGAAAGTACAAATTTTATGTTAGTTTAATAATATCAGTTTCACGTTGTTATGTACATATAGTCATTTACAAGCATCAAAAATTTTGCCATTTAATATTTAGTATATTAGTTAGTTTGTAAAAAAAAATTGTAGTTTTAGTATTAACAAATTATAAAAGCCAATTCAGCACAATCAGCTAAAAATAGACAAGGCTTCCTTACCATGTATTTTGTTAACTTGGACTCTCAATGTCTTTTCCTTTTAAATAGCAATGTAGCATGTACAGTGAGTTCTCAAAATATCTCAGGTGATTATAAACTCTTATCCAAGTTTATTTTGTTTAACCCAGGAAATTGTCTTCCAGATCCTTCTGGATGTCAGCATAATTTATGTGGATTGTTAGTAAATGAAGAACTGTTTCTTCTCCACAGTCACAAACTTCAGCATTCTTTATTGGACCATGTATTTTCCATCTACATTCACACATTAAGAATTCTTTAGAGAAAGGGATGCCAGAAGTTTATCAAGCTCTAACAGGTATCTAAATGATTTTGTAATAACTGAAAGGAAAGTGGAAGAGAAATTGTTGAAGTTAAACATAAGAAAGGGGTCTATCCAGTTATATTAAGGGAGGCAGTGAAGGAAGTAAGCAGACCCTTAGCCACAATTAGGAGGGCATCCTTGAATTCAGGGGATGTCTCTGTGGAGTGGAAATGTATCCTCAATTCACAAAGGAGGATCAAAGGATGACACAAGTAATTACAGACCTATTAGTTTAACTTCTGTTCCAGGGAAATTAATGGAGGCACTGGTTAAAGAAGCACTGCAGGGTCATCTAGACAAGACTTCAGTTGTAGCTCAGACACAGCATGGTTTTGTTAAGGGAAAGTCTTGCCTGACCAATTTGATGTTACTGTGATGTGGTCACAAAGAAATTGGATGCTAAAAATAATTTTGATATCATATACTTGAAGCTCAAGAAAGCTTTTGATACTGTTTCAAATGAAAGATTGCTGTACAAATTGGAGCAGTGTGACATTAAGGGCAAATTGCTGCTATGGATAAAGGGATTGTCAAGTGGGAGAAGACAGAATAATAATCAATGGATATTGCTTTTCATGAACTAATGTTATTAGCAGAGTTCCTAAAGGTTTGGTGTGGGCCATTGTTGTTTTCTGTATTTATCAATGATATTGATGAAAGTATATAAGACATAATGTCCAAGTTTGCAGATGATACAAAGGTTGGCAGGGAGATTGACAGTATGCTACTGCAACAGAAGCTAGAAATGTTAGGCAGATGGGTTGAGAAATGGCCATCATCAGCAGCCATTTTCAATCCACTGCAGGATTAAGGCCTCTCCAACAATTTTCCGGTTCTATCTGATTTGTGCAATGGCCATCCATTTACTACCCACGAACGTGGGAATTTCATCTGTCTGTTGTTCTCTTCCAGGTTTCCTTTTAGCTCCTCTTGGGTACCATTCTGTTATTTTCTTTGTCCATCTGTCATCATGTCTTTGAGCTATGTGTCCTGCCCAGTCTTTAGTCCAAAATTCTTACTAACTCTGTATAACTGATTAAGATTTTCCTCTAATTCTTCAGGATCATGTCTTATGATCACAGTGTCATCTGCAAATCGTAAATGCTTTAGGTACTCTCCATTCACATTGACTCCTTTCTGCAATCAGGCCAATATTCTGAAAGCTTCTTCAAGGGCAACAGTAAACAAATTCTGAGATATTGGGTCTCCTTGTCAAACTCCTTTCTCAATTTTAAACTTGCTTGTCTTTGTCTAGTCTAACAAAGGAGGCAGCGTTCTCATATATTTTCTTCAAAATCATAATGTATGGAGTGTCTATCCCCTTGTCTTTCCAGTAGCCAAAACACTGCCTTATGCTGTATGGAGTCAAATGCCTTTTTGTAATCCACAAATTCCAGACAAAATGGTGCTTTACATTCATTTACTTTCTCCGTTAGCTGAGATATTATGTGAAGGTGATTCACAGTTGAGAATCCTGTCCTAAAGCCAGCTTACACTTTCAGTTATTTGTCGTCAAGTATTCTTTTTAATCTGTTAGTAATGACCCGTGTGAACACTTGTAGATGTGGGACAACATGTTAATTGGTCTATAATTTCCAATTTATGATTTATCTCCTTTCTCATGCAGCAAAATTATGGTTGCATTTTTCACTCCTTGGGCGTCATGCTTTTCCTAATGTATTTTGTGAAGAGTTTTCCCAATTTCTGTGCCATGTCTTTTCCTCCCAATTTTAACAACTCTACAGTAACTTCATCTTCTCCTGGGGCTTTCTGATTCTTCATTTTCTTCAATGTATGTTCTTCCTCATCAGGAAGGACATACATTGAAGGACATACATTATATAGTTAATTTCAACCCATAATGCATTATGCCTTGTGCATTTACTCTTCAAAATATTATCATTATCTTCACCATTTGGCATCTCTCATATTGTGGAATTAACTTCACAACCGCGATGGCATGTTTATATTACAGGGTACTTGTCTGCCCACCGAAGAGTGAGCCAACAAGTTCTGAAATGGTGCTGTCTGGGTGGTAGTGTCCACTGAGAATAAATAACAGTAGTCTCCTCCACTAGAGAAGCATTATTTATTTGCAGTAGTGCAGTACCTGATATCTCGTTGTAAAGGTAGCCACAATATGAGATGCCTTTTAGCATTAGAATTAGCATTAGTAGAGGCATATGATGCAAGAGAGCAAGCTTATGCAGCATCTGCCAAAAAAAAAAAAAGAAAACCTTCCACTTCACCCCTCCATTCGTTCAAAATACCTGTCCAATTGAGCCTTAAATTTATTTAGGGTATCAACTTCCACAACAAGGGATGGAAGTCTGTTCCACCAACCAACTACCCGCTGGCTAACGGCAAATTTCCGCACATCTATCCTACATCTGTCTTTCCTCAATTTGAATTTATGCCCTCTCAGGTGATTATTCTCAGCAAGAGGAAGAATCCCATCGGCATTGAGCATGCTCAAACCATTCAAGGATTTATACACCTCTATCAGATCACCTCGCCGGTGCCTAGTCTCCAGACACTGTAATTTGCAAAACTTAAGCCATTCTTCATAAGAGCAACCCTTTGTTCCATTCACTAATCTTGTTGCCCTTCTCTGTACTCGTTCCAGCAGCTCTACATCCTTCTTGAAATGAGGCTTCCAGACCTGTATACAGTACTCAAGGCCGACCGGTCTAGCCGAGTGGGTAAAGTACCTGCCTAGCAACCCAAAGGTTGTTGTTGTTATTTGGTTTTTAGGAGCATTAGCAACTAAGGCCATATTGCTCCAGGATATGCGGTCGTCATTCCCTGACCTTTCCGCATCCTCCGTATTTGGTGGTGACAGGCTCGAACCCCGGTCTAATCAAGAAGCGTGTGCTACGCACTGCTGCTCCTTCCCACCTAGCTACGGAGGTGCCTCAACCCAAAGGTCGCGGGTTCGAATCCCGCCTCGGGCTTAGATCAAAGTACTGCAAAAACTTTAGGAGGTGCATTATGGCCACAGAAGCCGATGCGCCAACAATTACCAAAGAAAAAAAAAAAAAAAAAAAAAACAGTCCTCATGGTGTGGCCTGACCATCGCTTTATACAAGGGAATAATCACCTCCTTATCCCTGCTAGAAAAATTCCTGTATATCATTGACAAGACACCATGAGCTACTCCTTCAGCCCATCTGCATTGCCCAGAGAACTTCATATCTGCCTGCACAATTAACCCCAGGTCCTTTTCATTCTCTACCACTGTCAGTGTAGTACCACAGAGTTGATACGTTGCTCTGGGGTTGCTGTTTCCCATATGTAGTACTTTACATTTGTCAATGTTAAACTTCATTTGCCACATTTCCAGATCCTGTTGCAGCAGCATAGCATCAGTAGTATTCTTAACAACCCCTCCAACCTTTGTATCGTCTGCAAACTTGGACATTAAGCTTGATATACCATCATCAATATCATTTATAAATACAGAAAACAATAATGGACCCAACACTGAACCCTGAAGGACTCCACTAATAACATTAGTCCACGATGAGCAGTGTCCATTGATTACCACTCTCTGTCTTCTCCCCCTCAACCATCCCTTTATTCACAGCAGCAATTTGCCTCCAATGCCAAACTGTTCCAATTTGTGCAGCAGTCTTCCATGTGCAACAGTATCAAAAGCCTTTCTAAGATCCAAATATATAATATCAAAGTTATTCCTTGCATCCAGTTCTTTTGTGACTGCATCATAGTATCCAATCAAATTGGTCAGGCAAGACTTTCCCTTAACAAAACCATGCTGTGTCCGAGCTATAACTGAAGTCTTGTCTAGATGATCCTGCAGTGCTTCTTTAATCAGTTCCGTCATTAATTTTCCTGGAACAGAAGTTAAACTCACAGTTCTATAATTACTTGTGTCAGCCTTTGATCCTCCTTTGTGAATTGGGGTCCATTTGTACATCTCCAGTCTATGGGTACTTCCCCTGAGTCCAAGGAAGCTCTCATAATTATGGCTAAGGGTTTGCTTACTTCCTTTGCTGCCTCCTTTAATATAACTGGATAGATCCCATCCACCCCGGGTGCCTTTCTTATGTTTATCTTCAACAATTTCTCCTCCACTTTACTCTCAGTTATTACAAGATTATGCCAGAGTTCAATACACCTCTGGCATTCCCCTCACTGAATAACTCCTCATGTGTGAATGTCAATGCAATATATTCATTTAGTTTGTTAGCTATCTGAGCAGGATCATCAACAGTTGAACCATCGATATCAAGTGGACCAATCTGATTCATTCCTTCCTTCTAGAGTTTACATAAGTATAGAACTCTTTGCTGTTTTCCTTTGCACCCTTTGCGAAAGATTTCTCGTAATCTCAATTCGCCTGCCTAACCTCCTTTGTAATTTGGTTACAGACCAGCTTATATCTATCATAGGCTTCTGTGTCACATATTGATTTATATGTATCCCATGCATTTTTCTTCTTTGCCTCTAAATGGATGTCAGATGAACTAATGAGACATATGTCTCATTAGTTCATCTGACATCCATTTAGGCCTAAACCTTGAACAATATTTCTTAGTTGGTATGTAAAGCCTAGTAGCTTCCAAGATAAGTTCTTTGAATACTTGCCATTTTGAATTTGCTGTTGGTAACATCATCAGTTGGTCCCACTGTATAGAATTTAAATACTGTCTCAGACCATCGTAGTCGCCTTTACGAAAGCAAAAACCCTTCCCTTTACCCCTGATGGTAGTTACCTCTTTGAGTAAATCCCACTTCAGCACACTGTGATCACTGCCACCTAATGGTTCCTTTATCTGCAGATTCTTAATGCATGAAGAATCACTACTGATAATCAGATCAAGAGTATTACTCCCTCTATTTGCCTCCCAAACATGCTGATGTAGAAAACAATCATCCAATAAATCCACAAAAGCCTTGCTAGTGTGTGACCAACCCACAAATTCCAGCCAATATCTGGGAAATTAAAATCTCCCATTATAAGGCTCTCTGAATTACTGGCCCACTCTATTTCCCTGTACAGTTTATTATTATACTCATCAGAATCATTAGGCCTATAGCACACTCTTACTCTCAATTTTGATCTCCCAATGCTTATGTCACACCAAACTGGCTCGACACTGCACTGTCCACCGATGTCAACTGGCTTCACTTCCTTGGATTTTATGTGTTCCTTAACCCCTCCTCCCTTCCTATCCTTTCTGTACACATTGTACTCCTCAAATTCCAGTTCTGCATTCCTTATATCTGTGTGACACCACGTCTCTGATTTCCCAACAATATCTGCCTTTGAAGGCCGCCTCCGCAGCCAGGTGGGAAGTTGCAGCAGTGCGTAGCACACGCTTCTTGATTAGACCGGGGTTCGAGCCCGTCACCACCAAATACGGAGGATGCGGAAAGGTCAGGGAATGACCACCGCATATCCCGGAGCAATATTGCCTTAGTTGCTAATGCTCCTAAAAACCAAAATAACAAACAACAACAACAACTGCCTTTGATGTTTTGAGCAATACCTCAAATTCATCAAATTTATTTACCAAACTCGTAGCATTGGTGTACACGCAAGTATACATGCACCTGTTCCTATTCTTAGCTACCCTAACACAACCCATGTGTTTACTTGTACCGCAATGACTCCCAGCAGTCTCTGAAATATCGTGAATCTTGTTTTCCAGGCTGCTGCTCATTCCAATAGAAGCAGTGCAAGAATCACTTTCACCTCTGCCAGTGGCTACTGTTAATCTATTAGTCCTTGTTACCTCCCTCCCAAGCTAGCAGTTTTCTGACCCACCTAACACTGCCTCGATAGCATCAGCAAATATTCTTGCACCCTTTCTATTTAAGTGTATCCCATCCTTGTACAGTACTCAGGTAGTTAAAATTTATGGGTAAACTGTGGTGTATTTACACCGATATTATTTAATTTCAACCCATAACACATTATGCCTTGTGCATTTATTCTTCAAAGCTCTTTAGGCCTAAATGGTTGTCAGATGGACTAATGAGACATGTGGCAGAGAAGAAAAATGCATGGGATACATACAAATTAATGGGTGACATGGAAGCCTATGATAGATATAAGTTGGTCTGTAACCAAGTCACAAAGGAGATTAGGCAGGCAAAGGCAGACTACGAAAAATCCTTGGCAAAGGATGCAAAGAAAAACAGAAAGGAGTTCTTTACATACTTGAACTCGAGAAGGAAAGGGATGAATCAGATTGGTCCACTGGATATTGATGGTTCAACAGTT
This sequence comes from Mastigoproctus giganteus, assembly GCF_048544385.1. NCBI lineage: Eukaryota > Metazoa > Arthropoda > Arachnida > Uropygi > Thelyphonidae > Mastigoproctus > Mastigoproctus giganteus. The sequence continues at coordinate 117,553,115 of NC_143580.1, read as the reverse complement.
GAGGATCCTGCTCAGGTGGCTAACAATCTAAACGAGTATTTTGCATCTACATTCACGCATGAGGAGTTATTCAGGAAGGAGAATGATGTAGGTAAAGTAAACATTGGCAGTGAGCTGGATGATTTTGTAATAACTGAGAGGAAAGTGGAGGAGAGATTGTTGAGGATAAACATAAAAAAGGCACCTGGGGTGGATGGGATCTATCCAGTTATATTAAAGGAGGCAGCAAAGGAAGTATGCAAACCCCTAGCCATAATTATGAGAGCTTCTTTGGACTCAGGGGAGGTACCCATAGACTGGAGATGTGCAAATGTAACCCCAATTCACAAAGGAGGATCAAAGGCTGACACAAGTAATTATAGACCTGTTAGTTTAACTTCTGTTCCAGGTAAATTAATGGAGGCACTGGTTAAAGAAGCACTGCAGGATCATCTAGACAAGAATTCAGTTATAGCTCAGACGCAGCATGGTTTTGTTAAGGGCAGGTCTTGCCTGACCAATTTGATTGGATACTATGATGTAGTCACAAAAGAACTGGATGCAGGGAATAACTTTGATATTATATATTTGGATCTTAGAAAGGCTTTTGATACTGTTGCACATGGAAGACTGCTGCACAAATTGGAGCAGTGTGGCATTGGAGGCAAATTGCTGCTATGGATAAGGGGTTGGTTGAGTGGCAGAAGACAGAGAGTGGTAATCAATGGACACTGCTCAACGTGGACTAATGTTATTAGTGGAGTTCCTCAAGGTTCAGTGTTGGGTCCGTTGTTGTTTTCGGTGTTAATGAATGATATTGATGATGGGATATTAAGTTTAATGTCCAAGTTTGCAGATGATACAAAGGTTGGCAGGGTCGTTAAGGACACTACTGACGCTATGCTGCTGCAACAGGATCTGGAAAGGTTGAACAGATGGGCTGAGAGGTGGCAAATGAAGTTTAACATTGACAAATGTAAAGTACTACATATGGGAAACAGTAACCCCAGAGCAACGTATCAACTCTGCGGAACTACACTGACAGTGGTGGAGAATGAAAAGGACCTGGGGGTAATTGTGCAGGCAGATATGAAGTTCTCTGAGCAGTGCAGACGAGCTGCAAGAGTAGCTCATGGTGTCTTGTCAATGATATACAGGAATTTTTCTAGCAGGGATAAGGAGGTGATTATTCCCTTGTATAAGGCAATGGTTAGGCCACATCTTGAGTACTGTATACAGGTCTGGAGGCCTCATTTCAAGAAGGATGTAGAGCTGCTGGAACGGGTACAGAGAAGGGCAACAAGATTAGTAAATGGAACAAAGGGTTGCTCTTACGAAGAAAGGCTTAAGTTTTGCAAATTACAGAGTCTGGAGACTAGGCACCGGCGAGGTGATCTGATAGAGGTGTATAAGGCTTTGAATGGTTTGAGCATGCTCAATGCCAATGGGATTCTTCATCTTTCTCAGAATAATCACCTCAGAGGGCATAAATTCAAATTGAGGAAGGACGGATGTCAGATAGATGTGCGGAAATTTGCCTTTGGCCGGCGGGTGGTTGGTTGGTGGAACCGACTTCCATCACTTGTTGTTGAAGTTGATAGCCTAAACAAATTTAAGGCTCAACTGGACAGGTATTTCGAACGAACGGAGGGGTGAAATGGGAGAGGGTTTTTTTTTTTTTTTTTTTTTTGGCTGATGCTGAATAAGCTTGCTTTCTTGCATCATATGCCTCTACTAATGCTAATGCTAATGCTAATAAGTGCACCATCACTGTTCTGCTGATTTAAGTCCTTTGTTTTCTCTTAATGCTTGTCAGTGTTTATCTTGATCTTCATTTGTCATCTTCAGTTCATCATTACAAGTGTTTCTTGAATAATTTTTTCTCCTTTGGATTTCTTTATACCTATAGGTTTCTTGGGCCTCATTACTTTCAGAAAATTGTATTCCTCATCGATATCTTGGTCCTGAAAGGTCTTCAGAAGCCCAATCCTGTTCCATAGTTCCAGTACATACTGCTTTTTCTCCTCTTCTGTTATTTCAAAGACTTTGATATTATTTACTCGAGTCAGTTTTTTTTCCTTTCTTTTCTTATATCTATATCAAGTGTGCATCTTACCATTCTGTGATCGCTTCCAACACTTACCTTGTTCAGGATGGTAACATCATTCACAATATATCTTCTGTTAGTGAGGATGAAGTCAATTTCATTAGTTGTTAATCCATTTGGGCTCTTCCATATCCACTTTCTGTTCACCCTTTTCTTGAAAAAGTGTTCATTACTGACATTCCTCGAGATTCCACAGGTCTTTCACCAATTCCAAAATTTCCTATAGTTTCCCTTTCTGTGCTGTTTTGTCTCTTTCCAACCTTAGCATTGAAGTTCCCCCATAATAATAATAGTGTAGTGGGTTTTCTCTTCATCTAGAAGTCTCTCAATTTTGTTATACATTTCTTCAACCTCTTCCTCATCATGGCTTGATGTTGGTCCATATATTATTATAACATTTAGTTTGTACCACCTAGAAATCCTGAATATTAGTCTTGAAATCCTTGGTGAGGTAATTTTGAATTCCAAAATGTTGTTTTTTATCTTTATTGATCAGAAAGCCAACTTCGCTCTTTTCACTGTTTCTTGGTGTACAGCAGATTTCCACTTGATAAACTTATAAATGATTCATTTCTTCTTGTTTCAGCCAAGCTGAAGATATTTCAGTTCATTTTCTAATTCTTTTTCCAGTTCTAATATCCTATCTTCATCGATGAGCGATCTTACATTGTAACATGGCCAAGTTCAGTTTCTGCACATGGCAGCCTGGTCGTACCCAGAGATTCTTAGCACCCTCTGATCCTCTTTCTGCTGTAAGAGGCAGGGGGAGTGAATGCCGCTGGGGAGACTGAGTGCCATTTGTTTCGTTGTGTTTTCATGTGCTGGAGGGTTTGGTCTTTTCCTCTTCACGCTGACCAGGCATCTTGAAGAGAACCACTCTACACATTTGTTGCCACCAAAGTGACATAACAGGGCTTACAATTGAGAAGGTGTCCATGAGCAGTTTTTAGGGAGGCAGGCTAACTAGACTTCTCCTAAATCCTCTAAAATATAAAGATATTGGATCCATCAGTGTTTTAGACTGAGTGTCTGATAACACACAGAATGCATGTTCCCTTCTAATCCCCTCCAGATGGGTAGCAGTAACCCCAGAGTAATGTACTAACTGTGTGGCATTACACTCAGGGCAGTGGAAAATAAAAAGACCTGGGGATAATTATGCAGTGAGATATGAGGTTCTCTGAGCAGCCCAGTCTGCCAGCACATCTCATGGTGTTTTGTCGGTGATTATCCCGTTGTCAAGCCACATCTTTAGTACTGCATACAGGTCTGGAGGCCTCATTTTACGAAGGATGTAAAGCTGCTGGAATGAGTACAGAGAAGGGCAATGAGATTGGTGAGTAAAACAAAGGAGTGCTGTTAACAAGAAAGGCTTCAGTTCTGCTTGTTTCAGTGTCTGGAGACTAGGCACTTGAGAGGTGATCTCATTGAGGTGTTTAAGGCCTTGACTGGATTGTGCCAGCTCAGTGCTGATGGGATTCTTCCTCTTGCTCATACCACACATACATGAGGGAGCACAAATTCAAATTGAGGAAGGACATTTGCAGAATATATGTGCAGAAGTTAGCCTTTAGTCAATTGTTCAATTGTTTTAGTCAACAAACTTCCATCTGTTGTTGTGGAAGTTGATAGTTTAAGTTGATGCTACCTCTTTTATCATATTGTGGTTACCACCCATTATAGGCACTGAAAGCTTTTGATGCAGTTTGACTTCTTGAAGGTTGAGAATATTAGTCTCCTTTACTTTTTCTGATGTGTTGTAATAAATAATAATCATTCAGATGATTGAAAAAAAAAACTGTTTCCAAGTATTGCTGGTCCACGATTTCCAGAGTCTGTGAGAGGTTCAAGTCAATCATAATTTGTTGTTTTGTATATTTATCAATGATATTGATGAAGGTATATCAGGCTTAATGTCGAAGTTTGCAGATGATACAAAGGTTGGCAGGGTTGTTAATGACAGTAATGGCAGTGTGCTACTGCAACAGGATCTAGATAATTTGGGCAGATGGCCTAAGAAGTGGCAACTGAAGTTCAACCTTGACAAATGCAAAGTACTGCATATGGGTAGAAGTAACCCCAGAGAAATGTACCAACTGTGTGGTACTACACTTAAGGTGGTAGAAAATGAAAAAGACCTGGGAGTAAATGTGCAGTCAGATATGAAGTTTTCTGAGCAATGCAGACAGGCTGCCAGAGCAGGTCATGGGGTTTTGTCAATGATATATAGGAATTTTGCTAGCAGGGAGAAGGAGGTGATTGTCCCTCTGTATAAGGCAATGGTCAGGCCACGCCTTGAGTACTGCGTACAGGTCTGGAGGCCTCATTTTAGGAAGGATGTAGATTTACTTGAGCATGTACAGAGAAGGGCAACAAGATTGGTGAGGGGTATAAAGGGATCCTCTTACCAAGAGAGGCTTAATTTCTGCAAATTGCAGTGGCTGGAGACTAGGCACCTGCGCGGTGATCTGATTGAGGTGTATAGGGCCTTGAATGGGTTGAGCATACTGAATTCTGATGGAATCCTTCCACTTGTTCAGATTACGAACCTAAGGGGGCATAAATTCAAATTAAGAAAGGACAGATGTAGAATAGATGTGTGGAAATTTGCCTTTAGCCAGCGGGTGGTTAATTGCTGGACAAACTTCCATCTGTCGTTGTGGAAGTTGATAGGTTGAATAAATTTAAGGAGGAACTGGACAGGCATTTGGAGGGAATGGTGTGAATTTTTTTTTTTTTTTTTTTTTGGCTGATGCTGCATAAGCTCATACACTTGCATCACATGCCACTACTACTACTGCTACTACTATAATAAGAAATCATACTTGCATGCCTAAGTTATGTAAAATTTTTGGCATACTTATCTGAATTGTTTGGCTGGTAACATACTCCAAGTGTAATCTTCCCCTAACAGCAAGTCATCTCGCACTAAACAGACTGAAATGTCCATTTAAACTTGATCTGACTCTGGGAAGTTTAGTTCTTTTCAGACAGTTTAGAATTGTTTCCCCCACCCTGCTGCTTTGATCCTTTCTCTCTCTCTTGAACACACTGTATTCACCATGGCTGCGTCAGTCTTTTAAGGGCACATTAGGTGATACTGTTGTACACGTTGGTACTAATATTTTAAGAGTAGGAGATCTGAGAATTTACTCAATAAGAACAGGCACTGTTGAGAAAAAGTCACAAGTTAGGATTAAAATTCAAAATGTCTTCAATTCTGATGAGACCCAATAGAAGGAAATACATGATGAGAGCCTTATCGATGACTTTTGCCCTGGGGGGGGAGAGTGTAAAGCTCACGGGGGTAGAGTTTTTCTTAGCATGGTCTGTGCTTGTTAACCTAGACATTTTACAGGGATGGGATATGATACATTAAATAGAAAGGTTGTAAGAATATTTGCTGATGCTAATGAAGCAGTGTTAAGTGAGTCAGGAAAATGATTAGCCCGGAAGGATACACTAATACAGCGGTTCCCAAACTGGGGTCTATAGACAAGTTCTAGCAGGTCATCAGCAAAGGATGGAGAAAGGGAGGAGTTGTGCTTTTAGTTAAGAAGCACATAAAATCTAAGGCAGTGCATCCAGTTGACATGGATGGCCAGTGCAGTGTTCAGTCAGTTTGGTGTGACAAGCAGTGGGAAAACAGAAATGAGTAGGAGCATGCTATAGGCCTAATGACTGTGATGAGTATAATGAACAACTGTAGAGACAGAATGGACCAGTAAATGCGATTGTGTTCTAAGGGGGGATTTTAACTTTCCAGATATTGACTGAAACCTATGCGTAGATCACTCGCACAATAGCAAAACTTTTGTGGTTTTATTGGATGACTGTTTTCTACAGCAGTATATTAGAGAGGAAACAAGAGAAAGCAGCACTCATGATCTGATTATCAGCAGCTCTTCATGCATTAAGAATTAGCAGATAAAAGAACCACTAGGTGTCAGCAATCACAGTCTATCAAATTTTTCTGATAGGAATTATTCACTGCAGATTACAGAAAAATTAAAGTAAAGATTTTAATTTACATTATTATAGTTTCTGTAAAGTTTTTTAGGATAACCTTTTCTTTCAGGATTTTTTAAATATATGAGAAACACAACTCTTCGTTTAAAAGGGCCTAAAACACACCCCTCTGCTTCAGATAAGTGAAAACTAATTTGTTGTATGCCCCAATATTAGATGGACAAATGATTGTTGAATTTTTTTTTTTTTTTATACAAAAAAAAAAAAAAAAAATCTTCATGTCATTATTAAACCTTTGTGTCAGTATTAAACCAGGAGCCACAGTTTCTAGGATTTCTCTGACAGGTTTTCTTAATTTGGCAGTTTTAGTTAGTGAAAAATATAATTCACATTTCCATTCCAGCATAGGCATCTTTTGACTCATGTTTCATTTTCAAGATGCATCTCTCACTATTTATTTAACCATTAAAGTGGCCTGCTGGTGCAAAAATGTTGGTGACTGTTGCATGAAATGGCATACTCCAGTTGAGAATTTATAAAGTTGGGAGTACTTGGTATGTACTCCCAACTTTATATATTCCCCTCACCAATCGTATTGGTGAGGGGAACAAAGGGGTGCTCTTACCAAGAAAGGCTTAAGTTCTGCAAATTGCAGCGCCTGGAGAGTAGGCACCTGCGAGGTGATCTGATTGAGGTGTATAAGGCCTGAAGAATCCCATCAGCATTCAGCAAGCTGAATGCTGATGGGATTCTTCCTCTTGATCAGACCAAGAACCTGAGGGGTCACAGTTTCAAATTGAGGAAAAAATAGTTGTAGAATAGATGTGCTGAAATTTGCCTATAGTCAGCGGGTAGTTGATTGGTAGAACAGGCTTCCATCTCTTGTTGTGGAAGCCTGTCCAGCTCAGCCCTAAATAAATTTAAGGCTGAGCTGGACAGGCATTTGGATCAAATGGAGGGGTGAAATGGGAGGGGGTTTTTTTGGCTGATGCTGCATAAGCTTGCTTTCTTGCATCGTATGCCTCTATTAATGCTAATGCTTTATGAAAAGGTTTAGGCATACGTAAGATATAGTATTTTTAGTATGCCTAAACTAAATAGTATGGCTTGAAGGGTTGAGAAATACAGCATTAATGAGACTTCACTAAATAGATTTTTGTAAATATAAATTTTTCCTTTTAAGTGCAATTATATGACCTTGAAGGATTTTTGTTTAACATAAATTTTAAGATTTGTTTATAACTTGAGATGAAAATAGGAAAATGATACAAAAACTCCTTAGTTTTGTAGACAGTTTTACCAAGCATTGCCCCATTTACCAAAGCGTTTTAATTATGTCTGAGTTGTTTTTGATAATTTTAAATATTATTTCACCAAGGAATTTTTAACTTTTGGATAGAGAAGAGTATATTTTGTAAAGCAGTTGCATAGACTATTTTACAAAATATACGTATTATTTTAATTTAGAATGAAAATGAGTTAAATATATACAGAATTATTTTTACTCAAATTGAAATTTACTATATATGAAATATACGAGATTTAATATTTTAAAAAGAATAATATTTGTCATTCTTTTTTACTCCTAAAGTAGGGAGAGGGGAGTAATTTTATGTATGTAGTAAGTTTCACTACTGTATATGCTTTTTATTATATACCGAAGTTAAGAGATTGGAAAGCATTATTTTTGAGGCCATTTCGTTATTTATTCTTCTTCTTCCAGGTGAATTAGAAAATTTTCGCAGCGTTTTTCCTTAATATGTAAAGTTTGTGGCGCCTAGGTGACTCCTTTGAACAGTTCTCGGTTTTTACTTTTTTTTTTTTTTATTCGTCGTTTTTACTCTGTTATTTTTAAATATTTATTTATTTATTATTATTTTCTTAATTATCTGGCTGTTAGTTTCTCACTTCCTGCCTTTAATCTTCTCTGCCATTAAAAAAAAAAAGTTAATAATAAAACTTTCTAAAGGTTGTAATCGCTCGTTCTTTCCTTAGCTTCCCTTTGGCAGACAAAACTACACCCGTCACTTGCAGTTGGGAGTCATTTGCATTGGCATACGCTGTTAGTTCATCTTTTTTGCAAATTTTGAAAGATAAAGGTTGGATTTAAATATTTACGGATGTTGTTTTTATGATTGTGTAGCGAAAATAGCATGTTTTGAAACACGTTTCATTATGGTGACGTGGTGATTCGGTCACCGCAACGACGCTGCCGTTCATGTTTTCCATCAAGATTTTCTTTCGCATGGCGGCTGTTAGACCCTTTTTCTCTTCCTCTCTCTCGTCTGTGTTGACTGTCAGCTGATAGCATCTGAGGAAAGCTGCGTAAAGCGCGACCTCGGCTACGGTTGCTGACCTTTACCGCAGTGGATTGTGTGTTTCATAAGGTGTGATTTAGTGCGTAAATGCGTGTTATTGAAACTGAGAATTTATCATAAATTTCGGTGTATTATTACATTTCTGGTAAGCCCAGAATCTGACAGTCGGTCGGAATTAAAAGTAAAATGTATAGTTGCAGTAAAATAACCATCTTGTTACAAAATGTTAGGCGTAGCAGTATTTTCGTAATTTTTGTGTTACTGCTATGTATGGGCGACAATTATTTTTGAACATATTGTGTTTAAAATAATACAGGCTGAATGTCTTTTTAATGAGAATCATATGTACGACTCATCCCGTGTTCGAATCTTATAGCGGCTTTTGAACTCCGAATGAATCAAGTTTAGGACTCATCTTTATCAAAAATATTTACACTTGGATATTAGGAATTTTGCTGCTGTGAGATATATTCATGAGCGTATATGGATTTACGACTGCATTGTTGCTGCTGTATTTTCGTTATTACGAATCCTTAAAGAAGTGTTATAAAATTTATTTGAAAACACACGAACTGAAACTGAATGATTCCTTTGATCTTCCATGGTGCTGGTCAGTGCTGAAGGCCCGGCTCCGGAGCGGCGGCACTCCATGGACGCCCCAGATAGCTCGGTTCTGCTAGCCAAGCGGACCGACTGGGCCAAAAACGAACAAGAAATGTTCTATCTGGAGTCCACACGTGCTAAACGTAAGTTTCAAATCTGTATATGTTATACAGATGTGTTATATCATTTTTGTCTGTTTATCTGTATATATATATATATGTATATAAGTAATGTTTTTCAAACCTAAGTTCAGGAGTAATTTTTCATTAATATAGAGAAGTGTGTGTTATACACTCATGTTAACTACAATTTACAGAAATAGTTGAAATGAGCTGAAGCAGTGGATTAGACAACCAGGCATATTGACAGTTAAAGGGAAATTATATTTCAAAAATCAAGCAAGCCATTCATTCAAATTTTTTTTTTATGGATAAAATTATTGGGACCAGTTTATCTTTTGTGAACTCTACTTACTGCTATTAAGTACACATGTTAATTAGCCACATTATTATGATTGATTGAAACAGTTTTGTGATGAATGCATCATTAGAATAGCTGATAATCAAACTTTTAGAAGCACATGGATGTGTCATTATGTAACTTAAACTGTAAAAGAAAAATGAGTTAATATACAACATATATACATAGGATTCTCCATTTTTCATTTACATAATTATTACTCACTACCATATGGCTGATCTTTCAGTATACATTTCTGAAATGTAGGAATAACAGTTAACAAAGAAATCCTTAAAGTTCTCTTGATATATACATTTAGTGGACTTTGAAATGGATAACTCTTGTTTAATGCAGAAATATTCCAAATTGCATAGTTTTAATGCCTAGACAGGTATAATATGTCAACATAATATTTCTGAATTAAAGGAAAAATATCTCTACTTTTACTAAATAACTATGAATGAAATAAATGCTAGCAAAAGGAATTAATGTGCAAAAATTTTTTGTTACCGTTATAACAATATGCCAGGCTGAGGTGATGGTATGTTAAGGAAAAAAGAGTTAAATGCAGCTACCATTGCAGTATTACCAAAAATTATTGTTGAATAAACTGAACTGTTAGAGATAAAGTAATTATCCATCTTTTGAGGAATTTTAATATAAATGAGCTTGGTAAGAATGTTAAAAGTGGTGAACCTTTCTGTTTTTTGTGTCTCATGAAATGAAAGTTTTAAAAAAAAATAATTTTACTCCAGATCATAATTTGCTATATAGGATATTTAATTTTTCTCCAAAGCATGCTTATTTGGAATGTGTTTGAAAATTACATTGAAACTAATGTGTAATCACTGAAAAGGAATGATTTGTAAACCAAATAGTTGCCATTGCTGCTGAATTACTGATAATTATGTACAGTCGAAGCACTTTATAGCGACCTCTTTTTAGCGTCCCACATGTTATAAAACGTCCTATGTGGTTAATGAGAAATTGGTCCCGGCCAATTTCTCATTAACCTCATACTATTTTATGAACAATCGATATAACGCCCTTCCATTATAACAGCTGTTTTCTCATTCCTCTGGGGGGTTGTTATATAAGAGCTTCATCTGTATTTTTATTATTATTAATGATTATTCAAATTTAATCAAGTGATACATATTTCATTACTCTTTAGGTGTTTTGCATATACAATAATGCAGGAACATTTTCTTTCAAAATTTTACTTTGTTTCATTATCAGATTTTTTTTAAAATCATTTTTTCTGTAAACATTTCAGATCATAACCTGCACTATAAGGAAGTGAAAAATATATTTTCATAGCATGAAATGACAGCACTTTCTTGGTATTCCACATCAAACAACATTTCCACCTTCACTATAGGATTCTGGATTGGCTTTATATTCCTTATTTGTGTAAATACATACTTTCGAATTACATCGTAAACACACACACATACTACTTATCTCTTTATTTTTGCTAATTTTATGTCCAGTTTCTCTATCATTTTCTTCTGGAAATAATATTTTGAAGATCGAGGTGTTTTAAGTTAGCTGACAAATGCAGTAGAATAATTTATATGACCATAAAAGATCTGCCAACCTGCACTGGACCAGCGTGGCAGATTATGGTCCATTTCCCTCAGTATGAATTGTTGAGGAGGCTTCCATCCTGCAGTGGGTTGATAATGGCTGCACTTTACTTTTTTTTTTACGGGTTTTAGTATTTGGTATGTTGAGGGTCTAGCGGCTCCTGGGATTTCTCCCATCTCCGCGGTGTTTTCTGCATCGAGTGACAGTACCCTGTCAAGCCAGAGATTTAAAGTGTGTGGATCATGTATAGTTTAGTCTGTTGTGCCCAATGTTCATCTGGCTTATTGGCCATCGGGCCCCCCTGATGGGACCTGATGTTGTCCATACCGCACCACGTGGCGGCTAGCCAGGTGTTACCAGTAAGGAATCAGTACTCTGGCAGGTTCTGCCACCTACTTTCCTCAGATAGAGAAGGTGGCTGAGGGCCACCTTCTCTATCGGTCCCTTTCTTCTTTTTCTACCCTCCAGCCTTCCTTCTTCCCCCCCAAATCTGTCTACCTTAAGGACCTTAAAAAAAAAAAAATTGCTTTAATCGCTATTGATGCTTTTGTTTGGTCATAGAGATTTGCTTTAAGAGCGAAAAGGGATTGTACGCTGAATCAGTTTTATTTTTGGCCGAAAAGGGTCGGGCAAGCAATTTTGGTGTAGTTACAATTTTGACATGTGGGGCTGTGCACTGTGAAGGTAGACAGATTTGGATGGGGAGAAGGAAGGTTGGAGGGTAGAAAAAGAAGAAAGGGACCGATAGAGAAGGTGGCCCCCAAATTTCAGTGGGCATGCCCATGCCACACAAGAGGGAAAGTGGGTTTGGCAGGGAGAGGAGGGGACAAGGTGTCTCCTCCCCCACCGGGAAAAGGAGATGAAAGCAGGCCCAACAAGGTGTCGGACCTGGGTTGCCACTTGGCTAGTTGGCAGCAAGGCTGCAATCTAAGTCGTTCACTTAGATCTCCAGGTGGTGGATTAGTCTCGGCAGAGGCCAGGATGCGTCACCTGCACGTGACAGGCCAGCTACATCTAGGTCCCAGTGTTTGGCTGCATCTAGTAAGGACTCAGTTGCCGTAGGTTGTTACCGCCTCATGTGTTCAAGTTCTGTAGTCACTCAGCTGGTCGTCAATTGCCAGTTGTGTTCTTTATGTCCATTCGGTAGTCCAAAGTCAGAAATTTGTTTCAGGACCACACAGGTTGTGGAATCTAGTATTTTGATGCTATGGATAGGTTGCATGAAGGGTATTTTGTCTTATTGGTATTGTATTTATATTGTTGGCCACAGAATGTCTGGTTACATTGGTAACCAAAAAAAAAACAACTGCTGACATCTTTATTTTGTTTAAAGCATTATGGAGAATACGATTATTAAATTAAATGCTATCCTTTCTGTTTGTAAATGTGAGAAACGTCAGTAAAAAGTGCTGCAGGTTGCTAACATTTGTGCTTTTTATTAAATGGAGATTTGGTCATTCTGGTGCACCAGACACTGGCTGGGGGTAGTAAAAATGTCTTATAAATCTTACAAAGTATATTTCATAATAATCATTAGTCTAAAATTTTTGTAATGTTGTGTAGTGACTGTGTGCATGATAGCTCAAGTTTAAATGTTCCCTTTTTGAATGTAACACAAACAATATTTATATATTGTTGGTTATAATGAAACTAAGTGTTTTAAATATTGCTGTTGTGTTTTTAGAGATCAATTTGCAAGATATAAGTGGAAACAGTCTCAGAGATGCCCCCCCCCCTCCAGGTTTGTCCAGGAACATCCCTATTTTTTCCCTTAAGTTATAAAGGGAAACTATTCAGTTAATGTTTAGTTTTCAGAAACGGAACCACAGTGGTAAACAAGGTTCAACTTTTCGGTCAGTGTGCATAGAGGATAGTTTTTGTTACTGCTCTTTAGCAAGAGAAACAAATGGAAAAAAAAAAAAAAGTGAGTTTGGAGTTGAACTTTGAGTGGATCTGATTAGTTGATTCAGGTGTTCAGACTAGTTTGTATGAAAGCAATGAAATTACCGATAGAAGAACGGTTTCACAAAAATATCCAGAGGAAATGTGTAGCAAAAGTTGAATATCTGTGCGATAAGGAGTGCAAGAGAATGTGTATGGCAGATATCATTAATTAACATGACTGCTTCCCTTTGAATAGAAACAAGGAGTTAGTCTTTAAGGAGATATTACCACAGATGTGGGAGTACATTTGAGATTTGTACAGAGCAGGCATCTACCAATAGGAAAAAGTAACTGGGAGCTCAGTTTTTTGGATTTGGGTAGAAAATTGAGTGGTCAGTGAAAGAGTGCACAGCATAATTGTTTCATTGGACTTTGGTTCAAGCTCATGTGACTGCTAAATGCTGTTAGCAATTGCATTCATTGTGGAAATGACTATTTTTAAATTCCTTGGCCTAATGGTGATATCAGAGTAGAAGCAGAACTGGTTTTTTTTTTTTTTTTTTAATAAGTGTGGCAATATCAGTTTTTTAACAAATATTATTATAATAGAATTATGTTTTGGAACAGTTGAAATTAATTTATTAAGTTCTCTTATCCTATTAGAATCACCAACAGGACAAGCTTTTAAGGAAATAGTAGTAGATGTGCATAGTTATAATTAGTTTCTTTAGTGCAAGATTTGTCAAAGTGGAATGTAGTGTAACTATCTTATCATCTAAATAGTTAAGATTTCCAGTCATTGGAAGAAGGTAATGGATTTATAAGAGTAGTTGAGAGAACACAACTATGAAGTAGCATAGTCAAGAAAGTGGAAGACATGGTGTTATCTAACAACACTTGCAGTGTGGTATTAGAGAGGAAATCAGCCACTAAGTTGTAACATTCAGAAGACATGCTATAGGAAAACAGTTTGTTTAGAAGACTGAACTGTCTAATGTAATAGTTCAAGCTTGAGAAGACTTTTTCATGGAATTTTACTTAAGGCAAGTGACATAAGCCATGACATGAACTGGAATTTATTTGATTTCTCCATCACTATGAAAAGAATTGAGGTAATGGCAATAGGATGCTACTTAGAAGGCAGGAATTTGACACTTATCTTTGGAATTGACTGATATATTTTCCTGCATAAGAAAAAACAAATGACAAGAGGGAACTGTGGAGAATACAGGTTTTAAGAATAAAATGGTAGCAAATTTTATTCCAGAGTGAGATTTTTTTTTTTGTTATATATTTCAGTTCATTTCCTATTAGTATTAGCAACATGATGCAAAGAACCGAAATATATACAGCCAAAAAAGAAACAACTACTTCTTTTGTATGTTCCTCATAATTTCTAAACCACCTTTAAATTTATTTAAATTACTCACTTCCACAACACAAGGTGGAAGCCAGTTCCAACAATCATTTACTCTCTCGCCGAATTGGCATTATTTTACAGAATGAATATTATTAGTTGAAGGAATGTTATTAGAATAAATGCCCATCCAATTATATATAGCTTTTGTTAAGATAGTGCAAAAATTAAAGTTACCTGCAGAAAATGATCCTTTTTTTTTTAGTTGATTAGGTAAAAAATAAAATTCGAGGACTGTTAATCTTTAGGAGCTTCTTTTTCATGCAGGATGGGTGTTTAGTTTTCACAGAATTATCAGGAGACCTCTCTAATGTGCAGTTGATTGATGTTGGCATCGTTAAATTTACATATTGAATTTAATATTGCCAGCATAGTTAAGTCCAAGCATAATGGACACAGCATGGGTTTGTTAAGAGGAAGTCTTGTCTGACCAGTTTGATTGGATACTATTTATTTATTAAGTTTGTTAAGAGGAAGTCTTGTCTGTTGCATGGGTTTGTTAAGAGGAAGTCTTGTCTGACCAGTTTGATTGGATACTATGATGTAGTCACAAATGATCGGGATGCAAAGAATAATTTTGATATCATATACAGTGGAATCTCATTAATACAAAGTTCAAGGGACCTAAATTTTCACGTTTTGTAATAAAAAGGTTTGTAGTAATGAGGTCCTCCAAAAGTGTCAAAATTTTGCCTTTTATTTATTTATTTTTTTGGTACGTACTGTATATCTAAGAATAACAATAAATAATAATAATATCAAAAATAAATTAATAAAAGAGAAAAGCAATATTAACGGAAATAAAAATATTGTAAAGTATATATTTTGATATATACAATATTTTAATAGCACAGTAAAAAGAAAGAATCCAATGTTGTTTGCACAGTTTTTGTCCTATATGCATTTTTAACTTCAGCACAGACGTTATCAAATGCAATAGTTGTTTCTTTATCAACGTTACTGCAGGCCAACACATTCTCTATTATGTTCAATGCATTTTGGGCATCTTTTTTAGATGGCAGTGTGCACACTTCTTCACTTTCACTGTCACTGGTAATAAAAACGTCATTGTTTTGTTTGGTACCCAGCAGCTCTTCTGGTGTTGGTGTTGCAGTGGTGGTAGAAACGTCATCATCCACCTTCGCAAACTCTTCAAATTTGCCAACAAAATCTATATGCTCCTTCAAATTCCTCCATTCCTTACTGTTGCTATCACATTCGTCTGCTAGACTATGTTTTACAATGATGTTCTCTCCAAGGCCACTCTTTCTGAAGCAGTTGATTATTACACTTGATGTAATACTTTCCCAAGTAATAACAAGATTACGGATAGCATCCGAGACATTCCAGTTTGGCTGAAAATTGTTCCCTCCTATGTTGCAGATCAAGTACCTTATCATGGAGGCTCTATATGGATCAAGGCATTATTTATAACCTCTTTTGAGGTTATAAATAATGCCTTGATCCAGTGGTTGCATTAAACTGGTGGTATTGGGGGTAAAAACAACAGCCGTATATTTGTCAACTGAAGTGTCTTGGCAGAATGTGCTGTACAGTGGTCTAGAATCATCAAAATGTTCCTTTTTTCTGAAGCCATTCTTCTGTCCAAATTTGATAACCAAGACCGAAAAATTTTGACTGTAAGCCAAGTGCTTCTATTGGCCTCATAATCACAGGGAAGTTGGTTAACTGCTTTAAACGTCTTGGCTTGGAAAACTTACCATTCACAAGTAGGCATAGTTTTGTACTGCCATCTGAATTGCAGCATAACAGAACAGTGAGTTTTTGTTTACTTAATTTTCCACCATGACAAGACTCTCCTCGAACAGCAAATTATAAAATAAACCTGTCTCGTCAAGATTAAAAATATCCTTTGCCTCATATTTTTCAAGGATGAACCATACAGAACACAACCAGTCTGTAGCCTTTTCTTTGTCGACTAATCCAGACTCCCTGCAAACATTTTGCGAAACCAAGTAGTTCCTGTCTTTAAATCTTTGGAGCAAGCCACTGCTGCATTTGAAGTCGCTAATACCATGTTGCTGAGCTAGATAATTTGCCTTTTCTTGCAAAATCGGACCTGATATTAGCAAATTTGATGCATGCATTTGTTGGTACCTCGAAAAGCTTTGTTTCAAGCTCCTTGTGTTTTGCACCACAAATTCGTTTCCTGTTTTTCATCGCTGCTCCAGTGTCATGCACTTCTTCAAGTCTTTTCAGTATTGTAGATGGTAAAGGGATATTGTATTCCTTTGCAATGTCTCTTTTGCTTCTTTCCGTCCTGTCAGCCTCTTGTATAATTTTTAGTTTAATTTCCAGGCTTAATTCTGTCCATCTACGGTTTTTCGCCATAGCACTGCTAGATAAGATTTAATAAAAACAAATTTTAAATTAATTTAAAGAAAAGTTCTGAAAAAGACATTAGCTCAGATAAAATGACACAAAAAATAGATTGCTATACGATAGCAAAGACTCTTTGGACTGGTAACAATTGCAACTGACCTTATTCCCGTGGAGAGTGAGGGAGTGCATGTAAACAACTTAGAAAAACTTTTTATTCTTTTGTTAATTTAACAACTCATCCTTCAGAAAGATGTTTTTCAGAGTGCACTTGACGTTGTAGCTACCATAAACTGCTTTTGTTTACAAAAAAACTAATTTCTAAGAAGTTAGTGCCATCCTTCGGGAAGTAGGGAGCCGGGTGGCCAGGGGCAATAATCGGATCGCTCTGCCAAGATTTGTATTAAACGTACAAAACGACCATATTTATTTATTACAGGGTGAAAAACAACTTTGTAATACATATTAACCGAATTTTGTAGTACATATTAACCGAATTTTGTAATAAATGAATATATTTACATAGAAAAGCCTATCCTTCCACAGGGGAATGGTATATGCTTCATATAAACGAGTACTTTGTATAAACCGAGTTTGTATTAATGAGATTTTACTGTATTTGGATCTTAGAAAGGCCTTTGATACTGTTGCACATGGAAGACTGCTGCACAAATTGGAGCAGTGTGGCATTAACGGAAAGTTGCTATAATAGATAAAGGGATGGTTGAGTGGGAGAAGACAGAGTGGTAATCAAAGGACACTGCTCTTTGTGGACTAACGTTAGTGGCGTCCCTCAGGGTTGAGTGTTGGGTCCACTGTTGTTTTCTGTATTTATAAATGATATTGATGATGATATATCAGGTTTAATGACCAAGTTTGCAGATGATACAAAGGTTGTAGGTTTACTAATGACAGTACACTGCTGCAACAGGATCTAGAAAAGTTGAGCAAATGGGCTGAGAGGTGGCAAATGAAGTTTAACATTGACAAATGTAAAGTACTACATACGGGAAGCAGTAACCCCAGAGTAACATATCAACTCTGTGGTACTACACTGACAGTGGTAGAGAATGAAAAGGACCTGGGGGTAATTGTGCAGGCAGATATGAAGTTTTCTGAGTAGTGCAGACAGTATGCAAGAGTAGCTCATGGTGTCTTGTCAATGATATACAGGAATTTTTCTAGCAGGGATAAGGAGGTGATTATCCCCTTGTATAAGGCAATGGTCAGGCTACACCTTGAGTACTGTATACAGGTCTGGAGGCCTCATTTTAAGAAGGATGTAGAGCTGTTGGAACGTGTACAGAGAAGGGCAACAAGATTGGTGAATGGAACAAAGGGTTGCTCTTACGAAGAAAGGCTTAAGTTTTGCAAATTACAGTGTCTGTAGACTAGGCACCTGCGAGGTGATCTGATTGAGGTGTATAAAGCCTTGAATGGTTTGAGCATGCTCAATGCTGATGGGATTCTTCCTCTTGCTCAGAATAATCACCTGAGAGGGCATAAATTCAAATTGAGGAAAGACAGTTGTAGGATAGATGTGTGGAAGTTTGCCTTTAGCCAGCGGGTGGTCGATTGCTGGAACAAACTTCCATCTGTTGGTGTAGAAGTTGATAGATTCAAGGCAGAACTTGACAAACATTTGGAATGAGTGGATGGGTGAAATAAGGATTTTTTTTTTTTTTTTTTTTTTTGCTATATAAGCTTGCTTTCTTGCATCATGTGCCTTTGCTAATGATAATTGCTATTTCAGAAGGCTATTTTTTGGCATGTGAGATCTCAACAAATTTGTTTAGGCCTGATCTGAATATATAATTTTAATATAATTTTAAATTATTCTTTGCATCCATTTCTTTTCTGACAACCCATAGATGCTAATTAATTTGGTTGAGCAGATCTGCCTTTATCAAATTTATGTGGTGATTGCCTTATGCTTCCACTTCAGTCAAGATGATCTTGCACTACTTCTTTAACTATTGAATCCAACACTGGGATTAAACTCATGCATCTGTAATTTCACACTTCATCCTTATGAATAGGAGTACATTTGCATATCTCCTGTCTATAGGAGTTAGAGATGTGCAAATTATTTACTGAGTGCATTTATTGCTGAGTAGTTTTTAGTAATTTAGGAAAACAAATTTCCAGATTTAGGATGTTTCGTGTAAACTTCCTCAGCAGATATATGTTTAAATTCAACAATTTCTCTTCTCCTTTCTTCTCAGTTATTGCAAAATCATTTAGCTCCTTGTTAGAGTATGATAAACTTCTCGCCTCTACTTCTCAAGAATTCCTTATTTGAATATAGACGTAAAATACTCATCCAGTTTGAGAGCAACTTGAGCAGGATCATGAACAGTTGAACCATTAATATCAAGTGAACTAATTTCATTATCCCTTCTAGTGTTCACTTAAGTAAAGAAGTATTTGCTGTTTTTCTTTGCATCCTTGCCAAAGATTTCTCGTAACCTGCCTTCACTTGCTTAACCTCCTTTGTGACTTGATTACAGACTAGTTTGTATCTACTATTGGCTTTTGTGTCTCCTGATAATTTATATCAGTGGTTTTCAACCGGGGTGCCGCAACAACATTCCAGGGATGCCACATAATTTGGGTTTAAGTTACTTAAACTTGTTATTTTTTTAAATTTATATGTTTATTTCATTATAAAAAAGATGTACAGTATCTTTAATTTTGTGGTGATCTATAATTGATGTTTATTTAGTACCTCTATATAAAGAATAAAATTATTATATACTGTATATATATATATATATATAATAATAATAAGATTCTTTATTAACATAAGTTTTATACAATAATGATTCCTCACACAGAAATCCAGAGGAATCTTACAATTTGTTGTTTATACAAGTGATTTTGTTTTATATAAAAAAAAAAAATATATATATATAGATATATGTATATAAAATATATATAATAATAATAATAATAACTATATAATAATTAATAGATCAAAGCAAAGATGATAAACAGAATGTAAAATGAATGAAGTAGTAATTACAGCGAAAACGGACTACAAGTTGAGCAGAACATGAAATGACATCGGCTAGCTAAGATCGGCACTTACACAAATGTCCTTTACAAACAGCAAGATGGGCCAAGATGCCATCGCGATATGCCTTGTCTATAGTCCACAGGTCGATGTCGATGTTGAGCGAGTTGAGAGTGTCCAGAGTCACATTAGGGAAGTGTCTCCTGAAATTCTGTAACCGCTGGAGCCTTGAGCACAGGGAGGGAGTACTACGGAGATGTCTGCCTGGCAAACGCCAACCAACCGTGTTCCAGATGTTGATGTGATCCTGCTTAGCTGAGCACAGATGAAGGAATGACTTTATTTTTAGCACATGGGCTCTGTGGACGATGGACGTATATTGCAGGTTGCAACAGAGAATAGATTTAGATGTTGTGTAGTTCTGGTGTGACCACAAGTTGGCCCACTTCAGCACATATATATATATATATATATATATATAATTTGTATTATGAAATGTAATTTTTATAGCAAACGAATTTTGCCATAACACACCCAGGAGAGCTTTGGCAGGAGGTATGGAAGGTAACACGAGCTTGCTCTTTGCTAAGACTTCTTTACACACACACACACACACACACACACACACACACACACACACACACACACACACACACACACACACACACACACACACAGAAAATTGAGTAGGGGTGCCGCAAAATAAAATAAGAGTTAGGGGTGCCATTATTAAAACGAGGTTGAAAACCACTGATTTATATTCATCCCATGGTTTTCTCTTCTCTGTTATTAGTTCATGTGACATCCATTTAGGCCTAAACCCTGAACACTATTTCTTAGTTGGTATAAAAAGCCTAGTAACGTCTATGATTAATTTCTTGAATGTTTCCCATTTAGAATTTCCTGATGGTAGAATGTTTCCCATTTAGAATTTGCATCATCAGTTCTTCCTACTGTATAGAATTTAAAAGCTGTCTGTATAACATATAAATTATATTATATTATTAGAAATTATATACAGTTGTATGCAGTAAATATATGAGGGCAAATGTATGAAGCCTTATTTTAGCTTTCAAGTAAGGAATAAAAGTAAAACTGTAGGCTTCGATTAAATAAGCAATATATCAGTGTTACTAAATCACCTTTAGAACACCGACCGGGCTAGCCAGGTGGGTAAAGTGCCTGCCTGGCAACACAAATGTCGTGGGTTCGAATCCTGCCTCGGGCTGGATCAGAGTAAAATGCAAAACTTTGGGAGGTGCACTATGGCCACAGAAGCCGATGTGCCAACAACTAACAAAAAAAAAAAAAAAAAAAAAAACCTTTAGAACATGAACAGGTGTATCCTTGTATGTAGTTTATCACAGCACTTTAAATTTAAAAAAATAATAAATGCGCATACACACGAACGTGCACACACACACACACACACACACACACACACACACACACACACACACACACACACACACACACACACACACACACACACACACACACACACACACATATATAATCCAATTAATCCAAAAATTAAATAAAGAGATAAAAAGTAATAAAAATATATAGTAAAAATAAATAAGAAAAAAATAGTTGAAAAGCTAACATAGCAGAAAAGCACAATCTACTTTTCAACAAAAAAGTAGATTGTGCTTTTCTGCTGCAAAAGCACAATCTACTACATGTTGCTTATAATAAGCTAAAATAGGATATTTTCCAGTAGCATGGCACACCAGTAGAGTGAAAATGAACTTAACCAAATAAAATAACAGAAAAATAGGGGGGAGGGGAATAAAGAAGAGGGTAGTGTTGAAGCAATGTTCCTAAAATAATTTAGAAAATTAAGCCAATTAAAAGAAATTAAGCGGTGCCCCCTAGTAGGTACCCATTTCCGAATTATATGAAATCTCACTAAACGTGGACTAACAACATTACGTGACCAAATAGACTGACCATTATGCCCCATCTCAACAGGACCACGAGGCCAATAATAGTCAGGGAATCACTGCATTTTCAATGCTAAACAAATCTGTGCAATGACGGAATGATACTAAGATCAAACTGCTGATGCAATAGATTTGCATAGCAGTGTAGTCCTAATGCAGTGAAAAATCATAAGACAGAAAATCTAGTACTCGCATGGTCACACCACACGACTAACGCTGCATACATACCGGCCATCTATAGCCTAATTTGTTTATATATATATATATGTATTCAGTTTAACTATTGTTTTGTCAGCGGTGTAGTTTGGCCATGCGCATACTAGGCTTTCTGTCTTATTATTTTTCACTGCACAAGGACCACCACTATGCAAATCTATTGCATCGGCGGTTTGATCTTAGTATCATTTCGTCATTGCATAGATTTGTTTAGCGTTCGAAATGCAGTGATTCTCTGACTATTATTGGCCTCGTGGTCCTGTGTCGAGATGGGACATAATGGTCAGTCTATTTTATTTCATTTTATTAATTACTATTTTCAGTTTATTTGGTCACGTAATGTTGTTAGTCTACTTTTCCACCTT
Organism: Mastigoproctus giganteus; assembly: GCF_048544385.1. Taxonomy (NCBI): domain Eukaryota; kingdom Metazoa; phylum Arthropoda; class Arachnida; order Uropygi; family Thelyphonidae; genus Mastigoproctus; species Mastigoproctus giganteus. Next base: position 117,530,906 of record NC_143580.1, on the reverse strand, counting down.
AGTGAGATTTCACATAATTCGGAAACGGGTGCCTACTATTTAGTGGCGCCCCACCACTAAATTTGTTTTAATTGGCTTAATTTTCTAAATTATTTTAGGAACATTGCTTCAACACTACCTTCTACTTTATTTTATGCCCCCCCCTCCCTATTTTTCTGTTATTTTCGTTATTTTATTTGGTTAAGTTCATTTTCACACTACTGGTTTGCCATGCTACTGGCAAATATCCTATTTTAGCTTATATATATATATATATATATATATATATAAAGATGTAACTACCATCAAGGCTAAAGGGAAGGGCTTTTGCTTTCGTAAAGGTGACTACAGGGGTCTCGGACAGTTTTTAAATTCTGTACAGTGGGATGAACTGATGATGTTACCAATGTTGAATTCTAAATGGGAAGCTTTCAGGGAATTAATTTTGGAGCCTACTAGGCTTTTCATTCCAACTAAGAAATACTGTTCAAGGTTTAGGCCTAAATGGATGTCAGATAAATTAATGGGCTCGTGGCAGTGAAGAAAAATGTATGGGATGCATATAAAGTATCAAGTGACACAGTAGCCTATGGCAGATATAAACTAGTCTGTAATCAAGTCACAAAGGAAGTTATGCAAGTGAAGGCAGATTACGAGAAATCTTTGTCAAGGGATGCAAAGAAAAACAGCAAAGAGTTCTTTATTTATGTAAACTCTAGAAGGAAAGGTATGAATCAGATTGGACCACTTAACATAGATGGGTTGACTATTGATGATCATGTTCAGGTAACTGATAAAGTGAATGAGTATTTTGCATTTACATTCACACATGAGGAGTTATTCGAGGAGAGGAATGCCAGAAGTTTATCAAATGCTAACAGGGAGCTAAGTGATTTTGTAATAACTGAGCTCAAACTGGAGAAAAAATTGTTGAAGTTAAACATAAGGAAGGCACCTGGGGTGGACGGGATCTATCCAGTTATATTAAAGGAGGCAGCAAAGGAAGTAAGCAAACCCTTAGCCATAATTATGAGAGCTTCCTTGGACTCAAGGGAGGTCCCCATGGACTGGAGGTGTGCAAATGTATCACCAATTCACAAATGGATTTAATAGGTGACATAAGTAACTATAGACCTGTTAGTTTAACGTGTTCTAGGGAAAATAATAGAATCACTGGTTAAAAAGGCATTGCAGGATTATCTAGACAAGACTGCAGTAATAATTAAGACACAGCATGGGTTTGTTAAAGGGAAATCTTGTCTGAACAATTTGTTTGGCTACTGTGATTTGGTCACAAAGGAACTGAATGTCAAAAATAATTTTGATATCATATACTTGGATTTCAGGAAATCTTTTGATACTGTTGCACATGGAAGACTGCTGTACAAATTGGAGAGGTATGGCATTAAGGGTAAGTTGCTACAATGGATAAAGGGATGGTTGAGTGGGAGACGACAGAGAGTGGTAATCAGTGGACACTGCTCTTCGTGGACAAATGTTATTAGTGGAGTTCCTCAGGATTTCGGTGCTGGGCCCATTGTTTTGTGTATTTATCAATGATATCGATGAAGGTATATCGGGCTTAATGTCCAAGTTTGCAGATGATGCAAAGGTTGGCAGGGTTGTTAACGACAGTAAAGACAGTATGCTACTCCAACTGGATCTAGATAAGTTGGGCAAATGGGCTGAGAACTGGCAACTGAAGTTTAACATTGACAAATGCAAAATACTGCATATGGGTAGCAATAACTGAAAAGAAATGTACCAACTGCGGTATTACACTCAGGGAAGTGGAAAAGACCTGGGAGTATGAAGTTTGCTGAGCAGTGCAGACGGGCTGCCAGGGCAGGTCATGGAGTCTTGTCAATGATATATAGGAATTTTGCTAGCAGGGACAGGGAGGTGATTATTCCGTTATACAAGGCAATGGTCAGGCCACACCTAGAGTACTGTGTACAGGTCTGGAGGCCTCGTTTTAGGAAGGATGTAGAATTGCTAGAACGAGTACAAAGAAGGGCAACAAGATTGGGAGGGGAACAAAGTGGTGCTCTTTTATCAAGAAAGGCTTAAGTTCTGCAAATTGCAGTGCCTGGATAGTAGGCACCTGCGAGGTGATCTGATTGAGGCAAGCTAGGTGTGTAAATACCCAACCTTTTAGAGAGGGCCTTGGCTGAGTGTTAGTTGAAGGAGAAACTAATACCACTAGCCTGTGATATGCTTTAAAATGTTGAAAAATATGGCCAAAAATAAAAATGTAATTTACTTTATTTCAATGAAGTAAAAATGATGAATATCAGAAAACAATTAAATACCTGTCATTCGTTAAGTTGTTTCATCTTAGGTATCTTAGGCATAAATGTATCATTAAGAAAGGCATACATGTTTCATCAAGATAGGCATAAATGGAATATAAACAGAAGCAAAGAGCTATGACAACTGGAGTTACTCAGTAGAAAGCTGTGTAAAAAAAGAACTGGTGCCCTCTAGCTATTATTGTAACATAGAAATGAGTTGAGCTATTGAATAGAAATAAAAAATGAATGCGAAAGGCTGATTGGCGAAAAAAAAAAAAAAAAAAATTCTGAAGAAATGAGAAAGAGCAACATGCCATAGACAAAAAGAAGAATATAAAATACCATTTCAATTGTAAATGATTATTAAAAGTAAAAATGAAAGTAGACTTAGAGAGTGAAAAGGTATAGATATCGTTCAGGTAGAAATGCGTACAGATAATGTTTTTATGCACTTTTTATAGAAATATTAGAATTACAATTAGTTAGGTAAATAATGTTAAAATTGAATTTATTTCTTTCGTCAAATAATTCTAATTTATGATGAAGAGGGGGACTTTGTATTCCTTACAACTCAAGTTTGTCTCATACAGGATTACAGTGAAAATGTAATACTTCAATCAATTATTAATAAAAATAGTATTTAGCAATTTCAATTTAAAAAATTGCTTGCCTGGCAGATAACAGCCACTGTTTTTAGCACTTGTGGTGAATCTGAAGCCGACAGGTTGCTTGTGGAACTTGGCTATCATATATAAAAATGGTAGTGTTGAATTTTGAATTTTAGTATGCAACTTTTTATGTAGGGCCATATGTTTTTTAATGGTTGTATTAATGCCAAGATTACAATGCAGAAAAGTAGTGCTGCTATCAACTTCCTTTTTAAGAGTGGTATAGTAGAACTGTTTACAAAAAATAGCAGTTATTTGAAGCCTTATCCACTGGGGTAATGATAAAGTTCTGCTGTAAGTCCAAAATATTCCTATCTTAAAAAACCCAAAATAGGTTTTTTAAGATAGGAATACTTCATGCGTGGATTGTTATAAAGATTATAAGCCCCAGAAATTGTTTTTACCATGTCTTGGTATACAATGTTTATCCAATTTTGAAATGCTTCATGAGCTATTGTATATTTGTACGCTAACTTATTGCAGAAATGAAAGATATTAAGGTACAGATCTCTATAGATATTATTTAAATAGGCTTTATGGATAGGCCTGAATTTGAAGCTTTTTTCCATACAAGCCTTGAGTGAGTTGTTATTGACAATATCCAGATTGCCAGTGATAATGTCCATAATGCTGATCCACAAAAGGAGCATATGGGATTATTGTAGTGACATGGAAGATCTGAAAGTTGCAAATTGTCTAAGTTGGTAGCTAATGTTTTATAGTTACATATTTTAAGTCCAATAGGAGTTTCATAGCTGAAACAGTGACGAATATTGAACCTAAAATTGCTATTAAATTGAAGAAAACTATTGTGATTATTGAGTAAATAATGCAAAGGAATTTCATCAAATCAGCTATGTGCAAATTTAATGATGCAATATTCATTGTTATATACAGGGTGTCTCAAAAATATTGGTACAAACGTTTAGGGGAGGTAGGTAACATCTAAAGGAATGTGAATCGCATAGGAACCCATAACCGGAAACGTCACCGTAAGTCGGTACACGCTGCTGTTCATCAGTTTGGGAGAGGGAAAATTTCTGGTTTACTCATTCAAGCAGTAGTCGCCGCACGAAGAGCATGCATTGATATACGAACTGTGAGCTGGCACACATGCACCTAGTGTATGGATTAGCAGAGGGCCCACATGTTGTGCACCCCCACGCGGCACAACATTGCTTCGCAATAAATGTTTGGGCAGGTATGGTCGGTGACTGCTTAGTCGGCCCATACCTGTTACCATCCCGCATGAACTCCGCTAAATATCGGATCTTTCTTGAACAAGTTCTACCAGAGTTACTTGACGATGTTCCAGCAAATGTGAGATGCAACATTTGGTTTCAACATGACGGGGCGCCTGCCCATTATGGAAGGTGTGTTCGTGACCATTTGAACAGGCGTTTTGGGCGTCGATGGATTGGCCGTGGTGGACCCATTGCTGGCCCCCACGCTCACCTGATTTATCGAGCCTTGATTTCTTTCTGTGGGGTGCCCTCAAATCTATCGTGTATGAATCGCTTGTGGAGACGGAAATGGATCTCGTGGCGAGACTCATCTGCGATGCTACTACTGTCAAAGAAACTCCAGGTGTTTGACCGTGTCTGCCAATCCATGCTGCGTCGGTGTCACGCATGCATCGCGTCTCATGGTGGAACCTTCGAGCATCTGTTGTAACATCATGAAATGCATCCATCTCGTACTCCATTGTTAATATTATGTCAAATAAATGTTTGCCACTAATTACTGTCTTGTGTCATTTCTGCTTCTTGTGCCTCTGCTACTACTTTCCCGTGACGTTTCCGGTTATGGGTTCCTATGCGATTCACATTCCTTTAGATGTTACCTACCTCCCCTAAACGTTTGTACCAATATTTTAAGACACCCTGTATATATAATGTGTATTATGAATTGTAATTTTGCTTATAGTTATATTATTGTAATAACTGTAACATTTTTAAAAATATTTTATATATATATATTATATATATACAGAGAGAGAGAGAGAAAATCACATCTAATAGGCAGAAAATTGAGTGGGGTGCCACTCAATTTAATTTATAAAATAAATTACTTAGGGTTACTGTTATTAAAAAGGGTTGAAAACCATACTGTCCTAACTGCTTGGCTAAAGCAGGAAGGTGAGAATTATATGGAAGAAATTAAAAAAAAAGTTAAAATCCCCTGAAAAACAAGTGCCCCTTCTCCCATTGGTTTGTTGTTTAGGACTTAAATAAAATGTTTAATATTTGGGAACTTTTCATTAAGCCTACAAGAATTATTCCCCTTTTTAATTTTACTTCAAATATGAAACTGTACTTGAAACTTGTATCTTACACAATCTTTCTGTGTCAAAGCTCTCTCTCTGGACTGAACCAGTTCCATTGCTTCTTTCCCAAAACCGAATAACAGCTTGTACTGATTTTTAAATGAACTGTTTTCTACAACAGCATGTTAGAGAGGCAACAAGAGAAAGTAATACTTTTGATCTGATTATCAGCAGTGATTATTCATGCATTAAAACCTTCAGGTAAAAGAACCACTAAGTGGTAGTGATCACAGTGTACTGATATGGGATTTACTTAAAGATGTAACTACCATCAAAGATAAAGGGAAGGATTTTTGTTTTTGTAAAGGTGACTGCAGTGATCTTGGACAGTTTTTAAATTCTGTACAGTGGGACCAACCAAATATGTTACCATCAGCAAATTCTAAATGGGAAGCATTCAAGGGAATAATCATAGAAGCCATTAGGCTTTTCATACCAACTATGAAATACTATTCAAGGCTTAGACCTAAATGAATGTGAGTTGAATTAATGAGACTCATGGCAGAGAACAAAAATGTATGGGATGCATATAAATTATCAGGCGATACAGAAGCCTATGGCATATATGAACTAGTCTGTAATCAAGTCACAAGGGAGATTAGGCAAGCTAAAGCAGATTATCAGAGATCTTTTGCAAAGTATTCAAAGAAAAACAGCAAAAACTTATTTACTTATGTAAACAATAGAAGCAAAGGGATGAATAACATTGGTTTACTTGACATTGATGGTTCAACTGTTAATGATTCTGCTCAGGTTGCCACCAAACTGAATAAGTAGTTTTTATCTACATTCACACATGAGGAATTCTTTAGTGATGTGAATGCCAGAAGCTTTGTCAAATTTTAACAGGAAACAAATGATTTTTTAATAACTTGAGGAAAGTGGGAGAGAAATTGTTGAAGTTAAACATAAAAAACACACCTGGGATGGATGGGATCTATTCAGTTATATTAAGAACATTCTAAAGTAACTTATTAATTTATAAAAATCTATGTATTCATAGCTAAGTTTTACCTCAAATCATCTGTTCATTAACACTTGTTTTGTATTCCAGAATGTGTTGCATACTTAAAAAAACTTAGTTTGTGGCACTTCCAAAATCTCTGAACTGTGACACAGGTGTGCACACCTGTGTCACAGTTCAGAGATTATTTCATTGTATTGTTGGTGAAGCAAATGTTAAAAGAGGAGGAAATTTATTTTTGGGACAGAGGAGGTTTGAAACAGAAGTAAACAATGATAAATCAACAGGGTTTTTTTTTTTTTAATCAGTATTTCAAGTTTTCAACATAAAGGGAAATACAACCTATGCTGTTCAGAGTTGGCACTTTAACAACTGAGGTAACAGAAACCATTTTAAATAATAATAAAGGGTAAACAGATTTGAATTTAAAGAACATTGAGATGTGTGGTGATAATGCAGTAAATAAAAATATTATGGTATTAGCTAGAATTCCGTAAGCAAGTCATCGGAGTGAAAAATTTTTGTGGATGTGTAATATTAGACTGTATTCTTCCATTCAAAAACACATCGGGTTTCATTATTTTTTTTTTAAAGCAGAATGGCGGATATGGGACCCTAAGCAGGAATTCTCTTTCAAAACTTTATTCATTATGATCTTCAGAAAATATTGGTCAATAATGGCAATTATATTCACTGCTCACAAGAAACAAAAACATAACACAATAAAGGTGTAATAGCAAACACAGTTAAGTTATGAATAATATTATCGATAACTATTGTGTTTTCTTTAATGGTTTTTTGTGTCAAGTGCATTTTGATTTTCCATTAATTGTCTTATATAAAAATGTGATAATTAGAATTTCTGTGTTCCTACAGTTGCTTGACTGAATAGTTTTACTTTGGCAAAAATAAAATTACAGATCTATTTGTGTAATTAGAAGCCCTTAATATTAGGATGCTCAAGAAAAGCCTGAGTGGCAAAAATTACATTCCTGGCTTTTATAGCAATGCCCTAGTTTTTCTTCTTCAGTGTATCTTGTTCCAGTTTTTTTATTTATTTATTAATTTTTTTTCAATTGCCAAAAGCCTGGTCACCTTATTTCAAAGGTGAAATATGAAAGAGAAGGCCACCTTTCATTATGTGAAAGTTATTTGTAATTCAAGTTAAACGTAAAGCAAATATACTTAAATGTAATTATAGAAAAATATGTGCAACAAATATACAGGATTTAGTAGGGAAATTAGTGGTTTCAAAGAGTTGGTAATTAAATAATTTGTATTTGCCGAATTACAAATGTCATCTTAAATTGTACAATGGACCATTAATTTTTTTTTGAAGATCGATATCCTTGAGGTGACCTCCATCTCTGCACAGGCATATTCTGTTCATAGCAACAGAATTTCAGGAATTCTTCACAAATTATTTCTTTCAGCTCTTCAATGTTGTGTGGGTATTGAGACCTTTCTTTTTAAATGCTCCCATTAAAAAAAATCCACATATTGACACGTCTTGATGACCTTGGAAGCCAAAAAAAGTTACCTTTCCTGGAGATTATGTGGTTGGTTATGAAAATGAGTTATACAGCATTCATTGATACTCTGGCAGTATGAGGCATCATGCCATCTTGTGGAAAGCAACTGACCTCATTAACTTGAGGAAACCAAGTAATTAAGTTCATCAGTTGTCAGAAAAAGTTGAGATCATGTTAGCATAGTAGCCTGACCACAGTTATTCCTTCTATTATCATCTTCAGAAAATATGGGCCAATAATGGCATGAGATGAATTGCACACCACACATTTTGTCTGGTCACTGTGCAGTAGTTGTGGGTGGAATTGGTAAGGGTTTTCTTTGGACCAATAATGAAAGTTCAGTTTATTCACAAAACTGTTTAGCTGAAAGTGAGCTTCATCAGACACCTGTAGATTATCAATAAAGTCTTCATCATTATTCATTTGAGTTAGCAATTATTTTTTTTTTTTTTACAAAAGATTTTATGGGTGGGGAGATCTCGAGGTTTTAATTCTTGCACAGGTACTCCTTATTGGATAAGATCACTAACATTTTTGACTCCTGCGAGAGGGTTGTTGTTGTTATTTGGTTTTTAGGAGCATTAGCAACTAAGGCCATATTGCTCCGGGAATATGCGGTGGTCATTCCCTGACCTTTCCGCATCCTCCGTATTTGGTGGTGACGGGTTTGAACCCCGGTCTAATCAAGAAGCGTGTGCTACACACTGCTGCTCCTTCCCACCTGGCTACGGAGGCCTTCTGCGAGAGGGGTCTTGATCAGTGCTGTAGTTATAAAATTAGCAGAAGGTATACTCCATGAATGTTATGTTAAATGTTTTAATAATATTAGTTTTTTCAAGTCTTTCAAAAACCAGAAGGTATATGCTATTAATACACCTAAAAAGAAATCTAGAGTGTATACAGCGTATATCCACCTATACCATCCAGTACAGCCCTGGTCTTGATAGTTGCAGTGTTTTCTGTTGTACAGGCTTTTCTTAATCCACCCAGTCTTCATTTGAGAGCAGAACCAGTTTGATCAAAATTACATACCTATGTTTTAATGGCATGAGCAGATGGTACGGTATCTTTACACTTAAACTTAAAATGAGTGTAAAATAAAAGTTGAGCAGCCTCATAGTTGTTCTTTTTATAAAGTGACTTGATGGTGAAAGTATATTGTGCACCATTCCACTTGTAGCATCATGTACTTTGCCACAGTTCCTGATTTTTTTTGAATTCTGCTTACAGTATATCAGTACTTTGACCTTTTGTTAATGAATTTGTTAATATTATTATATGTAATTTTTATATATTTTTTAATGAAAAATGTTATTTTCTTATATCAGTCATTTTCAGTTAAAACTTATTCTGCTAAAATAAAAAGAATGAAAAAACATAAACATTATTAATATAAAATATAAACATGAAAGTATTAATCCCATCCATTATCCACTTTATAGAACTATTAAGGATGTGAAATTTCATTAGGCATGTGTGCATATTTCTGTTTGTACAGGTCTTTTTATAAAATGTCCAGATTACTGCCATTTAGCAATAGTAAATGTACTTATGTGGTGGGAAAATTAATCCACTTTTAATTAGTGTCATTTGAGGAAAATCAGCCAAATGATTTTTCCATTTCTGGAAAGCTTATTTCAAAATCTTTGAAAGCTGAATCATGATCTTGTCGTGAAGGAACCAGTCTTTGGAGTTCCATTTTTCCACTCTTCTTCTTCAAGCAATATCATAAAGGCATCTCAGAACGTCAACATAGAACTCTTTATTACCCTTTGTTATTCTGGAGTGTATTCATAGTGGACAACACCCTTACTGTCAGAAAATGGTAGCAACACCATTTTTTGACAGTAAGGGTAACTTTGTGAAGATGGTGTTGCTACCATTTTCTGAGGAGGAGTTCTCCTCAGAAATTACTGTTCTTAGATTTTTGGTCTTCCCTGTAGATTCACGTTCCATCATCCACTTATGATATACATTTCAAAGATTCCTGTCATTACTTGCATATTCAAACAAATTGAAAGTGACTTTGGCAGTGGCTTCTGTTACAGTCTATAGCACCAACTTTTAAAGAGTAAGCGTCTTGTTAAAAAGTTAAATTTTGTTAAATGGAATGACACGATTGGCTGGAGATAGAAGTTTCTTCAGCAATTTCACAAATGGTCCTTCATTTCATACCAAAGTTCGCATTTGGAACACCAGTTATTTGTTGAAGGCTTTCCATATTATGAATCACTTTCAACAGACTCTGCCTTCTCTGAAATGATAAAGTCAGTCAAAAACTTGTTACAGCTCATTGCGGAGTTTTGAATATGCTGTTTGAAATCAAAGGTTTCACTTATGGTTTTACTGATTTTAAATTAGAATTTATGCATACTCACACATCATTCAGTGCACCCTGACAATTTGAAATATAGTGTGATGTGAAAACACAATCTTCCTTATTGGCTAATAATGATATTGCCATGAAACAACATGTAGCAGTTTGCTCTGTCTCAGCCTTTTAAAATAGCATAATCCAAATGCTTAGTGCAATACCAGGTAACTGATTGCAAAGGCAAGTTTATTCTGCTTTGAGAATCAAGACCATTCATTATCTATACAGTTTTTTTTTTTTTTTTAAATGAAAACCCCCAAACACGAGAGGTATTAGAACCTATAGTACTTAGTACCGTGCTTGGGTTGGAGGTTGAGAAGACGAAAGAAGGTATTTGTTGACATTAGACTTGAACTTCTGTAGACTGTAATTTTCAGGAAATACGTGTGAAGGAAGGTTATTCCAGAAAACGGCAGTTGAATGAATAAACAAGGAAAATTAAAAGTTGGTTCTGTGAGTTTGAAGTTGAACAGTAAATGGATGTTGGCTGGTGGCAGCACGTGTTTGGACTGTTTTGAAAGAGAGAGAGCAGAAATTATAGACGCCAATTCAGAAGAACAGTGCCCATGGAAGTATCTGTAGAAGTGGCATGCAGCAGAAACAGTACATCTATGAGACAGAGAGTGGAGAGACTCTGTTAGAGACGAATCATTAATTAACCTAACTACCCTCTTCTGAACGGAATCAAGAAGCCTGAGAGAGGTTTTGGGAGCACAACCCCAGATGTGGGAACAATATTCCATGGTAGGGCAGATTTGCGATTTGTACAGAGTGAGCAGCTGTTTGGAAGAAAAGTAACGCTGAGAGAGAAAGAGAAAACCAAGTTTTTTAAATGCAGAGGAAGCAATATTTGTAATGTTCTTGTGCCAAGAGAGATTAGAAGTCAGGGTAATCCCCAAAAGAGATATATCATTTTGCCTAGAAATCGGAGTGTGACCAAAGATAAGCATAGGAGCAGAAGAATCCTTTTTTCGAGATATAAGACAAGACTGAGTTTTAGAAGGATTGAAATCAACTAAGTTGTCTTTGCCCCACTGGAAAATTACCTGGAGATTGGCATTTAAGGAATTGGTAGCGGATATTCGAGAAGTTGAAGCTGATTGAGCAGGCAAGGTTTTTCAAAACGGAAAGAGCAATGCAATGTGCTATGGTGCCTCCGTAGCTAGGTGGGCAGGAGCAGCAGTGCGTAGCAAATGCTTCTTGATTAGACTGGGGTTCGAGCCCATGACCACAAAATACTGAGGATGTGGAAAGGTCAGGGAATGACCACCGCATACCCCGGGGCAACATGGCCTTAGTTGCTAATGCTCCTAAAAAACCAAATAACAAACAACAAGCAATGTGCTATCATCGGCAAAACTGTGGATAGGATTTCCAGTCAATGGAAGAAGGTCATTAATATACAAGAGGAAAAGAGTGGGGGAAAGAACTGAATCTTGGGGGACACCAGCATTAGTGGAGAGGTTAGAAGACAGAGAGCCATCTACCATCACCCTCAGTGAGCGATCAGAGAGAAAACTGGATAACCAATTACAAAAAACAGTTGGCAAACCATAAGATGGAAGTGTGTTTAGAAGACCTTTATGCCAAGCACGATTGAAAGCCTTTGAGATGTCAAGAGCAATTGCTTGTGTTTCGCCAAACTTTTCCATTGAATTTGTTCAGATATGGGTAACATAAGCCAGAATATCACCAGTGGATTGACACTGATGGAATCTATACTGGCAATCTTTGATCAGGCGGAAGGTTTCTAGGTAGTTTAAGAGTTGGCAGTTAATTGATTTCTCCATTACTTTGAACAGCGGTTTCCAAACTTTTTTTGTCGCGGAACCCCTATACGCTGTTTCAAAAATTACGGAACCCTAACTATATATATATATAGTTATTATATTAAAAATATATATATTTGGATAAAAATGTTTTACAAAATTATGGTAGTGGCCTTTATTGAAAACATGTTTGATACAATTTTTAATACAAAAAAACCTGCAATAAATGCAATACATTTTCACAAACTTATTTATATAAATGAGACTGAAAAGTAACAGTTTTAAAACTTGTTTGTTATTTGGTTTTTAGGAGCATTTGTAACTAAAGCCATATTGCTCCAGAGATATGCGGTGGTTATTCCCTGACCTTTCCGTATTTGGTGGTCACGGGCTCGAACCTTGGTCTAATCAAGAAGCGTGTGCTATGCACTGCTGCTCCTGCCCACCTGGCTACGGAGGCGCCACCTTTTAAAAGTTAACATTCAATTTTATTTCATTCCTAAAAACTAGAAAACATTAAAATGAAAAAAAAAAATTGAGAAGTATGCTTTTGCTTTTTGGATTCTAATATCCTTTCAAAATTTGGTTCCATATTGGATAATCGAATTCGCATATCTGGTGCAGCATTTAGTTTGCTGCGGTATTTAGTTTTTGTATCAATGTATTTCGAAAAGGCAGATTCACACATGTACGTAATTGTAAACTGTAACAAAAACCGAATAGCCCTTTTTGATTAACAAGGATATTCGTCATATATATCAGACCAGAAAGTTATCGGAACTGCTTCGAATTTAGCTTTTAATTTAGAATCTGAGCTAATTTAAATTAAACTTTCATATTCTTCTGGCAGAAATCCTTCTGGTTTTTCTTTTACTCTGAATGGGTTTTGTATCCAACAATTATTCGTATCTTCATTCTTAATATCTGGAAAATATTCAATATTAGAGATTCAAGTAAGCTGTGAAGATGACTTCTAATGTCATTACGGATTTCGTTATCTATGCCTAGTTCAAATTCTTGGAGATATTCACTTAAAGTTGGAAAACAATCAATAGTATTTTGTTCCACAGCAGATATCCAATATTCTAATTTACATGACGACAACAACAACCTATCTTTGACTTGAAAAATATTAATTTCTTTTTCTTGTAAAGTCGCACATGACCTATTCAATTTTGCAAATATATCAGCTAAATAAGCAGATCTTAATAACCATGATGTGTTTGATAATCTGTCAGATAACAGATTATCAAACACACTGATGATTTAAATTTATCATCAGTGAAGTACATTAAGAGTTCTTTCTGCAATTCAAAAAATCTGGCAAGAATTCTGCCTCACGACAACCACCTTAATTCCGTATGTAGAAGTAAACTGGTGTGAAGACTACCCATATCGTCACACAAAGCTTTAAAAATCCATGATTGTAACGCCCGACCTTTTATAAAATTAATAATTTGAACTGCTTCTTCTAAAACTGATTTCAATGTGGCTGGAATTTGTTTTGTAACTAATGCATATCTGTGAAGAATGCAGTGATTAGAGATACAATTTCTTGCAACATTCTTAATTCTTGTAACAGCACCAGCTATTGTTCCTACCATTGATTTAGCTCCGTAACTGCACACGGCAATACATTTTTCCCATCTTATTTCATATTTTCAAAAATTATCAACATGGTTAAATATATTCTCCCCTGTGGTGTTTAGTTCCAGACTTTCACACAACAGCAAATCTTATTAAATTTTTTTCTTAAAGTCGTACTGAACAAACACAAGTAAAATTGCCAACCCCGCAACGTCTGTGGACTCATCTAATTGCAAAGCATAAGTGTCACAAACCTTCAATCGTGATGTAAGTTCATTTTCAATATGATTAGCGATATGCTTTATACGCCTTGATACAGTATTATTAGAAAGAGACATAACATCAACCTTTCTAGCAAACTGTTCGTCGACCATACATGAAACAATATCTTTTACACAACCTTTAATAAGTGACTCGCCTATTACATGTGCCTCACCGTCAAGACCAATGCAATAGCATACTTTATATGATGCTAATGTTGCATTCTCATTGTCCGTTTTAAATTTTTTTAGCATAAAACTTTTGGAGTTGTCGTGACTTTCAAACATTTCGTTTAAAAAAAAAAGAAATGTCCTTGTCTTTATAGTTCAGATGATTTGTTTCAAAATGTCTCCTTAGTTTCGCTGGTACTAATGAACTGTTTGCTAATAATTTATTGCAAAATAAACACACGGCATCTGGAGCGGAGCTTCTTCGTCACCAGCACTATTAAATCCTAATGACAAATAACTTTTATCGAATTTGTGTTTTTTCACTGATGTTTTCACAAAATTAGATGGTAAAATCTTTTCTTGTAGTTTAACGGAACTGGAAGTTGATGGTTGGGCGAGTTCTTAAATTTCTACGTCTGCAGATTACACGGTTTCTATTGTTTTATTGATGATGGTATCTCCTGTTTCTTTGAATGATCCATATTTTAACCATTGATCCATTGTTAAATTGGAATCCCTATATCCAAATTTTTTTTTTAAAGAAAAGATTATAAAAAGTTAGTGATAGAGTTTTACTTGATTTATAAAAGCACAAACTGCAATCTTAATGAGTAGAAAATGAACGTAAAATAGAATAAATTTGTTAAAAATACAATAATCATAAATAATAAAGTTATTCGGCAATCCACAGTGCAACAGTGAATGATTTGTTCTAGTTCTAATGAAATCATAACAAGTAATGAGGTGATGTTTTGTTTTAGGTCTTTTAGGATATTCTGTCGGTAAGATAATACATCCTGATTGGCTGGATCGCGTGAGACCAAGGCCACACTATAATATATAGGCCGTCCTGCCTATATATTATAGTGTGGCCTTGACTGACTGTGCCGTACAGTGACGTCACAGTCAGTAGACGATGGGCCGCCTGCAATAATTTTTAATATATTTAAGCACATTTCTTCAGCTGTCTTGTCAAATTTTTATCCATTACCTCTCAATTGATTAAAATTGATCTTACTTATTTTGCAGTACATATTTCAGATTCCATAACAAAATGTATTTCATGCATTTAAATAATGAATAACGTAATTTTTTTTGTATTTTTCTTGAGTAACTTTTTACATAACTTAAATTCTTTCATTTTTTTAAAATACCTACCCATTTTTATGAAACAAGAAAGATATAAAGGGCACCTTGTCTCGTGGAAGCCCTGAATTTTATCACGGAACCCTGGGGTTCCGCGGAACACACTCTGGGAACTGCTTCTTTAGAAAGACTTGAAGTAATTGCAATGGGACGATAATTGGATGGGAGGGACTTGTCACCCTTTTTAGGAACTGGCTGGATATGAGCAAATTTCCAAGCAGAAGGAAAAGCACCTTTGGAATAAGAAAGTGAAAAAGGGCTGCAAAGAATAGGAGTGAGAACAGGTTTCGAGAACAAGTGGAGAAATGCCATTAGGACCTTGAGCTTTCTTAGCATCGAGATTTATCAAAATCCTTCTGACATCCTTTTGACAGAAGACCACAGGAGGCATTGAATGGAGCATGTTGGGAATGGTGGGAGGTGATTTACCAAGGTCATTAATACACGAGTTGGAAGAAAAATGGGATGCTAGCAGGTCCGCTTTATCCTTGGCTGAAGTGACAACAGAACCATCTGGTTTTGACAGAGGTGGGAGCAGAGAATATTGGAGGCTTGAAGTGGTGGAACCTATGTTTAGTCTCCAGAGCTAAGTTTTGGTCAACCCTTCTACATCTCTTCCATTATGCAGTATGATTGATGACTTTTGAGGTTATGATGAACATCGTGGCGAGATCCAATATTCCTTACATTTCGAGGGTACAGCTCTAAAACAGTGTTCGCAGGCCGACTGCTAGTTAGTACACCGGACCGAACTTATTGGTAACTCTCTAGGAGGCTTCCGGATCAGCTAGTGTATAATCTTGCTATCTCTACCCTGCCAGATAGTGACCAGAGAGAGTCCAAGTAGTGCGTATGCGGGGGGGGGGGGGGCATTGTTGAGGCCACGTCATGTCAAGGATCTGGGTATATTCTTACCATGCGTATGCCATATCCAAAAATTTCATTACTTCATAGAGCATGTTCCACCCACTTTTTCTTACTATTGAATACACCATGAATTGCCAAACTAATAGAGTAAGCTTATCTGCGAAAAGATCTAAACCTCCCAAACACTTTCTAGTTCATTTCACAAATATACGTGGTCTCAATTCTGATCTCAACGATGTCCATTTCCACTTGCAGTCCGCCAAACCCCATGTACTTTTTCTGACAGAATCTCAGTTGCCCAAATTATTCGCTGTATGATTCCTTTCTTCTCGAAGGTGGTACTTGTGCATATGTCCATTCTGATATTCCCTGTCAGAGACTTGGCAATTTAGAATCCCCTCTTTTCGATCTTCTCTGGCTTAAAATCTCTTGAACTCATTGTGTCAAATTCATCTGTTGTCTCTTCTGTTCTCCGAACTCCACTAATCACTTGGAGCTCTTTGACTTCCTCTCTTTGCAACTTGACTTTCTCCAGTCCAACTTTCCTAACAGTGAGGTAATTTTCCTTTGTGATTTTAATGTTTACAACTCCAGCTGGCTTCCGTTTTCTAGTCACATTGACTCAGCTAGTTGAGATGCTTGTAAAAGTTTACAAATTTTTCATACTTTTTTTATTAATTATAACTGAGATTTTTCGGTAGCCCTTATGTAATGTCAAATAATTCGCCTATTACCAAAATGAAAAGGAAAGCGATTTCTTTGGAACTTAAAATTCAAAATTTAGATCATCTTGCAACTGGACAAGGGGCTACATCTGTAGGAAAGCATTTTGGTGTACATGAAGCTACTGTAAGAACTATTAAGAAAAATGAAGCTGCAATTAGGAAGTCGGTATGTTCTGGAACAAAAGTAAGTGTTAATTCATCATCATATACAAGAGATATTGTCAAGGAAAAAATGGAAAGGGCTCTGGTAATATGAATAGAAGATCAGTCACAAAAAAGAGTACCAGTAGATTGAAATGCCATCAAGCAAACAGCACTAAGAATTTACAGACAGATTAAAGAAAAGGAGCCAAGCACTTCATCTCAGTTAAACTGAAAGTATGAATTTTCTGCGAGTACAAGTTGGATGACAGGGTTTCTTAAAAGGAATGCTCTTCATAATATAAAAATTAAAGGTGAAACTGCATCTGCAGATGAACCGGCTGCTAAAGTATTCCTGCAGGAACTTGCAAAAATTATTGGAGATGGAGGATACACTCCTGATCAAGTGTGGAATGCAGATGAAAC
Source organism: Mastigoproctus giganteus (assembly GCF_048544385.1). Classification (NCBI taxonomy): domain Eukaryota; kingdom Metazoa; phylum Arthropoda; class Arachnida; order Uropygi; family Thelyphonidae; genus Mastigoproctus; species Mastigoproctus giganteus. The sequence goes on along the minus strand of NC_143580.1, from coordinate 117,513,677 downwards.
TGGTTTCTTCTGGAAACGAATGCCGAACAGAACGTATGTAGCCAAATTGCAGAAAACTGCTGGTGGTTTTAAGGTAGCTAAGGATTGTGTGACCTTATTATTTTCCTCCAACACTTCAGGAGATCGTATGTTGAAACCACTGCTGGTAAATCGAGCCCTAAACCCACGTTCAATGACAGGTTAGATATCAATAAACTGCCTGTTCACTGGATGGCAAACAAGAAGGCCTGGTGACCATTGCTATCTTTACAGAATGGTTCAACAAATGTTTTGTCCCAGAAGTCAGACATTATATGAATTTGAAAGGTCTCGAATTTAAAGTTCTTCTGATTCTTGACAATGCACCCGGCCATCCTGTCTTGGAACACCCAAACGTACAAATTTTATTTCTGCCACCTAATATGGCGCCTCCGTAGCCAGGTGGGAAGGAGCAGCAGTGCATAACACACGCTTCTTGATTAAACCGGGGTTCGAGCCCGTCACCACCAAATATGGAGGATGCAGAAAGGTCAGAGAATGACCACCGCATATCCTGGAGCAATATGGCCTTAGTTGCTAATGCTCCTAAAAACCAAATAACAAACAACAACAACAACAGCCACCTAATACTACATCTTTGATACAACTGCTAGACCAAGGTATAATTGTGACAATTAAAAACATACTACGTAAAACGAACATTCCAACAAGTTTTGGACAAACTGAATGATGAAACACTAACAGTCATTGATGTGTGGAAGAAATTCTCAATTATGGATTGTATCAATCAAGTTGGATTACTGTTAACTGAATTAAAACCAGCAACTTTAAATGCGTGTTGGAAAGCGGTTTGGCCACAATGTGTAAAAAGCAAAGATCCCATCATCCCTAATACGACCGAATTTCCCAACATCATTACAATGGCACACAAAATTGGTGGAGAAGGATTCGATGAGCTATCATTTGAAGATATTGATGAATTGTTAACCGACAAAGCCCTAAGCGAAGATGAAATATTAGTGGTTGTCCTTGGGACTCCTTATCCCACAGAACGTAGTGATAATGAAGAAAATGATCCTTTTCTAAATGCAGATTTAATAAAAGAAGATCTGGAACTGGCCAGAAAATTAGGTAATCATTTTGTCAAACATGACCGTAATGAGGAACGCGCTGGGAAGTTTCAACGTGAACTGAAATTGTTGACAGCCTCTTACAGAGAATTATATTAACGGCCTAACCAAAACACGAACACAACGATTAATAACTGAATTCGTTCGTAAAACCGGTGAAACATCAGCACCAGAGGAGACTCGTGCTGATTTTGCTCAAGAGATCACAGAAAGAATTTCATTAATAGAGGAAAAAGACGATGTCCACAACATTTCTAGTGATAGCAGTGATATTCCAGTCGTACGCAAACGTATGCACCGTTTATTATCAGAAAATGAAAATGAATAAAATCTTGTTATGTGTAAAACAAATTTTTTTTTGTTCATGAAGAATTTTTTTCATTTCATATGCATACAATTTTACTTTAATACATTTCATTACATATTATTACATGTGTATTTTGTTGAAATAAAATAATAAGCTTAAAACTAATATTTTTATGTGTTTTTTTTTAAATTATTTTTACTAATTTTTTAGATCCGCAACCAATCTTCTTTTCTTCCATAAATACAATGTCTTTTTTTAACACATATTTTTCAGGAACGTATCTATCGTGTAAAAATAGAATTAGGTGTCCTAATAACCTTGTACAGATTGTTCATTTATCTACAAGAATACCGGTCAATTCTAACCATACAGCCAACATGCTTGATCTTTTTCTCACAAACAACCCTTCTCTAAGTACACAGTCGAAGTGAGAGGTCTGTTAGGTACCTCAGATCACAACTTGGTGATTGTCTCTTCTCCAGTGGAGCTTTTATCTCATGGCTATTCCCAACCTCGTATTGTTTGGCATTACAAGAATGCAAAATGGGATGACCTGCGAGATTTATTTTCTTCTTTTCCTTGGTCGAATTACTGTTTCAAAACTGCTGATGTCAATGTTTGCTCAGATTGTGTCAGCGAAGTTATTCTTGCAGGAATGGAATCCTTTATCCCACACTCCACTTTAAAATCTCGTCCCTTATCTAAACCTTGGTTTTCCAATAAATGTTCTAAGACTGTTCAAGAGAAGAACGTGCACATCGTAATTGGCTTGTTTCTAACTCTTCAGTTTCATTTTCTGCCTACACCAAAGCTACCAACAATTGTAAAGCAGTTATTAATCAGTCCAAACTAGAGTTTGAACAGGCTAAGAGTAGAAAACTTACTTCTTGCCCTAATGGTAGCCCAGCATACTGGTCTCTTACCAAACCTATTGGTCGCAACTTTTGCCCATCTTCTTTTTTTTTTTTTTTTTTTTTTTTTTTGTAAATCACAAACACGAGAGGTATTAGAACCTATAGTACTTAGTACCATGCTTGGGTTGGAGGTTGAGAAGATGAAAGAAGATATTTATTGACATTAGATTTGAACTTTTGTAGATTGTAATTTTCAGGAAATACGTATGAAGGAAGGTTGTTCCAGAAAACAGCAGTTGAATGAATAAACGAGGAAGATGAAAAGTTGGTTCTGTGAGTTTGAAGTTGGACAGTAAATGGATATTGACTGGTTGCAGCACTTGTTCGGACTGTTTTGAAAGAGAGAGCGGGAATTATAGAAGCCAATTCAGAAGAACATTGCCCATGGAAGTATCTGTAGAAAAGGCATGCAGCAGAAACACTACGTCTATGAGATAGCAAGTGGAGACACTCTGTTAGAGAGAAGTCATTGATTAACCCACTTTACTCTTCTGAATGGAATCAAGAAGTCAGAGAGGTTTAGGGGGCACCGCCCCAGATGTGGGAACAATATTCCATGGTAGAGCTGATTTGCGATTTGTAAAGAGTGAACAATAGTTTGGAAGAAAAGTAACGCTGAGAGCGAAAGAGAAAACCAATTTTTTAGATGCAGAGGAAGCAATATTTGTAATGTGCTTGTGCCAATGGAGATTAGAAGCCATGGTAATCCCCAAAAGAAATATATCATTTTGCCTAGAAATCGGAGTGTGACCAAAGATAAGCATAGGAGCAGAAGAATCCTTTTTGCGAGATATAAGACAAGACTGAGTTTTGGAAGGATTGAAATCAACTAAGTTGTCTTTGCCCCACTGGAGAGGCGCCTCCGTAGCCAGGTGGTAAGGAGCAGTGCATAGCACACGCTTCTTGATTAGACCGGGGTTCGAGCCCGTCACCACCAAATACGGAGGATGTGGAATGGTCAGGGAATGACCACCGCATATCCCGGGGCAATATGGCCTTAGTTGCTAATGCTCCTAAAAACCAAATAACAAACAAACACACAGCCCCACTGGAGATCGGCATTTAAGGAATTGGTAGCCAATTTTTCGAGAAGTTGAAGCTGATTGAGCAGGACAAGGTTTCTCAAAATGGAAAGTGGAATGCAATGTGCTATCATTGGCAAAACTGTGGATAGGATTTCCAGTCAATGGAAGAAGGTCATTAATATACAAGAGGAAAAGAGTGGGGGAAAGAACTGAACCTTTGGGGTCACCGGCATTAGTGGAGAAGTTAGAAGACAGAGCCATCTACCATCACCCTCAGTGTGCGATCAGAGAGAAAACTAGATAACCAATTACCAAAAACAGTTGGAAAACCATAAGATGGAAGTGTGTTTAGAAGACGTTTATGCCAAGCATGATTGAAAGCCTTTGAGATGTCAAGAGCAACTGCTTGTGTTTCACCGAACTTTTCCATTGAATTAGTCCATAAATGGGTAACATAAGCCAGAATATCACCAGTGGATTGACACTGACGGAATACATACTGGTGATCGTTGATCAGAAGGAAGGTTTCCTAGGTAGTTTTAAGAGTTGGCAGTTAATTGATTTCTCCATTACTTTAGAAAGAGTAGAAGTAATTGCAATGAGATAATAATTGGATGGGAGGGATTTGTCACCCTTTTCCCTTTCGCCTCGATATGAGCAAATTTCCAAGCAGAAGGAAAAACACCTTTGGAATAAGAAAGTGAAAAAAAGCGGCAAAAACAGGAGTAAGTTCAGGACCACAGGTTTTGAGAATAAGTGGAAAAATACCATTGGGACCTGGAGCTTTCTTAGCATCAAGATCTATCTTGATGCTAAGAAAGCCCCAGTCTCTCACTCATATCTCACTATCTGGCAGAGTAGAGGTAGCAAGATTATACACTAGCTGATCCAGAGGCCTCCTAAAGAGTTACCAATAGGTCCGGTCCGGTGTACTAATTAGCGGCCGGCCTGCAAACACTATTTTAGAGCTGTACCCTCGAAATGTAAGGAAGGTTGGATCTCGCCATGATGTTCATCCTAACCTGAAGTCATCAGTCATACTGCATGATGGGAAGAGATGGGGAAGGGTTGACTGGAACTTAGCTCTGGAGACCAATCATCTGTTCCACCCCTTCAAGCCTCCAATAAGCAAACTGGTGGTATTGCACCGGTTCACGAGAATCATCTACCACCTAGTATTGCCTGGTAACAAAGAGGGGCAGCAATTCTCCATGTGGTGTGGACGCCACACCTCGACTCCTGCTTACATTTGTTCATACCTGGGTGGTCACTCAGTGTGCTTGTGCATGGTGTTTGTACCCAGGATTACTAACAGTCCCACCACCGCGAAGGTGCAAGCTTTTTGGATTTGGTTGTCACAGACCATCCGGCCTTCGCAGAAATTGGGTCTACTTGACTTGAATGTCATCCGAATATCAATTCCATCAGCGCTTTAGACTCCCAGGTAGCAAGTACTGCTTGTCTGGCATGTCTGAGAGAATGTCTGTGACAACCTCAAGGACCATTAAAGAAAGATCAAAAAAAAAGAGTTAAAGAAAGATCAAAGGAAAAGGTAATCCTGCAACATTTTATAAAGAAAGAATTGTCCTTTTTTTTTTTTTTTGCATGAATTCTTAAAGAAAAATGTGCCTGTTGATACTAGTGCCGAATTGCTTTCCTAACATTTCCAGATGTTGATTTTTTTTTTTTTTTTTTTTTCAATAAAATGTGCCAGATTTTATAGTTTACTGCAAGCATGCATTCACGCGTCTGTGTGTGTGTGTGTGTGTGTGTGTACCTACCATTAATATCTGGACATCTGCATATCTTTATTACAGGAATTAAAGCTATTTCCTGTAATAAATATATGTAGTATAAACCAGTAACATATGCTGAAACTCTTAGCCTTGATGATAGCATCTAGCCTCCATGGAACAGTTTCCACTCCCCCTCCCCTTTTTTTTAAATGTCTTCCAATATTTTCTGCCATTTGGCATTCAAAGTGGTGACCGATTCCACTCTGTTTTTTGGGTCGACTCTCTCCTCATATACACCTGAATATCCAATTTATCCTAGTGATTCTGTGTAGGATTGAGGGCAGGACTCTGGGCCAGCCAGTCCAACTTTTATACTCCATATCCTCAGACCACTCTGTTTCAAAGCATGTAGTATGACCTGGGTCATTGCTCTGCTGATACAGATATGGGCCTTCCCCAGTGTTCTGCCAAATTGTTGGTAGCACACTATTGTTTAGGATGTCTGGCTAGACCTCAGAATTCATGGTTTTGTCTGAAACAACCAATGGTCCCAGACCAAACCATGAAAAAACAGCTCCAGACCATCATGCTTCCTCTGCTAAACTTCATTGTCAGGATGATACAGTTCAGCAGATAGCTTTCTCTGAGCATTCTCCACACCCAGGCACGACCATCAGAGTGGTAGATCATATTCTGTCTCATTGCTTAAAAGCATTCCTTTCCATTGGTCTATGGTCCGAGAGTAGTAGACCACATACCAAGTAAGACTGCTCCTGGCATAAGTGTTGGTGATTAGTGGCTTGTGGAAAGCAGCACAACTGTATAACTCACATTGGGCAGTTACACTGTACTGTTGCTGACTTTTGTTCCAGCTGTCTCACTGTGGGCCTACTTATATGTGTGCTGTAACAAGAGTGATCTGCATTCTGAGTGGACAATGCTTTGCTGTCGTCTCCATGTTTCATTAGCCCTGGAGGTTTTCCAGGTATTTTCATGACAGTTTTAATATCATCTGCAGATTAGAAGGGGTGGGTAGACAAACAAACAGGAACTCAATTCATGGTGCAAAACATAAGGATCTTGAAATTGTGTGCATCTAATCAGGATTAATTTTTTGAGACAAGACTAATTGTTATCAAACTGAACAACAACATGGATATTATGCAACAGGAGTAACTTAGTTTTGCAAAATGTTTGCAGCAACGTTGGATCATTTAAAAAAGAAAAACCTATAGCTTTTTTATGGTTTTGTATGGTTCATTTTAAAAAAAAATGAGGCAAAAGATATTTTTAATCTTGAAGACATGGGCATATATTTATGATTTTCTGCCGAACGAAACACTGACTATTCGAGGAAAATTAATTAAACATAGAATTGTATTCTGTTATGCTGCAATGCAGATGATAGTAGAAAACTGTGCCTACTTGGGATTTGTAAAATTTCCAAGCCAAGTTACTTTTAAAGAAGTTAATTAACTTCTGTGCAGTTATGTGGCCAGTAGAAGTGCTTACCTTATCACCCTATTTTGCTCATTCATAGTGGACAGAAAAAGGCTTCAGGAAAAAAAAGTAATATTTGATGATTCTAGATCTCTGATCAGCACATTCTGCTGTGACACTTAAGTTGATGAATGCTTTCTAATACCACCAGTTTTATAACTTATACCACCTGCTTTCTGATACCACCAAGTTATTTATTACTTATGAATTCTAAAAAAGCATATACAGGCAACCTGCGCCTAACACTGATAATTCATTACCGAAAACAGAGCACTAAGTGAATCAGTGTTAAGTGAGCATCATGTTCCCATAAGGTAACATGTTTTTGTGAGTTGTGGTCTAAGTCATAGGATATTTTCTAATCAATAATAAATGGTAGTGAAAAGATGTGCAAATCTCAGTCAAAATATTTATACATATTTTATATGTACAAAAATTTGTACATATAAAATATTCTATATTACATACGTATATAATTATGTGGAAGTAACTACATTACATATCAAAATTAAACTTAAAACGTCAATTAAAATCATGAATTGATTAATCTGATGGTACTGGGCTGTCGAGTTTTTGCATCTTTGGATGAAAAATGTGCTGATTTTGGGTTGTACTTTGTCCCTCTTCCTCTCGTTGTACAAAACCAAGTAGGAATTCATTTTCTTTTAATTTCTTATTAGCTTTGAACTTCATTCCATGTCAGGGTGTTCTCCCAGAAATAATATCACATTTTTTCAAAGTGTTCAAAAGCTAAGCTTCACTAAGTCCTTTTGGGCGCCTCCGTAGCCAGGTGGGCAGGAGCAGCAGTGCGAAGCACACGCTTCTTGATTAGATCGGGGTTCGAGCCTGTGACCACCAAATACGGAGGATGCGGAAAGGTCAGGGAATGACTACTGCATATCCCTGGAGCAATATGGCCTTAGTTGCTAATGCTCCTAAAAACCAAATAATAGCAACAACAACAACAAGTCCTTTTGCAGTCAGCGACTTCATCGGATCTTCATCTGTAGGATCTTGATCATCTTCTTCCCTCAATTGCACGCTCTTGTTCTTTTGTCATTTTCATGAGTTCTTCATTATAGAGGCCATCCCTGTCATTGTTGATCATCTCTTGTAAGTTGTCATCATCAGTTTTGTCCAGTCCTGCTTCTTTTCCGTGCTCAACAGTGTCAGCTTTAACATTCTCAACCGAATCATAAGGATTCTTGGGAATCCTCTATGCAATCCTTCCAAACTTTTCTCCACACTCCATTCATGGTTTTCTAAGTCACTTCATCCCAGGCACTTGAAATGTTGTAGATAGCGGTTTAATGTTGTAGGATTTACAAAACTCCATTAGGCTCGGTACATTTTCATCAGTGTTGATGGCTTTAAAGCTTGGGTAGAGGTGTTCCTTATGTGTTAAGCTTTAAATGTGGCAACAACACCTTGGTCCATTGGTTGGATCAAAGATGTAGTGTTTTGAGTCAGGTAAAAAAAAAAAAAAAAAATTACTGATTGTTCAAGTCTTCTAAGCTCTCTTTGCTTGGATGTCCTTGCATTGTCCACATCAGAAAAATTCAGAGTACTAATCAACTAAAAGAGGCCTGGTTACCCAAGCTTTTTTATTAGCCTTCCAAATTACAGGCAGATTCGATTTAGTGAACCCTTTAATTTTCTGAATGGTAAACTAAAAGGGTTTTTAATTTAAAATTCCCCTGCAGTGTTACCACCCAGCAATAAAGTCAACCGATTCTTTTCTCTTTGAAGCCTAGCATGTTTTTTTCTTCTTTCAATATGAAACTCCTTTCAGGTATTCTTTTCCAAAAAAGTCCTGTTTCATCTATGTTAAAAACTTGCTGAGCAGTATAACACAATTCTCCGTGTTACACTGCTTGTTAATAATTTTAACAAGCTCTGATTGAAAATTTCAGCTCCTTGATCTGCACTTGCGACTTCTCCCTGGATTGCTATTTTTTGTAGGTTATAGCGCTTTTTAAATCTATTGAACCAGTCCTTATTAGTGTGAAATGGTTCCACATTTTTTTTTTAGGTGAGTTTTCTTCAGATCTTCATATAGGTTAATTTCTTTTTCTTTAAACATGCTAAAAATTCTATCTGTAAAAGAATTCAATTCAAAAATTCAATCTGTACACTGGTAAAACATCAATCTAGCGTGTTGTAATAGTTTTATAGTGAGATACAGGTTAAAACATAAGAACAGCATTATAGCGAATCAGCATAAAGCGAACTGCGTTATAACGAGGGTCTACCTTATAGGGTACTTGATTTGCAACAGTTGGAATGAGGAAACAATTTGCAGTCAAAATAGTATTTCTTGGATACTATCTGTAATTTTCTTATTGCTTTGCACATAATGTATTGAGTGTAATAATCAGCTGCTTCAGAAAGAGTGGTTTTGAAGAGAATGTTGATAAATGTGGTTCAACAGATGAATGTGACCAGCATTTAGGAGTGGGGTACACCTAATTCTGTTTTTGCACGAACTTTTTTTACACGAATTTGATTTAACACGAATTCAAAATAAATATTTCATTCTCTTTTTACGCGAGTCATTTTGATTTAACACGATTTCTATGAATTTTTTTTGCCTAAATTCTAAGAATTTTTTTTTTTTATTTGTGGCATATTAGTATCATTTCTATATTACACGCACCAATAGATTAGTGTGATTATCAGCTATTTATTAGTGTGATAGATTAGCTAGTGTGTGCGTTTTGAAATGGGGGCTTTTGTTTACCAATGTGTACGTCTAGGTATCTATGAATCATCAACGTTTTTATTGAATTTTGGTGCACATCTACGGTATTCGTGCATTGTATCTTCGAAAGACATTTAGTAGTAAGTTCTATTTCAAAGTGAAAGAATCTTTAGTGAAATTTGTGCACATATAAATTTATTAATTTTGCCGATAGTCAATAAATTGTAACTTTACAAATTTTTCATACTTTTTTTATTAATTATAACTGCGATATTTTTCGGTAGCCCTTATATAATGTCGAATAATTTGCCTATTACCAAAATGAAAAGGAAAGCGATTTCTTTGGAACTTAAAATTCAAATTTTAGATCGTCTTGCAACTGGACATGGCCTACGTCTGTAAGAAAGCATTTTGGTGTACATGAAGCTACCGTAAGAACTATTAAGAAAAATGAAGCTGCAATTAGGAAGTCGGTATGTTCTGGAACAAAAGTAAGTGTTAATTCATCATCATATACAAGAGATATTGTCAAGGAAAAAATGGAAAAGGCTCTGGTAATATGGATAGAAGATCAGTCACAAAAAAGAGTACCAGTAGATGGAAATGCCATCAAGCAAACAACACTAAGAATTTACAGACAGATTAAAGAAAAGGAGCCAAGCACTTCATCTCAGTTAAACAGAAAGTATGAATTTTCTGCGAGTACAGGTTGGATGATAGGGTTTCTTAAAAGGAATGCTCTTCCTAATATAAAAATTAAAGGTGAAACTGCATCTGCAGATGAATCGGCCACTAAAGTATTCCCGCAGGAACTTGCAAAAATTATTGAAGATGGAGGATACACTCCTGACCAAGTGTGGAATGCAGATGAAACTGGTTTCTTCTGGAAACGAATGCCGAACAGAACGTATGTAGCCAAATCGCAGAAAACTGCTGGTGGTTTTAAGGTAGCTAAGGATCGTGTGACCTTGTTATTTTCCTCCAACGCTTCAGGAGATCGTATGTTGAAACCACTGCTGGTAAATCGAGCCCTAAACCCACGTTCAATGAAAGGTGTAGATATCAATAAACTGCCTGTTCACTGGATGTCAAACAAGAAAGCCTGGGTGACCACTGCTCTCTTTACAGAATGGTTCAACAAATGTTTCGCCCCAGAAGTCAGATGTTATATGAATTTGAAAGGTCTCGAATTTAAAGTTCTTCTGATTTCTTGACAATGCACCCGGCCATCCTGTCTTGGAACACCCAAACGTACAAATTTTATTTCTGCCACCTAATACTACATCTTTGATACAACCGCTAGACCAAGGTATAATTGCGACAATTAAAACATACTACGTAAAACAAACATTCCAACACGTTTTGGACAAACTGAATGATGAAACACTAACAGTTTAATGTGTGGAAGAAATTCTCAATTATGGATTGTATCAATCAAGTTGGATTAGCGTTAACTGAATTAAAACCAGCAACTTTAAATGCGTGTTGGAAAGCAGTTTGGCCACAATGTGTAAAAAGCAAAGATCCCATCATCCCTAATACGACCGAATTTCCCAACATCATTACAATGGCACACAAAATTGGTGGAGAAGGATTCGATGATCTATCGTTTGAAGATATTGATGAATTGTTAGCCGACAAAGCCCTAAGCGAAGATGAAATATTAGAGGTTGTCCTTGGGACCCCTTATCCCACAGAACGTAGTGATAATGAAGAAAATGATCCTGTTCTAAATGCAGATTTAATAAAAGAAGGTCTGGAACTGGCCAGAAAATTAGGTAATCATTTTGTCAAACATGACCCTAATGTTTGACAAAATGATTACCTAATTTTCTGGCCAGTTCCAGACCTTCTTTTATTAAATCTGCATTTAGAACAGGATCATTTTCTTCATGAAGAAGAAAATGATCCTGTTCTAAATGCAGATTTAATAAACCTAATGAAGAACGCGCTGGGAAGTTTCAACGTGAACTGAAGTTGTTGACAGCCTCTTACAGAGAATTATATAACGGCCTAACCAAAACACGAACACAACGATTAATAACTGAATTCGTTCGTAAAAACCGGTGAAACATCAGCACCAGAGGAGACTCGTGCTGATTTTGCTCAAGAGATCACAGAAAGAATTTCATAATAGAGGAAGAAGACCATGTCCACAACATTTCTAGTGATATTCCAGTCGTACGCAAATGTATGCGCCGTTTATTATCAGAAAGTGAAAATAAATAAAATCTTGTTATGTGTAAAACAGATTTTTTTTGTTCATGAAGAATTTTTTTCATTTAATATGCATACAAATTTACTTTAATACATTTTCATTACATATTATTACATGTGTATTTTGTTGAAATAAAATAATAAGCTTAAAACGAATATTTTTATGTGTTTTTTTTTTTAATTATTTTTACTGATTTTTTAGATCCGGAACCAATCGTCTTTCCTTCCATAAATACAATGTCTTTTTTTACACGATTTTTTTTTACACGTATTTTTCAGGAACGTATCTATCGTGTAAAAACAGAATTAGGTGTACTTAGAGAGCATATAGATGTTTTTAGTGAATTTGAGGAGTAAAGGTGGATGAAGTTGCTACCAACGCCTGAGGAGCTGCTGAGCACCAAGCAAACGTATGAAGTGTTTGTTACCAGTGAAGAAAATGAAGAAACACACATGCTTTCTAAAAAGGTGCCCAAAATGTAATGAACATAACAGAGAATGTATTATCCTGCAGAAATGTTGATAAGGAAGAACTGTTGCATTTGATAATGTGTTATAGGCATATAAGCCACACTGCTCGGATATTCTACTTATGATTGTCTTGGATGTATTGAGATCTGTCCATTAACCAAATTACATCCAGCCAGTGGAGATTCTGTGGTTGGAAACAGATTGTTGATGCAGTAGGCTAACAACACTTGTGCAGGGTAACCGAAATTGTAAATAGTGGATAACGATACAAAGAAGTAACCTTATACAAACAGCAAAAAAAAAAAGAATGAATGAATGAGAAATCCTATCCACAATTATTTGTCTATTCCTGTAATAAAATAATTTGTCTAATCCTCCCTTAAACTATCACTTCCAAAACACCAAATGCAAGTTTGTTCCAATGATTAATTACTCTCTGCCTGAAAACAAATATTCACACAACTATCCTATCCTGCAACTGTCCTTTTAAAAATTAAAAAAATATATCCCATTATGTGTGTCATTCGAGAGAGAGTAAGTGTGCCATCTGCATTCAGTTTATTCAATCCATTTAAATCCTCAAATGCTACAATCAGGTCTCCTTGTTTTCAATTACTGCAATTTGCAGAATTGGAGTCATTTTTAGTAAGAGTACCATTTTGTGATCTTGAATAATCTTGTTCTCTCCACCAGTTCCAACAGATCTACATACCACCGAAATTGAGGTTTTCAGATTTGTATGCAGTACTCAAGGTGCAGCCTAACTATTGCCTTATAGAACAGGATAATCACCTCCTTGCCACTGCACTGAAATTCCTGCATATCATTGACAGAGCCTCATGATATCCAACTCATTAGTAGCATATCCCGATTCCTGTCATTAACCACTCTGGTAACCTTTGTATCATCAGTAAACTTAGACATCAGTGTCTCATTAATAAATATTAAATTAAAGGCTTAGCACCAAGTGTGCGAGTCTTTGGACTCCTCCTGCCATATATCAACAGTGTAGGCTAGTAATGGTGGTGGTGTTATGATGGAAGTGTTGTACATTGGCCCACCATGATGCCAGTGGAATAATATTTAGATGCCACAGATTATCTGGAAATTGTTTCTTTCTGGGTGCATCCCTTAATGACTGTAATGTATCCATTTGTAAATGGATTCTTCCCTTCCCTTTCTTTAAAAATGCCTTGTGTCACAAGACCAGAATTGTACAGAACTGGTTCCAGGAACATGACTAAATTTGTCTTCCTAAAAGTACTCCATTAGTAACATAGTCCAAGAAGAGCAGCTCCCATTAATAACTACTGTCTTCTGCCACTCAACTATCCCTTTATTCATTGCAGTAGCTTATGAAAAATCCCAAGTACAAAAGAAATTAGAACAAACTATACTACTCAGTACTATGTGGGATTGAGAAGACAGAAGATACTTGTAGACATTATGGAAATTTTGGAAAATATAATTTTTGGGAAATACATGTGAAGGAAGTTAGTTCATGAGTTTGGAGTTAAACAGTGAATGGATGCTGACTGGTTGTAGCATGTGTTTGGATTGGTTTGGAAGAAAAAGCAGGAATTATAGAAGCCAATTCAGAACAGTGCCCATGGAAGTATCTATAGAAAAGGCATGCAGCAGAGATAGAATAACTAATGAGACAGATAGTGGAGAGACTTTGTAAGAGACAGGTCATTATTTCACCTAACTGCCAATTTTTTTAATGGAGTCTAGAGAGAGAAAGAGGTTTTGGGGCACCACCCCTGATGTGGGAACAGTATTCCACTATAGGTCGGATTTTAAATTTGTACAGAGTGAGTAGTTTTTAGAAGTAAAGTAGTGAAAGAGAAAACAACCCATAGATGCAGAGGAGGCAATATTTATGATGTGCTTATGCCAAAGAGGTTAGAAGTCAGAATCCCTAATAGATATATGTGATTTATCTTGTATAGAAATCTGAGTGTTATCAAAGATAAGCATAGGAGCACTTGATTCCTTTTTGCAAGATATAAGACAGGATTGAGTTTTAGGCGGATTGAAATTAACTATGTTATCTTTTCCCCACTGGAGAATTGCATGGCAATTTGCATTTAATTAATTGGTGGTGAATATTCAAGAAGATGAAGCTGCTTGTGCAGGGCAATTTCCTCTCTGAGAGCAGTTAGAGAGGAAATTGCATAGCCAATTGGAAAGAACAATTGGCAATCCATAAAATGGAAGCTTGTTTAGAAGACCTCTATGCCATACATGATGAAAAACCTTAAAAATGTCAAGAGCAACTGCTTGAGTTACACCAAACTTTCCATTGAATTTATCCGTACATGGTTTTAGACTTCTGGGTGGTAAAACTTAGTTTGTTGTATCTGAGAGAATCTGTGACATGTCTCAAGGACCAACGTGCCTCTAATACCATGCTTGCTTTTCTTTTCACATTAGTTCCTTTGTTACTTCATCAGTTTTGTTAGACTTATCTCCCCCTTTAAATCTGTGCTGTGATTGAAGAATCGACTCCTTTATTTTCTGAAGAACAGCTTATAGGACTGTAATTTCAAACTTCACCCATTGATCCCATTCTGTAAATACAATCTGTCAGATGGCAATACAGTACACCAATGGTAACCAAAGATGCATTTCAGAATGCATAACTAATCACACCTAATCATTTTCTGTGATACCCACAGATGGGGGTATTTCAGTAAATGGCCAAACTGAGTTCCACTCCTGTCGGCAAAAAACAAGGTTACAGTTACAGTGGGTTCAGGAACTCCAGTAATGAACACTGGAGGATTGTCAAAACATTGCCTGGTTTGACAAATTCCAATTTTTGTTGTATCCTGATGGAACCAGAATATGCTAAAAACAGCACAAAGTTTGTGGGCCCATCCTGCCATGTTGCAACAGTAACTTTTAGATGCCATAAATTATCTGGAAATTGTTTCCTACTAGCCTCATTCCTTGGCCACAGTGTATCCATTTATAATTTGGTTCTTCCATAATGTGCCATGTCAAAAGACCAGAATTGTGAAATGAGTCCAGGAACATGAGGGTGGATTCAGCCTACTGCAGTGCCCTATTCCATTAGCAGATCTTAATAATAAAAATGTGCTCTTTGGAATATAGATCCACACCCATCCAATTTGCAACAACTGTGGGAAGCAGTTGAGTCAACATGTACCAGCATCTCTGTGGCTTGCTTTTGGCTCCTTGTTGCATCCATTCTACAAAAAAATTATAGCTGCTCTGAGGGCTAAGGCAAGACTTTCTTGGTATTAGGTAGGTGTACTTTAATAAAGTGCTACTCATTTTGTACATACTGCAGATATTGTTAGCCACTTCCATTTGTTTATTTCAAATTTCCTACCCTTGAAGTGCACAAAATTCAAAACTTATACATTTGATTGTATTTCTGGTTACATATTATGTATTGACATTTAAAAACGCATACACACATATATATATTTCTACTTATCTTCTAGCCCTTGGCACTTTGTGAACTTTTCACCCCATCTATGCAAACTTTATCAGACTATATACAAATATTAATTTATTTTTTGCAAAGCATCTGTGAGATGCTTAGCAACTACTACACAAAACTGTTGCAATAGTGGTCAAGTGGCACCTGACAAGTACTTTCATGGAGTTACTCTGTGAAGTCTTAAAATTTCACTTCAAAATTGTCTACTTTCCTAACCACAGAGTTAGAATGTAGAGAATGTTAAAGTTTTTAGGCTTGAATCAGTATTTTTGTGCAAAGATTCTTTTTGTGAGGGAACTGATAGATCCCTTATGACCCTGCTGGTTAAGAAAAACTGAAATATGTAGTCATATTTTGATAAATAATTAAGAATAAAAATTTAGGAAATCTTGAAGTAGTGTTATAAATTATAATTATATAATATCAGTGTAAATACACCATAGTTTACCCATAAATTTAACTACATACATAGTCTAAAGGCATTGTTTAATTTTATCTCATATTGTGGCTACCTTCACAATGAGATATGAGATATACTTCGAATAAATAACGCTTCTCTAGTAGAGGAGGCTACTGTTATTTATTCTCAGTGGGCCCACTCAGATACGCTTCGAAGCCAACAAGCTTAGAAATGCATCTGGGTGGTGGTGGTGCCCACTGAGAATAACTAACAGTAGCCATCTTTAGTAGAGAAGCGTTATTTATTCAAAGTAGTGCAATACCCGGTATCTCGTGAAGGTAGCCACAATATGAGACAATTAAACAATGCCGTTACACTATGTATGTAGTTCAATTTATTGGTAAACTATGGTGTATTTACACCGATATTATGTAGTTAATTTAAACTCATATCATATCATGCCTTGTGCATTATATCTTTAAATATAAATAATAATGAAAAATAGCTCTCCTTAATAAAATGATTTTCACACATTCCTTTATTTTTTTAGGTTTCTGAAAAATTACTTTTCAAGAAATTAATCTCTTAAACTTCAGTTCATTACAAATGATATAATTGTTAAATTTAATTAATTATAAAAAACCAAATTACACAACCTTTATAGTAACATACTGAAAGTGTAGGGGGTAACCTAGTGTGCTTGTTAGCTTACCAATACTACCTTGAATTCATCAGATTTATTAACTAGATTTCTAATATTATGCAAACATGAGAAATTTTTTTTATGTTAGGCATGACCCTGACACATCTCATATATTTAGTTGCTGCACACAGTGCTTTCTTCAGGAATTTTACAGTTGGATATCTTGGTAGTTTTAGTACTTTCTGAATAATTGTTTAGCAATTTATTCCATTAATTTTCCATATTCCTATGGTCTTATAGCAGTTCTGGTTCTCACTGTATTAATGTACAAGAAATCCCAGTAGGGTGTGTGCTTCTCATGTTGATTTCCAAGTATATGTATGTTCTAATCAGGGCTCCCACTCCTGGGTTTTTCCACCCAGATCTGGGTTTTTTGATTGTCATCTGGGTTTATAGGTTTTTTTCACAAAAATATCTCATTATCTGGGTTTTTTTCGGTAATTTTTAATTTTAAGTCAAAATTTATTTTTATTTCTTGTAAATACAATAAAATTTAATACATTTAATAACAGTTTACAATTTTCTTAATTTTATATTCTAACCTGATCATAATTTGTAATATCTCAAGTGCTTGTACAAAATACTACAAATGTAAAAGGATTTCAAAGTTTTCGCAGGGTTCTACACTATGAAATTACGCTTACATGTTCATACATGTAAGCATACATGTTCATGTTACTAACATGTATGCGCAGCCTATTGAGGAGGCGGAAGGCTGTCTTTACTGCACAGTCTTTCGTGATCGTTCGTGGTATTATTGCATTATTTGGTATGATTTTTACATTTATGCGTGTACTACATACAGTGATATAATAAATTTAAATTGTAGTGACTATTTCTATTTTATGTTAATGGATTAGTGATTTATTTTTTATCTTATAGAACATTTTAAATAAGATAACTGCTAATTAGCCATACCCACAAATTGCCCACAATGTCTGAAACTTGTTCCCCACAGAGAAAGATGAGTAAACGGTGGTATGCTCAAAATTTTAGAAATGAATGGTTAGAAGATCCGGAATTAAAGGATTGGTTGAAAGAAGACAGTAATGAAAAAGGTGCGTCTTACTGTATTTGTTGTGAAATGAAATTGAAGAATGCCAATAAATCGATGTTACTAGCGCATAAAAATACAGTTAAACATAAAAAAAGTGCAAATATTGCTAAGACAAGTTCAACGTTAGGCACGTTCTTCACAAAACGTAAACCTACGGAGAATGAAGAAGTAGCAAAGGCAGAGTTAACAATTGCTGCACTCATTTCTGAGCATAATATTCCATTTGCGCAATGTGATCACCTTATAGAAGCATGTAAGAAAGCATTTCATGATAGCAATATTGCAAAACAAGTTCAGATGAAGGCGACTAAAGTCTCTTATCTTATACAAGATGGCATAGCCTATCATGAAAAAATATACATTTCTAACATATGCAGAAACAACAAGTTTTCAATGATAATAGATGAAAGTACAGATTTATCTTTATCGCAAGTTCTAGCTGTTGTTGTTAGATATTTTGATATTCAAAAACTTGATGTTGTAGATGTGTTACTTGACACTGTGTCGAAAATGGTACTTCAGAAGGGCTTTATCAAGCTGTAAAAGATCTTTTCATAGAAAAAAACATTCAAATAAGTAATCTCGTTGGCTTTGATAGTGATAATTGTGCCACTATGATGGGTACTAGGAGTGGGTTCCAGTCATTGCTAAAAAAGGATGTACCATCAGTATTTATAATGGGATGTGTTTGCCATTCTTTTGCATTATGTGCTAGTCATTCAGTCAAGATACTACCATCATATCTAGAAATATTTATAAAAGATATCTCTTGTTATTTTTCCCGTAGTAGTAAAAGATTAAACGAGTTCAAAATGATTCAAGATGTTGTAGATACTGCTAAGCATAAAATCCCCAAATTAGCACAAACACGTTGGTTATCCTGTGGCAATGTAATAAAAATTATTATTGATCAGTGGGATGCGTTAGTTCTTTATTTTCAGTATCAATCAAAAATTGACAAAATCGATGGTGCAGGGAATATTTACAATACTATGATCACCAAAGGAACTAAGCATATGTTGTTGTTTTTAGGATATGTACTGGAGAAAATAAACTGCCTGAATATTGAATTTCAATCCGAGCATTTCAGATTACACTTACTTCATTCAATGGTTTCAATTGAGTATAAAAAATATTCTTAGTTTTTTCATAAAAGAAGTCATTACTTCATGCAAGCTGGTTGAAATTGATCCAAGCAATGCAATAAATCATAAGCCTCTGAATAAAATATATTTGGGAGGCCGTTGTATGGCCTTATTAAATTCAACACCACTTGGTGAGAGTGAAAGCAGGTTTAAAAATGATTGTTTAAAATTTCTTGTCGAACTTTGTATGGAAATCAGAAAAAGATTTCCTCTAAATGATGATGGAATTATCGCCAGTCTCAATGTTCTTGATCCAGCAGTGATACATGATCGTGCCAATTCGCCATCCTCAATTTTCCATTTAGCAATGCAGTTCCCTCACCTTGTTTCTGAAGACAAACTAGATCTTCTAGATGATGAATGGAGATCATTTCGTTTAAATCAAGATTTAGATTTCTCTTACAAAACCATCCCTGAGTTTTGGTATCTGTTACGTAATGTAAAAGATGGCTTTAATAATTCTAAATATGAGATTTTATCTAACTTTATGACCAGTCTAACTATTTTACCTCACTGGCAAGCGTAGAAAGAATCTTCTCCCAAGTAAACCATATAAAAACAAAAGCCACAAACTCCCTTAAACCAGAAACTGTGAAAAATCGACTAATGGCAAAACAGGCGATAAATAGATCTAATCAAAATTGCTATACATGGAAACCTAAATCAGAATTGGTAAAAGAAGTCATACAAGGAACTTGTCATAAAAGATGCGAAGAACGTTTGAAAAAAATGAAAGCACTTCAAAAAATAAATGTGGAGGGAACTGAATGGGATGAAAATTCTGATTACAATTAAATAAAAGATATTTTTGCATGGTAAGTTTTATCTTATTTGTGTTGCTATACTATATGTTGAAAACTAGGTTTTTTTTGGGTTTATTTAAGTTGCAATCTAAGTTTTTTTAAAATTTGTGAGTGGGAGCCCTGGTTCTAATAGTATGGCTTGAAGCAGTGCACAATGTAATCCACCTCTTCCCCCCCCCCCCAAGCTGAACAGTTTCTCAAAAACCCTTGTCTCATTAACATCAGAATACTCTTTACATTTTTTACTTAATTCTAATCTTTAGAAAAACAGTCCCATCCATTAACAAGTCTAATTCGTGCTGAGAAACATTTTATCCCTGTGCTATGGCACAATTTCTTCAGGCTGTATTAGCAAGGCTTGGAACACAGACTTGCTCCTGTCATGCTTTAGTAAAATTTGAAATATTCCTATTAATTCCTAACTGATGGCTTTTTCTCACAACTTTAAACTAATATGTCAGGTTGCTTATGTTTAATATTATTAATTTCTGCATCTGTAAAAAAGATTACTTTTTTTGCTTCCAAAAAATTATTGTTCTATGAAATCATTAACTTTGGCCACTAGGTTAATGATTGCAGCCAGATAGATGCACAACAGAAGGCTCCAGCATTAATTCCGTTTAGGGTATTACATATTAAAATTATCATGAAAGCATACGTCTAAGCTGTATACATCATAAAGTTTTCATTCTTAATGAGGTTTTGAGACTCGGAAACAAGAGATTGTGTGAAGAATATCAGAAACAAGAATCACTGAAATAATATATTGTGTAAAGAATATTACTGTCACTCTCATGTTAACTTAAACACCACCTTTATCATGCCCTATAATTTTATAAATCAGCTGGGAAACTACTTTTATTTTGTTTGCTCTCATGCACAGCTTGGAGAATCATTGGTAGATAGCAGGCTGGTTATTAATGTCACCTACTTTAAGTTTGAAGACTGTTAGTAGGCTATTGCACAAGTGCTAGCAGTTGTTATGAAATGTATTGATTAATTGTGGATTTTATTCTAAGAAACAGTGGTGCAAGGATGACAAAGCTATAAACTTTGCCATGAGGTGACCACTATTTGGCATTTTTAATTTAATGTTTCATTCTTAAAAATTACTGATGAAAGGAATGGTCATTGTTCAAGTGAAAGTTATAAAGTAATATGCAGAAAAGGCCATCAAGTTGGAAGTGAAAAGAAAAATAAGAACACAACAGATTGTTAAAGTCTGCAATTGAATGGCAATTGGACCTTGCATAACAGATTTCCAAATAATTCTTAAGAAAATATATTTAGTGTATATATATTTAAAGCATACTCATATTTAAAAATTGGCTTCACATTTTCACGTTTTGATTGACTTCACATTTTCTATGAACATAACCCAGTTCTAAGAGTGATGACTGTCTATATATTAATATTAACTGTACAGTGGAAGGAAGCCCTCAGATTTTGCTGCACCAGCCAAAAAAATAAAATAAATCACCTATTTTCGTCCCCCCCCCACCATATAGGTCCAACTGAATGTTAAATTTCCCAAAGTGATCAGTCTCAGCAACCCATAGAGGCAACTTATTTCAGTAACTCTCTGGCTAAAAGAAAACTCCTTGCATTCAGTCTAAAACTCTCCCTCCCCTCCCCTAATTTGAATTTATGGTCTCTAGTTCTAGAATCATTTATAACAGTGAAAATTTCACCCTTGTTCATTTACTTTCACCTCTTAGAGCCTTACATGCCTCAATCAAATCTACTCTAATTTGTCTAGTTTTCAAGCACATATTCCAAGTCTTATTTTATATAGGAACTCCTTTGCCAGTCTCATCAGGTGTTACCCACCTGGCATTTTGCTGCATTAAAAGATAGCTGCCACATCTCTGGCCATAATTCTGAAGAAGCTGTGCTTGGCACTGATCATTGAACACTCTAATAATTTTCATATCACCTGGAAATTTTTGACATAACACCCTCTATGCTTTCATCAATGTCGTTTAAGAAGAAGAGTGGTCCCGATAATGATCCTTGGGTAATCACACTTTTAATGTCAGTCCAATTTGCCTCCAACAAGCAGCCATCCTGCAATCCATCTAAGGAGTTTTCTTGTGATCCAACATGTTCCAGTTTTACAGTAACCTCTCATGAAGGATTGAGTAAAATGTTTTGCTGAACTCTACCTAAACAATGTTGAAATTATTTCCCACATCCAGCTCATGAGTGACTCTGTCAATATAGCTAACCAGGGCAGTTAAACATGATTTTCCCTTGAGAAAACCATGCAGTGTTTCCTTCAGTATTCCATTTCTATCCAAATTATCCTTTAATGCACTCTTTATCATTGCCGTTCATGATCTTTGCTACCACTGAAGTCAGACTGACTAATTGATAGTTACCCACTTCACTCTTAGAACCACTTTTATGTATAATACATTCACTTCTCCAATCCAAGGGATAATTCCTGAGTCTAATGATGATCTCATTAACCTCAATGGTTCAGTGTACTCTCTCACCACCTCCCTCAAAATTATTGGGCATAAACCATCAATTAGTATTAGTAACGGCCGCATGGTGCAAGAAAGCCTATGGCTTATGCTGCACCAGCCAAAAAAAAAAAAATCCTAACAAAACAATGATAAAAGTAAAAAAAATAAATAAAATAAAATAAATAACTAAATAATAATAATTAATAAAAAAAAAAAAAAAAACAGGAAATTAAACCTATCATCCTATGTGCTTCCCTTACCCGAAAGTACTATCCAGATGACCTTTGAATTTCCCCAAACTGTCGGCCTCTACCACCCATGAAGGCAACTTATTCCAATAATTTATAACTCGCTGGCTAAAATAAAACTTCCTGCAGTCCAATCTAAACATTTCCCCCCGTAACTTGAATTTATGTCCCCTAGTTCTAGCATCATGTATAATCTTGAAAATTTTGTCCTCATTCATTTTATTGATGCCTCTCAGAGCCTTAAACACCTCAATCAAATCTCCTCTAAGGTGTCTAGTTTCCAAACTCTGTAACCCACATATTCGAAGTCTTTCTTCATAAGGACGCCCTTTTGCCGATCTCACCAGGCGAGTTACCTGTCTTTGCACCCTTTCAAGAAGCTCGATGTCTTTCTTAGGTGCGGTCTCCATACTTGAACACAGTATTCCAAGTGTGGTCTAACATAAGCCTTATATATAATGGGATTATCACGTCCCTATCTCTACTTGCAAAAGTTCGATAGATCATCGATTGCACCATGGGCCTTCCTTGCAACCTGTTTACAATGCTCAGAGAATTTCATGTCTGACCGTATCGTAACACCCAAGTCCCTTTCCTCCAGTACTGGGTTTAGTTGAACTCCACCAAGTGAATAAGTTTTTTTGGGATTACTGTTTCCCAGGTGTAATACCTTACACTTTGTTGGATTAAAGCACAGCTGCCATTTTTCTGACCATTCTTGAAGTCTATCTAAGTCTCTCTGAAGAAGCTCAGCTTGACAGTGATCATTAACTACTCTACCAATTTTAACATCACGCCCTCTATCCCTTCATCAGTGTCGTTTATGAAAATTAAAAACAGCAGTGGTCCTAATACTGATCCTTGGGGAACCCCACTTCTTACATCAACCCAATCTGAGGAATCGCCATTTATCACAACCCTCTGCCTCCTGCCCTGAAGCCATCCTTCTATCCATCTAAGGATTTTCCCAGTGATTCCAACCTGTTCCAGCTTATAAAGCAACCACTCATGTGGGACTGAGTCAAAAGCTTTGCTCAAATCTAAATAAACAATGTCGAAATTATTCCCTAAATCCAGCTCGTGAGTGACCCTTTCGAAATAGCGAACCAGATTTGTTAAACATGATTTTCCCTTTACAAAACCATGCTGGGTATCCTTGAGAATTTCAATTCGATCCAAATGATCCTGAATTCCACCCTTGATCATTGCCTCCATGATTTTCCCTACTACTGAAGTCAGACTGACAGGTCGATAATTTCCAACTTCACTTTTAGAGCCACCCTTATGTATGGGAGATACATTTGCACTTTTCCAATCCAAGGGATCTCCCCCAGAGTCTAGTGATGCTCACATAATTAGCCTCAATGGTTCAATGCTCGCTTGCCGCCTCTCTTAAGATTATAGGGTATATTCCATCAACTCCAGGAGCCTTACTGGTCTGTAGGCTCGAAAGTTTTTTCATTAAATAATCTTGCGAAATTTCAATATCATTAATTACATATTTTTCAACTTCGCTCCCACAATTTCCCATTGCCACAAAAGGCTTTTCATTTGTAAATATCAATGCAAAATAACTGTTGAGTTCATCTGCAACGGCAGCTGGTGTATTTAATACTATCCCCTTTCCCTTACGTAAAGGTCCGATCTGGTCTGTCCTGCTCTTCTTGGCATTTATATATGTGAAGAATTCTTTATCCCCCCTCTTTGCTCTGTTTGCTAGTGATTTCTCATAAACTGCCTTTGCCTGTCGAACCTTTTCTGTGGCTCTATTACACATCAGCTTGTAGCTGTTATAGGCTTCAGTACTTTTTATTGCTCTGTAACCTTTCCATGCCACCTTTTTTTGCTCAAGTAATGTGGCAACTTCACTATTCATCCAACTTGGAACCCTTCTCGTGGAGTATTTTTTTAGTGGTATATACGCATTCAAGGCATCTGTGATTAATGTTTTAAAAGCGTACCACAGTTCAATTGTATTCATTCTCTGCGCGATATCTACCCAGTTAATAGAGGCCATGTAGTACCTTAAGGCATCGTAATTTCCTTTTCTGAAATTAAAACCCATTCCTTTGCCTTTTACTTCTGCTACCTCTCTTGTCATCATCCACCGTAGAACTCCGTGATCACTTCCTACTACTGGTTCCTCTACTGTCAGCCCTGTTATGTCATCTGATTCATGTGTGATGATGAGGTCTTGGATATTCTTTTCTCTAGTACTTTCCCTGACATGTTGATACAAATAACAGTCATCTAGTTGATTTAAAAATTTTGTTCCCCATGTCGAGTTTCCTTCCCATTTACTCCAATCAATTAGAGGCAAATTGAAATCACCCATAATAAGGCATTGACGCTTACTTGCCCGTTCCATTTGCATGTAGAGGCTTTTGTCATAATCTTCACAATCACCTGGTCTGTAGATTACTCCTACTTGCATTATACCTTTTGTTTCCAACTATCTCACACCATACAGACTCGATACTAGCATGTGAAATGTCTGAATCCGGGAAAGCTATCGTCGCACTCAGGCTGCTTCTGATAAGAAGCATTATCCCACCACCCCTTCTATCTAACCTATCCTTCCTAAACACATTATACAAGCCGTACTGAAACTCATCATCCCCAATTTCCGGGTGGCACCACGTCTCTATAAGCCCTATTATGTCCGCGTTACTTGTTTTAACCAGCAGTTCGAATTCGCTCATTTTCTTGACGACACTTCTAACGTTACTGTATAAACAATTAAGATTTACTGTTCTTGTATATTTAACAACCCTAACACCCTTGAAGTTTTTAGGCTCTCTTCCCTTATATTAGCTACCCGCTCATGTGAAACGTTTCTGCCCCCAGAACATCTAGATAATACGTCCAGTTGGGGTAACAGATAAGAACTCTTAAGGTATGTGCAAGAGTTACTTTGACCAATATTATCAGATAAAGGCGTGTCAGTATTACCCACATCCCCCCTAACTAGCAGTTTCCCTGAACCTTTAAGGTATCCTCAATAATACTGGCAAAAACTTTTGCACCACCTTTGTTTAAGTGTATCCCGCCTCTACAAAACAAATTCCTTCTACCTACAAATGTGGGCCATGCTGATAGAAATTTACCCCCTAAAGCCTTGCAGATTCCTTCAAGTCTTGAGTTAATCCACAAGGCTCTTAACATATTATCCCTCCTATCGTGTCTGGGCAGAACTGCAGACACATAGACATTATGGCCTAGCTCTCAACATTTCCTCAGCATGGTCCTGTATTTTTCCAACAAATCGTCAGATCGTGTACGTTTAATATCATTTGTCCCCCCACATGAATAATAATATTTTCTTTACCCCCTTTAAAATCTGACAATCTGTTGGTGACATCATCAATAGTTGCTCCCGGCAGACATACCCTGGTTCTGCTCCACCTATCCTTATTACAAAAAATATTCCCCATTTCCCTGACAATGGAGTCTCCTAATAAAATAATGTCCTTTTTAACCAGAGTAGTTTGCACTTGGTTTTTCTGTTTTGAAGCTCGAATCGGGTGTGCATCAGTTGGTAGATTGCTGGAGTTTTGAGTCCCTGACGAGCTCCCAGATGCATTATTTTTGAGGGCAAGCACTCGTTTTTTCAGGGACTCAAATTGTTCCATCAGTGCACCAAATTGTAATTTAAGATCGGTGCACTCCTTACATCGATCACAAAGAAAAGAATCCCCAGGTGAGGTAGGATTAGTCACCAGGTCGACCTTGGAAAACATTCCACAACGTATTAAATCATTACTCACCCGTAAATCGCCATTGGCTATTTCCGTGTGAGTCACGATACCCTGTGACATGTTTAAGGCAGATCTCGTAACTACCATTATAAAATTAAATAAATATCAATGAAAATAACTTTAAAAAATTATATCTATAATATTATTAAAATCAAACAGTTACAGGAAAACCTATAACAAAATAATCCAACAATATCTAAATAAATCAAATATTTAAAAGCACTATCCAAAAGTAAATCACTTAACTGAGTAGCCCTGTCTAAGCACGTCCACTCACCTCGAATGCCAACAGTCCAACAAAATTTCAGGAACTTTACTTGTCTTTAGGCTTTAAACTTTTTCTAATAAATAATCTGAATTCAATATCACTAATTTCATGCTTTTTGATGCAAAGTACCTGATCAATTCACTGGTAACATCAGCAGGGTTATTTGTAAGTTTCCAACATCCATTGTGAAAGGTCCACGCTGATTCACTCTTGTATTCATGTACAATAAAAATTCAATCCCCCCCCCCCCCCCCCGTTTTTTGCTCTCATCGCCAGCAGTTTCTTGTAGTCTGCCTTTTCGATCTTAAACTGGAAGCTGTTAGAGATATCAGTACTTTTTATTGCTCTAGCTTTAATCATGCCATCTTTTTCTGCTCTGTTAAACTGGTTTATTCATTATTCATTCATCTCAAAATTTTCCTTGTGATATGTTTCCTTAACCACCTCAGGGGCTCAGATCTGGTGAGTATGTGCGTGACACACCCAGGGTCCTGAGCTGGATATCATCATTTTTCTTTTTCTTGGCGAGTCTCCCCCCCTCTCTCTCTCTCTGTCTCTCTCTCTCTCAACTAACTTTTTGTAACAACTCCTGGCTAATAGCTTCTGTACATCAGCCCAACAATTTCATCTGGTTGATCAGGTCTAGAATATTTTTACCTGTTCCAATTTCCTTAACATGCTGATACAAATAATAATCACATAGTTGATTTAAAAATTTTGTTTTCAATTGGTGAGTTCCCCCCCCCCCCCACTTGCTCCAAACAGTTAGGGCCAAATTGAAATCACCCATAATAAGACACTTACACACTTGCTAGCCAATGTCATTTGCATGCAGAGGCTCTGATAATAATTCTCAAAATACATCTTGTCTGTAGTTGCACCTACCCTCATTATAACTAGGTTTCTAATCAACTCACACTACACAAATTCCATTACTAGCATGCATGGGCACTTCTGTAGCCAGGTGGGCAGGAGCAGCAGTCCATAGCACACGCTTCTTGATTAGACCGGGGTTCGAGCCCATGTGACCACCAAATACGGAGGATGCAGAAAGGTAAGGGAATGACCACCGCATATCCCCTGAGCAATATGGCCTTAGTTGCTAATGCCCCTAAAAACAAAATAATAAACAAACAACAACTAGCATGCATAATTTTTTAATATGGGATTTTTTTTTTTTTTATTTTTTTTTTTTTGCACTCAGTCTGCTTTTTATAAGATGTCTCCATCTTCCCCATCCTTCCTAAATACATTATACATACCATAGTGAACCTCATCATTTCCCTATTTTTGAGTATCACCATGTTTTCATTAGCCCTATTATGTCAGCATTACTTGTCCTAACCAGGAGTTCAGATTCACTCATTTTACTGATGACACTCCTGACATTACTGCATTTTGCACATAGTCTTAACTATGCATACACAGTTAAGACTAAGTATTCTTCTATAGTTTACCACCCTGACCCACACCTTGAAGTTATTTAAACTTGTTCCTTAGCATGAATTCCCACTCATTTGGATTGTAACTACCTGCCGAATATGTTTCCAATATTGGCCGTTGTGGCAACACAAACACATCTTAATTCTTCACATATTTGTGTTACTTTGACCCATATCAGATAAACACGTATTTATATACCCCTGTCCCCCATGCAACTAGCAGTTTCCCCGAACCTTTAAGGTATCCTTAATGACACTAGCAAAAACCCTTGCACTGCCTTTAAATATATTCCATTCTCCAATTCTATACAAAATTGACCCCTTCTACCTACAAGTGCTGACAATGCTGATAAAAATTTTCCCCAAAAGCCACACAGAGTCCTTCAAGCCTTGGCTTCATTCACATGGCTTTCAACATATAGGCCCTCCTATCATTCCTGGGCAAAATTTCAGACATACACATTCTCGTGGCATGTTTTTTTAGCATGGTTATATATTTTTCAACAAATTCTCAGAATGTATGTACTAAATATCATCAGTCCTCACAAGAATAATAATGCTCTCTTTATCCCCTTTAAAATCTGACAATCTGTTAGTGACATTAATTGTTGCTCCTGGCAGACACCCTGGTTCTAGACCACCTATCCTTATTACAAAAAATATTACCCACATCCCTGACAGTGAAATTTTCCATTTGAACTAAATTCTTTTTAACCATCGCAATTTGCACTTGGCTTATTCTGTTCTGGTGCCCAAACAAATTGGAGTGAATCACATGGCAGATTACTAGAATTATGAGTCCCTGACAAGCTCTAAGTGGCATTTGTCTCTAGAGCAAGCACCCACTTCTTTATTGACTCAAATTCTTCTAGCAATGTACCAGATTTTAACTTTAAATCAGTACACTCCTTGCAATGAAACAAAGAAAAGAATCATCAACTGGGCTGTGGTAAACAACTAAATTGAATGCAAGCAATAAAGTTGACTTGCACATAAAATCGCCTGTGGCTATTTTTACCCAAGCCACAGTAGCCTCTGAAAAGATATTCAACATTAATCTTGTAACAATGATTATTAAATTTACAAAATATTAAAAAGTAACTTTTTGAAAATTAAATTTATAATATATTAAAGAAATTAAATAAAAACAAAAATTAATTCAAACCTATATTCCCTGAGCCTTTAATCTAATGTAGGTAGAGCCTAGATAGAATGGCTGCTCTCTTCCCTTTAAATATTCTTGTTGACAATAAATGTGACTTACAAATTCCAAAGCAATAAGACAAAGTCTGCCTACACAGAAAAGAATAATAGGAAAAGAAGAAGAATGCTAAAAACCAGTGAGGCGGTATGTCTCTTTGCAGGTTTAGGCTCTCCAAAAATGAAAAACTAGAATGAATGGAAGAAAATTCTTTAAAAGTAAAAACTCTACAAAGACAGTGATATGACACATCTCCACGATGGGCTAGAGCTGTCACCTACTAAAACGAAAATTTGGAAAGAATAAATTGAATATTGCCTAATGAAGAATAAATGAAAATACCTGGGAAAGAATAAAAGAAGGAATTCAGTCACTGATGTCCCATCTTTTCAAGGGAAGGTACAAGGCACTCCAGCTGGCAAAGGATAAACAGTGTTTTGATAACCCCTCAACCAAAAAGAGGGCAAGTTGAACAGCTGTAACGCCAATATTATGGCAACCAGCAAGCAGCCCCTACTAGCAAAATGTTTGGTGTGAAATACAAAACAGAATATAAATATTCAAAGAAAGCACTTCTAGTGAGGAACAAAATCTACATTTCAAACTTAAAATACTAAACTAAAGGCTACTCTCACCAAATATCACTTGAGAGTTGATATCTGGAAGCCACTCTTTCCTCTCAAGTCTTTGGGCTGATGCTGCTAAATGAGCATTTTTTATTATAAAGCAAACCTGCTTTCTATTGATTGTTTCAAAGTTCTGTAGAAAGCTTTTGGATCGATTGGAGAGTGGGTTGGGTGAAATGGGAAGGTTTTTTTTTTTTTTTTGGATGATGCTGTATAAACTAGCTTTCTTGCATCATATGCCTCTACTAATGCTACTTTCTGTAATCTATTCCATGAAGTGAAACTGCAAAATCATTATATGAAACTGCCAGAGGCAAAAGTTGATGTTGTAGAGCAGATATCTTAGCACAGAAGGTAATATTGTTGTACATGTTGGCACTAATGACATTAAGAGTAGATCTGTGGACTTAAAAAGTACAGATCGATGTTGAAATAAGTTGCGAGTTGGGGTTAAATTTAAAGGTGTCTGCAATTCTGCCCAGACATGATAAGGAGGGAGTATATGATGAAAGCCTTGTCAATCAATTCATCCCTGGAGAGAGAGATTGTACAAGGCTCATGGGTAGAATTTTTTTCAGTGTAGTCTGTGCTTGTTAACAGGAGCGACTGCTTCTACTGGAATGAGATACACTTAAATGGAAAGGGTGCAAGAATATTTGCTGATGCTATCAAGGCAATGTTAGCTGGGTCGAAAAACTGCTAGCTAGCTTGGGGGAATTCACAGACTAATAGATGAACAGTATCTGCAGACAGGTGAAAGTGATTCTTGCACTACTTCTACTGAAATGAGCAGCCTGGAAAGCAAGTTGCTGGGGATTTAAAAAACTGCTGGGAGTCATCATGGAACAAGTAAATACATGGACTGTGCTAGGGTAACTAAGAGTAATGATAGGTGCATGTACATGAATGCTAGGAGTATAATAAATAAATTTGATGAATTTGAAGTGCTGGTGAAGACATCAAAGGTGGATATTATTGGAATAACAGAGACTTGGTGTTACACAGATGTAAGGAATGCAGAATTTGTATTTGGAGAGTACAATGTGTACAGAAAGGATAGACAGGATAGGAAGGGAAAGAGTGGTTATGTTGTTAGTTAAGACACACACAAAATCTAAGGCAGTGAATCCAGTTGACACGGATGGACAGTGCAATGGAGAGTCAGTTTGGTGTGACATACCATATTTCCCCATGTATAAGACGCACATTAATTTTGGGGCCCGAAATTTGAAAAAAAAATGTATTACATAAAGTTATTGAACTCAAGTTTTATTCATCGTAAAATTCATACAACTCCTCATCACTGTCAAAATTCCCATCCATTATTTGGCGCCTCCTAGCCAGGTGGGCAGGAGCAGCAGTGTGTAGCACACGCTTCTTGATTAGACTGGGGTTCGAGCCTGTGCCCACCAAATACGGAGGAGGCGGAAAGGTCAGGGAATGACCACCGCATATCCCCGGAGCAATATGGCCTTAGTTGCTAATGCTCCTAAAAACCAAATAATGGAATGCCACACTTCTTAAATGAGTGTGGCTTAAATGAGTGTGGCATTTAAGAAGTGTGGCTTAAATGACTTGACAACGATCTCAATCTTGATATTATCCCAGGATCTTTTCACCCAGGTACAAACTTCTCCTATAGTTGGTTTCTTCACTCTTCTTGCTGGTGTCAGATTGTCCCCAGAAGACTTCATCCATTGGTTCCATTCGTCTCTCATGGCAGATCTGAAGGGTTTGTTAATGCTGACATCAAGTGGTTGGAGCTGGGATGTCAAGCCTCAAGATATGACGGCAAGTTTTGTTTTTCGCTCTGCAGCAATCTTCTTTGTGTTTTTTGTTATGTGTGTCCTGAACTGATCAAGCACCAATAGGGCAGGTTTGCGTAAGAGCCCACCTGGTCTCTTGCTCCAAACTTTCTCAAACCAGGTCTTCATCCCATCCTGATCCATCCAACCCTTGTCATGAACGTGGACAATCACTGCTCGAGGAATGTCTTCTTTTGGCATTGTTTTGCGTTTGAAAATCAGCATAGGAGGCAGCTTGGTTCCGTCGGCACAACAAGCTAGAACAACTGTATAATGGCTCTTTTCATGTCACTTGTCTTCACAGTTACAGTTTTAACCCCCTTCTTATCAACATTTCTGTTACTTGGGACGTCAGATTGAAGGGGGACTTTGTCCATCTTTGCAATCTGTCCCAACACGAACTGATGTGTCTTCCGACATTGAATGACAAAACAATGAAATTCAAGGACCTTCTGCTCATAGCTTTCAGCCATCTTTTGGGCAAGTCTGGTGCATGTATGCACGCTTAGTCCATTCCGTTTCGTGAACCTGAAGCACCAATTGTGTCTTCCTTTGAAATTAGTAACTTCTTTTTCATCAGTGAGGAAGTTGTTCTTGCCCGGACCCGCATAGGACATAGTCATTTGACTCATTCGTTTTTGCTAAGGGCTGATGACCCTCCTATGTGTGTCCTGTGGCACAATTTTAACTATCAGGCACATTTTAATTGATTGTCCAGATTTTAGTAATATCCGTTTTACCGCTTTTAATCATCTGACTGAGCCGTATACACTCAGTCAGATTTTATCTGACAATGACCATGTGTCTGCTATTTTTAGCTTTTTGAAATCAGTAAACCATTTTACTCATATTTAAAAAATCTACTTCGTTAATGTTACTTGTTTACTGATATTTGTCTTTTACCGTTTATACTTGTTTTTATACTCTGACTTGGTGACCTAATTCGTTAGGCCACTGAAAATTTTACTTTTTATGACTAAGTTTTGGCGCATTATAGCCTTAGTCGCTAATGCGCCAATAAAACCCAAGCAACAACAACAACATCTTTTTCATCAGCAATTCTTGCCTCATGCTGAACCATCTTTTGACATAGGAATTCCAATTGCCCTTTGCTGTTCAATCCATATCTTCAATTCCCTCTCTAAATTAGGCCATTTTGCTGACTTGCCTCTCATGGCCTTCTTCTGCCGTGGCGTTTTCAGTAGGGCTTTCTTCTTCCTGTAGTCAGTCTCGGATTGTTTCCTCAGTTGGAGGAGGACCAAACTTATGTTCAGCAGCACGATTTCCATTCACTTTTGCAAACTGGATCACTTTTAACTTGAATTCAGCACTGTATGAAAATCTTTTTTGAGCAAATTTCTGGGCAGAATGTGGCAAAATGTAACCTAATATACTGGTAACAAGCGGGAAAGGCAAGTAAAATCTACAACCACTGTATAAGACGCACCCAGTTTTTAGACTCCAAATTTTTCGGAAAAGGTTGCGTCTTATATATGGGGAATACAGTAAATACTGGGAAAGCAAAAATGAGGGGGTGAAGTGTGTTATAGGTGTAATGACTGATGAGTACAATGAGCAACTGTACAGAGAAATAGAGTAGGGCAGTAAATTAGAATATCTTATAATGTGGGATTTTAATTTCCCAGATATTGACTAGAATTGTGGGTTTGTCACTCGCATACTAGCAATGCTTTTGTGGATTTATTGCGTTATTGTTTTCTACAGCAGTATGTTCAAGAGTCAACCAGAGGGAATAATACTCTTGATCTGATTATCAGCAGTGATTATTAATGCACTAAGAAACTGCACATGAAGGAACTAATCAGATCTTTTCTAGGTGTCAGTGGTCACAATGCACTGATGTGGCCCTGAAGATGTAACTAACATTAGGGGTAAACGGAAAGGTTTTTGCTTTCATAAAGGTGACTATAGTGGTGTCAGAAGACAGTTCTAAATTCTATACAGTGGGACCAACTGAGGACATGTTATTTAACAGCAAATTCTAAATGAGATGCATTCAAGGAATTAATCTTGGAAGCTACTAGGCTTTTCATACTAACTAAGAAATACTTTTCAAGGTTTAGGCCTAAATGGATGTCAGATGAACTAATGAGACTTGTGGCTGAGAAGAAAAATGTATGGGATGAAGTATGAGGTGACACAGAAGCTTGTAGCTAGTCTGTAATCAAGTCACAAAGGAGATTAGGCAAAGAAAAACAGCAGACTTCTTTAATTATGTAAAGCTAGTAGGAAGGGGATGAATCAGATTGGTCCACTTGATATCGATGGTTCGACTCTTGGTGATCCTCCTTAGGTAGCTGACAAACTAAATAAGTATTTTGCATCTACATTCACACACGAGGAGTTATTTAGAAGGCAAATGCCAAAGGTTTATCAAATTCTAATAAGGATCTAAAGGATTTTGTAAAAACTGAGAGCAAAATGGAGGAGAAATTAGCATTTAGCATTAGCAGAGGCATATGATGCAAGAAAGCAAGCTTAGGCAGCATCAGCCAGAAAAAAGGGAAAAAAAATCCGCTCCCATTTCACCCCACCGTTCATTCCAAATACCTGTCCAGCTCAGCCTTAAATTTATTTAGGCTATCAACTTCCACAACAAAAGATGGAAGTCTGTTCCACCAATCAACTACCCGCTGGCTAAAGGCAAGCTTCCACACATCTATCTTACAACTGTCTTTCCTCAATTTGAATTTATATCCTCTCAGGTGATTATTCTAAGCAAGAAGAAGAATCCCATCAGAATTGAGCATACTCAACCATTCAAGGCTGTATACACCACAATCAGATCACCTCATAGGTGGCTAGTCTCCAGACACTGTAATCTGCAAAGCTTAAGCCTTTCTTTGTAAGAGCAACACTTTGTTCCATTCACTAATCTTGTTGCCCTTCTCTGTACTCGTTCCAACATCTCTGCATCCTTCTTAAAATGAGGCCTCTAGACCTGTATATAGTACCCAAGGTGTGGCCTGACCATTGCCTTATACAAGGGGATAATCACTTCCTTATCCCTGCTAGAAAAATTCCTGTATATCATTGACAAGACACAATGAACTACTCTTGCAGACCATCTGCACTGCTCAGAAAACTTCATATCTGCCTGCACAATTACCTCCAGGTCCTTTTCATTCTCTACCACTGTCAGTGTAGTACCACAGAGTTATACGTTAATCTGGGGTTACTGCTGGGGTCAATATTAAACTTCATTTGCCACCTCTCAGCCCATCTGCTCAACTTTTCCAGATCCTGTTGTAGCAGCGTACTGTCATTAGTGTCCTTAACAACCCTGCCAACCTTTGTATTGTCTGCAAACTTGGATATTAAGCCTGGTATACCATCATCAATATCATTTATAAATACAGAAAACAACAATGGACCCAACACTGAACCCTGATGGATAATAACATTAATAATACCACTAATATCATTAGTCCATGAAGAGCAGTGTCCATTGATTACCACTCTGTCTTCTCCCACTCAACCATCCCTTTATCCATAGCAGCAATTTGCTTCCTGTGCAACACTGCTCCACTTTGTGCAGCAATCTTCCATGTGCAACAGTATTAAAAGTATTTCTAAGATCCAAATATATGATATCAAAGTTATTCCCTGCATCCAGTTCCTTTGTGACTACATCATAGTATCCAATCAGATTGGTCAGACAAGACTTCCTTAACAAAACCATACTGTATCCGAGCTATAACTGAAGTCGTGTCTAGATGATCCTGCAGTGCTTCTTTAACCAGTGCCTCCCTTAATTTCCCTGGAACAGAAGTTAAACTAACAGGTCTATAATTCCATCCTAATATCATTGCTGAATTCTTCGGTGATCTGGAGTAGTTGCTGGAGGTTCTTCTCAGTTCCCGCGTAGAGCTTGATGTCATCCATGTATATTAGGTGGGTGAGGGTGTACAGGTTCTTGCTTCTTTTTGGTTATATCCGTACTTGCTACTGTTGAGCATGGTGGATAGCGGGTTAAGTGCTAGACAGAACCACAGTGGGGTCAGGACATCTCCCTGAAAAATTCCTGTCCCGATGGTAATTGGCCTGGTTGTGATGTTTTCGATCTTAATGGTGGTACTCCATTTCTGCATTGTTTCTCTTAGGAAGTTTGTCACCATCGGATTGACTGTAGATGTTCAGTGCCTCTGTTAGGCAACTAAGAGGCACAGGGTTGAAGGCCTTGCAGTAATAGAGGTAGGCTGTGTACCTGTTGCACCCTTCTTGTAGGCTTGCTCCCTAACCGCAGTATCTATGGTTAATTGCTCCTTGCATCCTTTGCTAAGCTGCTTGCATCCTTTCTGTTGTTCAGCCATTATGTTCTGGCTCTCCAAGTGGTCTGATATCTTCCTGGTTATGCAGTTGGTCAGGATCTTGTACATTGTTGGGAGGCAGGTGATTGGTCTATATTTCGCCAGGTTTCTTGTATCTTCATCTTAAGGCTTCAGATATGTGATTTCTTGAGTGAGAAACTTTGGGATTGTCTCTAGGTGCCTTATCATTTGGGTGAGCTGCTCTACCATTTGCGTGGATGCGTAAGTGAGCTTCTTGAACCAGTAGTTGTGGACGTTATCTATTCCTGGAGTTGGCCAGTTGTGAAAGTTCTTGTTCATCTGTTTTACTTCTTCCTGAATCTCCCACCCTCTCATTTCTTTTACATCCTTGGTTTTCTTGTGTTCTAGTTCTATCCAGGTGGCTCGGCTGTTATATCTTATTTCCCTACTCCATATGTTTCCCCATAACTCCTCAATCGTCTTATGCTTGGGTGGTCCATTCCCTTTTTTCCCATCTTCTACGAGACTCCTGTAGAAGCCTCTTTGGTCCTCATCGAGGATGCAGTTGCTTATTTTCCTCTGGGAGCTCTCTGTATCGGCGTAGTCTTTTGCTGAGTGGAAGGAGGTTCTGCTTCTATGTGCCCAAGTACTCTCCTGTTCTCTGATTTTTTTGTCTCATGTTTGCTGTGGATGCTGTCTC
Organism: Mastigoproctus giganteus; assembly: GCF_048544385.1. NCBI lineage: Eukaryota > Metazoa > Arthropoda > Arachnida > Uropygi > Thelyphonidae > Mastigoproctus > Mastigoproctus giganteus. Next base: position 117,477,303 of record NC_143580.1, on the reverse strand, counting down.
TCTTGAGGATTTTCTTCACTTTTCCCTTAAATTCTTACTCCTATTGCCCCATTGGTACTGGGTCAATTGGCCTATCTTGACTCTTAATTCTTCTATCTTCTGCTGAAGTCTTCTTTCCCAAGCTGGCAGTTCCTTCCTTCTATTTTCGGTTCTTCTGCTGCTGGTCTTCTGTTTCTCTTCCATTAATCCTAGAGGCTGCTACAGCGGAACAATATAATGGCTGTGTGAATGGCCTCCAGTGTTGCATCATTGCTGTTGAGGTAATGTGGTATTATTTGCTGACTGAGGTGGGATATAACTAATTTAACATTGCAATCATTGTGATATAGCGTAATATATATCTCGGAGTTGAAAGCATAAGGTATAACTAAATAGCATAATATGTATCACTGCATTTAGGAATCTATTAACTTAGTGTAGTATTATCAATTAAATTTATTAATCTTATTAATCAATTAAACTGTATTTAAAACAGAAATGTCAAAGACTAGAAGAACAAAGCCATGGGCACAAATTAGCGGGAGTGCTGTTGCTCTGGAGGAGAGAATCGAAGGGGGCCATTTTCCGACACATCACAGCCTAAAAAAAAGTGATACTTGTGAAATGCTTGCACAATTTTCTGGAACAGGACATGATCCAGCCAAGGAAGATGTCTTTGTGTGTGCAAGGGGCAGAGTGTGTGAAGAAATTAGGCACCAACGTTCTGATGGATGTTTATGAGATTTTTAAGAGTAGGATAGATGACCTTGAAGGAATTAAACTGGGGACCATCAAACTCTTAGCCGCCAAACTCAATGCCAGAACTCGCTCTTGTGCATCAGACAACATGGTAATAATCTTTAAGGCAGAATGCACTGGTTCCATAGGAGCTAGTTATTGTCAGTGACTCTATTGGCAGGGAAACAGGAAATATGTTGTGCAAAAGCAGTAGGTGGAATAGGACCACAGACAAAAGTAGATGACATTGTAGATCAGATATCATCTTTTAAGGGCACAAAATATGATATTGTTCTTTGCAAACATAATGGAATCACTGGTTGAATAAGTAATGCAGGACTACTTGGACAGGCATTCAATTATACTGCAATCACAGCATGAATTTGTCAAGGGGCTGTCTTGTCTAATCAATCTGATATGTTACTATGGTGCAGTGACATGCAGCTGGATGCAAAAAATAATTTGACATCATATACTCAAATTTCAGGAATACTTTTGATACTGCTGCTCATAAAAGAGTGCTGTACAAACTTAGATAATGTGGATTAAGGGCAAGTTACTTCTGTGGATAAAGGGATGTTTAAGTGGAAGAAGACAGAGTGGTTAGTAATGGACACTGCTCTTCTTGGACTAATCTTATTAGTGGAGTTCCTGAGGGTTCAGTGCTGAGTCCATTGTTGTTTTCAGTATTTATCTATGATATTGATGAAGGTATATCAGGCTTAATGTCTAAATTTGCTGATGATACAAAGGTTTGCAGCATGGTTAACGACAGTCATCAGGGTGAGCTGTTGCACCGAGTTCTAGGAAAATTGGGTTGTGACACCTGGATACGCCACTGGTACAGTCAATACTTCTAGTTTATATGCTTCTTTCAGGGTGTTCTGTCTGTCTGTTGTGCTGGGGTTTGGCAGGTGCATGTACAGTGTTGACCTGAGGTATGAAATTTTGGTGACTACACCCTGTGGAGAAGTATCTGTGAGGTTGTCGATATCATTAGTATGCTGGAATATTACCAGTGTATACTAGAGGGACTTGGTAAGTCACTTCAATTTGAACGTTCCATTGAGGTTCAATGTTATTCCCTCTCTAAACCTGACAGGCTATAGTAGAAACTGTTCTGTGTGCTTTGTGAAGAAGAATGAAGCACTGTGTTTGAAGCATTGATGATGGATTACAAATTTAGAGGCTTACTGATACCATGCTACCCTGCCATAGCAAATAATAGGCAGGAAAATATGGGAGTGCATGAGGTTTAAGATTCTGGCTGTCACTCTCCAGTCCATCCCGTTGACACGGAATACTCTTCGTATATAGTTTTTTCGCTTCTGCTTAAGTTAGGTAGCATGAGACAAAAAGGTGGGCTTTAGATCCATGATTACCACCATATATTTCTAAGAGGGATTGTATTTTATTGTTTGTTTGTTTGTTGTTTGTTTGTTTGTTTGTTTGTTTAGTTTTTAGGAGCATTAGCAACTAAGGCCATATTGCTCTAGGATATGCGGTGGTCATTCCCTAACCTTTCCGCATCCTCGTATTTGGTGGTGACGGGCTCGAACCCCGGTCTAATCAAGAAGCATGTGATACGCACTGCTGCTTCTTCCCACCTGGCTACGGAGGCGCCTGTATTTTATTGGATTGCCTTAATACTTTATAGTTGATGGCCTGGTAGTGGCTAGATTTCTTCTTTGAGCGCATCATGGATATCTTTAATGGTGAAACAGTAAGCTTGTTGTTGGTTTCCAGGCTGGCAAATTTTGAAAGAAAGTATGTTTTTTCCAGGTTTATTCTGGTGTATCTGGCAATGAGGTTATCCGCATAAGAATTCTTCTTTGAACAAGAAGAAAGATTCTTGTTCCAAGTAGAATTCTTGAAAGACCCTCATCAAAGACAATATCCCAACAGGGTAACCCAAGGACTGATCCCTGAAGGCAGCTTGCAGGGATTTAGTGATTTTCTGGTGTTTGTATTGGACGAATAGCTGTCTCTTGCTGACTAGAAATGGAGCAGATTGGAGGAAACTAGTAACCAGAAAATTCTTAAAGGTGATATGCCATTATACAGTCAACTGCTCCCTTGAAATGAGTGAAATTAGTCAACAGATATTTTTCTTGAGTTTCTTCTTAGAAATTTGTTGTGGTGACCATAGTGTGCTCAGCATCTCTGCCCTTTGTAAATCTACTGGTTTACATATGGCAAGCCCTGTAGATAATAATGGAGAGTGAAGTGGCATACAATAAGTCTCTCAAGAACTTGCCCAGAATAGACAAAAGGGCAACAGGATGTTATGAGGAGGGGTGACTCCTCATAACATCCTTGATAACCTTCTCTCTAAGCAGGTCAAGTCCTAAGCATTTGACTGGTTTGATAAGATTGATTGCAGAATTTACTTCATGAGTGAAGTGATCTTGCACAGCATTACTGTTGTCATGGTTTTGCCTTCTTAGTTCAGCCTTGTAAGGAGAGTGTATGGATAGATCATCTTGTGCAAAAATGTTTTTTCTATTGATTCCTGCCAGCTGATGTCTTCCTGATGAGTAGATCCACCAGTGATGAAGCTGAAGACTTTATTTCGTGTCCACAGTTTCGCTAAGTCCCATGTTGTCCACAGTTTCGACAAGAGACTGCAAAAAGTCTACAACCAAGTAAAATTTGCACAAGTGATATCTACAACAAAAAGCCTTCTTTTGGTTGTAGATTTCACATCTGATTTCAGCATGACCTAAAGATGTCCTAAAAGGACATCTTTATTTTTTATTTATTGTATGTTGATAACCCTAGTCAACCTGTAGTAATTTTACCATGTACTTACAAGGGGAGTTAAGCTACTAGTTAAGAAGCACTTAGAAATGAAGGTAGTAACTGATTTCCCAAAAGATACTTGTCAGTATTTAGGAAACAATATGTACAAAGTTGGCTATGTAGGATGAGTTATAATTCAAACTTTCTAAATGCATATAATAGTGCTCTGCCTGAAGATTCTGGCCAAAGATTCTCTATTTAGATTCTGTAGGCCAGTGATCTCCAAAGTTTTTTGGTCACACATCCTTATTTTACTTAAAAGGACTAGCGTGCACCCTGGAATAAAAAAAAAAATAAATATATAAGTTTAATATTTTTTAAAAAATCACAAACAAAAAAAAAATACAAAACAGAATTAAATTTTATTTCGTTTTTTTTTTCTTTCCATTCTTGATTTCTGATTGAAATCAAGAATGAAAAACCAAAATGATGCTACTGAAGGGGATCATTTGCATTCACCCATCCACCTCATGTAAGGCTTAACAGTTGGTCATTATGTCTCTCTCTCTCTCTCTCTCTCTCTCTCTCTCTCTCTCTCTCTCTCTCTCTCTCTCTCAGGGTAACTTGGAATTTTTTTTTGGTTGGTGCACCATAAGCCTCAGGCTTCCTTGCACCATATGGCTAATAATAATAATAATAATGTCTGGTTGCTTTTCATAAATTTCTCAATGTTATTATGGATCATAAATTGTTTTATTAAACACATGAATCATTTCTTGACAAAAATCAAAAAATTACACTCCAGTGCTCCTTCACATCTCTAGACATTCTTGGGCCGGCAGTTTTAAAACCCAACAAATATCTTTTATACAAAGCCATATTCCTATCCATATGTACAAATGATGCTAGTTCTATATTTTGGCATACCAAGAAGGTTCTTCTTCAAAGTAAACTTCAAAAATCTTAAAATCGTATGTTTGGGGGATTTCGGCTGGCTTATTTTTTTATGAACACCCCAAACACAAGGGGTAATAGCATTAGCATTAGTAGAAGCATACAATGCAAGAAAGTAAGCTTATGCAGCATCAGCCAAAAAAAAAAAAAAAAAACCTCTCATTTCACCCCTCCATTCATTCCAATTCATCCCATTCAGTACTGTGCATGGGTTGAGAAGATGAAAGAAGATACTTGAATTTCTGTAGATCGTAATTTTCAAGAAATACATATGAAGGAAGGTTATTGGAATTTGAGTGAATAAATAAGAAAGAATAAAAGTTGGTTAGTAAAAGGACGTTTACTGGTTTGGAGCCAACTGATTATTGAAGCCAACTCAGAAGAACAGTGTCCGTGGAATTACTTGTAGAAAAGGCTTGGAGCAGAAATGTCTATGAGACAGAGTGGAGAGATATTGTTAGAGATGGGTCATTAATTAATATAATTGACCTCTTTTGAATGGAACCCAGAAGCCTGAGAGAGGTTTTGGGGGCACCACCAGATGTGAGTACAATATTCCACAGTATGGCAGATTTGTGATTTGTACAGAGTGAACAGCTGTTTGGAAGTAAAGTAATACAGAGAGAGAGAGAAACCCCAGTTTTTTAGATGGACAGGAAGCAATATTTGTAATATAGTTATGCCAAAAGAAATTAAAATTCAGAGTAATCCCCAATATCCCCAATAGGTCATGCCTAGAAAGCAGTGTCATCAAAGGTAAGCATAGGGGAAAATAATTATTTTTGTGAGATATGAGACAGGACTGAGTTTTAGAAAGATTGAAATCAACTAAGTTATTTTTTCCCCATTGAACAATTCCCTGGAGATCAGCATGTATGGAGTTAGTAATGGATATTCAAGAATTTGAACCTGTTTGTGCAGGGCAAGGTTTCTCAAACTGGAAGGTGAATGCAATGTGCTATCATTGACAATGCTATGGATAGGACTTTTGCTCAGTGGAAGAAGGTCATTAACATTCAAGAGGCAAGAGTAGGAGAAAGAGCTGAACCTGGAGGAACACTATCATTAGTGGAGAAGTTGGCAAACCAAAAGATGAAAGGTTTTTTAGAAGACCCCAGAGAAATGACCCAGGTACTACACTTAGGGTGATAGAATAGATGTGTGTAAATTTGCCTTTAGCCAGTGGGTAGTTGATTGCTGGAACAAACTTCCATCTGTTGTTGTGGAAGTTGATAGCTTAAATAAATTCAAGGAGCAACTGGACAAACATTTAGAGGGATTGGATGTGTGAATTTCTTTTTTTTTGTTTGTTTTGTTTGTTTGCTGATGCTACATAAGCTTTCTTTCTTGCATCTCAGGCCTCAACTACTTCTACCTTTATGCTAATCACAATCAAAAGCCTTTGATCGTGTTTAGCATTCAGACTTTGCCATTGAATTTGTTCGTAGATGGGTAATGTAAGATAAGACACTGATGGAATCCATACTGGTGATAGTTTGAGTTGGCGGTTAATTAATTGCTCTATTACTTTAGAAAGAATAGAAGTAAGTGCAATGGATGGGAGGGATTTGTCTCCGTTTTTAGGAACTGGCTGGGTATGAGCAAATTTCCAAGCAGATCTTTGGAATAAGAAAGTGAAAAAAGAGAGAAAACTCTCTTTCTGGTGCAGCGTACCTTAGATATATATACAGGGTGATTCACTACCAGTGCTACAAACTTGCAGGAGGTGTAGGGGGCACAAAGACGAATCGGAATCACATAGCATTGCAGGGTCCGAAATGCCTTCGTCATGCGGTAGAGGATGTTGAACGGGAGGTTGCGTGAACAGCGATCCCGCTGGAAGTCAGCATTTGCGAACCGTTTCTGTTGAAGAAACCAAGTAGCAAAAGTCCTCCGGAGTGGATAATCCGCAGGCTCCAATGATTGGACGCGTTGCAGATGGTATGAACTCATTTGGTTTGTTGACAGTATCCTCTATACAGTGGATTGGGAAATACCCAATCGTTGGCCTATCGCTCAAGTACTCATACTCGGATTGCTTTCGGAAAGACGTAGGACATTCTCCTCATTGTCTGGCGTCCTCGTTGTTCGCTCTCGATTCATGGTACCTCTCGTGAAACAACCAGTCTCACGTAACCTTCTCTGCACATGTGCAAAAATCGTATGATGAGGAGCACGCCTGTGCGGGAAACGTTCCTGGTACAAGCGCAGAGCGGCGTGCCCGTTACAGTCCGCAGCTCCATACGCGAGGTGCATGTCAGCCAGTTCAACGTTTGAATACTCGTCCATCCTACTGCCTTGGGAACTGGTTCTCAAGTGCTTACTTCCAGGTACACCCTTTCATGGCGACGGTTTCATGTTCACGCGACCTCCCGTTCAACGTCCTCTACTGCATGATGAAGGCATTTCTGACCCTGCAATGCTATGTGATTCCGATTCGTCTTTGTGCCCCCTACACCTCCTGCAAGTTTGTCACACTGGTAGTGAATCACCCTGTATACATACCCATCCAATGCAGCTAAAATTCAAAGCCTTTCTTCCCATTCCATTTGATTGTCTTTTTGATCTGCAACAGATAATTATCTACGTCAAAAAATCAGACCCACAGGAATCTGAATAATTTGTTTCAAAATACAGAAGTTGTACCAAACATTTTGTGATAATAATTTTTGTCACTACGGAACTATGATGTGCATAGCTTTATCATTCCACTCACATTTTCTTAAAATAAGTTGATAGCTCAAACATGGATATATCTGTAGTGTTGGTTCTCTTTACCTCTTCTCTAAATTAAGTCCATAATATACACTGATGTGTGGTAATCTCATGATATTGAAATACATAAGAACTCAGTTGGCTCATGTACTGTCTTGTTTTAAAGAAACTAGACAGTTCATTTTTAATAGAATAGAATCTTTAATTGCAGCAATGATAGACATACAATTAGTCCCGTCACGGCATGGTGGTGCCAGGGGTTAACAAAGCATATTTACAAAAGAGATACACATGAGAAAAAAAGATAAATCAGATTATTAACAAGGCACAGTTTTACATTTTCAGTTCGACGAGGATACCCTTCCTGTATTTTTTATTATTGACCACTTCTTGGAGGTCCCCGTCGATGGCTTGCAGTGAGGGCAGCATTTGCTTTGGCAGGAATCTGTCGGTTAGTACTAGCCGGTTACGGTTTGCTAGCAGCTGTGCTGAAGACCGGAGATAAGGGGGAGGAATGCGCCAAGAGCAGTGATCCCAGAAGTTCGGCTCTGTAATTTTACCGGTGGCCATCTTGATGGTGAACAGCAGCCTTCTTTCTGCGATGTAGGACCGGAGCCTGTGTAGTTGAAGAGCTTCTGCTAACTGCGTTGATCTGAGAGCTGGGGGAAGGTGGAGTTTGCTGTTGGCCCATTTTAGAAGCCAGAATTCGGCAGAGAATATTCTTTTGATGTTGGATTCGGCGGCCGAGGCCCATATCTCTGAAGCATACAGTATTGTCGGGTAAAGGATTGATACGATGTATCTTTTTACCAGTTGTGGGTCGGTGGTGTGGAGCAGCTGTTGTTTGGCGACCCAGCGTAGTGAGTTCAGCCTCGACTGTATGAGGTTTATGTGATCGTTGAAAGATAGTTTGGAGTCGATAGTTTTTGTTATTTATTTCTGTTTTCAAGGCAATAATGATTAGTAATGCTGCTTTTGGCTCCATAAAGAGCATCACATGAATCATTAGATTTACATAATTTAATAGGGAATGGATTCAAATTAGCTGAATTTTAATTGAACTTTTTAAGAAGAATATTCAGTTATATATTTCATTTTAGTAGTATAATATCTCTAACTATCGTATTAGGAAACACTGAAAGGCATAGTTTTAGCCATAACTGTCATTGTGCCACTAAATATTAACACCGATAGTTGGGAAGTCAATCCTCACTCACTAATTGTGTGCCACAGAATTAATTTGGCAAAACCCACTGAGATGTACCACAGTGGATTGAGGAACTTCAACATTGATAATTTTTGTGGAATTTAGCAATATGAAGTACGTTCATGGAAATAGGAAGAAGGGGATAGTTGACAAGAATTATATTGAAGCAGTTTTGATGTGTTGCTTGGTTGGTTAATGAAGCCAAAATTAAAGTTGGTGAGTCATCAGCAGTATGCTTTGAGAATGGAAAGAGCAGTGGAGAACATTTGATCATCCATCAGAATACATTGGTAGTGATGTATGGGGCTTATTATTGATTAGCAGTTCATAAAGTTAGTATTTGTATCCTTCATTGAGGTGGGACTATTAACCACCACTACACATTTAATGTTTACGGGTTCTATAATTTCCTCATATGGTGGGGTGATTTGCTGTCTGCCAAATTGAAAGGGAGAAGGCATTTCTTAGAGCAGTGGTTTTCAACCGGGATGCCACGGCACCTTAGGGTGCTGCAACAACATTCCAGGGGTGCCACATAATTTGATTTTAAGTTACCTAAACTTATTATTTTTTTAAAAAAATTTATATGTTTATTTCATTATAAAGAGGTGTACAGTATCTTTTTAATTTTATGGTGATCTATAATTGATGTTTACTTAGTTTACCTCTATATAAAGAATAAAATTACTGTATATATATAAAATTTGTATTATAAAATGTAATTTTTATAATTATATTATTGTAATAATTATCATATGACATATATATTTTTAATATCTCACACACACACACACACACACACACACACACACACACACACACACACACACACACACACACACACACACACACACAGAATCAGATCTAACAGGCAGAAAATTGAGTAGGGGTGCTGCAAAATAAAATAAATTGCTTAGGGGGGGATGCCATTATTAAAAAAAAAGGTTGAAAAGCACTGTCTTATAGAGTATGGCAGGTAATTGAGATTTCTTTATTTTCTCATTTCTAAACTGAGTCTGAGATTGGATGAAGCTCTGATCAGAATGGAAAGCTTTCTAATCAATCACTGTTGCATTACCTATTTTATGAAATTTGGTTTTAAATTTATAGAGCAGTGGTATTGTTTTTTTTTTTTTTTTAAGTCACTTAGTTTTTGTAAATAATTTTCGTCAAAAAGAAAAATTTCTACTTGGTTTTTTCATATACAGCAATACCTCACTTAGCACAGGTTTCACTATAACACGGTTTCCAATTAAGTTTAAGTCTGCATAAAGGCCTTTGGTATCGGGTTCCATAATAGTCATAAAGTTTGTTGCTTTATGACTATAATGTTCCATTGCCCTGAAAGCTCCTGATTGTTTATATTTTTGTATCTTAACTTATAATAAATTTATCAGTTTTCCGAGGAAGCAATAAATGTTATGACTAAGTTTAAGTCAAAAAATTACAATAATAGCCTAGGTACGTGTACATATATGCTGCGGTGCCAACTCTATTGTCTCACATGCACATGTGCCAATAGCTCTCCTCAGGCAGAGCAACTTGACTTGGCCCATTATAGCCTTAGACACTGATGTGCCATAAAATCCTAAAACAACCAACCAACTATGCAGCCAGCAGCAACAGTGTTCCATCCTGATGAGACATGGTGATAGCTTTTCAAACTTTTCATTTCGCAATTTATTTTTTACCCATTAAAGTATGAAACGATGAGTCAAAAAAGGAAAAGTAATGAAAGCGGTGGAGCTACTTTACCTCTACATTTTTCTAATGTAAGCCATTTAACGTAAATGGCTTACATTAGAAAAAAAAAAAAACTTGATATTATCAAGTGCCATGGAGATGGTGCATCGTATGCTAAAATTGCGTGAGAAAATGGAATGAATGAAGCACAGTGTGAACGATTATTCGAAAGAAGGATCAGTATAAAGAGCAGGGAATTTCTACATCATCTTACATGACGAAAGTGATAACTAAGCAAAGAAGTTCGCTATTGATTAATATGGAATGTCTTTTATTAATATGGATAGAAGATTGTAATCAAAAGAGAATTCCTTTGAATCAAAACATCATTCAAGTGAAAGCCATGAGCCTTTATAACACGCTGAAGGAAAAAGAAGAAAATGAAGAGGAGGAGACTAAAGAAATATTTACAGCCATCGTGGTTGGTTTTTTCGATTTAAAAACCATGTTGGGCTTCACTATGTTCGTATTTCAGGTGAAAGTGCAAGTGCAAACAAAGATGCTGCTGCAAGATTTCCCAGTGAATTGAAAGACATCATTGAGGAAGGTGGCTACAAGGATGAACAAATTTTAAACGTCGACGAAACTGGACTGTTATGGAAAAAATGCCCCCACAAACTTTTTTAGCTGAAAATGAAAAGGCCCAACCTGGATATAAAGCATCAAAAGATCATTTAACACTTTTGTTGGGTGGAAAGTCATCTGGGGATCTTAAATGAAAGTCTCTACTCTTGTTCAGAAAATCCCAAGATCTCTAAAGGTCTGCGTAAAAAGCACATTGCCCATAATTTGGTGATCAAATAAGAAAACATGGATTACAAGAGAATTGTTTACAGAATGGTTCACAAATTATTTTTGTCTGATGGTTGAACGTTACTGCAAAGATGAAGGGATAGAGTTCAAAATTTTGTTGCTTTTAGACAATGCACCAGGTCATCCACCTGAAATTTCTGATCTCAATGAAAATATAAAAATATGCTTTCTTCCACCTAACATGTGTTTGTTACAACCCATGGATCATGCCGTAATTGCTACATTCAAGGTGTATTATTTGCAGCCAACTTTTTCCCAAGTGATTGAAGCTTCAGCAGGAGTGGGGTCATCGTCTTTACAAACATCTTGGAAAAATTATAACATCAGGAATGTAATCAAAAATATATCTGCACCTTGGCTAGAAATCACTGCCAACAACATGCGTTCTGTTTGGTAGCATGTTTTGCTCCATTTGGGAAATGTGTTTCACTAGTTTTGAATCGCAAGTTCAGACAATTGCCGAAGACATTGTGAATATCATAAAAGACTTGGGGTTCGAAACCTTGGACACTGTCAATGTATATGACTACATTGAGGCATGTGCAAATTATTTAGATGATGCAACTCTCATTGAAATTGATGAGCAAACTGCATATGAAGAAGACGAAAACAATTCTGGAGTGAACAAAACGCTAAAGTGGCATCAAAAGAATTTTCCCGAGAAGAATTGGAGAAAGTTTTTTTCGGGGGGAGGGGTTAACATGGCCTGTGACACGATTATGAATGGAGATCCAAATGTTGAACATAACATCAAGATATGGCAAATTTTAAAAGATGGGATTCAATGCTACAAAGACTTGTACGCCGAGAAAAAGAAGACAACCTCACCAGACTTCATTATTGAAATACCTAAATAAACAATAATGCTTTTTTCTCATCTCTCATGATGTTACCTTTTAATTAATAAAATTTTTGCAATATTTTTTATTTCAAATCCTTTTCATTTGCTATCAAGCACAATGTTTATTGATTTATTATAATTTGGTTATGGACTTTCTCTGGAATGCATTCAGTTAAAACCGATTATAATTATGCCTCAATCAGCACGGTTTCGCATAACACTGAACAGTTTTGGTACCAATTATTAGTCCTATGCGGGGTATTGCTGTACTATTAACTGGAGGTGTTTAGCCATTGCTCCAGAAATAAACTAAGCCACGATTGCTAATTAAAATGTAATAGAAAAGAATTGGATGATGTAATCACAGCCTTTTCTTGGATAAACATGCAAAATCACGTAGTTGTTGACAAAAATATATTAGTTTGCATCATGCTATGTAAATGAACTTTCAAATAAATTGATTGGTTAATTTGGGACTTCATTTACCTAGTTCACAGTAAAAATTATAAATAAAAAAAAAATAAAAAATAAATAATGATCTTTGTAATATTTTTCATATGCTTCATCGTATAAAAGCAGAAGTGATTTACTTAAGTGTCTGAGTAATTATTTTTTAACCTAACAAAGCATTTTTGTATAATTTCAGAGTCTGCTAAGCAAAATAGCTCCATGTATGGACATTTGGTCACCCAGGATCAACTGGTTGCCATGGCAACTGGGCCACAGGGATCACAAAATGAATTTATGGTGCTTCATTCGCCAGTGTCATACAAATCGCGTGATCCAAGTATTGCACCATTGAGGAAGCTCAGTATTGATCTCATTAAAACATATAAGCACATTAATGAGGTAAGTTGATTTTTGAGTTGGTATTAGTAGTGGCAAGGAAGCAAACTTATATAGCATCATGCAAAAATAAAAGAATAAAGAGAGCTACCCACATCTGCCCATCCTCTCTAATAACACTATGCATTTTGGAAAAAAAAAAAAAAAAAAAAAATCACTGTTGTTTTCTCAGAAAAGGATATTTCTGAATCATTTTCTAATGCGCTTATTTCAAAAATGACTTTCGTTTGTTTCTATCACATCAGGTTTCTTCAAAAATCTTAAAGAAAATTTGATTTTTCACAAATTTTCATTAATTTAGGCAGAATTTGTGCACTGAAAAAATTATTGATGCTACTTTTACCAGACTTTTATGTTTAAATACATGTTGAAAACACTGAAAAAGGGCAGTGTGGTAAAATGTCCACTTAACACTCAACTCTCATTTTAAAAACTGATCTAGGTCAAATTTTTGTTTCTTTGATTTTTTTGCATTTTATTTCTTTAATTTTTTTGCATATCCTTCTACATTACAGTGTCCCTCTTTTTAGCAATAGTATTAGTAGAGGCATTTGATGCAAGAAAGCAAGCTTATGCAGCATCAGCCAAAAAAAAATAAAGTAAAATAAATAAATAAAAAATAACCACTTCCACTTCACCCCTCTGTTCGTTCGAAATACCTGTCCAGCTGAGCCTTAAACTTATTTAGGCTATCAACTTCCACGGCAAGGGATGGAAGTCTGTTCCACCTACCAACCACCTGCTGGCTAAAGGCAAATTTCCACACATCTATCCTACATCTGTCTTTCCTCAATTTGAATTTATGCCCTCTCAGGTGATTATTCTGAGCAAGAGGAAGAATCCCATCAGCATTGAGCATGCTCAAACCATTCAAGGCTTTGTACACCTCTATCAGATCACCTCGCTGGTGCCTAGTCTCCAGACACTGTAATTCGCAAAACTTAAGCCTTTACTCGTTCCAGCAGCTCTACAACTTTCTTGAAATGAGGCCTCCAGGCGTGTATACAGTACTGTAGGTGTGGCCTGACCATTGCCTTATACAAGGGAATAATCACCTCCTTATCCCTGCTAGAAAAATTCCTATATATCATTGACAATACACCATGAGCTACTCTTGCAGCCCATCTGCACTGCTCAGAGAACTTCATATCTGCCTGCACAACCACCCCCAGGTCCCGTTCATTCTCTACCACTGTCAGTGTAGTACCACAGAGTTGATACGTTGCTCTTGGGTTGCTGTTTCCCATATGTAGTACTTTACATTTGTCAATGTTAAACTTCATTTGTCACCTCTCAGCCCATCTGCTCAACCTTTCCAGATCCTGGTGCAGCAGCATAGTGTCAGTAGTGTCCTTGACAACCCTGCCAACCTTCGTATCGTCTGCAGACTTGGACATTAAGCTTGATATACCATCATCACTATCATTTATAAATACAGAAAACAATAAAGGACCCAATACTGAACCCTGAGGGACTCCACTAATAACATTAGTCCACAATGAGCAGTGTCCATTGATTACCACTCTCTGTCTTCTCCCCCTCAACCACCCCTTTATCCATAGCAGCAATTTGCCTCCGATGCCACACTGCTCCAATTTGTGCAGCAGTCTTCCATGTGCAACAGTATCAAAAGCCTTTCTAAGATCCAAGTATATAATATCAAAGTTATTCCCTGCATCCAGTTCTTTTGTGACTGCATCATAGTATCCAATCAAATTGGTCAGGCAAGACTTCCCCTTAACAAAACCATGCTGTGTCCGAGCTATAACTGAAGTCTTGTCTAGATGATCCTGCAGTGCTTCTTTAATCAGTGCCGTCATTAATTTTCTGGGAACAGAAGTTAAACTCACAGGTCTATAATTACTTTTGTCAGCCTTTGATCCTCCTTTGTGAATTGGGTTCACATTTGCACATCTCCAGTCCATGGGTACCTCCCCTGAGTCCAAGGAAGCTCTCATAATTATGGCTAAGGGTTTGCTTACTTCCTTTTGCTGCCTCCTTTAATATCTTCAGCATCCAGCAATTGTCAGCCATCATGTTGACATTCTACCTCCCCTGGTACCTCATCTCCATGTCTTTAACGTTCTGGTGAAATCCTTTGACAACTTTCCAGAAAATCTAGTAAGTGTTAGCAATGTGAGAGTGCAAAAAATGTACCTCGACACTCAGCATCGTATCCAGGCATCATTGTAAGGGGATAGGGTGGACTTGGAGACCAGATTCCATAGACCTTGGAATGTTTATATGAATAAATAATGTTGGATTTATTATGTTTATTTGAATATTATGAAAGCATGTGAATAATAATACTTATTAATCACAAAATATGACAATATATTATTTCCAAACGTTTGGCAATACAAAACATATAAAGCTTTTTCTTTAATTTTGGATCCTTGGTTAAGGGGCCATATGCCCCCTTTGCCTCTCCCTGAATATGCCGCCGTTGACACTCATGTTTCAGCCCAACTTCTTGAAGTTTGCCGACTCTATTCTTGTAGTCTGGATCCTTGTTAATCCCCAAAAAGATCTCAATAATAGACCTGAAGCTAAGGCCTCTCATCAGTTTTGCAAATTTGGAGTCCAACAACCTTGTTTTAGCTTCTTGGGTGATCGATGGGAATTTAATAAAAAGGAAGTTTAAGCAGAGACGTTCCTGAGATAGAGCATTCACAAACTGTTCTATCAAACCCAGTTTAACTGTGGAAAGAGGACAATTTTGGGGTCTACCAGTGATTTCTGAACTATGTTTTTTGATCCAAGTACCAATCCCCCCCCCCCCACACACACTTCATCCTCAGCAGTAACTTGTCCCTAATTTTGACTTGTACAGCTGTTTTTTTTATATATATAAAACAGTATGAAATCTGAGTATAGTGTCATGGTTTGGTTTTTTTTTTTGCATCTGGTTCCTTTGTTACTTGTGTTGTTGCAGTAGCCAATCATATTTGTCACAACATTTCCGTTAACAAATTCACGCAATGATTGTTGTATAACTGCCTTCCTATCAAGGTGATCCTGCATTACCTTCTAACCACCGATTCCATTATTTCCCTTGTAGCAGAAGTCAAGCTTAGATGTCTGTAAATAATTATCGTGTCCTTTGATCTCTCTTTGCGAATAAAGTAGACATTTGACCATCAACTTGTTCGTTCTTCCTCCTAATCCAAAGATGTTTTCATAATTTTAGCTAATGATTTGCTTTCTGCGTTATGCTGATTCTTTTAATATACAGCTAGTCCTGCTATAACATAAAGACATAGTCTGATAAAATGCTTTGTAGTACTATATTGTGTGCTCATTTTCATATGACAGTCAGGGATAGCTTCCATAAATCTACACATTTTCCCATTTTTTTAAAATTGTTTTTATCAGTATACTGTGGTAAGTAATATATTGAAATATAGAGGTGAATAAATAGTTTATTCAAATGAGATGTACGTAGGTAATACTATTTTGTTTAATTTTTCAATCAGAGGAAGGGAAGAAGTTACTTGTATACTGTATTTTAAGGTGGGTTTTTTTTTTTTTTTTGTTTTTTTGTTTTAAGAATGAAGTAAGGTTGCCTAGCTTGCATTTTTTTAAATCATCTAAAATAAATTTCACTGTCATCAGATCATCCAGTTTTATTTTGAACTTGCAGATTTTATCACTGTTTGAATCCATGTTGAAAACCATTTTCACCAAATCTTTATTTCAGTATTTACTGTTTCCATTTTTTTTTTTTTTTTTAAACACTGTTATTGTCTTTTTTTCTGCACTTATTGTTTTCAGTACATGTACAAATATAAGAATATGTGTGTATAGGGAACTTTATAAATTTTTGCACCTAAAAATACATTAAACTCTTTAAAATTGAGTAACATCTGGGATTGAGAGGTGCTGGATTTAAAAATTTTTCTGAATTTAGAGACATGCCTAGTGATTGAGCAGTTTTAGAAGAGCACATTTCAATAAATATTAAGCACAAACAGTGAACTTACTTACATTTAAAGAACTTACCTTTAAAGTTAAAAATTTGACTGTCTTCTCCCCTCATCTGTTTTTGTAGGTAGCAGGATTTCAGCTGCATGAATAATGTCTTAATGTGATCTTAATTCTTACAGAGAACAAAGTTGCATTTGTAATGAGGTTTCTCTGCGCTACTTTCAAAAAACAGCTTTAGCTAAGTTACAGCTTTAAAAACATTTTGTATACAGCATGGCAGCTCACATTGAATAACGTCTTTACAACCGTTGTTTGCATGTTGTCACTAGAGACCCACCTACTATCTAGTGAGGAACAAGTTCCTGGAAATCTCATCATTTTAAACAAATGGTTAATTAACCTTTTTTTTTTTCTAGAGACCATTTCTTTGAAAGTAGTGCAATACTAGGGCAACTTGTTGCAAAGGCAAATTCATTATGTTTTGAGAATTAAAACCATTGCATTATTCACAGTTAAATCCTGCTGGCCACAAGCATTTTATAAAGAAAGAAATGTCAATCCTTTCTTAAAAACAGATACAAATTACCCCAGGGGCTCACATCTTGTGAGTATGGGCTTGGCACACCCAGGGTCCTGAGCTGGATATCATTATCCTTCTCTTTCTTGGTGATTCCCTTCTACTTCTCTCTCTCTCTCTCTCTCTCTCTCTCTCTCTCTCTCTCTCTCTCTCTCTCTCTCTCTCTCTCTCTCAGGGTAACTCAGGAATTTTTTTTGGCTTGTGCAGCATAAGCTTCCTTGCACCATATGGCTATTAATAATAATAATTAGTTTTTAAGAAATTCACATTATTAAAAACAAATGCAATTGTTGATGGGCATGTCAGAATGCTTTCTAATATTTCTAGATTGTAAAATGTGCCCAGTCTTAAAGAATTCCAAACTGAAGTGCTGGATTTTATGGAGTTTGCTGTATATAAAATTTTGAAGTATGCAATGCACTCTCACGGACAGCTGAAATGACACTAGTGAGAGAGTCTAACCTGGTGGCATGTGGGCTTTGTATAACTTTGAACTTTCATGTGCACAGTGCTGTACAAAGCATCAAATAAATAAATGTGTAACTTAAAATGCATGTTGTAAGATTTTGCACTGTAGCTGGATGTGCTGTAATTGGATAGATTCCATCAGCCTCCTAGGTATCTTATTTATTTTAACTTCCAGCAATTTTTCTTCTATCTCTTAGCTGTCACAAAATCATGTAGCTTGCAGTTATAACTTGGTATACTTCTGGTATTCCCACCCCTTAAAATTCCTTCGATACATGAATGTAGATGCAAAATATTTTTTTCAGTTTGTCAGCAACTTGAAGGTCATCATATCTAATAGGCCAATGTGGTTCACACCTTTCTTATAGTGTTAACATAAGTAAGAATTCTTTGCTGATTTTTTTTTTTTTTTTTTTTCATTCTTAGCTAAAAGTTTCATATAATGTCTTAGCTTTCCTGATCCCCTTAGTGACTTGATTCAGACTAGTTTTTACCTCCTGTAAGTTTTTGCCTCCAGCCTGATAATTTGTAAAATTCCATGCATTTTCCTTCTTTACCAATAGTGTCTCATCAATTCATCTGACAGCCATTTAAATCTAAATCTTCAGCAGTATCAATTAGTTAGTATAAAAGGCTTAATAACTTCTCTGATTTAGTTTGTTGGTCCCATTGAAAGAAATTTAAAAAGTGTCTGAGACTACTGTAGTCACCTTTATGAAAGCAAAATCGCTTCCCTTTACAGACAGTAGTTATGTCTTTAAGTCGTAATGTTCAGTATGCTGCCAGATGTGATCCCCTGGCATACTGAACATTATGCTGATTATCTTAGATCCTGTGGGCTTCTTAACCAAGGGCATAACTTTTCCTGCCTCCCATCCTTCTGTACACAATGTTCTTACCATATTATTCCAACTCTGCCTCCTCTATTTCTGAGTGGTTCCATGTTTTTGATAGCCTTATGTCTGCCTTTGATGGCTTAACTAATAGCTAATGATGCCTTTGATGACTTAACTAACAATTCATATTCATCAAATTTATTTATTATATGCCTAACATTAGTGTACAAGCAAGTTTATATGCACCTATTTTTGCTCTTGGTAACTCTAACACATCCCATATATTTGCCTGTCCCATGTGGATCCCCAGTAGGCCTGTTAATCTCTTCCACCTTGCTTTACCATCTGCTGCATATTCCAATAGAAGCAGTGCAAGAATCAGATTTGCCTCTAATTGTAGCAACTATTTAAGCTATTAGACTGTGTATCCACCCAAGAATTGTTTTTATGAATGACGTTAGTACATACTATTTATAAGTATTAACACTTCCTCTTCTCCTCTCCTATCATTGCAATGACTGTTCTTCTTGTTACAATTTAAAGCCCCACCTAGGAATACTTACTCATCAGCAGTACCCCAGTTATTTTTTAGGGAAGGATGATAATGCTGTTAATCTGTCCTTCCAGTGTTAATATGTGCATATTAACACTGGAAGGACAGATTGTAATAGTTGTTCTTTAATCCCTTGGCATAATTTCTGCTCAGTTTAAGCTTTTGAATGTGCTTATTAATTTTCACCATAAAACACTGGAATTTATGATTCATCACAGTGTCAAAATGCCAAATTGAGATCTAAACAGAAATTTTTCGACATAATTATCGACAATCATGTAAGTTATGTACCATCATTTTTATAAGCTTAGTATCTCTAATTCTCCTTCACTGCCATATAAGCTTCTAGCTTAACTTGTTTGCAAGTATGTGCAAGTAAATATATACATTTTTCAAGGTCGTTCCAAAGTACATTACAAATCTTCCAGTAAGTCTGCCACATCTTATATATTTCTATATAACTGTAGACAGTTTATAATGGGGTAGCATGAATGTAGAATTTAAAATCATAAGAAGAGATGGTGCATGTTATCCATTGTTGTCATATTTTGGCCTACAAAATCCAGATTCAGATCTGTTGATTGATGAAACCAAATCAGGAGATACATAAATAGATCTAAAACAGCATTTCCCAAACTAGGGTCCGCGAAATGTTCAGAAGGGGGGTATCAAGTAATATGTGTTTATATATATATGCGCAGGGGTCTGCAAACTTTTTTTGATTTTTGAAGGAGTCCATAGATCACAGTAGATCACTTTGGAGTGAGCTGTTGATCTATAAGATAAGAAATAACAAGTTTCTTATTTTTATATTTTTTCCCCTTCTTTCCTTGTGATGTGACAGTTTTTTTTAGAATTAAAAAACAACTCTGATTTGATTTTTTTAAAAATAATTTCACTTTAATGTTGGACAACTAAGCCAAAATAAGGACATGTTATATGTGCACTAAAATTTTTAAAAGCCTTTGTTACAAAGTTTTCATTTTTACGAACTTTCAAAAAAAAAAAAAAAACTATCTTCAGGACCCTCAGTAGGTACAGTCTCATTTGTGAGAAGTTAAATGGCAGAGAAGAGGAAGTAGCACAATTTGGTTAGCATAATATTAGAATTAGAAGTATCACAGCAGGGAAGAAGATTAATACAAGGGAGCTGACTGAGCAATAATTATAAACTAATTTATTCTATTCTGTAAGTTATGGTGAAAAATATATCTGGTAGTAACAAGAACTAATTTGTAAGAAAGCTTAATTGGCTAGTAAACATTATCTACATGTGTATATGAACATATGTTACTGCAAAAGCCTGAAATCTAGGCTTTAGTTAATCTAGGATTTACCAGTTTGCATTAGTTAAAGTTCAAAATATTAACACTTTTCACTTTATCTTCGACTTTTAATGCTCTGATACTGCAAATTTGTTTTAATAAAAGGATTATGAATGTGATGTTTAAAAACTAACAATTCAAAATAAGCAGTTATTTTTTTTAGAAAAGTTGTCTTCACATATCTTAATGTATTATAGAAACAAAAACCATAAACAGATATTTAATACTATATTTGTTATATACAGCAGGCCCTCGTTATAACGTGGTTCGCTTTACAATGATTCGCTATAACACTGTTCTTATATTATAACCCAAACTATCTGACTATAACGCTGTCACAAATCACTATAATGCTCTTTTACAGATTGCATTTTTGGCATATTTAATGAAATCGTTTCATTTGACGGAGTCGATATCTTGAAAATGAATAGCAAAACAGCATTAAAACTTTTCCCATGCTCAGTGAAATTTTCTCCCACGCCAATTTAATTGCACTATGGTGACTTGTTACATAGTTCCGAGATCAACATTTTAAAAAATAATCAAGTATATTGCTTGTAATATTTGCGTTATATGCATTTATCCGAAGTCTTGTCATCACTCAGTACAGTATTAGACATTGTGCGTAGCGGACAGTTTACTCGAACATTGTATCATATTAATGCAACCAATGCAGTTACATTTTCGAAGAGTTAATAATGACGGATAAGAATGGAAAAGCAACAACATCTGGACGCAGTGTGAAGACTACAAATGCAAGAAAAAGACTGAATTTGAAAATTAAATTAGACGTTTTGAAGCGAATCGATTCCGGTCAACAACAAGCGGATGTGTGCCGTATTGATAAAGGTATATCGGCTTATTGTCATCATTTGCAGATGATACAAAGGTTGTCAGGGTTGTTAATGATAGTAATGGCAGTGTGCTACTGCAACGGGATATTAGAAAAAGTCCTTGAATGGGTTGAGCATGCTTGATTCTGATGGGATTCTTCCTCTTGCTCAGATTACGAACCTGAGGTGGCATAAATTCAAATTAAGGAAGACAGTTATAGAAGAGATGTGCAGAAATTTGCCTTTAGCCAGCTGGTAGTTGATTGCGGGAACAAACTTCCATCTGTTGTTGAAGTTGATAGCTTAAGTAAATTCAAGGAGGAACTGGACAAACGTTTAGAGGTAATTGATGTACGAAACAGGTTTTCTCAAGTAATAGTAGTAGTAGAGGCATGTGATGCAAGAAAGCATCACATGCCTCTACTACTGCTATAGTGAATGTGTTACCAGAACCATATTGTGGGAATAGCAGACATTCCTCCTATGCTCTTGTTTAAAAATTGGAAAAGAGATAACACTTGTAAACATGTAAAATATACAAAAATGAAAACACCCAACCTTGACTAATTTTATGCTGGTGAACACGAA
The DNA here is from genome assembly GCF_048544385.1 of Mastigoproctus giganteus. Classification (NCBI taxonomy): domain Eukaryota; kingdom Metazoa; phylum Arthropoda; class Arachnida; order Uropygi; family Thelyphonidae; genus Mastigoproctus; species Mastigoproctus giganteus. The sequence goes on along the minus strand of NC_143580.1, from coordinate 117,455,618 downwards.
AATCACATTAAAATTTTTCGAATTACAGGTGGGATATCATATTAGCGAGTTAGTCTACATTATCAACTATGGCTCTCGGCAAAACACATGGCAATACCGCAGTTCAGCACCACCACACTCTTATCACATGATCTGCTACTCTTCCCTCGCTGTGCATCACATGATAAGTAGTTGTTGCCTCTAATGCATGTTCAACACTTTTACAGTAATCCTTGAATATGGCTAGGTACTTGGTGATTTGTTCTCTGTGAGATTCCTACTTTTTGTGCAGTATTTGTGTCATGTAAGATTAATATGTCCCGTAATTGTGTGAATAGTCCAGGTGAGTTCTATTACGTATGTGAAGAAGTCACATAGCTTCAAGAAAGCATCCTGTAACTCAAGCCATAAAAAAGGTCTACTTGTACTTTGGGTGTAAAGTAGGCAACCAGGACAAAAACTTTTCTCCACACATGTTCTGCACTCCCTGTTCATTAAAACCCAATGCATGGGTGAATCGAAAGGGCTTTTTTGCCCATGATGTGGAGAGGGGCCAACAAATCATGTCACAGACTGTTACTTCTGTATGGTGTCTCCTATTAGAAAAGGGATGAAAATGAAGAAAAAGTGGACAGAGACGTATTCAAATATACCATCTGCAATTTGTTCCGTGCCTCAAGGTGAAGTACTACCTGTTCCTGAACCACTTGACTATTTTTCTTTATACTCTGGTGAAGATGAAGATGCTGATGAACAGTAACTTGATATACAGGTGACCCTCGCTTAACACTGTTAATTCGTTCCGGAAAAACAGAGCGCTAAGTGAATCCACGCTAAGCGAGCGCTGCATTCCCATAAGGTAACATATGTATTTGTGAATTGAAATCGGTGCCATAGGATATTTTCTAATCAATAATAAACGGTAGTGAAAAGATGCACAAATGTCGGTCAAAATACTTAATATTCAAATATTTGTACATATAAAATATTCTGCATTACATACGTATATAATTATGTGGTAACTACTTACGTATCAAAATTAAACTTAAAATTCTAATTAAAATCACGAATTTAATTGATCTAAATTGATTTAATTTAATTGATGAATTTAATCATGAAAAATGTGTCGATTTTGGGTTGAACTTTGGCTCTCTTCCAAATAAACTAAAAGGGGTATTAATTTTAAATCCCCCGCAGCATTACCACCCAACAATAAAGTCAACCGATCCTTCACCGCTTTGAAACCTGGCATGTTTTTTTCTTCTTTCAATATGAAACTTCTTTTATGCATTCATTTCCACAAAAGTCCTGCTTCATCTATGTTAAAAACTCGTTGAGAAGTATAACACATAATACCCTTCTTCAATAATTTTAACAAGTTCTTTTTTAAAAGTTTCGGCTCATGATCTGCACTTGCGGCTTCTCCCTGCATTTGAAATCTATTCAACCAACCTTACTAGTTTTAAATGGTTCCACATTTTTTTTTTTTTTTAGGTGAGTTTTCTTCAGATCATCAGATCATCATATTGGCTCTCTCTCTCTCTCTCTCTCTAAATAATATTTAACTTAACTGAATTCTGCATCGGATATTATCTTCAATAAAATTAGTTAAAGTCTTTCCATTTCAATCCTAATAGCCGGCCTAGCCCTAGTTGCTTGCAGTGGAACAGCTATCTTTCCCGCTGCTAAAATTAATTCTTTATTTTTTTATAATTGTTCTTACAGTTAAACTTGCAAGTCCTAAATTATGGCACATATCCGCTTGTTGTTAACCGGAATCGATTCGCTTCACAACGTCTAATTTAATTTTAAAATTCAGTCTTTTTCTTATATTTATAGTCTTCATCTTGCGCCCAGACATTAGTTACTTTTTCATTCTTATCGGCCATTATTAACTCTTCGAAAATATAACTGCATTGGTTGCATTAATTACAATACAATGTTCATGTAAACCGTCCGTTACGCACGATGTCTAATACTGTACTGAGTGGTGATGACTTCGGATAAATGCATATAACGCAAATATTACAAGCAATATACTTGATAATTTTTTAAAATGTTGATCTTGCAACTATGTAACAAGTCACTGTACTGCAATTAAATTAGTGTGCGAGAAAATTTCACCGAGCGTGGGAAAATTTCTCAAGTCGGCGTGGGAAACGTTTTAATGCTGTTTTGCTATTCATTTTCAAGCTATCGACTCCATCAAATGAAATGATTTTGTTAAATATGCCAAAAATGCAATCTGTAAAAGAGCGTTATAGTCAGATACGGGTTAAAATATAAGAACAGCGTTATACCGAATCAGCTTAAAGCGAACCGCGTTATAACGGGGGCCTGCTGTACATGAAAAAGTACAGCAGCCATCTACGTCAGTGGATTCACCATTTTGTCCAAACCTTTATCCTTCTGAATCACATAAGATCACAGAAAGTGAGTGTAATATCCTTATCAGGGATCTTCATCCCTAATACTTTTGGCCTCGAGGCTACAACAGTGGAATCTTCTAGTTCATTCTGTGAAAGTGACAACATTTTGAGTACAAAATGTTGTCATGTTGTTGTCTATGATAAATTCTATCCAACAGAATGTGAACCCCCCCTTTTTTTGTAAAGATGTTGATGGTCTAATGGCAGCAATGAACATGACGCACATTTCAGAAGAATGGCAACTATTTATAGATGCTTCTAAAGTTAGCTTTAAGGCTGTGTTATTACACAATAGAAATACAGGAACTCCCTGACTTATGTAACACTCAACTTACGCAAATTCGACTTTAGTTTTTGCTGGAAATTTTCAGTTGCATTGCACATGGAATATCATTCATACAATTTTTCTCAACCAATTAGCGTCTTTGTTATTGTTCAACACAACATTCCCACGTGTTACAGTACTTCAAACAGTTTTGGCACAGTAATAAGAAGGCCTGGGTTACAAGATATGTCTTCAATGAATGGGTGCTTGAAGTTTTCTGTCCTTCAATGAAGAGTTATCTTGCGAAAAATAACCTTCCTGTGAAGGCACTGCTCTTGCTGGCTAATGCGCCAGGCCATGATCCCGACCTCGTTCAATTTCGATGCACAATTTTACTTTGTTCAAGTCAAATTTTTGCCATTCAACACCACTCCTCTGCTTCAACCAATGGACCAGTAATTGATTGCAAACTTCAAGAAAATCTATACCAAGAAAATGTTCGCAAGTTGCTTTGTGGCAACATCTGTTGAAAAAATGCTGTCACCATCAAAGATTTTTGGAGGTCAACATCCTAGACGGTGTGAGGCTAATCGTAAGTTCTTGGAATGGTGCTTCCACCAGATGCTTAAATTCAGCCTGGAAAAACATCTGCCCTTTAATCATCCATACCTTTGACTGATTTGAAGAGGATGGTGCTTTGACAAATGATATTGTCACTTTTGGTAAATGAGTGGGAAGGTTGACGAAGAGGGTGTGGAGGACCTTATTGATGCTCATGGGCGTGAGCTAATGAAGACAGAAGAGCTACAAGAGTTGGAGAAAATTACAAAGAATGGCACTGGAGAGGGCGAGGAAGAAGAGGACACCAAAAAGAGTGTCAATTGAAAAGTTGATTGTCATTTCTTGTTGTGAGCATTTAAAAGAAGTGGTAAAAAAACACCCCAACATTGAAAAACACTAAACTCGTGATGTGCAAAATGGAAGACAAAGTCATTTCTTACTTCAGGAGGCTACAAAAAAGTCGTAAAAAAAAGTGCACTTTGGACAGTTTTGGACAAAACACAGAAGACTGAAAAGACACATGCCATCTGATCTAATCCCACCACAACTATGTCACCATTGATTTCTTCGGCGCCGACCGGGCTACCCGGGTGGGTAAAGTGCCTGCCTGGCAACCCAAAGGTTGCGGGTTCGAATCCTGCCTCGGGCTTGGATCAGAGTATTGCAAAAACCTTGGGAGGTGCATTATGGCCACAGAAGCCGATGCGCCAACAACTAACTAAAAAAAAAAAAAAAAAAATTTCTTCAGCCCTGCACTTGACTAAGTTAAATACTAATTTATTGTTTGGTTTTTATTTTAAGATGTTTTATAACTATTTATTAAATAATCTTTATAAAACACTCATTTTTAATGTAAAAATCAAGAATAACGTAAGAAATACCTATTTTATGTGTTTTGGGGTTGCCTGCCAAGAGTTTTGAATGAATTACAAGAAATCGATGTATTATTGATTTCCACTTAATATTTTCAACATACAGTGAGTTTTGTGGAACAAATTACCATTGGATGTTGGGGCCCCCACTGTAATTACTAAGCCGTTTATCTCTCTAAAAAAGGCCGACCGGGCTAGCCGGGTGGGTAAAGTGCCTGCCTGGCAACCCACAGGTCGCGGGTTCGATTCCCGCCTCAGGCTTGGATCAAAGTACTGCAAAAACCTTGGGAGGTGCATTATGGCCGCAAAAAAAAAAAAAAAAAAAATCTCTCTAAAAGGTCATATTTATAATGGAAATTGCACTACACTTTCATCGTTATCATATTGTGGTATTTTTCTAAAGCAGGTTTCTGGAGGTCATGACCAAAAAACAAAAACAATTTGCACTTCCCGGTTTATTTGGCTTTTCTCTTAGCAAAATCTGTTATAAACAGGCAGTAAACTCGATTTCATTGCATTTGCGATAATCCCAATAACTGGAATTCTGTGGGTTTTTACGTTACGGTATTATGGTGAAATGAGTTCCCCTTCACTGAAATCTTCAATCATATAAAAAACAAATTTTCAGAGACTTCTCTTCATTCCTATTTATGTATTACAATGATGAAGGGAAAGGGACCCACGGAAAGTGCAAGTGCTGGCAGTGCCATTCATTCCATTGATTAATCATCCATTGATTAAGTATCGAGGGCGGTCCGTTAAGCATAATTCTATTACTTTGCATTTGGGCATCTATCTTGATGACACCTTAAGTTTTCTGCCTCATGTAATGTACATAAAAGAAAAATCTAAATCAATTCTAGCAAGATTGGGATTAGTAACCAGAAAGGAGTGGGGTCTGAGAGGTCACTCTCTGACTATATTACAATTGTCTTTTTGTCTGTTATTACCTATGGTGCCAGTGCTTGGGGTTATAGAGCCTGTAACAACTGTTTAGTCTGCTGTGACTAAACAGTTGTTACAGGCCCAGCGTGCTGCCCTCATGATGACCTCTAGAGCATGTAGGACTACATTTACCATGGCCTTACAGGTTCTGTTGGGAAAACTACCAGTACATTACGAGATCCAATATAGATACATGAATTATCATCTAAAAAAAGCACACCCTATTTCCTTGGAAGATATGCAGTTTGATTTGAGTATTTCTTTGGCTTCTGAAAGGAAAAGACTGCATTCCATCTACATTGAAAAATGGCAAAGTGATTGGAATACCTCAGATCTTGGTAGTGTAACATTTGAATTTTTACCTTTAGCTAGAGAGTTCAAGGAGAAAATTTTTAGAGTTTTCTCCAGGATTGCACAGCACATTCCTGCTGTTGGGGTCATGGCAGTATTAATAGTAAACTGTTTAAATTGTTACTGTCTCCTACTGCATTTTGTCTGTGTGGGGCTGAAGGGAACATGGATCTTATCTTACTTGATTGTCAGTACTATTTGGACAACAGACAAGAACTTCAACTTATTACAGGACTCTTCGCTAGCAAAAATAAATCCATACTTGTTCAATCTCTGGTTGCATTTAATGCTCTTAATACATTTGCTTCACGTGTCTTCAAAAGGAGAGATGAATTTCAATCACTTAACTCAAGATAGTGTTGTTTTTGTCTCTTTGTACCTCAGAGCTGGTGTACTGAAAAGTTACTTCTAACTACGACTTCTCACAGTGACTACTTCGATTAGATGGTAACAATGTTTTATTACATATTAGAACTACTTTCGAATTTCTACTGCCTCTGAAGATCCTTCTATTTGATCCTTGGGAAAACTACTCCATTAGATTTTCATTTTGGATTTGTATTGCCTGGTGAACTGTTGAAACCACCTTGGACTTGCTTTTGATTGTACATAGTGCGTATATTTGTTAATTCTGAATCTTGCCCTATTACTGGAGTGTGATGTGGGAAATTTGGTCCATGATCTTTGGACTCTCTCTTTTTTTTTTTTTTTTTTTCCCACTACCCCGAGTGTAGTACCACACCGTTGGTACATCACTCTCGTGTTACTGCTACCCATATGCAGTTCTTTGCATTCATCAATGTTAAACTTCAATTGCCATTTCTCAGCCCATGTGCCTAACTTTTCTAGATCCTGTTTCTGTAACATACTGTCATTAACCGCCCTGCTAACCTTTGTATCATCTGCAAATTTGGACATAAAGCCTGATATGCTTTCAGCAGTATCACTATTAAATATAGAAAACAACAATGGGCTCAACACCGAACCCTGGGCAATTCCACTATTTACATTAGTCCACGAAGAGCAGTGTCCCTTGAATACTTCTCTGTCTTCTCCCACTAGACTATCCCTTTATCCATAGCAGCAACTTGATCATAATGCCGCACCGCTTCAGTTTGTATAGCAGTCTTTTATGTGCAACAGTATCAAAAGATTTTCTGAGATTCAACTGTGTAATAATAAAATAAACAAAATAATTTTTTGCATACAGCTCCCTTGTGACCACATCATGGTAACCAATTAAATTGGACAAACAAGATTTCCCTTTAACAAACCAGTGCTGTGTTTTTAATAAAATCACTGGTAAAAGAAGTAATGATACTGCATTACTTCTTTTACCAGTGACTCTCTTATTTTCCCTGAAACAGAAGTTAAACAGGTCTGTAATTACTCCTGTCACCCTTTGATCCCCCTTTCTGAATTGGAGATACTCTCACATCTCCAGTCTGCGGAGACCTCCTCTGAATCCTATAATGCTGTCATAATTATGGCTCAAGGTTTGCTTACTTTCTTTGCTTCCTCTCTTAATATAATATAACTGGATAGATCCCATTCATCCCTGGTGCGTTTGTTATGTTTAACTTCCACAATGTTTCTTCCATTTTCCTCTCAGTTATTTCAAAATCATTTAGACCCCTATTAGAGCTTGATAAACTTCCATTATCTTTTTCCCTAAAGAATTCTTCATGAGTGAATATTGATACAAAATACCCATTCATTCATACTCATTAGAGCCCATTGTTGTTTTATTTATTTTTTATTTTTTTGAAAATTTGTTAGCCTATTGTTGAAATGCTCATTTATTTTACAAATTAAATCCTGAATTCAATTATCGAGTATCCAGCGCCGGAATTACAGTGGGGCGAATGCAGCCCCATCCCCAGCATTTTAATGGCGCAATCGACCAGTTATGTGTTTTAAAATTGCTTCATTTTTAATTTAATTACATTTCTCTGTTTACGAATTTATTTATAGCCAATTTTTTAAATTCCTCTTGGTTTAAAATAGTTTACGTAGAATGATTACGAGAGACTTAAGTTTGTACACATTGTTCCCACCTCTGGCCTTTAGGCAGTTAGAAAGTGCGAATTAAGGGTTAAAGGGATTACTGCGACATAATGTTAGTGATGCCCATAAAACCTATCCCACCTACCGAGAATTCCTGCTAGTCAGTATGCTTTTCGTAGCTAGTCAGTAGATTAGAGCATATCCCCGACCCAGATAATAGTCTCTGTCAGCAACCTGAGTAGGATGATAACAGTTGAACCATCAGTATCAAGAGGATCAATTTGATTCATCCCCTTCCTTCTAGAGTTTACATAAGTAAAGAAGTCTGCTGTTTTTCTTTGCATCCTCTGCCAAAGATTTCTCGTAATCTGCCTTTGCTTGCCTGATCTTTTTGTGACTTGATTGCAGATTGGTTTAAATCTACCATTGGATTCAATGTTGCCCAGTTATTTATATGCATCCTATGCATTTTTCTTCTCTGCCACGTGTATAAGTAGTTCATCTGATATCCATTTAAGCTTATACCTTGAACGCTTCCCATTTAGAATTTGTTGATGGTGACATTATCGGTTGGTCTCACTCTATAGCATTTAAAAACTGTCTTAGACCACTGTAGTAATCTTTACGAAAGCAAAAACCCCTCCCTTTACCCTTGACGGTAATTACACCTTTAATTAAATCCCAAATCACATTAAATTCCAGTACACTGTGATCACTTCCATTTAGTGGTTCTATTATCTGCACATTCTTAATGCATGAATAATCACTGCTGATAAATGGATCAAGAATATCTTGCTAGTCTGTGATTAAAACCCACAAGTTCTCAATATCTGGAAAGTTAAAATCCTCCATCATAAAACATTCTGATTTACTGCACCACTCTGTGTCTCTGTACAGCTTTTCGTTGTACAGTCAGTTCTGCTATAACATGTATTTTCGCAACACAAATTTGCTCCAATACGACTGATATATTATAGAACAAGCATGATGCATTTTTCGCGTTGGCTCTTGCATGATTTTGTCTGTGAGTAACACCAGGTGAATGAAAACCTAGCACCAAGCTGAATAGTGACCTGTGCAGCCATATACACAAGTTTTTGAAGCTTAAAAAATGTCAAATGTGTGAGACCTACATTTTCCATGTATTGGTCGGAGACACACTGTTGCCATTTGCTGTATTCATAAGATAATAAGGTGATATTGTAGGCAGACTCACATTTTCAGGAGCTCACATTTTTCTGTTTGAACAGAAATTTTGTGAGGCGGGATAGCATGAGCAGAGGAGCACATTTCTGGAGGTCAATACCATAAAACAATTTGCTGTTCCTGGTTTATTGGGCTTTTCCGTTAGTGGAATCTAATTATAAATGAGTAGTAAACTATCTTACTGCAGTTGCTTAACCAAAGCTGGAATTGTGTGGGTTTTTATGTTATTACGGTCAATTGTGTTTCCCCTTCCAGGAAATCTTCTCTTCATTCCTATTTTTTAAGTTTCACTTGTGTAAGTTTTTGTGCATCCTGTGTTTGTCATCATTGATTGCTTATCTTTTTTACTGTTTTAAATTTTACAATCCAAAAGATAAGAAAATGTCAGTGAAGAAATATCAATCAAGCAAAACATATCTTGTCAAGGTAAAGTGCTATATTTACTGTAATATTTATTTATTTATTTATTAGAAATTTAAGATATTTAAACCTGTGTTACCAATTTTATTGGGTTTCTAACTTTTTTTACTGTTTTACTTACCAGACTGAACTTTTTTGTTTTTTTCGAATTCTCTGCCCCATCCCTGTTTTTTCCCGTAGGCCCTGTTGTTTTTAATATGCTAAATACCATAACCCGGAGTTTTTAGGAATACATATACCGTGTTATAGCAGAACTGACTGTACTTGTCAGTCATTATGCGTAAAACGCATTCCTACCCTCATTTTTGTTTTCCTAGTGGTTGTGTTACACTAAACTGATTCAACATTGCTCTGGCCACCCATGTCGACATGCACTGCCTTAGATGTTATGTGCTTCTTAACTAAGAGCATAGCCTTCCCTCCCTGCCCTGCAACCAGCACTTTAAATTCATCAAATTTATTTACTATACTCCTAACATTGGTATACATGCAAGTATAAATGCACCTGTTCTCACTCTTAGTACCTTAAAACTGCCCATATATTTACTTTTCATGATGACTTCTGGCAGTGCTTGAAACCCCCAGCATCTTGCTTTCAAGGTTGTTGCTCATTCCAGTAGAAGCAGTTTAAGAATCACTTTCGTCTCTGCGTGAGGCTATTGTTATTCTGTGAAACCCCGAAGCTAGCATTTTTCCAACCCACCTAACACTGCCTTGATAGCATCAGAAATATTTTTGCAATCTTTCTGTTTAAGTGTATCCCATCTCGGTATAAGCAGTCTGCTGTTAACAAGCTCAGATCACACTGAGAAAAATTCTGCCCCAGGATTCTAGCACAATATCTCCAGGGCCGAATTGATTGATAAGGCTCTCATCATATACTCCTTCCTATCATGTCTGGGCAGAATTGCAGACACTTTCAAATTTAACTCTAACTTACAACTCTTTTTCAACATTGCTCTGTACTCAATGATGAGTTATAGTGGGCTCATTAAAGCCCATTGTTGTTTTATTTATTTTTTATTTTTTTGAAAATTTGTGAGCCTATTGTTGAAATGCTCATTTATTTTACAAATTAAATCCTGAATTCAATTATTGAGTATCCAGCACCAGAATTACAGTGGGACGAATGCAGCCCCATCCCCAGCATTTTAATGGCGCAATCGACCAGTTATGTGTTTTAAAATTGCTTCATTTTTAATTTAATTACATTTCTCTGTTTACGAATTTCTTTATAGCCAATTTTTTAAATTCCTCTTGGTTTAAAATAGTTTACGTAGAATGATTACGAGAGACTTAAGTTTGTACACATTGTTCCCACCTCTGGCCTTTAGGCAGTAGAAAGTGCGAATCAAGGGTTAAAGGGATTACTGCAACATAATGTTAGTAATGCCCATAAAACCTATCCCACCTACCAAGAATTCCTGCTAGTCGGTATGCTTTTCGTAGCTAGTCAGTAGATTAGAGCATATCCCCGACCCAGATAATAGTCTCTGGTCAACCTGTGTTGTGGTTCCCCTTTACCCCGTAAAGGGGAACCACAACATAGGTTGACCAGAAACTATTATCTGTGTCGGGAATACGCTCTAATCCCTGGTCAACACAGGTTGACCAGAGACTGTTATCTGTTATGGTTGTGGTTCCCCTTTACTCTGTAAAGGGGAACCACAACCATGCCTTTCAGTAAACTCCTCCTCCTGTCTTAAGTTTACATGGGCACAGTAGATGAACATCCAATTGATTCCAACAGTTTGGAAAGTATTCAAAGAACTAGTGACAGTAGTGACATCAAAGGGGTGGGGGACAACTAAAATATTAAATAAGCTTTCCGAAGATGAAATGTTGTCAGATTTTGAAACCGTGTCAAGGCCTTCACTGTTAAGAAAATTTTCCAAAATATAATGGCATACAGGCAATAATAAAAAAATAAAAATAAATAAAAAAAAAAAAAAACCAGTGCAATTTAAGGATTATTGCTAAAGAACTTGATGTGGAAATTATAAAGGCCTGTCATGTGTTTGGGCTATGATGAGCAACTTGTAACTTGCAGGCAGAAGTTGCACTTTGGAGGAATTATCCCACTTTGTGCAAACATTTTGAATCAGAAGTTAAATTCAAGATTATTAAACCAATGTTTAAATCTGGACAATTTAAAATTTCTTAACGATTTAGCAGTAATGATCGACATCCTGCAGGAGCACTCTTACCTTTCAGAAGCTTTACAAAGTTGCAGCATCACTATAGTAAAAGCAGATAAATTATTACTCAAACTATCAATGCTATTGGTAATTTGAAAAATTCTGTAGGAAATTATGAAGCTAAAATTAAGAGCATGTTAAAGTCGAGAGAATTTGAAGCAGTCAAAATCAAAAGTAAGAACACATTTAAAATTATCCTATGACAAGTTATTAAATTGCATTGTTTTATCCTTAAAGCCCAGGTTCCCAACCTGTAGATCGTGACCCCCAAGGGGTTCGCAAAGTATTTTCTCGGGGGTTGGCATGGTTATTTTTAGTTGCAATTACTTTTATAGGAAATTTCACCACAAAGGTTTTCAACACTTATTTATTTCAATATGGCATATGATTACACTGCAATATTCTACTAGGTTCTTGGTTGTAACACTGGTTCATCTGACATCCGTTTAGGCCTAAACCTTGAACAGTACTTCTTAGTTGGTATGAAAAGCCTAGTAGTTTCCAAGATTAATTCCTTGGATGCTTCCCATTTATGCTGTTGGTAACACATCAGTTGGTCCCACTGTATAGAATTTATAAAACCTCTGGGACCACTGTAGTCACTTTACGAAAGCAAAAACCCTTCCCTTTATCCCAGATGGTAGTTATACCTTTGAGTAAATCCCACATCAGTATACTGTGATCACTGTCACCCAGTGGTTCCTTTATCTGCAGATTATTAATGCATGAATAATCACTGCTGATAATCAGAACAACAGTTTTACTCACTCTGCTTGCCTCTCAAGCTGCTGTAGAAAACAATCGTCCAACAAATCCACAAAAGTGTTGCTAGTGTGTGAGTGACCAATCCACAAGTTCAAGTCTATATCTGGGAAGTTAAAATCTCCCATTATAAGACAATCTGGTTTACTGGCCCACTCTATTTCTTTGTACAGTTGAGTCTATGACACATGAGTCTATAACACACTCAATACTTTCAACTTGGTTTTTCCAGTGCTTATGTCACACCAAATTGACTCAACACTGTACTGTTCACCCATGTCAGCTGGATGCACTTCCTTAGATTTTGTGTTTCTTAACTAACAGTATTACCCCTCTTCTCCTCCTATCCTGTCTATCTTTTCTGTACACATTGTACTCCCCAAATTTGAATTCTGCACTGCTTATCTCTGTGTGACATTACCTCTCTGTTATCCCAGCACCAGTCTTTGATGTTTTCACCAGCACTTCAAATTCATAAAATTTATTTACTACAGGAACTCCCTGACTTACATAATACTCGACTTACAGAAATTCGACTTTACGTAAGTTTTTGCCGACCAGTGCCAACTTAAAAAAAAATCGTGGAAACGTATTTTACATCTCGTAAGAATAAATGGAGGTATCGCGAAAATATTGTAATGTGAACCCAATAACACTTTTTTTTTTTTTTTTTTAATTCGTTCCAAGTGGTTGGGAGTCAAATTTTGTTATAGTACTAAGCTATTTATCTCTCTAGAAGGTCATATTTATAATGGAAATTGCACTACCCTTTCTTTGTTATCAGGTTCCTGTTATAAGATTCAATTTTGAACGCTTTTGTGATATTTTCTATAGCAGATTTCTGGAGGTCATGACTATAAAATGATAAAAACAATTTGCACTTTCTAGTTTATTGGGGTTTTATGTTAGTGCATCTAATTATAAACAGGTAGTAAACTAGATCTTATTGCATTTGTGATAATACTGATAACTGCAGTTGTGTGGGTTTTTACGCTATTATGGTGAAATGTGTTCCCCTTCACTGAAATTTTCAACAAAAAAAAAAATAAATTTTTCAGAAACTTCTCTTCGTATTATAATGATGAAGGGAAAGCGACCAACGAAAAGTGCAAGTAGTAGTAGTGCCTGGAAACAACAAAATTGATTTAGAAATGAAGATGAAAATGATTAAGAAGTATGAAGCAGGACAAAATTTGTCATGACTTCAAAAGATAGAACCTCATGCATTTAAGGGTATCAATAAAGCCACCCTACCCTATCCATTCATTTCCTCACTCGAACCAGAGAGCATGGATAACAATATCTCTCTTTGAGGATTGGTTTAAATGCTGCTTCATTCCCGAGGTTGAAAAATATTGTAAAGACAACGACGTTCCTTTCAAGATTTTGCTTCTATTGGATAATGCTCCTGGACATCCTATGCATCTAGATGATTTCAATTCGAATGTGAGAGTCATATTTCTACCGCCAAACATGACTTCACTCATCCAACCTATGGATCAGGGTGTTATTTCGATTTTAAAAGCATACTACTTACTCACAACATTTGCTCAGGCATTGTCTGCAATGGACAATGAGAAAAATTTTATGTTAAGAGACTTTTGGAAATCTTACAATATTTACCACGCAATCTTAAACATTAATAAGGCCTGAGCGAAAATTACTAAAAGTTGTATAATGGCGCATGGAAGAAAATATGCCCACAGCATGTAAAAGGCTTCGAAGGATTTGAAAAAGACGAATCATATGAAGAGGTTACAGATAAGATTCTAAAGATTGCAATGTTACTTCAGTTGAAGGTTGATGCCAAAGATGTGGAGGAGTTAATAGAGGAAGAAGAGAAGGAATTATCTAATGAAGACCTTATTGACTTGGAGGCAGCAATAGTGATAGAAGAAAATGCTGATGAAGCTCAAGATGAACCAAATGAGGAGCCGAGATGCTTCACCTCCAGAGAGATGGCAATGGCATTTTGTGAAATTGCATCGGCAATGGCGAGGTTTCAGAAGATGGATCCTGACAGCGAACAATTCTTAAAAGTTAACAGAGGGGTGTATGATAGGATTGCTTGCTACAAAGAAATCTACGATGAAAAGAAAAAAGCCAACGTCCAGTCATCCATTGATATGTTCTATTGTAAGGTTGAGAGGCTGAACCCTTCTAAATCTTCACTGCCCTCAACCTCCGCAGCGGCGTACTTATCAGCTGAACACGTTGATTCTGGCAACAATGCTTGAGGGGTAAAACTTACTGATGTTATGCTTTTTTTTTTTTTTTTTGATAATTTTGATTTTTTTTAAATTGCATGCTTTTGTAATTTTTCCTGTGCATGAGATAAAAAATTGAATAAATACAATAAATAATTCTATTCACATGTTCGTTGAACATTTCTTTTTTGATTCAATCAATTCAGCAAGCACAGTTGCGAGTGCTGCACAAGCATGGTGGAAATTCCGACTTAAGTAGTGTTCTGCGGAACGCAATCCTTACGTAAGTTGGGGAGTTCCTGTATGCTCCTAGCATTGGTGTACATGCAAATATACATGCACCTGTTCTTACTGTTAGTTACCCCAACACAACCATGTATTTACTTGTTCTATAATAACTCACAGCAGTTCTTGAAATTCCCAGTACCTTGCTTTCCAGGCTTCTGTTCATTCCAATAGAAGCAATTCAAGAATCACTTTCGCCTCTGCCTGTGGCTACTGTTAATCTATTAGTCCGTGAACCCCCCCCCCCTCGATCTAGCAGTTTTCACACCCATCTGACAGTGCCTCAATAGCATCAGCAAATATTCTTGCACCCTTTCTATTTAAGTTTATCCAATCTTTGTAGAAACAATCTCTTCTGTTAAAAAGCCACACTGAGAAAAATTCTACCCCATGAGCATTGCACAATCTCTCGTGGTATGAATTCATTGACATAGCTCTCATCATATGCTCCCTCCTATTGTGACTGGGCAGAATTGCAGGACACTTTCAAATTTAACTTTAACTCATTTCTTCAACATTGACCTGTACTTGTTATTTAAGTCTGCAAATCTCCTACTCTTAATGTCATTATTGCTAACGTGTAAGACGATATGAGCCTTTCTACTCTTAAAAGATATCTGCTCTACAATGTTATCAACTTTTGCCCCTGGCAGGTATACCACGGTCTGATTCCATCCTTTTTGCCCAGTATATTTCCCAATAGAGTCTCCGACAATAACTAGCTCCTGTGGGAATAGTGCATTCTGCCCTGAAGGTTGCTGCTGTGTTGTTTGATGCACAACTTAACTCTGGGTTGTGTTGAGTTGGCAGCTGAGAGCTTTATTTTCTCACCATTTCAATTCTTTTGAGGGTATCTACCCTACTCTCAAACTCTTATAGATGCCCATCAGAACGCTTAGTTTGTGCCTAATTTCTTGACACTACACCTAGAGCACACAAAGACATCCTCCTTGGCTAGATCATGTCATGTTCCATCAAGGTCCACAAACATTTCATAAGTGGACACTTGTAACTATAACTATAAGACTAGGTATTAAGTACAATATAAAATAACAATATAATATAAAATATAAAACAATTATGTAAATAAAAAGGCAAACACTTATCGTTTTTTCGGAGCCTGCAACTCACAGCTGCAATTTTTAAAGAGAGTCAGCGCCCTCTGCTGCTAAGCAAGTAATCATCAGTTGATGATCAGCCATTTTTGAAGTTGGAAAATCTGTGTGGAATGTTATTGTACAACTCACTAATATTCCAGAGCCCTTCTCCCCCAAATTTTAATGCAAGATTTAATAAATACATGTCACTTCTTTAGAATTGGACCTTTTAAACTGCAGCATATGGCATCCTTGTACTGATGCACGAACAGGTGACTAAATGCAGATTGGCAAAATGGAATTGCACATGAAATATATCAGTATACAGTAAGTAAGTAGTATTGTCAGTTTCATTCATGGCTTTTAGTTTTTCATAGAAGTTAAATATATTTGTCTCCAGTTTTTATAGGCTCTACTAGAAAAGTTGAATAGCTGGGGAGGTCATTTACCTAAAAGTAGGAAACAGGTTTTATATTTACTTAATAACAGTTTTGAGGGGGGAAAAATGTGAGAACTTGTTTTTAACCCTACCCCCTTTCCCTCAAATCTCATTAGGTATACTATGCTAAAAAGAAACGGAGAGCACAGCAAACTCAAGGGGAGGACTCAAATTACAAGAAAGAAAGGAAGCTATATAACGATGGTTATGATGATGAAAACCATGATTACATCATTAGAACAGGAGAGAAGTTCCTAGATCGCTATGAAATTGATTCTCTAATTGGGAAAGGCTCTTTTGGTCAGGTGAGTAATTTAAAATGAATTTTATCTAAGTTGTCTGTTTTAATAACTCTTCATTTTTAGTTATTTACTGATATTTTATTTTTTAATAAGTTTTATTACAGGTATTTGTGGGTTGGATTCCATAATATATAGTGTATATTTAAAAAAAAGTTTCTGGCCTATCACATTTTGTTATTTTAAAATAAACATATTTGATTAATGTAATACAGTTAAGGAAACATTCAATGGAAAATATAGATGAAGGAGAGTTGTATAGTATAAATGGGGGGAAGGAAGAAAGTTATGTGTCATATTTGCAGATAATATTGCATTGGTAGAAGACTGAGTAAGGTTAGCAGAAATTGTTAATAAGCTAATAAGAAAAAGTTGTGATGAGTTTAAATACTAAGAAGACAAGGGTTAGGGTGGGAGAAAAAGGTGTAAGATAAATATTGAGAGCAAATAGAACAGGTCGTTGTGGGTATTTTTGGAAGCCTAATGGCAGAAGAAGCAAACAGCAGCAGAGAAATAAGAATAGCAATGGATAAAAAAAAAGCTTAACTCCTTGGCTTGGATGCTGCATTCATGGGGAAATAATACAGAAAAGAACTTTGCCTCTTTGAAAAATTAACATGACACCATATTATGGTACACAGGCCACAGTGAAATTGCTGAGCATGGATCATCATAGATCATTACAGAAGATTCAGTAAGGCTAA
Source organism: Mastigoproctus giganteus (assembly GCF_048544385.1). Taxonomy (NCBI): domain Eukaryota; kingdom Metazoa; phylum Arthropoda; class Arachnida; order Uropygi; family Thelyphonidae; genus Mastigoproctus; species Mastigoproctus giganteus. The sequence continues at coordinate 117,438,592 of NC_143580.1, read as the reverse complement.
CTTTTCTGCAATGATCTCTGTAAGGTCAGCAGTTAGTTAGCTGGCCAGGTGGTGCCAGCTAACTGTCAACCACCTTTTCTGTGAATGTATTAGGACCAAGTTCTAAGATGAAAGTGGTGTGAGAAATTTCATATTAGGGCGGTATTTAGTATTTGTATATAGTCAATCAGTAGCTATTTTATAGAAGAGTAACACCCAGAGGGGAGGAAAATTCAGATGCAGGAGAAGCAATATTTTTGATGCGATATGTCACAGGAGGTTTGAATTCGACGTAACTTCCAGTAGAGGTCTTGTTTCGAAATATGGATGTCAGCAAGCCCAAACTTTTTTAAAAAAAAAAACAAAAAAAAACTCTGTAAATTTGCACAAACAATTTTATTAAATAGTCAACTGAAGTTCATATACTAAATTTTATTCCCCCAAACTTTAACCCTTTTGCTTGGAAAATTGCATATTTTTTGTATGAAACTACTTATGGATGATATGAAATCAAAAGTAATGTAAAGATTATTGAATAGGTTTATAGGGTGTTTCGAAAACTATAAGAGAAGTTTGTTCAATTCTGAATGGTTATGGAGTTATGACTGTTTGAAAAAAAAAAAAAAGGGCTGTATAGTTTTCAGTGGTTGAAAATTAATAAGAGAATAAACAAGATTAAGCAGATACCTTTTTTATTTTATTTTTTTAACACATGGGATGCTTCTGTGCAGACACTACTGTGGGGAACTGGAACAAGTAGGTACTGCTTTTTAGTAAATGGATTTAATCTGTAAAGAATCACCACTCCAAGTAATGCCGGCAGTCCGCATCACTTGGTGTGACACCCTTAAGACATCCTTAGTGTGTGTCTACTGATAAAATTTTGCTTAAAGTGTTTTCCTATAAAATATTACCCTAAAGGATTGTTTTAATGGATCTACAGCATGGGATATCAGGACTGAAAAAGAACAGGGAGGGATGGATGGATGGTCTATTTCAGTATCAGATGATATATTTTAAAGAACTGATTCAATGTCATCAGCTTCAAGATACCGTCCATCCCTGTTCTTTTTCAGTCCTGATATCCCATGCTGTAGATCCATTATAACAACCTTTTAGGGTAATATTTTATAGGAAAACACTTTACACAAAATTTTATCAGTAGACACACTAAGGACGATGTTTTGTTTTTCACAAACTAAAGGATTAAAATTCAGCGATCATAATCTTCAAAAAATTTTATTATTTCTTCTTGTGGTTGAAGTTATTTGATCTAAACTAGATCAAATAACTTCAACATAAGAAGCAAAGAATATATGAAACTATGAACCAAGTATATAGCATTTATAGTGATCTATAAATGGTATGATCGATGCTAAGTAAAATCCCAGTCGTAATGCAATAGCCCATGGTTCAATCAGTGTGTCAATATTGCTCAGTTGTTCATTTCATGTGCCTTTCCTCATACAGTGATCATTTATTGACCTCAATTCAGTGGATACCTATTTGTGTTAAGGCACAAAAATTGCACTTTGTGTTGATGCAATTTTGTACTCTAGCAGCAAACATGTTAATATGAATATCCCAAACAAAAAGATGTTAGAAACTATAGTATTTAATACAGTACATGAGTTGAATTTTGATGAGACAGAAGATACTTGTAGGTACTTGCCACAAGCACATTACAAATATTGCTTCCTCTGCATCTAAAAAACTTGGTTTTCTCTTTTACTCTTGGCATTACTTTTCTTCCAAACAGCTCTTCACTCTGTACAAATCGCAAATCCGCCTTACCATGGAATATTGTTCCCACATCTGGGGTGGCGCCCCAAAACCTCTCTCAGGCTTCTTGATTCCATTCAGAAGAGGGCAGTTAGGTTAATTAATGATTCATCTCTAACAGAGTCTCTCAACCTGCTTTCTCATAGACGTACTGTTTCTGCTGCATGCCTCTTCTACAGATACTTCCATCGGCACTGTTCTTCTGAATTGGCGTCTATAATTCCCTCTCTCTCTTTCAAAACAGTCCGAACATGAGCCACCACCAACTAACATCCATTTACTGTCCAACTTCAAATTCATAGAACCAACTTTTCATCTTCCTCATTTATTCATTCAACTGCCATTTTCTGGAACAACCTTCCTGCATACATATTTCCTGAAAATTAGTCTAGAGAAGTTCAAGTCTAATGTCAACAAATATCTCCTTTCGTCTTCTCAACCTCCAACCCAAGCACACTACTAAGTACTATAGGTTCTAATACCTTTCGTTTGGGGTTTTGATTAAAAAAAAAAAAAAGACAACATTAGGTTTCAATTTCTGTAGTCCATAATTTTTGGAAAATACATGTTTTTGGTTTTGGTTTTTTTTTTTTTTTTAGGAGCATTAGCAACTATGGCCATATTGCTTCGGGGATATGCAGTGGTCATTCCCTGACCTTTCTGCATCCTCCGTATTTGGTGGGCAAGGGCTTGAACCCCCCGTCTAATCAAGAAGCATGTGCTATGCACTGCTGCTCCTGCCCACCCGGCTACGGAGGCGCCTCGGAAGATACATGTGAAGGAAGGCCGTTTTAAAGAACTTAAGTAGAAAGGATAAATGAGGAAAAGCAAAAATTAATTCTGTGAGTTTGGAGAGTTGGACAGTGAATGGATGTTGACTGGTTGAGTGAGGCACATGTTTTTGAAGAGTGCTGGAATTACAGATGCCAATTCAGAAGAACAGCGTCAATGAAAGTATCTATAGAAAAGGCATGTAGCAGAAACTGAATGTCACTGAGACAGAGAGGAAAGGGTTTCTAAGGGATTTCTTATTAATTAAACCTTAATGTCCTCTTTTTAATAGTGTCTGGGAGCTTCAGAAATGTTTTGAAGGCACAACCCTTATGTGAGGACAATATTCCATGTTAGGATGAATTTGATATTTGTTTGACATTTCAATAGCTGTTTAGAAGAAAAGTAACACTAAGAGCAAAAAGGAAAGTTCCCCCCCCCCCCCCACCTTTTATTAATACATTATGGTACCTGAGGCTTATCATAGCCATTCTTCTAGGTGTGATAGGTTGGGGCTTGCTTCCTACTTGGGAGTCTAAAATGCTGATGGAACTGATATTCAGGCCTTCATTTACAACAAGTAAAATGGGCGAAATTTCAGCCAAGTCTGGTCATTCTGTGTCAACAAAAACTTCTGCTTGCACATTCATGTTGATAGGACTATTAGTAAACCAGGTGTATTTCTAGTCCCTCCATGTGCTAGAGTGCTGCATATACTGTACCATTACTGGAGGTATTCACCCAGGTGTGAATCTGTGTAATCAGGGGTCAAGGTGTGGCATCCATATCACATAGGAATACTGCTTATCTGTCATTAGGCAATACTAGGTGGTAGTGACTCTGACTACCATATTGTTTATTAGAGGCTTGAAGTGGTGAAATCCATGTTTAGTCTACAGAGCAAAGCTGTGGCATTCCCCATCTCTTCCATTGTAGTATCAGTGCTGTTTTATGAATTTCTGATATTCCTTAAATTTTGAAGGTTCAGCTCAAAAATGGTGTTCACAGGCTAGCCACTAGATAATCCACTGGAGTTACCCATTGGTAACTCCCCGAGGCATCTGGTTCAGATAGCATATAATCTTGCTGCCTCTACTCTGCTAGCTGGTAACTAGATAGCATTTGAGAATTGTGTATGGGGGGAGGTATCGGCAAGTTGCTGGGTATTTGTGCTGTATGCGTACACCATAACCAAATCCTCCTCCCCATCCCTCTCCATAAGTTCTCTACCCCTTTTTTATTTAAGGATGCCAGACCTGAATGAAATATTCCAAACAAGGTTTTAGAATGTTTCGTTCAGGTCTGGAGGTTTTTCTAAAGTTTTCCTTGCATTGTAACTAGTCAGCCATTCCTGGCTGACTAGTTACACTCAAGGAAATCTTCACATCTGCTTGCTTTAGCTGTATGGTGCAAGGAAGAGCTAGTCCATTAATGCATGATCCAAAAAAAAATCTACTATTAATAATTAATTAATAATAAATAATAATCTTTTATCTTCCTTTTTGCAATTGCCCCAGCAGGCAGCCTCCCTAAATGGCAATTAGCTTAGCCTGAAAATTGGAGAATTTCCCATCCAGATTAGTGTTTTTGCCTGGTGTTGATAAAGTAGAAAAGCAGCTCCAGCTCCAGCCCCTGCCTCCATCTTTTATCCATTATTGAAAATGTTGTTATCATATTCTTCATTACCTGTTGTAACAATGAGTCTCTTAGCGTGATAGTAGCATAGTAAATAAATTTGATGAATTTGAAGTACTGGTCAAGTCATCAAATGCAGACATTGTGGAGTTATCAGAGAAATGCCATCACTCAGATATCAGTTTAGACTTTAAATATGGGGGTACAATTTGTACATGTGTGTGTGTGTGTGTACTGCGTCGGGGTGGCCCCTAGGCATATGCCCATCTCCACCTGAAACTCCTGTTTTTAATAGTAATACTGTTAAATGGGCCTGACATGAAAGAGGTGAAGAATGAAGATCGGGGATGAGGATATATATATATATACACACATACATATTTTTTAAACCTAGTTAAATTAATTTAATTTAATTTATTGGATTTAATTGAGCTTTAATTTAATAATTTTATTTAATTTAGAACAGGACAGTAAATTAAAGTTAGTATTTTAAAGATTGTTTGCATGTTCTTGTTTATACTCCTGCACGACCACCAGGCAGTGGAGTTTACAATAAATCAATCAATACAAATGTTAATTGTATTTAGCAATCACAGGCTTTAACCCCAGTCCACTCAAAGAGCGTGTGCTAGTGCACTCGTGCTCCTGACCACTTGGCTATGCGTTGGGTGTTGTGTGTGTCAGGCCACTTAGCCACCAGGGAGCAGCCAACACCTGGTGCCCGTCCCTGGCACGGGGAGCCAGGCCTGTGAACCATAATGTCTAATAATGGGGGATTTTTAACTTTCTAGCTATTCACTGGACCCTATGGGTTGGTCACTCACACAATAGCAAGACCTTTGTGGATTTATAGGATGTTTGTTCTACACCAGTATGCTAGAGAGGCAACAAGAGAAAGCAGTACTATTGATTTGATTATGAGCAGTGACTCTTCATTCATTAAGAACCTGCAGATAAAAGACCCACTAGGTGGCAGTGATCACAGTGTATTGATGTGGGACTTACTTAAAAATGTAACTACTGTCGTGGGTAAAGAGAGAGGCTTTTGCAAATGTAACTACTGTGGTCCCAGCCAATATTCCCTCTAATTTTTCCTATAGCTGCACGGTGCAGAAATGCACCTGAGTAAAAAAAATTCAGACAAGATTAAATATGTGCAGTATTGTTACAAATTGTTTTAATTATAAGTAGGGACATACATAATAATAAAAAAAATGTTAACATTAAATTTACACTTTACAGTGTTTATTTTTCTTGGAATTTTTCTCTTCTGTTCTTTGTAGAAGTCCATACTTTGTAGACTTCTACATTTACTGTTGGACCATTAGCTAAATGCAGTTTGATTCTCATAAGGTCACTTAAATGATCTTCATGTATTGCATTTCGATTTTTTGTTTTAATTGAATTCATGGTGCTAAATCCTCGCTCGCAGTCTCCACTTGATGCTTGAAATGTTCCCATAATATCAAAGAGAATGGATATGTTACAAAACTAAATTTGTAAGTACGAAATTTAAAGTGTCACTGAAAGTTTTAAATGTTCTAGTTTTAGTTTTTTCGGCAATTATAAATTTTAATTCTGAATATTCTTCTGATAGTTTAGAAATAACATCACTTTTTCGTTATTTGTAATAAATCGTGAATATTTTTTTGCAAGGTGTATCACATTTAGTTTCCCAAAGTCAAAATTATTGTTTTCATTTGTGATAGCGTTAATATCAAATACTTTCCAGTCATTTAATTCATCATCGGGAAATCTGTTATCTAAGTTATCACATACACGTTTGATAAAGTGAATCATAGCTGCAGTATCAACGTCACTTTGAATTTTTGATAATACTTCTTTCACATTTTCACTGCAGAAAATATTTTTACCAAGATATCAGCTTCTTAATTTGCTTATTCTAGCTTTAACATATTGATGTCCACCAATAATGTTTAAACAACATTTTTGTAGATATTTGCAAAGCAATGCAAGCTTTCCTAATACATCATTGAGTGCAATTAATGCCACATGATATTGTGAATTTATCACATTTTGTAAACAGTATTTGCTAATAGGATCATTACTTTCATTAACCTGCTCATTGCAATATTTGATTAATATTTCATAATTTTTTACTAAAGTATCAACTGCAAAATGTCTGGATAACTATCTGACTTCATTTAGTGTTCTAAAAGATACAACATTGTGTTCTGTAACCTGGGCTAGTTCTTCTAATTTTCCTTTTTTTATGCTAGACCTGCTAAACATCGTGTATACAATTCTAAGCAATGTCTCTATATCTTGCATAATAGATACATTTTTCCATGCGTCGTCCAACCCCTAAATCTTTTTGGTGTGCAACACAGTGTTGTTCAGATTGATATATTTCCTTTTTGAGAATTGCTGCTACTCCAAGCATTACTATCTTTTGAATATCAAGATTATATTCATCGTAAAAATTTATTTTTTCTAAAATGGACATACTGTCACATTTTGTAATACCTCCAAATACTGTTTTGTAATGTTTCATTTTTCACTCGAAATTTAAAATACAAAATTAATACTTTTTCTACTGAAATATCAGTACTTTCGTCTACAATTAATGTGTGGAAAGTAGATTCTCTTATTTTGTTCAGGATATTTTTTATGAGAACAGAATTTATACATTCAACAAATTCAAATGAATAATTTTTTCTTCTCCAATTTTTAGGTATATCTATAAATTTTTCCATGCGTTTATGAATGTCTTGTACAGAGTTCATTGATGCATTAATTTTTCACATCATTAAAACCTTAACCATATCAAAATTTGATTTCATTTCATTGTTCACTTCTTTCCTTTTTTATGTTATGTACTTCTACAGTTTTCGTCAAAATACTTAAAATTCCACCTTTTTTTAGTTTATGTAACTTGTAACTGCGTCTATATGTATTTTCTGACTTAGATGCCGTTTTAAATAATCTAGTTTCCATTCTTCCCATTTTTTCCTGTACTAAATTCTGCTGCAACTTTTGCTATTGCACAAAAAGTACATCAAGATGATACCATTTTCTTCATTGTGTCGAAAAATATCTCCTTAATTTAGGCTTTGCTCTTTGTTTGGTGGAATTTCAGCATCAATTTGTTTTAAAAGCCAATCCTTTTTAAATGTTTTGCAAGTTTTTTTATTTACAGTATTTACATCTTCGATTTTTCTTTTGGACATTTTTTATCTGAAAAATTTAAAAATTAAAGAATTTTATTTTATTAATTCTCTGTATTTTGTAAATGAAGTTATAAAATATTAGGAAAAATCACAAATTTTTAACACATTATTAAAATAGTTTATAAAAATTTAAAAAAAATTAATTTTTCATATTTTACCTTCTTTAATAAAATATTAAGTAATACTAAATGTTTTTGGTTATACATAAAAAAAAATCTGTATCAGTAGATCCGCCGACTTTCCACCCACATATTTTTACATATTAATTAGTAAAAATTATTGAAAAGTTTCACGATCACAATACATTCCTTATACACTCTACCCCCACACATACTATGTATGTGTGTGGTTGAGTGGACGGAATGTAAAAATGGTGATCTTCCCTATTATATGGTATTTATATTATTTTTATAACAATAAACTCAGCTTAAAAACATACAATATAAACTATAACAGCTACAGTCCTTTATATATTCATAATGTAATAATTTTTTTTCGTATAAATAAAAATATAACTTTGCACTATGTATTTGTAAATAAAAGATCTGGGAACATGTCATGCAATAGCAAATCTTATGGCATGAGCTATCCCCCTTCCTATATATATATATATATATCCATTCTTCCTCTAATACTCCTGTCACCATCTAGTATGTCGGGTGTGTGTGGGAAGTAAAAGCACCTGTGCAACTTCATAGAAATCAGTGTGTAGCTGTGCACACGTGCAGCTTAGAAGGAACCGGTAGGTCCCAGCCAATTTTTAAATTCCATGCAGTGGGACCAATTGATGAGGCTACCAACAGCACATTCTAAATGAGAGACATTCAAGGATGCAATTGTAAAAGCTACTATGCTTTTTATACTAACTAAGAGATATTGTTCAAGGCATAGACCCAAATAGATGTTAGATGAACTGATAAGACTTGTGGCAAAGAAGAAAAATGCATGAGATACATATAAATTATCAGGGGAAACAGATGCCTATACTAGATATAAACTAGTTAGCAATCAAATCACAAAAAAGCTGAGGCAAATGAGAAGTCTCCAGCAAAAAATGCAAAGAAAAGCAGCAATGACTTTTTTACTTATGTAAACGCTAGAAGAATGGGGATTGAATCACATCGGGTTGCTAGATATGAACGTTTAACTGTTTACAGGTTGGTGACCAACTGAATAAATATTTTGCATCCACATCCATGCAAGTGGAACTTTTCAGGGTTGGGGCTGCCAAAAGTATGTCAAATTCTAACAGAGATCTGAATGATTTTGTCAAAAATGAGGGGAAAATGAAGGAGAAATTGTTGAAGCTAAATGTAAAAAAGCCACCTGGGGTGGATGGGATATATCCAGTTATTTTAAGAGAGGCAGCAAAAGAGGTAATCAAGCAAGCCTTTAGCCATTTTTATGAAAGTGACCTTGGATTCAAGTGAGGTCCCACAGTACTGAAGATGTGGAAATGTATTCTCAATTCACAAAGGGGGATCAAAGAGAGACACGAGTAATTACAGACCTATTAGCTTGACTCCTGTTCCAGCAAAAATAATGGAGTCACTGGTTAAAGAAATAATGCAGATATATTGCAGTCACAGCAAGGATTTGTTGAGGGGTGATCTTGTCTGATCAATTTGATTGAATACTATGGCTCAATAACAAAGGAACTGTATCAAAGTATAACTGTGACTTCATATACCTAGATTTTAGAAAAGCTTTTGATACTGTTACACATAAAAGACTGCCATACAAATTGGTGCTTTGTGGAATTAAGGACATATAATTGCTATGGATTTGCTAGGAAGGATTTGGATTTATTGGAACAGGTGCAGAGCTTTGTGCACCAGGTAAGGCTTCAGTTTTGCAAATTGCTGTGTCTGGAGACTAGGCTCCTTCAAGGTAATCTGACTGAGGTGTTTAAATTGGTTGAGTGGGAGAATACAAAGAGTGGTTATTAATGGGCACTGCTCTTAGCATTAGCAGAGGCATTTGATGCAAGAAAGCAAGTTTATGCAGCATCAGCCAAAAAAAAAAAATAAAGTAAAATAAATAAATAAAAAATAACCACTTCCACTTCACCCCTCTGTTCGTTCGAAATACCTGTCCATCTGAGCCTTAAACTTATTTAGGCTAGCAACTTCCACGACAAGGGATGGAAGTCTGTTCCACCTACCAACCACCCGCTGGCTAAAGGAAAATTTCCGCACATCTATCCTACCTCTGTCTTTCCTCAGTTTGAATTTATGCCCTCTCAGGTGATTATTCTGAGCAAGAGGAAGAATCCCATCAGCATTGAGCATGCTCAAACCATTCAAGGCTTTGTACACCTCTATCAGATCACCTCGCTGGTGCCTAGTCTCCAGACACTGTAATTCACAAAACTTAAGCCTTTCTTCGTAAGAGCACCCCTTTGTTCCATTCACTAATCTTGTTGCCCTTCTCTGTACTCGTTCCAGCAGCTCTACAACTTTCTTGAAATGAGGCCTCCAGGCCTGTATACAGTACTATAGGTGTGGCCTGACCGTTGCCTTATACAAGGGAATAATCACCTCCTTATCCCTGCTAGAAAAATTCCTATATATCATTGACAATACACCATGAGCTACTCTTGCAGCCCGTCTGCACTGCTCAGAGAACTTCATATCTGCCTACATAACCACCCCCAGGTCCCGTTCATTCTCTACCACTGTCAGTGTAGTACCACAGCGTTGATACGTTGCTCTTGGGTTGCTGTTTCCCATATGTAGTACTTTACATTTGTCAATGTTAAACTTCATTTGCCACCTCTCAGCCCATCTGCTCAACCTTTCCAGATCCTGGTGCAGCAGCATAGTGTCAGTAGTGTCCCTGACAACCCTGCCAACCTTCGTATCGTCTGCAGACTTGGACATTAAGCTTGATATACCATCATCACTATCATTTATAAATACAGAAAACAATAAAGGACCCAATACTGAACCCTGAGGGACTCCACTAATAACATTAGTCCACAATGAGCAGTGTCCATTGATTACCACTCTCTGTCTTCTCCCCCTCAACCACCCCTTTATCCATAGCAGCAATTTGCCTCCAATGTCACACTGCTCCAATTTGTGTAGCAGTCTTCCATGTGCAACAGTATCAAAAGCCTTTCTAAGATCCAAGTATATAATATCAAAGTTATTCCCTGCATACAGTTCTTTTGTGACTACATCATAGTATCCAATCAAATTGGTCAGGCAAGACTTCCCCTTAACAAAACCATGCTGTGTCCGAGCTATAACTGAAGTCTTGTCTAGATGATCCTGCAGTGCTTCTTTAACCAGTGCCTCCATTAATTTTCCAGGAACAGAAGTTAAACTCACAGGTCTATAATTACTTGAGTCAGCCTTTGATCCTCCTTTGTGAATTGGGGTCACATTTGCACATCTCCAGTCCATGGGTACCTCCCCTGAGTCCAAGGAAGCTCTCATAATTATGGCTAAGGGTTTACTTACTTTCTTTGCTGCCTCCTTTAATATAACTAGATAGATCCCATCCACCACAGGTGCCTTTCTTGTGTTTATCTTCAACAATTTCTCCTCCACTTTACTCTCAGTTATTACAAGATTCTCTAGCTTACTGCTAGAGTTGAATACACCTCTGGCATTCCCCTCGCTGAATAACTCCTCATGTGTGAATGTCGATGCAAAATATTCATTTAGTTTGTTAGCTACCTGAGCAGGGTCATCAACAGTTGACCCATCGATATCAAGTGGACCAATCTGATTCATCCCTTTCCTTCTAGAGTTTACATAAGTAAAGAACTCTTTGCTGTTTTTCTTCGCATCCCTTGCCAAGGATCTCTCGTAATCTGCCTTCGCCTGCCTAACCTCCTTTGTAACTTGGTTACAGATCAACTTGTATCTATCATAGGCTTCTGTGTCATGTGTTAATTTGTATGTATCCCATGCATTTTTCTTCTCTGCCATATGCCTCATTAGTTCATCTGACATCCATTTAGGCCTAAACCCTGAACAATATTTCTTAGTTGGTATGTAAAGCCTAGTAGCTTCCAAGATAAGTTCTTTGAATGCTTCCCATTTTGAATTTGCTGTTGGTAACATCATCAGTTGATCCCACTGTATAGAATTTAAATACTGTCTCAGTCCATCTTAGTCGCCTTTACGAAAGCAATACCCCTTCCCTTTACCCCTAATGGTAGTTACCTCTTTGAGTAACTCCCACTTCAGCACACTGTGATCACTGCCACCTAGTGGTTCATTTATCTGCAGATTCTTAATGCATGAGGAATCACTACTGATAATCAAATCAAGAGTATTACTTCCTCTAGTTGCCTCCCGAACATGCTGATGTAGAAAACAATCATCCAATAAATCCACAAAAGCCCTGCTAGTGTGTGAGTAACCAGCCCCCAAATTCCAGTCAATATCTGGGAAATTAAAATCTCCCATTATAAGACACTCTGATTTACTGGCCCACTCTATTTCCCTGTACAGTTCCATTATACTCATCAGAGTCATTAGGCCTATAGCACACTCCTACTCTCAATTTTGATCTCCCAATTTTTATGTCATACAAAATTGACTCCACACTGCACTGTCAAGCGATGTCAACTGGCTTCACTTCCTTGGTTTTTATGTGTTTCTTAACTAATAGCATAACCCCTCCCCCCTTCCTATCCTGTCTATCCTTTCTGTAGACATTGTACTCCCCAAATTGCAGTTCTGCATCCCTTATATCTGTGTGACACCACGTCTCTGATATCCCAACAATATCTGCCGTCGATGTTTTGAGCAATACCTCAAATTCATCAAATTTATTTACTATACTCCTAGCATTGGTGTACACGCAAGTATACCTGCACCTGTTTCTATTCTTAGCTACCCTAACACAACCCATGTGTTTACTTGTACCGCAATGGCTCCCAGCAGTCTCTGAAATACCATGCATCTTGTTTTTCAGGCTTCTGCTCATTCTAATAGAAGCAGTGCAAGAATCTCTTTCACCTCTGCCAGTGGCTACTATCAATCTATTGGTCTTTGTCTCCCCCCAAGCTAGTAGTTTTCCGACCCACCTAACACTGCCTCGATAGCATCAGCAAATATTCTTGCACCCTTTCTATTTAAGTGTATCCCATCCCTGTAGAAGCAATCTCTCCTGTTAACAAGTACAGTCCAGGCTGAAAAAAATCCTACCCCTTGAGCCTTGCACAATCTTTCCAGGGCCAAATTGATCGACAAGGCTCTCATCATATACTCCCTCCTATCGTGTCTGGGCAGAATTGCAGACACTTTCAAATTCAACCCTAATTCTCGGCTTTTTTTCAACAGTGACCTGTACTTGTTAAGTAATTCTGCTGGTCTCCTACTCTTAATATTATTAGTGCCAACGTGTACAACTATATCACCTTTTGTGCCCTTAAAAGATGATATTCGCTCTACAACGTCATCAACCTTTGCCCCTGGCAGACATACCCTGGTCCTGTTCCACCTATCTTTTTTACAAAGCATGTTCCCCGTTTCCTTGACAATAGAGTCACCAACAACTACTAGTTCCTTCGGGACCAGCGCATTCTGCCTTAGGGGTTGTCTCTGTGTCACGCGATGCCCAAGTGCAAGCTCTGGCGTTGATGTGGGCAGCTGAGAGCTTGATGGGCCCCTCAATTTAGTTTCTTCGAGGGCATCCACCCTGTCCTTCAAGCTCTCATATAGGCCCACAAGAACGCCGAGTTGTTGCCTGATATCGATACACTCCTTGCATCGCGCACACACAAAGACATCCCCCTTGGCAGTATCATGTCCCGTACCCGATTGCTCTGCAAACATCAAGCAAACAGTGCATTTTATAAGGCTGTCAGTCAGAGGACAACTGCCCCCTCAGTTCTGCTCTGAGCCACAGCACTTCCATTAGCTTGAGCCTTTTGCTTTTCTGCTCTGGTCTGAGTCATGATTCTATTAATTTATTAATTAATTATGTTATGTTATTAATTATATTACGTTTGTAATCTAAGTCGTTATATGTATTTATTTAAACGTACAATTTAACTGCTAACGAAGTTCAACTAACGCTATATAGTACGGTATATCTAGTACGGTATCACAATGGCGGGAAAGTTACTAACGGTAGCGGTAGTTACGAACACGTGGAAACCCTTACCGATACTTTTACAAGGCCGAGTAAAGAATATATACACCAAATTAATCAAAAAATCACAAAATAATGTTATACTACGAAATTTAAATCAAAAGTTTTAGAAAAACAATAATTTCAAATCAATAAATAAGAAAAATCCACTTAGTGGCTTTGAACACGACCGTCACTAGTAGCCTCATCAGCAGACTAGATCGTGTTTCTTAACTAATAGCATAACCCCTCCTCCCTTCCTATCCTGTCTATCCTTTCTGTAGACATTGTACTCCCCAATTTCCAGTTCTGCATTCCTTATATCTGTGTGACACCATGTCTCTGAAATCCCAACGATATCTGCCTTTGATGTTTTGAGCAATACCTCAGATTCATCATATTTATTTACTAAACTCCTAGCATTGGTGTACATGCAAGTATACATGCACCTGCTCTTCCTCTTAGCCACCCTAACACAACCCATGTGTTCACTTGTACCCCCATGATTCCCAGCAGTCTCTGAAATATCCTGCATCTTATTTTCCAGGCTTCTGCTCATTCCAATAGAAGGAGTGCAAGAATCACTTTCTCCTCTGCCAGTGACTACTGTTAATCTATTAGTCCTTGTATCCCCCCAGTCTAGCAGTTTTCTGACCCACCTAACACTGCCTCGATAGCATCAGCAAACATTCTTGCACCCTTTCTATTTAAGTGTATCCCATCCCTGTAGAAGCAGTCTCTCCTGTTAACAAGTACAGACCAGGCTGAAAAAAATTCTACCCCTTGAGCCCTGCAGAATCTTTCCAGGGCCGAATTGATCAACAGGGCTCTCATCATATACTCCCCCCTATCGTGTCTGGGCAGAATTGCAGATACTTTCAAATTCAACCCTAATTCACTGCTTTTTTTCATCAGTGACCTGTACTTGTTAAGTAATTCCGCCGGTCTCCTGCTCTTAATATCATTAGTGCCAACGTATACAACTATATCTCCTTTTGTGTCCTTAAAAGATGATATCCACTCTACAACGTCATCAACCTTTGCCCCTGGCAGACATACCCTGGTCCTGTTCCACCTATCCTTTTTACAAAGCATGTTTCCCGTTTCCCTGGCAATAGAGTCACCAACAACTACTAGTTCCTTTGGGACCAGCGCATTCTGCCTTGGGGGTTGCCGCTGTGTTGCGCGATGACCAAGTGCAAGCTCTGGCATTGGTGTGGGCAGCTGAGAGCTTGATGGGCCCTCACTTGTAATCCTTCGATGGCATCCACCCTGTCCTTCAAGCTCTCGTATAGGCCCATAACAATGCTGAGTTGTCGCCTGATTTCCTTACACTCCTTGCATCGTGCACATACAAAGACATCCCCCATGGCAGTATCATGTCCCATACCTGACCGCTCCGCAAACATCAAGCAAATAGTATCTTAAAAGGCTGTGATTCAGAGGGCAACTGCCCCCCTCAGTTCTCCCCTGAGTCACAGCATTCCCATTAGCTTGAGCCTTTTGCTTCGCTGCTCTGGTTTGAGTCATGATTTCGATTTACTTTCAATAAAATTTCAATTTCAGTACAAAATTAAATCCTAAACTTGTATCCCAACACAGTTATAACGCTATATTTATGTTTCAGTAACGAGTGTTATCTACAAAATATTTACGTTTCAGTAACGAGTGTTATCTACGAAATATTTATGTTTCAGTAACGAGTGTTATCTACGAAATATTTATGTTTCAGTAACGAGTGTTATCTACGAAATCTACGAGTGTTGTCTACGAAATCCCTTTATATAACTTCCGTATAAAGTTATGTATTAATTATTTATTGTTACTAATTATTTATGTTACGTAACCTAAGTGGTTATATGTATGGTTAAAAGTACAATTTAATTGCCAATGAGGTTCGACAAGATTAATAGATTTTACTGATTAATTTTCCCGTAACAATGGCGGCTATTTACGAACGGTAAACACGTGGATTTGATACCCTTTCCAATACTAAGTAATACCTACAAAATCTCTATCTAAGTTACTTTAAACTTAAGTACCGTAAATAGGAATATAAAGCTACTCTAGAAAATAAGTTAATATGTCAATTTAAACTAATAAAGCAGAAAATAAATCAGAAAAAACTTCTCTGTTCCAAGAGCAGCAGAAAGGCACGTCTGCACAGGCAAATGTCGTCCTCAGACTATGGACTCTTCTTGGACTAATTTTAGTAGCAGAGTGCCCTAGGGTTCGGTGCTGGGCCCATTGTTTTCTATATTTATTAATGATACTGATGAATCTCATATTAAATTTAATGTCTAGCTGCAAGTGATATGAAGGTTGGTAGGGAAATTAATAAGAATAATCAGTTATGCTACTGCAACAACATCTATACAAATTAGACAAATGATCTGAGAAATTGTATTAAATTTCGACCAGTGCAATTTATATGGGTCGTTGTAATTCCAGAATAACATGCCAGTTTGATGGTAACGAGGCCTCCATAGCTGAGTGGTCAAGTGAAAGAGTGTAGTAGCACATGCACTTTAAGTAGATCAGATTCAATATGGTTGATCTGCCAACCCACACTGAACGTGAATTGTTGAGGAGGCTTCCATTCTGCAGTAGGTTGATAATGGCTGCAGATATTTATTTATTGATGGTAATAAAAATTCAAAAGTCCAATGTGAAGTTTTCTGAGCAATACGAACAAGCTGCTAGGATAGCTCTCAGGTTTCTTTCAAAAAAATACAGGAATTTTGCCAGAAGGGACAAGAAAGTGATTATTCCATTGTATAGGAAAATGCCACATCTTGAGTACTGCATATAGGTCTGGAAATATCATTTTAGGAAGATTTAGATTATTAGAACAGGTGCAGAGAAGAACTTAGTGAGTGAAGGGTGCTCATACCAGAAAGTCTTGAATTCTTCAAATTTTCAGTGTCTGGAGAATAGGCATCTTCTTGGTAGTTTGATTGAGGTGTTTAAGGTTTTTAAAAAGATTGAGTAAGCTTAGTGTTGAAGGAATCCTTTCCGTTGTTCAGGCTACATGCAAGGGGACAAATTGAAATTGACAAAAGTTTGAGGTTTGCTTTCAGCTGGTGGATAGTTGTTGGAACAAACTTCAGTCAGGTGTTACAGAAGTGGACAGCTTGACAAAATTCATGGAAGAACTAGAGAAGCTATTAGAAATTTTTTTTTTTTTTCCCTGTGGCTAATGCTGTATAATCTTCCTTTCTTGTGTCATTTGTTACTACCACTACTACTACTATTATTAACTCAACTCCTAGTGGATGGATTTCCATAAAATTTATGTGACTTACAGAAATATTTGTCATGTCCTCCCAAATTTCATTAAGATTGGAGCAAATTGGTAATTATTATATTTTTGTCTGTCCATCCACCCTCATATAGTAATGCGATTTCCAGTGGATGAATTTTTATGAAATGTTATATTTTCATATTTATAAAGATTTATCAAACCTTCCCAAATTTCATTAAAATTGAGCAATAGAAGTTGGGCACACCAAAGAGAGTTGGCTAACCATATACCTGGATTAGAGCATGGATTGGTTGAGTATGCGTGCCTATTAAGGTGGAAACACACTATTATCACATCATGGGACTCTCGTCATGTCACTGTTTAGTGTAAACTGTGAAGTCGGGTCGGAGAAGAAGCGTCACTGTTACATAGGGTGACCAGATTAAAAATTTGATCTCGGGGTACTCATGCTTATGTTTGGGGTTTTCATTCCTCGTTTAGGGGTACTCGCATTATATCGAAAACCGAACAATTTTAATAACCATTTTATTTCTATATTTTAGCATTAGCATTAGTAGAGACATATGATGCAAGAAAGCAAGCTTATTCAGCATCAGCAAAAAAAAAAAACACCACTTCCATTTCACCCCTCCGTTCGCTCGAAATACCTGTCCAGTTGAGCCTTAAATTTGTTTAGGCTATCAACTTCAACAACAAGTGATGGAAGTCGGTTCCACCAACCAACCACCCACTGGCCAAAGGCAAATTTCCGACATCCGTCCTTCCTCAATTTGAATTTATGCCCTCTGAGCTGATTATTCTGAGCAAGGTGAAGAATCCCATTGGCATTGAGCATGCTCAAACCATTCAAAGCCTTATACACCTCTATCAGATCACCTCGCCGGTGCCTAGTCTCCAGACTCCAGATTTTGTTGATTTTTACAAGTTTGTGGAATGCAAAATTAGTCAAATTTTAATAAAATTAACCGAATTATAGCCCATGCTTTAATTCGGTAAATTTTATTAAAATTTGACTAATTTTACATTCTGCGAACTTGTAAAAATCAACAAAATATAGAAATTTTTGACTAAAGGAAACTTTTTATAAATATTAACATCAAATGTTTTACATAACTGTTTATAATACATATTCAATAAACCTGATTTATTTTATCAAAAAGAAAATATTTACCTTGCAATACTTTTCATTTGAGCAAATTTTCTTTAACAGTTTTTCATTTTTTAGTGCATTTGTATAAAATTCTTTGCATGACATATTGTAGTTGGTTTTCAGCAACAGTTCTCCTTCAACATTCTTATTTCTATCCTTTTTCCATGCATTAAACATTGAGCTAAATACTCCCTCACTCATTGCATTTGAGTGAGGCAAAGCAAAAACAAAATTAATATTTTTTTCTGTATTACATACTTCATACGCATTTAAAATTTTTATCCAAACATCTGTGGTATTTTGAGGTCTTTTGTCACAATATTTTTATGGAATGATTTCAACAGAACATATTCTTCATACAGCAAATCAGTATTGATATTGGGAATTTTAAATAATAAAAAAAAGTTTGTTGCCTGAACCTTAAACCATTACAACAAAATAAGAAAGAAGTCAAGTAGAATGTAAAAGGAAGTAAGCATAATATAAATATTATTATTATTATTATTAGCCATATGGTGCAAGGAAGCCTGAGGCTTATGCTGCGCCAGCCAAAAAGAAAATTTTTCTGTATTACCCAGAGAGAGAGAGAGAGACACAGACAAGAGTAGAAGGGAATCACCAAGAAAAAGAAGAATGATGATATCCAGCTCAGGACCCTGGGTGTGCCAAGCCCATACTCACATTCTATAACCCTCTTTGTAAATAGGAAAGAATGTTGTTTTTTGAGTCTTTAATTAAGGGTACATTTCAACAACAACAATAACTTTATCATCAGTTAATTCTTTCTTCCTAAATAATCATCTCAACAGGTTGTTTTATGATTTCTGCTTTTTTCAAATTCTACATTTCAAATGTTAAAAAGGAGTATCTTGGAAATTTTATTATAATTCCAAAATGGGTATGTCTGGCAACCTGTAACATTGTATATGTTTCCTCTTTGAGGAAAGCTGAAGCAAAATGGATTGCCACAGTTCATCCTCCTCTTCAGATTTTGAAGATTTAGAAAATGCATGTGCTTTTCTAATAGCCGAGAAAACAAAAGAGAGTAAGCACAATGGATACACAACATAAACTGGAAGAGAACAGAAAAGGGCGAATTCCATTATTTACTGCAGGACTTAGAAGAAGATGAAAATCGTTTCAAGATGTACTTTCAAGGTTCATCCAAGATGGATGAATAAAGAAGAATTTAATTTTCTATATAATCCAATTAAGGATGATATTCATGGGCAAAATATGCAATTTCAAAATTCAGTCAGCACTAAGGAAAAATTAGTTGTATGTTTAAGGCAAGTTGAAGTAGTTTAATTTTGAATAAGGATTTATTCAGTCAAAATATGAAATAAAAATTTTTAATGAAATTTGATTACAACAAAAAACTATTTCTCAACCCTAAAAATTGAACTTGTAAGAAATTGAGTTGTGCAAATTGAAATGATCGACTTGTTTGTCCTCTCAATTTGTTAATTGTAATTCTGTAATTCTGTTGGTCTATTTATCTCCTTTGGCCATTTTTGAGTGTCCCTGTGACTGGACATTTGCGGTGAGTATGCCAGGTAGCTGGTCGAAGTGGAGGGTGCTTCAGAATAGGCACAGGTGCAACGTCCTTGGTGTTGTTATTATTTGTTTTCAGATATTCTTACTTGTGCACTCAAAGCAGATTATTTACTTCTAATTTAATTTTCTATTAGCTTTTCCTCTTGTCACGCAGTAACACCAAACGAAATTTCTGTTCAAACAGAAAAATCTGAGCTCCTGACAATGTCATTCAGCCTTGAAGCCCGACGTGTTATCTTTTGAATACAGCAATGACAACAGTCCTCTCCGAGCAATAAACTAATTGTTACATATAGCTCCCCCACATTTGACATTAGACATGTATACTCGTGAAGTGATAGTGTTTCCGCCCTTATTTTCAGCATGATATGACTGATGGCTGTTCACATACTGTAAAGTTGTTACAGTGTAGGCATATGGTCTGAAGATAATAAGTGCATACCCATTTTCTAAGTTGTCTGAATAGGATCTGATTGAATACTTGAACACAAAATAAATTGAGTAAATATTTATTTATTTTTTCCTTTTTTTTTTTTTCCTTTTTTTTTTTTTTCCGTGTTATATTATAAATTTCTGCTTTCCTCCTGTCTTTGTGACCAAAGTTTCTCTTGGATTTCTATACCTTTTATTTCATTGATTTTCTTAATTTTGGTCTGTATTTGATACAGTGAATTGTCACACTAAATTGTCTCGTGCACTGAACTGTCATGTACCAAACCATTGGATAATGAATTGTCTTGCACAAAAATAACGTGAACCCAATTATAAAATTACAGGTGATTGATGTACAATTGTCCTTGATTTGAGAACTGCCAAAATGCATAAGGAACCGAAAAGAAGAAATATATATATATATGTTACCGCCAAAGTGTGGAAAGCAGGCATTCTATACAATGCGTTATGTTTTTAGGCAAAGTATGAAATGTCTGTATTATTTTAATATTTCACATACTTTCCCTAGGCATTGTATAGAATGACAAATACTATTTCGGCAAAGTATGAAAAAGGCTTTTATTGAAAAGATGCATGTGAAAATGTAAGCTACAGGATTTTTCTACAGAAAGAGAAAAAGACCAGTGCTGAACTATTTGTTGCTACAAGGTAGACTGTAATTGCATTTTGAATTGCAATTAACTGCCTTTTTCATACAAAAGCACTTCAAATTTCAGCACTTGGTCTTGCAAATACACCTCACAGACCCTTGGCCGCTACCCGTAGACTGAGCGGAAGCAGCTGACCGGAGAGCTATTTTGTGGTCAGGAACGTCTCCAACTCTCAGTAAGTCCTTGGGATCTAAAGTGAATTGTGATCTGGCATAGAGTTGGTTTAAAATTCCTTCAGCAGTTCCAAGGCGGTAAAAACCTTCGTCTGTCACACTCATAACAACCGCCAGAAGATTGCACGATTCACCCCGTCCCTTGTCGACATCTGGGATAGGAACTCGCACAGTGGCCCCCCAAAGGTGCAGGAGGAAATTTTTTGTCGGAATCCATTTTCATTTTTTTGGCCTGTATTTCCAGATTCAATTTAGATCGAATTTTACGTTCAACACCATTCTCAATGTTGAAGCAAAGAGTACACAAAATATTAACATCATAACCTTCTATTTTCTCACTTCCATCATCTTTACTCTCATGTCCACAGGTGGCATGAACGTTTCGGTGACAGTTTCTGCACGTATGGGCACCACTGGTTTCCTTCAACCAGATGCAGCAGGAGCAGAACCAGAAGCCTGTTCGGTAGACATGTATTCATCACCACTTTCGTTTCTTCCATCATTGACTGCAGTCTCGTTCGTGTTTTGTGCATAGACTCTTTCTCTTGGATAGGGTGATCTGTTTCTTCTTGTATTGTTGCTCCAGTTGCTCCTCAGTCTGCATGTCTTGTAAAACATCTTGGGGTAAGAAAGATGTTGTGAGACCCACTTTAGCTTTTCAGCCAAAGAGAGCTTCATATGGTGTTCTCTTAATCCCAGAATGAAATGCCCTGTTCTTCATAAGTTGCACGAAACGTAGTCCCTCACTCCATCGGTCAGTTTTTTCATCTCGCATCCACGTACACAGCATATTTTCAATGTCCTTATTAGCTCTTTCGACACTTCCTTGGCTTTGTGAGTGGCGAGGCTTGCCATGGACAATCTACAAAGTCGGCCAGTACTCCTTTAGGCTTCTCACCACATTATTAGCAAAGGTGAATGTAAAGTATAAAATACTCCCGGCAGTGACATTTAATGTTGCAAAGTGAGTCACATGACTTTCAACACTCGCCTCAAACAGAGTGCCAGAGCACTTCTGCCATTTGCACTGCTGGCTTTGTTCGGCTGTAAGAAAAACACAATTTCAATTTGGCCCTGCTGCACAAAAAATGGCTGAGCAAGCTACATTGTCTGGGCAGGAATAGCGGCATGTTGACATGCAACGACAATTCTACGAAGAACTATCTAAAATTCAAGCCAATGCTGCTAAAAACTGCTTTTTTTTTTTAACTGGAACTACTTACCAAAAGTTAGTGAATGATGTGAAAAATGCTAATACGGCTACTAAGAAGAAACCACGTGACTTTTGGCTGCTGAATCGCTATGATGTGATGGTCATAGAGAACAAGAGTAAGTTGATATCCGGTTAAAGAAGGCATCAGTGAAATCCAGTTTTACGTCACAGATTCTTCACTCCATGAAGCTCGTTTGGCCATTGGCTATGGAAGACATGACAGAATGTTGAAAGAAATCTCACACAAGTACAAGAACATTACTCATCATGACATTGAACTGTACATTCACCTTTGTGAGCCATGCCAGAAAAAACAAAAAGGTGTTTAAAAGGGTGTTGTAGTGAAGCCTATGATTTTTTCCCGAGTTCAATTTCCATTGTCAGGTCGATCTCATCGATTTTCAATCACATCCCGACAGGGAATACAAGTTTATAATGGTATACTAAGATCGTCTCACTAAGTTTGTGGTTCTCAAGGCTCTGACATCAAAGATAACGGAAGAAGTGGCATATAACCTCGTGGACATATTTATGTTGCTTGGACCACCATCAATTCTACAATCCGACAATGGCAGAGAATTTACTAATAATGTGGTGAGAACCTAAAGGAGTACTGACCGACTTTGAAGATCGTCCATGGCAAGCCTCGCTGTTCACAAAGCCAATTTTAAAACATAGGTGGTAAAACAATGTATCAGTAAGGGCTCAGCTATTTTTGCAGTTGTGTATATACATTGATTTCATTTTAATATAAAAACAGCAAAAAGGACGTGTAGCGATGGCAATGAAAATGGGCCATTTTTACTACACAGTAATCAAAATAATTCCAAGTTATATACCATTTCAGTTACCTTTCAAGAAAAGGGTGAACAGAAAGTGGACATGGAAGAGTCCAAATGGATTAACTACTAATGAAATCGACTTCATCCTCACTAACAGAAGATATATTGTGAATGATGTTACCGTCCTAAATAAGGTAAATGTTGGAAGTGATCACAGAATGGTAAGATGTACACTTGATATAGATGTAGGAAAGGAAAAAACTGACTCGAGTAAATAATACAAAGGTTTTTGAGATAACAGAAGAGGAGAAAAAGCAGTATGTATTGGAACTTAAGAACAAGTTTGAGCTTCTGCAGACTGCTCAGTACCAAGATATCGACAAGGAATATTACAACTTTTTGAAAGTGATAAAGCCCAAGAAACCTATAGGGAAAAAGAAATCCAAAGAAGAAAAAATTAGTCAAGAAACACTTGTCATGATGAACCGAAGACAACAAATGAAAAGCAAGAAAAACACTGACAGGGAGAAAATTGAGTATACTAAGTTATGCAAAGCCATTAGAAAGAGACTCAGAAAGGACATAAGAAGATTTAACACAAGAAAAGTAGAACAAGCATTAAGGGAAAACAAAGGATACTGAAACTGAAGAATAGCGATGGTGTACTTATAAATAACAGAGAAGGCATAATTCAAATAGCAGAAGACTACTATAGAGAATTATACAAGGAGCAGGGGAATGATGCCAGTGGGGAAGATGGATTGCAAAGTAGCAACACATACGACATACCCGATATTCTTCCTGATGAGGTAGAACATGCATTGAAGAAAATGAAGAATCAGAAAGCCCCAGGGGAAGATGAAGTTACTGTAGAGTTGTTAAAATTGGGAGAAAGAGACATAACACAAAAACTGGCAAGGCTCTTCACAAAGTGCATTAGAAAAGGTGTAACGCCTAAGCAGTGGAATAATGCAATCATAGTTTTGCTGCATAAGAAAGGAGATAAATCATAAATTGGAAATTATAGACCAATTAGCTTGTTATCTCACATCTACAAGTTGTTCACAAGGGTCATTACTAACAGATTAGAAAGAATACTTGATGAGAATCAACCGAAAGAGCAAGCTGGCTTTAGGACAGGATTCTCAACTATGGATCACCTTCACGTAATATCACAGCTAATGGAGAAAGGAAATGAATATAAAACACCATTATGCCTGGCATTTGTGGATTATGAAAAGGCATTTGACTTCATACAGCATAAGGCAATGTTTTGGCTACTGGAAAGACAAGGCATTGATACTCCATATATTATGATTTTGAAGAAAATATATGAGAGTGCTACCTCCTTTATTAGACTAGACAAAGACAGTAGGAAATTTAAAATTGAGAAAGGAGTTCGACAAGGAGACACAATATCTCCGAAGCTGTATACTGCTGCCCTTGAAGCTTTCAGAAGATTAGACTGGTCGCAGAAAGGAGTCAATGTGAACGGAGAGTACCTAAACCATTTACGATTTGCAGATGACATTGTGGTCATAAGCCACGATCCCAAAGAATTAGAGGAAAATCTTAATCAGTTATGCACAGTTAGTAAGGATTTTGGACTAAAGATGAATATAGCTAAAACAAAAGTAATGATGAACAAGTATGCCACAGAAAGGGAAATAATGATTGAAGGAGCAGTAATTGAAAAGGTGGAGTCATATACTTATCTGGGACAAGTTATTAGCTGTAATAATGATAAATGGATGGAAATCAAGAGAAGAATAAAATTTGGATGGATAGCATTCTGGAAATATAGTCACATACTGAAGAGCAATATCCCAGTTTGTCTTAAACGTAAAATAATGAACCAATGTATACTCCCCACCATGACTTATGGAAGTGAAACTTGGGCACTCACCAAAAGAATGGAAGAGAAGCTGAGAACTACACAGCGAAGAATGGAACGAATCATATTGGGAATCAGACTGTTAGATAAGAAGAGAAACACATGGATTAGGCAGCAAACTCAAGTAAAGGACATTCTTATCACAACTGAAGAACTAAAATGGTCTTGGGCAGGACACATAGCTCGAAGACATGATGACAGATGGACTAAGAAAATAACAGAATGGTATCCAAGAGGAGCTAGAAGAAAACCTGGAAGACAAAGGCAGAGATGGATAGATGAAATTCATGAGTTTGTGGGCAGTAAATGGATGGCCAGTGCTCAAAACAGAAGGAACTGGAAAGTTGCTGGAGAGGCCTTCATCCTGCAGTGGATTGAAAATGGCTGATGATGATTAGTTACCTTTCATAATTGGAAAAAAAAAAAGAAAAAAACTGTCAAATTGAAAGCAGTTTACTCTGAGTGCCAGCCCTGGGAAGGTGATTCTACAGGGTATAACAGTCGGCATCTAAACAACATTAAATAATCTGGGATTCCTTTAAAAAATTGTATGTCAGTGTTGTGGCAGCATTAAAAAAAAAATGTCGATCAGTATTGATAACACTGGTCCACATTTTAAGAAAGGTTCTTTGATGTTTTACTAGTAGTAAGAAATCTGAACTACATTTTTTAAAGGATATTTTGAAAGTTACTTGAATTTGCTCTACCATCAGAATTTTTACAAGTAAAAAAAAAAAAAAAAAAAAAAATAGGAGGTGGCTGGTTTATTTTGTATTTTTACAGATTTTACAAAAAAGTTATTTCTATATAAAAATACCAATAAAATTACATAAAATTGTCCTCCAGTCAAGCATATTTGCCTGCAAACTGAATTTTTTCTACAGTAGACAGTGAATTTTTTTTTTTTTAATGAATAACCTACAATGTGATAGGTATTAGCATTTATAATACTAAAAACCATGTGTAATTTTAAGGTTTAGAAGATACCTGTAGATTGTAATTTTCAAGAAATATGTGTAAATAGAGGTTGTCCCAGAAAATGGAAGTTGAAGGAATAAATGAGGCAGAAAAAAAGTTAGTTCTGTGAGTTTGAAGTTGGACGGTAAAAATTATGTTGACTGGTTGCAGCACATGTTTGGACTGCTTTAGAAGGGACAGCAGGAATTATAGAAGCCAATTCAGAACAGTGCCCATGGAAGTATCTATAGAACAGGCATGCAGCAGAAACACAACATCTGTGAGACAGAGAGTGGAGAGATTCAGTTAGAGATGATTCATTAATTAACTTAACTTCCCTCTTTTGATTTTGAATGTAGTCTAGAAGTGTGAGAGGGGTTAGGGGGACACTGACCCAGGTGGGGAAGTAATATTCCATGGTAAGCTGATTTCAGATTTTTATAGTGAGTAGCTGTTGAGAATAAATGATGCCGAGAGCAAAAGAGAAAACCGAGTTTTTTAGTTGTAGAGGAAGCAATATTTGTGACATGCTTATACGAAGAGAAATTAGAAATCAGGGTAATCCCTAATAGAGATATGGGATCTTCTCTAGAAATCTGAGATGTTATCAAAGATGTGCATAGCAGCAGTAGTCTCCTTTTTTGTGAAATATAAGACAGGACTGAAATTAACTAAGTTATCTTTGTTCCACTGGATAATTACCTGGAGATCAACATTTAAGGAATTGGCAGTGAATAGTGTTTGTGCAGGGCAAGGTTTCTCAAACTTGAAGGTGGAATGCAATATGCTATCATCAGCAAAACTCTGGTTAGGATTACTAGTCAATATAAGATCATTAATATACAATAGAAATAGAGTGGAAGAAGAACTGAACCTTGGGGAACAACAACGTTATTGAAGTTAGAAGACAGCCGTCTACCACCACCTGCAGTGAGTAGTCACTGAGAGAATCCATACTGGTGATTGTTGATCAGTTGGAAGGTTTCTAGATATTTTAGGAGTTGGTGCTTAATGAATTTCTCCATTACTTCAGAAAGAGTAGAAATAAGTGCAATGTGACCATAATTAGATTGGAGGGATTTGTCAATCTTTTCAGGAACTGGCTGGGTATGAACCAATTTTCAAGCAGAAGGAAAAACACCAGCAGAATAAAAAAAATTTAAAAAGGTGATACAAAACAGGAGTAAGCTTAGGAGCACATGTTTTGAGGACGTGCAGAAATACCACCAGGACTGGTGGTATTTCTTCAAAATTCTTCTAACATACATTATTTTGATGGAAGACCACAGGAAGCATTGAATTGAGCGTACTGGTAATGGTAGGAGTGGTTAATCAAGATGATCAATACAAGAGTTAGAAGAAAAGTAGGGTGCTAGCAGGTCTGCTTTTATCTTTAGCTGAGGTGGCAATAGGGATCCCATACAGCCTTGTTTTCCCGGGACAGTCCTGGAATTATGGATTTTACAGATCTCTGTCCAGGTGTTCCGACAAAGTCAACCTGGGCCATCAATTGTCCTGGTTTTTTCTAAAACGACATTCTTTCTCGAACAATTTCACTTGACATCTAGCAATATTGAGTCAAGCTCTACTATAAAAGTATATCAAAACAAAGTAGCTCATGCCTACAGTTAACCTTATAGTGGTGACATGGAATGACCAATACCAAGATATATCATCATTGTGCTATTTTGTTGCAAAATACCTTTAATGATTTGAGTTTGCATTGTCTGCCCTGCAGTGTTCGTGTGGATTTTTCAGTGTTCTACTTTTAACATTTCGTTATTTTTATATTTGGAATATATAAATAATTTTGTATTTTGAATATAAAAATAATGCTTCTTTAAAATGCTGAAGAGAAAATGTGTGTTTACTAACAGTTTAAAGAAGCAATACCCATTTATAAATGAAAGTAGTGTTAGTGGTGATTCCTCAAAAGTTGGGTGTTCCTTGTGATGAGCTATATTTAGCTTTGGTCATGGAGGAAAGGAAGATATATTTGATCATGTCAGCACAAAAAAAACATAAGGCTGCCATGGCTGCAGAATTCTTCAGTCAATCATTAACATCATTTTTAGGCAAAAAAAAAAAAAAAAGTCTGGGCGACGAAGAAAGAGATCTAGCTGCAAAAGAGGCCACGTTTGTTTATCTTACTATCAAACACAGTCATAGTTTCCAGTCAGTGGACTGTACTTCATTTCTTTTAAAAACATTTCTAAGCAAAAAATTTACCTGTGCTCAAAAAAAATGTAGGGCTATTGCTGTGAATGTATTATCACCACATGCAAGAAATGAAATACTGGAAGACCTAAAAAATACAAAGTATTGCTGCTTAGCTGTAGATGCTTCTAACCACACTGACCTAAAGATTGTACTAATTATAATGAGACATTTTATTCCGGATAAAGGCATTGCAACAGAAATATTAGAATTTTGCAGTCTCCCTGGAGAAACTTCCAATCTTATTGTTGACTACATTTTAAAAGTTGCTAATGAACGTGACATTGTTGATAAAATAATAGGTATTTCAGCAGATAATACCAATACAAACTTTGGTGGATTAAAAAGGAAAGGCAAAAACAATGTTTTTACGAAAATTCAAGGAATGCTAAACAGAAAAATAATAGGTGTAGGTGGTGCAGCACACATTATTCATAACAGTGTATAGATTGCAGTTGATGTTTTACCTATAGATGTTCAGGCGATTCTGTGGCAAGTTTTTCAGTATTTTCACCATTTCACAGTCTTCTTCTTTTGATGCCGTCTCTTATTGAAGGTTGGTTCCTTCTTTTGATAATCGGCTGATTAACAGCATATCGTATGTTATTTATCAGCTGATTATTTATTTTAACTCCTTCTCTCCTTTCCCACAATGCATTTTGCAAAATAACTTCAGAATAAATGTTAAATAGCATCGGCAAAAGAATACAACCCTGCCTTACCCCTCTTTTTATATTAATCTCATCAGTTTCACCCTCTTTGACACTTACAGTGGCTGTTTGATTCCAGTATATTTCTTTAATGAGTCTGATGTCCCGTTCATCCAGATTTCACAGTTAGAGTAGAAAATCTGAAATCTTTTTGTGATTTTGTGGAAATCAAGTATAAAACTATTCTGGGGCATAGCAAAACACAATAGTTGTCACTGGAACGAGCTCTGAATATAAATGTACAAAATTTTATATGAATTTTTTAACAATAGAAAATTTTTTGTAAAGGCATGATGACTGAAGACTCATTAAAAACAAAATACTGCAAATTTTTATGGTACTGCACTTCAGTAAATTCTTGAATGTACTGAAGAATACACCAAACGTTCGTTCATTTGGTGTATTTGCAAAAATACTGGGAAGCATTCAAAGAACTTATCTTGGAAGCTACTAGGCTTTACATACCAACTAAGAAATATTGTTCAAGGTTTAGGCCAAAATGGATGTCAGATGAACTAATGAGGCATATGGCAGAGAAGAAAAATTTATGGGATACATACAAATTAACACATGACACAGAAGCCTATGATAGATACAAGTTGATATGCAACCAAGTTACAAAGGAGGTTAGGCGGGCGAAGGCAGATTACAAGAAATCCTTGGCAAGGGATGCAAAGAAAAACAGCAAAGAGTTCTTTACTTATGTAAACTCTAGAAGGAAGGGGATGAATCAGATTGGTCCACTTGATATTGATGGGTCAAGTGTTGATGATCCTGCTCAGGTAGCTAACAAACTAAATGAATATTTTGCATCGACATTCACACATGAGGAGTTATTCAGCGAGGGGAATGCCAGAGGTGTATTCAACTCTAGCAGTAAGCTACAGAATCTTGAAATAACTGGGAGTAAAGTGGAGGAGAAACTGTTGAAGATAAACACAAGAAAGGCACCCGGGGTGGATGGGATCTATCCAGTTATATTAAAGGAGGCAGCAAAGGAAGTAAGCAAACCCTTAGCCATAATTATGAGAGCTTCCTTGGACTCAGGAGAGGTACCCATAGACTGGAAATGTGCAAATGTGACCCCAATTCACAAAGGAAGATCAAAGGCTGACACAAGTAATTATAGACTTGTGAGCTTAACTTCTGTTCCAGGAAAATTAATGGAGGCACTGGTTAAAGAAGCACTGCAGGATCATTTAGACAAGACTTCAGTTATAGCTCAGACACAGCATGGTTTTGTTAAGTGGAAGTCTTGCCTGACCAACTTGATTGGATACTATGATGCAGTCACAAAAGAACTGGATGCAGGGAATAACTTTGATATTATATACTTGGATCTTAGAAAGGCTTTTGATACTGTTGCACCTGGAAGACTGCTACACAAATTGGAGCAGTGTGACATTGGAGGCAAATTGCTGCTCTGGATAAAGGGGTGGTTGAGGGGGAGAAGACAGAGAGTGGTAATCAATGGACACTGCTCATTGTGGACTGATGTTATTAGTGGAGTCCCTCAGGGCTCAGTGTTGGGTCCATTATTGTTTTCTGTATTTATAAATGATATTGATGATGGTATATCGGGCTTAATGTCCAAGTTTGCAGACGATACAAAGGTTGGCAGGGTTGTCAAGGACACTACTGACACTATGCTGCTGCAACAGGATCTGGAAAGGTTGAGCAGATGGGCTGAGAGGTGGCAAATGAAGTTTAACATTGACAAATTTAAAGTACTACACATGGGAAACAGCAACCCCAGAGCAACGTATCAACTCTGTGGTACTACACTGACAGTGGTAGAGAATGAAAGGGACTTGGGGGTGGTTGTGCAGGCAGATATGAAGTTCTCTGAGCAGTGCAGACGGGCTGCAAGAGTAGCTCATGGAGTATTGTCAATGATATACAGGAATTTTTCCAGCAGGGATAAGGAGGTGATTATTCCATTGTATAAGGCGATGGTCAGGCCACACCTAGAGTACTGTATACAGGTCTGGAGGCCTCATTTCAAGAAGGATGTAGAGCTGCTGGAACGAGTACAGAGAAGGGCAACAAGATTAGTGAATGGAACAAAGGGATGCTCTTACGAAGAAAGGCTTAAGTTTTGCAAATTACAGTGTCTGGAGACTAGGCACCAGCGAGGTGATCTGATAGAGGTGTATAAAGCCTTGAATGGTTTAAGCATGCTCAATGCTGATGGGATTCTTCCTCTAGCTCAGAAAAATCACCTGAGAGGGCATAAATTCAAATTGAGGAAAGACAGATGTAGGATAGACGTGCGGAAATTTGCCTTTAGCCAGCGGGTGGTTGGTTGGTGGAACAGACTTCCATCCCTTGTGGTGGAGGTTGATAGCCTAAATAAGTTTAAGGCTCAGCTGGACAGGTATTTTGAACGAACAGAGGGGTGAAGTGGAAGTGGTTTTTTTTTTTTTTTTTGGCTGATGCTGCATAAGCTTGCTTTCTTGCATCAAATGCCTCTACTAATGCTAAAATGGAATGGATTTCAGCGTTGAAATCCTTTTGTTGGAAAAATTTCCCAGAATGTGCCGAGGAAATAAAGATTATCTTACATAACCTCATTATTAATGAAGAAAGTCTCTTTGATGACTACAGTAATGTCAAATTGTATTCAACAGAGAATAAAATTGAAAGGAATAATATTAATTGTAAGCCTGCAGACAGATGGAAAGAAGTATTTGCTCATTTTCAGATGGAACAAATAACCTGTAATGAAATAAAGTCACTTGTGGGTTTTTGTCTTGCTCTACCAGGATAAAATGCCTCAGTAGAACCTATTTTCTCTTTGATGAATTCATCATGGACTGATGAGAAAAACTGCCTTCAGCCGGACACAGTTAAATCAGTTTTGATCATTAAAACTCATTATAAGGACATGCCATGTTCAGAGTTTTTTGATGTTATATCCAAAGACCTAAAGCTTTTAGAAAGTCCATTCTTCGAATAAATATATCAAATGATGAAAGCGAGAACACATATATAACAACATGTCATCCATCAACCAGTGAATCGTAAGGAGTGATAGAAGGAGTTGTACAAATTAGTGATTATAGAGTATGGACTATGACTGTAAAGGATGAGGAAGGATTTGATAAAAACATGAGTGGTTGTCTGATTTTTTTTTAGTATTTTTTTGTTTATATTTAATATTCTCTTTGTTAATTTTTCAAATGTGAATTGTCTCGTTCCTTTTTAGAATAGTTATTTCATTATATGTATATTTACTTCATGCATCGCTTCTTTAAAAAGTCTATCAAAAGTATTGCACTCAAAAACATTGCCCCTAACATATAGATAGACCTGCATTTCACAGCATCCTGGTTTTTTGTTTTTAAAATCTGGGATACTACAATAGAACTATCAGGTTTTTAACAGAGGTTGGAGTAGAGATGGGCAAAATTTGCAGTAAGTAGCTGGGGCAAGAGACTACCATGCCCAACTTCCATTTGGACAAGAAGCAAGTTTTCTACCCTTAGCCTGACAAAATCTAGTTTGGACTGATTAATAACTGCTATACAATTGTTGCGAACTTTGGTGTAGAAAAAAATATTGTGCTTTTTCACTTCCTCTGGTAGCTAGTGAAATTGCTGTTTCTCTTTTTAAGATCCTTTTTCAGTAATCAGCCATCATTTGACATTCCATCCCACCTTGGTACCTTTTTTTCCATTTCTTTTATACCTTGATGGAATTTTTCCCTCCGTTCTTCACTTAAACTACCTAAATTTTCTGTAACAGTTAAGATGATAGTGCAAGAAGAAGAATTCCTTAACACTTGTGTTGCAACCCAGTTTCCTTAATTTCTTCAGCATATCACCCACATTCATCTCATAAGCTGTGTGTATATTTTTTCCCATAAAATTGGGCACTACATTTTTAAAGCCAAACCAAGCATCTCCTTTATTTTAGTTCATGGATTCTTCAAATACAGGCCAGCAGCAGCTTGCAGATTCAATGTCCAACAAAAATTTCCTTTGATTATTTTATATGTAAGTGATGTTAATTCAGTGCCAGAGTTGGGTGAAATGTTTCATTAAAACTAGCTTTATATGCAAAGGAAGTTACTTTTGTTTCAGTCTACTAGTGGTTTGTCTTTAAATGTGGTATCAGAAACTGTCTCAGTGCCACAATTTCCTTTCCCAATAATTCACTTCTTGTTCATTTATCCTGCTTGTACAAAAAACAAGACATTTTTGTGTAACCAAGTTGTTGGTCGAATGGCAGGCCAATTACTTTAAAATCTCCAGACAGTAGCCACCAACACCCATGTACTAAAAAAAATTTTTTTTTAAAAGCTTAACATTTTTATTGTTTTCTTTCAAGTGTGTTAAATAGGCTACAGGAATGGATGCATACTTGTTTCCATTATGAAAACTGCTTTCAGGCTTTGCTTTGTTGATCAATAAATAGCCTACACTCGGTTGGTTCGTAGAATTCAAAGGTTATAGCTACATGAGTGTTGTTGCAATATATCATCGAGCCTTCATCAGAAAATGGGGAACCAGTTTTTTTTTTACAATATCTGTATCATGAAAACACTTCCTGGGGCCAGCAGGTTCTTGGAGTTCAGCCCTGGCCCTAAAAGCTCTGCACGTTCTTTGGGTAGATTTAAATCTCTCATGAGATAGTTGAATTCACATTGTTTAAACAGCTTGGTCCAGAGTTGTAAATTTCTTCATCAGAATAGTTAGTGTCATTCTGTAGATTACAAATGTCACATTCAGAATCTGATGCCATGTGTCCAATAAGAACTGGTGGCTGTGGTACCAGTAGTTCATATCTGTGGGATACTGGTCTTATAGCTGAAGTAATGTTGAGGTAAATGATGCTCTCTTTGTTCTTCGCATTATAACCTGCTACATTTACGGAACAAAAATAGCAGTCATTAATATGGTCCCGAGGTTCGCTCCATGCCATGGGAATGGCATATGTTGTGGCTTTATTTTTACTATATTTCTCAGTTTCAGCTCTCCACACATCTGTGGGGCAGTTTATGGAGTGGGCGGGGAAACTTCTATCTTGGTCTCCTAATGATTTCATTCCAAACTATAGTATATGCATTGGCTTTACTTTTTACAGAGGATGTTATATTCTGCCTTCATTTTTTTCCACAACACAGTTACTGCAAATGTAACAAAATATATTTGGATTGTTCACAGAGCCACAAGTTGCCATTGTCAAAGACACAGAATATGAAAATCATGTTAGAAGCAGATAGTGGTTAGCATGGCTGCACCATAAAACAACTGAATGTGGAAGAAACACTTCACAAGTTCTTACTTGCAGGTCTCAACATGTGAAAACAACTCTTGGTATGTCTATAAATATAGACAAATGTCAATTACTAAGAAAATAGTATCCATATCATGCTATACCTGGAATGTGTAACAAAAAAAAAATTACTGTTTGTAAAAAGCTGTAAGTAATAGGTAAAAATGGTTTGGATTTTTAGAATTAGCACTAAAAAGTATACATAGAAACAATGAATTTTGAAAACATCAAAATCCATGCAGACTAGTGTAATGTGCCTTGTTATGTTAGGCCTAAAAACCAAGGTATTAAAAAATTGTGTAGCCAAGGTATTAAAAAAATTAACACTTGGTTGTAATAGACTGTCCTTGTCATCTTATTAATTTTTGTGATGAAATGGGACTACCTACCTTAAAAGTGGATGAATTCTTACGGAAATTTATTACTATCTAGAAAGAAGTGCTAATTAGAAATATGGATTGAAATAATTTCAACTGATGTATGCTACTGAAGTAAAAAAAAAAAAAAACGATTTTGAAGCATAAGTGTACATGTTGGTTGTTTGTTATTTGGTTTTTAGGAGCATTAGCAACTAAGGCCATATTGCTCTGAGAATATGCAGTAGTCATTCCCTGACCTTTCCGCATCTTCCGTATTTGGTGGTGACGGACTCGAACCCCGGTCTAATCAAGAAGTGTGTGCTACGCACTGCTTCTCCTTCCAACCTGACATGTTGGTTGTCTTTGATTAAATGTATAACTAGACTGGTAGAACAGTGACATCCTTTTTCAAGTCTATTTAAAGGAGAGGTTAAGAGTGGTGAAAAAAAGCTATATGAGCATTTTTCAGAGTTACCATTGAAGGGTACAAGTGATCAGTAGTGAGTGCCATTGACTCATCTAATGCAGTTCATGATCCAGAAGAAGTTTTGGAAGAAGATAAATTGAATTGATGAAAGCAAGCCTAAGCAGGTAAACAAGCTGGTAATTTCAGCCATGTTATCCTCCTGCTGAAAATCATTTCATGTTTCTCCCTTCTAGCTTGAATAAAGCAGTTTGCTTTTAAATATTATGCCAATGTTCATCACATCCATATACTGTGGTTGTTATTCCTAAATATGTTGGAGAATCTAGTGTGCAAATTTATTTTTTTATTTTAGAAACAGTTTTGAAATCTTCCACTTCCATTTTGGAAATGATTGCCATAGCAGACTAAACAAGAAGAAAAATAAACTTAGTCATAGATATTTCTAATGCCAAGTTTATGGAAAGTCTAAAATAAGAGGAAAAGGTTCTTTTGTTCAGTGTGGAAGTACTTTATGGTGCACAAGTTCCCATTGAAAAATGGGGCAATTATAAATACTGTGGTAGCATAAAGTTTCATCAATTGACAGGCATTTTCAAATTCAAAATTTTTGTGGATGTTTCCAGTATTTCTTGGTGCTGTTAAATATAAAGAAATAGGTGAAGCAATAGATGTTTTGCAACATCAGTTCTGTGAAGTTCACTGTGTGACATCCAAGCAGGTTATTATGAAAGAAGAAAGAGCTGATGTACAGTGGTTCTAGGTCTGGGAAATGCCCAAGCCAGCTTGAAATGTAACATATTATCCCAAGTTATGCAACTTTAACAATTCCTCATAGCAATGCTGAGTGTGAGAAAATATTCGGCTAGGTTAAAAAAACAAAAACTTATTTAGAGCATTTCCAAAGCTTCACCTGTCTGGTGAAGCTTTGGAAATGCTCCTGACAGTCAAGTCTTTCTTGAAGAAATAAAAATTAGTTGATGCTTAATAGAACATCAAAAAATGAATCTGCAGACAAAAGGATGTTAAGTAAGATAAAGAATCCTGTGCAGTGTGTACTAAAAAAGCTTCCTTTTCCTGTTCCAACTTATTAAAAGTTTGTAACTCTGGTAATATGTTATCTCTCATTCTATTTATATGTTGAATCAATTGACATATATTGTCTGTATTTATAAATTTTCTTTAATATTGGTTTCTTTTAATACATTAAGTACGGGGTAAGTCAAAAGTAGCTTCACAACTTGCTAACCCTAACTTTGTGTATTTTGAATTTAGTAAAACATACCAAGAACTGAGTGAAAGCAGTGATCCTGAAATTTTTATTAGTGACTCTAACATCTCAAAGTGACTACTACCAGTCATGCAGCATATGTCCCAATGAAAGTCATTACCTTGTAACATCTGCTTTAACTCTTATGTTCTTCAATTTGTGTAAATTTTTATAAATAGTGTTTGATAAATTTGGTCCTTAATGAAGTTCTAGAGGAAATAATGGTGCATTCTTCATTTATTGCTTCATCCCCGTTAATTTCTGATATGAATTTTCAAGTTGCTAAATGGAACAAGGTAGTCCAGTTCTGTTGTCAACATAACTCTTAAGGATCAAATTTATCTGGCACTATTACCAGAAAATTTACACAAATCGAAAAACATAACCAGAACCAGGGTTGCTATAGATCATGTAGTGCCTGACATGTTAAAGCAGGTGTCGCATGAATGGGGGTAGTCGCAATGAAATAGTCTAATAAAGACTTAGGGATCATGGTTTCCATTTAGTGCTTGATATGTTTTACAAAGTTTAGACTACATAAAGTTGTGTTGTTAACTCCCCCTTCCCACACACACACACGTGGCATACTCACTCTTGAAAATGTTAATAAAAAAAGTTTCACCATCACATTGAAAATTATCATATGAGAGAATAAGAAAATCACTGTGTTTAGCAATCATATGGGCTAAAATTATGGTCAACTTAAAACATGTACTGCTGTACCCTCAGTGTATGACCACTTGGCTACAGCAGTCAATCGTAATTTAATAGAACTTGATGCACACACACACAAGGTAGCTGATGGTAGGAATGTTGTGTTTCTTCTTTTCTGACAGATTTCTGATGTTATTAGAGCTGTGTTAATGGGTTGGATCAGTACATTAGTTAATACATTCTTATGAAATTATGGTACCACAAACACATCCTCTGTGTTTCAGCGTATAGGCAGTCCAAGGGTATATTTTTTTGTTTGGAGGCTTCCAGAGCCTGCACATGAACAACATAAATCTATGGACATACTCCTGAAAGCATCAATATACTAATTTTAATATTAAAGTAATAAATTGTGATAACAAATAGTATTATCACAAATGTTAAATCACTTAATACATTGTTTTTGCTTCAGGTTGTAAAAGCATATGATCATGAAGAACAATGTTACGTAGCAATCAAGATAATAAAGAACAAAAAGCCATTTTTGAATCAAGCACAAATTGAAGTAAAGCTCCTTGAACTTATGAACAATCATGACAGCAGTAACTGTCAGATAGGAAAGGACAAAATTGGTAAGTTTCACACTTCTTCAAATAGGCTTATGGGGTTGGGAATGTTCTTGTTCATAATGATTGCAACAGTCTACACCAACCATTATAAACTTTTATTGAAATAAAATTTAAATTTTAATAATAATAATATATAGGTAAAATGAATGATATAATTAAACTGGATAAAACTGATAAAATATGTACAATGAAATAAAACAATGTAGATCATGGGATAAAAGCGATAAAACACTGAAGCTTTCAGAGGAGTCTGCCTCCTTTATCAACAGTAAAGCTTAATGTACAGTGACTGTGTGGGCCCTATATGAAATAAAATGCCCAGATTGCAGAGAACGTTATGTTGACGAAACAAAACATCAGTTTGAAAATCGTATGGGGGAGCATATCAGTGCGATAAAGGCTGTGGATTATGGGAGGTCTGCTGTGGCAGAGCATTTTTGGGAGGAGAACCATCAAATCGCTCCTGACAAGGCCGTTATCATCGACTGCTCACACAGATTTTGGAACTGCAAGTGGCTCGAGAGCTTGCAAATTTGCTCCTCTGATTGTATCACTATTAATAGAGACATGGGAGTCCGCATTCATCCCCTCTTCAAAGCTATGGTTCTTGGACGGGATGAACAGTTCCACCTGCCATGCTCCCGAGCCATTTCCCATTTCCGGTTCCAGTGCGCATATGGAGAGTACTGCCCATGCTCCTGTGAACTGTGAGCCTGCTGATATTTAAGGATGCACTGTACGTTAAGCTTTACTGTTGATAAAAGATGCAGATGCCTCTGAAAGCTTCGGCATTTTATCACTTTTATCCTGTGATGTACATTGTTTTATTTCATTGTATATATTTTATTTTTATTTTATTGTACAGACTGTATCTTATTTTATCTGGTTTAATTATATTATTCATTTTACCTATTATATCTTATTGTTATTATTAACAATTTTAATTTATTTTATTTCAATAAAAGTTTATAACAGTTAGTGTAGTATCATTGCAGTCATTATGAACAAGTTTTTGCACTTTAGTTTTTATTCCAGGTAATTATTAATGCAAGATAATAAAAAAATTAATGGTGGCATAAATTTCTGTTTAAATAATAAAACTCACATTGGATCATCATCATCAGCCAATCCACTGCAGGATGAAGGCCTCTCCAGCAACTTTCCATTTCCTTCTGTTTTGTGCAATGGACATCTATTTACTACCCAAGAACTGATGAATTTCATCTGTCCATCTGCATCATTATCTTCCAGATTTTCTTCTAGCTCATTTTGGGTACCATTTGTTATTTTCTTAGTCCATCTCTCATCTCATTTAGTTTTGATAAGAATGTCGTTTACTTGAGTTTGCTGCCTATTCCATGTGTTTCTCTTCTGATCTAACAGTCTGATTTCTAATATAATTCTTTCCATCCTTCACTGTAGTTTTCAGCTTCTCTTCCATTCTTTTGGTGAGTGCCCAAGTTTCATTTCCATAAGTCATGGTGGGGAGTATACATTGCTTCATTATTTTATGTTTCAGACAAATTGGGATATTGCTCCTCAATAAAATGCCTTTTCATTGGGATATTGCTCCTCAACAAAATGCCTTTTCATAATCCACAAATGCCAGGCATAATGGTGTTTTAGATTCATTTGCTTTCTCCATTAGCTGTGATATTACGTGAAGGTGATCCCTAGTTGAGAATCCTGTCCTAAAGCCAGCTTGCTCTTTCAGTTGATTCTCATCAAGTATTCTTTCTAATCCATTAGTAATGACCCTTGTGAACAACTTGTAGATGTGAGATAACAAGCTAATTGGTCTATAATATCCAATTTATGATTTATCTCCTTTCTTATGCAGCAAAACTATGATTGCATTATTCCACTCCTTAGGCATCACGCCTTTTCTAATTCATTTTGTGAAGAGTCTTGCCAGTTTCTCTGTCATGTCTCTTCCCAATTTTAACAGCTCTACAGTAACTTCATCTTACAGGGGCTTTCTGATTCTTCATTTTCTTCAATGCATGTTCTACCTCATCAGGAAATTTATCAGGTATGTCGTATGTGTTACTAATTTGTGATTCATCTTCCCCACTGCTGGCATCATTTCCTCACTCCTTATATAATTCTCTTTAATAGTCTTCTGCTATTTGAATTATGCCTTCTCAGCTATTTATATGTACTCTCTATTCTTCAGTTTCAGTATCATTTGTCTTTCTGTATTACTGCTCATAGCTGCTGATTTAAGCCTTTTGTTTTCCCTTAATGCTTGTTCTACTTTTCTTGTGTTAAATCTTCTTATGTCCTCTGAGCCTCTTTCTAATGGCTTTGCATAACTCAGTGTACTCAGTTTTGTCCTTGTTGTTTATCTTGCTCTTCATTTATTGTCTTCTGTTCATCGTGACAAGTGTTTCTTGACTAATTTTTTTCCCTTTGGATTTCTTTTTGCCTATAGAGGTGTCTTGGGCTTTATCACTTTCAGAAAGTTGTAGTATTCCTCGTTGATATCTTGATCCTAAACAGTCTGCAAAAGCTCAAACTTGTTCTTAAGCAATACATACTGCTTTTTCCTCCTCCTCTGTTATCTCAAAGACCTTCGTATTATTTACTCGAGTCAGCTTTTTCCTTTCTTTTCTTACATCTATATCAAGTGTGCACATTACCATTCTGTGATCACTTCCAACATTTACCTTGTTCAGGATGGTAACACCATTCACGATATATCTTCTGTTAGTGGGGATGAAGTCGATTTCGTTAGTTGTTAATCCATTTGTGCTTTTCCATATCCACTTTCTGTTCACCCTTTTCTTGAAAAAAGTGTTCATTACTGACATTCCTCAAGATTCTGCAAAGTCTTTCAGCTCTTTCATTTCTTTCACCAATTCCAAAATTTCCTATAGTTCCCTTTCTGCACTGTTTTGTCTCTTTCCAACCTTAACATTGAAGTCCCCCATAATGATAGTCTAGTGGGTTTTCTGTTCATCTAGAAGACCCTCAATTTCAGTGTACATTTCTTAAACCTCTTCATCATCATGGCTCGGTGTTGGTGCATAAATCATTATAACCTTTAGCTTGTACCTCTTACATATCCTCAGTAGTAGTCTTGACACCCTTGGTGATGTACTTTTGAATCCTAATTCCTTTTCCAGCTCTAATATCCTATCTTCACCGATTAACGATCTTACGTTGTAACAGGCCAAGTTCAGTTTCCGCGCATGGCAGCCTGGTCATACACAGAGATTCTTAGCACCCTCTGCTTCCACTGTGATCCTTTTGCTGCCATAAGAGGGTAGGAGTGAAAGCTTCTGGGGACTGAGGGCCATTTGTTTCGTTGTGCTGTCATGTGCTGGAGGGTTTGGTCTTTTCCTCTTCATGCTGACCAGGCATCTTGAAGAGAACCACTCTACACGTTCATTGCCACCTAGGTGATGTAACAGGGCTTACCATCGAAAAGGTGTGCATGAGTAGA
This sequence comes from Mastigoproctus giganteus, assembly GCF_048544385.1. NCBI lineage: Eukaryota > Metazoa > Arthropoda > Arachnida > Uropygi > Thelyphonidae > Mastigoproctus > Mastigoproctus giganteus. The sequence goes on along the minus strand of NC_143580.1, from coordinate 117,398,053 downwards.
TTTGAGGGAGGCAGGCCAATCTGACGTCTCCTAAATCTTCTGAAATAGAAAGATACTGGATCTATCAGTGTTTTGGACTGAGTGTCTGATAACACACAATGTCTGTGAGCCCCCTTATCGCTTTTATCCTGTGATCTATATTGTTTTAGTTCATTGTATATATTTTATTGTACAGACAGTGTATCTTATTTTATCAGTTTTATCCAGTTTAATTATGCTATTCATTTTACCTAGTATACCTTATTATTATTAACAATTTTAATTTATTTTATTTTATTTCATTTCAATAAAAGTTTATAACAGTTGGTGTAGTATCATTTCAGTCATTATAAATACATTTTCACACGTTAGTTTTTATTCCAGGTACATTATTAATACAAAATAATAAAAAAATAATGCTGACATAAATATCTGTTCAAATGATAAAACTCACACTGGATACTTCCATTAATTTTGAAGAAGGAAATATTGTAACTGAATAAAACTTTTGCAAGTTTTATTCAGTTAAAATATTTCCTTCTTCAGTTACAGTATTGAACTTAAAGCTGAATACTGATTTCAGTGAAATTGCCCCACCTAGAACAAATGAAAGAGATTTAAATGCAAATTTGATATACAGTTGAACTTCCCTATAACGAATTCGATAAATCCAGTGAAAAAATTCATTATAGAGAAATTTCGTTATACAGATGATATCTTTTTTATTAGAAATTGTTACCTAATTAGAAAATAAAAACGAATCTACATTTATTTTTAATGTATTTTATTTCAAAAACATACTTATTTAAATTACATTTACACAATTTTCGCCGGTAAGTATCACAAATAAAAAAAAATCTGTAATTTTTGTTTGCACAGTACAATTAAAAAATGTCTGATTCTCAAAGAAAACCTCACATTTTTTCAGAGCATTAAAAACATTATCAGGAGCATTTTCACAAAACTGTAGACCCATATGAACCGTTTTAAAAGCGTTAATCATTTCTTTGCGAGTTGGCTTTTCTACGGGTTATTCTGATGCGTCTTCAGCATTATCGTTAATTTCTTCGTGATCATGGTCGCGTCTAACACTGTTCAGCAGTATTTCATCTTCATTTGAATGTTCTGCCGTAGTCAGATCTTGATCTACATAAACATAACTATCCAGTGTTATTTCATTTTCGATGTTTCCGGACAATTCTAATAATGTCCAAAAGTTTTTCAGTTATGAAAGGGGCAGTTTATCTTGTTTGTCCAGTTGTTGTTCGACTTCTGTATTCAATGCAAATCCCGCTTTTGAAAAACAATTTTGAATAGTGTATTCGGTGACATCGTTTGTCCAAACTTTTGCCAGTTCATAGATGCAATCTCTAAGGTTAATTGTAACCTCCAAGTTTCTATTTTCTGATAACGCATTGACAATCTTCATTATTATTCTCTTTTGATAATGAAATTTAAAATTTTTAATAATGCCTTGGTCCATTGGCTGGAGTTTTGACATTACGTTTGGTGGTAAAAACAACAACTTCGCACTTTTAAATTTGGCAGGATGTGCCAGACAGTTGTCAGTTACCAACACGATTTTCTTTTTGTTATACGCTTGTCTAGTTTTAATATCCATTCTTCAAAAATATCACTTGTCATCCATGCTTTTTTATTAAAGGTGTAGTCAACTTCCAAAGATTTTGTGCCTCTAAAACATCTTGGGTTTTTTGATATTCCGATGACTAAAAGTCTTAATTTTTCACTTCCTGTCATATTTGCTCCAACTAGCACAGTGGCTCTTTTGTTTGCTTTCTGCCAAAACATTTATCATCCTTAAAAGCAAGTGTTCTATTCGGTAAACATTTAAAGAATGAACCCATTTCGTCAGCATTAAAAACATCCTTACGCTCATATTCTTCCAAAATCTTCTTTAAGGTATTGTTCCTCCAACTGTTGCAATCTTCTTCGCTTACATTAGCACTTTCTCCACAAATAACCTTTTCCACAATTCTATGGTGCTTCTTAAATTTATCTAGCCACCCAGTGCTCGCATTAAATTCTTTATGTCCAAGGGACTGTGCAAATTTCAGAGCTTGTTGCTTAATTATTAGGCCCGATATTGGGATATTATCATTTGCACCCATTTTAGAACAGCTTTATCAACATCTTCGTATTACACAACTTAATTCGCTTCTTGTCTGCTCCTCCTTCAATTGTATTTAAAATTCATTCTCGATTTTTTAAAATCTTAGATAAACTGCTTGCAGGTATGCCATATTTCTCCGCAACATCTTTTTTCTCAAAACCCTGGTCAATATCATAACAATCTTTGCTTTATCATTAATACTTAAGCACTTTCTCTTCGACATTGTTTCTGCAATTGTAAAAATTACTCTACTGCAGCTCTTGCCGACACTCACACCACAAACTTTGCTGCGCTGGCCATATAGTGAATTGTTTGTTAGTACCGCCTACTCAATGACGTTCGCTTGCCAATTCAACAGTATCATGTGACCTTTCCTATCAATCACTTTGAAGAAATATAAGAGTTTGTGAATTTCTTTTATTCTGCTTTCATTCATATATACACAAAAGAAAATTTATGATTAATGTATGCCGTGTTACTTTTTTAGAAAAAAAAAATACAAGAGCATATAGCCTATGTGATTGACGAATGAAATTAAAAAAAAAAAAAAAAAATCATGAAAACCATCTACTGGAAGTCCAGTTAGATGAGAACGGACATATCATATAATGATTGACAGGAAGGTCACATGGTACAGTTGAGGTGAGAAGCGAATGTCACTCATTAGGCGTTGCTAGAAACTAACTATGGTAGAGTTTTATATATTGCCACCACAGCATGCTAAAGGTTTACCTCAGCGAATTTTGTTTTCCCCTGAGCCAACATCAATTTACAAATCTGCCCTATTTATTGTAAAGTTTATGACCACTTTTAAGAAAACCCATTTGGTTTAATAACTGTAACAAAAATGAAACAAAGACCCGCCTACAGGCGTCAATGGCCACATGTGTTCACTAAAAGGATGATTATTTAATTCCAGATGCTAATGCACAATTTCAGAAGGAAGGAGGCAGTATATTTGAGTGGCTGTTTTACAGTAAATGCTTGAAAATCTTCAAAAATGCTTTTACTATTTTTTTAAAAATTCATTATAGAGAGACTAACACTTCACTATATGGGGTTAATTTTATATGTAATTTCATTTCAAGGCGCAATGTTTTGCGAAAAAATTCGTAATATAGAGAAATTCGTTAAATAGAAGTTCATAATGGAGAAGTTCCACTGTATATGGAAATAAACCGTTATCATGTCAAACTGATTGATATAGTGGAATGTTGGATAATGTGTCTGTTATCTTCCCAAATATGGGAATCTGAAGGTGCTATGAAAATGTCTGTAAATTTTAACAGGCTAGCAAAACAATTAACAACTCTTTAAGAGTGTTAAGTATCTTTAACATACATAAGACAATGGTTTATTCAGCTGATAGACTTGGAAGGGGGTTAGATTATTGGGTTGTCAGCCAGTGGTCAACACACTCATTACTGTTTGTGTGGATCATGATGTCTAAATGGTTGGACCTGTTGCCAATGTTCTGTTGGCAACAGAACTCTAAGCAGGTAGATCAACAGATATGCCAGCTTTGGGATGGAGCATAGAAAGGACAGAAACACTGATATCAGAATGGCTTCAGCATAATATTTTGATATCACCATGCCATGAGTAACAACCAGAGATGAACGACTATTATAACTGATGGCTTCACATATCACAATTCCTAGTGTTGGACCAGTATGCTGCTCCCTGATTTTGCCTGGAATATCGCAGTGTGTTTCCTTTCATGCATACATCTGTCACTTGATCACAAAGAGAAATATGATTCGTTGCTAAAGATAACACCCCATTCACATTCCTCTCTTTCCCTGCACTACTGCAGATGCTGATGGAATGGCATAAGTGGGAGATAAGGCAACAGATGTGAGAATGCAGCAACACTTCTCGCTGTTGCCAGTTAATTGTGCTCCAAACAGAGTGCAGACAGGGGTGACTTTTACAGTGTTGGAAATGTGACTGATCTGTTTCCTGCCACTAGTCACAGATATGTTAGTCCTTCCATTTTGATGTGCTTCTGATGACACCAGAGCCCTACTGGTCTGTGTGAGTACCTCCTGTAACTGTTATTGCCAACATCATCCAGTCATTTGGGCACTCTGACTCATATGAATGACAATTTTCAGCATTGAACATTCAACTTCTGACAACCAAATGGTCCATAATCTTTCAACATTTTCCACAGCATGAAACATTTAATTTCAACAACGTGAAATCAAAAGTTGGCAGCTATGCACTTTTTACAGCTGCAATAAAATTATCAGAAGTATATATCAGTCTATATACCATTGCAAACAATGAAATGACTTTGGAAAGAATAGTCCACAGTTTTCCTGGGTAATAAATTAATTAAACTATTCTAAATAGAAATCATTATCTAACAGGAGATCCTGTTGGTAATTTGCACTTTTCTCATATGTGCATGATAGTAGATCTCATAGAAAGTATATTTTGAATAGTGTACAATATCTTGTACTCAATTTAATATACAGTGGATTCCGGTTATTTGGGCCACTTGTTAATCAGGGCAGCCGTTTATTTGGGGCAAATCTTGAAAAACAGAAACCAATAGAGAAAATAGCTAGGGTTTACTTCGCTTAATTGGAACAGCATGCCATTTAATCGGGGCTGGAGATTACCCTACAATTGTCTCCGACAGTACCACGTGGTTCGGTCGAAATTCTGGAGGTCACAACAATAAAACAATAAAAACAATTAGCAGTCACCTGTTTATTGGACTTTTCTGTTAGTGAAATCTATCATAAACGGACAGTAAACTCGATCTTACTGAATTTTCGATAATACCGACAGCTGGAATTCTGTGGGTTATTATGGTGAAATGTGTTTACACTTCCATGAAATCTTCAATCATATAAAAAAATTAATTTTCAGATCTTCTCTTCATTCCTATTTTTAAAGCTTTGTAACTCGTTACTCCGTTCTCACTTGTGCTTATCGTGTTACTTGCAATTTGTGTGTGGCATTTTCTTTGTTATTGATTGCTTATCTTTTTACTGTTTTAAATTTTAACCCCCACCTACAAATGTCAGTGAACAGAAATGTCAACTAGTTCGTATGTACATATTAGCATTAGCATTAGCATTAGTAGAGGCATATGATGCAAGAAAGCAAGCTTATTCAGCATCAGCCAAAAAAAAAAAAAAAAAAAACAACCACTACTCCCATTTCACCCCTCAATTCGTTCGAAATACCTGTCCAGCTGAGCCTTAAATTTGTTTAGGCTATCAACTTCAACAACAAGCGATGGAAGTCTATTCCACAAACCAACTGCCCGCTGGCTAAAGGCGAATTTCCGCACATCTATCCGACATCCGTCCTTCCTCAATTTGAATTTATGCCCTCTCAGGTGATTATTCTGAGCAAGAGGAAGAATCCCATCGGCATTGAGCATGCTCAAGCCATTCAAAGCCTTGTACACCTCTATCAGATCACCTCGGCGATGCCTAGTCTCCAGGCTCTGTAATTTGCAAAACTTAAGCCTTTCTTCGTAAGAGCAACCCTTTGTTCCATTCACTAATCTTGTTGCCCTTCTCTGTACTCATTCCATCAGCTCTACATCCTTCTTGAAATGAGGCCTCCAGACCTGTATACAGTACTCAAGGTGTGGCCTGACCAATGCCTTATACAAGGGAATAATCACATCCCTGTCCCTGCTAGAAAAATTCCTGTATATCATTGACAAGACACCATGAGCTACCCTTGCAGCTCGTCTGCACTGCTCAGAGAACTTCATATCTGCCTGCACAATTACCCCCAGGTCCTTTTCATTCTCTACCACTGTCAGCGTAGTACCACAGAGTTGATACGTTGATCTGGGGTTACTGTTTCCCATATGTAGTACTTTACATTTGTCAATGTTAAACTTCATTTGCCACCTCTCAGCCCATCTGCTCAACCTTTCCAGATCCTGTTGCAGCAGCATAGTATCAGTAGTGTCCTTAACAACCCTGCCAACCTTTGTATCGTCTGCAAACTTGGACATTAAGCCTGATACACCATCATCAATATCATTTATAAATACAGAAAACAACAATGGACCCAACACTGAACCCTGAGGAACTCCACTAATAACATTAGTCCACGTTGAGCAGTGTCCATTGATTACCACTCTCTGTCTTCTGCCACTCAACCATCCCTTTATCCATAGCAGCAATTTGCCTCGAATGCCACACTTCTCCAATTTGTGCAGCAGTCTTCCATACGCAACAGTATCAAAAGCCTTTCTAAGATCCAAATATATAATATCAAAGTTATTCCCTGCATCCAGTTCTTTTGTGACTACATCATAGTATCCAATCAAATTGGTCAGACAAGACCTGCCCTTAACAAACCCATGCTGTGTCTGAGCTATAACTGAATTCTTGTCCAGATGATCCTACAGTGCTTCTTTAACCAGTGCCTCCATTAATTTTCCTGGAACCGAAGTTAAACTAACAGGTCTATAATTACTTGTGTCAGCCTTTGATCCTCCTTTGTGAATTGGGGTTACATTTGCACATCTCCAGTCCATGGGTACCTCCCCTGAGTCCAAAGAAGCTCTCATAATTATGGCTAGGGGTTTGCTTACTTCCTTTGCTGCCTCCTTTAATATAACTGGATAGATCCCATCCACCCCGGGTGCCTTTTTTATGTTTATCCTCAACAATTTCTCCTCCACTTTCCTCTCAGTTATTAGAAAATCATCTAGCTCACTGCCAATGTTTACTTCACCTACGACATTCCCCTTCCTGAATAACTCCTCATGTGTGAATGTAGATGCAAAATACTCGTTTAGATTGTTAGCCACCTGAGCTGGATCCTCAACTGTTGAACCATCAACATCCAGTGGACCAATCTGATTCATCCCTTTCCTTCTTTAGTTTAAATAGGTAAAGAACTCTTTTCTGTTTTTCTTTGCATCCTTTGCCAAGGATTTCTCATAATCTGCCTTTGCCTGCCTAATCTCCTTTGTGACTTGGTTACAGACCAACTTATATCTATCATAGGCTTCCACGTCACCCATTAATTTGTATGTATCCCATGCATTTTTCTTCTCTGCCATATGTCTCATTAGTTCATCTGACAACCATTTAGGCCTGAACCTTGAACAATATTTCTTGGTTGGTATGTAAAGCCTGGTAGCTTCCAAGATTAGTTCCTTGAATGCTTCCCATTTTGAATTTGCTGTTGGTAACATCATCAGTTGGTCCCACTATATAGAATTTAAATACTGTCTCAGACCATCATAGTCGCCTTTACGAAAGCAAAAACCCTTCCCTTTACCTCTGATGGTAGTTACCTCCTTGAGTAAATCCCACTTCAGCACACTGTGATCACTGCCACCCAGTGGTTCATTTATCTGCAGATTCCTAATGCATGAAGAATCACTACTGATAATCAGATCAAGAGTATTGCTCCCTCTTGTTGCCTCACGAACATGCTGGTGTAGAAAACACAATCATCCAATAAATCCACAAAAGCCTTGCTAGTGTGTGAGTGACCAACCCACAAATTCCAGTCAATATCTGGGAAATTAAAATCCCCCATTATAAGACTCTCTGATTTACTGGCCCATTCTATTTCCCTGTACAGTGTCTTATTATACTCATCAGAGTCATTAGGCCTATAGCACACTCCTACTCTCAATTTTGATTTACCTATGCTTATGTCACACCAAACTGACTCAACACTGCACTGTCCAGCGATGTCAACTGGCTTCACTTCCTTGGATTTTGTGTTTTTTAACTAATAGCATAACCCCTCCTCCCTTCCTATCCTGTCTATCCTTTCTGTAGACGTTGTACTCCCCAAATTCCAGTTCTGCATTCCTTATATCTGTGTGACACCACGTCTCTGATATCCCAACAATATCTGCCTTTGATGTTTTGAGTAATACCTCAAATTCATCAAATTTATTTACTAAACTCCTAGCATTAGTGTACACGCAAGTATACATGCACCTGTTTCTATTCTTAGCTACCCTAACACAACCCATGTGTTTACTTGTACCGCAATGACTTCCAGCAGTCTCTGAAATATCCTGCATCTTGTTTTTCAGGCTTCTGCTCATTCCAATAGAAGCAGTGCAAGAATCTCTTTCACCTCTGCCAGTGGCTACTGTTAATCCATTAGTCTTTGTCTCCCCCCAAGCTAGCAGTTTTCCGACCCACCTAACACTGCCTCGATAGCATCAGCAAATATTCTTGCACCCTTTCTATTTAAGTGTATCCCATCCCTGTAGAAGCAATCTCTCCTGTTAACAAGTACAGTCCAGGCTGAAAAAAATTCTACCCCTTCAGCCTTGCACAATCTTTCCAGGGCCGAATTGATCGACAAGGCTCTCATCATATACTCCCTCCTATCGTGTCTGGGCAGAATTGCAGACACTTTCAAATTCAACCCTACTTCACGGCTTTTTTTCAACAGTGACCTGTACTTGTTAAGTAATTCCGCTGGTCTCCTACTCTTAATATCATTAGTGCCAACGTGTACAACTATATCACCTTTTGTGCCCTTAAAAGATGATATCTGCTCTACAACGTCATCAACCTTTGCCCCTGGCAGACATACCCTGGTCCTGTTCCACCTATCCTTTTTACAAAGCATGTTCCCCGTTTCCCTGACAATAAAGTCACCAACAACTACTAGTTCCTGTTGGACCAGCGCATTCTGCCTTGGGGGCTGCCTCTGTGTTGCAAGATGACCAAGTCCAAGCTCTGGTGTTGATGTGGGCAGCTGAGAGCTTGATGGGCCCCTCAATTTATTTCCTTCGAGGGCATCCACCCTGTCCTTCAAGGTCTCATATAGGCCCATAACAACGCCGAGTTGTCGCCTAATTTCCTTGCACTCCTTGCATCGTGCACACACAAAGACATCCCCCAAGGCAGTATCATGTCCCGTACCCGATTGCTCTGCAAACATCAAGCAAACAGTGCATCTTAAAAGGCCGTGATTCAGGGGGCAACCGCCCCCCTCAGTTCTCCCCTGAGTCACAGCACTCCCATTAGCTTGAGCCTTTTGCTTTGCTGCTCTGGTCAGAGTCATGATTTCGATTTAAATGTCAATAAAATTACAATTTCAGAACAAAATTAAAACCTTAAACTTGTATCTTAACACAGTTATAACGCTATATTTATTTTTCGGTATCGAGAGTTATCTACGAGTTCCCTTTATATAACTTCCGTATCAAGTATGTATTAATTATTTGTTACGTTTGTACTCTAAGTCGTTATATATATATAGTTAAAAGTACAATTTAATTGACAATGAAGTTTAACAAGATTAATAGATGTACTGATTAATTGACAATATTATATTATGCACTATACTATACAAAGCTAATGCTATCGAATTCCGGATATGCTGTATCGCGCTTCAGTAACGAGTGTTATCTACGAAATCCCTTTATATAACTTCTGTATCAAGTTATGTATTAATTATTTATTTTTACTAATTATTTATGTTCCGTAACCTAAGTGGTTATATGTATAGTTAAAATTACAATTTAATTGCCAATGAAGTTCGACAAGATTAATAGATTTTACTGATTAATTTTCACGTAACAATGGCGGCCGTTTATGAACGGTAAACACGTGGATTTGATACCCTTTCCGATACTAATTAATACCTACAAAATCTCTATCTAAGTTATTTTAACTTTAAGTACCATAAATAGGAATATAAAGCTACTCTAGAAATAAGTTAATATGTCAATTTAAACTAATAAAGCAGAAAATAAATCAGAAAAAACTTCTCTATTCCAAGAGCGGCAGAAAGGCACGTCCGCACAGGAAACCCTCGACCTCAGCTCATATTTATTATTCTGATTATCACGTTTATTTTTCCGATTTTCACTTATTTAATTTTTTGATTGGTAAGGTTATAAAGGGTAAATTTGTGCTTAATATATCTTTACTTTTATAGCCTGTGGATAATATTCCTCCTATTTTCTCTAATTAGAATCGCTGTTTAATAGAATTAAAATTCAATTCACAAACATGATCACAGTGACCGGCACTTACTACACATCGTAGGGTGAACGGTACTTTACTATGGTGAGTTTGTCGTAACGTGATTTGATTGTACAGTGAACTAATTGTAAAGGGGAGTACATTGTATTTTTAACTATTTACGTGAAACTTCGGATAATTGGGGCAGCCGCTTAATCGGGCCAAAATGCACTAGTCCTGATGTGTCCCAAATAACTGGAATGGACTGTATATTCAAAGGTGATGCTTTATGAACTCACAGTAATGTCTGTATGATTATGATACTAGTTCATAAATCAAACGTCTGGTGTCAAAAGGTTTTGTCTGTAAATCATATGTTCATAAACTAGGAGCTTACTGTCCATCTTGTATTTCTGTAATATACAGTAAAATCACATCTAATACTATATGAACCGGCAGACAGTGACAAAAGAAGTCAATGCACTAAGTAATTCCCAAGCAACCATCCAGATTGTTTTAGGGTAGTTGGTTGGCAATCAACATGCTTGTGTAAAACACATTTGATGAAAATATTTGAATTTAAATGTCTGGGTTTTTAGGAATACATGTGCAACATTGGTATGCTCTGAACTATCAAATTAATGCAGTGCACATATTGCATGATGTTCTATATAGATGGTACTGACACCTCCCACTAATTGACTAGAAACATTGCAGCCAAGTAACAATGCTACCAGTTAATTAGTGGGAGATTTGAGTACTATGAAAGGATGGATGAAAGTTGTTTCAAAAATGAAATCAAATGGAATAATTTTTAACTGACGTCTTATTATTTCATGAAGTTATTAAAACATTATTGCAGTCATTTCCCTTCCAATATATAGTTTGCCTTCACTTTTTTAAAAACTTGACGTCAAGTCACCAGTTTTTTTTTTTTTTTCAGGCTAAAAAAAATTTCAGGCTAAAATTCCACTCACCATGATTGAAACACATTCTGTGGTGAGCAGAATTTTTGAGTTCTGCCTAAAGTAATAACCTTTGCATCCTAACATATCTATTACTAGTAAAGTATGAATAATCATACATATGATAGTTATATTGATTTTTCCCCCCCTAGTTAAACTGAAAGGACATTTTATGTGGAGGAATCATCTCAGCCTTGTGTTTGAGCTACTTTCATATAACTTGTATGATCTTCTGAGGAACACCAGTTTTAGAGGAGTTTCTTTGAATTTAACACGGAAATTTGCTCATCAGATGTGTACTGCCTTAATGTTTTTGTCAAATCCTGATCTGAACATTATACACTGTGACCTAAAACCAGAAAACATTCTTCTGTGCAATCCTAAACGTAGTGCCATAAAAATTGTGGACTTTGGTAGCTCATGTCAACTTGGACAGAGGGTAAGTAAATGATTATTCTTATCCAGTATGCTTCTATACTAATTAATGAAAATAGTTTGATATATTTTAAACTGGGGTGTGTGTTGACTACCTAAAGGGGAGGAAAAAGGTGATTCCCATGACTTTTCCTACTTTATATAAGATATGAATTGCAGATTTTAATAAAGATAATTATCGTATTTTCAAATTTCTTCTGTGCAAGCTTGTTTCAACTTATGATCATAAAATTAAATATTTTTAAAAATTTGGTGCATCAAAAATGAGCTGTTTTGACCAGTGTTACAAAAATTTTAACTTTTCGGTACTTTGTAGTCTATTGTAGTAGTGAGGCTTTTACCAAATAATTTGATTAATTTTTGTATTTATATAATTCACTGAAGAATCAAGGCATTCCATTTTCTAGGTTTTAGAATGGATAGTAACCAGGCAAAAAAAAAAAAAAAAACCGTTCCTGTATCACTTGTCCATCTTTTCCAATAGATTGTCTGGTCCTTCCTTGAATTCATTCAAACTATCTACTTCTACAACACCAGGTGGAAGTTTAGTTTGTTCCAACATTCAACTACTTGCTGGCTGAAGGCAAATTTCTGCATATCCCTCTTACAACCATTCTTCCTTGGTTTTAATTTATGCCCACTCTGTGTAGTCTGAACAAGAGGAAGAATGCTGCCATCAACATTGAGCTTACTTAATCCATTCAAAGCCTTAAACACACCTTTGGAAAACTATTACAGGAAAAATTGTTTCATAAAGTGCTGCCAGAGGAATATGGTGTTGTGTAGAAGAATTGTGCAAATTATATTGTGAGATATCTGTGGAAGAGGTATAAGGATATGTAGTGACCGTATATGGACTTAGTACACAAAGTCCATTTACGGTCGCTTACGAACATTCTAAGTCTTAGAAATATCACATGAGAAGAGTATTGAAGGATTGTGCTTTGTTGATTAAGTCTATTATAAAAACAATACCAATATTAGAGTACCCACCAGATTGGTGGACAATACAACGTTGAGTCTGTTTGGTGTGAAATAAGCACTGGGAAAGGAAAAATAAGAGTAGGTGTGTGTTATAGGCCTAATGAATCTGATAAATATAACGAGCAGTTGTGCAGAGAAATAGAGTGGGCCAGTAAATCAGAATGTCTTATAATGGGGGATTTTTAACTTTGTAGGTATCGACTGGAACTTGTGGGTTGGTTAGTCGCACACTAGCAAGACTTTTGTGGATTTATTGGATGACGTGTTCGAGAGGCAACCAGAGAGAGTAATACTCTTGATCTGATTATCAGCAGTGATTATTCATGCATTAAGAATTTGCAGATGAAGGAACCACTGGGTGACAGTGATCACAATGTACTGATGTGGGAATTACTTAAAGATGTAACTACCATCAAGGCTAAAGGAAAGGGCTATTGCTTTTGTAAAGGTGACTACAGAGGTCTCAGACAATTTTTAAATTCTGTACAGTGGGATCAACTGATGATGTTACCAATGTTGAATTCTAAATGAGAAGCCTTCCGGGACTTAATTTTGGAGGCTACTAGGCTTTTCATTCCAAGAAATACTGTTCAAGGTTTAGGGCTAAATGGATGTCAGATGAACTAATGAGGCTCATGGCAGAGAAGAAAAATCTATGGGATGCATATAAAGTATCAGGTGACATAGAAGCCTATGGCAGATATAAACTAGTCTGTAATCAAGTCACAAAGGAGGTTGCCGACCGGGCTAGCCAGGTGGGTAAAGTGCCTGCCTGGCAACCCAAAGGTTGCGGGTTCGAATCCCGCCTCGGGCTTGGATCAAAGTACTGCAAAAAAACCTTGGGAGGTGCATTATGGCCACAGAAGCCGACACACCAACAACTACCAAAAAAAAAAAACAAAAAAAATAAAGGAGGTTAGGCAGGCAAAGGCAGATTACGAGAAATCCTTGGCAAAGGATGCAAAGAAAAACAGCAAAGAGTTCTTTACTTATGTAAATTCTAGAAGGAAAGGGATGAATCAGATTGGACCACTTAACATAGATGGGTTGACTATTGATGATCATCCTCAGGTAGCTGATAAACTGAATGAGTATTTTGCATCTACATTCATACACGAGGAGTTACTCAATGAGGGGAGTGCCAGAAGTTTATCAAACTCTAACAGGGAGCTAAGTGATTTGTAATAACTGAGAGAAAAGTGGAGGAGAAATTGTTGAAGTTAAACTTTAAAAAGGGCACCTGGGGTGGATGGGATCTATTCAGTTATATTAAAGGAGGCAGCAGAGGAAGTAAGCAAACCCTTAGCCATAACTAATATTTATGAGAGCTTCCTTGGACTCAGGAGAGGTCCTCATGGAATGGAGGTGTGCAAATGTATCACCAATTCACAAATGGGGTTCAAAAGGTGACACAAGTAATTATAGACCTGTTAGTTTAACTTGTGTTCCGGGGAAAATAATGAAATCACTGGTTAAAGAAGCATTGCAGGATCATCTAATCAAGGCTGCAGTAATAGTTAAGACACAGCATGGGTTTGTTAAAGGGAGGTATTGTGTGACTAATTTTATTGGATAGTATGATGTGGTCACAGAGGAACTAAATGCCAAAAATAATTTTGATATCATATATTTGAATTTCAGGAAAGCATTTGATACTGTTGCACATGGAAGACTTATAGAAATTGGAGTGATATGACATTAAGGGTAATTTGCTACAATGGATAAAGGGATGGTTGAGTGGGAGAAGACAGAGAGTGGTAATCAATCGACAGTGCTCTTTGTGGAAAAATGTTATTAGTGGAGTTCCCCAGGGTTCAGGGTTGGGCCCATTGTTGTTTTGTATATTTATCAATGATATTGATGAAGGTAAAGTATATCAGGTTTAATGTCCAAGTTTGCAGATGATATAAAGGTTGGCAGAGTTGTTAATGACAGTAAAGACAGTATGCTACTACAACTGGATCTAGATAAGTTGGGCAAATGGGCTGAGAAGTGGCAACTGAAGTTTAGTTTAACATTGACAAATGCAAAGTACTGCATATGGATAGCAATAACTGAAGAGAAATGTACCAACTATGTGGTACTACACTCAGGGAAGTGCAAAATGAAAAAGACCTGTGGGTAATTACTCACTCCAATTTCTACAACAGTCTTCCATGTTCAACAGTATCAAATGCTTTCCTGAAATTCAAATATATGATATCAAAATTATTTTTGGCATGCAGTAGAATGTGAAGTTTGCTGACAGTGCAGACAGGCTGCCAGGGCTGGTCATGGGGTCTTGTCAATCATATATAGGAATTTTGCTAGCAGGGACAGGGAAGTGATTATCCCATTATACAAGGCAATGGTCAGGCCACAATAGAGTACTGTGTACAGGTCTGGAGGCCTCATTTTAGGAAGGATGTAGAGTTGCTAGAATGAGTACAAAGAAGGGCAACAAGATTGGTGAAGGGAACAAAGGGGGTGCTCTTACCAAGAAATGCTTAAGTTCTGCAAATTGCAGCATCTGGAGAGTAGGCACCTGCAAGGTGATCTGATTGAGGTGTAAGGCCTTGAATGGGTTGAGCAAGCTGAATGCTGATGGGATTCTTCCTCTTGCTCAGACTAAGAACCTGAGGGGGCACAGTTTCAAATTGAGGAAAGATAGTTGTAGAATGGATGTGCGGAAATTTGCCTTTAGCCAGCGAGTGGTTGATTCGTGGAATGGACTTCCATCTTTTGTTGTGGAAGTTGATAGCCTAAATAAATTTAAGGCTGAGCTGGACAGGCATTTGGAACAAATTGAGGGGTGAAATGGGAGGTTTTTTTTTTTTTTTTTTTGTCTGATGCTGCATAAGCTTGCTTTCTTGCATCGTATGCCTCTACTAATGCCAATACCCATTCTTTACAAATGTTGCCAATAGAAAATATTGAGATGTGAGCTTCTGTTACAAAATAGGAGTTAGTTCATAGATGCCATAGGATTTTGGATAGCATTTTTAGGAAGATTGCTGTTGCATTGTATGTGAGCACCTTTTATCTTAGAGTTTTAAAATTATTTTTGAAAATTTAATGTTTCTGAAGTGAATGTTATTTTAGCCTGTATTCTGAAATTTTAATTTGGTTTGGGCGGGTGAAAAATTGAAGTAAAATTAAAAATATATAATTTAAAGTTAAACAAGTTAGTTAATGTACAGAGTGCATTACATTTTTATTTCTTAAATTAATTTAATTTTTTTATTTTTCTGTGTTTAATAGAAGTGAAAAGAAAATAACTAATTATCTTGTTACCAATTAATTACTAATTGATTAACTAGTAATATATAATAGAATTGTTGTCAATTCACTGCACATTCACTCCATGTTTTTTTAATGCATTGCAATCAGTGGCTCATGAAATGCATCAAGTGTTTCAAGCTCGGTAATTTAATGACTTAAACAATTGTTAATAGTCAGAACTTTCTAACTTTTGTTGTATAAAGCAACCTTTACACAACAGCTTTGGTAAACACAACAATTATGGCTGAAATGTTATCAGAAGCCCTCAGTTTGCTTCAGTTTATCATTTTAAATGGAAAACAAAATGAAAAGTTTACCAGGTGCAAACTAATATTTAGTTGAACCTCCTCTGGCCCTGATGACAGCAGCACACCTTCTAGGCATTGGCACAATCAATTTCTGATGATAATCAACTGATAGTTTGTTGTTCCGAACACGAATTATGATGAGTTCCTGAAGTTCATGAAGGATCTTTGATTTCTTTCTGGCAACTGCAGATTCCACACAATGCCAACGGTTCTCTATAGGATTCAGGTCCGGACTGTTTCCTGGCCAGCTAAGAGTTGTAGTGGACTGTTCTTCCAAACATATTTTCACCCCTCTAACAAATGTAAACACATTACTGTCAAACCTCTAATGGAGAAATGAAGGTAAACTAACTACAGAAGTGCCTACTTACACTTTTTGCCCGATGACAAGGAGCAGAGTCGTCCTGAAAGATGCAGTTAGTTGACAGGTTGAAATGATCTCTAATGGTTAGCAGCAATTTGCCTTTCAATATAGCAAGGTATCCATTGATATTTACAGAACCTTTTATAAACTGCAGATGACCTAATCCACGATACGAAATGCACCCCCATATTGTTTGGCTGGTAGGGAATTTCACTGTAGACACCATCCAGTCTGGATGGTATTCTTCACCATGTGTATGGCGAATCATTTGTCTCCCATCAGGGCCAAGCAGGTTGAATTTCTTCTCATCCGAGAAAATAAATGACTTCCACTGCTCAGGGTTCCATTTGACATGCTCCTTATACCAAATTAATCGGGCCTTTTTCATTTTTTGTGTGAGGAGGAACTTCTTCTTAGGACGATGGGCTACAAGTCCATTTTTGAAAAGCCGTCTTCTGACTGTTACTGCACTTGCTATCACTCCTGTATGTTCTTCCCATTCTCTTTTCAGCCCAGACAAATAAGCTTTACAGTTTTTTAAGGCATAAGCGCTTCAAAACATGGTCCTGTTTTAGCATATAGACTTGTTTGTGTCCAGTTCCGTTTTTTCTTATCAGCAGAACCAGTATTCTTGAGTTTGGAAAGACATCTACTTGCTGTCGACTGATTGCAAGACACTCTATAAGCAATATGATAGGAAGAACATCCTTCCTCACGTAAAGCAACCAGTTTCTTCGTGGCATCAACTGCACATAACTCGCCATCCTGACACAAGCAAGGAATGACTGCAACACTTGCAGAGCATGCTTATATTACATGCAATATTACATCATCACCTACACGTGTCAATCTTATCTGATGCAGTCTGTAAGAATAACATAAGTATATGTTGCCATATAATTATGTTATTCTAATTGATTAACTATTCGGACGACAATTACAATTTTAAGAGGTGATGCACTTTCTTTGAACACCATTGTGTGTGTGTGTGTATATATATATGTGTATGTATAATTCAAATTAAATCGAAATGAATTGAATATTAGACAGCTAAAATAAATGCAAAATTAAATGAAAATAATATCTTTATTTTAGCAGACCAGTAGAAATTCATTTCATATGTTAAATTCATCTTCTGTCTACTGGTTTGCCATGCTACTGGCATACATTTTATTTTATTTTTACCTTACATTTTATTAAACTTATATGTATGTACATATATAATTACTACCATGTGTATAAATACAATAGAAGTACTCAGAGTGAGCCTTAAGGCTAAAAGAGCAGAAGTATGGTAAGGCATTAGCATGTTGATTTGCACCTCTGTAGCCAGGTGGGCAGGAGCAGCAGTGCGTAGCACACACACTTCTTGATTAGACCGGAGTTCGAGCCCGTGACCTCCAAATACGGAGGATGTGGAAAGGTCAGTGAATGACCACCGCATATCCCTGGAGCAATATGGCCTTAGTTGCTAATGCTCCTAAAAACCAAATAACAACAACAGCATGTTGATTTAGAATAAAAGTGTAAGAGTACAAAGAGCCATTAGGCAAAGAGTACCTGAAGGCTGATAGCCTGAGCTGGTTTACTGCATTATACTCTATAATAAACAAATAATTAGTAATAAAAATAAAATGATTGAGGCTAATTATTGATAATAGGATACATTGAATGGTACATTGACAAGGGCTAGCACCATTCAGTATATCTAATCAATAATTAGCAGGGCTATCTGTGTCTGTTTGTTATCTGCCAGTTTAGCTAGGTCCAAATGATCAAAATTATCAGCAATCTATATTGAAATTTAACAGTAAACTGACAGCATAACAGCTAGCCTGACAGATAGCATTTAAATAAATAATACAGAAAGTGAGGGCAAACAATAAATTTCATGTGGGATGTGATGTATTTAATGTGTATATCTGTGAAAAAGAAAAGGCCTATGCTGAATTAAAGGGAAAGGAAGTTAAGAGTAAGGAAAGCATAGCACCTCAAATTACTCTAATAGGGCTTCAGGTATAAATTTTAGAGTTAGCAAGCAGAAAGTAAAAAGCAAAGAAAATAGCTTCTAATAAAAGTACTTCAGATGTAGCTGGAGCATAACGGCCCATTCGTTTAGTAGCGATCCTGGTATTGCAGTAGGTATTAAAATAAGGGGTAAAGAGATGTTCAAGTATAGTTTGCATTAGGCAAAGCTGTTATATGTTATATAAAGAATGTTATATTAGTTGATAAAATACCAGATTTGAGTGTAATAGAAATAAAATAAAATAAAAATAATTCAAGTCTTTCTGAAATAATAAATCAACATATCTTAAATGGCAAATAAAAAGGAATAAATAGGATGTGAAGTTTACCACCTTATCCCTGTAAAAACACTGCCAAAATAAATTTTAACCCATAATGTTACCTATTATAAAACAAATAGATAGCAGCACCCCTAGTGCAGATAACTACAAGATAAACTAAATAAATACTTAAATGACTGAAAATTTTTAGAAAATTGGACCCTCTGTATTTCTGAAATTTATTAAGATTAAAACCTTTTGAAACAGATAATACAGAAAATGTACACCAACCATGATTATCAATCGAGCTGTGGTGTATTTATTATATACATGTGCAAAAGAAAGCTTATGCTGAAATAAGGGGGAACGGAGGTAAGAATAAGTAAAGCAACAGCACCTCAATTTCCCTCGAATCCGAGGAAAATTGAGGTTCTATTGCTTTACTTATTCTTACCTCCAGGTAAAAGATCCAGAATCTGCAGGTAAAAAGACCCACAGGGTGGCAGTAATTACAATATACTGATGTGGGATTTACTTACAGCATAACTACTGTCAAGTGTAAAGGGAAGAGCTTTTGTAAGGATGACTACAGCAGTCTCAGACAGCTTTAAAATTCTATGCAGCGAGACCAGTTGATATTACCTACGGCAAATTGTAAATGGGAATTACTCATGGAAGTAATGGTAGAAGTTACTGGGCTTTTCATGCCAATTAAGAAATACTGTTCAAGACTTAGGCCTAAATGGATGTCATATGAACTACTGAGACTTGTGGCAGAGAAGAAAAATGCATGGGAGGCATATAAATTAACAGATGACACGGAAGCCTGTGGAAGATATAAACTAGACTGTAACCAAGTTACAGCAGATTAGGCAAGCTAAGACATTACAAGAGGTCTCTGGCAAACAGTGCAAAGAAAAGCAGCAAAAACCTCTTCACTTATATTAACAGTAGAAGGAAGGGATTGATACACATTGGTCCGCTTGATGTTGGTGTCCTGCTCAATTTACTGACCAACTGAATAGGTATTTTGCATCCACATTCACACATGAGGAATTCTCTAGGGAATTGGATGTCCAAAGTTTTTGAAACTCTAAATGGAACTAAATGATTTTTTGATAACTGAGAGGAAAGTGGAAGAAATTGTTGAACCAAACAAAAAAGACACCTGAGGAGGATGGGATTTATCCAATGAAATTAGTGAGTCAGCAAAGGATGTAAGCAAACACTTAACCATAATTACGAAAGCATCTTTGAATTCAGGTGAGGTCCCTATAGACTGGAGATGTGCATATTTATTTTCAGTTCACGAAGGTGGATCAAAAGGTGACGTGAGTAATTACAGGCTGTCAGCTTAATTTCTGTTCTGTGGAAAGTAATGGAGTCATGGATTAAAGAAGTAATGCAGGGTTATCCAGACAGGAATGAAATTAAACTGCATTCGAAGCATGGAATTGTTAAGGAGTAATCGTGTCTGATCAATCGGATTGGATACTGGGATGCAGTAACAAAGGAACTGGATGCAAAAAAATAATTTTGATATCTTGTACTTCAATTTCAGGAAAGCTTTTAATACTGTTACACATAAAAGGGTGTTATATTAATTGGAGTTTTGAGGCAATGAGGGCAAGTTACTGTTATGGATAAAGGAATGGTTGAGCGTGAAGAGACAGAGAGGTTATTAATGGACACTACTCTTTATGGACTAATGTTTTTATTGGATTTCCACAGGGCTCATTGCTAGGCCCATTGTTGTTTTCTGTATTAATTAATGATATTGATTTTATTGATGAAGGCATATCAGGCTTAATGTCTAATTTTGCGGATGATAGAGAAATTGGCAAGCTAGTTAATGATAGTAATCAAGGCAAGTTACTGCAACAAGATCCAGAAAAATTAGGCTGATGGGCTGAGAAATGATAGTTATAGTTTAACGTTTAGAAATGCAAGGTACAGCCAGTTCTGTTATAACTTGCATTTTAGCAACTTGAATCTGCTCCAATGCAACTGATATATTTGGGAACAATGAAAGTATGACACGATTTTAGCGTTGGCTCAAGCACGATTTCGTTTGAAAGTAACACCAGGTGAATGATTTTGAATTCATCTGTTATCATCAGTTTTCATCCTGTTTATAGAAAGACCCTTTTAAAACCCATAACTGTGCAAGTTGTTCCTTCACTTCTCAGTTTTGTTCATTATGATTTGAATATGTATCCTGTCATTCTTGTCTGCAACAGTTAATTAAATTAATCTGTGTTTGGAATTCTAAAATAGACTTACTATCTTTCTTTAGTGTGGTTTCTGGTTTTTGATGCATGTGTACTATGTGATAGAAAATTTAAGTTTTTTAGTAGAAAAGAAGAAGAAAAATTGAAAAAAAGAAATTAAAAAATGTTGTGTTTTGGTTTTGGCATTTGTTATGGTTTTTGGAATTTGCTATGCAGATGCTGTTTGTGTGTGAATGACCACTGTAATTTTTCCCATACCTGTTGGCACCTATCAGAATGCTATGCAACCCCCCCCCCCCCAAAAGGAACTCGTTTCTCCTTTTCTGTGGCAAACACAAATTTTCTGTCGCCTGCAGACATTGATAAGATAAATTTGCAGTTCCGCCCTGCAAATGATGTTTCTGGTTTTGTCTGTTTAACTCCTTTGTCCAGAAAATTTGGTATTTAATTGATTTCCAAAGGGAAATTGATTTCCATAACTCTCATGGTTTGGATATAAACCTTTAAAAAAAAAAAAAAAAAAAAATATATATATATATTCACACCTAAACCTCTTTTTATGCGAATTTTTTTTACGCGGATTCGGAGTTATGCGAATTGGGATATCAAAAATAATTTTTTTATGCGATTTTTATTTCACTTTTATGCAACCAACCTAAAGTCTAAGTTAGGAAAAAATCTGTGATTCCAAGAAAATTCTTAATTCTAAATTCCCCGAATTACATAACTGACTGCGCATAAATAAAAAAAAAAAACAGCAGTTGTTTACAGTTTGAATTTGGTTTCTCGTATCAACTTAGAAAATTCTTACAAATTTCATTTATTGGGAATTCCCCGAATTACATAACCGACTGCATATAAAAAAGCAGTTCTTAGCAGTTTGAATTTGGTGTTTGAGTAGACAACACAGTTACCGCATTTTTTACATTTGCATTTTTTAAGTGAAATCAAAATAAAAATCGCGTTATAAAATTAATAATTCTGCCAAGAAATAATAAATGGTAAGCTACATTGTATGTGATTTTAAAACTTTCATTTCATTAACCGAAGATTTTAATCCAGCCCTCACATGATGTTGCCGATAACCAAAAAAATAAGGAAAGCCGTTTCCTTAGATATTTAAATTTTAGATCGTCTTCAAACGGGGGAAGGTGTGTGACGGCTGTGGGTAAGCATTTTGGAGTCCATGAATCAACTATCAGATCTATAAAGAAAAATGAAGAGGCTATTAGAAAAGCAGGATGTTCTGGTGCGAAATTATCATCATACACAAGAGATATTGTTCTAGAAAAGGCTGAAAAAGCTTTAGTGATGTGGATAGAAGATAATGTACAAAAAAGAATGCTAGTTGACGGAAATTCCATCAAGCAATCATCATTGAGATTTTATGAACAGATTAAAAAACTGCAGCCAGATACTTCATCTCAATCAAGGAAAAAATATGAATTTCATGCAAGCAATGATTGGCTGGCTAAGTTTATTAAAAGACATGCTCTTCATAATATAAAAATTAAAGGTGAAACGGCTTCTGCTGATGAAACAGCTGCTAAAGCATTTCCACAAAAACTTGCTAAAATAATTGAAGATGGTGGTTAAATTCATGAACAAGTTTGGAATATGGATGAAACTGGCCTTTTCTGGAAAAAAATTGCCAAACAGAACTTACGTATCAAAAATGCAAAAAACTGTTGGTGGGCTCAAAGCAGCAAAGGATCGCGTAACACTCCTGTTTTGTTCGAACACTTTAGGAGATCGGATGTTAAAACCATTGCTCATAAATCGATCATTAAGACCACGGCCAATGAAAGGCGTACATTTTCAAAAATTGCCAGTTCATTGGATGGCCAACAAAAAAGCTTGGGTGACCATTGATATTTTCACTGAGTGGTTCCACAAACATTTTGTGCCAGAAGTTAGATGCTATTTGAATGACAAGTGTCTTGAATTTAAAGTGCTTTTGATTCTTGATAATGCACCCAGTCATTCTGCCATAGAACACCCAAATGTGCAATTTTGTTTCTGTTGTTATTGGTTGGTTTTTTTTTTTAGGAGCATTAGCAACTAAGGCCATATTGCTCCTGGAATATGCGGTGGTCACTCCCTGACCTTTCCGCATTCTCCGTATTTGGTGGTGACGGGCTCGAACCCCGGTCTAATCAAGAAGCGTATGCTACGCACTACTGCTGCTCCTTCCCCACCTGGCTACGGAGGTGCCTAATTTTGTTTCTGCCGCCTAATACCACATCATTGCTTCCTCTAGATCAGGGTATAATTGCAACTTTTAAAACATATTATGTCAGACGAACATTTCAGTTCATTTTGAACGAGCTAAATGATGATGAAACACTGTCAGTTATGAATGTGTGGAAAAAATTTTCAATTATGGATTGTTATTGATCAGGTTCGATTTTCGTTATCTGAATTGAGACCAGAAACTATGAATGCATACTGGAATGCTATTTGGCCCACATGTGTTAAAGAGAATGCTCCTGTTCCCTTCAATCATACTGCAGAATTTCCCAATATAATAAGTTTGCATGTGAAATTGGCATTGAAGGCTTCGATGATCTTACATCAGCAGATATCGAAGAATTGTTAATTGATAAACCTCTTAGCGAAGACGAAATAGTGGAGATTGTTTGTGAGACTCTGAAAGCGGAGAAGTTAATGATAATGATCAAGATAATCCTACTTTTACTGCTGATGTAATTTAAGCAATTATTTTGCCCGATATGATCCAAATGAAGAACGTGGTGGGAAGTTTTCATGTGAGCTTAAGTTGTTATTGTCTTCATACAGAGAATTATATCGCGACTTATCAAAAGCATCAACACAGCGATTAATAACTGAGTTCCTGCCTAAAACTACTGAAACAACCAGTGGTACTTTTGTTCAAGACATGACAAGAAGAATTCCACAAGTTGAGGCGGAAGTCAATGACAATAATACCATATCTAGTAGTTCTAGTGATATTACAGTCTCACGAAAACGAAAGCTCTCATGTTTATTGTCAGAAACTGATAGCGAATAACATCATTTTTTTTTTTTTTTTTTTTTTATAGAATCTTAGCAAACAACTGAAATGAATGTTTTTTTTTTAAAGTTATTAAAATTCATTATATGTATGTGTGTTCTCCATGAAATGCAAATAAAAATCTTATGATTCTAACGAATTTAATGTTTGTTTTTTTCATTATTTTGCTTATTTCAGCAAAATTTTCATTATATCTCCATAGAAAAAGTGAAGATTGGAACCAATCTTCACTTTTTCTATGGAGTCAGTAGTTCTTTTTACGCGTAATTTTTAGGAACATATCTATCGCGTAAAAAGAGGTTTAGGTGTATATATAAAAATCGGGGCTTTTTTATTTGCTGGAATGTGCTCAAACAGTGTTGCAGAAGTTAAAAGAAATAAAAATAAATCATACTAGGGGGCTCTGCCCCTGCTCGCTTTGTCGCCAACCCCGGTGCACTCTTTTCTACATAATATATAGAGGTATGACGGAGTAAGTCAAATCTTTTCTACGTAAAAGACACACATGTTGAAATGCACTGATCGATATCTAATCTGATATATAAAAATCTGATAATAGAAAGTAAGAAAAAACTGTAAAAAATAAAATTGTGTGAATGAAAGTTATTAATTGCATATTCTATTTTAGCCTCTGTACCAGACAGACTGATGGCTATGCAGGCCTCATGGTTATTCAAACTGACACCATGCTGTAGCTTTTTCTAGCTGGCATGATGTGGGATGCTGACACTGGCCATTAGGGTAACCCCGAGGACAGTGTGGGATAACTGCAAAAAGCAAACTTCACCATAGGAATCTCTTTCCCTATGTTCTTTTATTCCTACCACCTGGGGTGGTTGAGTCTTTCTCCCACCCTGTGTGGCCCTACCCCCTTTTGCCAGGTGGCTCACCCCGCTACCCAATTTCAATTCCCACCCTCTGGATTAAGATGGGTGTCTGTACCATGGTCCCCTTACTGTCTCCCCTTTTAAATCAGGCAAGTGCCTCAACACTGCCCCCTCCGTTCTCTACCCCTTTTATCCCACCCTCTTTCTATCTCCCCATTATCTCCTTTCCAGTAATTTTTTTTTTTTGAGGGAGGGGGGGCCTCTCTTTGGATGCCTAGGCTACCACAAGGTTCACCCTGCCAGAGCTTTCTTCTCTCCTAATGTGTCCTGGCCCGTCTCCCCGTGGCAGTGACAGAAACTGGGGTTATTAGTGGCTCTCCACAGGCCCCCCACCCCCCAGGCTAAGTAGCCAGAGAGACAACACAACCCACACTAGCACACACACCCTGGCCTTATGCAAAGTATTGTATTCTACACAGAGTAAAAATGCAGAGTTGGGGGAGCCTCCCGGTGCCGCCAGACAAAAAAAAACAATGTCACTGTGATCGACATCTAATCAGGAAATCACCTATGTAATTATTTACCTGTGCATTTATAGTGCGTGGCATTTTCAACATCAAATAAATATCACTATGTACCGTATTTTCCGGCTTATAAGATGCACGGGCATACAAGATGCACCCTAGTTTTGGCCACATATTTTCGAAAAAAAAATTTAAAATAAATATTTCTCCAAACTAGATCGTATGTATAGCTTAGCTTAATTTTCCGCACTCACCTCATAGTAATCCGCTTAGCTGGTGGAGAGTTTTACCACATACGTAGTGGTTATAGGATTCTAATAACTTACAGGGATTATGGGTTTAACACTAAGTTATGGGCTGTAAAAAATTTTTAAGAAAGGAAAGTGCACCTTCCATTCTATGGTTGCCTAATTAAATTAAATTAAATTAAATTAGATGAAGAAAAATAGCCAAAATTGCCAAGCATGTTACATAGGCAGTACAACACCAAAATTCGGGACATCAAAAATTTCCAACACGCATGCATTCTACCACTTTAATATCTTCAAAACTAATTCAGCAAGTACAGAACTAACACAACATGTCCAATCTCAAAATTACAACCCACTCATTGATTCAGCCATCACAGTAGTTAAATTAAATTCTAGCTACAAAATCCTTGAAAACAAAGCCCTCGTTATCGAATGGTTTAAGCGCCATACATCACTCAACGTGTTAAGCAAAAAGATTCCCGCCAATTTCTCCCTCATTTGGAATTTAGCACGTATTAAGTTTCCATGTGCACTGAAAAAATGCATTTCGGGAACCCAGCCCGTATATAACACAAAGCGCGCTCTCTTCCCCTCCCCCCACTATAGCTAACTGAAGACGAGGAATCTCGAAAGTTGCTCGTGCGCAACTATTAGCTTCTATTTTTCTTCATCTAATTTAATTTAATTAGGCAACCATAGAATGGAAGGTGCACTTTCCTTTCTTAAAATTTTTTTACAGCCCATAACTTAGTTTTAAACCCATAATCCCTGTAAGTTATTAGAATCCTATAACCACTATGTATGTGGTAAAACTCTCCACCAGCTAAGCGGATTACTATGAAATGAGTGCTGAAAATTAAGCTAAGCTATACATACGATCTAGTTATTACACTACAGCACATGATTCCTTAAAAAATCAAGAATATTTCTCCAAAATAATAAAAATAATATTTTGGAGAAAATAGTAATAATAAAATTAAATACGGTAATATATTTTTCTCAAAATAATGGTATACGCTTGGGTAAATATTCAACCGATAATGAAATGTTTGTTTCTGAAAAAAGCTGACAGAAGTAACGTTACAGAAGTTCTTACTCACACTAAGACAAATACAGGCATCACTTTCTCTTCGTAAAAGACGCTTGGAATTGAAAAATCCCGATCCAGTCTAATTAGCCCGCCATACCATAAAAGTGCGAGATCATAGAGGAATACCATAAAAGCGCGAGATCACATTATAGAGGAAGCAAACACATGGGAAAATGAAACAAGTTTTTACTTACGTCTGATTGTGAGATTCATATCACACAGATTTCAACAAATTTTCCACAAAAAAAAGATTACTGGTATGTATTGTTGCCATAGATTGTAACCACTGGTAATTGTTAAAAATATATTTCAACAGATAAATCCTAAGTAAAATTGGTGTGAATTTCAAAGGGAAGTTTTCAGAACTCAGTTTACTGGCACTGCATCATTGAAAATGCATTGCTGGTAGTCTTTAAGCCTAATCTGACATTGACCCTATAAGATGCAGGGTGATTTTCCAAGTATTTCTTCGTGAAAAAAAAAACAGCATCTTATAATCTGGAAAATATGGTAATTATTTACCTGCGTTCACATAGGTCACTTAGAAAAGGCCTTTTGCTTCAGGTTCCCATAATGCATGAGGAATATTGTTGCATCCGAAAAATCAGGATTGAAACATTTAACTAAACTACGGAATTCATTACACTAACTAAGCTACAAAGTACAAATTATTAGCATTAGCATTAGTAGAGGCATATGATGCAAGAAAGCAAGCTTATTCAGCATCAGCCAAAAAAAAAAAAAAAAAAACCCCACTCCCATTTCACCCCTCCGTTCGTTCGAAATACCTGTCCAGTTGAGCCTTAAATTTGTTTAGGCTATCAACTTCAACAACAAGTGATGGAAGTCGGTTCCACCAACCAACCACCCGCTGGCCAAAGGCAAATTTCCGCACATCTATCCGACATCCGTCCTTCCTCAATTTGAATTTATGCCCTCTGAGGTGATTATTCTGAGCAAGATGCAGAATCCCATTGGCATTGAGCATGCTCAAATCATTCAAAGCCTTATACACCTCTATCAGATCACCTCGCCGGTGCCTAGTCTCCAGACTCTGTAATTTGCAAAACTTAAGCCTTTCTTCGTAAGAGCAACCCTTTGTTCCATTCACTAATCTTGTTGCCCTTCTCTGTACCCGTTCCAGCAGCTCTACATCCTTCTTGAAATGAGGCCTCCAGACCTGTATACAGTACTCAAGATGTGGCCTAACCATTGCCTTATACAAGGGAATAATCACCTCCTTATCCCTGCTAGAAAAATTCCTGTATATCATTGACAAGACACCATGAGCTACTCTTGCAGCTCGTCTGCACTGCTCAGAGAACTTCATATCTGCCTGCACAATTACCCCCAGGTCCTTTTCATTCTCCACCACTGTCAGTGTAGTACCGCAGAGTTGATACGTTGCTCTGGGGTTACTGTTTCCCATATGTAGTACTTTACATTTCTCAATGTTAAACTTCATTTGCCACCTCTCAGCCCATCTGTTCAACCTTTCCAAATCCTGTTGCAACAGCATAGCGTCAGTAGTGTCCTTAACAACCCTGCCAACCTTTGTATCATCTGCAAACTTGGACATTAAACTTGATATCCCATCATCAATATCATTCATAAACACCGAAAACAACAACGGACCCAACACTGAACCCTGAGGAACTCCACTAATAACATTAGTCCACGTTGAGCAGTGTCCATTGATTACCACTCTCTGTCTTCTGCCACTCAACCATCCCCTTATCCATAGCAGCAATTTGCCTCCAATGCCACACTGTTCCAATTTGTGCAGTAGTCTTCCATTTGCAACAGTATCAAAAGCCTTTCTAAGATCCAAATATATAATATCAAAGTTATTCCCTGCATCCAGTTCTTTTGTGACTACATCATAGTATCCAATCAAATTGGTCAGGCAAGACCTGCCCTTAACAAAACCATGCTGCGTCTGAGCTATAACTGAATTCTTGTCTAGATGATCCTGCAGTGCTTCCTTAACCAGTGCCTCCATTAACTTACCTGGAACAGAAGTTAAACTAACAGGTCTATAATTACTTGTGTCAGCCTTTGATCCTCCTTTGTGAATTGGGGTTACATTTGCACATCTCCAGTCTATGGGGATGTGCAAATGTAACCTCCCCTGAGTCCAAAGAAGCTCTCATAATTATGGCTAGGGGTTTGCTTACTTCCTTTGCTGCCTCCTTTAATATAACTGGATAGATCCCATCCACCCCAGGTGCCTTTTTTATGTTTATCCTCAACAATCTCTCCTCCACTTTCCTCTCAGTTATTACAAAATCATCCAGCTCACTGCCAATGTTTACTTTACCTACATCATTCTCCTTCCTGAATAACTCCTCATACAAATATTTAAAATATTTACAAATTACTAAACTATTTGTATAAATATACAATATTCATTAATATACAAAAGTTAAAATGGAACATCAAATGTTAGACAGTGAAGTGCATGGACAAGGTTGGCGAATGTTATGTTCACAGTTGTCAATAATTATTTGCATTTGTAGTGATGTAATTGCATCACTCTCTTCTCCCATTGGCTCAAATAAATATCACTAGGAGGAAAACTTTTTTAATGTATAGAGAGATGTTTAAATCAAAAAACAAATATATATAGAGTAAGCGCTGGTTATAGCGATCGCTGGTTATTAGAATAAGGCACTTTATAGAATTAAATTTTGAAGAACCGATTCAAAAATATCACAGAGGCATTCTGTGAATGCCTCTGTGATATTTTTCTAAACCACATTTCTGGAGGTCACAACCATAAAACAAAAACAATTTGCAGTTTCTGGTTTATTGGGCTTTTCTGTTAGTGCAATAAACAGGTAGTAAACTAGATCTTATTGCATTTACGATAATACCGATAGCGGGAATTCTGTGTTTCACATTATTATGGTGAAATGTGTTTCCCTTTCAATGAAATCTGCTCTTCGTTTCAATGTCTAAACTTCGTTTCATTTGCATTTGTTGTGTTAGTTTCAATTTGTGTTTGCCCTGCTTTCTTATTTTTTACTGTGTTTTAAATTTTACTACAAAAAAAAAAAAAAAAAAAAAAAAAAAGTCAGTGAACAGAAAGAGAGTGAATTTGAGTATAAAAGTTAAGTTTCAAATTATAGAACCAAAAGATAAATTAAACTGAGGCAATATGCAAGGATGCATTAATGCTAGTCAAACCAGCCATGCCCGGGGGCCTCATTTTCAGTGTAAATATTTTCCAAAGTAGTGATAAAAATTTCTAATAATAATAAACCATGTAAACAAGTAATATAAAAGTATTCTTAAACTTAACTTTAAGTTTTTTAATTTTATTCTTGTACTTTTTATTGTACAATAAATAAGTTAAAAATTTCTATTAAAATTATTTTTATTATTACTTTGTTTTTCAAGTCAATAAACATAAAACATTTTTGACCTCTTAGTTTACATTTTTATCATGGAATTATTATTCATAATATAAAACCTATGTAGTATTTGTATTTATAGGTATGTGTGTAATACATATTAAAGGGTCCTCAAATTTAAATATGCCCAGGGGCCTATTTCATCATTAATCTGGCCCTGGCAATATGTCTCAAAGGGATGCAGCAGTAAAATTAGGAGTGCTTCAGTTGTCTTTGTCAAAATTATTAAAATCACGTCACACATTAGTCACTAATGTGACTAGTGAAACCAGAAAAAGGAAGTGTGAAGGGAAATGCCAAACAATAGGTGAAGCTCTGTTCGTTTGGTTCAAAGAGGCCAACTCATTTAATGCAACAATCAATCGTAGCATTCTTCTTCAAAAAGCTAATGATTTTGCTGAAAAACTACACAGAGTTTAAGATGATGGACATGGCTGACAAGGTGGAAGGAGAGACATGTTTACATATTGTTTACAAAAAACTTCAGGGAGAAAAACAGGATTCCGGTTGCTCTGCAGCTGACAACTGGTTGAAAACCTCTTGTTAAACCGTGTTAAGCACTTATAATCCCGAAGACATTTTTAATACAGATGTACTACAGGGCTACCTCAGACCATTGCATGATTTTTAAAAATTCCTCTACATATGCAGGAAAGAAGAACAAAGACAAAATTACAGTTCTTTTAACATGTGATGTAATGGGAACAATCAAGATGAAGCCATTTGTTATCAGCAAGAGTAAAACAGCTGTCTGTTGAATATGCCAACAACGCCAATGCTTTATTTGAAAAATATCTTCGTAAATTGGATTTACAATTGGATAAGAAAAAAAAAAATTGCGTTGGTTTTAGACATTTGCCCAGCTTGTCCAAAGTTGACTTTCAAAAACATTGAATTAGTTTTTCTACTTTCAGATACCACATCACTGATATAACCTCTCAACCAGGAAGTAATAAAAACCTTTAAGATCTTTTATAGATCGGAAATGAGGCGAAGAATCATCCAGTCCATAGATGAAGGTTTGGGAACATCAACGGATATCACAAAGCAGATAACTGTTCTAGACGCACTTCATATGACAATGAGTGCTGGAATGAAGTTTCCGAAACTTGCATTAGCAACTGTTTCAAAAAATGTAGATTAATTATTCATGATGGTTAACTAAGTCACGAAACTGATCATGTTGAAAAGCCTGAAGTCATGGGGGGGGGGACAGGAGTTTAGATTGGGTGGACATATCTACAAGTTATTACAGCTTTAAAAGATGAAGAAATTGTCCAGTCTGTTACCTGATAATTTCGCTGAGGTGGAGGAAAACAAAGATGAATCTGAACAAATTTCAGTTAGAAAATGGCAAACTCGTGAAACTATAGCCTTCCTGAGGAAAGAGTTGGGAAGAAACTGGTGCAAGTAACCATGAATATAGACTGCTATACAATATTGAAAAATCTATAAATAGGCTTTGTAGTGATAATTTAAAGCAGTCTAAAATAGTGAGTGTTTTAAATTATAATCTTCTTACAAAGTGTTATGTTTAATATGTATGTTAATTAATCTATGTACGTAAGTATAAATTTATTTTTATTTTGCCAACCTGTGGATAATATTCTTTCAATTTTTATGTATCTTTTAATTGATAATAAAATGTAATTTTGTGCTTTATATCTTTATTTTTATAGCCTCTGGATAATATTTGTCAATTTTCACTTATTAATCAAAATTCAATTTGTAAACGTGATGACTATAACCGGCACTTACTGTATATTTATTTCAAAATAAAAATTATTTATTATTACTCTCTAACCCCTTTGCAAGTTGTTTGTCGGTGGAGGGTTAAGCTAGATGCACAGCATGGGTTTGCGACTCATTTATTGAAGCATTTGCCAATCTCAATGCTTAGTTAATAATTAAAACCCTTAATAAAGCCATAGCATATTCAGGGCCATCATGTTGTCATGGACATAAACATTAAAAATAAAGAAAGAAAAGAAAGAAATCGCAATAAGAAATATGCTAATGTGCTTTTACTATGGAAATCTTTATAAAAAAAATTTGTTTATTAAATAAATAATACCCATTATATTAATTTTTTAATTTTGTCAAATTGCTTATGATGCCATTGTTTAAAATCATCGCTGATTATTTCTGTTTATCGTGGAAGTACAATATTCCTGTTGTATCATATTAAAGGAACAGGTGACTTTATTAAACATACTGCAACAAAGAAATCATCAGGTTGAGCAGCAAAAGTAAGAAGTGACCAAAATGATAAAAAAAAATTTCTTGAGATCTCAGGGGAAAAAATCAGACTGTCGTCCAAATTTCTTGCGACGACTGACTAACTGGTTAAAATAAATTTATTAAAATAAATAAATGATATATGCATAAAATAAAACAGAGATAAAATAAGATAAAAGCTAAAGTTTATATATATTGTAAATAAATAGTATGAATCAGAGCTGAAATACTCAATATGTTCTACGTTGATAATAATATTAGTAAATTAATAAGAGGAGTTTACCTCAATATAGTACGTGGAACACTTCCGTATGATACCCTCCAGAAATTAAAACGGAAAAAACGAAAAAATCGACAACTTACCGGTACATTAAAGTAAAATATAAATAATTAAAGTAAAATATAAATAATTAAATAATCAATTTAACACAATTCAAAATCAATTCAAAACAATTAAAATTCAAATTAACGCAATTAAAAGAATCTAACGAAAATATTCAAAACGATTTTCCTTCCTGAAGCTGACAATGCTTTTCGACCGACTGTCGTGATCACAGGAACGAAAATTACCAAATCCGGCTAAACCTGCAACTTAAATAGTGATTATGTGTCTTCGCGCATGCGCGTAAAAGTCCACGCATCGGAGATCAAATATGGCCGCCGAACATTAACAGAATTCGCGTATAATTACGTTGAACGTTAAGTATTTTGGCCTCGTTAAATAAAAAAGTATGTTTTTCGTTAATGGCATGAAAGGCTAATTCTGACGCTGCTGAACGAGAAGCACGAACAGAGGCTTCGTGTTGATTTACACGGATATTAAGAGAAAACCGCGTCGAACCCTGATAAGACGAGTCGCAATCACCGCAAGAAATGTTGTATACTAGATCATTAATTTGTGTTGCGAACGCCGAAAGAACCGAGCGATTGTTCAGTATAGTGTGTAACTTCCGTATAGGCCTAGCTATAATTTTAAATTCGGTATCTTTAAAGAATCTGATAAGCTGTTTGTGCCACTGTTCAACATATGGGACAGAAATAAAGTATTTTTTGATATTACTATTGTTGATTGGTGCAGTATTTTGTATCTTATCCTTAGCTTGTACCCTAATTCGATTTATTGTGTTAATGGGATAACCCCTGTTCAAGAATCTGCTAGTTAATATTTGTATTTCTGAGTCTAAAGCAGAATCCGTCGTTGAATATTTATAGGCATTTAGAAATTGATTAAAGATAATCGATCTTTTGTAGGTGAACGGGTGGTATCTATTATAATGTAGAAGCATACCGGTGTTTGTGGGTTTTCGATAGATGCTAAATTGTATTTTGTTCGAGTCCCGGGTAAGCGTGAAATTTAGAAAGTTTAATGACTTAGTATCCGTATCTTCCCTTTCCAATGTAAATTTGAGTCTAGAATGAATATTATTGAACGAATGTAAAATGTCTTGGATTTGTCTTGGATATTGAACGAATGTAAAAGGAAGGAAAATCGTTTTGAATATTTTCGTTAGATTCTTTTAATTGCGTTAATTTGAATTTTAATTGTTTTGAATTGATTTTGAATTGTGTTAAATTGATTATTTAATTATTTATATTTTACTTTAATTATTTATATTTTACTTTAATGTACCGGTAAGTTGTCGATTTTTTTCGTTTTTTCCGTTTTAATTTCTGGAGGGTATCATATGGAAGTGTTCCACGTACTATATTGAGGTAAACTCCTCTTATTAATTTACTAATTGTAAATAAATAAATAAATTTTCTGTTTATACTCTGGGACGACCAAACGGTCAGAGGAGGTTACAAGATACACAGAATACAAGAAACAGCACCGTATTCAGCAGTCACGGACTTGAACTCCGGTCACTCAAGGCACGTGTACTTATGCACCCGCGCGCCTGACCACTAGGCTACGGCGGCCTCATCAATATATACTGAAGTACACCATTCACCGACTTAGCTGATGAAGAGGCACTTCGTTTTGAAAGCTTCTTTGTATTTTAACGCTTTTATGTATATATCATTTATTTATTTTAATAAATTTCTTTTAACCAGTTAGTCGGTTGTCACAGGAAACTTGGATGATATGCAACCTGACACGCAAGTCCTGTTTTCTAAAATCAGACGTGTTTTAGACTTTGTAAACCCCCCCTTTCCTCAAATTCAAAAATTTGATGCACTTAGTGCCGTGATTTTCCAAAAATCATCCTCAGGGAGGACCCTAGGCTCCGAAACAAAGCAGGTTGCATAATGGCCCTATTTCCTAGGGGGGCTTCTTCAGCTTTGCAGAAGTTTATATATTATAAAAATAAGAGAGTAATATATTGAAAAATTTCAGTTCAAATACAACCAAAAAAGGTCCAGACGAAAAATTGCCTAAACCTAAAAGGAGAAAGTTGACTAATATGTTGTTTGTTTGGATTTAGAAATTACATAGAAAACAAAAGCATAGGGTGTCATCATTGTACTGTATTGATATAGTTTCAATTATATTATTGTAATAGAAGGATATAAATACAGTTTAGTAGTGGTATTCTGTGTTGTAATTCCTAGATGTATAGTTATATTATAGTTATATATTAAAAGTCCATAAACTATAAATAACGTATGTTATGTAACCTGAAATAGCATAGTCTGTTCCGTGTTAAATAAGAAGGATTAGTGTTACTTTATTATTTTCATATCTCTTAGTTTCATTTGTTATTTTAAAATTAAATATGCAATAAAATCATGCCTCAGACTACAGCAGCAAAGTAACAGGTTCAAAGTAGTGGTGATGCTTTGGTTTTAAATAAAGAGGATTAGTTTTGCATTATTATTTTCATATCTCTTAGTTTCATTTGTTATTTTTAAATTAAATATAGAGTAAAATCATGACTCAGACTAGAGCAGCAAAGTAATGGGAATGCTTTGGTTTGGGAGAGAACTTCCAAGGGCAGTTCTGCAAATCAGGACTGTATTTTATGTGTTATTCGTTCTATTTTTGTGAATCCACCTTTAACAGGACATGATACAACCATTGAGGATGCCTTTATTTGTGTTCATTGCAAAGAACATGAGGAGGTTAAAATTCAGCATTCTGATGTGCCTGTATGAGGGATTGAAAAATAATGTTGCAGCAGACAACACATGGCATCCTCTGCAGCACAGATACTTGGTTCCACCTGAAGTAGCTATAGATGGTGACTCAATTGTCAGAGAAGCAGGAAATATATTGTGCAAAAAGGGCAACAAGTAGAATAGCACCAGGGTGTGTCTGCCAAGGATGAAAGTTAATGACATAGAGAGGCTATCATCTTTTAAGGGAACAAAAAGTGATATTACTGTACACACTGGTACTAATGAAATTAAGAGTAGGAGATCTGAGAATTTAACAAGTACACAGCAATGTTGAGGAAAAAGTCACTAGTTCGGAATGAAATTGTCTTTAATTCTTGCTAAACACAATAGGAGGGAGTACATGAAAGCATTGTCAATTCAGTTCAGGAGAGGCTATGCAAGGCTCATGGAGTAGAATTTTTCTAAGTGTGGTCTGTGTTTTTTAACAGGTGAGGCTTTTACGTGGATAGGATATACTTAAATAAAGGGGTTCAAGAATATTTGCTGATGTATCAAAGCAGTGTTTAGTTGGTCAGATAATCGCTAGCCACAGGAGATGAACAGATTAATAGATTAGCAGCAGTTGCAGGCAAAGGTGAAAATGATTCTTGCACTGCTTCTATTGGAATGCAGCAATCTGGAAAGCAAGGTATTGAGGATTTCTTCTGGTAGTCCTCGTGGAACAAGAAAATATATGAACTGTGTTAGGATTACCAAGGATAGAAACAGGTCCATGTATACTTACTTGCATTTACAACAATGCTAGGAGCATAGTAAATATCATACACAAAATATCATTAAAAATCCTAGAAAAATTCATATAAAACCTATCATTTGATTTAATTTTGGTGTTTAATGGTCTTCTCCCGATATTCTAAAAGGTATTTTTGTGTTGCCATTAAAACTGTCTACTGTTGTTAGTTCCAACACATGGGAAGATTCCAAACTGCATTAACTGCAGATCTGCATTACTTGAATTGTGTGCATAAACAACAGTGAAACAACATGTATACATACTGACATACTGCAAGGAAAGGTTAAAAATATTGTATCAATAAAAGATGTTTGAAACAATTGCCAAGGACAACATGATTTCTGCATATTCCATTCTATTGTTACAGTCTTCTACAGAGAATCCTTGTGCATAATGTTTTCCACATTTTAAACCCAATGTTGTTCAAACATTTGAGCAATGTAGTTCAAAGAATTCTTGCAGAATTTTTTTAACTACATTTTGCAAATCCACCTTCATAGGCCTTGGAATGTGCTGATGATGTATTACTTCTTGTGACCATTTCAGTGATGTAAATGATGAAGGTCATTCAGCTCAGTGCTACTCAAGCTGTGGACCACTGACTGGTGCCGGTCTGCAAACTATTTGTCACTGTCCGCGGCAAATTGGAAATTGGTTGCATCCGTTACCAGTTCATGAGATTTGTATTTTAAAAAAGTACCAGTATGCAATGAATTGAAAATAAAAGAAACTGGTCCTTCACCACAGATAGTTTGAGAAGCACTAATCTAGCTCATAGCTTGTCTATAACAGGACTGGTGTTTCAGTGGTAGTTATTTTTGCATTCAGTTTTTTATGAATCCTGTTTTTCTTCCTTTACGATTATTGAACTTGCATGATTGAACTCGAAACTTCATGTGTTGTTAATTGAGCTCATTGCTGCTCACTTAAATTACAAGTTTCAGATAAACTCTGCACAAGTGTGCGTGCGTGGAGAAAGGGAGGTAGATATAAGTAATGGAAACTGGAAAACATTATTTTTATTATTATTAGATATAGGGTGCAAGGAAGCCTGAGGCTTATGCTGCACCAGCCAAAAAAAAAAAAAAATTCCTGAGTTACCCAGAGAGAGAGATTGATATTGATTGATATTTATTACTTAAAGTGGACCCAGCCAACCAATGGCAACCCCACTGTCAGTTACACATAATTTAGCAGTACTCTTATATACTCTCTCTCTCCTGTTTGCCCAAGTACAGGGAGGGAAAAAACCTGCCATGACCAAAAAAGATTGATGTGAACAAATTGAAAAATAATCATATTACATTAAAAATAAAATATACATATAATTAAATTTCAAACAAAGTCCAAACTTCATTGGAAAGATCTACATCTGTTCAGTCTGTTGGAAAGCCAGCAGCAGCTAGTAGCTGCCAAGAAGAGAAATTCCAACACAAGGAGCTGCCAAGAACAGAAATGCCAGCCTAAGGAGCTGGAGCTGCTTGGATATAGCAGACTCAAGCCTCCACGATTTCAAAGAATTCTAGGTAATTCGGCACACTCCATACCGCATTACAAATCCAAGGCTTCCAGATGCAGAAGAGTCTTCCGCCTAAGAAATATTGCAGTTGCAAAGGCTTGGAAAGCCAAGAAGTTCTCCTGTTTATTAACTAGAATTGTCTTGCAGCCTTCTGCCATAAGATTGAGATTACTAACTCGAGACACCAATTCAATTCGTAGATCGTAGTACTCCTCACAGTTGTACATAATATGTTCCCATGATTCTCTTTCGCCACAATGGCAACTAGATCTTTCATTAATTCCTAAATCATGCAACTTTGCATTAATCGAACCATGACCAGTTAATAAGAACATAGCTTGTAAGTTTGGGGCAAACCATTTGAATTTTATCGAGGCTGCATTTCTTAAATCTGGGAAAAAATTTTGTGTAATCTGCCCTTTATCACAAACGCTCCAACGCTCTTGCCAGAATTTTACCAAAGCATCCCACATTCTTGTCCTTCCCTTCCTGGGATCTGCCAAAATGTCCACCTATATATTCAGAAAAGAACAGGGAATGCCATGGCAGATGAAGTAAGCCAATGCACAATACAATAAATGCAGATCAATAGGCAATTTTCCAGTCACAATCTGCAAAGCTGGGGTCGACACAGTTCTGCATGCTATGCACATCCTAAGGAGCATTACTCTTTGAATGGAACTGAGCTTTCTAGTAAATACTTTTCCACTTACACGTTCAAACCAAATTGGTGCACCATACGTTACCATGGGGATAAATATACATTCATATAGCAAGTTCAGTGCCTTACCTTTTATTCCCCAGGCAACTCTAGTGATTCAGGTAATCATCCCAATAAATTTCCTCACCTTTTCTGATAGATAAGGAACATTTGAGTTGAAAGTTAAAGATCTGTCAAACATAATGCCTAGATATTTTAATTGCCTTGCTGATTTTAGGCTCGACCCATTCATTCTAACAACCGGGGGTCTTCTACTCGAAAATTGATCCTTAAAGACCATTGTCCTTGTTTTGGTTCCTGATACAGTCAGTTTATGTAACCTACACCAGTTATTAAGTTCAAACAAAACCTGCTGGTTTCTAGTTGCATCCGTGTATTTCCTTCAATAAGCAACACAAGATCATCGGCATATGCCACCATCTCTGTATGCTCGAAGTCCCTACACAACCAGTCCTCCAAAACTAGGTTCCACATTAGTGGTCCAAGAGAGAGAGAGAGACAGTGAGTGAGTCAAAAGTAGAAGGGAATCACCAAGGAAGAGAAGAATGATGATATCCAGCTCAGGACTCTGGATGTGCCAAGCCCATACTCACCAGATATGAGCTCCTGGGGTTTAGAAAGATAGCAAGACAAATTAAATTAATTTAGCCATTTCATCTAATTTTTATGCATTCTAAATCACGATGCACATGAACAGTTGCTCTGAACTTGAACATTAAGGGGGGGGGAATTAGGGAGCTGGCCCTTTATAATGAGAGGTGAGCTTGTCCAGTGAGGCATTTTTTCCCATGCACATTCTGGCTCATGACATACATGTGCTTTCATTATTTTGGAAGAAAAGACTGGAACACTGTTCAAGCAGTTCCAGAACATTCCAGAGAGTCTGTTAAAAGTCTGTTCTTATTCCTAAAACTTGGCAGGTACGTAGGCTTATGAGTCAGTCTAGCAGAATGTATCAAAATTCATCTCAACAATAATCCAAACCACAAAACCAAAAAAAAAATCTGAAACAACAAAATAAATTACTGGAATATACTGGAATAATTGCTGATTTCCAGGAAATAGCCAATGTACCATGGGAAACTTTTTGCTGCAGTATGTACTGTTGCTTTCTACATGCATTCTCTCTGAAAATATAAAAAGCTGAAAACCCAACCTGAAAAATTTCCGAATACTACTTGAGCTTTAGATAGTTTTTATCTCAATCAAAAGAAAGTACTGCAAGACCCTAGCAGAATTCATTACATGATGATCAAGCAAAAAAATCTTGACCCGTCCACCAAAGAAGTTTTTATAAAACAACCTTTTTGACAAGTGCAGCAATCACCAGTCCTGGCTTTCCCAAAACTAGGCAAGCATCTCACAGTTCCCAGTCACTAGTTCCCCATAGTAACTAGTTGCATGAAGGGAAAATGGAGAAAATGGTATATATAAGATTAATGTGATACCTAAAAAGTAACCGAGTCCAGTGCAATGTGCTTTTTTGAAAATTTGCTCAACACTAGACAGTTGCAAAAATAGAAAATCATGTACGAAATTCTTAAGTTAGAAACAAAAATGCCATGGTATGTTTTGACATTGAGAAGATTCCATAATGCCACATTGTATTTTAGTTTTATTTAATTTACCAGGATAATTTCCTGGTAAATTAAATGCATTAAATGCATGAAACTTTGCAAGTTCAGTTGCACATTGCACTCTTAAAATTTTTTACACTGGTGATGGGGAGGGTTCAGATTGAAGTGGCCATTACTTAGCACTACCATGGTGATTTATATAACCATTGTAACAAAACAAATACCAAACACCATGAATTGACGATTTCAGTATCTTTTCACAGTCTCAAAACATGTGAAGAGTGGAAGATCAGTCATAAAGAGCAGTAAACAGTGTCAGAAAAGTTAGTTAATGTATGCAGTGCATTATGTTTCAGTCACGTTAAGTTTTTTTTATTAATTTTTTTTTCATTTTCTGTGATTATTAGAAGTAAAAAGTAAATATAGCTATCTCCTTAATAGTTAATTACTAAGATTATAACTTTATAGATCACTTAATAAAACTGTTTTTACATTCTCTAAATTTAGCCATTCAGTTTAATTACAACTATATAATATTTTTACCCTTTTTTTTTTTTTTTTTTGTCTCCTCTTTCCCTCTCTGTATATATATATGTGTATCTCTTCAAGCTTGCCTTTGCGATTCTCACATAATGTATGCAAAGCTTGCCTGAAATTAAAATACTGCATTAAATCTATGACTTATACACACAAGTTTTATGGAAAAAAGAAATATTGTGTCTGATTTTAATGATCTCTCATTTTGGATGGCTCAACAAATCTTTCCAAAACAACTAAATATAAAATTTTGTGAAAATCTATCCACTGGGAGTCGAGTTGTTACATGTGGACAGAGGAAATGGTGATATATATACTTATGCAAAAACACCTTAAAAATGGGTATAAAATCGCTTTGTTTTTTCCCAAATTTTCTACACAGATAATGGCCTGTATGTACTTCAATTAAAAAAAAAAAATAATAATAATAATAAAATCTCCAGCCTGACCTGAACTCAAGCTTAGAGGAACAGATAATTCCAGTTCCATACGATTTCTATCTATGACTTGTTTTAAACATAGAACTAACATCCTTAGAACATACAGCACAGTTGGGATTTACATGCCTAAAGAAACTAAATGACAGCAGATTGGTTTTATCACATTTTGGTAAGACCTCGACTACATTATGGTATTCCAGTATATGGCTCAGCAAAACTGAGCACTTTAAAATGACCAAATCATTATTAAAATCAGTTTATTAATAAAATTCT
Source organism: Mastigoproctus giganteus (assembly GCF_048544385.1). NCBI lineage: Eukaryota > Metazoa > Arthropoda > Arachnida > Uropygi > Thelyphonidae > Mastigoproctus > Mastigoproctus giganteus. The sequence continues at coordinate 117,356,867 of NC_143580.1, read as the reverse complement.
TGATACAGTCATTAGCTAGGAAGGTGAAATACCTTCCTGTTTAATTAACGTATTTTTAATATTTCAAAAGAAAAAGATTTGAGTTGTGATATGTAATGAACATTCTGTTTTGTTTCTTTGCTTATTGATTGTCGGCTCTTTAATGTGCCTGCCACTTTTGATTGATGCATGTAAATATTCCCCCCCCCCCCCATGAACAATTTACAAGACGAATCCTCACAATCTGTTTTTTTTTTTTTTTTTTTTCCTAATATTTCAGAAGACAAAGATTTAAGTTATGATACTTAACAACTGTTCCTTTGCTGCTTGAATTACTCATTTCAGACTGGTATCTAATTCATTTTGATAATAATAGTTCTCACATTAACATGGGGCAACCCACCACTGGGTTACTCCAGCAACTGTTCATTTGGCTGAAGCAGCCATGGTAGGGTGCTGTGTCTGGTTCTACAGATAATGTGGTCCACAGTAAGCGCTTACGTTTCTTAATCGGGGGTGCCTTGTTTAATCACACTCCACACCTTGCAGGCAAGCTGTAGTTTGTGTAAGAAGTGCAAGAGGAAAATCTTGTAAATTTTTTATTAAAAAATCAGCATATCTTGCTTATCAGACAGAGCAACCCACTGGTGGGTTGGCAACATTTACTCCTGTTTGGAGAAGTTCACTGGTGGGCCACAAAATTTGTGAATATGACCGAAATTTTCCTCTGCTTCATATGCCAATTATACTTGATAATACTTTGGCTCCCTGACAAGTGACATCTTATTACTGCATGTTATCATTACGCTTCCTGACTTACAAACAAATTTTATTTGACATATGAATATGATCTGAAAATGAATTAATATCCTCCATTAATTTATTATTAACAATATTTGTTAGAAATAACAAATTTTTATCACATGGGAACAGCTATTTTCCTTTAGAGATGGCTCTTTTATACAGATGTATTATATGAATCAATAACACCAGGTAACAGGCATTGTTAATTTATATTGTTGACAATAACCTTGAATAGTTTTTTACAACTTAACTTTTATAGTAGTAATGTACTTTCAAACAATGACTAAAATCAAACCACCATGTATTGCACCACAGAAAAGTTTACAGGAAGCTAGGGGAATCGTTCTGCCCAGTTCATTAATGTCAGTTTATCAGGCAGAGCAACAGACAACCTACTAATGGGTTATTGCAATTTTTGATTGTCATTATCTGTAATTATTCATTACTGCACATTCTCATGATCAGTTCATTGTGAAGGAACTGATCATGAGAAAGACTATCAGTTGCACTATAACATGCATGAACATCATTGAGTTGCTCCACCTATTAATCAGCAGTGATTCTATTGGCATAACCACCCACTGATGAGTCTTAGTGATTAACACTTACTTAGCATTAATGAAAAAATTTTATTACGTAGTTCCCATGTAATAAAAATTTATTATTTTTAACAAATATAACTGATAAGTAATTAGTGGAGGATATTACTTCATTTGTAAAAATTAAGCATGGCACCACAGCAGCTCTCATTTTAAAGTCAGTTGAGGATATGTTTGAGGGGAGGGAGGAACTTGCAAATGAACAAATTTTGGGAAATACATATAGTGACGTGGATAAATACACAATTTGCAGCATAGCATGAACATGTTAAGAGAATATCTGTGCTCATTCAGATATACCAGAAATGAAAATTTTAGGAAGTAAGACATACAATTTTGTTTACCTCTAGGTATTTTTAAAGTTGTTGATCAGTGTGCTGTCTTTTGTATGGGTTTATTTTATTAAGTTAGTAGTTCTGCTGTTTCCTTCTTAGTCTATGTTGAAAACAAGTGATAAAACTATTTTTAAGGATTGGTACAAATTGCTTAATCTCTTTACACCACTTTTTTTGGAGCCTCAATCACTTAAAAACTTAAGACTCATTCAAAGTGTTGATTACAGTCAGAAATAAAAACTATCTTTTATTCCATTTTTTTTCCCTTTTTTTTTTTTTTTTCAAAGATTTTAAATACAGGTAATCCTCGTATAACATGGTAGTTGGGTTCCTATAAAATGTTGTGTTGTGCGAAACCATGTTATATGGGACTAAGAAAAAGTACAAAGGGGGGTTACATTCCAAAAGCTAACAAAAATACAGTATTTCGTTAACAAAAAGTTCTAACAAAAATACACCATTCTAAATTTTGTGTATCTTCTGCTCTTTAAAAAATCAGTAATCTGGGTTTGTTTGCTTTTGCTTAATAAATCTTTGTGAATTTCATAGTATGGAACTAAGTATTTTTGATGCTCCCTTCTGAACTTTGGATTCCTTTCATTCAAGAATCTGCATTCAAAAAATAAGATTCTAATTGCTCGGCTAACTTTATGCGTTTCCATATGCTGTTTAGTGTAAAATTTGGAAGTTTAGAATTTTCACCTGATCTGTCATCCTCTGAATTGATTTGGTTTTACCTCCAATGCCATTTCCACTTCACCAGCCTCCTTTTCTACCAGTAATTCTTGAACGTCTTCAGTAATCATATCTTTTTTTATTTTCTTAAGAGCATCGGCAATTAAGGCCATGTTACTCTGTGTATATTGTCTATAAATTGTGTGTATTCTGTAGTCGTTTTTCTGTTTTGCTGCACGAAAAGCCAGAGGTTCCAGGAGAAAAAACCTCACTAGAACCTGACTAACTCAGCCATGTTGTGAAAAAGACCATTATTATTATATGTGAATTGAAGACTGACATTACGGTTTGGCAATGAACAAGATAAGCTTCACTAAACTCATCTTCAAAGATGAAAAGTTTTAAAATCTTGGGGGATTTCTTGAGACAAAAAGAAAGGCTGGATAAATACTTATAATCCTTTCAACTGCAGGTAATAGAGAAAGCCAGCGTGTTCTGCTATGATACAGAACTTTTCTGTAGGTAATATCTGTAAATTCGCATAAATTTTTTAGGTTTGCAACACATACAGGTTTTCAACACATTAAAAATCTTAAGAACAGTGGAGTCAATATCTACATCAATTACATCTGATCCATGTTGAATACAGTTATGCAGAATGTGGGCAGGGCAGCCCACTCCTATTAGCGATCGACCAAATAATCTTTGTTAATTTGAAAATACATTAATCTCGTATCTTACACCTCCAAACATGACATTACATTATCTTCACCAAATGCAATGCATTTCTTATCCAGGCCACTTTTACACAAGGCCTCACAAACATAGCCAGAAATAGTAGCTGTGGTCTCATCTGACTTGCTATTTAATTCTATTAGTTTAACCTTTGAGCCACCATTTTTCCAGTCAAAATAATGCACAAGATAGGGAAAATTTTCTGAAATCCATGATTAGTGGCATCAGTAGAAACTCCAAAAAACTGTACATTCTGCAGGGGCATAACAACTCCTTCAACTGAATGGACTGCTAAGACAGAGTTAATTAATTGTGGCTTCAGTCTCTGTTTTTGCACAAGATAACCTCCTAGCAATATCTGAATCAGAGTATATCGACTTTAATAATTCTGCTGTACAAGACATCAATTTATAGGTGTGGTGATGTGCCACTGTATGAAAGTGCAACAGAAACTTTTGAATCAAGCCTTTTAGGAGCATTTACTAAAAAGTCCATTACCTTGCTGCAAGATTTTTCACATCTAATGTTCTTATGTTTCTCTGAATTCATGTGGATGTTCAAATCACCCGAACCCTTGTTAGCAACCAAGATGTAGCTTTCTGGACCGCAAACGTTGCAGTCCGCCTCCTCCTCTACTCTTCCCTTTCGAAAACCTGGATATTTAATCCTTAAGTCATCCGTAAACTTGCTTTTCAGCATAATGGGTATTCCTGAATTTATGTAAATTAAAGAATTATTTTAATTTAAATAGTAGAAATAAAAAATTATTTGATTAAAATTATCAACTGATAATTAAGAAATATTGCATACAAAAACTATGCTTACTCGTAAATAAATACAAAGAATTGAAGCTGGACGTATCAAATTGTTTATACGAACTGCTGAAAGAAGAATAGAAAATGTGATATCTCTTAATTAAAAAAACGTGGAATCTTAATTTTAATTTAAAATAAATTCACTTAATTAGAATGAATTTAAGGTAAAATAAATAATGAGAGAAAATTTATTTTGAATTGTCTACTCACCACGAATGTAAAAGAGAATAAAAAAATGGAGTGAAAAATTCTAACTGCACGAACAAAATGTCAATAACTCCGAACACATGATAAACTCCCAAATGTTAAATGATAAACTCCTCAACCTGCATTGTTTACAGCCGGAAGTGGAGATTCTTGGGATTACTTCCTCAAAGCTGATTGGTCTATACCTTACAAATTTTACCAATGATAAGGATCAGGAGATTTTAAAATTTTAAGAGCCAAAATTTTGGATATTTTCAAAATTTTAGAAATTCCTCCCAGACAGCCAATGATACGTAAAAAATGAGGACACGTCCAGGAAAATGAGGGTGGATGGCAGCCCTACCTCTGAGGACACTTGATCAAAGTGTGTTTAAGGCTTTGAATGGATTCAGTAAACTGGATGCTGATGTCATCCTTACTCTTATCATTCATTAGATAAAATGCACATGCATGCGCACACACACACACAGGACTTAATTTAAATTAGACAAGGATTGCTTTCATCTGAAGAGTAATTGATTGTTTGAAAAAAACTTCCATCTCTTGTGCTGTGGAAGTGGTATTTTTAATAAATTTAAGGCAGGATTAAGGTTCCCTATTTCAAACACAGAATATAATTTTTAAATATGGAAATGAATGGCAACTATAATTGTAAATTGTTAATATGTAAAATGGAAATTTATTAATGTATATTTTTTCAGATATACCAGTATATCCAAAGCAGATTTTATCGATCACCAGAAGTTCTTTTAGGAATTCCATATGATATGGCTATTGATATGTGGAGTTTAGGCTGTATACTGGTAGAAATGCATACTGGAGAGCCATTATTTAGTGGATCTAATGAGGTATAGTTTTGTTCATTTCTATTTGAACTTCACTTTCGTTTAGAAATTTTTTTTTTTTATTGTCTAACGTATTTAATTAAAACTGATAATATTAAGATAAACTCGCATATAAAATAACTGAATTTTGTTATCAGATTTGCTGCAATTCACTCTTGTTAATGTATGTCTTTTTTTTTTTTTTTTTTAAGAAATTAATATTTTATTAATTTGTTGCTCTAAAATATATTATGCCAGTTGTACTGTGTTGTAGTATATATTTAGTTGTTGTTGTTATTTGGTTTTTTAGGAGCATTAGCAACTAAGGCCATATTGTTCTGGGGATATGTGGTGGTCATTCCCTGATCTTTCTGCGTCCATATTTGGTGGTCACGGGCTCGAACCCCGGTCTAATCAAGAAGCGTGTGCTATGCACTGCTGCTCCTGCCCACCTGGCTATGGAGGCACCAATATATATTTAGTATATTTTCTTTTCTGGGCCATTAATCAGTATTTTAATGTACCTTTCACAGTTTCTGTACAGATGTTAACTAGTTTTTGTGGCTAAGTGCTTGCTGCTCACCAAGGTCTATGCACCATCTGACTGCATAATTGTTTTGTATATACATTATGCACACTTTTTGCTTTCCGCAAGGCAGGGCTAACAGCTATTGTGTTATACTACAAAGCTATTGACAGGTCTGTCTCAAAGAACACACATGGGCACGTCACTCTTAAATTAAGCTGCATATACCATAGCGATGACTCACTACCTGATAGTGTTTAGTAGCATTATAACTTCGCACAATGTTGACAGTTCGGCCGTTAATTGTGGGGTTTAATTTTCATTGTTTCTAATTTTAGAATTCTACATGTGTCAAGGCAGGGCAGGAGCAACAGTGCATAGCACATGCTTCTTGATTAGACCGGGGTTCGAGCCCGTGCCCACCAAATACGGAGGATGCGGAAAGGTCAGGGAATGACCACCGCATATCCCCGGAGCAATATGGCCTTAGTTGCTAATGCTCCTAAAAAAAAAAAAAAAAAAAAAAAAACAAATAACAAAATAACAGTATCAAGGCAACGAACGATTCAATTTTTTCAAAAGTTTCTTTAGCTATTAGCAATATTTAATAATGGCAGTAATAGAAAAGAGAAAGATTGTATCAGAAAGGCTGAGAAGAAAAAAAAAGATCTTGAAGATTATGAAGCAGCACTTAAAAATCCTGATATCAAAGAAAACAAAGTGATTATAAGTTAGAGGCTTCACAATAAAAAAGGAAAGCTACGAAAAGAGCAAAAAAAATGAATCACAAATTGTTGATAGCTCTGCTGTTGATAGGGTCCAATCGTTGATAGAGTAGTAAAAGATGAAAATGATCAAATAGAGATTCCTGAAAATATTCATAGTTCAGGAAATTTAATACATGACATTTTTGGAAGTATTGAAACTCGTTTGAAAGAAATGTTTCAATGTACAATTTTAGCCACAACAAATAATTCTGTTCACTGAATGAAAAAATTTTATCCGAAATTAAGATTCCAGGAGAATTGAAAGTAGTTTATTCATTAGCCCAAATTATGCCAGATAGTTGTAATGCTGAAGAATACAACTCTGTAACACCCGAAACACTTTATTCTCTGGACCCTTGCCTTTTACCTCCACATAAATTACTATTAAAGGTAAACGCAATTGTCACGGTTTTAAGGAACTTAGATATAAAAATTGCTACGTGTAGTGGAAATAAGGAAGAAGTGTTTGGTTTGTGAACACATCACAGGTGACAGAGCTGGATCGAAAGCATATATTCCACAGATTCATATGTATTCAAACGAAGGAGAACATAACTTCATTTTTCCCAGTGGTTCACAACTGGTGAGCATGGACTTGGCAAACCCAGGATTCTGAGCTGGATATCATCATTCTTCTCTTTCTTGGTGATTCCTTTCTACTTCTCTCTCTCTCTCTCTCTCTCTCTCTCTCTCTCTCTCTTTCTCTCTCTCGGGTTAACAAGGGAAATTTTTTTTTTTTTTGCTGGTGTAGCATAAGCCTCAGGCTTCCTTGCACCATATGGCTAATAATGACAATAACGCAATTTCCTCTGAAATTGGCTTTTAATATGGTAATAAACAGAAGTCAAGGTCAAACATTATCAAAGTTTGGTGTTGACTTAACATCGCCATGTTTTTCACATGGACAATTGTATGCTGCATTAAGTAGAGTGAAGGAAGCTAAAAATATTTGTATTAATAGAAAATGAATCATAAAACAATAAAAAAACACATGTAATCAAAATAAAAACTTTATAAATTTATTAGTTCTAATTAATCATGTATTTACAATATTACAATATTACAATTATACTAGTGTGGGGGGGGGAAGATGAGACAAGTGTTTGCCTTAATATCTTTTACTCCACATGTCATTCCTTGATCCTTAATTTTCTACCTAGTAGACTAAAGTCCTAAGAAGGTAAGTTAAAAAATAATTTAAAATTAGAATCTCCCCTTCCCCAAATAACTACTTGCATGATTTGGTTCTACTTTTAAAGAATCATTTCTGTTGCCTATAAACAGCAGGATTTCGGGACCCAATAGGCCCCCAACTTTGTTTTTTATTTCTGTAAAAAAAATTTTTGTTTTTTAAAGTTCTTCTTGTAGTGTTCCATTGCTTGACCCTCCATGAATCGCTTGCATTAATTATTATATGTAACATTTTATTTTTTAACTAAATTTTTTAAATTTAAAAATCTCATAAAATGGAAGTACTTGTTATTTCCATTTTCCAGTTTGTGAAATCAGTAAGGGCATGAAATTTAACTCTAATTCTGCACTCTTCTTTTCTGCCTATACTGGGTTGTTATAAAATAAGTTTCCCTATTCAGTAGACCCTAGTGTCAAAACAGTTAAGGGTTAGCACTCTAAAAATCGGTGGGTATGTCGTTTAGGGTATGGGAAAGAAATTTGTAGAAGAAAAAAAAAGTTCACATTTCCGCCACCAGGGGAAAACAGCGCTGCACATATGTAAAAGTTGTCTTCTAAATCTCTGCAGCGGCATGCTTATCAGCTGGAGATGTTGATTCTGGCAATGATGCTCAAAAGGTAAAACTTGCTGATGTTTTGCCTGTCTCCACTCTTTTTTGTAATTTTATAATTTTGAAATTTTTGTAATTTTATACACTTTTGTAATTTTTCCTGTGCATGAGATAAAAAAATTTAATAAATAATTCTATTAGCGATAGCATTAGTAGAGGCATACGATGCAAGAAAGCAAGCTTATTTATGCAGCATCAGCCAAAAAAAAAAAAAAAAGAAAAAAAAGAAAAAACCTCCCATTTCACCCCTCCATTCGTTCCAAATGCCTGTCCAGCTCAGCCTTAAATTTATTTAGGCTATTAGCTTCCACAACAAAAGAAGGTAGCTTATTGCACCAATCAACTACTCGCTGGCCAAAGGCAAATTTCCGCACATCTATTTTACAACTATCTTTTCTCAATTTGAAACTGTGCCCTCTCAAGTTCTTTGTCTGAGCAAGAGGAAGAATCCCATCAGCATTCAGCTTGCTCACCCCATTCAAGGCCTTTTATACCTCAATCAGATCACCTTGCAGGTGCCTACTCTCCAGATGCTGCAATTTGCAGAACTTAAGCCTTTCTTGGTAAGAGCACCCCTTTGTTTTTGTTCCCCTCACCAATCTTGTTGCCCTTCTTTGTACTTGTTCTAGCAACTCTACATCTTCCTAAACTGAGACCTCCAGACCTGTACATAGTACTCTAGGTGTGGCCTGACCATTGCCTCGTATAACGGGATAATCACCTCCTTTTCCCCTGCTAGCAAAGTTCCTATATATCATTGACAAGGCGCCATGACCTGCCCTGGCAGCCCATCTACACTGTTCAGCGAACTTCATATTTGACTGCACAATTCCCCCCAGGTCTTTTCACTTTCCACTTCCTTGAGTGTAGTACCACACAGTTGGTACATTTCTCTTTGGTTATTGCTACCCATATGCAGTACTTTACAGCCCATCTACACTGTTCAGCGAACTTCATATTTGACTGCACAATTCCCCCCAGGTCTTTTCACTTTCCACTTCCTTGAGTGTAGTACCACACAGTTGGTACATTTCTCTTTGGTTATTGCTACCCATATGCAGTACTTTGCATTTGTTAAGGTTAAACTTCAGTTGCCACTTCTCAGTCCATTTTTCCAACTTATCTAGATCCAGTTGGAGTAGCATACTGTCTTTACTGTTGTTAACAACCCTGCCAACCTTTGTATCATCTGCATATTTGGACATTAATCCTGATATACCTTCATCAATATCATTGATAAATACACAAAACAACAATGGGCCCAACCCTGAACCCTGGGGAACTCCAATAATAACATTTGTTCACGAAGAGCAGTGTCCATTGATTACCACTCTCTGTAGTCTCCCACTCAACCATCCCTTTATCCATTGTAGCAGCTTACCCTTAATGCCATACCTCTCCAATTTGTACAGCGGTCTTTCATGTGCAACAGTATCAAAAGCTTTCCTGAAATCCAAGTATTTGATATAAAAATTATTTTTGGCATTCGGTTCTGTTGTGACCACATCATCGTATCCAATCAAATTGGTCAGACAAGACGTCCCTTTAACAAACCCATGCTGTGTCTTAACTATTACAGCAGCCTTGGGTAGATGATCCTGCAGTGCTTCTTTAACCAGCGATTCCATTATTTTCCCTGGAACACAAGTTAAATTAACAGGTCTATAATTACTTGTGACCTTTTGAACCCCCTTTGTGAATTGGTGATACATTTGCACAAATCCAGTCCATGGGGACCTCCTTTGAGTCCAAGGAACTCTCATAATTATGGCTAAGGGTTTGCTTACTTCCTTTACTGCCTCCTTTAATATAAATGGATAGATCCCGTCCACCCCAGGTGCCTTCCTTATGTTTAACTTCAACAGTTTCTCCTCCACTTTACTCTCAGTTATTAGAAAATCACTTAGCTCCCTGTTAGTGTTTGATAAATTTCTGGCACTCCCCTCATTGAATTACTTCTCATGTGTGAATGTAGATGCAAAATTCTCATTCAGTTTATCAGCTACCTGAGGATGATCATCAATAGTCAACCCATCTATGTTAAGTGGTCCAATCTGATTCATCCCTTTCCTTCTAGAGTTTACATAAGTAAAGAATTCTTTGCTGTTTTTCATTGCATCCTTTGCCAAAGATATCTCGTAATCTGCCTTCGCCTGCCTAACCGCCTTTGTGACTTGATTACAGACTAGTTTATACCTGCCATAGGCTTCTGTGTCAACTGATACTTTATATGCATCCCATACATTTTTATTCTCTGACACGAGCCTCATTAATTCTTCTGACATACATTTAGGCCTAAATCTTGAACAGTATTTCTTAGTTGGAATGAAAAGCCTAGTAGCTTCCATAATTAAGTCCCTGAAGGCTTGCCATTTAGAATTCAATGTTGGTAACATCATCTGTTGATCCCACTGTACAGAATTTAAAAATTGTCTGAGATCTCTGTATTCACCTTTACGAAAGGAAAGTCGTAAAGTCGCCTTTACTATTCCCTTTAGACTTGATGGTAGTTACATCTTTAAGTAATTCCCACATCAGTACGTTGTGATCACTGTCACCCAATGGTTCTTGTATCTGCAAATTCTTAATGCATGAGTCATCACTACTGATAAGCAGATCAAGAGTATTACTCCTTCTGGTTGCCTCTCGAACATGTTGCTGTAGAAAACACGTCATCCAATAAATCCACAAAAAAAAAGTCTTGCTAGTGTGCGACTAACCAATATCTAGTTCCAGTCAATATCTATTTATATGTTCGTCGAACATTTCTTTTTTGCTTCATTCAAATTCAGTGTGCATTGTTGTGAGTGCTGCATAAGTATTTAGGGAAATTCTGACTTATGTAGACTTCCGGAGAATGCAACCCTTACGTAAGTCAGGGAGTGGCTGTATTGTGCATTCATAAAGAATGTATGCACAGTCTTCACTCTCACCACAGATACAATTTGAGTCATCATTCAACCCTAAAGAAGTTAGTTTTGTCTTTAGACAGCTGACCTGTTAGCATGAAAGTTGTAGAGTCCAGGGGCAAAACCACTTTGTGGCATTGGACTAACCATTGCCACCTGTGGCAGAAACCTTTTGGTAACAGCACATCTGGTTTCCTGCTCCCAATTTAATTGCCATTGCTCGTGGAGCTTTTTGGCTATTCTCTTTCTCTCAGCCTTGGTGTTATTGGCTGTGTCAATGGCTATCCCTCAGAAATTCTGTGGTAATGCCCTTCCTGAGTATGTAATATAAGCCTCTTTTGGCTATTTCCAGGTAAAGTGGGAGAGTGCCAGCCAACACCTAGCTGCAGTGCCTGTGTGCTCACTGTGCAATATGCCCTGGTGATAGTGAGAAGTATTGTTCTCTGAATTGTTTCTAATTTTTTCTTGTTTCTGACTACAGCCATGCAGGTAAACCATGCACTGGCTCCATAGGTGATGACAGGCAAAAACGCTGCTCATTATATGATTGTCAAAGTCCTTCTTTTGAGCCCTGCAGCCAGCCCTAATGATCCTGGCAATCGTGCCTGCATATTTTTTCCTTTTAAGTATGCCAAATAGTGATAAAAAGTAATTTTGAATCAAAAACAACCCCTAATTATTTTATTTTTGATACCATTTTTATGGTTTTTCCATTAATTTTAATTAATGGGGGTCTCCTTATATTTAGGTTTCCTTTCAAAACTATGGATTTTTTTTTTTTTTTTTTTTGTTTCAAGTGATATCCTGAGCATGTGCATTTGTGCCCACTCCCAAAGTTGCATGAGGGCAGCATTTGATCTTTGCTCTACAACCACTCTTGTGTTCTCCTTTTACAAGGAGAATCAACTCATCTGCAAAGGCTAGGACCTTTCACTGGGCCCAGACCCAAGGCCAGAAATTCATCCAGCAGGTGCCAAGGATTGAACCCTACGGGCAACCTTTATTAGCAGAGCATGTCAATTCCTGGAACCTTATGCGAACCAAGACACTTCTGTCCCCTAGGTAGCTGTTGATCACCTGATAAATGTTTTGTGGGACATTTGTCTGATGGAGTCTCCTGAGGAGACTATGCCACCAGAGGGAATCAAATGCCCCAACAAAGTCTTGAAATTACCAACATATTTTTCCTCTGCGTTCTTTACTGTTGTTAGTAGGTGGTGCATGGTATCCTTCATAGAATTGCCCTACTTAAAACCATACTGACTGTTTGTGTGATATCCTGCTTCTGCATAATAAACTGATATTCTATTATAAATTAAAATAATCTTTCATATATTTTCCCCAATACAGGGAGGTGAGCTATTGGTCTATAAGATTTTGGGTCTGTGTGAGGTTTCTCAGAGTTTTTGAGTATTAACCTAAGTAATACTTTTTTTCCAGATTGTAGGGAATTTTATTTAAGTCATGCAATGATTGTATAGGGCTATTTATCAGGTGCAGCTGCAGCAAATTTTTTAATGATTTTTACCTCTAAGAGGTCAAAACCAGGGCATTTGTTGTTCTTGGTTTTAGTTAAACTGTTTGCAATTCTTCTATTACATAGAGGTTCTATGTTGGCATTTTCATATTCTGTGTTATCTTTTATGATGTTAATCTGAGTAGGGGAATAATCCCCAGCCACAGTCTGGATAATAAAAAAAAAGGTAAAGTGCAGCCATTATCAACCCACTGCAGGATGGAAGCCTCCTCAACAATTCATGCTGAGGGAAATGGACCATAATCTGCCACGCTGGTCCAGTGCGGGTTGGCAAATCGACCGTATTCAGCAGTCAGGGGCTTGAACCCATCTACTCAAAGAGCATGTGCTACTGCACTCCCGCTCCTGACTACTCAGTTACGGAGGCTAGTATCTAATACATTATTGACGGACTCTGCCCAACTCAGTGTTGAGGTTCTGTCTGGTTTAACTGTCATTTCTATAACATCTTCTCTTGGCAGCTTGTTGGTGAAAATTCTGTATACGACTCCCCAAGGGTCAGTGTTTCCAGATGTCCCCACCAAATGCCTGCAGGCACTTGGTGGGGACATCTGGAAATTATCCCCAGCCATGTTCCCACCCATTTGGTGGGGACATCTGGAAAGAGAAGTGCCTGATATGGGGACATCAGGCATTTCTCTAATTAGTGCTGTGTATTAGTTCCTGAGAGTTCTATAAGAATCTCTCAGTGCTTCTACAGCAGTAGTGCGTATCACATGCTTCTTGATTAGACCGGGGTTCGAGCCCGTCACCACCAAATACGGAAGATGCGGAAAGGTCAGGGAATGACCACCGCATATCCCGGAGCAATATGGCCTTAGTTGCTAATGCTCCTAAAAACCAAAACAACAACAACAATCTCAGTGCTTCTACCTCACTTTTTGGCCAAGATGTTCTGGCTCTGGAAATGTCTCCTTGCCTGATGTACCCTTCACCTGAGTATAGCCTGAGTATAGTTCAGGGCACCACCAAGGGACTGCCTGATTCCTGGGTTTTTTCCTGGGAATAGACAGGTTCAATGTTTTAATAATGTCAGTCATAGTCGGTGCATGGTTGCCTGGGCTATAATTGTTGTTTGATCTAGATCGCTCATTATCCTGTTTCTGCAGCTCATCCTTTGTGAGTTCAGTGAAGATGCTTCAGTTTGTTTTCTTTAGGTTATATCTTGTTACATCTAACAGAGACTGTTGAGCTGTTGGACAGCAATTTAAAAGTTATTGCTCTGTGTTCTGATGTGGCCCAGGTTAGCTGGACACACCAGTCTGATTTGTATGCTGTTGAATTTGAGGTAGGAAGGTTGTGAGGCTGGTTTAACCCCTGAAATGTTTAGGTAGTTATATACTGAGTTATATATTCTGATAGGGTTTGGCCATTGTGTGTGCCTGCTCTGTCTTCCACATGGCTATGCCAAAGGAGTGACTGGCAGTTGGCATCAGCACACACAATTATATTAGAATTTGGTAACAGAGCTACAACTGTTTGTAAGTATTGTATGCTGGGATTAATATCCTCACCAGGATTGGATACTGTTGTCAGATAACTCGAGTAGTTGATTAGATACTGTGATACAGTGACAAAGGAACTGGATGTGAAAAATAATTTTGATATCATATACTTGGATTTCGGGAAAACGTTTGATACTGTTGCACATAAAAGACTGCTATACAAAATGGAGCATTGTGGCAGTAAGGACAAGTTACTGCTATGGATAAAGGGATGATTGAGTGGGAGAAGACAGAGAGTGGTTATCAAAGGACACTTCTCTTCATGCACTATTATTATTAGTGGCATTGCACAATGTTTGGTGCTGGGCTGATGGTTGTTTTCTGTATTTATTAATGACATTGGTGAAGATACATTAGGCTTAATGTCCAAATTTGCAGATACTACAAAGGTTGGCAGGGTGGTTAATGAGGTATGTTACTGCAACAAGATCTAGAAAAATTAGGCAGATGTGCTGAGAAATGGCAGTTGAAATTTAACATTGAAAAATGCAAGGTACTGCATATGAATAGCAGTGTTTGCACCAACTGTGTGGTACTCTACTCAGGGTAGTGGAAAATGGAAAGGACCTGTGGTAATTGTGCCACTTTGAAAACTAAACTTTTGAAACTGTTTTCTTAATTTCTGTCATTAATATTTTGTTGTATTATTAAGATATCAGAGAAATCCCCATTCTAGATCTTTTATTAAAAAACAAAGAATAAATATAATGGTTTAAAAATGTCATGGGGGAACCCACTTTGAAAACCTATGCCGAACCATTGAGAGAAACTTCTTGAGGTTTGTCAGACTTTTTTCATGGAATTTGTCCATAATAGTTTGACACATGACCTTGTAGTTGAAGAATATACCCAAGGGGAACTAAGTGTCATCAGCTTTTTGTTCGTAATAACTGTAATAAATGCACCAAATCATACATGAAGATCTTGAATAAGATAAAATAGAAATAAAAACTAGATACAGGATTAAAATAGGATACACCTGTATATTTAATATAAAATAAAATATGCTGATAAAATTAAAAGTGGTAAAATGTGAAGGCAATAAAATAACACTGAAATTTTCAAAGGTGACTGTTTTCTTTGTCAACGGTGGAATTCTATAGTGACAATATATCCTTAAATAACACCAGCAAGATCATGGCTTGCCATGTTATTGAAGGAATGTGGGAATTATCATACACATGTGTGGAGACTTTAAATTGTTCCCAAGCATGTTGGGCAAACCATTCATCTTGTTCTGTTGGAATGCTGTACTTGATGAATTCCTGGGAGAAGAGCTGAATCTCATCCCAATAGCCAGCTTTGTAGATGACCTTGTGAAAATTCTCGATGGCAACTGGAAATCAAAGCATATACAGTACTGAATCAACTTGCACAAGGGGCTTAAACACACAACCTCAAGATATCACCCAGCAAGTGTTGAGTCCATACTCATGAAAGGTAAATTAACAGACTCCCAACTGTAAAAATTTAAAACAAACCTAAAACACATGCAAAACACTGGAAATACGTGGGCTCATTGTGGATAATAAACTTACATTTGTGCAGCATATTCAATATACTATAGACCTGGTATGGAAGTTGGTTGGCCTTATTAGGAGGATGACCCACTCAGATTTGGGGGGGCTGAGAGGTAAGTCTTTATCAACTGTTATATTGGGTTTCTGGGCATCTCTGTTATGCTAGGCTGGGCTTTAATATTCTGAGTTATCTAAAATGCTTTGAATGCTTCCTAAGTTCCGGGAATGGTTTGGATGCTACAAAACCTTAATTAAAGCATGTCCCAGAAAATCCCAATGAACTTATGTGACTGCCTAATGGTTTATAAAATAGGACAATGATCTCGAGCCCTAAAGATCTATTCAGCATCATGGAGAATGGAACTTGCTGCTCCGACTAGTGTTGTGTTTTTTATCCCAGGACCTTATCTGTTATAGTCAGGTCAAGGAATGCCACAAAAATAGTTCTTTTACTATAAATCTTGTGCTATGGCTAATGTGTAGCAAAAGAGTAGGTAAGAGGCAGAAATACTCAAACAAAACATAATTTATTATTATCACTATTTCTGAAACATACATACAATAACATGAATAAGGAGAACACCTTATGGGTTTTTAGCTAGTGGCTTGAATTAGTGACATGTTTACGTTCTTCGTGTGATTCCTCTATAGCATCTTGCTCATCTCTAGTCTGCAGTCCACATCTTGGAGGAATATAGAGGTGTGTACATGTAAACACAGACACTATACCAAAATCTTGAGTAACAATAGGGTGTTGCATAGTGACATTAATAATACTCTATTAACTAGTTAAGTTAAACTCTAATTTACAGACAATGTAGGCGCCTCCGTAGCCATGTGGGAAGGAGCAGCAGTACGTAGCACACGCTTCTTGATTAGACCAGGGTTCGAGCCTGTCACCACCAAATACGGAGGATGTGGAAAGGTCAGGGAATGACCACCACATATCCTGGAGCAATATGGCCTTAGTTGCTAATGCTCCTAAAAAAAAAACAGACAATGTGTCATGATGTGTTACAATAACAATTATCCTAATGAGAAGGGATGCTTATGTACTAAAAGAGGTTAAGAGTAAGGTCAAACCTACCAGTATAAGGAATGTCTCAGTCCACTGTATCTGGAACAGCGACTGTATCGTTCCGTTCCAATCAGCTCTGCTGGAAGCTTCAGGTTGGTGGTCTAGGTAAGGCTGTAGTAACAGTATTTTCTTAATCTTTGTCTACTTCTCTCTCGATTCTCTCCAGAGGACTCCCAAGGACTCTAAGATTTTTCCCAGAACGTTCCAAGGCTTCCAAAAACTCTCTCAAAGGTTCTAAAAAAACTTTCTCTCTGCTCTTCTAAAAGACTGCAAAAGTTCTCTACCCTCCTAAAACTCTCTCTGCTCTAAACTTCCAAAACTCTAAAAAAAAAAAAAAAAAAAAAAAAGCTATGCAAAAAGCTCTACTACCTAAACTCTCTTTGCTCTAAACTTCTGCAAAAAGCCCCCTTCCTTTGTTCTCATCTGTGTATCTCGAATATATAGGTTCCCCCACCCCTCTTATACGCTTTCCATGCTCCAATTGGTCTGGAGCTCGTTTTTGTGGGGGTACTAATTTCCAGGACTGGTATCTGGGGACCAATACAGTAAAAATAAAAAGGAGATATAACCATGTGAAAACGAAACTCATATTTCTTCGTGGTGAGAGTTCCTGATCTCTGTACTCGGGACTCCAATTCCTGCGAAAGGAACTTATTGATGCAATATACTCCGCAGTTATTAGATTTGGGTTTCCCATTAAAAGTCTGTTTTCAATAGTCATGACTTCTTTCTATGATAAAATATTCAAACACTTCTTTGTTAACCGCACTTCCATCTCCCGTAATGGTCAGAAGCAGATCAAGTAACGGCCTCCTGTTGTGCCGTGACCCAGCTACATGTGGAATTGCATCATAATTACTGGCTTTACTTAATGTGATGCTAGAGAGGCATGCGTTCTAGCGGGGTAGAAGAAGGCGAGGAATGCTGATAAGTGCGGTGATGGGTTTCATTCTCCCAAAAGTACAGTAGAGGGACAAGTATAGGGGTAGCTTGATGGCAGATGGTAGGTAAAATGCAGGCATTTTACACAACTATAAAAACATTTTTCTCTCTGTTGTAACATAGTGCTGTGGTATATGGTTCCACACAGTAGACAAAACCCTAATCATGAAAAAATTAGACTCACTGCAAAGTTGATTGTACTGATCAACTGCATGAGTGTGCAGAACCACTTCAACATGTCTTGCAGGTCATGTGTTACTTCCACTGAATTTAGAAGTTTTTTTTTTTTTTTTTTTTATGTGAACCCCAAACATGAGAGGTATTAGAACCTATAGTACTTAGTACCGTGCTTGGGTAGGAGGTTGAGAAGATGAAAGAAGATATTTGTTGACATTGGACTTGAACTTCTGTAGATTGTAATTTTCAGGAAATACATATGAAGGAAGGTTGTTCCAGAAAACGGCAGTTGAATTAATAAATGAGGAAGATGAAAAGTTGGTTCTGTGGGTTTGAAGTTGGACAGTAAATGGATGTTGGCTGGTGGCGGCACGTGTTCGGACTGTTTTGAAAGAGAGAGCGGGATTTATAGAAGCCAATCCAGAAGAACAGTACCCATGGAAGTATCTGTAGAAGAGGCATGCAGCAGAAACAGTACGTCTATGAGAAAGCGAGTAGAGAGACTCTGTTAGAGATGAATCATTAATTAACCTAACTGCCCTCTTCTCAATGGAATCAAGAAGCCAGAGAGAGGTTTTGGGAGCACCACCCCAGATGTGGGAACAATATTCGATAGCAGGGCGAATTTGCGATTTATACAGAGTGAGCAGCTGCTTGGAAGAAAAGTAACGTCAAGAGCGAAAGAGAAAACCAAGTTTTTTAGATGCAGAGGAAACAATATTTGTAATGTGCTTGTGCCAAGAGAGATTAGAAGTCAGGGTAATCCCCAAAAGAGATATATCATTATGCCTAGAAATCAGAGTGTCACTAAAGATAAGCATAGGAGCAGAAGAATCCTTTTTGCGAGATATAAGACAAGACTGAGTTTTAGAAAGGTTGAAATCAACGAAGTTGACTTTGCGCCCACTGTAGAATTACCTGAAGATTGGCATTTAAGGAATTGGTAGCAGATTTTCGAGAAGTTGAAGCTGATTGAGCAGGACAAGGTTTCTCAAAATGGAAAGTGGAATGCAATGTGCTATCATTGGCAAAATTATGGATAGGATTTCCAGTCAATGGAAGAAGGTCATTAATATACAAGAGAAAAAGAGTGGGGGAAAGAACTGAACCTTGGGGGACACCGGCATTAGTGGAGAAGTTAGAAGACAGAGAGCCATCTACCATCACCCTCAGTGAGTGATCAGAGAGAAAACTGGATAACCAATTACTAAAAACAGTTGGCAAACCATAAGATGGAAGCTTGTTTAGAAGACCTTTATGCCAAACACGATCAAAAGCCTTTGAGATGTCAAGAACAACTACTTGTGTTTCACCGAACCTTTCCATTGAATTAGTCCATAAATGGGTAACATAAGCCAGAATATCACCAGTGGATCGACACTGACGGAATCCATACTGGCGATCGTTGATCAGACGGAAAGTTTCTAGGTAGTTTAAGAGTTGGTGGTTAATTGATTTCTCCATTACTTTAGAAAGAGTAGAAGTAATTGCAATGAGACGATAATTGGATGGGAGGAATTTGTCACCCTTTTTAGGAACTGGCTGGATATGAGCAAATTTCCAAGCAGAAGGAAAAACACCTTTGGAATAAGAAAGTATGAATCAGAGCTGTGCTACTCAATATGTTCTACGTTGATAATAATATTAGTAAAATAATAAGAGGAGTCTACCTCAATATAGTGCGTAGAACCCTTCCGCATGATACCCTCCAGAAATTAAAACGGAAAAAACAAAAAAACGGCAAACTTACCGGTACATTAGAGTAAAAAGATAGTATGAATCAGAGCTGTAATACTCAATATGTTCTACGTTGATAATAATATTAGTAAATTAATAAGAGGAGTTTACCTCAATATAGTACGTGGAACACTTCCGTATGATACCCTCCAGAAATTAGAACGGAAAAAACGAAAAAATCGACAACTTACCGGTACATTAAAGTAAAATATAAATAATTAAATAATCAATTTAACACAATTCAAAATCAAGTCAAAACAATTAAAATTCAAATTAACGCAATTAAAAGAATTAACGAAAATATTCAAAACGATTTTCCTTCCTGAAGCTGACAATGCTTTTCGACCGACTGTCGTGATCACAGGAATGAAAATTACCGAATCAGGATAAACCTGCAACTTAAATAGTGATTATGTCTTCGCGCATGCGCGTAAAGGTCCACGCATCGGAGATCAAATATGGCCGCCGAACATTAACAGAATTCTCGTGTAATTTAATTTCAACGGTTTCTGCAATTAATAGTCGCGTATAATTACGTTGAACGTTAAGTATTTTGGCCTCGTTAAATAAAAAAGTATGTTTTTCGTTAATGGCATGAAAGGCTAATTCTGACGCTGCTGACCGAGAAGCACGAACTGAGGCTTCGTGTTGATTTACACGAATATTAAGAGAAAACCGCGTCGAACCCTGGTAAGACGAGTCGCAATCACCGCAAGAAATGTTGTATACTAGATCATTAATTTGTGTTGCGAACGCGGAAAGA
Source organism: Mastigoproctus giganteus (assembly GCF_048544385.1). Taxonomy (NCBI): domain Eukaryota; kingdom Metazoa; phylum Arthropoda; class Arachnida; order Uropygi; family Thelyphonidae; genus Mastigoproctus; species Mastigoproctus giganteus. The sequence continues at coordinate 117,336,631 of NC_143580.1, read as the reverse complement.
ACCGAGCGATTGTTCAGTATAGTGTGTAACTTCCGTATAGGCCTAGCTATAATTTTAAATTCGGTATCTTTAAAGAATCTGTTAAGTTGTTTGTGCCACTGTTCAACATATGGGACAGAAATAAAGTATTTTTTGATATTACTATTGCTGATTGGTGTAGTATTTTTTATCCTATCCTTAGCTTGTACCCTAATTCGATTTATTGTGTTAATGGGATAACCCCTGTTCAAGAATCTGCTAGTTAATATTTGTATTTCTGAGTCCAAAGCAGATTCCGTCGTTGAATATTTATAGAAAGTGAATAAGAAAGTGAAAAAAGGCAGCAAAGAATAGGAGTAAGTTCAGGAGCACAGGTTTTGAGAACAAGTGAAGAAATACCATCAGGACATGGAGCTTTCTTAGCATCAAGAATCATCAAAATCCTTCTGATATCCTTTTGACGGAAGACCACAGGAGGCATTGAATGGAACGTGTTGGGAATGGTGGGAGGTGTTTTAACAAGATCATTAATACATGAGCTGGAAGAAAAATGGGATGCTAGCAGGTCAGCTTTATCCTTGGCTGAAGTGACAACAGAACCATCTGGTTTGGACAGAGGTGGGAGCAGAGATGGGCAAAAGTTGCGGCCAATAGCTTTGGCAAGTGACCAGAATGCTCGGCTACCATTAGGGCAAGAAGCAAGTTTTCTACTCTTAGCCTGTTCGAACTCTAGTTTGGACTGATTAATAACTGCTTTACAATTGTTGGTAGCTTTGGTGTAGGCAGAAAATGAAACTGAAGAATTAGAAACAAGCCAATTACGATATGCAACATTCTTCTCTTGAACAGCCTTAGCACATTTATTGGAAAACCAAGGTTTAAATAAAAGACGAGATTTTAAAGTGGAGTGTGGGATAAAGGATTCCATTCCTGCAAGAATAATTTCACTGACACGATCTGAACAAACGTTGACATCAGAAGTTTTGAAACAGTAATCCGACTATGGAAAAGAAGAAAAGAAGTCTCGCAGGTCATCCCATTTTGCATTCTTGTAATGCCAAACAACACGAGGTTGGGAATAGCCATGAGATAAAGGTTCCATTGGAGAAGAGACAATCACCAAGTTGTGATCTGAAGTGCCTAAAGGACCTCTCACTTCAACCATGTACTTAGAAGGGTTGTTTGTGAGAAAAAGATCAAGCGTATTCTCTGTACGATTAGGATTGTCCGGTATTCTTGTAGGTAAATGAACAATCTGTGTTAGGTCATTAGTAATTGCAAAAGCCTCAGCACCTCGACCTGCTGGTTTGGTGTGACTAGAAAACGGAAGCCAGCTGGAGTTGTGAACATTAAAATCACCTAGGAAAATTACCTCACTGTTAGGAAAGTTGGACTGGAGAAAGTCAAGTTGCAAAGAGAGGAAGTCAACGAGCTCCAAGTGATTAGTGGAGTTGGTAGAACGGTAGAGACAACAGATGAATTTGACACAATGAGGTAGAGAGATTTTAAGCCAGAGAAGATCAAAGAGAGGAGATTCCAAATTGCCTAGTCTCTGACAGGGAATATCAGAATGGACATACACACAAGTACCACCTTTGAGGCGAAAGGAATCATACAGTGAATAATTTGGGCATCTGAGATGAGCAGTAGTTGAATCAACCGATAACTGAGATTCTCTCAGAAAAAGTACATGGGGTTTGGCAGACTGCAAGTGGAAATGGACATCATTGAGATTTGAATTGAGACCACGTATATTTGTGAAATGGATTAGCAAGTGCTTGGGAGGTTTAGATCTTTTCGCAGATAAGCTTGCTCTATTAGTTTGACAATTCATGGTGTATTCAATAGTAAGAAAAAGTGGGTGGGAGATGGTGTATGAAGTAATGAAATTTTTGGATATGGCATACACGTGGTAAGAATATACCCAGATCCTTGACATAACGTGGCCTCGACAATGCGCCCCGCATACACACTACTGGGACTCCCTCCGAGTAGAGGTAGCAAAATTATACACTAGCTGATCCGGAAGCCTCCTAGAGAGTTACTAATAGGTTCGGTCTGGTCTACTAACTAGCGGCCTGCCTGCGAACACTGTTTTAGAGCTGTACCCTCGAAATGTAAGGAATATTGGATCTCGCCGCGATGTTCATCATAACCTCAAAAGTCATCAATCATACTGCATGATGGAAGAGATAGGGAAGGGTTGACCAGAACTTAGCTCTAGAGACTAAACATGGGTTCCACCACTTCAAGAATCCAATAAGCAAAGTGGTGGTATTTCACCGGTTGATGAGAGTCATCTACCTCTTAGTACTGCCTGGTAACATAGAGGGGCAGCGTTCCTCCTTGTATTGTGGGCGCCACACCTCGACCCTTGCTTACATTGGTGGGTGATCACCCACAGTGTGCTTGCACATGGGGATTATACCCAGGATTACTAACAGTCCCACCATCGAGAAGGTGTAAGCAGAGGGTTTGGCTGCACAGACTGTCCGGACTTTGCCAAAATTGTGTCTACTTGACTTGAGTGTCATCCAAATATCAGTTCCATCAGCATTTTAGACTCCCGGGTAGTTAGCACAGCTTGTCTAGTATATCTGAGAGAACGTCTCTGATAATCTCGAGAACCTTAAGAATGAATATAAACCCTTATCTCTGTTAATAATGTAATGTTCAGAAGAACAAATTCGTAATCTCTGAAGCTATTTCTGGTACCAAATACACATGAAAACAATCTATAATAATGAAAAGAATATAATAATCTATAATATAGATTATTATATTGTTTTCATATAATCTATATTATATGAAAACAATATAATAATCTATAAAACAATCTATAACAATCTATAATTCCTCCCAAAAATGCTCAGCCATGGTTGATTTACCACAGTTAGACAATTCTGTTGCTTTCACATCCTCTCTCATGTGATATTTAAACCTACATGTTGACAATCCTACAAACGTTCTCCACAATCTAGACATTTATCTCATATATAGTTCCACTTCTACCCTTTACCCTTGACACAACTGAGTGCAGCCGACATCCCAGTAGCTGCACTCGGCTTGTCTAACAGGCCCATAATATCCATGATCTGTTCTGTTAAGCCCAGGTAATAAGCAGTATATGCTGTACTAATGGGTGTGAATGCCGCCCCTTTTCTTCCTCCTGAACATACTTGTCCAAAATTAGTGGGACCAGGTTTGATTACTCCATATTCAAGCCCTATGCAATAGATCCCTAGCTGTGCTAGTTTTATGAATGTTGGATTATGCCATACTATAGTGTATTGTAAGGATCTCTCTACAACCATCAAAGAAAAGGTACCTACCTTCTACTCTCTGAAGTAGAAGATATGGACCATAACGTTTCTATGCATGCATGTTGGGGGGAAGGGCTCTTCCATCACTAAATTGGTGACAGTAGCACAATTAGGGACATGAATCTGTCATAACATTAGAGTATAACTGTGCTAGAAAGACTCAGTCAGACACTGCTACAAATATCTTCCATAGTCAAAAGGTATTTAGCTCTTTTACAGAGTTCTATTTCATCACAAGGCAGCATTGAACTAACATTCTGGGCTGCCCTACATAAGCTATTATTATATATTTATTTATTGTACGAGGCATTCCCTGCCAAATTATGGCATCCGCTGTATATTACAATACCGTACTTACAATATTACAAATATACAATTTACGCTATCATGCAGAAAATGAGGAACAGCCACTTAGAAGTATGCAACAGTGTCTGAAGTTCATCCCGCTCACTCTTACAAAGATGAGAACTGCACCCAGCACTGCAAGGAGATATTGAGATGAACAGCACAAGCAGCTGCCCAGTCCAGACAATAACAACAGCCAGCACCACAAGGAGATGCTTAGATGATAGTAACTTTCATCTATCTTCCAGATGTCGAGAATGATGTTATTTAATGGCAAGCAACCCACCGTTAATCGGAACCTACATAAAAAAAAAAAAAAAAAAAAGGTAAAGTGCAGCCATTATCAACCTACTGCAAGATGGAAGCCTCCTCAACAATTCATGCTGAGGGAAATGGACCATAATCTGCCACGCTGGTCCAGTGTGGGTTTAGCAGATCGACCATATTCAGCAGTCAGGGGCTTGAACCCCGGTCTACTCAAAGAGCGCATGCTACTGCACTCCCGCTCTTGACCACTCGGCTACGGAGGCCACCTATCCAGTGCCTACCATAATCAATTAAAACTTCCATTTTGATAGATAGAGGCCAACTGATATGTATTCTGCCACTGACCTCCAGCATTGTTCCTAACATAATCTACTCCACGTCCAGAAGCATGTGCCTTCTTTGAAAAACCTTCACGACAAAGGATTCAAATGCCAAAAAGGTTTCCTTTGTTGCAAGAAGGCATGCTTGACATTCTGGCATCATCAATTAAGTATGAACACACTACATATCCCTTAATGAGGCATCCCCCTTCAAATACCCCCACTCTGTGCTCATCCGGGTTGCATGTATTACCCTGAGGCCTGTTTAAAGAACCGACCAGCTTCGTGTTGATTGGTCTGTTAGTTACTCTTGGTATATTACAAGACTGAAAAACTCAGAATTACTGATGAGGGGGAACCCTCTCCCCACCTGAAATAGCTATGGTCTTGACTGAAAGGTCTTTTTAAGATCTCGCTGCACCCTTGACCTGTTTTTTCCTGCATTGCTTAGGAAGCTCTCATACACCTTGCTTGCCAGTTAGCAAACAATATATACAATATATATATATATATTGCCCAGCATTTTGATTGCATAATTATACTTGTTTCTGCTTCATTTAAGCTACCTAATCATTGCTAATTATTTTTTCTTACTGTGGTATCAAATATTTAAATGATAGAATCAAGTGAGGATATTGAGAAATAATTTTGGATTAATGTTTACAATTATTTCTTATAAATCAGTGTTATATAATCTGGCTTCTGCCAAGTCTGAGTAGGGCTAACAGTAAACAGAATATATTTCAAAAATAAGGGGCTATTCTACAAGAACTCCCCCAACTATGTTTGTTGATAGGAGATATAGTAGAAGGTATATTAATTAGACATTAATAATATTATAAGAACCTGATTGTTTCAGTATATGTGGTGATTTTGCCTGAGTTGAGTAGCAAATTATTGAGATTAAACAAATTACCTGCATATGTGTTATGAACAGCCTTGGAAACTGTTACTATAAATAATGGAGGGAATTCTATATCAACAGTCAACATAATATCGGTGTTTAGATACACCATAGACACTCTTAAAAAACTATAAAGTAGTTGTTGTGGGCATCATTTGCTCTTTCTCATATCGGTGTTTAGATACACCATAGACACTCTTAAAAAACTATAAAGTAGTTGTTGTGGGCATCATTTGCTCTTTCTCATATTGTGCTCTGCCTTCACGACGAGTTGCCATGATACTGCACTACCTCAAATAAGTAATGCTTCACTAATAGAGAAGACTATTGTTACTTATTCTCAGTGAGTACCACTACCCAGACATGTTTCAAGGCTATTGGCCTATCATCAGTGGGTGGGCAGGTACCCTTATACACCTTTTGGCATCTCTCATATTGTGCGATTAACTTCACAACTGGGTCATCATGTCTGCAATACTAGGGTACCTGCCCACCCACCCACTGATGATAGGCCAATAGCCTTGAAACATGTCTGGGTGGTGGTACTCACTGAGAATAAGTAACAATAGTCTTCTCTATTAGTGAAGCGTTACTTATTTGAGGTAGTGCAGTATCATGGCAACTCGTGAAGGCAGAGCACAATATGAGAAAGAGCAAATGATGCCCACAACAGCTACTTTGTAGTTTTTTAAGAGTGTCTATGGTGTATCTAAAAACCGATATTATATAGATATTAAACTCTTAAAGTATTATGACAAGTGCATTTAATTATTTTAAATCAACAGTCAACATACGGTGTGTAAAAGTCCAGAAAGTTTAATTTTAAATTATAGAGTAATTCTTTGCATAGAATAAAAAAAAAAATTTCTACATAAATATTTCTGTCTGCAGTTCTGCCCAAACAGGATAGGAAGGGTTATATGCTGAAAGCCATTGTGAATTAACTCCTGAGGGAACCTACAAGGTTGGGGGGGGGGTATCAATGTGGTCTGCATTTGCAGATAGACAGAATCTATTTTGTGGAGATGGTATTCATTTGAACAAAGGTGGTGCAAGAATTTTTTCCAGTGTCATTGAGAATACCCAATACCCTAAAGGTTCAAGGAGACAGCTAGTTGGGGGAGGGGGGAGGAAAGAATTTAGATCTGCATTTATCTGATGAATTTGGCCAAAGTATTGCGTATTGCTTGCACTTATCTCATTGGTTTTTTTTTTTTTTTTTTAGGAGCATTAGTAACTAAAGCCATATTGCTCCGGGGATATGCGGTGGTCATTCTCTGACCTTTTCGCATCCTCCATATTTGGTGGTCACAGGCTCGAACCCCGGTCTAATCAAGAAGCGTGTGCTGCTCCTGGCTACGGAGGCACTTATCTCATGAATTATTGTTTGTTGCCACAGCAGCCAATGCTGATAAGATGCTATGAGGGCGGCAGTGTTGGCTGTTCAAATAGAGCTGACAAGTACTGAAGCCTACAACAGGTACAGTTTGATCTGTAATAGTACCAAAAATATGGTCAGGGAGGTCGAGGCTGTGTATGACAAAGCATTGGCTAGGAGAGCAAAGAATGGGGACAAGGAATTTTTCATTTATGTGGGGGGGGGAAAGAAAGCTAATCAATCAGACCCTTGTGCACTGTGCATGAGAAAGTCTCAGATAACCCAGCTGACGTTAAGGATGAATTGAATAGGTATTTTGCATTGGTCTTTACTGATGAGAGACCCTTCATGATGAGAAGAGGCTGTATGAGTGAGGCTAAGCCATATGAAATTAGTGTCATAATTACAGATGATTGTTAGAAAAAATTTTGAGCATAAAGGCAAGTAAGACTCCCGGAGTTGATCACATGGACGGCCTCCGTAGCCGAGTGGGCAGGAGCGGGAGTGAAGTAGCACACTCTCTTTGAGTAGACCGGGGTTCAAGCCCCTGACTGCTGAATACGGTCGATCTGCCAACCCTCACTGGACCAGCGTGGCAGATTATGGTCCATTTCCCTCAGCATGAATTGTTGAGGAGGCTTCCATCCTGCAGTGGGTTGATAATGGCTGCACTTTTACCTGTAGTTTTCTGGGAGAGGGCTAGGGAGTATATTGAACCATTGAATTTAATTATGAGGACATCTTTGGACTCGGGGGAGATTCCTTTGGAGTGGAGAAGTGCCAGCATACCACCAATACATAAAGGTGGTTCTAAGAGTGAAGTTAGTAACTATATACCAGATAATCTGACTTCGATGGTAGGAAAAAATTTGAACTAGTAAAACCTAGTTTAAATTTTTTAAAAATTAAATTTTTAATAATTAATAATTAAAAATTTTAATTTAAAAATTTATAAACTTGGGCAAGACTGCAATTTATTGAAGTGGTAGGAATAAAAAAAACAAGTAACCTGAAACTACAAACACTTGTAGTTTCAAACCACTTGTAGGTACCAAACCACTCATCAAGCAAAAAGGAAAATAGTTACAGAGACATTGATGGGTCACCTGACAGGTTCTAATGCACAACATTATTATGTAAGACCATTAAAAAATCACTTCAGGGACTATTACAGTAAAAGACTATAGAAAAGAAACAAAAAAAAAAAAAATCTTGCCCTAGTTGTTTCTGAAAAATTTATTATTGTTTTCATATACAGTGTAGTTAAAGACAGGAAAATGAAATCCAACATTCTCTCAAGGTGGCTGCTATGCTATGCTATGGGAAGCATGATATATAATTTCAAATTTCATGCACTGTAAAGTGTGCCAAATTTGAAACAAATTTTGAAGAAAACCTGAAAATGGAAGTAACTATTAGTATTGATTGTATGTAATATATTTTTTTATATTTTGTAATAATATTTATCTACACAAGAAATATATGCTCATGTGTTGTTTGAAGTGTCTTTCACATAATGAACTTTTAAATTGAAAATGGAAAGACTAAGCATTGATTTTAGATATTTTGTTTTATATCTAAAATATATATTTTTTTTCTTTAGAAATTTTCTGCAGCATTACTTTTTATTTTTATTATTTTTTAAAATAAAAGGTGTAAAACACGTTAGCATGCTTTTAAAATTTTTATTTTATTAAAACTTAAAAAATATATATATGATAAGTGTTACAGTCTGTTAAGAAAAGATCAAATATTGGTAATGTTTCAGCAGAATTTAGTAAAACCAAAAACATTTTCCAGAAATTAAAAAGAAAGTTGGGAAACTGCCAGGTAACACGTCACCATTTTTTCTATATTGTGGATGGCTCCCCTGCCGAGCTATTATTAAAAATTCATTTTTAACTTTTTTTTTTATTTTACTGAATTGAAATATTTTCTATTAATCATGATTTTCTAAATCAATTACCAAATGTTGAAAAAAATAAAAGAAGAAAAAAAGAATTAGCAAATAATAATAATATTGTTTTTATCATATTTCTTAGAATATTCAAGGTCATTCATTCCCCAAATTGAAACACAGGTGGTTACCTGTCAGCTGGTCACATTTAGCTTAAAAAGCAGTGCTCTATGGGAAGATTAGATAGCTCTTGCTAGCATCTCACTGGTGCCACATGAGAAAGAGAACTAAGTACAAGAAAGATAGACATTTGCTCACCTGGAGCCTGTTAAACACCAAATAAAACATTGATTTCATATAATTTGTAGCATAAGAATGAAACTGGTGCAGAAAGCAGCATAGGAGGATTTAATTTCATTTATAAATAAAGAAGGAAAAAAAAGCATCTATTAGATGCCATATTAGCAATGGAGAATTGAAAATGATTGATATAATAGCTTCATATTGTATGAGCAGAATTAGTTGTAAATATTTATAAGTGCTTATAATTAATGGATACTAAGCTTAATCTTAATAATTGTCAATCAGAATATCTTATATAATTTTTATCAAAGATGTTTAGGGTTTTCAGTTTTAAAAAGGTTATTCTACTTTTTAGGTGGATCAAATGAATAAAATAGTGGAAGTGTTAGGTATGCCTCCTAATCATACCCTTGACCAAGCCCACAAAGCAAGGAAGTATTTCGATCGACTTCCTGATGGAACCTATGTTTTGAAGAAAAGTAAAGAAGGAAAGAAGGTTTGTATAGAGCATTTAAAATGTCTTTCCCACATCCGTTTAATTATTTATTTTATATACAGGTGAATCTGATTACCAGATATTTTTGGGGAACACTTGAGGTGCCTTAAATGTGGGGATTTTTAAAATTGAAAGATTTTTATTAAAAAATAAAATAATAATGATGATGATATTCTCTGTGCTGTTTTATGCATTGAACCTTCTGTATACCAACATTATCACAATGACAGTGAATGCTTACAGAAATCGAAATCTTAATCACAATTATCATCAAAAAATTTAGCATCACTGTATAAATTAGCAAGTTTTTCAAGATCAGCCTCACTGAGTTTCTTACATTTTTTACCCATTTTCACAAGCATATGATCTCATCCTAATGAATAATTTCCCTGGCATCGATTCTTCACCAAATGATTGCAGAAGTGATGATAAAACAATCTTAAGAAAATCATATATGTGAGAAGACTATATAATCAAGCTAAGGAACAGAATTTCTAATCTTGAACGTACATCAAGTAGGGGCAGGTGTGACCACTGAAGTTCTAATTTTATGACCAAAAACAAAATTTTTCTTTCTTCTTTTTTTTTTTCTTTGGAAAAAAAAATCACAGAGATCATTCTGCATGCATTAAACACTGTGGGTGGATACTTGGCACTAAGTTTTGATCTTGTTGAACTAACCATAAATATGATTATCCCCGGTTCTGCTTAAATTGGTAATATCTTTTATTATCTCAGCCTTCGTCTTTAGTGAGAGCAGAATGATCCCTGTGATCGAAAATTGAATGCAGAAAAAACTTACAAATTTTGTATGATTTATATATAAATTCCTTTATTACCAATTTGGGGGGGGGGAAGTACACACACACACACAAACACACGGTAACCCTCGTATAACACGTTTGGTTCCTAAAAATCTCATGTAATGTGAAACCATATATACAGGACTAAGAACCAGTACAAAAAGGGGGGGATTACATTTAAAAAGCTAACAAAAATATGCCTTTCTTTCTTTTTTTTTTTTTTTTATAACTATCGGAAACTTAACTTTTATATTAGTAATAACTTAATATTTTAACTTATAATAGTAGTACCTTAAATAGTAATAAGTGAACAAATGTTTTAGCTTAAAAACTGTGATACTTATATGTGTGAGATTATGTCTGTGCATTTAATTTTCTTCCTCTTCATCACTGCTAAGCACAAACTTTCTGAAGCATCTAGATTTCATGTACCTTCTGCTCTCTTTAAGAGTCACGAACTGCAATTTTCAAAGTCAATTTTTTTTTTTATGGTCTCAAACAAGTATAAGTTCAATAGCACAAAACCTAACCCAGGGATCTCCCAACAAAATACAGTGGACCCCCGCTTTAAATGATACGTGAAAATCGGAAGAATATTTTTCAGGTAGCAAAATAAAAATAAATTTACGCTTACATACTAGCTTAATTAATACGTACTGTAATATGTACATACTAACTAATTGATATTTCTGTTCACTGACTTTTTTTTTTTTTTTTGTGTAAAATTAAAAACAGTAAAGATGATATGCAATTAATAACAAAGAACACGGCATGCAAAAGTTGCAACAAACACGATACGGAGTAATGAGTTTCTGAAAATTTATTTATGTTGTTATATAATTGAAGATTTAACGTGAAAACCCACAGAATTCTAGCTATCAGTCCTATAGCAAATGCAAGCAGATTGAGTATACTGCCTGTGTATAATTGATTAACTAACAGAAAAGACCAATAAACCGGAAACAGCAAATTGTTTTTATTGTTTTATGGTAGTGACTTCCAGAAATGTGCTTTAGAAAAATATTGCAAAGACGATAACAACTAGCAAGTCAACAGTGGGAATTCACAAAAAGGAATGGAAACATTGAAAATTACATCTAACATAATAGCAGGGTTTTTCCCAGCTCAAATATACCATGTTATGCAAAATTTCAAGCAATTCTCAAACTGTGTTAGAGCAAAACCTTGTTGAAGAAGCACCGTGTTGTGTGAGGATTTCCGCAATGTATCAATCATGTTAGAGTGAAACCGTGTTGTAGAAGTAGTGTTACACGGGGTTTGCCTGTGTATATATATACAGCGCTTTTTTTTTTTTTTTTTTTGTAAAAAAAAAAATAGGTGCTGATACTCATTCTTCATTATCAGGAAAAATCGAAAATTAAAAGGACATGAAAAGTACAGTATTCTAAAAAATTAATTTCCTGATATTGTTACTTTAATAGTAATGTTTTTGGAATAAAAACAGCAAATTAAGTATATTAACACACAGTTTATTAAGCATAAATTTATTATTCAAGTATATATAAAAAAAGTAAAATGTGTAAAAAATAAGTAATAAGTAAAAAATAATAAGTAATAATTAGTAAAAAAATTTCATAATGAAGTTTTTATAAAATATTCAAAAATTTTATTTATTCTCATCCAACACACTATGCCGATTTCCTTTCTTTCTGTTTGTGTCTTTTGCTGAATGACTTTTCCGAAGCAGCCACGAATCGACATATTTGCTGGATCGAAGCGTGTCACTGGTGGGCTGACAATCAGATTCATTTTTAAAAATCCTCATTCACATTCATTTGATGAAATTGGTATCATACTCGGAGCATTCGTCAAATGCTCTTCAATTTTTTCGAAACCATCTTTTTGATTAGGTATTCTCAAAATGCACAAATTGTCTCTCTTTCTTTTAACTGAAGCCTAATTGACAATTTTCTAACTTCATTCTCACCAAATGCCAGCATTTCATCTTTAGAAGGTTTAATACATTTGTTGTCCTCATTTTCCTTCTCTCATCATCGATATTGTCACTAGTTCTTAAATTTGAATTTTTTTATTTTTTAACTGTCCAAAATGTTATCATTCGATTATTCAGCTACTGTGACCATGTAAACAGAGATAGGGAAAATTTACAGAAAAATTTGGATGACGCACTTCCGCTAAACAACAGATGATTATTTGTCAGGGTAAAAGAAAATCACTCTTTTCTAATTCTCAAACGAAGAAAGTGAATGCAGCATTTTAAATTTTGCTAATAATCAAAAAAAATTTTCTCATTAAATGTTTTGTTTAGTAAATGTAATTGTGTACTGTACTTAAAAAAAAATTTCTAATATTTTCAGTTTTATGTGTATCATTATTTTTATTTATTCATCTTATATTCTTCTTAAGCAGTGATCCTTTCAGGTTGTAAATTTTCTAAAGTGAGCATTTAAAGCCTAAAGTAAGGTATATTTTTTTTTTTTTTTTTTTTTTGAAAAACAAAAGAAAGTTGCATTTTTATAATTTTAATAAAATCTAAAAAATAAATTAGTGACAGATTTCTTACACATAAAAGTATTGGGAATTTGCATTTTTTATATATAGCCTGAAAATAAAAAACAGTAATATGAAAACAGAAACTTCTTTTACATGTAACAAGATGTGGAAAATGTAGCGCACTATTTTTTCTCAAATCACTCGTTGCAGCCCCTGAAAGAAATCTAACTTTTTGAATATGGCCCCTGTATGAGAAAAGGTTGGACACCACTGCAGTAGAAGGTGGGCCAGAGCCCATTGGGAATACCCCTCGATCTGCTCACTGTTGACCAGCGTGACTTCTCTGTATATGGGACAGGTGGTCGGATAGGTTTTACCGGAAGCCCTAAGCAAGCTTAGGGCTTCCGGTAAAACCTATTAGTGCTTGCTTAGCAGCAGCACTAATTGCCAGAAGTGCAAACAGTGCGTACCCCAGTTGAGTAAGTCTCTCCTAAGCCATTTGTTATATAAAAATTTTATTCACTCAACAGAAACTATTTTAAATGTAATTTCCAACGGGAATTTAAAAAAAAATTGCTATAAAAGGAATCCATTAAGCAGAAGTCCGACTGAGTAATTTAGAATTCCGAAAATGGTTATAAAGTTTTATATAGAAAATATCTTAACAATAGACAGTAAAAAATGCAAATTTAGTTAAATAACTTTAAGCTTTTTGAATAGTAGGTAAACATGTGAATAAATTTATGGAATATTATAAATTTCGAAGTGTACTGCATCCAAATGTCACACGTCACTGTTAATAAAGGTGCCAGTACACTGTACTGTTGCGTACCGTCCCAAAAAAAAAGCACTGTATATAAATATATAGCAATACGCCTGGGCAGGCTAATCCAGTGTGGTTTGAAAGAAAATGACACATCATACAGTGTTATAACATTGTCTTGAACCATGTTAACGTCTAATTAATAAAACCGTATCGGTTCTCTATTTTTCTTTATTTTACCATCATGCATTTTACCATCTAAAACGCTGATGGAACTGATATTCGGGTGACACTCAAGTCAAGTGGACCCAATTTCGGCGAAGTCCGGACGGTCTGTGACAGCCAAATCCTCTGCTTGCACCTTCACGATGGTGGGACTGTTAGTAATCCTGGGTATAACCTCTATGCACAAGTACATGGTGGGTGACCACCCAGGTGTGAACCAATGTAAGCAAGGGTCGAGGTGTGGTGCCCACACCACATGGAAGAACGCCGCCCCTCTATGTTACCAGGCAGTACTAGGTGGTAGATGACTCTCATCAACCGGTGAAATACCACCACTTTGCTTATTGGAGGCTTGAAGTGGTGGAACCCATGTTTAGTCTCTAGAGCTAAGTTCCGGTCAACACTTCCCTATCTCTTCCGTCATGCAGTATGATTGATGACTTTTGAGCTTATGATGAACGTCGTGGCGAGATCCAATATTCCTTACATTTCGAGGGTACAGCTCTAAAACAGTGTTCGCAGGCCGACCGCTAGTTAGTACACCGGACCGAACCTATTGGTAACTCTCTAGGAGGCTTCCGGATCAGCTAGTGTATAATCTTGCTACCTCTACTCTGCCAGATAGTGACTGGAGGGAGTCCGAGTAGTGTGTATGCGGGGAGCATTGTCGAGGCCACGTGTACGCCATATCCAAAAATTTCATTACTTCATACACCATGTCCCACCCACTTTTTCTTACTATTGAATACACCATGAATTGTCAAACTAATAGAGCAAGCTTATCTGCGAAAAGATCTAAACCTCCCAAGGACTTCCTAATTCATTTCACAAATATATGTGGTCTCAATTCTAATCTCAACGATGTCCATTTCCACTTGCAGTCTGCCAAACCCCATGTACTTTTTCTGACAGAATCTCAGTTATCGGTTGATTCAACTACTGATCATCTCAGATGCCCACATTATTCGCTGTATGATTCCTTTCGCCTCAAAGGTGGTACTTGTGCATATGTCCGTTCTGATATTCACTGTCAGAGACTTGGCGATTTGGAATCTCTTCTCTTTGATCTTCTCTGGCTTAAAATTTCTCTACCTCATTGTGTCAAATTTATCTGTTGTCTCTACCGTTCTCCCAACTCCACTAATCACTTGGACACCACTTCCTCTCTTTGCAACTTGACTTTCTCCAGTCCAACTTTCCTAACAGTGAGGTAATTTTCCTAGGTGATTTTAATGTTCACAACTCCAGCTGGCTTCCGTTTTCTAGTCACACCAACCCAGCAGGTCGAGGTGCTGAGGCTTTTGCAATTACTAATGACCTAACACAGATTGTTCATTTACCTACAAGAATACCGGACAATCCTAATCATACAGAGAATACGCTTGATCTTTTTCTCACAAACAACCCTTCTACGTATACGGTCGAAGTGAGAGGTCCTTTCGGCACTTCAGATCACAACTTGGTGATTGTCTCTTCTCCAATGGAACCTTTGTCTCATGGCTATTCCCAACCTCGTGTTGTTTGGCATTACAAGAATGCAAAATGGGATGACCTGCGAGACTTCTTTTCTTCTTTTCCTTGGTCGGATTACTGTTTCAAAACTTCTGATGTCAACGTTTGCTCAGATCGTGTCAGTGAAATTATTCTTGCAGGAATGGAATCCTTTATCTCACACTCCACTTTAAAATCTCGTCCCTTATCTAAACCTTAGTTTTCCAATAAATGTGCTAAGGCTGTTCAAGAGAAGAATGTTGCATATCGTAATTGGCTTGTTTCTAATTCTTCAGTTTCATTTTCTGCCTATTCCAAAGCTACCAACAATTGTAAAGCAGTTATTAATCAGTCCAAACTAGAGTTTGAACAGGCTAAGAGTAGAAAACTTGCTTCTTGCCCTAATGGTAGCCGAGCATTCTGGTCTCTTGCCAAAGCTATTGGCCGCAACTTTTGCCCATCTCTGCTCCCACCTCTGTCCAAACCAGATGGTTCTGTAATAGCATCCCATTTTTCTTCCGGCTCATGTATTAATGATCTTGGCAAAACACCTCCCACCATTCCCAACACGTTCCATTCAATGCCTCCTGTGGTCTTCCGTCAGAAGGATATCAGAAGGATTTTGATGAATCTTGATGCTAAGAAAGCTCCAGGTTCTGATGGTATTTCTCCACTTGTTCTCAAAACCTGTGCTCCTGAACTTACTCCTATTCTTTGCTGCCTATTTTCACTTTCTTATTCCAAAGGTGTTTTTCCTTCTGCTTGGAAATTTGCTCATATCCAGCCAGTTCCTAAAAAGGGTGACAAATCCCTCCCATCCAATTATCGTCCCATTGCAGTTACTTCTACTCTTTCTAAAGTAATGGAGAAATCAATTAACCGCCAACTCTTAAACTACCTAGAAACCTTCTGTCTGATCAACGATCGCCAGTATGGATTCTGTCAGTGTCGATCCACTGGTGATATTCTGGCTTATGTTACCCATTTATGGACTAATTCAATGGAAAGGTTCGGTGAAACACAAGTAGTTGCTCTTGACATCTCAAAGGCTTTTGATCGTGTTTGGCATAAAGGTCTTCTAAACAAGCTTCCATCTTATGGTTTGCCAACTTCTTTTAGTAATTGGTTATTCAGTTTTCTCTCTGATCGCTCACTGAGGGTGATGGTAGATGGCTCTCTGTCTTCTAACTTCTCCACTAATGCTAGTGTCCCCCAAGGTTCAGTTCTTTCCCCCACTCTATTCCTTTTGTATATCAATGACCTTCTTCCATTGACTGGAAATCCTATCCATAGTTTTGCTGCTGATAGCACATTGCATTCAACTTTCCATTTTGAGAAACCTTGTCCTGCTCAATCAGCCTGAACTTCTCGAAATTCTGCTACCAATTCCTTAAATGCCGATCTTCAGGTAATTCTACAGTGGGGCAAAAACAACTTCGTTGATTTCAACCCTTCCATAACTCAGTCTTGTCTTATATCTCGCAAAAAGGATTCTTCTGCTCCTGTGCTTATCTTTAGTGACACTCCGATTTCTAGGCATAATGATATATCTCTTTTGGGGATTACCCTGACTTCTAATCTCTCTTGGCACAAGCACATTACAAATATTGCTTCCTCTGCATCTAAAAAACTTGGTTTTCTCTGTCGCTGTTGGCGTTACTTTTCTTCCAAGCAGCTGCTCACTCTGTATAAATCGCAAATCCGCCCTGCTATCGAATATTTTTTCCACGTCTGGGGTGGTGCCCCCAAAACCTCTCTCAGGCTTCTTGATTCCATTCAGAAGAGGGCAGTTAGGTTAATTAATGATTCATCTCTAACAGAGTCTCTCCACTCGCTTTCTCATAGACGTACTGTTTCTGCTACATGCCTCTTCTACAGATACTTCCATGGGCACTGTTCTTCCGAACTGGCTTCTATAATTTCCGCTCTCTCTTTCAAAACAGTCCAAACCCATGCCGCCACCAGCCAACATCCATTTACTGTCCAACTTCAAACCCACAGAACCAATTTTTCATCTTCCTCATTTATTCATTTGACTGCCGTTTTCTGGAACAACCTTCCTTCATACGTATTTCCTGAAAAATACAATCTACAGAAGTTCGAGTCCAATGTCAACAAATATCTTCTTTCGTCTTCTTAACCTCCAACCTAAGCACAGTACTAAGTACTATAGGTTCTAATACCTCTCGTGTTTGGGGTTCACATAAAAAAAAAAAAAAAAAAAAAAAAAAAATGCAAGATCAAGACAGTGACCATTGGGCACTGTAATCATTATTAAGAAAATATGTCTATTTTCTTCAGTCTGTTCAAAAAAGAAGCAAGCTGTGGTCAAACATGGGAGTAATAGTATGTAATTCTCTACTCAAAATAATTATTTGGCAGACTAACTAATGTTACAGTCAGATTAGTATTAATAGTGGCAAATGATGCAAGAAAGCAAGCTTATACAGCATCAACTAAAAAAAAAAAAAAAAAAACATTTCATTTCTCCATCCCCTCCAATATTTTATATAGTTCTTTCTTGAATTTATTCAAACTTACAACTTTCACACAACAGATGGAAACTTGTTCCAGCAACTAACCAGCCTTCTTCCTCAATTTGAATTTTGCTACCTCCTGTGCATAGTCTGAGGAAGAATCAGATCACCTCGCAGGTGGCTAGTCTCTAGACACTGCAGTTTGCAGAACCGAAACCTTTCTTGGTAAGAGCTCCCCTTTGTTCCTCTCACCAGTCTTGTTGCCCTTCTCTGTACCCACCAGATCTGTATGCAGTACCAAAGATGTGGTTTGGCCATTGCCTTATAAAATGGGATAATGACCTCCTTATCCCTGCTAGCAAAATTCCTGTGTATCATTGACAAAACCCCATGAGCTGTCTTGGCTGCCTGTCTGCACTGCTGAGAGAACTTCATATATGAGACTGCACAATTACTCTCTGGTCCACAATTTCCACTACCCTAAGTGTATTACCACATAGTTGATATGTTATTCTGGAGTATATAATACCTTGCATTTTTTTTTTTTTATGAAAACCCCAAACACGAAAGGTATCAAAACCCATAGTACTTAGTACCGTGCATGGGTTGAGGGAGAATTGGGGGGGGGGGATGCCGGAAACTTTGCTCTAGAGACTAAACATGGGTTTCACCACTTCAAGCCTCCAATAAGCAAAGTGGTGGTATTTCACCGGTTGATGAAAGTCACCTGGTGAAAGTCATCTACCACCTGGTACGAGGAATGGATCATTCAATTCATGGACTGATACAAGATCTTTTCTTAATTGTCATCATCAGAATATTCTATGGATTTCTCCTTCTCAAAATACTCTCCCTTGAACTTTACACACTTTTGCCACTGTTGTCCCCACACATTAAATGCTTCTTGCAAGCCATTTCTTGGAAACACTGCAGTGCTTCAAGCGTGGCTCTGTGAGCCTCATTGTGTTGGATGCAAAACGCTTGCCTTTCAGAGCTTTCTTCAGGCGTGAAAACAGGAAGAAATCACACGGGATTCAGTCCAGTGAATAAGGGGGATGTGGCAGAACCTTGGCACCTATAGCAGTGATCACTGCCTGCACAATATTAGCCATATAGGGCCTGGCTTTGTCTTGATGGAGAAACCACTTCACACAGGAAAGTTCAGTCACAATGGAATATGGCCATCCAACCAAGACACTCATTACCATACACTTTATTCATCTCTTTAACTGTTTCTGATGCATTTAAGCCCTGTCTGACACAATGGCAAATCACATATTGCTGTTCAATCTGTATGTCCAACATGATACTTGCTTCAAAACGATCATCAGTGACATGCAGCTAAAAAACTCTCTTCACACAACACTGATGATAAGTAAGAGGTGGTTATTACTGGGAGGAAGCCATGTCAGGAATGACAGCTTGGGCCTAATTATTTCCAAATAAGGTAACATGCCCTCTGTTACTGTTAATTTAGAAGTCTTTGCTTAATTGTTTGGACTATGCCTCCTCTTTCAGCCATCTTTTTCAATAATCATTCTCCATATTTCATCAGCAAAATAATGCATCTCCACCCACCCCCACAGACACAGCTACAGGGGAAAAGCAACTCAACAACTAACTGAACAAGTACTGGCATGCACACACACACACACAGTAACGATCAGAGAGATCGCCTCTAACGGCAATTATGGAATGTTTGTGTGGTAAACATAAAATCTTATGCGAATTAAATGATTGTCTCTCGTATATTATAATGATACTTCTTTAGTTCAACTATATTATATCACAGAGACTTAGTCGTAATCTAATAAATTCTTTAAAAATTTGTAATTCTTATTCCCATCAAGCAAAAGCCCCACTTGCCTACTCTTCAGTTAGTGTTCATAGAATGTTCTAACACCTCCATTCAATACCATAAGTTATCCAACTATATATACACGTATAATTTATGATGTGTGTGTGTGTGAAGAGAATGGTCATGCATAGGCATAAATCACTGACAGAAAGACACTTCACTGCACTGGAAACAACATAGAAAGGAATACTCAATGGAATAATAAGGAAAAAACTGCTGGATGAGCTTACAATACAATTTATACACTAATAAATTGCTAAGCATTTGTCAATTTTAAGCATTAATTGCCATTTCTCAGGCTATCTGCCTAATTTTTCAAGGTTTTGTTGCATCAGCATACCTTCATTACTGTCATTAACCACCCTGCCAACCTTTGTATCATCTGCAAAATTAGATGTTAGGCCTGATGTACCCTCATTGATATCATTAATAAATACAGAAAACAAGAATGGGCCCAGAATGTCGGACTCCACTAACAACTGTAGTCCACAAAGAGCAGTGTCAATTGATAATCAATGTCTCCCCCCCCCTACTCAACCATTCTTTTATTCACAACAGCAACATTTCCCTTAAACACTGCTCCAATTTTTATAGCAGTCTCTCGTGCAATAGTATCTAAAGCTTCCTGAAATCTAAGTACATAATATCAACATTATTTTTTGCATCTAATTATTTTGTCACTGGATCATAGTATGCAATCAAATTTCTCAGACAAGATCTCCCCTTAACAAACCCATGCTGTGACCGAAGTATAACTGCACTCCTGTCTAGATGGTCCTGCATTACTTCTTTCACCAGTGACTATTATTTTCCCCAGAACAAATGTTTTTAAGTCCACAATGCAACCCCTCCACTCCATCAAGCCTGTATGGCATAATTCATGAATTTTCATGTAGCATAAGTTTTGCATATGCAGGAGAATACTTGATAATTCAACAAATATAATATACAATATATATATAATATACAATATTCACACAGGCTTTGATACCAGTTTGAGAGCTGACAACCAAATTGTAGAAACACGTAAAGTGAGACAAAGCATGAAAAAATACTTCAGTGCTGTTTTCCAATCGACAATTAAAGATAAATCCATTTTAAGCCTAACAAAATGAAGGTGGAAAAGTAATTTAGCATCCAAACAATCACTATGAATTTACTGCAATAATTAAAGACAAACACCAGCCACTATGAATTTAACTGATTATTCTGAGAAAATCAAAGGCACATATTAATTACAACGTAAAGCCTGCGTGACATCACAGCCGTGTAAAATGGAACATGTTTCGATTTGGTTGGATTAACAGAAAGACCAAACTTGCAAATATAAATAGGAAAGGAATTTGATGAGAAGTTAACAACTGCATATAAATCAGACAGATCTGCTTCATTTAAAGGGATAGTCAAGATTATAGAGATGTCATCTGTGCCTTCATTTCTCCTTTAAATGTGAGATTTTTTTTTATACCGAAGCCAGATGTTATCACCATAAGAAAAAACATTTCCACCCCTGGGATAAACCAATGCTGATGATACATTATGTTGTCAGTTATTTCAGTTAACATCCTTTAACCAAATGTCCTCAAACAAAAAATAAATCCTCAACAATTTTTAACAGGGTCAAGACCACCACTGCATCAAAAGCAGCTTTACCAGAAAACAATGGGAAATAAGGTATGCAAAGTGTATTATTTTTAAAAGGAATGAACAGCTAGATATGGGATGGAAATTGGCAGTAGACACGAGATTGTGCACTTTAAGCAATGGGACCACTCTGCTGCTTCAATTGTTGAAGGAAGACTGCTCGGTTAAGGGACTTTGCATTAATAAAACAAGTGAAATTCATAACTGGCAATTTTGACTTGAAAACCTGATATCAAGTCATGTACCAGGTGGCATATTGATCTTTCAGCTAGTGTATTCTAGACTTCAACTTTGTTTCAGTAATAGTTACAGTACATAACGAAGGATATGGTCACTGTTCGACAGTAACTCAAATGAATCAGGCAGGAAAGCTGGCATAGTTTTGTCATCTTTGCTACATAATTTTTAATATGAAATAATCAGGAAAAAGTCGCCTCTTTTGAAATAATCCTTTTACCAACATGAAAGTCTCTTCTTGCTTAAAAAAAAAACTGTAGTCTTCACTTGAATAAGATTTACCGTGCCATTTGCAGGCTAACTGTTTTCATTTCAACAACTTAGATAAGGAATCATTCCACCATGATTTTCTATAAGGAGAAATGAAATGCAAGAAAAACATGGCAACTGGAAATAAACCTGAGCCAATGAATCAACCAAAACCAAATCTTGCCTGACAAATTTGATTGGATACTATGATACGGTCACAAAGGAACTGGATGAAGAATAATTTTGATATCATATATTTGGATCTTAGAAAGGCTTTTGATACGTGTTGCACATGGAAGACTGCAGCACAAACTGGAGCAGTATGGAATTGGAGGCAAATTGCTGTTATGGATAAACGGATGGTTGAGTGAGAGAAGATAGAGTGGTAATCAATGGATACTGCGCTTCGTGGACTAATGTTATTAGTGGAGTTATTAATGAACCCAACACATCATTGATGATGATATGTCAGGCTTAATGTCTAAGTTTGCAGTCGGTACAAAGGTTGGGAGGGTTGTTAATGACACTAATGATAGTACACTGCTGCAACAGGATTGACAGAGGGTTGATTTAGCCTTTTAATAACGATTTTGACATTAATCCTGCTTGTGAAGTACAGCAACAATGTAAATTTTTTTTCCCCGCGGAAACGCAGTCCCAAACCTTATGAACAGGTGCATCAGTTGTAGAAGTTGTTTTAATGTTGACATACCTCGGAAGTTGGACCCATGGTTGGAAGGTTACATAACCTTGCTTTCCGAAGAAGGGTACAGTTATGCAAAAATTATTGATAGGTGCAAGTCGAAAAATTTTAGTGCATCGAAGTTTTAAGTATCTATAAGGTTTTGAATGGCAAAGGAAAATTCTGTGAAGCTACTGCGAGTGGGCAGAAAACACTGAAGAAACTGCAACCTGCTCCAAGTTGAATGACGGGAGTATTATGAAAAGTTTAGTTGCTCAAAAACCCAAAGAGCTATAGCTTCACGTGTGGGAACCTCCCAGTCAACCGTCTGTCGCATAAACAATGAAAATTTGCAACTGGAGAAGAAGCACAAGGCACGCATATACTATCTAAGAGCAAGGCACATTGAGAGCGGTGGGTCAATGCTCAAAAACTCTACAAAAAATATCTGCCAGCTGAAAGGTGGAAATCCGTAGAAACAATGGACGAAGCGTGGGTATACCTCTCCAGTTGCAACAAAATTCGAGCAATTTATTGCTGTCCACAGGGTGACAAGGCCTTTCCAACATGGGCACGTCAGTGCAAGGAAAGTTTTGGCCAAGGTTTTATGGTTGTAGCCGGTTTTTGTTATAATGGCAAATTTGAGTTGCATAGAGACGCTAAAAACGTGAAAGTCAACTCAGTGTATTACCAGACCGAAGTTCTACAGCCGTTGTTTGAACGTGAAATACCCACATTGTACAGTTGTGATGCCGAAAAGGTCTGGGTGCACCAGAATAAAGCGTCCAGCCAGACGTCAAGTTCCACTCGTGCTTTTTTGTGGATAGTGAAGTGGGCGACAGGTATTTGTTTGATCCTGTTTGAAGATATACCTGTTAATTCACCAGACGGCGTACCCATGAATTTTGCGCATTCAGACTTTTGAAAAGTGCTCTTGGGATCAGCATGCTTTATACTTCAATAGAAAATGCGATGCCGTGCGATTGTCCATGAGCAAGGAAAACAAATAGAATACAACCAGTGTTGGCAGCATGGAATTCCGTAGTTTTAAAGGACTGTCAAAATCGTTATCAAAAGGCTGAGAGGTGGCAACTGAAGTTTAACATTGACATATGTAAAGTAATGTATCAACTGTGTGGTACCACTGAGAGCGGTAGAGAATTAAAAGGACCTAGGGGTAATTGTGCAGTCAGATATGAAGTTTTCTGAGCAGTGCAAACAGTCTGCAAGTTTAGCTCATTGTGTCTTGTCAGTGACATACAACAATTTTTCTAGCAGGGATAAGGAGGTGATTATCCCCTTGTATAAGGCAATGGGATGATACTTCAAGACTGCAAATTAAAAGGACACTTCAAGACTGCAAATTAAAAAAAAAAAAAAAAAAAATCAACCAAAAGTCATAAAATTCAAGTAATAACTACAACCTGTCGCCCAAAAAAAAAAAGAGAAAGAGAGAAAAGAAATGTTTAGTTTGTTTTAGTGCATCGCATCGATTGTTCTGTTCCGTTGCACCGCAAAAAAACAAGTTTTGTTTCGTTATTTATGTCTGGGACATCGAAATTTTTTTATAGTATATATACATATATAGGTGACCCCCGCTTAGCGCTGATAATTCGTTCCGGAAAAACAGAGCGCTAAGTGAATCCGCGCTAAGCGAGCCCCGCATTCCCATAAGGTAACATATGTATTTGTGAGTTGTGGTCGGTGCCATAGGATATTTCCTAATTAATAATAAACGGAAGTGAAAAGATGCACAAATGTCAGTCAAAATATTTAATATTCAAATATTTGTACATATAAAATATTCTGCATTACATACATATATGATTATGTGGAAGCTACTTACTTATCAAAATTAAACTTAAAATTCCAATTAAAATCATGAATTTAATTGATCTAAATTGATTTTAATTGATTTAATTTAATTGATGAATTTAATCATGCAAAATGTATTGATTTTGGGTTGAACTTTGGCCCTCTTCCAAATAAACTAAAAGGGGTATTCATTTTAAATCTCCCGCAACGTTACCACCCAACAATAAATTAAACCGATCCTTTGTCGCTTTGAAACCTGGCATGTTTTTTCCTTCTTTCAATATGAAACTTCTTTTAGGCATTCGTTTCCACAAAAGTACTGTTTCATCTATGTTAAAAACTTGTTGAGAAGTATAACACATAATACCCCTCTTCAATAATTTTAACAAGTTTTTTTTTAAAAGTTTCGGCTCCTTGATCTGTACTTGCGGCTTCTTCCTGGATTTTAAATCTATTCAACCAGCCCTTCTCAGTTTTAAATGGTTCCACATTTTTATTTTTATATTTAGGTGAGTTTTGGCCAATCTCTCTCTCTCTCTCTCTTTGTTTATATATAATATTTAACTTAACTGAATTCTGCATTGGATATTATCTTCAATAAAATTAGTTAAAATGTTTCCATTTCAATCCTAATAGCCGGCCTAGCCCTAGTTGCTTGCAGTGGAACAGCTATCTTTCCCGCTGCTAAAATTAATTCTTTATTTTTTTATAATTGTTCTTACAGTTAAACTTGCAAGTCCTAAATTATGGCACACATCCGCTTGTCGTTGACCGGAATCGATTCGCTTCAAAACGTCCAATTTAATTTTCAAATTCAGTCTTTTTCTTACATTTATAGTTTTGGGCGCCTCTGTAGCCAGGTGGGAAGGAGTAGCAGTGTGTAGCACACGCTTCTTGATTAGACCGGGGTTTGAGCCCGTCACCACCAAATATGGAGGATGCGGAAAGGTCAGGAAATGACCACCGCATATCCCGGAGCAATATGGCCTTAGTTGCTAATGCTCCTAAAAACCAAATAACAAACAAACAACAAAACAAACATTTATAGTCTTCGTACTGCGCCCAGACGTTGTTGCTTTTTCATTCTTATCGGCCATTATTAGCTCTTCATAAATGTAACTGCATTGGTTGCATCAATTATGATACATTGTTCAAGTAAACTGTCCATTACGCACGATGTTTAATACTGTACTGAGTGATGACTAGACTTCGGATAAATACATATAACTCAAATATTACAAGCAATATAATTGATCATTTTTTAAAATGTTGATCTCGAAACTACGTAAAAAGTCACTGTATTACAATTAATTTAACGTGCGAGAAAATTTCTCAAAACGGTTTGAAACGTTTTAATGCTGTTTTGCTATTCATTTTCAGGCTATTGACTCCATCAAATGAACAATCTCAATATGCAAAACGATATGCAAAAAGGCAATCTGTAAAAGAGCGTTATAGTGATCTGTGACAGCGTTATAGTCAGATACGGGTTATAATATAAGAACATTGTTATAGCGAATCGGCGTAAAGCGAACTGCGTTATAACGGGGGCCTGCTGTATGTATATATATATATATATTGTTTAGAAATTGCAAAAATGATGGGTAAACGCAAAAGAGTTGCTCTTTCAGTTAAAGACTTGAAATTATTTAAAAGTTTGAAAATGGCGCATCCGTTAAATCTTTAATTAACCATTATAATGTTGGTGACCAAACCATATGCAACATCATAAAAAATGAAGGGAAGCTATTAAATTTAAAATTGACATCGCAAAAAATAAAGGGAAGCATCGTATTGGACACGCAAGTAGTGCATGTAAGTTTTTTTCGTTTTATATCTATCACCATATTTTTTACATAGGTTTCTGAACATTTTTCGATATAGTAAGTCCCTGACTTACGCAACTACGGATTTATGTAAATTTTTATTTTTCACTCAAATTTTTTATTTGTTATTTTTTTTAGGATTATAAAATTTAAAACAAAAAAAATAATAATAATAAGCAATCAATAACGACGATCATGGCACGCACAAATTGCACAAGTGAGATACGGGGTAACAAGCAAAAAAATAGGAAAGAAGAAAAGATTCTTACAATTTATTTATTATTTTTTTTTTATATGGCTGAAGATTTCTGTGAAGGGGACACAACTTCAACATAATAACCCACACAATCGAAGCTATAGGTATTAATGCCAATACAATAAGATAGAGTTTAATACCTATTTATAATGAATTGCAGTAACAGAAAAGTCCAGAAAGTAAAAATTGTTTTTATGGCAAGTGACTTCAAGAAATGTGAGCTCACGCGGTGTGATATAGTGAGTTTTCACCTTAACCCTGTGAAGTTTTTTACAGAAAATTTCATTTTGACAGTTATCATGGGTGCCGACTAAGAGAATAATTACAGCGGTACTAGTAAATCTACTAAGAAAAGGAAAGCGGTCGATTTTGATCAGAAAATTAAACTAATAAGAATGTATGAAAATGGTCAAAGATTAACAAGTATCGCGCTGAATTCAGATTTGTCAAAAATAATATAGTAGCAATATGTTATGTCATTCCTGAGTTACTTAAAACTCGACGAAGTAAAAAGTTACGTCTTACGTTACTATTACGTATGTCGTGGACTTCTGTATTTTTGGATTATCTGAGATTTGTTTTTTATCATCTATCCCAGAAAATCGAGAGTCTACTGTATTTTGAAAGTTACTTGAATTTGCTCTACCATCAGAATTTTTACAAGTAAAAATAAAAATAAAAAATAAAAAAATTAGGAGGCAGTTCTGGTTTATTTTGTATTTTTAAAGATTTTACAACAAAGTTATTTTTATATAAAAATACCAATAAAATTACATAAAAATGTCCTCCAGTCAAGCATATTTGCCTGCAAACTGAATTTTTTGTACAGTAGGCTGTGTGATTTTTTTTTTTTTTTTTAATGAAAAACCTGCAATATGATAGGCATTAGCATTTATAATACTAAAAACCATGTGTAATTTTAAGGTTTAGAAGTTAAAAGAAGATACCTGTTGATATTAGACTTCAATTTCTGTAGATTGTAATTTTCAAGAAATATGTGTAAATAGAATTTGTCCCAGAAAATGGAAGTTGAAGGAATAAATGAGGCAGAAAAAAAGTTAGTTCTGTGAGTTCGAAGTTGGACGGTAAAAATTATGTTGACTGGTTGCAGCACATGTTTGGACTGCTTTAGAAGGGAGAGCAGGAATTATAGAAGCCAATTTAGAACAGTGCCCATGGAAGTATCTATAGAACAGGCATGCAGCAGAAACAACATCTGTGAGACAGAGTGGAGAGACTGTTAGAGATGATTCATTAATTAACCTAACTGCCCTCTTCTGATTTTGAATGTAGTCTAGAAGTGTGAGAGAGCTTATGGGGACACTGACCTAGATGGGGGAATAATGTTGCTGATTTGAGATTTTTATAGTGAGTAGCTGTTGAGAATAAATGATGCCGAGAGCAAAAGAGAAAACTGAGTTTTCTAGATGTAGAGGAAGCAATATTTGTGACATGCTTATACGAAGAGAAATTAGAAGTCAGGGTAATCCCTAATATAGATATGTGATCGTGTCTAGAAATCTGAGGTGTTATCAAAGATGTGCATAGCAGCAGTAGACTCCTTTTTTGTGTGATATAAACCAGAACTGAGTTTTAGAAGGACTGAAATTAACTAAGTTATCTTTGTCCCACTGGGTAATTACCTGGAGATCAACATTTAAGGAATTGGCAGTGAATAGTGTTTGTGCAGGGCAAAGTTTATCAAACTCGAAGGTGGAATGCAGTATGCTATCATCAGTAAAACTGATTAGAATTACCAGTCAATATAAGGTCATTAATATACAATAGGAAAAGAGTGGAAGAAAAACTGACCCTTGGGGAACAACAACTTTATTGAAGTTAGAAGACAGCCATCTACCACCACCTGCAGTGAGTGGTCACTGACAGAATCCATACTGGTGATCATTGATCAGTTGGAAGGTTTCTAGATATTTTAGGAGTTGGTGATTAATGGATTTCTCCATTACTTTAGAAAGAGTAGAAATAAGTGCATAAGGTATAAGGTATGTTCGTGTCAGACGGCACCTGGGATTTCTCCCATCTCCGCATGTGTTTCGCTGTATCGAGGACAGTACACTGCCAAGCCAGAGACTTGAAAATGTGTGGGTCGTGTCTGTGCAGTGTGATATGTTGTGCCTATTGTTTATCCGGCTTATTGGCCGCCAGGCCCCTAGTGGGGCCCGACGTTGCCCATACCCTGCCACGTGGAGGCTAGCCGGGTGTATCCAGTATCACAACAATTTGCTCTGGCAGGTCCTGCCACCTAGTTTCCTGGGATTTCAGTGGCTAGGGCCTATTGAAAAAAAAAATAAAATAAAATAAAATAAAAAGTTTATGCATTTGACATTAATGCTTAATGGGATTGCTGTTAGGAAATCGCTGGTTAGGGTTGAACACTAAAAAGATGTGTTAAAGGCCAAATAGGTCGGGCAAAATTTTGATGTTATTAAATTTAGACATGTAACGCTAGATAAAAGCTGATAGTGTTAGATATCTTAGAGATTTGCACAAAACCGGTAGAATTTAGACGTTGGTTATAATTTGGCGGCATTGTTAAGGGGTGTACTTGGTCGATTTAGTGAGAGAGAGGGGGGGGGGAGATTGAAGACTGGGGAGGAAACAGATAGAAGAATAGGGACGTATAGAGTAGGCATCCCCAAAGAGGTCAGTGGAGACGAGCCCCACCAGGCGAAATATGGGGGGTAGGCAGGGAGGAGAGGAGACAGAGATCCGTCTCCTCCATTCCCTGCCTGGGGATGGGGTTTTAAAGGGAACCAGGTTAGAGTACCCAGTTCGGATCGCCAATGGCGTGTTGGCAGCAAAGCCGCAGAATGTCTTCGTCGGTGTCTTGTCCAAGGAGTGTCGAATCCGGTATGAAGGTCCAGCTGCCCATCCCACTCTGCGGGTGGGATATGTTAGCTGGCAGTGGGGAACCTACCAGGTGAAGGGGGGGGGGGAGACACACACATTTACTTCATTCGTAATGTGCATTCTCACTCTACTTGCATTCTTTTTTTTTTTTTTTATTTATTTTTTTTTTATACTTTTTTCTTATTTTATAATTTTTTTTTTATTTTTTTTTATTTATTTATTTTTTTTTATACTTTTTTCTTATTTTATAATTTTTTTTTATATATATATATATTTTTATTTATTATTTTTTTTTATTTCACTCAACTCATTCATCTTTTTCTCACACACCAGGAGGGGATGCAATGATGGGTAGCGTAAATTTAAATACTAATTAAAACCAGGGTTAGTGTGTACTTAACTTAGCATTTGTGGTTTGTGTTCTTTTCTCTCACGCTTGCACTTTTATTCATTCTTCTAGCTCTCATCTCATTTATTCGACTCTTTCTTTCTGCACTGCACTCTCTGGGCACCGCAACTTACTGTTATTCTTCAGTTGTGGTGCAGGCCTAGCTGCAAGGTTTTTTTTTTTTTTTTGCAGGCCAGGGGAGAATGCAGTGATAGTGTTTATGTGGTTTGTAAATGTTTGTTGGTACAGTATATATAAAGTAATGTAAGTTATTTTTAACTTTGTATTCTTTCGGCCAATTACATTTGCTCTTCTGCTCATTCCCATTCACTTTCTCTGCATGCATTCCCATTCACTTTCTCTGCATGCATTCCCATCCCCCTCCCCTACATTGGTTTGGGGCCCCAGGTTCCTACACATGGCATGGTAGTCATGGGGAGTTTTGTTATGTCAGGTTTCTGTCAGGGTGCAGAATACTGCTATCCTAACAGTTTTTAAGTCATCATCTGGGCGTGGTGGGAAACTTGGGCAATTTTACTATTGATTATTGTTTAATTGCTAGGGGGCTGAAATTGCTCTGCGCATTTCGAAAACTTTCTGTGTGAAAGATGTAAAAGCTTTATAATTTTGCTCTTCTATGATGAAGAGATGTTCTTCTCCCCTGGGAAGGGGACCAATCTGTGCTATTAGTTCTGTTCTGGGGATGTCATATATTATACATTCATAGAGAATGTGTGCCCAGTCTTCACTTTCGCCACAGGTGCAGTTTGGGTCATCGGTCAGTCCTAAGGAGGTTAGTTTCGCCTTTAGGGAGCCGTGCCCTGTCAATATAAATGTTGTAAAAAGTCCAGGGGCATACCACTTAGGTGGCTTTGGGCTAACCATTCACACCAGTGGCAGAAACCGTTTGGTGACCAGACCTCTGGTTTCCTGCTCCCACTTTGTTTGCCATAGCTCGTGGAGCTTTGTGGCTATTCTTTTTCTTTCATCATTGAAGGTATTGGTTGTATCAAGGGCTATCCCCAGAAATTCTGTGGGTATGCCCTTTTTAATTCTATAATATAAGCCTCTTTTGGCTACTTCCAGGTAAAGTGGGAGAGTTCCGGCCAGCAACTGTAGTGCAGGTGTGCTTACTGTGTGACATGCTCTGGTAATAGTGAGTAGTATTGTCCTTTGTATCGATTCTAATTTATTCCTATTTCTTACTATGGCCGAGCGGATGAACCACGCACCGGCTCCATAGGTGATAACAGGCAGGAACATTGCACGGTATATGATTGCCAAGGTCTTTCTTTTGAGTCCCCAGTCTGCTCGACTGATCCTGGCAATCATACCTGCATAATTTCGCACTTTCTTCGCCAAGTAGATCAAATGGGGGTAAAAAGTTAATTTTGAATCAAAGACCACTCCAAGATATTTTAGTTCTGTTACCATTTTTATAGTGATTGTGTTAATTTTGATTTGTGGACGTCTTCTCATGTCCAAATTACTTTTTAGAAGTATTTGTTTGGTTTTTTCAGGCGATATTTTGAGCATGTGCATTTGTGCCCACTCCTGCAGCTGCAAGAGAGCGGCATTTGATCTTTGCTCGAAATAAGTGCAATGGGATGATAATTAGATTGGAGGGATTTGTCAATCTTTTCAGGAACTGGCTGGGTATGAACCAATTTCCAAGCAGAAGGAAAAACACCAGCAGAATAAAAAAAATTTAAAAAGGTGATACAAAACAGGAGTAAGCTTAGGAGCACATGTTTTGAGGACAAATGCAGAAATACCACCAGGACTGGTGGTATTTCTTCAAAATTCTTTTAACATACATCATTTTGATGGAAGACCATAGGAAGCATTGAATTGACCATACTGGGAATGGCAGAAGTGGTTAACCAAGGTGATCAATACAAGAGTTAGAAGAAAAGTAGGGTGCTAGCGGGTCTGCTTTTATCTTTAGCTGAGGTGGCAGTAGGGACCCCATACAGCCTTGTTTTCCCGGAACAGTCCTGGAATTATGGATTTTACAGATCTCCGTCTAGGTGTTCCGACAAAGTCAACCCAGACCGGGCTGACTTTGTCGGAAAAACGGGGACAATTGATGGCCCATCAATTGTCCCCGTTTTTTTTTTTTTTTAAATGACTTTGTTTCTCGAACAATTTCACTTGGCAACTAGCAATATTGAGTCAAGCTCTACTATACAAGTATATCAAAACAAAGTAGCCCATGCCTGCAGTTAACCTTATAGTGGTGACATGGAATGACCAGTACCAAGATATATCGTCATTGTGCTATTTTGTTGCAAAATACCTTTAATGATTTGAGTTTGCATTGTCTGCACTGCAGTGTTCATGTGGATTTCTCAGTGTTCTACTTTTAACATTTCATTATATTTATATTTGGAATATATAAATAATTTTGCATTTTGAATATAAAAATAATCTTCTTTAAAATGCCGAAGAGAAAATGCATGTTTACTAACAGTTTAAAGGAGCAATTCCCATTTATAAAAAGTAGTGTTAGTGGTGATTCCTCAAAAGTTGGGTGTTCCTTTTGACATGCTATGTTTAGTGTTGGTCATGGAGGAAAGGCAGATATATTTAATCATGTCAGCACAAAAAAACATAAGGGTGCCATGGCTGCATAATCCTTCAGTCAATTAATTAATGTCAATTCAGTCAATTAATGTCATTTTTAGGCAAAAAAAAAAGTCTGGGCGATGAAGAAAGAGATCTAGCTGCAAAAGAGGCTACGTTTGTCTATCTTACTGTCAAACACAGTCATAGTTTCCAGTCAGTGGACTGTACTTCAGTTCTTTTAAAAACATTTTCTAAGCAAAAAATTTACCTGTGCTCAAAAAAATGTACGGCTATTGCTGTGAATGTATTATCACCACATGCAAGAAATGAAATACTGGAAGACCAAAAAAATACAAAGTATTGCTGCTTAGCTGTAGATGCTTCTAACCACACTGATCTCAAGATTGTACTGATTATAGTGAGGTATTTTAATCCAGATAAATGCATTGCAACAGAAATATTAGAATTTTGCAGTCTCCCTGGAGAAACCTCCGATCTCTCTTTGTCTAAGTTGAATGTAAGCCCAAGCCTTAGCACTGAGATTTAGCCTTAGTAATTTGGTGGATACAGAAATGAGCCCCATGATCGAAAATTGAATGCTGTGAAATGAACAAAATTTATTTGATGAAATATCCCCCAGAAATCCTATAATATTTTTAACTGTATTAAATAAAATAAATACAATAATTTTGGTTAGATAAAATTAATTTTTTTAAAATTATTACAATAAAATTAAATCTTGCTATACAATAAAAAATGATTTTATTATTTACAGTAGATTGAGACAATCATTGTTTTCTTTCCTTATTATAAGGTTTTCTAAGACGTTCCTTCTGAATAATTTTTTGGAATTTTGTCCTCAACAAGGCTATTTAGAGACATCATCATCCTCCTCGTATTTTTTTTTTTTTTTTTACTTTTTAGGTTCCTTTCAGGATAATATTGATTATCTATTAAATTATTTTATATTAACAATTTGGTCTGCAAAGCTAACAGTCTTCTTGTGTTTAATTTAAATTGCTTCAGCATATTCTATCATTCTTTGTAGCTCTTCAGACGACTGTCTTCCTTCTGAAGAAGCTGGTCTCATAACATTTTTGTACAGTGACTGAATTTTAATTCTTTTATAGCTGGAAAAAAAAAAAGGTTTATGAAAACCCCCAACATCAAAGTTATTAGAACATAAATTACTTAATAGTACATAAGCTTTTCAAACTGTGGCAGGGAGCTAAATGATTTTGTAATAACTGAGAACAAAGTGGAGGAGAAATTTTTGAAATTGAAATTTTTGCACTTGAGGTGGATGGGATCTATCTAGTTATATTAAAGGAAGTAAGCAAACCCTTAGCCATAATTATGAAAGCTTCCTTGGACTCTGAGGAGGTACCCCTGGACTGGAAATGTGCTAATGTGTCCTCAATTCACAAAGGGGTAATTACAGACATGTTTTTCTAATTTTGAAATCTGATTAAGGAAGCGATGCGGGATTATCTAGAAAAGACTGCAGTTATAGTTCAGACACAGCATGGGTTTGTTAAGGTAAAGTCTTGTCTGAAAAAATTGATTGGATACTATGATGTGGTTACAAAGGAACTGGATGCAAAGAATAATATTTTAATATCATATACTTGGATTTTAGGAAAGCTTTTGATACTGTGACACATGGAAGACTAATGTACAAATTGAAGCAGTATGGCATTAAGGGCAAGTTGCTACAATGGATAAAAGGATGGTTGAGTGGGAGAACACAGTGAGTGGTCATCAATGGACACTGCTCTTTTTGGTCTAATGTTATCAGTGGAGTCCCCCCAGGGTTCGATGTTGGGCCCATCTTTGTTTTTGGTATTTATCAGTGATATTGATTGCAATTTGCAGATGATACAAAGGTTGGCAGGGTTGTTAATGACAGTAATGATAGTATGCTACTGCAACAGGATCTGAAAAAGTTGAGCAGATGGGCTGAGGTGGCAACTGAAGTTTAACATTGACAAATGCAAAGTACTTCATATGGGTAGCAGTAACCCCAGAGTAACATATCAACTGTGAAGTACTACACTCAGGGTAGTAGAGAATGAAAAGGATCTGGGGGTAATTGTGCAGTCAGATATTAAGTTTTGTGAGAGTTGAAAAAGGCTGCAAGAGTAGCTCATGGCGTCTTGTTAGTGATATACAGGAATTTTGCTAGCAATGATCAGGCCACATCTTGAGTACATGTACAGGTCTGGGGGCCCCATTTTAGGAAAGATGTAGAGCTGCTGGAATGAATACAGATAAGGGCAACGAGATTGGTGGGTAGCAAATTGAGGAAAGACTTGTAGAATCAATGTGTGGAAATTTGCCTTAGCCAGCGGGTTGTTGATAGTTGGAACAAATTCCATCTGTTGTAGTGGAGGTCAGCAACTTAAATAAGTACAAGGCAGAACTAGACAAACATTTGGAGTGAATGGATAGATGAAATGGGAATATTTTTATTTTTGGCTGATGCTATATAAGCTTGCTTTCTTGCATCATATTACAAGAAGTAGGCAGAAGCCCAGAAAGGGAAACCACCTTTCTGTTTTTTTCTATTAGTACTAACTTACTAACCCAGCCGCTTGGTCACCTCGGTGCACTGCTCCTGCCTCCCCGTGGCGGGGCCGGAAACCTGGGTGGTAAAGATAAACCCCCAGGGCAAAAAGGAGCTATCATGGATTCAAACAATTTTCCACCCTTAGAGCCTTCAAGCTCAAGACAAGAATCCTGTCATGATAATATTAATCAACCAAAAAGGCTTCGAACTGAAGCACAGCGTCCAGACATCCCTAATTTTCTTGTGATACACTCTCTGTCCACGCAGCCTGTGGGCAAGTTATCACCATTTATGATTCAAAGACATCTAGAATCTATTGCAGTATCACCAAAAATGGTGAAGCGACTACAATCAGGAGATCTCCTGGTTGAAACAGCCACATCCAAACATTCTGAGTGGCTATTAAAAACAACTACATTTGGTGGATTACCAGTGTCTGTCACTCCTCACAATACCTTAAATTCATCTAAATGTAATTAAGTGTAATTAAGTCATCACAGAATGGGACTTAATTACAGTGTCTGAGGAGGAATTAGTCCAAGAACTTAGCCATCAAAAGGTAATCGCTGCTAAAAGAATTATGACAAAAAAAGAAGGAAATCTCATTCCAACTCGTTCCATCATTTTAACTTTTAGTACTCCTGATTTGCCATCCTCAGTAAAAGCTGGATATTTAAATTGTCGAATTCATCCATACATCCCAAATCCTCTTCGCTTTTTCTGCCCGCTTAGTGATCATGCAATTCCTGCCCACTTGAACAGCACTGACATGAAAATCTGATATTATAAAACAAATTTCAAAATGCAATTTAAACATAAGTTGCCCTGGCTTATTTAACAAATATTTGTAGTTCGGTGCTGAAGCACTTAAATATTTTATAATGTTCCTTGAATAAGTAATATAGAAAACCTCAGCCCTACTAAGCATGCAAAATATGTTAATATGAAGTTGTTTCCCAACTTTTTTGGCAAGCTGCTCTTTTGACGGTTGCTGACTGGCCACTCTGACATGATTTGCCATTAATTAGTCACTTTGATCAGTGATTTGTTCACAATTAACTAGTGTGATTTAATGATGGGTTTTTTGTTTTTTTTTTTATAAGAAAATATTTGAATGATTCGGAGTGTATTTTGAGATGACTATGTTATCTAATATAATTATAATTTCTGTTTGTTTCTCCTTCTCTAATCGCAGGATCAAATTCAGGGGAATTTATAACTGTTTAATGAATGAAATTACACATCAGAGTGATCAGTAGGCAAGTCTTATCAGATTATCCAGTGAGCAGATACCAGGAGAGATAAATTGCAAATGAATTTAACAAATTCCTTACCCATGTCGAAATTGCCAAAAAGAAAAAAAAAATAAATAAAATAAAATATTATGGAATGATTCCGAAGATAAAATGGAAAATAAAAATAAGAATTGCCTGTAGTTTCTCCAACAAAATGTTGGTATGGACTTTGCTTACTAATAGAAAAGTGGGTATTTTGCACTTTGCACATCACAGTATGTTTGCATATATCATTTAGTGACATATATATAAAAATATATATAAATTGAAAATATTATTATACATTTTGCAGCAGCCGAATCCCAAATGTGGAACATTTTTGAGGTTATCATTGCTTCCTTTCTCGAAATGTTACCCAATAAGAGTTTGAAAGAGGGGACAGCCCCCCTCCCCATATATGTTTAAATATCTGAAAGTGTATGAATAGTGTGCATTATTTTTGAAGATAAATTTGTCTTATGTAAATTTGCACCTTGTTTTTGTATCTACATCATTAAACAGTACAGGAAAACTTATTGTATACAAAAAAAAAAAAATTGTGTTTGTTGTACCAAGCAGGCATAGTGGAAATTAAGTGAAACTTCTTTAGAATCTTTTGAAACGTTTATTATGTCACTGTTACAGTGGTTTAATATTTTTTTATTACAATTTTTTTATTTTTTTAATACAATTACCTTGTTGTATTGCACGCATATGTGCTCTTTGTGCCTTGCAATGCTTGCTATTAGTCTTCAAAATTATAAAAAAATTTTTATGAAATGTGATAGAGAGTGATAAAGGAAATATTTTGGTTTTTAAAATCAGACTGCTAGAAGCTGAGATATAGCAATTTAAAACATAAATGTGACACATGTGCGAGTTACACCGTGGCCGTGCTGTATGGGGTACTGATTTGCATCATGCATTGCTGCTATATACAGAGTGATTCAAAAAGGACTTTACAATTTCGTAAGCATATAGAAATATATCCAGGAGACTTATATAATTTATTGAACTGTCATATTTTAGAAAAAAAAACATCGTTTTACCCAGAACAGTCATTTTGGTTCGATGCTATTAGTTCAGATGGGATGTCTGCTGTATCAGACATCCCATCTGAATTCAATTTCCTCCCAAACATGACATAACATATATAGCGTAGCTTCTGTAACTGTAGTGGTGATTTTAGTTTTGAGCTTGGCAAGATTGGTTTGTTCCATCCTTGCTTGGTAAGGATGGAACAAACACTCGATCTTTAATGAAACCCTATAGAAAAAAGTCTAGAAGTAGCCATGCTAACAATCCTGCTTGACCGATCCATCGACCTGGGAAACGGTTATTGGGGAATTCCCTTATTGAGGAATTGCTGAAAGTGAAAGCGTCCTTCGTGGTCATCTTTGTTGAACTGTGGAATGAGAAAATTTTTTTCCAGTATATCCAAATACACAATACCGTTGATGGTTGTCTCGTGGAAAGAAGGGTCCATAAACTTTTACTTTGCTAAGGGTGCAAAAGACATTCACCTTTGGGCTGTCATGAACATGTTCCAGACATGCACATGGATTTTCATCGGCCCAAATCCTGCCGTTGTGGGTGTTAATGCCCACCACTAACATGAAATGTTCACTCATCACTAAAGATTATGTTATCCAGTAATGTCTAGTCTTCCTCTATCCGATGTAACATGTCTGCACAGAATTCCTTACGAGCAACCTTATCTGAATGAGTAATTTGTTGCACCATGGTAAACCGGTATGGCTGCAAGTGTAAACATCTTCGTAACACACACCAAATGGTCAGTTGTGGAACGCCAGTCTCACAGGATGCATGTCACATTGATTTCACAGGACTCCGAACAAACCTCTCCCTCACCTTTTCCACGACAGCATCAGAAACACACGGTCATCCTGAAGATCTGTCATGGTGAACAGAACAACCTGTAAAACTTGATGTTTTTTGCTACAATATGACAGTTCAATAAATTATATAAGTCTCCCGAATAAATTGCTATACGCTTACAAAGTTGTAAAGTTCTTTTTGAATCAATATATATATACAGTGGCACATCGCTCGTGCTTGATATGAAGTGGTACAATGGTGGGGGGGGGGGCGATGAATCATTTTGTATCGCATTTTTGTGGTGATTTTTATCAATCCATGGATGCAAGTTACTTCCATGTGAAAACTGCTTGGGGTGCACCTAAAGGGTTTTCACTTCAAAAATTTTTGCTTGTATGCTAAACCTCTACAATGAAATAAAATGCACGAAACAACGTGTTGGTTTTCTGTCTCATGCTTAGCTGCTCACAGTAGTGTAGGCAGAATTTATAAATATAATATAGAGAAACAAGCAACTGGGCAATTGCCTGTTTTTGCATTAATAAGCCACAAAAGAAACCCTTATTGGCAATTGGATTTTCTGGCACTTGATCACAAATTAGAAAATCCAAAACACTTCTTTAGTTCATTTGGTATGAAGTTTATTTATGTATATTTGGATCACATCTAAGAATGAGCATAATCAGAATAATCAATTGTGGCATATCCATAATCAAAAGTAATTTCCTGGTTGGGGGGAGGGGTGATTAACTGAGTGGCATAAGGCAGTGCAAGATTTCATCTTAAGTTTAACATTGATTTGAGTCCCTCCACTTTTTTTTTTTTTTACCTTTTATTGTTTTCAGTTTCATAATTGCATGATTTCCATAATCAATTATTGAAATAATTGATGTATTGTTAATTATTGATATTGTTTATATTGATAATTATTAGTGATGGAAATCATTTGATTATGCCTCTTGCTAATGACACCAGGCCACTACACGACAGTGCCACTACTGCAGAAGGCAGGCAGGTTGGCCGACAAAACAATGCAATCTAGCTGCATGTAGACTACTGCAGTGTGTTTGACATTCCTCGTCTCTGAGTTGCATTGTCAAGTATAGTAGGGTCAGACAGATTTTATAAATATAATATACAGAGAGAGGCAACTGGGCAATTTGCCTGTTTTTGAATTAAGAAGCCACAAAAGAAGACCTTACTGGGGATCGGATTTTCTGGTTCCTGGATGATACTAAAGCAAAACCCAGAATACATGTGGCCTGACCGAGGCAATGGTCAGGTCACACCTTGAGTACTGTATACAGGTTTGAGGGCCTCGTTTCAAGAAGGATGTAGAGATGCTGGAACGAGTACAGAGAAGGGCAACAAGATTAGTGAATGGAACAAAGGGTTGCTCTTACGAAGAAAGGCTTAAGTTTTGAAAATTACAGTGTCTGGAGACTAGGCACCTGCAAGGTAATCTGATTGCGGTGTATAAAGCCTTGAATGGTTTGAGCATGCTCAGTGCTGATGGGATTCTTCCTCTTGCTGAGAATAATTGCCTGAGAGGGCATAAATTCAAATTGATAGATGTGCGGAAGTTTGCCTTTAGCCAGTGGATGGTTGATAGCTTAAATAGATTCAAGGCAGAACTAAACAAACATTTTGAGCTAATGGATGGTTGAAATGAAAAGAGTGGTTTTTTTTTTTTTTTTTGGCTGATGCTGTATAGGCTTGCTTTCTTGCATCATGTGCCTTTGCTAATGCTGTATCTGATGTATTCTGGGTTTCAGTTTAACTCTTTAATGCATGAATTTTTAATATTTTTTATAATCTTTTTTTTTTTTGTGAAGTTTTACAGTGAACACTATGCACTTTAACTTCTAAGCATGCCATGAGGTAAATTATTGGCCATCATGTGGCTTATATTTCTGCAACAGGATGCATTTTAGGATATATCCTTAGGTATGAATCATATATTATATATTGCCTATATATATAATTTTTTTCCAATTAAAGTTTATTTTATTTTTCATATATCCATTCTGCTCAGCGAGTAAGAGACATTTTATGGTAACTTGCTTCTATGGTGGATTCAGGGTAGGGGCATGTGCCCCCCGTCCTTTTTCAGAGAATGTACACTAATCATTTAAATTCCCTTTAGCTACAAAAAAAATTTTTTTTGTTTTCGTTGTTAACATAGGATTTTAGCTATATTTGCAGTGTGGCATAGCTATTTTCAGCAGACTACAGTTGGCAACGCTGATGCTAATGCGATCGCCATTCTAGTTCGAGGTGTCATGCAGTTTGGCTGTGTGCTTGTGTCTGTCAGTCACATTTACTTTACATTTGAGTGCCATATTTGTTTTGTTCTGTGCCGTGTGTGTGTGTGTGTGTGTGTGTGTGTGTGTGTGTGTGTGTGTGTGTGTGTGTGTGTGTGTGTGTGTGTGTGTGTGTGTGTGTGTGTGTGTGTGTGTGTGTTTGGGACAGTACACAATGGTACAGCATACCGGCACCTTTATTAACAGTGACGTGTGACATTTGGATGCAGTGCACTTCGAAATTTGTAATATTCCGTAATTTGTAATATTCCGTACCTACTATTAAAATAAGCTTAAAATTATTTAACTAAATTTTGCATTTTTCACTGTCTATTGTTAAGATATTTTCTACATAAAACTGTATAACCATTTTTATAATTCTAAATTACTCAGTCGGACCTCTGTTTAACAAAGTCCTTTTATAGCGAATTAATTTGAATTTCCCTTGGAATTACATTTAAAATTCTTTCTGTTGAGCGAAGAAAATTTTCATATAGCGAATGGATTAGGAGAGAATTAACTCGGTACGCACTGTTTGCATTTCTGGCCTTCAGGCAATTAGTACTGCTGCACGCATTAAGAGAGCTAAAGGGATTACCATTCTACAACTTAGTGGTACCTGGTGAAATCTATCCGACCATCTGTTCCACATACGGAGAAATCATGCTGGTCAACAGTGAGCAGATCAAGGGATATTCCCAATGGTCCACCTTCTACTGCAGTGGTGTCCAAACTTTTCCTGTACAGGACCCATATTCAAAAAAAATTCAAAGTTAGATTTCTTTATGCTGTTTTATTTCACCTTCCAGGCAGGCCGTAGGTTGGACCTCGCTGTGAATCAACTGTAAGCGCTCCATTCGAGAATTAGGAGAGAGTAATTTTCTTTTACCCCGAAAAATAATCATCTGTTGTTTTGCCGAAGTGCTTTACCCACATTTTTCCATAAATTTTCCCTATCTCTGTTTACATGGTCACAGTACCTGAATATCTGAATGGCACTGACATTTTGGACAGTTTCAAAAAAGAAAAGAAAAAATTCAAATTTAAGAACTAACAACAACATCGATGACGAGAGAAGGAAAACGAGGACAACAAAGGTATTAAACCTTCTAAACATGAATTGTCGCCATTTGGTGAAAATAAAGTTAGAAAATTGTTAATTAGGTTACAGTTAAATGAAAGAGATACAATTCATGGAGTTCGGGAATACCTAATTGAAAAGATGGTTTCTGAAGAATTGAAGCATTTGATGGACGCTCTGAGTATGATACCAATTTCATCGAGTGAATGTGAAAGAGGATTTTCACAAATTAATCTGATCGCCAGCCCAACCAGAGCTTCGTTGATGACAAAAACAGTTTCTTCACTACTGTTTCTTAAAATTGCAGGCCTGCCGCTGACCCGCTTCGATCCAGCAAAATATGTCAATTCGTGGCTGCTTCGGAAACGTCATTCAGCAAGAGACACAAAAAGAGGAAGAAAAGAAGTCGGCATAGGATGTCTATCAGATGAAAATTTAATAAAATTTTGGAATATTCTACAAAAACTTTATTATGAAATTATGTTTACTTATTATTTTTGGGTCCGTAGTCTAACGAAGGACCCTTATAATGTTACTCGGTTGTCTGTCCCTCCGTCTGTCACAGCATCGTATCTCTGGAACCACTCAACCTATTGACTCGAAATTTTGCATGGGTCTGTACATGACATGGGCCGACATAATGCCATATTGATCGTTTTTGATAAAAATTTGTCTGAGAAATGGAGGGGTAAAATGTGGGGGACAAAAAATGTTGTCGATAGCCTATTATGTACACCGTTGGAAAGAGCTGAATGAGTAGGTTTAAAATATAATTTTAAAATATTTTTAAAATTAAAAATGCCGGCGCCAGACACGAAAATGTGACTAATTTTCGTGTCCACCCTATTTCCGTCGCTAATGGAACTAAAAATTTAAAAATCACATTAGCTATGCATTATTCAATGCTTATCAAGGAAAAACTATTCCGATTGAAATCTGTCATTTACTTTTTGTGTTAAAAATTAAAAAAATAAATAAAAAAATTTATTGCACTTTGATTCTTTGTACTAAGTAAATCTCCTTTTGTTGACAAAAAGGTCGCTAAATAGTTAGTTAATAATTCTATAAAGGTCATTTATAAATTTTGCGACGAGAAGTATTTTTTAACAATTTTCAAAGCTGGAGTTGTTCCGGCAAGGAGGTACTCAGAGGGCCAGTGTTGAGGCAGCGGTGGTGGGGAGGTGCCTGTGCGGAGTCTTGCACGGCCCTCATCTGCTAGTTGCTTCTCCCCCAAGACTTTAATCGCTTCTCCAGAGTCGCTTCTCCCACCCTCGACGTTCACAACAACTGGAAACACTCAAATAGACAACGTTTTCGTTAGTTCCTCAGTTTTAGGCCAAGCTGGTGTACTAGAAACATTTTTCAGTTACCATAAAGCTCTCTATTTGAGATACTACACTAACGACCATTCGTGACTACTGACCCTTCATCCTGAGTGCTCGGTAGTTAACCGATTTATTTACTTATTTTACTCACATTTTACTTATTTTTTTATATACTTGAATAATAAATTTATGCTTAATAAACTGTGTTAATATATAAATTTGTTGTTCTTAATCCAAAAACATTACTACTAAAGTAGCAATATCAGGAAAAAAAAATTTTTAGAGTACTTTTCATATCCTTTTAATTTTCAGTTTTTCCTGATAACAAAGAATGAGTACTGGCATCTTTTTTTTACAAAAAAAGCACTGTACACACACACACACACACACACACACACACACACACACACACACACACACACACACACACACACACACACAAACTTTGTAATTATTTTTATCATTAATTACAGATTTATAGTTACGGATAAAAGTTGAGCAGGGAAACAACCTACTCTTATGACAATTTTTAAAAAGTTTAAAAGTAGTGTTGACAAAAACATAAAAGTTCGAAAGCAGAACTGATAATGTGGAGAATATAGGCGTTCACAAAACACTTTAGAAGAATGTTCAGCTTCAGCTTCAATTGGACATCAATATACTAGAGTTATTGGTTGTTATGTTGGTTTTATGCATAAAATGGTTGATGAAGAACATTACGGTGTACTGCATAATCCATGGTGTCCACCTGAAAACTATAAATTTCCCATTGTTGCCCAAGGAAACATAAATAGATCATTCAAAATGCACTGGATGAAGGAATTTCCTTGGCTGTCTTATAGTCATACATTTGATGGTTGTTTTGCAGAATTTACATGTTATTTGGAGGAGATGAGGTTGTAGTCATGTGAAACTGAAAAATTTGGTGGTTAGAACCTTTACTATCATACAAAATGCCAAGAATGATTTTAGGGTTCATGAGAAAAATTAATACCATAAGAACAATGTAGTGAGGTCTCAGCATTTTTTTTTGACATCATGAATGAATATTAAGTATTGAAGCAGTAATAGACAGTGCTAACAAACGAAAAGTAGAAAGCGATGGACAAAAATTAATACCGATCATTAAGACTATAATATTTTTCTGAACGCAAAATATCACTTTGAGGGATCAAAGAGATGATGGGCCCATTTTCGTAGACTAAGACAATGATAAGTTGAAAATGAAAGGAATTTTAAGGCATTAAGATTTCATGTTGATGGCAGTGACAAGATCCTTGAGAACCATTTGCAGACCCCTGAAAAAAAATGCTACTTTTATTACTAAAAAAAACCCCAAAAATCAACTAATTAATGCGGAGAAGTTATACAAAGTAAAATTGTTGAAGAGGTTAAAATTTAGAATTTTTATAATATCTTGGCTGATGAAACAGCCAATGTTAGCATTTTTGAACAGCTTTCATTCTGTGTTCGGTATTTCAATGCAGAAAAATGCACTATAGAAGAAAATTTTCTAGGATTTAACAAAGTTATGAACTTGACTAGTGAAGGTTTGAGTGACACTGTAATTGACTTTTTGGAAAGAGCAAATTTGGATATTGCATTCCTCCATGGACAAGGCTACTGTGGTAGTGCTAACATGAGTGGAAATTTGAGAGGAGTACAAGCAAGAATTTTGAAAATAGTCTCTCACTATTTACACACATTGTGCCAATCACAGGCTGAATATTACTTTAAACAAAGCAAATACAGTATCTGTTATTCGCAATATAATTGCCATAATTACAAATGTTAATAATTTTTTAAAAGAGAATCTGCCTCAAGAACCCAACTGTTGAGTGCGAAAATAACAGAACTTTTACCATCTCAGAAAGCAGTAAAGGCCAGGAAGCTTTGCGAAACTCGCTGAGGCATGACAGAATTCTACATTTTTTTGGAAATACTGCCTGCAGTAGTTTCTATGGATGATTTTAGTAGCACCAATACTGCCAGTACCCGTGCAGCAAGCAATGCCCAGTCGCTTTCCGTGGCAATTTGCAAATTTGAGTTTTTGCTGTGCTTAAAAATGTTGATGTTTTTAGCTATAACACTTTCAATTTAGCATCAGTGTCGACTTTTGTAAGGCAATTGCAATGGTAGAAATGGCTAAATTGGCATTAAATAGAATAAGAGAAAATACAGAAACTGGATTTAAATTATATTTGATTTAAATCCAGAAACTGGATTTAAATTATATTTGACCAGACCAAGGGTGTGGCTGAAAAATTAGATGTGGAAATAAAAATTCCAAGAGTCAGAAATGTGCAACAAAACCGAGATAATTTCAATGATCTGATAAACTATTTTTAAGTGAACACATTTTTACTTATCTTGACAATCTGATTTCTTAGATTCACGATTTTCCAAAGATAATACCATAGCTATTTCAAAATTGCAAAAAATAATTCCCAAATATTATTTTGATCTGTACCTAACAGATGAAGAGATACTG
This sequence comes from Mastigoproctus giganteus, assembly GCF_048544385.1. Taxonomy (NCBI): domain Eukaryota; kingdom Metazoa; phylum Arthropoda; class Arachnida; order Uropygi; family Thelyphonidae; genus Mastigoproctus; species Mastigoproctus giganteus. The sequence continues at coordinate 117,291,909 of NC_143580.1, read as the reverse complement.
GATGCAGCAAAAACATATGAATCCCATTTGCCATCCACTATAGAGGTATTTCATGGAGAATTGAATTATGGAGGGAATTCTGGATACAGAAGTCCAATAAAGTCGATATGCCAGTGGCAGCTGACAGATTTGCATGTATATTTCCAAATATTAAGTGCCTGTTGAAAATTCTTTGTGTGATACCATTTACTACTTCAACAGCAGAGTAAGCTTTTAGTTCTTTGAAAAGAATTAAAACTTACTTGAGATCAACAATGGATCAGGAAAGACTCAGTGGTTTGGCCATGCTCAATATAAATAAAAATATTGAGATAACCCCTGAAGAGGTTCTATATATATTTGCCACAAAACATTCATGAAAACTTCAATTAGAGTTTATGCAAATTTGTTCTCTTTTCTCATCTCAAAGAACTGAATATTAAGTTTGGCAATAACATTTTATAAAACAAAATTTGACTTTCACTACTGCACCTCATAAAATTGTAGTGTAAATATATAAAATGGTAATTTTCACGTTCCTTATTATTTATACTGAGATAATTATTTATCAGTTGACTCACAAACTCTTTTATATAATAACTGTATATATATTTTTTTTAATTAGTGTTTAAAATTGGTAATTGGTCCGTATAGAGATAATTTTTTAGAAAGATGTAAGGTAGCAATATAATTATTTGTATCAGTGTGCCCCACCTGTCATTTTTTTCTGGATCCACCAGTGGCTGGCTTCATTTTTTATGTTATTTTTACAAGCTTTTTTTATTTATGTAACTTTAAATAAGATTTGTAAAAAACACATAGAGCTACTAGGCTCAATAATTTCTACATTGTAACAATATATTTAAAAGAGTAAAAGATTACCTTAATCTTTTGCGTAGAATGCTTCCAGTTAATGCTCTCCAAATGTAAATGAATAAAATAAATGGATAAAATGATTTTAATGAATTCTCTCACTCATAGAGACATGACCGATCCGGCGCACAGTGGAATCGAAAGCCAAGAGTGGCAACCTGACCCCGAAACACATGATTCCTGAGTTGGTTTGATGTGCTTTGGGGGGTCAGTTTGGGGCTCTCACCTTTCAATTCTGTTGTGCGTCAGATCGGTCATCATCTCCATGAGTGAGAGAATTTATTAAAATCATTTTATCTGTTTACATTTGGTGATCATCGACTGGAAGCATTCTACTAAAGAGATTGAGGTAATCTCTTACTCTTTTAAAAGTAACTCTTAATCCATGAAGAAGTTTAATCTTATTACAGGTCTGTACACAGATAGTGGGGAAAGAATAAACATGTCAAAAGGATTTGTCTTTCCTTTTAATTTCTGCTTAAATATGTGCGTTTAATTCAGGGGTAGTTGACTAGTTTACATTATTAAATCTCCATCAGTAGTCTTAACTTTTTTTAATAAATTTATTCATTTTGTTTGTTTTATTTTGAATTTTAAGAATCTCACCACTTTTACTCCTTGTTTTTCCTATCAGTATAAACCACCTGGTACAAGGAAATTACATGATATCATTGGTGTTGAAACAGGAGGTCCTGGGGGCCGTCGTCTTGGTGAGCCTGGTCATACTGTTTCGGATTATCTCAAGTTCAAGGACCTGATTTTACGAATTCTGGACTATGATCCTAAGACACGTATTACTCCTTTTCATGCTTTACAACATAGTTTCTTTAAACGAACTACAGATGAAAGCACTAACACTTCCCATAGTGCCAGTACAAGCCCAGCAATGGAACAGGGTACAATGGGAAATGTTGGCACAGGATCAAGTGGCAGTTTAGCTGGCTCTACATCCAGCTCAGGAAGCTCATGTGAGTAATAGCTGTAACATATTACTTGTGTATATTTTTACTTTGTATAAAAAGTAAATGCTTTGTTTGTTTTCTCTAAGCTATAAGGGAAAAAAGCATAATGCACTTAACACCTAACAGATTAATGTATAACACCTAAAGATGCACCGTGTTAAACGAGAGCTGGTAGCTTGGAGACTTTGAAACCCCAAATGACCTTTAGCAATTTCATGCTTTTCATCTATTGTGTGCACAGCTGAAACTCTCAATACCTTTCAACAGAAACATTTCGTTGATTTTTTTTTTTTTTTTTTTTTTTTTCCCTTTCTTTCATTCAAAATTTCAGAAATTTTTGTCAATTTGAAATCATTTGATTATCACATAAAAAGTAAAAGTAAAAATTCAATACCAATTAAGCTTTTATATACCAAGTTAAGTTTCAATAATTATTATGCTTTTGCTGGAAAACATGAATTTAAAATTAGCACTGCCTCTTGTATCCAGTTATCAAAGTGTGCACTCTTAATGCTTTATGGCAATATGGTCCAGTCTTTATTCTCTCTCTGGCTTCACTCACAGAAGATTAAATGAGTGCATGTGAGAAAAAGAAAATCACTTTAACATCTCCAGTTATAAGAAAAGGCCTTATTTTAGTAGAAAAAACAACTCAAAATTTTTTTCCTGCAGACGTTAATAGGTTTCAGTATCACTCCATTTGTAGCCAAAAGGATGTCAAAATAACATCCAATTTTACACCAACCATTGTCCAGAATCTGTGGTGTCATAGGGACAACTGTCTTGTTAATATGCATATGAAGGTTTATTCAATCTTTGAACTTTTGTACTATATGTTCATACACTTGTTCCTTATCCTCCTGTTCATCAGTTTAGAAATCTGTTACCATGAAATTAGTATTGAGATGGTATAATGTTGCAAAGAAATGAACTTATTCTGCATCTGCTGGAAGGGACTTTCATATTATTCCTATCATAAAAAAAAAAGTGTCTATGCAATTCTTCCTTGAATTTTGCCAATCTCTCCCTGTTGGCCACCCTTGCAGGAAACTTTTTCACCACATTCCACATGTTGTCCAGTGATAAACTTCATGAGTTCTACTCTACTATTTACCTCCCTAAGATTTTATAGTTTCTGCACTCTGGTTCATGCCTCACTCACCAGTGATAATATTAGCATTAGCATTAGTAGAGGCATTTGATGCAAGAAAGCAAGCTTATGCAGCATCAGCCAAAAAAAAAAAAAAAAAAAAAAAAACGCACTTCCACTTCACCCCTCTGTTCGTTCAAAATACCTGTCCAGCTGAGCCTTAAACTTATTTGGGCTATCAACCTCCACCACAAGGGATGGAAGTCTGTTCCACCAACCAACCACCCGCTGGCTAAAGGCAAATTTCCGCACGTCTATCCTACATCTGTCTTTCCTCAATTTGAATTTATGCCCTCTCAGGTGATTTTTCTGAGCTAGAGGAAGAATCCCATCAGCATTGAGCATGCTTAAACCATTCAAGGCTTTATACACCTCTATCAGATCACCTCTGCTGGTGCCTAGTCTCCAGACACTGTAATTTGCAAAACTTAAGCCTTTCTTCGTAAGAGCACCCCTTTGTTCCATTCACTAATCTTGTTGCCCTTCTCTGTACTCGTTCCAGCAGCTCTACATCCTTCCTGAAATGAGGCCTCCAGACCTGTATACAGTACTCTAGGTGTGGCCTGACCATCGCCTTATACAATGGAATAATCACCTCCTTATCCCTGCTGGAAAAATTCCTGTATATCATTGACAATACTCCATGAGCTACTCTTGCAGCCCTTCTGCACTGCTCAGAGAACTTCATATCTGCCTGCACAACCACCCCCAAGTCCCTTTCATTCTCTACCACTGTCAGTGTAGTACCACAGAGTTGATATGTTGCTCTGGGGTTGCTGTTTCCCATGTGTAGGGCCTTACATTTATCAATGTTAAACTTCATCTGCCACCTCTCAGCCCATCTGCTCAACCTTTCCAGATCCTGTTGCAGCAGCATAGTGTCAGTAGTGTCCTTGACAACCCTGCCAACCTTTGTATCGTCTGCAAACTTGGACATTAAGCCCGATATACCATCATCAATATCATTTATAAATACAGAAAACAATAATGGACCCAACACTGAGCCCTGAGGGACTCCACTAATAACATCAGTCCACGATGAGCAGTGTCCATTGATTACCACTCTCTGTCTTCTCCCCCTCAACCACCCCTTTATCCATAGCAGCAATTTGCCTCCAATGTCACACTGCTCCAATTTGTGTAGCAGTCTTCCATGTGCAACAGTATCAAAAGCCTTTCTAAGATCCAAGTATATAATATCAAAGTTATTCCCTGCATCCAGTTCTTTTGTGACTGCATCATAGTATCCAATCAAGTTGGTCAGGCAAGACTTCCCCTTAACAAAACCATGCTGTGTCTGAGCTATAACTGAAGTCTTGTCTAAATGATCCTGCAGTGCTTCTTTAACCAGTGCCTCCGTTAATTTTCCTGGAACAGAAGTTAAGCTCACAGGTCTATAATTACTTGTGTCAGCCTTTGATCCTCCTTTGTGAATTGGGGTCACATTTGCACATTTCCAGTCTATGGGTACCTCCCCTGAGTCCAAGGAAGCTCTCATAATTATGGCTAAGGGTTTGCTTACTTCCTTTGCTGCCTCCTTTAATATAACTGGATAGATCCCATCCACCCCGGGTGCCTTTCTTGTGTTTATCTTCAACAGTTTCTCCTCCACTTTACTCCCAGTTATTTCAAGATTCTGTAGCTTACTGCTAGAGTTGAATACACCTCTGGCATTCCCCTCGCTGAATAACTCCTCATGTGTGAATGTCGATGCAAAATATTCATTTAGTTTGTTAGCTACCTGAGCAGGTCATCAACAGTTGACCCATCAATATCAAGTGGACCAATCTGATTCACCCCCTTCCTTCTTGAGTTTACATAAGTAAAGAACTCTTTGCTGTTTTTCTTTGCATCCCTTGCCAAGGATTTCTCGTAATCTGCCTTCGCCTGCCTAACATCCTTTGTAACTTGGTTGCATATCAACTTGTATCTATCATAGGGTTCTGTGTCATGTGTTAATTTGTATGTATCCCATGCATTTTTCTTCTCTGCCATATGCCTCATTAGTTCATCTGACATCCATTTTGGCCTAAACCTTGAACAATATTTCTTAGTTGGTATGTAAAGCCTAGTAGCTTCCAAGATAAGTTCTTTGAATGCTTCCCATTTTGAATTTGCTGTTGGTAACATCATCAGTTGGTCCCACTGTATAGAATTTAAATACTGTCTCAGTCCATCGTAGTCGCCTTTACGGAAGCAATAACCCTTCCCTTTACCCCTAATGGTAGTTACCTCTTTGAGTACATCCCACTTCAGCACACTGTGATCACTGCCACCTAGTGGTTCATTTATCTGCAGATTCTTAATACATGAAGAATCACTGCTGATAATCAAATCAAGAGTATTACTCCCTCTAGTTGCCTCCCGAACATGCTGATGTAGAAAACAATCATCCAATAAATCCACAGAAGTCCTGCTAGTGTGTGAGTAACCAGCCCCCAAATTCCAGTCAATATCTGGGAAATTAAAATCTCCCATTATAAGACACTCTGATTTACTGGCCCACTCTATTTCCCTGTACAGTTCCTTATTATACTCATCAGAGTCATTAGGCCTATAGCACACTCCTACTCTCAATTTTGATCTCCCAATGTTTATGTCACACCAAACTGACTCCACACTGCACTGTCCAGCGATGTTGACTGGCTTCACTTCCTTGGTTTTTATGTGTTTCTTAACTAATAACATAACCCCTCCTCCCTTCCTATCCTGTCTATCCTTTCTGTAGACGTTGTACTCCCCAAATTGCAGTTCTGTATCCCTTATATCTGTGTGACACCACGTCTCTGATATCCCAACAATATCTGCCTTCGATGTTTTGAGCAATACCTCAAATTCATCAAATTTATTTACTAAACTCCTAGCATTGGTGTACACGCAAGTATACCTGCACCTGTTTCTATTCTTAGCTACCCTAACACAACCCATGTGTTTACTTGTACCGCAATGGCTCCCAGCAGTTTCTGAAATACCATGCATCTTGTTTTTCAGGCTTCTGCTCATTCTAATAGAAGCAGTGCAAGAATCTCTTTCACCTCTGCCAGTGGCTACTGTCAATCTATTGGTCTTATGGAAAGTCTTATAAGACTGATGTCTTATAGAAAGGGATAATGCTATGTACCCTTCTTGCCATCTGCTTATATTGCATGTTGAACTTCATATTCGTAAACCCCAAGCCCAGTTCATCTTTCTTCCTCGTTCATTTTACTAATCCCCTCAAGCCTTAAATGCTTCAATAAAATTCCCCTACTCCTGAGGTGTCTGGCTGCTAAGCTCTAAAGACCACATCTAAACCATTCATCATGGTGATAGAGTCCTTTGCACCTTCTCCAGAAGTTCTGTATCTTCCTAGATTTCAATTGAACTTGCACTGTTGTCTTATAGAAAGGGATAATGCTATGTACCCTTCTTGCCATCTGCTTATATTGCATGTTGAACTTCATATTCGTAAACCCCAAGCCCAGTTCATCTTGTACATCCTTAGTAGGCGTAGCATCCAAAGTAGCATAGTCTATTTCTGATCCAACCTTTCTAGGCCTGGTTCTGGTCTAACCCCCCCCCCCATTTTATAGTTTCCTCACTTTAATTCTAACCTTTAATATTAATGTCTTCGGCAAACTCAAAGCTTTCCGTGTGTTCCCTCATCAGCTAACCCCAAACCCACTGAAGGCTCTTTCCTCTTATGCTAGCCTGCCCTAATTTATAAATTATTAATATTCTAATAAGACCTTAAAATAAATTAATACTGTAATTCACGCAGTAAACTTCTCATGAGGGACTATATTAAACCCAGATATATAATGTCAAAGTTGTTTGTGTTCAAATGGTTTATAACCTTGTCTTAGTAATCTACCAGATTAGTTAGGTGTGGTCTCCCCTTCACAAAGGCATGCTGAGAACCCCCCCTCCCATATTTAGTATACTATTCTTGTTGATATGGTCCTGTATTGCACCTTTAACTATAGATAGAATATTCTTACCAACCACAGAAGCCGAACTCACTGGTCTATAATGGGTAATCACATCTTTGCAGATGTGATCGATTACCAATTGCATCTGCAAAGATACACCCTTTTATGTCTTCCTTGTGGTTTGGGGAGACATCAGTACTTCCCCCATTCCAAGGGAATAATCCCAGAATCTATTGATAATGTTAACATTATTACAATGCAGGTGAATCCAATATAATGGTTGGATGCAGTCATCTCCCCTGAGGCTTTACACTGTCTAGGCCTTAGTAGCTTCTCAGATAGGTGCTTCTCTAATATCATTAAGCCACTTATTTTACAATAGTTCAACTCTAGTTCAACCCACCTTTGCTATTTCCTTATAACACTAATATGTTTCAATTGTGAAAGTAGATGCAAAATAGTTCAGCTCTGCCACCAGAACAACTGGATTCTTGATTATACTAGCACTTCGATATGCAAGGAGACCTATCAAATTTACTTTCTTATTCTTTACATTCATATACCAGAAGAACTCCTTTTCTCCATTCTTAGCTTACTTTGCCAGTGATAGTTTCATGCTCAGCTTTTGCACGTTTTCCCTATCAGTGGTTTTATTATATATCGGCTTACAGTTACTATATGGAGCAGCAAACATATGAACGTATGTGGTACTTCTCGGCTGGAATGTAATGCTGGAGTAACAACTCCATTTAATAGAGCTCAAGAAATACTTGGGTCTGCCATAGTTCCCCTTCCAGTAATCGAAGTCCTAACCTTTCCCTGTATCCACCAAAATTTCGTTAAATACCACCCATTTATGACATATTGACTACTCTTCACTGTTGGTTTGTGTTCTCGTATATTTTATGTTGCTTGGATCTTTGGGGAGAACTGGGTCAAGGATATTTGACCTAGTTCTCCCCAAATATTTGAAAATAACTTATGCTTTCTCTAGCATTTGAAATAAATTGCAGTCATCTAGTTGAATCAATATGCTATTCCTGCTGTGTATACTTCATGTCTGCAATTTCTAATCTATATGAGGGAAATTGAGGTTGCCCACAATAATGAAGTTGTCCTTGCTTGTCCACTCAAGTTGCCTAAATGGATTTTTAGGCAACTTGAGTGGACAAGATGTTATTGTGTCTGGGTAGAATTGCAGACACAGTAGCATTTTGGCCTTTGTCATGGTTGAAATCATTTGGCCTGTAACACACCCCACTGTCATCTTTCCTTTGCTTCTATCTCTTGTGAACACACAACTCACTGTATTGAAATTCATTATCCTATTCTCAGGAAAGCACCATTTTTCCGTTCGACCAGGAGCACAAGTCCACTCATTTTATTTACACCACCAAAATTACTGTATAGACAGAAAGAGACTATGCCCAATGTATACAAATAAGTTAAGCCTCCTAATACATACGCTAGTTATTTATCCAGGTTTTTCTCTACGGCATGTAACTGCTGGAGATTGCTTACTCATCAGACCTTGGAGTTATCTTTGACAGTAACCTCTTATTCTATAATAACTAGATGCCCAAAATCACAATTCGCAAAACTTTGATCATTCTCAAAACCACAGCTTCTCCATGTAAAGGATATATTTGTATTCTGGAATTTTATTAATACCACCATTTATCCAACAGTTCTCCATGGCAGTTTCAGTTACTATTATTGTTGTTGCTCTTGGTCGAGTACACTCTCTTAGTATCCTACAGGTGATCTCGATCGCAGCTTTCTGAAGATCCATGTAAGTGTTCAAGGGGAAGCCTAATGTTGCTATATTCTTATAGAGGCTCTTTGGCACCATGTCGGTGGTTGACACGATGATCAGGATGGTCGTTATTTGTGCCACTTTGACTTCCTGATCTTTTCCTCGTATGTTTTCTGGAGGTTGCTGGTGTTGGGTAACACTGTATTGATCAGGTAGGTAGCTGTTTTCTTCTTGTCAGTGATGGTTATGTCTAGTCTATTCATCTTGTTCTTTATGATGGCATGGTCTTAGTATAGTCTGTGAGTAGAGGTCTCTAGTATGACCTGTGGCTTATATTTGTAATACTGTAAACTTTCTTTGATCAACTAGTATTCTTGCACTAGCTTCTTATGTATTATCCTCGTCATGTCTATGAGTGTACTCCTGAATAATCACCCTGCATCCTGTGATGATGTGCTGGATTGTTTCTGGGCCCAGGTGCCATTGATGACGTGTCAACTGTTACTCCAGGGCCCTTGGCAATGTATTTCCTTGCCTGATCTTGGGCAGCTGGCACAAATCTTTCAGTCTCGGGGGAGAACTTTCCTTTCATGAACCAAGTGTTGGAAGTCATCTTATCTATACAGTCTTGATTTAGGTCATTGTAGTGTCTCCTTCAACCATCTTTCTGTCTTTGTGAGTGTGGTCCCCTTGTTTGAGGTGGAGTGTTGTGTGCCATTTGTCCATATTTCTTATGGCATGTTAGATTGGTGCTGCATTTACCTGGAAGTAATCACGCAGGTGCTTAATTGCCTTGTTCTGTTGTTCAGTGAGGTCAGTCAATCCCCCTTCTCTCTCTTTCTTTACAGGCTATGGTCAGTCTCTCAATAGCCGAATTTGGATGTTGGTGCCTCTTTGTCGTCATTGTCCTGGTTGATATCATAATCTCCTCCAGCTCGGTGTTCATCTAATGTGATCCAAAAGGAGTACATTAGTCCCGGGACTGCATAGGTATTTATGGTTGTGACCATGTTCCTGCCATTCAGCTTTGATTTTAGCATCCTTCTGAATTTCTTATGGTATTTCTCAGTTAGGTGGGCCTTGATTGATCTCCTTGAGTCCAAACTGATGGACCTGCAACGTCCCCAGCTATTTGTGTGCCTCTCACTCTGTCATGGCTTCAATCTCTTCACCAGTCTTCAGCTTGTAGTTTGTCTGACTGAATGTCCTTGATGCAGTTTATGGGTCTTGCATTTGTCTAGGCCAAATTCCATCTTGATGGCAATGCTGAACACTTCTGTAATCCAGAGTAGCTGTTGTAGTTGGTTTTCATTTGCAGCATAGAGTTGGATATCATCCAATGTATGCCAGGGGAGAGAGGGTGTACAGTATCTTCCTCCCTTCTTTTAAGATATATCTGTAGATTTATGTTATTGGGTATACTGAACAGTGGGTTGAGTGTTAGACAGAACCACATTGGGTGCAGTGTCATGATGTTCTCAACTTTGATGGTGGTCCTCCATTTTGCCATGGTTTCTTCGTGTCTGTCAGCCAGCTATGGAACACAGTCATTGGCATTGTAGTAGTTTGTGGGCTGTGTTACAGGTTGCTGTGCTTCTTGTAGGCTTGCTCCATAATTGCAGTGTCATGGTCAACTGCCCCTTGCATCTGCTGCTCAGCCGTGATCTGGCTCTCCAAGTGGTCTGATATATTCTTAGTTATGCAGCTGGTCAGGATCATGTGCATTGTTGGGAGATAGGTGATTGGCTTGTCCAATTTTCCTGTAGAAGGCCCTGGTTTTTATCAATTAACATGTTTTCCTCTGGGAACTTTCCTCGTAACGACAGTCTTTTGTGAGTGTGAGGAGTTTCTGCTTGAGGGTGTCAAGGTATCCTTTGATTATACGTCTCGTGTTTGTTGGGGATGTTCTTTTTCTTCGCTTGTTATTAAAAAAAAAAAAAAAAAAAAAACCCTTTTCTCCTTTATAGAGTTTTTTCAGCCCCTTGACAGGTACTGGGACCAAGTGGATAGGTGATTGGTTGTGTGCAGTTACTATTATTATTGTTGTTATTACTGTTGGTCAAGGACCTCTCTTACTATCCTACAAGTGTTCAGTATCGCAGCTTTCTGGAGTTCTATGTAAGAGTTCTCTGGGAGGTCTATTACTGCTAGGTTCTTATGGAGGCTCTTTGGCACCAATGGCGTATACCAATGATTGGGGTGGTCATTACTTGTTCCATATACCACATATCTTTGACTTCCTATCTTAAATCTGATGTTTTCTGGAGGTTGCTGGTACTGGGCACTGCTGTATTGATCAGGTAGGTAGCCATTTCTTTCTTGTTGATGAGGGTTATTAGTATTTAGTATTAGTAATGACCATATTTTATTTATTTATTTTTTTTATGAAAACCCCAAACATGAAAGGTATCAAAACCTATAGTACTTAGTACCGTGCATGGGTTGAAGGAGAAGTATGGGGGAAGGCCAAAGGCTTATGCTGCACCAGCAAAAAAAAAAAAAAGGTAAAATAATAATAAAAGAAAAGAAAATAGACAACCTTGTGTTTCCCCCCTCCTGTAGATAACTATCCAGCTGGCCTTTGAATTTCCCCAAACTGTCAGCCTCTACCACCCGTGTAGGTAACTTGTTCTAGTAATTTATAACTCATTAGCTAAAATAAAACTTCCTGCAGTCCAGTCTAAACATCTTCCCACGTAACTTGAATTTATGGCCTCTAGTTTAGTTCTAGAATCATTTATAACCGTGTAAATTTTGTCCTCATTCATTTTGCTTATGCCTCTCAGAGCCTTAAACACCTCAATCAAGTCTCCTCTAAGGTGCCCAGTTTCCAAGCTATGCAACACACATATCTGAAGTCTTTCCTCATATAGACACCCTTTTGCTGATCTCACCAAACAAGTTACCCATCTTTGGTGCAATTTAGGTGCAGTTTCCATACTTGAGCACAGTATTCCAAGTGTCGTCTAACAATAGCCTTATATATCAATGATTTATCAAACGTTTGCTAGTAGAGACTTCCTTATCTCTACTAGCAAATGTTTGATAAATCATCGATAGTGCACCAGGGGCCTTGCAACCAGTCTACAGTGCTCAGGAAACTTCATGTCTAACCGTATTGTAACTCCCAAATCCCTTTCTTCCACTATTTGCTTCAGTTCAACTCCACCAAGTGTATAAATTATTGTCAAGTTACTGTTCCCCAGGTGTAAGACCATCTTTGCTGGATTAAAGCAAAGCTGTCACTTTTCTGACCATCCCTGAAGTCTATCTAGGTCATGCTGAAGAAGCTCTGCTTGGCAGTGATCATTCACTACTCTACCAATCTTTGCCTCATCTGCAAATTTAGACATCACATCCTCTATCCCTTCATCGATGTCATTTAAGAAAATGAAAAACAACAGTGGTCCCAATACTGGCCCCTGAGGAATAACCATTTATCACACCCCTTTTGCCTCCTGTCCTGAAGCCATCCTGCTGTCCATCTAAGGATTTTCCCTGTAATTACAACCCATTCCAGCTTATAAAGTAACTGCCTGTGTGAGTGGTTATCTTTTAAGAGGGGAGAACCCCCCCCCCACTGGGTGTCATCACTGCAACACAGTGCTTTCAGTGAAACATATCCTTGTTGAATGCCTGAAATATGCAAGAGAATGCCAGAATCTCTTCACTCCAGCCACAACAAGGATATGTTGTGAGTAGAGGGTCTTACACTATGTAAGTGTAAGACCCTCTTACACTTACTTCGCTTTTAGGCAATGAAACAAATGTCTCAAGCATTTTTGCCTTTCTCATAATGATTATTGTATACCACCTCCTTTAATTAGTTAAAAACTAACTTTCTGGCTCTATTGTTTGCTTTTATCTCTGTGACAAGGAATAGCATAAATATTTACCATATGTATGGCGCACTATGGCCATAGTTGCTGATGTGCCTAATAAATCCCCAAATAAACAAACAACTGCCCATGTGGGACTGAATGAAATGCTTTGCTGAAATTTAAATAAACAGTGAAGACATTATGTCTGGTTGTTGTGCAGGATCGTTTAGTCTGTTATTATGGCACAGTCCTGGTATAGTCTGAGTAGAGGTCTCTAGTGTGGCCAGAGGCTCATACTTGTAGCATGGTAAACTTTCTTTGATCAGCTGATATTTTTGCTCTAGTTTCTGATGTATTATCCTGGCCACCTTGTTGTGTCTGTGACTACTCCATCTGGGTGATTACACTGCATCCTGTGGTGACGTGCTGGATTGTTGGCCCCGAGTGCCAAGTGAAGTGATCTAGCGATTTTCCAAAGCAATTTGAAATTGTCTTTTCTCTAAGTGACAGATTATAGAGATTTTTGCAGCCTCTACTTTACAAAGTTATTTATTTTTGGCTCCTTCTATATAAAGAAGTAAGCTTTATACCAAGAAAGGAAATATTTATTTTGTATTTATATAACTAACTTCTGTAACACAGTGACCACCAACCTCATATTGCTTGGTTACTGGTGGAACCGCTCCTCCACGTGGCGGGGCTGGGTAATCTGAGTATAAACAGTGCAAAAGGGAGCAAACATGGATCCTTTAATATCATCATCTGTAGAGCTTACGTGCTCATGTGAACTTGAATCATCTCAAGCAAAAAGAATTAAAAAAGATGATTCTTCATCTGACATACCTGCTTTCTTAATTCTGCATTCTTTGTCAACAAAACCGCTTATCTCCATTTCTTTTGCAGAAAAGCATAGAAGCTGTAGCAGGTACTCCTAAAATGGTCAAACGACTTCGCATGTTTCTACAAACAACTTTGTAGAAACATCAAACCCAAATCAATCTAGGTAGCTCCTGAAGCAAACGACCTTTGGAAGCCTTCCCATTTCTGTAACCGACCACAGAACTTTAAACACCTCAAAAGGGACCTCCTTAATGTTCCCGAGGATGAAATTGCCGAAGAACTTGTCACAACATGTCATCAGTGCTAAAAGAATTATGACCAAACAAGATGGTGTCCTTACACCCACAAGAAATGTAATCCTTACACTTCAAATCTCCCTGCATCAGTTAAAGCTGGCTACCTTTCCTGTAAGATTCGACCATACATTCCACATCCACCTAGATGCTTTAAATGCCAGAAGTATGGTCATTCACAAACAGCATGTCATGGTAAGGCCATTTGCCCCTCGTGTGGCTCTCCGGACCACTCCCAAACAAAATGCATAGCAGTAACACCAAGGTGTCCCAACTGCTAGGGGGCTCACCCTACATATTTCAGAACTTGTGAATCATGGAAGATGGGTAAGAAAATTTTGAAGTACGAGGTAGAAAAAAATGTCTCATACCAAGAAGCATGGAAACATATTAAACGTGATACCTTCCAATTCGTACTCTAATGCAGTTAAAAACACCAAACGGGTTTCAGCACAGACTTATATTACAATTCCTCTAAATTATATCTTGTCCAGTGGGCCAGATCCATCCTGACAGATAGTGAGACAATGACAGCAACAATGACCAAAAGTACATCAAATTCTACTAATACAAAGCCATCCAAGGCACAACAAGACAGTACCTCCAAGTCAGAAACCTTAATAAAGGAGAAAGACGCAAATCTTACACTGAATAAATCCATAGTTCCATAGTTCAATCAATTGATTGAACTATGGAAATTGATGAGAAGTCGGATAACGAAGATGCAGTTCTCCTGCTACGTGCTGATGACGAGATGGATATTGCCCGTCAAGTTTTTACAAAACGAGAGAAATATAAACAGGATCGAGGGAAAACAAAAGGTCAGACCAATCCACGTAACCTAAACCCTAATAATGCAGAAAATCATTCAGTGGAATTGTAGAGGCCTTAGAAGCAGTTTAAATGAATTAAAATATATGATGATCCTGTAAGTGTTTGTCTACAGGAAACATATTTATCATCAAATCATACTCCCCACTTCTCAAGGTGTATACAGACCAGACATGTTCTGAATCTCCGGCAAGAGGAGGAGTAGCCATTTTAGTGTGTAGAAACGTTCCATCCAAACCTATTGAGCTTTGCACCACTCTAGAACCAGTAGCTGTTTGCATTGTTCTTGACATCTCACTTTTGTGTCCATTTATATTCCACCAAACCCTTCATGTTCCACTACAGAACAAACTAGACAATTTACTAAATCAACTAACCCACTCTATATGCCTTTTAAGTGATCTAAATGCTCATCATCCTTTGTGGGGTTACCCGAACATGAATCGGAGAGGGCGGATGATCGAAACTGTACTCGATAATCATCACTTAGCCTTGCTGAATGGCGCCTCCATAGCCATGGGCAGGAGGAGCAGTGCGTAACACACGCTTCTTGATTAGACCAGGGTTCGAGCCCATGACCACCAGATGCGGAAAGGTCGGGGAGTGACCACCACATATCCCCGGAGCAATATGGCCTTAGTTGCTAGTGCTCCTAAAAACCAAATAACAAACAGCCTTGCTGAATACCGGTATATACACATATATCCACCTGCCTACAGGATCAAACTCTGCTTATTGACCTGTCCATATGTTCCTCATCCATTTATCCTAGCCTTGAGGAGTGGACAGTATTAACTCACCTTGATAACGGTGATCCCTTTCCCATAATTTGCAAAATACAGACAGATACAAACTGTGCCTCCAACCAATGAATTACGTGGAATTTTTACCAAGCAAACTGGGAACAGTTTTCTAATACCATCTAGTTTGATAGCCATTTGATAGTACATCTATTAATAATGCCGCTAAGTATATAGTAGAACTATTTGGAGCTGCTGCCACTGCAATACCGGAATCAAATATTACCAAACAAAGATATAATGTTTGGTGGACAAGAGATTGCTTTCTTGCCAAAAGAAAACAAAATAAAGCTTGGAACATTTTTTGCCGAAATGCTACAATGGTAAACGACTGAAAGCTGAAGCACAACGCAAACCATTCTCTTCAAAGATTCTGTTATAAAATTTCAGTAGTGTACATTGAGTTTGAGTTCAGTGGTGAAGCATTATGTAGAAAATGCCATGTGGCCCAGCACAACTATTTTGAGAATTCTGGAGAGCTTCAGTGAGTTCAGTAATAGTGAACGGAAGGTTATAGGAATATGATTGGTTTATTTTGAAGTTAATTTTATACTTTTTTCTGCAGACATTTTTGTGCGTCTAAATGAGTCTTCATAAGACTGAGAGGATGAAGTGGTAGCGAATGTTTCAACTAGTGCCTCTGCAATATCAGTTGGAGAAGAAATATCCACTCCTTTCCAAGACAGGATTGGGGCCGAAGTTTGTTGAAACTTTCCACTGAGGATATAGATCTTTCTCAAGGTTATTCTGGAGTCAGTGTTTCTGCAGATGGTAGAAGTGAATCGAATCCATGCATCCTGTTTTGCTGATACATGGCATCAGTCAATAGTAGTAGCTATAGCTAAACTAGGGAAAGATCTCTCCCCCCCCCCAACTGTTATCGTCCTGTCATTGACCAGCTGTTTAGGAAAGATTCTAGAAAAGATGGTTCACAGGAGACTTATCTGGATTATTGAAGATCAGGATGCTATAACACACCACCAATTTGGTTTCCGCCATAACAGGTCTACAACTGATGTCCACATCAAAGTCGAAGCTCACATTCAAAACACTTTTGTCAATAAACAGCACATGGTAATGATAACTTTTGATATTACCAAAGTTTTTGACACACCCTGGAGATATAGAATTCTCCAAGACTCATACAACCTTGGACTGAGAGGTAACCTGCCTAGATTCATTCAGAATTTTTTTCATGTCAGGACCTTTCAAGTAAGATTCCAGAATGAGCTGTCCAAAATTCACACACAAGGAGTGCCTCAGGGATCAATTTTAAGTACCACACTTTTTGCATTATGAACCAGTAGCATTACTCAAGACATCCCAGCTACGGTGGAAACTTATATGTATGCAGATGATCTTGCTATTTCCTGTCAATCATTAAACATGGCTACCATTTATAGACATCTACAGTTAGCAATAACCAAAATTGAAACTTGGACAAAAATGTAATGGCTATTAATTAATTGAGGGGAAAACAGTAGCAGTAAATTTCTGTAAATTATGATCGCCTCATCCAGAACCTGTATTAAAACTGAAAGGCAGAGAAATACCGATGACAGACTCCATAAAAGTGTTGGGTTTGATTTTAGACACCAAACTTAATTTTCATAAGCATATAACCTACCTGCAAACTACATACCTGGCTTCAGAAATTAAACATCCTTCGTGCAGTGTCCTCAACTTCTTGGGGTGCTGACAGGCATTCAATGCTGAATTTATATCGTGCTCTGATCCAGTCACGATTAGATTACGGAGCTATAGTATATGCTTCAGCTAAAAACAGCATCTTATGGTCTCTGAACACCATCCAACACAGTGCCCTTCGATCCACACTAGGTGCCTACAGAACCTCGCCGTACAGAGCTTGTGGGGCGCCTCCGTAGCCAGGTGGGAAGGAGCAGCAGTGCGTAGCACACGCTTCTTGATTAGACCGGGGTTCGAGCCTGTCACCACCAAATACGGAGGATGTGGAAAGGTCAGCGAATGACCACCACATATCCCGGAGCAATATGGCCGTAGTTGCTAATGCTCCTAAAAACCAAATAACAAACAAGCCGTACAGAGCTTGTACATAGAAGCACATGACCTTTCATTTTATCTTAGAAGACAACGCTTACTCTGCCAATATGCTGCCAAAATAAGAACCTTTCCAGCTCACCCCTGTTGGGTATACCTCAACGAACCTCTTTTGCTAACACTCTCCGAATCCAAGTCTAATGCCGGGCTCCATGTGCCAAGTGATCTTTCTAGTGCGATTTTCTAGCGTTCTTCCTAATCCAGGTCCCATGTGCCGTGCAATTTTCTAGGGCAAAACATTACTGCTTCCCTTGCTGAGCAACATCACTGCTAACACCGCTTGCAACGCACTGCTCTCTTCTTGTGCTGATTGCTTGGTCACTGGTTGGCACCACTCCTGCCTCCACGTGGCGGGACCAGTAACCTAGGAGAAGAAAGTCCCTCTCCCAGGGCTAAAAGGAGCAAACATGGACTTGAATAAATTTCCTCCTTTAGAGGCTTCAAGCTCAAGACCAGAAATGTCCGATGTCAGTGACTAATCAACCAAAAAGGCTTCGAAGGGAAGCACGGTGCAACGACATGCTAAACTTTCTGGTGATACTCTCTCTCTCTCTCTCTCTCCACCCAGCCTGTGGGCAAGTTATCACATTTTGTGGTCCAAAGATATTTGAAATCCATTGCTGGAACACCAAAAATGGTTAAAACATTACAATCTGGAGACCTTATTGAAACAGCCAACTCAAAACATTCCCACTGGCTGCTCAAAACAACGACATTAGTGGGTTGCCAGCATATATTACTCCCCACAATACATTAAATTCCTTGAAAGGTGTCATCGCAGAGTGGGACCTACTTACAGTATCTGAAGAGGAATTAGTTCAGGAATTGAGCAATCAAAAAGTAATTAGTGCGAAATGTATAATGACCAAAAAAATGGAAATCTCATTCCAACTCGATCTATCATTTTAACTTTTAGCACCCTAGATTGCCATCCTGAGTAAAAGCTGGTTAGTTAAACTGCCGAATTCAGTCTTATATCCCAAATCCCATTTGTTGTTTTAAATGCCAAAAAATATGGACACTCCCAGCAAACATGTAGAGGCCATTTTCCTATTTGTGGCTCCAAGAAGCAAACACAAGCGGATTGTTTAGTCTCAACTCCCATTTCTACCAGTTGTAAAAAAAGTCATCCAGCCTTCTCTTAATCATGTGAAATGTGGAAAACAGAGAAGAAAATACAAAAATATAAACTTGAACATAAAGTCACATACCATGAGGCACACAGACAAGTTATATCAACCACATCCAATTGTTCTTATGCATTTCATTCAACAGCAGTTCAAACAGATGTATCAATACCACCCAGCATATCTCTAGCTAACTGAGTTAAAAGTACACTATCGAACTCTGGAAAAGACACATATTGAACTAAAACCAGCGAAGCAACCAACACTGCAATCACGATCCCTGCTGATTCTCCGATGGTCTTGCATAACAAAGAAAAATTGAAACCTACTGAAGACAACAAGAAAACTGAATCACCCAGCAATAGTATGGAAATAGATGCACTCTCAGATCATGAGGAACACGTTCTAGAACTACATGCAAAGGACACTATGGATACTGGAATTCCGATCTTCCCAAAAAAAGATTTTAAAAAAAAATGCTCCTCAAACAAAAAACAGTGAGATAAATCATCCTCAGCTAAACCTAAATGATGTATAATGTTTTACAATGGAACTGAAGAAGCTATCGTTGCAACATAGACAATATTAAAGGCATAATTAACAGATATTCTCCAGTTGCTCTTTGTCTTCAGGAAACTTAACCTAACCTCGCAAGTTTCTCCTTTGATAAAGAACTATTGCCTTTATTGAAGAGATCATAATGCAGCCCACGGTAATACCTCAAGCAAACTGGACTTTTTAATCATTTCTGATTTTACGAAAATTTCTCATTTCCTTATATTATAAATAAATAGCTGAATTATAGCCATAGTAGCTTATGTGCTATTAAACCCCCATAACAACAACAACAACCAAGCGGCGCCTCCGTAGTCAGGTGGGCAGAACAGCAGTGTGTAGCACACACTTCTTGATTAGACCGTGGTTCGAGCCCGTGACCCAAATACGGAGGATGCGGAAAGGTCGGGAAATGACCAGCGCATACCCCCGGAGCAATATGGCCTTAGTTGCTAATGCTCCTAAAAAACCAAATAACAACAACAACCACCAAGCATAATGAACCTAGGCCTGCTGGGATACATCTTCAAGAAGTACTACAGAAGTGGAAAATCGACCTCAATAAAATTGCGGAAAGTAGAAATATGCCTTTGCCTCAATGGGATAGACATTGATCTATACTTTGCTCAGTGACTAAAAAATACCATTCTGCTGCTTAATATCCAACAGTTACATGCCAACTATACTTCAGAACGTGCTGGGAAACTCATAGTCTATAAGGATGTCTCTAAGTCCCAAACACACTTAGGGGCAGCTGTATTCCCTTCGCATGTAATCTCAAAATCCTTTCCAGTTGAGTGCAGCATACTTTCTGCAGAAGTATATGCTATCCAGCTTGCATTAAGTGAAATATGTCCACATCGGCACTCTCTGTCCTAATATATTCTGATTTGCTCAGTGTTATCTCAGCCATACAGGGTAAACAACATTCTCATCATCCTCTCCTACAAGAAATTGGCTTTCTAATCAACCTCTGTCACAAGAAGCACACCGAATTAACTCTTTGCTGGATCCCAGGACACTGCGGAATAGAAGGCAATGAAAAAGCAGACAATGTAGCTAAGTCAGCATCAGAACTGCCAGACAAAACAATGATAGTCCCGCATCTGATTTTAATCCAATCATTATTAGAGAAAGTGAAAATGAATGGACCAGATATGGAAAAATCAAATCAACAATAAACTACAGGAAATAAAATACAAATATAATCCACAAATATGGCACTCCAGCATCAGAGGAAGCTGCAGAGAAGAAGTAATGCTTGCCAGACTATGAATTGGCCATACTCATCTCATGCATTTTCATCTATTAGCAAATAAAAATCCCCCACTCTGTGTTCAATGCCAAGTTGAGCTTTCTTTTGGTATGCCCTTGATTTAGAAATTCCAGATTCTTTTGTTTTCAGAGTTTATGCAATAACCAGAATCCACTTACCCTTCAACAGATCTTACGTAATTCTGTGAATCTAGATGAACTGTTTAATTTTTTTCAGCAAATCTGATTTGATAAACACATCTAAAAAAAATATTCTATTTACATTAAAAACTTGGAAAGACACATCTTTGCCATTGATGCCCTTGTGTCTGAATACCTTTAAACAACAACAGCTGGGATGTTTCTGGGGCCAGGTGGCATTGATGGCACATGGAAAGCTCTTCCCTCTTGGCGAAGAGCTTTCTTTTCTTGAATTAACCGTTAGACGCCAATGGATGTCATATTAGTGTCTGCCGTGGAGTGCCTTCTTCACCCATATTTATGCTTTTGTTTCTTCTGTTGGTGTAAGTATGGTCTCCTTGTTGAGGTTGAGTGTTGTGTGCCGTTTGTTATTTCGGTCGCTTAGTACTGCATTTTTATGGAAGTAATCCAACAGGTTCTTAATCACCTTCTCTTGTTCTGTCAGGTCAGTTAATCCTCTCCCGCCTTCTTTACGGGTTATGGCCAGTCTCCCGATGCCAACTTTGGGTGATGTTGGCACCTGTTGGTGATCATTATCCTCATCGATCTCTTAACTTTCTCCAGCTCAGTGTTGGTCCAATCTGCGATCCTGAAGGAGTACATTAATACTAGGACTGTATAAATGTTTATGGGTGTGACCATGTTACCTCCATTCAGCTTTAATTTTAATAGGTTTCTCAGTCTGTGGTGGTATTTTTGAGGCAAGCTTTGACTCCTTGTGTTTTAACTGGTGGACCTGCATCATCCCCAGATATTTGTAGGTCTCCTCCTCTGTTATGACTTCAATCTCTTCACTGGTCTTCAGTCCTCCATCGTTGCTTCTATAAAGTGTTGTATCAGAGTTGGGTTTACTTTGTAAATCTTCAGTCTCTATCAGCTGGCTATGGGGCACAGATTCAAAGGCCTTGTGGTAGTTTGTGGGCTTTTGCAGTGTCATGGTCAACTGCTCCTTGCATCTTCTGCTCATCTGTTTTCATCCCTTCTGCTGCTCGGCCATGATGTTCTGCCTCTCCAAGTGGTCGGGATCTTGTACATTGTAGGGAGACAGATGATTGGTCTGTACTTTGTCTGGTTTGTAGTGTCATTGTCCTCAGCTTTCAGGTCAGCGATTCCCAGGGTCAGAGACTCTGGGATTGTGTCAGGATGCATTATTATCTTGGTGAACTGCTCCGCTATGTGTGTGTGTGCATGCGTGCGTGTGTGTGCGCAGCTGAATTTATTGTACCAGTAGTTGTGGATATTATCTATTCCTGGGGTTTCACCAGTTGTGGGACTTCCTGATCGGCTGTTATACATCTTCCCAAATCTCCCATTCTGTAATCTATTGAACCTTCATAGTTTGCCTCCTTTCTAGATTTGTCCATGGTGCATGACCATTGCAGCTAACTTTGATGCTGCACAGGTTTCTCCCAGAACTCCTTGAGTACCTTCTGGTGGTGGTGGGGTGGGGGCGGCATCTGTTGCCTTCTTTCTCCTCTTGTCCAATTTTCCTATAAAAGGCTCTCTGGTTTTCATTAAATATTCTATTTATTTTCCTCTGAGCACTGTAATGGTGAAGTTTCTTGCTGAGTGCCAGGAGTTTTTGCTTGAGTGTGTCATGGTATTCTTCAGTCCTCTGACTATAGGTCTCGTGTGTGCTGTGGTTGTCTTTTTTGAGGATGATCTTCACTTTTCTGCTCAGCGTCTTACTTCTGTTACACCATTTTTACCTGGTTAGTTGGCCTGTCTTCACTCATATTTGTTCTATCTTCTGATGGCACTATCTTGTCTTTGCATTTTTGTGTTATGTTGTTCTCTGGTTTCCCTTCCATTCATTCTGGTGGCTGCTACAGTGGCACAGTAAATGGCCCTGCAGATGATGTCTACTGTTACTTCATTTGTTGCGCAGGCTTTTACTCCGTTATAGTATATGCTTGCTAGTGTTCAAAAACTTCTCAGTTATGGTGTGATGTGTCAGTTAGGGATTAAATGTTCTTTGCAAGAATTTCACTAATATTTACCTCCGGAGAAACCTGGCTTTCATGTGATCGTCTAGCAGTAATTAGGACAAATCCTGTGTCCCGAAACTTACTCAGATGAACGTTGAACAAATTTGCAACATCAAGGATCGCATTGTGATTTTCACCTTTGACTCCTTTCTATTTGATTGGAACCAAAAGCGCCGCATTAATATAGTTCTTTATCAGTAATCCATTCGGAAATCATGTGTCATCAGAGAGTAATCAGTAGGCAACAATTAACAAACAAAACATGGTTTATTAAACATACTAAATTGTTACAAATACAGTTAGACAAAACAGTGTATATATCTTTAGTAAAATAACCTTGAGCTTTTATACCTTTACATATTTAGGTAACCAACGGATTAATATATTAATATATATACCGGTTTGCAAAATTGTTGTGTTTCTTCATGTATATTCGTATAGCCAACTATTGTTCATACATCGCGTAGCTGACGAATATTACAACACACTTGTGGAACAAGTAAGTTTGTAGGTTATGATTAATATTCAGGCATTCATGTAAAAGTTACAATATTTATTAAATATGAAATGCTAAATATAATAACAAAACTCTCATCAAAGTGTGAGTGTCCATGAGGATAGATGTCTTTAAGCAAATAAACATATATAAACGGGGGGGGGGGGGGAGAAGTATGTTTGACTTAGCGCAATTTAGTACCGTTTGTAATTAAACAACAAAGGTTAACTTACCCGAATAATTCAGCATCGCCTCTGGAACTGTAGTTACAGGACAGTAGTTCATCTCGATTCCTTCCTATATCTCCTTAACGGGTTTTCCCCTTCTTCTCCCGACTTTTCGTTTTCCCTTCTTAAGAATATTTTCTTCACATTCTACAAAAGATTATCATCGCGACGACTCTCTAACTTCTTAAAATACTCGCTCGAACTCCGCTAACTACCCTTCCAAGTCACTCCTCGTTCACCCACCAACTGCCCTCTCCCGGTCTCGACTCCGACTGCCCAGAACCCCGACCTCAACTCCCCCACTGGCCTATCACACCCTCTGCTGACCGACTGCCTCCCCTTATTTCCCCCCTAGTTAGTTTCATCAAGCAGAAAAACATCTGGGGAACTGTCGCCTCACAACGTCCTGACTCAACCAAAAGTCCGATTTATGAAGGTAGTTAAAAGAATTTCATGTTTGTATGAGGTTGCATTTCCGACTGCACAAAGGCCAAAACGGACATACAAATCGTCCACTCCGACACAAGGAATCTATGAAATAATAAACGCTCTGCTGATGCCTGATTCCAATACAATACTAGTAGTGTTCTTCCAAATGTAACTCCCCTGCTTTTACGACTAGCGCCGCGATTTCCCCTGTTTTTGTCAACAATACGCTCGGACGTTTGCCCGCTCCGAACGAATAAATAGCGTCTGGCCACTACGGCAGGTCGGGCAGTGGTTTGGAATTTCGTGGGTGAGGCTCTGCTCCCATGCGAAAACGAAAGTAATTCTGCCTTCTCCGGTGAAGTAAATATCGTATGACAGATACAGCACAGCAAAAGAAAGTATGGGCACTTGTGTTCTCTAAGGATGACAAGTCACAGACCACCTACAGAGGTGGTGTGTGACTTGTCACAAGATTCTGTTGAACTCTCCTTTGATATGCAGGTCTTTTGGGGTCCATTCCCTCGAATTGTGTTAGGGCTTTTTTCCATTCTTCTATTCTGAATATCACAGTCTTGTCTGTTTCCATTTAGGCTGTTCCTCCTCCAGTTTTGATTCCATTGGTTCCATATCCTGTTGTTTGTAATGGGTTGTTCACACACATCCTGCTTGATTTTTTTCTAATATTGTGGGAGCTGTCAGGTTGTTCTTGATGATGATCCATCTCTGGTCTGCTATTCACTGTTTGGTGCCCTTAAACAGCTGGGGACCATTCCAACCACTTGGTGTGTAGTTTCTTCCTGTAGGTTGTAATGTCTCTCTGTAGCTTTGTTATTTTGTAGTATGCTCGCATGATGAATGCATTAATTTCAATGCTCCACTTCATGCATTGGATTCTTCTTCCTTCCTGGGTGGTCTTGCCCTTCAGTTGTGGTGGCCAGTACAGGAGACAGTGCCACTCGTTTCACTGTCATCCACAGGAGAATGCCTCTGACTCTTCTCACTAAGGGCTGAACATGGATGACTTTATCCTGTGCCATACTCAATGCAATATGTTCAATATTTCTATTTGTCATCTTCGTCCTGCTATGGTGGATCTGTTGTAGCTTTGGCTTTTGCATCCAGTGGTGGGGTGGTAGTTATTGGGGGCAACACCAGATGGCACCACTCTGCCTCAGCCGTAACTTCTGCCCTTGGGAAAGGTAGGTCCGATGAAGCGGCTTTCATTATTTCCCCCCTCCCATCTGCTTCCCCCTGGTGGGATTTGAACCCTGGGTCTGATATTATTATTATAAAACCCTTTCTCCTTTATGGGATTTTTATTATTATTTATTATTGCAGTTTTTACTTCTGTATCCCTGTCAGCTGATTTTAGCTGAAGGATGGAAATCTATTGTTTTCTTAAAATTAGACATGGGTATAATATTAATGTGTATCTCTAATACCAGATGCAAGAAGGATTATATACATGTAGCATACTGAAGTTTTATTAGTAAAATAGGCAAAACTTGTCAAATGTGCAAAATGCCCCTCCCCATCTCTATTCTTTATTTCTTATGAGAAAATAAATTTCCCTAATGACTTTTTAGCTGCACTGCTTTTAAGAGCACTTTTTGTCATTAAACAAATGTTAATATTAATTATTCTCTTTCCCAAATAAAGTATAAAAATATCTGTATGCTATTCCAATTGGCTGAAAGGTTCTTTTTGTTTGTTCATCAACTTTCAGGTAGACCAAAAAAGTTCCAGGACTGAATTTGTTAAAAATATTTAAACACTGAATATGAAAAAAGTTTTATTTTAAGTAAGTGGGAATGTCTAGAATTTTTTTAAGTAAGTGGCATTTTGGTTACCTGTTTGCAGAGGCTTATTTTTTATTTATTGTAAGTACTAAATAATTTCATATCTTAATTTTTTAGAAATTATACAAGTGTTTTAGAGATGGATCTGCTGTAAGGAAGAACTGGGCAAATTTTGGGGCAAATGAATGGGTGAAATGGGAAGTGTTTCTCTCTCTCTCTCTCTCTCTCTCTCTCTCTCTCTCTGATGCTGTATAAGCTTGCTTTTTTGCATCATATGCCTATGCTAATGTCAACAAATGATATGTATCAAATAAAGACTGAAAACAGCCTCTTAAGATAAAATTTCAAATAAAAGTTGCAAAGCCATTTCTTTGTTCGAAGTAGTTGTTATCTGTGAATCAAATTGAATCGAAAGTTAAAATTTCAAAAGAACTGGTTGAAATTTGTGATCATGATCTAGTATTTCTAAAAACAAGAGTTACAAGAGATAAAACATAATGTTATCTGTAGACAAATCATAAATCCCTCGAATGGAAGTATCCTTAGCTCCCTGGAAAAAAAAACAATATTAGATTAACAGGGCTAAAGATAAAGTTACACTAGGATTAGCTTTTAACTAGAAAAGCATAATTCATTATGAATTTAAACCACAATGTATTATTTTTAATAAGACTACATTTCAAAATCATTTAGCATTTGAGATGCAATTGGAAGGAAGGGACCTGACATGCTATGGATAAGCAGTGTTATCATGAAAATTACTCCATGATATAACACGATTAGAAATTTCAGAATTTCTGATTATCTTTGTAGGCACTGTAACTGTCCTATAAAAACCTACTTATTCATCTGACCTTCTGCCCTATGATATTTTTTTTCTGCAAAATTGTAAAACTGGACAGTTATTTTAGTGAAGCAGAGGCAACTAAGACAAATTCAATAAGAAACTTTCAAAGAACTTCGAAGAACCTTTTTTTTTTTTAGCAGTTACAAAAGTACACCACTCTTTGTGGATCTTTCCACCACTGAAGTAGCAAAATCTTCAGCCCACTCTCAGTCAATGAGTTTTGCCATTTTGTGGTTTCACTCCCAGACCTCTTTCTTTGAACTGTGCCATCATTTTTCTGGCATTACATGGTGTCATCAGACTTCTTCACTAGTGCTTGCATTGCCTGCAAACCTGAATAACTACTGTTGCATTACTTTCATGCTGGTTGAGTCAGAGGCATTGTGCTTCTTACACTATGGCATCGTCACCTGCAGCATCATAAGCCTTCCACTTAGTATTTGTGCTGGTGGAGCGGGAGAGTATGTAATCATTCACAGCACTTTTCCTCGGATGTTGGTTTTTTGAACTAATTTTGTACATTTTTTTTTTTTTTTTTTTTTTTTTTTTTTACATCCTTTCTGAGAGTATATGTTCCAAATTTGATTACATTTCTTCCATTAGATTACAATCAGGCAATGCAAGCACTAGTCTTATAATGGGGGATTTTAATTTCCCAGATATTGACTGGAATTTCTGGGTTGGTCACTCGCACACTAGCAAGGCTTTTGTGGATTTATTGGATGATTGTTTTCTACATCAGCATGTTCGTGAGGCAACAAGAGGGAGCAATACTCTTGATCTGATTATCAGTAGTGATTCTTCATGCATTAAGAATCTGCAGATAAATGAACCACTAGGTGGCAGTGATCACAGTGTGTTGAAGTGGGATTTACTCAAGGAGGTAACTACCATCAGAGGTAAAGGGAAGGGTTTTTGTTTTCGTAAAGGCGACTATGATGGTCTGAGACAGTATTTAAATTCTATACAGTGGGACCAACTGATGATGTTACCAACAGCAAACTCAAAATGGGAAGCATTCAAGGAACTAATCTTGGTGGCTACCAGGCTTTACATACCAACTAAGAAATATTGTTCAAGGTTTAGGCCTAAATGGTTGTCAGATGGACTAATGAGACATGTGGCAGAGAAGAAAAATGCATGGGATACATACAAATTAATGGGTGACATGGAAGCCTATGATAGATATAAGTTGGTCTGTAACCAAGTCACAAAGGAGATTAGGCAGGCAAAGGCAGACTACGAAAAATCCTTGGCAAAGGATGCAAAGAAAAACAGAAAGGAGTTCTTTACATACTTGAACTCGAGAAGGAAAGGGATGAATCAGATTGGTCCACTGGATATTGATGGTTCAACAGTTGAGGATCCTGCTCAGGTGGCTAACAATCTAAACGAGTATTTTGCATCTACATTCACGCATGAGGAGTTATTCAGGAAGGAGAATGATGTAGGTAAAGTAAACATTGGCAGTGAGCTGGATGATTTTGTAATAACTGAGAGGAAAGTGGAGGAGAGATTGTTGAGGATAAACATAAAAAAGGCACCTGGGGTGGATGGGATCTATCCAGTTATATTAAAGGAGGCAGCAAAGGAAGTATGCAAACCCCTAGCCATAATTATGAGAGCTTCTTTGGACTCAGGGGAGGTACCCATAGACTGGAGATGTGCAAATGTAACCCCAATTCACAAAGGAGGATCAAAGGCTGACACAAGTAATTATAGACCTGTTAGTTTAACTTCTGTTCCAGGTAAATTAATGGAGGCACTGGTTAAAGAAGCACTGCAGGATCATCTAGACAAGAATTCAGTTATAGCTCAGACGCAGCATGGTTTTGTTAAGGGCAGGTCTTGCCTGACCAATTTGATTGGATACTATGATGTAGTCACAAAAGAACTGGATGCAGGGAATAACTTTGATATTATATATTTGGATCTTAGAAAGGCTTTTGATACTGTTGCACATGGAAGACTGCTGCACAAATTGGAGCAGTGTGGCATTGGAGGCAAATTGCTGCTATGGATAAGGGGATGGTTGAGTGGCAGAAGACAGAGAGTGGTAATCAATGGACACTGCTCAACGTGGACTAATGTTATTAGTGGAGTTCCTCAAGGTTCAGTGTTGGGTCCATTGTTGTTTTCGGTGTTTATGAATGATATTGATGATGGGATATCAAGTTTAATGTCTAAGTTTGCAGATGATACAAAGGTTGGCAGGGTCGTTAAGGACACTACTGACGCTATGCTGCTGCAACAGGATCTGGAAAGGTTGAACAGATGGGCTGAGAGGTGGCAAATGAAGTTTAACATTGACAAATGTAAAGTACTACATATGGGTAACAGTAACCCCAGAGCAATGTATCAACTCTGCGGTACTACACTGACAGTGGTGGAGAATGAAAAGGACCTGGGGGTAATTGTGCAGGCAGATATGAAGTTCTCTGAGCAGTGCAGACGAGCTGCAAGAGTAGCTCATGGTGTCTTGTCAATGATATACAGGAATTTTTCTAGCAGGGATAAGGAGGTGATTATTCCCTTGTATAAGGCAATGGTTAGGCCACATCTTGAGTACTGTATACAGGTCTGGAGGCCTCATTTCAAGAAGGATGTAGAGCTGCTGGAATGGGTACAGAGAAGGGCAACAAGATTAGTAAATAGAACAAAGGGTTGCTCTTACGAAGAAAGGCTTAAGTTTTGCAAATTACAGAGTCTGGAGACTAGGCACCGGCGAGGTGATCTGATAGAGGTGTATAAGGCTTTGAATGGTTTGAGCATGCTCAATGCCAGTGGGATTCTTCATCTTTCTCAGAATAATCACCTCAGAGGGCATAAATTCAAATTGAGGAAGGACGGATGTCGGATAGATGTGCGGAAATTTGCCTTTGGCCAGCGGGTGGTTGGTTGGTGGAACCGACTTCCATCACTTGTTGAAGTTGATAGCCTAAACAAATTTAAAGCTCAACTGGACAGGTATTTCGAACGAACGGAGGGGTGAAATGGGAGAGGGTTTTTTTTTTTTTTTTGGCTGATGCTGAATAAGCTTGCTTTCTTGCATCATATGCCTCTACTAATGCTAATGCTAATCACTCAGAAATTTACTGCTACTTTTGACTACATGTCATTCAAGTTACCTTTCATAACAAAATTTTAAAAAATGTAGAGGAAGAGTGTTCATTAAAACATCAGTTAGCAGTACACCAATCTCAAGTTCATTTATTGCAATATTTAAATACTTATATAATGTTTGAAGAGCATGTTGCACAGGCTATATTGATCAAAATAATTGCAATGAAAGATCTTCAGTTTCGTTCTTTGGATTTTTTTGTGATTGTGTAAGATTACAATCACCAAGATCTTTTTTTTTTTTTTTTTTTTTCAGACTATTAGCTGAACAGATTCTAAAATTTTCAAAGGTGACATGAAATATTGAAATTTAATTTCAAATATTTTGATTACAAATATTTATACTCAGCTCTGTGACAGGGATTATGGCTCTCACTGGCCATAATATCTTTGGATGTTACAGGTGGGTGACCTGGAGAGTGGAAACTGCAATTACATTGTTTTTCTTTATGAGTTAACTTAATTACTATTTATATTACATAATTCAACCTTCCAAACTCATATCAAACAAATAAATTACATAAATGTAAACAGATAATGAAACATGTCTTAAAACAAGCATTGAGACAAAGTGTCATTGTCATAACCACATTTTTACAAATCTGTTTCGTGAAAATGTCTCACAAAAAAAAAAATAAATAAATAAATAAAAAATGTTGACCCACATAGGAAAGTAAATTTCAAGGCAAAGTTACATCAAAGATTCCAATTATATATGCATATTTAAAATAAAAATATAAAACTGATATAAAAGCTCAATTTTTTTTTTTTTTTTTTTATTTATTATAAGTTGTAAAATTTTATACTCCTTTTAATTTGTTATCTGACATACCGAAGAATTGTTTTAAACCATGAAATTATCTTAAATCAGATATATATATATCTGTATATATATATATATATTTTTTTTTTTTTTTAATGAGGTGCTGTTTTTCTTGGTTAATACCAATCTGACCAAGTAGTAGTAATCTGACTGATAAACCATTACTCAAACTGATTCTGAGATACAAAACGTTCATGGACTGGCTGCATAGTGAAAGTACAGCACCATAGTGAGTTACAACTTATCACTACTTACTCTGTTACTCACCTAGATGTAGTAACACATGAATCAACCATTTATCTACAGTCAGTCTGAATTAGCTTGCATTTAAATAGAATATATTTTGCATACAACAGACACCCAGGAAATGTTAAAAACAGCTTTGGAGAAGATGTGGTGTGTTTTCAAAGACTTTTCAGCTGTTCGCGAAGTTTATTAAAAAGGGTCACTTGTCTGTCAAAGATGATCACTGCTCTGGCTAACCTTCAAAAACCAACGATTCAATTGCACGTGTTTGTGATCTAATTAGGAGGACTGACATTATATTTGCTGAGTTGTTGGTGAAATTGATGTTTCTTATGGGACATGTCAATTAATTTTAACACAGTATTTGGAAATGTTAAAAACAGCTTTGGAGAAGATGTGGTGTGTCTTCAAAGACTTTTCAGCTGTTCGCGAAGTTTATTAAAAAGGGTCACTTGTCTGTCAAAGATGATCACTGCTCTGGCTAACCCTTGCCTTCAAAAACCAACGATTCAATTGCACGTGTTTGTGATCTAATTAGGAGGACTGACATTATATCTGCTGAGTTGTTGGTGAAATTGATGTTTCTTATGGGACATGTCAATTAATTTTAACACAGTATTTGGAAATGTGACACGTTTCAGCTAAGTTGTCATATGTCAGGTATTTTGTCAATGCACTAAAGCTGATCCATACTTCGTTTCCCCTATCATTTCTGGTGATTAATCATGACCAACACTTATGATTGTGAAACAAAAGCCCAGTCCTGTCAGTGGAAGACTCCACCAGCAAGGCTCGGAAAAGCATGACAATCTCAAATAAATGTGAAGACCATGCTTGTCATATTGTGACTCAGAGGACATTGTTTGTTATCAATTTGTCCCATATGGACAAACTGTAAACCATGAATACTGAAAACATTTTTGCAGTGATGCTGGTTGAAGAAAACAGCAAGAAAAATAGTTTGGTGGAAATTAACACTTGCATCATGACAAGCCTCTGCACATTTAGAGCTTTCTATTCAAGAAATTTTTGCAAAGCGCTTCCATCACTGTTGACCCCAGCTGCCATATTCACTGGATTTTGTGTTGGTGTTCCCCCACCCCTGCTTAAAGCCCACTTGAAATGTCACAGATTTCAGCAACTGAGGAAACTATTACTAGCAATTCCAAAATAAGCCTATCAGGAATACAGTAAACCCGCGCTATTTGCAGGGGTTACGTTCCTGAGAAATGTCACGAATACCGAAAACGCAAATACTGAGTTATGGCTCCCATAGTAATAAAGGGGTTCCGTTCCAAAGTATGTAATATATAAGAAAGGGAGCTAGTCTAAAATTTTGTCTATGTATGTATTATATGTACCTTCATAATATGACTATGTACATAGACAGTACATAGTAAAATGCAAGCATATGGCATCGAAATGAAAATAAGAAACAATTTAATATTAAATGTAATATTTATTAGAAATTTCAAACAAATCTTTCAAACCAGCACCTTTGCTAGCTAAAAAACTTATCCCACCAGTGCTATCACCAGTTTCGCTAAAGTGTTGATAAAGGAGTTTTGCTATTTCACAAATGATGAGTGAACTTAATGGAATTTTATTTTGAGTTCGATCTTCTATCCACAGATTTAAAGCCTTTTCCATTTTTTCTAATTTAACATCACGAGTTACAGAGCAAATTTTTGAAGCAATTAGTGCGTTTTTACAGACACTACGGCGGATTTTTTCTTCCGATTTTTTGATTGATCGTACCGTTGAATCATTGATTTTATAATGTTTTTCCACTGAGGAGACACTTTCACCATTAGAAATTTTGTCTAATAACTCAATTTTATTCGCTAATGTCATCACCTTCTTTGATCTTTTCACATTTCCCTTGTTATTCGTAGCCATATTTTTGTACGGGTTAGAAAGAACTTGTCCACAATAAAGTCACTTTCTTCCATTAACACACTCGAAAAAGTCTGTTTTACGCTGCAAAACGGTAGATTTATCACTTTTGTAAGCATATCAATTTATAAATTGATAAATTTATTCAA
The DNA here is from genome assembly GCF_048544385.1 of Mastigoproctus giganteus. NCBI lineage: Eukaryota > Metazoa > Arthropoda > Arachnida > Uropygi > Thelyphonidae > Mastigoproctus > Mastigoproctus giganteus. The sequence continues at coordinate 117,259,457 of NC_143580.1, read as the reverse complement.
TTTATAAGCATATAAATTAAAAGCAAACGACGAAACCTTCCATGACAAGCGCATAACACATACTGAACAAGGATTAGCGAGAAACATCCACGCTCGCGATTTTGTCACCCATCTCCCCCCACCCACTGAGCGCTGTTTTGACCGGGAAAGATAATTTTAGCCACGCCCAAGTTTTTTATGGCGGAAAATATTCATGGCGCTTTAAAATTCACATTTTTTTTTAGGTTTCATTTTATATTAAATCAGCGATCGCGAATACAGATACCGCGAATAGCAGGGGTTAACTGTACTTTGAGAAGTGTTGGAATTGGTATATACAGTATCAAGAAGACTACTTCAAAGGAGATCCTGGCAGATAGGGCAGATTTGGGGAATTCATCATTCCCAAAATATTAGTTATCACCAAATTTTTTGATCACACCTATGTGTAAAATGTCTGTCAGCAAAGGAAGTAAATAAACCCTTAACCATAATTATGAAAGCTTCCTTGGACTCAGGGGAGGTGGACTGGAGATGTGCTAGTGTGTCACCAATATATATATGTATAAATTTGTATATAAATTTAAAATGTAATTTTTGTGCATATATGATAATATGGATGTAAACATTTTTCTAATTTGATTTTTCTCTTTTAATAGCATCATCTGTTCCATCACATGCAATAGGTCGAGCCCGCTCTGACCCAACTCACCAGCATCCTCATGGACAATTACAGCACAGCTATACTCAGACAGGTGCATACAATATGCATTTGAGTGGGTCAGCAGGCATTTCTACAGCACCGTCATCTGTAATGGAATGTGAGAGCCCTGTTGTAAGTGTGGCCGTTTCCAGTGTGTTCCGTTCATCCCAAAAATTTCAAGCTTGGAGTGCACTTGGAATGACGGGAACATCAGCTACAACAGGAACTCCTGTACCTGTGGTTGTATCAGTAGCTGGTAATGCAACTACTAGACATCATGTTCACATTGGTGCATCATCAAGTCGCCTTAGTGGCACAGGACATGCACATGTGCACAACCACAGTCATTCTTACCGGCGGCATCTTCATCATTCTCAGACAGGTTTACCAAATCAGTCTCGTATAACTGCTGCACCAGTTTCTCATATTAGTGCATCTAGTCTTGACCCCCTTCAAGTGTACCAGCCACCACCATCAAGTGTAACTAGTTCCAGCAGTAGGAATCAACCTTGTTCTTCTGCTACTTTGTCTTCCGAAATAATGCCAATGGACATCAGTACCACGGGTAATTTGTTTACACCTTTGGATTGTGCACAGACAGGTTCTTTGAGTCTTCATCTGGAAGGTTACCAGCCTTTAATACATGCTGGGACTGTATATAGTGGACAGAACCCTCCATACCTTGGCACAAACTTTCCTGATACTGGACTTGCTTCCACTTCAAACACAGCACCACAGGCTTCCAGTTATGTATCTCATGATGTGACACCTCAGAAACAGTCTGAAGAAGGGGACAGTTCCCCCATGATTAGTGTCTGTGTGGAACAGAATTCTTTAACCACTCACTGACACATTTCCTTAGGTATATTCATCCTGTTATGCATACATCAACCACTAACCTGGATCTCCGGTACTTCACTAAAAATTAGTGTGAATTTGGTTACAAGATCCCTGTTAATGGAATTGTAGAAAGATGTATAGAAGTTTTTAGCTTTGGTATTACCAGAGCTGTGGTTATAAATTTGCATTCCTTAACAGTACAAATAAGTAATAGATCATTGAGCGCTTGTTTTAAAGTATTTAAAATGGAGAAACTGCAGTCTCCATTCTTAATTGGAAGAACTTGCTGTACACATTTTCTTTCCTTTCTTTGTCCTTCTCCCATCCCTCCCCTTTTTTTAAAAAAAAATGGTTGTCATATTGCAGTATTGTAAAAAAAAAAAGAAAAAAAAAACCTGAAAGAAGTCGTTGGACTCACTAACTTATTATACCAGAAGAACACTGCCCCGGCAAGCAGGCTATCTGTATATGGCAGCATGTAATTTGTGTGGTGCCATAAAAATGAGCAGAGAGCCGACACACACATATGACAGTGTAAATGAACTTGTAGTGATGCAGAAACACTTTTTTTTTATTTGTTTTGCAGATTATGTAAATAAGTCATGCAGTATCAATTGCTATTTATTGTTCCTGATACAGGCCCCAGTCTGTGCAATTTTTTCAACAGTTGTTTGAAGTTTACACTTGTACCTCTTGCTCTCCCAGACTGATGCCTTGTTGCAACTGAAGGTTTGTAAAAATGTACAATGTGCTGCCACTAATCCTCTGTGTTGCTTCAAAAATTATGCTTCAACTCAGTAAAATTGGTGACAGGTAGAACTTGAGGAAATCTGTTGCTGTAAATATCTTTGGACAGTGGTTATGTGAAATGTATATCTGATTTTCAGTGTGTGTGTGTGTGCGTGTGCATGTGTGTGCACGCACACACCTGCACATATACACACGTACATGTCTTGTGTATGTACATAAAAGGACTTTTCATTCAAGGGTTTCAGTAACTTTATTTGCACCTTTGATTCTGTTCATTTTAATAAGGCTCACAGCAGAATGTTTTTAAAGATAAATCATTCCTTATTTATATGCCTACCAGTGTATGTAGAAATCTAAAGGTGTACGTAAAAATATCAGATGTTAGAGAATTTATATTTCCGCTAAATTTTTTATTGTGATAATAGAAATTATAGTTAAAATGTGCAGAGTTTATTCATCATACTACTATATTTTATTTAGATTTTTAGAGGTGTTTAACCATTTTTCATTCATACATTTGCAAAGTGTGCGTGTGTGTGTGTGCGCGCGTGTGTGTGTTTGCGCATCATCATTTTTATGTCTGTCATTACTTGGTTACCTTTGCTCACATTTTGGAGTGTGATATTTTGTTTGTTAAATTTATTATCTCTTTTATGATTGCTTGGAAGATAGGGAAATACATTTATATCAGGCGTATAAAACAAGCTGCTCTTTAAAATGAAATCACGTCATTTTAAAGTATTTAATTTTAGCACTTGCATGTGTACCATTGAATTTTACCAAATTATAGCAATATAAGAAACTGTTTTAGTGCTGTAAAAGTTTTATTAGGATTTGGAAATTGGTTTGAAATAGTGGCAGCACATTCTGTATATTGAATAATTTGGGGAAGAGTATGAGATTCTCTTTAGTGCCCTACAAGAATACAGTAACACCCTCCTTTCCATGGCATTAACTGTTTCACAGTTGTTTAGCTCTTTATTTTATTTTATTTTTTTTTAGGTGAATCATCTGAGAGAAATAACAGCATTCCATTTCATGTGTCTCTGGAATAAAATTGCATGAATAAATTTAAAAAAATTATAAGCCTACATAAGTAAGTATTCAATGAAGAAAACTTAAATGTGTGAAAATTAATCTGGCCTTTCATTCATTTGATTTGCAGACTATTGTAATACTGTAAAGAATTTTTAACTACTATTTATTGAAATATAAGTATTACACTTCAAGCAGTTTTTAAAAACTAGCAATAATCAGTTTCTAGTGTTCTACTCAAAATTTGTAAAGTTTTGGAAAAAAAAATGAAAAAGCTTGTAAAATTTGGTTGTGAAACAAACAAAAAGCCTTTCCACCAAAATAAACAAATTAATATGACCAATTTAGTGTAATGCAGATTGAAAGTTTTGTACTTTCACATTGTAAATTTTGTTAAAAGTCTTTGAATTAAATATTTCTGAAGCTAAATGCAAAATGTGACTTCCAGAAAATTCAGGACACCAGATATGATAAAATCTTAATATTCATTGACATCAATGATTGAAATGGAACACAGTGATCATATGGTTCACAAAAATTTTGATTAATAATCAGCTTGACAGATTATTAAGCTCCTTTGATTGCTACAACTGAACTTTCACGTTATTGAAAGTGTTTACAGTTTTCTCTTTTATTACCGTATCTGTGCTGTATTTATGTATAGGAAGAAAATTAGTGAAATTCATTTTGTAACCTTGACAAAAGTTAAATTGAATAAATGTGAATGAGTAAACTAACAAAAAAATCACCAAAATAAATGCTTTTTGGTAGAATTGATATCTCAGAAATTCACAATTTAGCCTAATGCAGTTCCTCGTCTCCGTTCCTAATTCCTTTTCCAACCCCAAATAACAAATGTTAAATAATTTGCAGTATAAATTTGTTACAGTTTCAGCTTCTCATTGGGGATAAATCAGCAATGTAATATGGACTTTGAATTTCTCTTAGCCTTCGTCTTTGCTTTTTATTACAGTTATGAAAATTTCTGTGATGAATCAGAATTATTTATCACTTTATTAGGGAACATAAAAATATCTTTAAATATGTCAATTTTTAGTGATTAACTGTTTGCTATCAGTAGTATAAGTTGTTTATACATATGTACTAAAATTTAAACTGCAGACATGTTCATTTTTATGCATAAAATATGGAAGTTACACACAATAACAGTAGATACCAATAATGATCCCCAGATCACTTGACAGTCGAAATTAATAGGGAGAGGAGATTGGAAATACATCCTTAGTGAGCTGATTTGAGAAACATTTGACAGAACAGGAATAAGCATTGAACCATCAGAATAACACTTTGGCATGGTCACAATGCTACTCATAGCACAAAGCTACGAGAGACATTCAATAAATTATCTACCTACCTGTGAAGGAAAGGGGATGGATGTAAAAATTATTTTTCAATGTGCTCACATGAACTTTTTTTTTGTTTGCAATGAGGAAGTATCAGACTAATAAAATTCTTTGTCCTGTCCACCAAAGAATGCAGAAACAGCGGACTTTGATTCATTATCATCAGCAAAGTGAAATCTGTTTATGTTTTTCTTAAGGTATCGAAACAGGAAATACTCACTGGGGGCCAGATCTGGACTGTAATGTGGATAGTATGCGACCTGTGCACTGGTACATTGTCTTGAAGAAGCAGCACACCTCTTGAAAGTTTTCCATGGCATTTTTCCTTTATGACATCCCTTAGGTGATACAGTAGGGATACATGTGACCCCATGACTGTCTGTGTTCCAAGTGGTGAATGTACAAAATTCCATCAGCATCCCAAAAAATGGTGGCCATAATCTTGCCAGCTGAAGGTTGTGTCCAAAATTTGGAGGGAGAGACCCTTGTGCTTCCATTGCATTAATCCATTCCATAAAGCTCTAAATTCTCCTCACAACACCATACTCTGTACATGCACAGGGGTCAGAAATCTGGGGACCCACCTGGCACTGACCCTAGTCATTCCCAAATGTTCATGGATGGTTATAATTGATCTCTCTGATATGCCACATTCTCTAGAGATTTTGGACAACTTTAAACGCCTATCATTCAGCACAAAGATTTCCACAGGTTGGCACAACCCTTCCTGGACGTGGATCATCTTCGATGGACTCTACCCCACTTGAATTGTTTTGACCAGGATTTCACTTGGTACCCTGAGGGTGCAGTGTTGCCCTACACAGCCACCCTCCTTTCATGAATGGCCTTTGGTCCATTTCCTTCTTTGGTGAGACACTTGATTGAACAATGCTCCAATTTCAGCAAATCCATAATTTGATACACGTGTCTTCTTTCTATTACAGCTGCACAACCTAAAAACGTAGTGGGATCAAAATTAGTATGGATCATTGAAATATAACTACCTTAGGTAGTTATATTTCAGAAGTACTTTAGGTAGATAATTTATTGAATGCCACTCGTATTTCCTATTAGTAGAGTAATGAATGATTTCACATAGTACAGGAATCACATTGATGCACTTGGTTGTGGCATATGCCCAAAGGATGATTTCACCAGGCTTTTGTTGTATCAACATAAAGTTCAGTGGTGCTAACATGATGGCATTGGCCTGTTTTATGTGTTTGGACTTTGTCTACTGTAATTGAAGAAACCTTGAATGCAGTTGTCTGTTGAAAATGGTATATTTGTATCAGCATCAAAACACTCTGTCACAAAGTGAGAGAGAATACTCTGTCATTTTCTACCCAAAAACTCAGATTTAGATCAACTAGATTTAATCCAGGTTTTGGGTTGGAAATAAGAAGTGCCCAGTGGAAAAACTTTGTGATGGTCAGAGAGAGATAGCTACAGCCTTATAGGAGTGGAGCAGAATTTGAGCCTCTAGATGTTATTAAGGTCCACAGGGATAAAATTTGGTCATTTTCATAACCAAGTGTGCTCTCTCTCTCTCTCATTTAATGCCCCAGTGCATGTTGGAGGATAATGTATTAGCTATGCACAAAATTTGAAGTCAGCATCTTAATTCTTTAGTTTCAAAATAGTTTAGTAGCCAAAAAAACATTTTGATTGATCCTTGTGCATGTTTTAATTTTTTTGTTTTATGGCCTTCAAAACAAAAATTCTTTGCTTAGTATATCTAGTTACTCATAAAAATAAGAAAAAATTATTCTATTGTTTTAAATAGGCCACCATTTCGTATAATGTAGAAATATTAATAATTATTTTTCATTTTTTCCAGGTGTTGTAATGCTAACCTTAATTTCGGTGAAAAATATGTATAATTTTTTTGTTTTTTGCTTTTATTTTATTTTATTTTGAATTCATCTACTTTATTGTTTATAATTTTTAATGTCCAATTGAAAAACTGAATTTTTGAACTGAATACATGCCAAATATTGCTTCTGAAGATAGGCGGTTATTAATCATTTATTATGTTCATGATTTGGTTTTGTTTTATATATATAGTGCTGTAGTCATAGAATTAGCAAAAGGTATACTCTTTGAATGTTACAAAAAGCAGGGAGTATTCCAGAGGGTATACAGCATATACTGGTTTGTGTGTGTGTGGGTATATATATTTATCAAATTCTAATAAATTTACTTTTTAATTTTCAGTAAATATTTCAATAATATTTGTTTCTTAAAGTCTTTCAAAAACCAGAAGGTATACGCTATTCAGCTAAAAAAAAATCTGGAGGGTATACGGCTTATACCCTCCACTGCAGCCCTGTGTGTGTGTGTATATATATATATATATACACACACACACACTATTTTACGTGTGATATATATATATATATATATATATATATATATAATATGCCGTTATTTGTTAGGATAGAAATGAAGGAAACTTTTTACACACACACACACACACACACACACACACACACACACACACACACACACACACACACACAGTAAACTCCTGTTATAATGCTCCTGCTTTTAATGCTGTTTTTTTTCTGGTCCCATGCAGTAACTTGCTATTATAACACTCACTTATACTGCTCTTTAGGGCCAGTCTCTTTGAAAGTGCTATAACGAGAGTTTACTGTAATAACCTTTTTGTTAATTATCAATCCAGTGTTTAACAAAAAAATTATAAACCAGCATGCCTTTGAATGCCTACATTGCAGTGGTGAATTCCACTGTCTTGAGTGTCATTCAACACTCTAGAAATGGGAATTTTTTTGCTACTTAGTGCTGTGCCCTGATGGGCACAGCACTAGGTAGCTTACAGAAAATTTTGTAAGCAAGATGGAGCACACTATTTTGCAGCATGTTTTTTGTGTGCAATGGCATTTTTAAACTGGCAGTTTTATAATGGTCCAGTGTAAGCTTAAAGTGATACTGGTTGCACAAAAGATCCAGGAAGATCAATCAACAATTTTGAGGTTAGTGAAAAATTTTCACTCATCTGGTTCTGTGATAAGAAGTGTGTTGTTCACTGAAGAAGTCCATGAGGATGTCTTGAAATATATTTCATACGTACAGTGGATGGTTATTCTTAGCCCAAGGAAATTTGTGAAAATGATTGCTGCAACAGCTGGAGTTTAAAGCAGATATCCACTTTAAGCATTTTTCCAACGAGATCGGTCAAAACCACATACATGGAATGCAGTTCTACATTTCGTGAAGGAACATTTTAATAATAGGGTCATCTCTAATCTATAACCTGGATGATATGAAATCAGTTGGTCATGTCTACCATGCTTACAGAATTGAAATCATTGGAATTATTTCCTTGAGAATTTCTAAAGGATACTCTTCATGAATTGATCCACATACCATTGAAAAATTGCTCTTGCACCCACATTATTTAGCAGAGCTCTATTTCTCAAAACTTAAATTTCACATGGCTGGATAAAAATTTCCAAACAAACCGGTTATATCAACTTTTATGAATCATTCTACAAAGTGGAATAACTACATTGCATCATCAGTGGAACAAGTGTGTGCAGCTGAGGCAACAATGTTAAAAAATATCCAACCACTGATGTGCATCCAGTGCTTCATAGTTGAGAATGTGAAATTTTCAATATGGGTAATCCTCGTATAACACAGTAGTTTGGTTCCTACAAAATCTCATGTAATGCGAAACTGTGTTATATGGGACTAAAAACCAGTACAAAAGGACCAGTAACAAATACACACCATTTTTTTTATAACTATCGGAAACTTAATTTTTATAGTAGTAATAACTTAATATTTTAACTTTATTTTTATAATAGTAACTTAAATAGTAATAACTGAACAAATGTCTTACGTTACAAACTGATGTACACCAATGAGCCAAAACATTGACCAGCGAGTCGTTGTGCAAATCGAAGCAACTGCAGGTGAAGTATGGCGTGTGCGCAGGTCGGGACATGATGTAAAAAAAACACCTAATACTGAGCGCCGTTAATCAGTTTACCCTTGTTCTTCAGATGGGAAAGACAGCAGGCTTAAGCGAACTTGACAAAGGCCAAATAACTGGGTCAGAACGAAACGGCACGGCTGGTGGGATGCTCACCAGCATCCCACTTTCGGTAGGTACTAACCACAGCTGACCGTGGTTAGTACCTACCGAAAGTGGCCCGAGTAGGGGGAACCCATGAACCGCCGATGAGGTGTTGGACAATCATGGTGCATTGATGCATAAGGTGAGCGAAAGCTCTCCCGGATGGTATGTGGCGACTGGCACATCTCGCTAGTAATTGGAATGCTGGTGACAGGAGTAATGTGTCACAACACACAGTACATCGAACCCTGCTGAAAATGGGGCTGCGTAGCTGCAGGCCGCTCTTAGTGCCTATGCTAACCATGGTTCACTGGCGACAACACCTACAATGGGCACGCGAGCATTGAAACTGGACCCTGAGTAATTGGAAGAAGGTCGTCTAGTCCAATGAATCATGTTTCCTGTTGCAATGTGTGGACAGCCGGGTACGTGTGTATCGTTTATCTGGGAAAGTGATGCTGCCTGGATGCACCGTGGGACAAAAACAAGCTGATGGCGGTGGTGTCATGCTTTGGGTGATGTTCTGCTGGGATTCCCTGGGTCCAGTCATCCATGTGCCAGGCACTCTGACATCAACCACCTAGCTAAACATCATTGCTGACCAGGTACACCCTTTTATGGCAATGGTCTTCCCCTCTGGCAGTGCCCGTCTTTCAGCAAGATAATTCACCATGCCACACTGCCCAGATTGTTCGAGACTGGTTCGCGGAACATGAGAAAGACTTGCAAGCATTGCCCTGGGCTGCAAATTCCCCAGACATCAATCCCATCGAGCATCTGTGGTTTGTGTTGAAACAGCAACTCCGATCTGCGGCATCTCAACCACTGACCTTGCAGGAGTTAAAGGATCTGCTGGTTACATGTTGGTACCAGATACCACAAGACATTTAGAAATCTTGTGGTATCCATGCCTCGTCGGGTACGGGTTGTTTTGGCTGCACGTGGAAGACCAACATCATATTAGGTTGGTGGTCATAATGTTTCGGCTCATCGGTGTATATGTGACAGAATGTACGTTCAATTGATTTTCTTCCTCTTCATCACTGCTAAGCACAATCTCTTCTGCAGCATCTAAATTGTGTACCTTCTGCTCTCTTTAAAAGTCACTAACTGCACTCTTCAAAGTCACAATTATTTTTATGGTCTCAAACAAGCACAAGTTCGATAGCACAGAACCTAACCCAGGGATCTCCCAACAAAATACAGTGGACCCCACTTTAAATACATAGCTTAATTAATACGTACTGTAATATGTACATACCAATTGATATTTCTGTTCACTGACTTTTTTTTTTTTTTTTTTTTTTTTGGTTGTAAAATTTAAAACAGTAAAAATTATAAGCAATTAATAACAGAGAACACGGCACGCACGAGTTGCAACAAACATGATGCTGAGTAATGAGTTTCTAAAAATTCATTTATGTTTTTTATATGATTGAATATTTCATGGAAGGGGAAACACATTTCACCATAATAATGTGAAAGCCCACAGAATTATAGCAAATGCAAGAAGATCGAGTTTACTACCTGTTTATAACTGATTACACTAACAGAAAAGACCAATAAACTGGAGACTGCAATTGTTTTAGGGTAGTGACCTCCAGAAATGTGTTTTAGAAAAATATCACAAAGGCGATAATGACTAGCGAGTCAACAGCAGGGATTCACAAAAAAAGAATGGAAACATTGAAAATTACATCTAACATAATAGCAGGGTTTTCCCAGCCCAAAAGCTCAAAAATACTGCATTATGCGAGATTTCCAGCAATTCTCAAACCTGTTAGAGTGAAACCTTGTTGTTGAAGTACCATGTTGTGTGAAGATTGCCGCAATTTATCAATTGTGTTAGAGCGAGACCGTGTTTTAGAAGTACCGTGTTATATGGTGGTTCCCTGTATATCACACTTAGACACCAAATATACCTAAATTAATATTTAAGGGGGAAAAACACAAATTATGGCAAAATAAAATAAAATTACAAAAACAATCATGATTGTACAAAGTTCACAGTGTCTGTTTTTAAAGTCAAACTTTAGTTTCTATACATCACATCGTTATTCTACATCTTTATTTCATAATTCAATCTCTTTCCCGAAGTTTTCCATTGCACCAAGGAAAATGCAGTTAAGATGGCATCTTTTCTGTTTAGGATTTTAATGGTCATCATCATCACTATTGATATATAAACATTGATATGTGAGTGAACTGGCTGGCCAAAGTCACAGACATTAAACATCAGAAAGTGAACAGGAAAATGCAGAATTTCAGTTCATCCACTTCACTGTCCAAAATTACCCCAAGTATCAGCTTATTGTTGTTGAGTATGTCCATACTGCTGAAGCATAAAGTTTGAGAAGCCTTAAAGATCAGAAAATACTTTCTCTGATTATTCTTGGATTTCTACATTTTATCAAATCAACTTGAGTCCTCAGCTAGCTTTATGATACTGAATTTTAGTGCCATTGTCATTTGACTTCTATAAAGTCAAATGAAATTGTACTTTAAAAGTGAGGTTGCCATTTAATTCCTTGATTCCTTCCTTTTGATGAAAGTTTGCTTAATCTGGATATTAAAGTTGGCACTGCCAACTCTAATGGCCAGATTAAACAGATTTCTAGATAAACAAGTTAATGTAGCTGGATTTCTTAGGATTAATTTTTAAACCATATTTTAGGAACTGCATTTCAAAGTAAACAATGACTCCCACCTTAGTGACAAATGGGCCTGGAGTACTGGGGTCCATAGTTTAACAAATAGATATTTATTTAAAGTATACCCAGTATAAAATAAAATAAAATAAAATATTTCAGTAGCTTTCGGAACTCGTGTCCCTTCGTCAACTGACAAATTTGAATACAAATTTGTCAGTTGACGAAGGGACACGAGTTCCGAAAGCTACTGAAATATTTTATTTTATTTTATTTTATACTGGGTATACTTTAAATAAATATCTATTTGTTAAACTCCCACCTTTGAAGAGATAGTGTCAGCATAGGCAACAAATTCTTTATTACAAACCAAGAAAGGAATCAAGACAGTGCAAGATAACACAGCAGAAGAAGAACCATCCCAGCTTACTCATCATGAGTTTCAGACCAACCAGAAATACCACTAATTCATTCATAACAAAAAAGGATCTTATAGAAGTTACAAAGTAATTCAAGTAAAGGTATAATCTAAACTGCATCAGATGCAAAACTGGTATCAAAAAATACCTTTTTGCATGGCAAGGAATTCTGAATATTTATACCAAATTTATTCAAACAAATCATAGTGTTAATGGGCAACATAATGTATAGTTTTTCATTCTTTCAAAGAAAAGTTGACAAGATAGACAAAGAACATTAGTTTTTTTCAGTCTTCAAGAAAGGGGAACTGAAATTTTGCAGACTGAAATTTTTTGCCACATAAATACAGGCAGTTCTCGCTTTACGAGTTCCCAGGTTTACAAGTTTTTCATAAATACTGCATTTCAAACCACGCGCATAGTTATACAATACAGTGTCCCCAGCTTTACGATATTAATCCATTCCAGAGACACCATCATATCGTAATGTGAACCCAATAACACATTGTTTTTTTGGTAATTCGTTCCACGACCTTGGAAGTTGAAATTTTCACTATTAAAAAAAAAAAAAGGTGAACTGCATCCATTATCAATCCACTGCAGGATGGAAGCTGCCTTGACAATTTGTGCTGAGGGAAATGGACCGTAATCTGCCATGCTGATCCAGTGCGGGTTGGCAAGTCGACCGTATTTAGCAGTCAGGGGCTTGAACCCCGGTTTACTCGAAGAGCGTGTGATACTGCATTCAAACTCCTGATCACTCGGCTACGCTATATAACTCTCTAAAAGGTCGTTTTTATAGTGCAAATTGTATTAGTTACCAATTCAAATCACTAAAATGCACTACACTTACATTGTTATCATGAGAACTTTCATAAGAACCAATTTTGAATGCCTTTGCGGCATTTTTCTAAAGCACATTTCTGGAAGTCACGGCCATAAAACAAAAATAATTTGCACTTTCCAGTTTATTGAGCTTTCCTGTTACTGCAAATAATTATAAACAGGTAGTAAACTCTATGTTATTGCATTTGCAAAAATACCAATAGCTGGAATTGTGTGGTTTTTTGCATTATTATGGTGAAATGTGTTTCCCCTTTACTGAAATCTTCAATTGTATAAAAAATAAATTTTCAGGATTCATTCCTTTTTTTTTTTTTTTTTATCTTTGTAAACTTGTTACTCGGCACAAATTGTGTTAGTTGCAATTTGTGCATTCCGTTAAAAAATGCTTATGCATCTATTGAAATTTATAAAGAAAATAGAAGATTATCTTGGAAACAAATGCCTCTTGAAGCATTTCTGGAGAAGACGACTCCTTGTGCAACAAACCAACGAGTGCCAAGCCAATAATAAGTGATCAATGAGTGTGCATTTAGTTGATGAAGAAGAATAAACATTCTTTAAAATTTGTAAGTCATAAATAATTTCTTTATTATTATAATTTGCTTGATTTTACAGGCTACATTTTAATTTCTTTGGATAAATCAATTATTGTCTAAACAAACTAATTAGCTAACTAATTTCATTGTTGAGAACGTAACATTGTCTACGGGATTTAATTTCCCTATTTTTAACATTGTCTATGGGATTTAATTCCTGCTTTATGAGTTTTCGCTTTACGAGCACGTGCTAGGAGCGAATTAACTCAAAGTCGAGAACTACTTTTATTTTTACTTCTTTGGCAACTAATCAATTTCAAATATTTTGTTAAAAAACCACACCATTGCATCAAGACAATAAAAAGTAACAGTTTTTAACACTTGTTTTTAATTTTCTTCATTGCCAAGACATTTGACAAAGAAAGCATCTTGTGAACTCACCAAATAGTAAACCAAGGTGTGACCAATGATTTAAAGTGTGATACTTGAATGTCATTCCCATATGTCAGGGAGCACTTTGTTAGTCTGAATGTGAAAAGAAAAGATTCTCTTACTCATTTTGGCTCTCAATTTACAAATTTTTCAATCACAAAAATTTTAGCTGAAGCGAAATTATTTATTGCTTCCACTTAAATCTTAGGAAGACTTTTACTCGGAAGAGAGAAGGAATTATTTTCTGCAAGTTAACTTCTGTTTCTTCCTAATAACCATAGGGTCCTTGGATCACTAGGATTTAGGATTTTAATTTCATCCAGAGAAGCTTTTTGTCCACTGGACAATAAGCTACTTTGGACAAAAGTAAAATTAAATGAACAGTAACCAGTACTGAAGCCAGTAGCATGCATCGCTTATAAAAAGTATTAATAATAAGAGGCATGGTAACATTTGCATTAAATGTATAGCTAATGATAATATACCTTGGATTAAAAACTATTTGCTGTTCAAAAATTAGCAGGAGGTAAATCAAAAGCAACATAATCGCTTAAATTCTCAATGGAAGTACTGTATTTACAAAAATTCTCAAGACATTAAAGTTAAAACTTTTAAGTTGGGTTCATTGTGCACCTGTAAATAGCAGGAATGGTTGCTCTATAGACGCTATGTTATTTTGTATTATTTCATTTTTACCAAACTTACCACCTATGTATCAAAATCTGTTAGACTCGTGCATGAAATGAAAAATAAACTGTCTTCTGAAGTAAATATTAGTTAAATATTAACAAAACAGGTTACAGTTTATCATTTTACATTGTATACACATTAAAGCAGTTATAAGAAGAAAAAATATAAATTTCTTAGCCACATCTTACATACAGGGTTGTTAAAATTAAACTATCCCTATGTAGATGGCTCTAAAGCGAGTTCTAAGGCTCATACTGAAGAGAAATTTGGACAACAGGTACAATAAAGAATGCGCTCAGCATTTATTGGGAAAAAAAATTAGTTACAAAATTTGTCACTGCATGGCGCATAACTATCTTAGTTACAATTATGCAAATAACTTACATTATTTGCAAAATCGTAAGTTATTGCCACAGCGCCACTACTCAGCTCTACTGTACTATAAAAGCAAAGCAGTCTCTTCAAACAATAGATGTTTGCCTGCACTACAGCAGCAATGCCAACAGCATTGCAGGAAAAGGCGCTATTAGTGAAGCTTTACTATCAGAACAGCAACAATGCAGCTGCAGTTATCAGAGAATTCCGACGTCAGAAGTGCATAAGGCGCAGACCTATGACTGTTTCTGCTGTCCGCAAAATGATTGTGAAATTTGAAGCGACAGGACATCTTGGTGTTCAACCAGGTAGAGGTTGAAAACGAGCGGACTCCTCTTGTGTTGAAGATGTGGTAGTGCAAGTGTGCCAGCTGTTTCTCGTGAAGTGGACATGCCGTATTCCATTGTAAGGCTAGCAACATCAGGTGTTGCGGTACTATCCTTACAAGATGCACATGCTACAGAAGCTAAAGCATGGTGGTGCAGATATTTGTTTCACAATACGCACTTCAGTTTCTGGCCTGAATGAGAGTGAATATCACTTGGCCATGGAACATCCTTTGGAGTGATGAAGCCCACTTCTGCTTAAATGGACAAGTGAATACGCACAACTGTCGCATTTGAGCAACAGAAAACCCTCGAGTTATCCAAGAGGTCCCGTTGCATTCTCCAAAAGTGACAGTGTGGTGTGGATTTACGGCCACAGTCATGATTGGGCCATACATGACTGGACCCCTCACCTGTTCCATCACTGGACAGCAATATTATGAAATGTTGGCAAATTTTGCAATATCAGAGCTGCAACAATGTGGGTGCCTGCAGGATACCATATTCATTCAAGATGGTGTGCCACCCCACATCAACCGTTGTGTCCAAAAATTGCTAAGGCAACACTTTACAGACGAATGGGTCATCAGCCATTGTTTCTAGACATCTTGACCATCCTAAAAACCGGGCCTCACCCCATGCAACTTCTGGTTGTGGGGTTTTTTGAAGAATCATTAGCATTAGCATTAGTAGAGGCATATGATGCAAGAAAGCAAGCTTATTCAGCATCAGCCAAAAAAAAAAAAAAAAACCCTCTCCCATTTCACCCCTCCGTTCGAAATACCTGTCCAGTTGAGCTTTAAATTTGTTTAGGCTATCAACTTCAACAAGTGATGGAAGTCGGTTCCACCAACCAACCACCCGCTGGCCAAAGGCAAATTTCCGCACATCTATCCGACATCCGTCCTTCCTCAATTTGAATTTATGCCCTCTGAGGTGATTATTCTGAGAAAGATGAAGAATCCCATTGGCATTGAGCATGCTCAAACCATTCAAAGCCTTATACACCTCTATCAGATCACCTCGCCGGTGCCTAGTCTCCAGACTGTAATTTGCAAAACTTAAGCCTTTCTTCGTAAGAGCAACCCTTTGTTCCATTTACTAATCTTGTTGCCCTTCTCTGTACCCGTTCCAGCAGCTCTACATCCTTCTTGAAATGAGGCCTCCAGACCTGTATACAGTACTCAAGATGTGGCCTAACCATTGCCTTATACAAGGGAATAATCACCTCCTTATCCCTGCTAGAAAAATTCCTGTATATCATTGACAAGACACCATGAGCTACTCTTGCAGCTCGTCTGCACTGCTCAGAGAACTTCATATCTGCCTGCACAATTACCCCCAGGTCCTTTTCATTCTCCACCACTGTCAGTGTAGTACCGCAGAGTTGATACATTGCTCTGGGGTTACTGTTACCCATATGTAGTACTTTACATTTGTCAATGTTAAACTTCATTTGCCACCTCTGAGCCCATCTGTTCAACCTTTCCAGATCCTGTTGCAGCAGCATAGCGTCAGTAGTGTCCTTAACGACCCTGCCAACCTTTGTATCATCTGCAAACTTAGACATTAAACTTGATATCCCATCATCAATATCATTCATAAACACCGAAAACAACAATGGACCCAACACTGAACCCTGAGGAACTCCACTAATAACATTAGTCCACGTTGAGCAGTGTCCATTGATTACCACTCTCTGTCTTCTGCCACTCAACCATCCCCTTATCCATAGCAGCAATTTGCCTCCAATGCCACACTGCTCCAATTTGTGCAGCAGTCTTCCATGTGCAACAGTATCAAAAGCCTTTCTAAGATCCAAATATATAATATCAAAGTTATTCCCTGCATCCAGTTCTTTTGTGACTACATCATAGTATCCAATCAAATTGGTCAGGCAAGACCTGCCCTTAACAAAACCATGCTGCGTCTGAGCTATAACTGAATTCTTGTCTAGATGATCCTGCAGTGCTTCTTTAACCAGTGCCTCCATTAATTTACCTGGAACAGAAGTTAAACTAACAGGTCTATAATTACTTGTGTCAGCCTTTGATCCTCCTTTGTGAATTGGGGTTACATTTGCACATCTCCAGTCTATGGGTACCTCCCCTGAGTCCAAAGAAGCTCTCATAATTATGGCTAGGGGTTTGCATACTTCCTTTGCTGCCTCCTTTAATATAACTGGATAGATCCCATCCACCCCAGGTGCCTTTTTTATGTTTATCCTTTTTTTATATGTTTATGTTTATTGGGAAGGATGTCAAACTCTGGCAGATCTGAAAGACAGCATTAGATGTCATGTGCTGGCTATTCCAGTTGACATGTTATGTTCTGCTATAGAAAATGCTGTTCTTTGAATGGAAACTTGTTGACCAGAATGGAGAACACATTGAACAATTGTAGCGCTGTTCAAGTGATTTGTATTGCCACAGTGCCACATAGTGACAAATTTTGTAACTGATTTTTTTTCCAATAAATAGTGAGTGCATTCTTTATTGTACATGTTGTCCAAATTTCTCTTCATTTTAACAACCCTGTATATATGGATGATCAACTATTTTTTTTTTTTTTTTTTTTTTTGACATTTTATAGCAAGCAGAGAACTGTTTAATACCATCACAGTATATGTCACTAAACATTCTTATAATGTGCTAATTATAGTCATGCTTCATTTAAAGTGAACAGATATAAAGTTTACTCCCAACTTTCTGTGGTATATACCAGTGTTGTTTGTGAGTGTTACCGTCCTGAGGATGTCCACAAATTGCTGATGCTGTATAAGCTTGCTTTCTTACATCATATGCCTCAACTAATGCTAAATAGCAAGGTTGATAACTTGTGGTAAATTGGGGATTAGATTTCTTGTTCACAAGATGTTTTGATATAAAATATATTTTAATATTAATACTTGAATTTTATGCATATTGATTGGCCATTAATTTTACTAAACATTGGCCCACACTGAATAGAAATATTGGGGCCATGTGATTGTGGAGTCTGTTTAGATATTTGAATGAGTATTTTTCCTTAAACTTGTCATTTCAACTAAAAATTGGCTTTAAATTAGATGAATATTTTACAATTAAAACATTGAGAAGTACTCTTGCAATCCACCATTGCTGCTTTTCCTGCAGCAGCATTTTATTGCTGGATGTATGCAGTTATCAAACATACAGGGATACAAAGAGACGTTCATATAAATGACTACAGAATATAATTTTAAAATGAAGTAGGTCCATATAGCCCACACATCAAAATTTTCAATTTTTGGCAAGTATCAATAGAAATATTTTGCCATTCCTCTTGCAGGAAATTTTATCACAGCAAAAAAGGTCAGCTTCAGTGTTTGATTTCCTACATGCCTCTCAGTGTCGTAGCTACCATGTAGGCAGGCAAGGCAATTGCCTCAGGGCCCTTTAGAGGCCCGGAATCTTTGGCTGTCTCCTGTTTTTGAAATTTTCATTAATTAAGTAGAGGGACCGAACATGTCCTTTGTCTCCAGGCCCGAAAAAGGGTAGCTACGCTACTAATCAGGACCACCACCATAATTATATGAATAGGAATTGGAGGGGGGAAATAGGCCCAAGTTAAGGTCTGTTTGTTCTGGGGTCCACGCTGGTTCTTTACTGCCCTGAAGATTGGGCTGTGAGATGACCATTCCAAAGATAGCACATTTGTCTCTTCGTGCAAGACGTCATTATCTAGGACATTAAATTGTCTTAAAAAATCGAGTACAATCCACTTACAATATCATCTGCAAAAATCAGTAGTTACAATGCCATGCCCCATGTAAAACACCCCATATTACACTTCATATTGGATTTGGGTTACACTTAGAACAACGTATTCCCATATTACACTTCCACCACTGTGCTTCACAGTTAGGATTATGCAGTCTGTGGAAGTATTCTCCTGACTTTCATGAGATCTAGATTCTTCCATTAGATTGAAACAGTATATGCAGTGTTTCATCACTCTGGAGAATGCATATCCATTACTCCAATAATCCAGTTTCCGAGGTTTATTATTATTCATGTAATAATCATCTCCAAGTGCTAACTTTTGCAAATTTTCAGAGTTGGTGTGCCACAGCTCATCCATATAAACCAGCACACTGACAGCCTCCTGAGAAAATTTGCTGCAGTAGTAGTGGCAATTTTGTTTGGCAACATGTTTAATCATTATAAGAGCCACTTTCTGTAAAAATATGTGATTGGACATTTCACAATTCAACTTATGCATTCTCTGTTGTCTTCCATATGGTAAAAACAGTGGACTGTGGCAACTCCAGAGCCTCTGAATTCCATCTAACGCTAAATCCTATAATGTTATCAAACTGCTTGTTTGCATTTGAGCATCCTGAGTTCCTTACCATATTGCATCTCATTTGGAATCAAACATGGTCTATTCTGCCATTCATTTTATACTTGTGTAGTACTATAATCTTCCCCATCATGCATATTTATGTTTTACATAATTATGCCTATGGTGTTTCCAAACTTTTTTCCCATTCTTATATTTGAATTCAATCCATGTAAAATAAACTTTTAGTAATGTCCCACCACTTCAGAATGAAAAGTTTTTATTGAATAACAAAGTAATTTTTATTTTTAAACATGAGTGCCGAAGATTTGTCTGACTGCAACCGAAAATCATTCCTGCAGTAAGACACATGTCTTACTGCAGGATGTGACTCATCTGCAAAAAAATCCACAAAGGTCAGTGAGAAATCTCATTCTGAAGCCTCACAACTTGAGATTTCTGCCTCACTCTATTACAAGCTGCTCTTCTGACTGCAATTGTCCATTGTTTGAATGTATAGCTAATGATACCGGTATGCCTTTGATAAGCATTCTTCCTCTAGATTTTTGGATCTAGGCATACACCTATAGTTCAGCTTTCCCCCCCCCTCCATACTATATATATATTAGATAGTATGAATCAGAGCTGTAATACTCAATATGTTCTACGTTGATAATAATATTAGTAAATTAATAAGAGGAGTTTACCTCAATATAGTACGTGGAACACTTCCGTATGATACCCTCCAGAAATTAAAACGGAAAAAACGAAAAAATCGACAACTTACCGGTACATTAAAGTAAAATATAAATAATTAAATAATCAATTTAACACAATTCAAAACAATTAAAATTCAAATTAACGCAATTAAAAGAATCTAACGAAAATATTCAAAACGATTTTCCTTCCTGAGGCTGACAATGCTTTTCGACCGACTGTCGTGATCACTGGAATGAAAATTACCGAATCGGGCTAAACCTGCAACTTAAATAGTGATTATATGTCTTCGCGCATGCGCGTAAAGGTCCACGCATCGGAGATCAAATATGGCCGCCGAACATTAACAGAATTCTCGTGTAATTTAATTTCAACGGTTTCTGCAATTAATAGTCGCGTATAATTACGTTGAACGTTAAGTATTTTGGCCTCGTTAAATAAAAAAGTATGTTTTTCGTTAATGGCATGAAAGGCTAATTCTGACGCTGCTGAACGAGAAGCACGAACTGAGGCTTCGTGTTGATTTACACGAATATTAAGAGAAAACCGCGTCGAACCCTGGTAAGACGAGTCGCAATCACCGCAAGAAATGTTGTATACTAGATCATTAATTTGTGTTGCGAACGCGGAAAGAACCGAGCGATTGTTCAGTATAGTGTGTAACTTCCGTATAGGCCTAGCTATAATTTTAAATTCGGTATCTTTAAAGAATCTGTTAAGTTGTTTGTGCCACTGTTCAACATATGGGACAGAAATAAAGTATTTTTTGATATTACTATTGTTGATTGGTGTAGTATTTTTTTATCCTATCCTTAGCTTGTACCCTAATTCGATTTATTGTGTTAATGGGATAACCCCTGTTCAAGAATCTGCTAGTTAATATTTGTATTTCTGAGTCCAAAGCAGAATCCGTCGTTGAATATTTATAGGCATTTAGAAATTGATTAAAGATAATCGATCTTTTGTAGGTGAACGGGTGGTAGCTATTATAATGAAGAAGCATACCGGTGTTTGTGGGTTTAATGACTTTAAACTTTAAAGTCATTAATGACTAATGACTTTAAACTTTAAAGTCATTAAACTTTCTAAATTTCACGCTTACCCGTGACTCGAACAAAATACAATTTAGCATCTATCGAAAACCCACAAACACCGGTATGCTTCTTCATTATAATAGCTACCACCCGTTCACCTACAAAAGATCGATTATCTTTAATCAATTTCTAAATGCCTATAAATATTCAACGACGGATTCTGCTTTGGACTCAGAAATACAAATATTAACTAGCAGATTCTTGAACAGGGGTTATCCCATTAACACAATAAATCGAATTAGGGTACAAGCTAAGGATAGGATAAAAAATACTACACCAATCAACAATAGTAATATCAAAAAATACTTTATTTCTGTCCCATATGTTGAACAGTGGCACAAACAACTTAACAGATTCTTTAAAGATACCGAATTTAAAATTATAGCTAGGCCTATACGGAAGTTACACACTATACTGAACAATCGCTCGGTTCTTTCCGCGTTCGCAACACAAATTAATGATCTAGTATACAACATTTCTTGCGGTGATTGCGACTCGTCTTACCAGGGTTCGACGCGGTTTTCTCTTAATATTCGTGTAAATCAACACGAAGCCTCAGTTCGTGCTTCTCGTTCAGCAGCGTCAGAATTAGCCTTTCATGCCATTAACGAAAAACATACTTTTTTATTTAACGAGGCCAAAATACTTAACGTTCAACGTAATTATACGCGACTATTAATTGCAGAAACCGTTGAAATTAAATTACACGAGAATTCTGTTAATGTTCGGCGGCCATATTTGATCTCCGATGCGTGGACCTTTACGCGCATGCGCGAAGACATATAATCACTATTTAAGTTGCAGGTTTAGCCTGATTCGGTAATTTTCATTCCTGTGATCACGACAGTCGGTCGAAAAGCATTGTCAGCTTCAGGAAGGAAAATCGTTTTGAATATTTTCGTTAGATTCTTTTAATTGCGTTAATTTGAATTTTAATTGTTTTGAATTGATTTTGAATGGTGTTAAATTGATTATTTATATTTTACTTTAATGTACCGGTAAGTTTGTCGATTTTTCCGTTTTAATTTCTGGAGGGTATCATACGGAAGTGTTCCACGTACTATATTGAGGTAAACTCCTCTTATTAATTTACTAATACTATATATATTTATTGCTTGTGATAGAAGAAGCAGTTTAAGTGCTTAAACATTATGGCCAGAAAATAAATAGTCATTTAACAATGTTAGGAAACTACGAAATCAAATAAATTGAGCAAATCCACAAAGGTCAATATGTAGTGCTGTGTAAGTCTAATGCTGCTGCTTTTGCTGGTCTTTGCATGTTCTGTCTTTGTGTATCCTGGTTTGTAAGTACAGTAAACCCTCGATTTAACGGACCGGACAAATAATAATACAGTAATGTCGACCATATTATTTTTTTTAGGTTATACAAAACTTGTGTTATTATTAATTAAAAATTAATAATTACCTATTTCCATTATTGTTTTGATAATTACCTACTTTTATTTTTATAATCAAATTCAGGAAATTGTTTTTTATTCTTTCTGAAAACGTGTTCAAATAGCTGTTTTCCCAGATAACAGATAAGAGCAGGCGGTGACTTGCGAGCTGAACGTGACTCGGGACACTAAATTGCAGGTCTACCAACTCGTTTGTTTCTGTCTCAGTCTGCCTCAAGCTATCGTGGAGTCAGATTGTATAGAGAGAATTTCTGAATTGTCACTTTATTTATTAAATAATTTTGCAAAATGGCATCAAGTGATAGAGGAGTTAAAAGAGAATGTGTGAACTTAAATGTGGCACAGAAATTAGAGCTAATTGAGAAATTAGAACAAGGCATCTCAGTAGCACGTGTTTGTGAAATTTACATTAAAAAACACTGTTTCTGATATCCGTAAATCAAAGGCCAAATTGCAACATAATTTTCTATTGTCTAGTACTGTATATTGTATTAAAGCTTTTTTTTTTACATTAAGAACAATTAAAAATGCTCCCCCCCCCCCCGGTTACGTTCAATTTAATGGACTTTTGGAATTAATGGATACTCCTTCTCCCCTAATAGTCCGTTAAATCAAGGGTTTACTATATTAGTATTTTAATAATGATTTGTGTCTAATGTTTCTTAACTCATTATTGAGTAAAGACAAACTCTTTAGCATTAGTAGAGGCATATGATGCAAGAAAGCAAGCTTATTCAGCATCAGCCAAAAAAAAAAAAAAAACCCTCTCCCATTTCACCCCTCCGTTCGTTCGAAATACCTGTCCAGTTGAGCTTTAAATTTGTTTAGGCTATCAACTTCAACAACAAGTGATGGAAGTCGGTTCCACCAACCAACCACCCGCTGGCCAAAGGCAAATTTCCGCACATCTATCCGACATCCGTCCTTCCTCAATTTGAATTTATGCCCTCTGAGGTCATTATTTTGAGAAAGATGAAGAATCCCATTGCCATTGAGCATGCTCAAACCATTCAAAGCCTTATACACCTCTATCAGATCACCTCGCCGGTGCCTAGTCTCCAGACTCTGTAATTTGCAAAACTTAAGCCTTTCTTCGTAAGAGCAACCCTTTGTTCAATTTACTAATCTTGTTGCCCTTCTCTGTACCCGTTCCAGCAGCTCTACATCCTTCTTGAAATGAGGCCTCCAGACCTGTATACAGTACTCAAGATGTGGCCTAACCATTGCCTTATACAAGGGAATAATCACCTCCTTATCCCTGCTAGAAAAATTCCTGTATATCATTGACAAGACACCATGAGCTACTCTTGCAGCTCGTCTGCACTGCTCAGAGAACTTCATATCTGCCTGCACAATTACCCCCAGGTCCTTTTCATTCTCCACCACTGTCAGTGTAGTATCGCAGAGTTGATACATTGCTCTGGGGTTACTGTTACCCATATGTAGTACTTTACATTTGTCAATGTTAAACTTCATTTGCCACCTCTGAGCCCATCTGTTCAACCTTTCCAGATCCTGTTGCAGCAGCATAGCGTCAGTAGTGTCCTTAACGACCCTGCCAACCTTTGTATCATCTGCAAACTTAGACATTAAACTTGATATCCCATCATCAATATCATTCATAAACACCGAAAACAACAATGGACCCAACACTGAACCTTGAGGAACTCCACTAATAACATTAGTCCACGTTGAGCAGTGTCCATTGATTACCACTCTCTGTCTTCTGCCACTCAACCATCCCCTTATCCATAGCAGCAATTTGCCTCCAATGCCACACTGCTCCAATTTGTGCAGCAGTCTTCCATGTGCAACAGTATCAAAAGCCTTTCTAAGATCCAAATATATAATATCAAAGTTATTCCCTGCATCCAGTTCTTTTGTGACTACATCATAGTATCCAATCAAATTGGTCAGGCAAGACCTGCCCTTAACAAAACCATGCTGCGTCTGAGCTATAACTGAATTCTTGTCTAGATGATCCTGCAGTGCTTCTTTAACCATTCTATTGTTCAAGATCTATTGTTATCTTTTCCCATCAAAGAAGTAATATCTTTGATGGGAACACAGTGTTGTGTATTTTTAATTCTAGATTCATAGGTTTCCTCATCCATAGCCTGGAGCTTGTAAATTAATCCAGCTGTGTTAATTAAACTCTCTCCCAATTAGGTTTTTCCAGCTAGTAAACAAGTAATTGTTTACTACTGGAGTAAAGAAATAAAGTAGAATCTTAGTTAAAACAAGAAATTCAATAGATGATTGTTTAGGTGAGTTATATGGCTTAATTTGCTACCAGTTATTTGCTCAAATCTAGTAATGAAATAACATCAATAATTGGACACACAGAGGGAAAGGTGTATAAAGGAATTGAATACATAACTTACACAGAATTATTAGATATTCCTATAAATCAGATAATTTAATACTGGGACCAATTGGGCATCATACACATTAAATTAACTATATAGTATCGGTGTAAATACATAATAGTTAACTCATATATTTGAATTACGTATGTAGCGTAGAGGGCATCGTTTTAATTGTATCTCGTAATGTGGTTGTATTACATTGGGTACCTGCTAGCCAACTGATGATGAAGCTGCAGAGCTTCGAAACGATCGTCTGGGTGGTGGTGGTACCGCTGAAAATAAATAACAGTAGTCTTCTCTACTAGAAAAGCGTTATTTATTTGAAGTAATGCAATAGTAGCTATCTCGTGAAGGCAACCACGTTACGAGATACAATTCAAACGATGCCCTCTACGCTACA
This sequence comes from Mastigoproctus giganteus, assembly GCF_048544385.1. NCBI lineage: Eukaryota > Metazoa > Arthropoda > Arachnida > Uropygi > Thelyphonidae > Mastigoproctus > Mastigoproctus giganteus. Next base: position 117,234,104 of record NC_143580.1, on the reverse strand, counting down.
TACGTAGTTCAAATATATGGGTTAACTATGGTGTATTTACACCGATACTATATAGCTAATTATCAAAACCCATAATTATTATGCCCTGTGCATTTAATTTTCCAAATACATTAAATTATACAGGGTGTTTCAGTTAACCGTTTCAGAACTTCTAAGAGGGGTAGGGTACATCCTGACAACTCGAAATCATATAGCAATGTGGGGTCGGAAATGCTTTCCTGAAGCGGTGTTGTACACAAAAGCACCATAAAGAAAAGAGACCGTAAGTGAGAAAGCGTTTTAATAATACATGAAAAGAAGCAAAAGGTACATGGATTAAAGTAAGTGTTCGAAGTTTCTTCCACGAGCTACAATGCACGCCTCACATCTCCGACGCATGGACATCTGAACATTCTGGAATACTCCAGGCGAATTTCGAATTTCTTCGGCAGCTACTGCGATTCTTGCAACCAGCTCCTCAGCATTGTCAACAGAGGTGTCATAAACTAGCGATTTCATATGACCCCAGAAATAAAAATCAAGACATGATAGGTCGGGTGACAACTTTTGAGAGATGAACAGATTTCTGCATCGACGCAACAGACAATGTGGTTCCAACACGATGGAGCCCCTGCCCATTATAGCGGAGATGTTCGTAACTACCTGGATGTCACATTTGGTCAACAGTGGATCGGACGTGGTGGTCCCGTGCGTTGGCCTGCTCGGTCACCCGACCTATCATGTCTTGATTTTTATTTCTGGGGTCATATGAAATCGCTAGTTTATGACACCCCTGTTGACAATGCTGAGGAGCTGGTTGCAAGAATCGCAGTAGCTGCCGAAGAAATGCGAAATTCGCCTGGAGTATTCCAGAATGTTCGGATGTCCATGCGTCGGAGATGTGAGGCGTGCATTGTAGCCCGTGGAAGAAACTTCGAACACTTACTTTAATCCATGTACCTTTTGCTTCTTTTCATGTATTATTAAAACGATTTCTCACTTACGGTCTCTTTTCTTTATGGTGCTTCTGTGTACAACACCGCTTCAGGAAAGCATTTCCGACCCCACATTGCTATATGATTTCGAGTTGTCAGGATGTACCCTACCCCTCTTAGAAGTTCTGAAACGTTTAACTGAAACACCCTGTATAAGTGCTGGAACTACATGAAGGTCGGTTGATACACTCTTATTGTTGAGTTTTCTTTTTTATTAGATTCTACACTTGTTTCCATTGTAAGTTAATATGAAACACTTCAATCGTTTCTTAACATAAAACTTATGGAAAGTAACATATTTTAGCTGAATTTAATTTTATATTGAAAACAACTCAAAAATATTTGAAAAGATGAGTTATTAAACTACCCAAAGAAAATACTAGAAGACTTGTTTCGATAATGTGAAAGAAAAATGAAAAGGTGGAAGCATTTAGTTGCTTGTGAATAATATTGCACAGGAATTCCAAAACAAAATGGTAAATAAAATTAATAATGAAGAATTAAAATAATATGCCTATTGTGGCTTGAACAAAATACAAATTTTGCCAGTTAGTCATGACTGGACCAGAACCATCTAAGTAAGCCATGATCTAAATAGTGAAATAGCTCAAAAAAGTATGTAGGTAGAATGAGAAAATATCAACCATGAATCCCATACTCTTCAGAAAACTTCTGAGATTAACATGCTAACCAGTTTTCCATAAACCAATCAAGGGAAATTACCTGGTTGAGTCACTGCCACTTTTACGCTGCCAAGAGCTACAGAAAGAAAGAACCCATAATGTTAAAGAGATCTAGAACTCACAGTAATATAAGCATGAAAAAGGCAGAAACAGATCGATGGAGTGTATAACACCTGCATATGAATACTAAGCTCTTAGAGCAAATTGAACGGTGATAGAGAGAAAAACTTTCAACTTTCAAGTGGCACTTGAAACTTACATACACATGAAGAAAATTTTAACATATTGCAATTGGCACCTGGGTGCCACATACCCAAGGAACACCTCTGATAATAATATTGCTTAAACGGCAAAGCTATGGCGACAGCAATTGCAGTGCAAAGAGCTTGTGTATATATATTGCTGTAAATATAAATACAAATAAAATGAGTGATGACAGTAGAATGCATGGAAAGCAGCAGACACTAATTTTTTCTGGAACGTATCAAATTAAAACTAATAAGATATCACAGATTTCTATCTATATGCTAAATTGGCTGATACTCATTTTTCATTCTTTGTTTTCCCTATAATGTTATACAGTGGCAGACAAAAAACTGCATCACCTTAAAAAAAAAAAGTAACATTTGTAGAGAAACAAGACATTGTTTGGTTACATCATCACCGACCTACATTACTTGTATAATGCGCTACCTGAGCAACAGCTCATCTGAACTTAAAATCTTTAATCTATAATTTTATCCTTAATTGATCCATTGCCATGCCCCCATCCCGAAAAGTCAACTTCCAGGGACATGTCACTGCCCCTGTCTTGGGGAGGCTGATCTCTACTAGCTATCAGTAAACTCTTGTTTAATGGCAACCATAAAAGCATTTATCTGCAAACAATGATTCTTGTTAGCAAACTCAACTATAAATATTTTTGTATTTTCTATGATCCTTTCATAATTTTTTTTTCTTCCCCTTTTTTCCTACCCTTCCCTTTTTCCTTTCTTTTTATTTATATATTTTTTATATATATTGTTTGGTTACAGCCATGGTTCTCTGTGATGATATACAAGACTATACAATGGCCAGAAATGAGTGTAGTGTGTGTGTGTGTGTGTGTGTGTGTGTTGTTTAACTGTTTCTGGCCGCTTTGCTACCAAGAAGCAGCGATCACCAGGAAGGCTACTTCCCAGTACTGTCCACTCCACAAGGAGGCAGGCCCAACTATACACATACTAAACTAAATGTAATATATATAAAGCACCCATAGGAATAAGCATAAGTCTTATGGGTGCAGCAGTCTCCTTTAATCACGTATGGTGGTGAATACCACAAAGAATCCCGCATCCACTGCATAAAGTGTAATAGCAATGGATGCCAGCAGTTCCCGTAACCAGGAAACCCAAATCTGGGTACAAGCAGTTTAAAATCCCAGTCTCTAATAAACTGGAGACCAGACAATCCTGCCCCCTAATGGGTTAGCAAAAAAATTTATTGGACAAAATTTACCAAAAAGTAACGTAACGCATTTTGAAATAAAGTTCGAAAACCACCAGAGTAATGTCGTGGTACTGTTGCCTCACAGCAGATTCCAGTTGCAAAATGGCGGCTACCATGTGAGTGTGGTCCAAAACAGGTGTTTGTGAAGTTATTCGCTTTTTGCAAGCAAAAAGGTCTTCACCAAGTGACATTCACCATGAACGTTGCTATGAATAGCGAAAAGGTGATGACAAAGAAGCAGGTGTGTTTTTGGTGCAATGAATTTAAAGCAGGTCGTGTTGACATTGAAGATCAACATCGGGCAGGCAAGCCTTCAAGCAAGACAAGACAACATTTAGCGCATTAAAGGCATTGTTCTTGAAAACAGGCAAGTGAAATTGCACGAATAGTGAACGTGAGTAAGTCGACTGTTCACGAAATTGTTCTCTCAAAAGGTGTGCTGCCGCTGGGTGCCCCAACAGCTGTTAGAGGAGGACAAAGCAAAACGCTTGGGGATGTGTCTGGAGAACCCACTGTGATACAGTGATGAAGGTGAATATTTTCTCACTTGCATAGTCACAACAGATGAAATGTGGGTTCATCTGCTGTGAAATAGGCTGGAGAGCAAACAAGACTACATGACCTGGAAACATCCACTATCTCCTTTGCACAAAAAAAATTCGAAAATTTTCAGTGTCCAAAAAGTCAATGCCACAGTGTTCTGGGATCACCAAGGCGTTCTGTTGGTGGATTTCTTGCCGAAGGGAGGAACAATCAATGCACAGTTTTACTGTGCAACATTGGATAAACAAAGCCGACATTCGATGCAAACGACCAGGACTCCTAACAAGCGGCGTGATTTTGTTGCACGACAACTCAACTCCACACCACTCGTGAGTTGTTGTGCTGTAATCGTTGGGAAACTTTGTCACATCCCTCTCCTACAGGCCAGACAGCACCTTCAGACTTCCATTTGTTTGACCTGAAAAAATGCCTTTCAGGAAAGCATTTCACCACGGATGAGGAAGTTCATCAGGCAGTGCGATCTTGGTTACTGCATATGGGCACGGACTTCTTCAGTACTAGTATTGATAAACTGATCCATTGTTTGGACAAGTGCATCAATAAAACGAGACTGTGGAGAAGTAGTGCATGTTCACTTATTTCTTGGTGTGTAAATTCAACTGTATTATTAAACATCATCGAGAGAAAAAATGTGTTACCTTACTTTTTGGAAACCCCTCATATATATCACATCTAACCAATTCATTTTGAACATTTATGACCCACAATGCAGCACAAAACATGTTTGCAAAATTCACAAGTAATGCAGTTTTTTTGTCTGCCATTGTATGTGGTATTTCACTGTTTTTGCTACAGCTTACTCAATTGGTTCTGGTTCTGTCATTTCTAGTGATTATTAAAATTTTGTTTAATTTTCCGTTTATGTTTGGGATTTTTATGCTTAGAAATAAGTGATATTTCACACTAAAAGCTAGTCTGGTAGCTTTAAAATTAAATTTCCGGGTCTACTGTCTTAGTATGCTTTGGTATTACTATTATTTCCTAAGGTTTTGGTTAGAAATAAGTTTGATGTTTTGGTCTTGTTGAAACTTCATTAATTATGGCTCAATCAATAAGAAGTTCTGTTGTGATTTCAAATGCAATTAATTTATGCTGCATTAAATATAAATAAAGATAAACTACATGTTAGATATGTTAGAATCCGGTATTATATTCAGCTTTGATTCAAATTCTGTGTCGGGTTTAGTTGGATGAGTTATCTATAACTGGTATGAATAAGCGTCAATTATGACAAGGGCGATATTGATATTTAGAGTCAAAGTGTAGCTCTGAGTACTGGATTCGAAGCCAGGTCTTTTCCACCCGTTGTGGGGAGAACTGCAGTAGCACAGTGATATTGTCACTGTCCTCCCCACACCAGGTTGTGGAGAGAACTGTCTGTGTGAGTAACATAGTGGTATTGTCACTGTCCTCCCCACACCGGGTGGAAAAGGCCCGGGTTCGAATCTCATCGATGACGCGAGGAACTTTAATGGGCTTTTTTCACTCTGTGGCTGAGTTAGTCAGTCTGAGATGTAGATAGCAAGGTTTCCCCCAGAAACGAGTTTTTTTGTCCAGCAAAAACACAGATCGACCATAGAACACGCAATTAACAGACATAAGACAGCAAGGCAGATGAATTTAATTATTTGGGTGGCCTAAATATGATAGTTTGGTTTTTTTTTTTTTTTTTGTGCACAGTACTGTGATTAAATCCACTGTGCTACACACAAGGTCGAATGAAATGGCATACAGCCTCGAAATACAGCAAAAGACAATGCCCACTACTATCTTAAGATATTACACCAAGCATACACTGAAAGGACAGAATTCGTGGGATACTGGTTCCTGGGCAACGTGACATTCACCCTCTTTTGACATTCACTAGTCAGTGGACAAACCCACTGCTGGGCAGGTATATAGGTACACTGCATTCACAAAGTCGGTAGTTTGACGTCAGTATGGATAAACATCGTGAGTTAACCGACTTTGAAAGAGGGATGATAGTGGGTGCCCAACACATGGTTCACTATCGAGGAGGTGGTTCAGAAATTGCACTGTCCCCATTCAGGAGTATTGGGAATATGCCGTTTCCGGATTAACATCTCAACGTGGGCAGAGAAAGATGTTGGATGAACGTGGCCGCCGACGTTTGTCTTGCATTGTTTCAGCCAACCAGACAGTGACAGTGGCACAACTCACTGCCGACTTCAACGAAGGAGGTGCCGGAAACGTCTCCACCAAGACCATCAGGTAATCAGCCGCAATAGGTTATGGGAGCCGCTGACCCACAAGAGCCCCATTGCTAACACAACAAAACAGGACTCTATGCTTCAACTGGGCAAAAGAACAACAGCACTGGACCTTGGATGATTGGAGATGGGTCCAATGAGTCCAGTTTCCAATTACAATATTTTGAGCAGATGGGAGAGTGTGCATCTGACAGAAACCACATAAAGCTATGCACCCGTAATGTCAACAAGGAACTGTTCAGGCAGGCAGACAGTCGGTAATGGTCTGGGGCATGTTCAACTGCCACATTGGGACCTCTGCTATGTTTAGAAACATCTCTGAATGGTCCTGGTTGCATGTCGATTCTTGCAGACCATCTGTATTCCTTCATGATCATGGTGCACCCACAGGGCAATTGACTTCCAGCAGGATAACGTGCCTCCCGACAACTAGACTGAAAGTGGTGACTAGAACATGGTTCGAAGCGCATTCTGCAGATTTTATATCGTGGAATGGCCTTCCATTCAGCGGACATGAACCCTGTGGAGTATCTTTGGGATGCTGTGGAAAGGTCCATTCATATGGACAGCAGTGCAGCAAGCATGGATGGGAATACCTGTGGAACGCTTTTGTGAACCAGTGGACTCAATGACTTGCCGTGGGACTGCCATTATCTGGGCAAAAGGTGGGTCTACCTGTTACTAGGCAGGTATCCTATGATATCAATCCACTCAGTGTACTAATGCCCTAGTTCCTTTATTATAAGGAAAATGTACCTGAAATTTTTCAGTTCACTGCTGATATTAAAACTGCTAACTCTTCAGTTTTCACTACTACACAAAAGATTTTAACAACTTTCTCATCCAAACACTTCATTCATTCCTTCATACCTTGAATAAGTAACCCTTCACTAATAGAGAAGACTAATGTTACTTATCCTCGTCGGATACCATCAGCACCCATACGGTATTGTTTCGAGGACTATTGGCCTGTCTTTTCCTTCCTATATCTTCGTTATAGGAAGGAAAATCGTTTTGAATTTTTTCGTTAGATTCTTTTAATTGCGTTAATTTGAATTTTAATTGTTTTGAATTGATTTTGAATTGTGTTAAATTGATTATTTAATTATTTATATTTTACTTTAATTATTTATATTTTACTTTAATGTACCGGTAAGTTATCGATTTTTTCGTTTTTTCCGTTTTAATTTCTGGAGGGTATCATACGGAAGTGTTCCACGTACTATATTGAGGTAAACTCCTCTTATTAATTTACTAATACTATTATTAAGTTCAGAAGCATTGTAATCTTAACACGAGGGATGAACATTGAAATAATGGATGTAGCTCATAATGCATGCCCTCCGTATAGCTGTTGCGGGTACCAATATTAATGGTAATTGTGGGGCCTGATACATTCTATTATTGAGGCTGTTATTTTACATAGTGATGAGAGATGGTAGGTAAGTTATCGAGCAGGTAATCATCGTGTACTTCTTCAGAGTCTGAATGATTGGCATAAGATTAAATTACGCTAGCCGATTCATTTTCTTCCTTTCCTATCCCGGCCCCCTCCTTTTTCTTTTCTTTCGTCCTCCAGGCTTGATGCGCTTAGCGTTTGTTGTATATCTGGTGTAACTCTGTATAAGAAAGGCACTTTTGTCGTTCCTTCAGGCTAAGTTGAAAAAGAGGTCCCTACGCTTCGAAAGTGCCTTGTATGTTTATTATTTTATCGTTTATTTGCTATTTCATGCATGGTATAATTCTTGTCGCTTTTAATTATTATACCACGTATTTTTATTTCTTTTTATATTTTTTATGTTCGTAATAGTTTTATTTCTTTTATTGCTATTTTAATGCCTATGTATTTTATTTTTAAATAAATTGTTTAATGTTTAAGTAAGTGGTTGCAATATTCTTAAATATTTAAATGATATTGGTTGTTAAATTTTGCACTTTTAATTAAAAATCTGAACATGTAATGTTTACAGCATGCGTTCAAGAAGTTTAAGGCTCAGCTGGACAGGTATTTTGAACGAACAGAGGGGTGAAGTGGAAGTGGGTTTTTTTTTTTTTTTTTTTTTTGGCTGATGCTGCATAAGCTTGCTTTCTTGCATCAAATGCCTCTACTAATGCTAAAAAGAACTCAACTTCTTAACATCCTTATGATATTGTATTTGCATGTTGTGTAGAAACTTGAACTTTAAGTGGAGAAGACGAATGTTGTCTCGTTCACATTCCTAAAATGGAGAATTCCCAGAACAAGGCGTCATGCTACTGCAGTATTGAGGCTAACATTTAATAATACTAAGAAAGCAGATTATTTTTATGACTCCTATAATTATCCCCATGACTGACATAAAGAGTATATGTTTTTTCTTTCTTTCGTACACTTAGAGGGCTGAAGGCTGCAGGTGATTCGTTTAAATCTGTACTTCACAGGACTGACAATTCCAGAAGTCATACTGCTCCAACTTGTACAGTAATACAAGTTGGAGCAGTATGGCATTAAGGGCAAGTTGCTACAATGGATAAAAAGATGGTTGAGTGGCAATCAGTGTTGAATTCAGAACATCTGCACTGGAGGGGGAGAAGGTGAGCTTCGGGGGTATATGCACCGGGGAGGAAGAATGTAAACTTCGGTGGTACATAAATAAATAAATGTTACAAACAAATCTGTATATTTATATTTATGCATAAATATGTATAAATAGAAATATACAGATTATGCATATTTATGAATGTTATAATAAGATAATATGAGAAAACAAAATAGGAAACAAAAGTAAATATTTGTTATTTAACATCTAAATACTAAGTCAGTTCATAAAATCCACATTACTGACAATAATCACAGCTTAATAATATGAAAATCACCGATAAAAATTCGCAAAAAAAAAAGTTATACAAATTATTAACAAACATGCAAGTACTGCATTGTAATAATCTTACTCTTTGCTTTTTCTGTGCGTGCGTATCAATCACTTCATTTATTAAATTTTCTCATAACTTATTCGGCCCCTCTAAGCTTATCTTCATGCAATCTTGCAATATTATAGTATATACGCATAATGTATTGTTTATAGGTTGGGACCAAACCGTCTTGTTTGCGGTATACAAAGGAAGAATTAGCCAAATTCTTCCTTTGTATACCACAAACAAGACGGTTTGGTCCCAACCTATAAACCATTTGCTTTGAAAAAAACAAATAAAGGGAATGTGAAAACCATAAAGCGAAACTGCCGAGGATTGAATTAATGGCTGAAGTAGACTCCTCCATCTGCCTGGACATTATTTAGTCCTACCCCTGAAAGCCGCGGGCCACTTTATAATTACAATAGCATCTGTCACGAACCTATTCGCGGCCTGCAATCTTCTTTGCTATATACAAACAAACAGTCGCAAGTAGACGATTTGTGTGAAACACTATCAAGACATGGTTTGTGTGAAAATAAAGGGAAGCTGAAAATTATAAAACGAAAATGCGGACACTTTAAATAGTAGCTTTTGGTTATAATTTCAGCAGCCAGAAATATTACCCATTTAATTAATTTGAAAATTTCGTCTTTTGAATTTTAATGATTTATTTTCGCTGTGTACCACCTACAAGTACCATACTTAGTTGATGTGATTTTTCGTGTTGTGTTTATTTGACATAAATTTGTTGAATTAGAGTTTTATAAAATAAAAATAATTTTTCACCGGGGGGAAAATTTTATTCCACCGGGGGTGAAACTCGCCCTCGCTCAACCCCCTAGATTCAACACTGATGTGTATCAATGGGCTCTGCTTTTCATGAACTAATGTTATTAGTGGAGGTCTCCAGGGGTCTGTGTTGGGCCCATTGTTGTTTTCTGTATTAATCAATGATATTGATGAAGGTGGCTTAATGTCCAAGTTTCGAGACAATACGAAGGTAGGGTTGTTAGTGGCAGTAAGGATGCTACGCTACTGCAATAGGATCTAGAAAAGTTGAGCTGATGGGCTGAGAGGTGGTAACTGAAGTTTAACATTTACAAATGCAAAGTACTGTGTATAGCAGTAGTAGTAACCCAAGGACAAATGCAAACTACTACATATAGGTAGCAGTAGCAGTAACCCCAGAGTAACATACCAACTGTGCGATACTACGCTCAGGGTAGTGGAGAATGAAAAAGACCTGGGGGTAATTGTGCAGTCAGATCTGAATAGTGCAGACAGGGTGCAAGAGCAGCTCATGGGGTCTTGTCAATGATATACAGGAATTTTGCTATCAGGGATAATGAGGTGATAATCCTCTTGTATAAGGCAATGGTCAGTCAACACCTTGAGTACTGCCTACAGGTCTGAGGGCCTCATTTTAGGAAAGATGTTGACTATTAAAACGAGTACAGAGAAGAGCAACCGAATTAGCGAGTGGAACAAAGGGTTATTGTTACCAAGATAGCTTAAGTTCTACAATTTGCAGCTTTTGGAGACTAGGCACCTGAGAGGTGCATAAGGCCTTGAATAGTTTGAGCAAGCTCAATGTTGATGGGATTCCTCTTGCTCAGATTCTGCACCTGAGGGGGCATAAATTCAAATTGAGGAAAGACAGCTGCTGTAGAATAGATGTGTGGAAATTTGCCTTTAGCTAGCGGGTGGTTGATTTCTGGAACAAACTTCCATCTGTCATGAAGTTGACAGCTTAAATAATTTCAAGGCTGAACTAGACAAACTTTTAGAGTGAATACATGGGTCTTACGAGAAGAAGTTTTTTTTTTTGGCTGATGCTTTCATACATCATATGCCTATACTAATACTAAGTATGATCCATTCAAACAGGAAGCTATTAGCTGTGAGATGAGAGTCTAAAATTCGAAACAGTTGTTATAGCGGCACCTTGGAGTTTTAATGAATAACAGACTGAAGACTGGAGGAAAAGATAGAAGTATGGGGACGATAGAGAAGGTGACCTCAAAAAAGTCAGTGGGGCAGGCGCAGGCCTCACCAGGAGAAGAAAGGGGAGAGGAGGAGACAAAAACCCGTATCCTCCCCCCCCGCCCTAGGGAAGTGGATTTAAGGGGAACTAGGTTAGGCACCTAGTTCGAATCGCCAGATGGTATTTGGTGGGGTTTCAGTGTGTCATTTTCCTTATCTTCTGCTGTACGTTAATGGAACTTTTCTCTCAGTCGAGGCTCCAGTCAGTGATTCAAAGCTGCATTGTGAGTTGTGGGTGGTACTGTACAGTTTTCAAGTTTGCGTTCGTGGAAGCGCCCTAAGTTGGTGAACAATTCTTAAGCACAGTGTGTGAAGGCAATGTGTGTGAAGCAAAGTGTGCGAAGACTACATTGTCTTCGTCGTTATCAAGGACGTGCTGTTCCAAGTGTTTTGGAAGATAATGGATTTTGGTGAAGAGAGTACATCATAAGTCCTCATAGAGCTCACAGTCATACATTAAATGGCTCCAACTTTCGGGGGAACCACAATGGAATAGGGGGTCATTAATAGTGCTTGTAATTTCCCTTTGATGGGCCCAAAGTGTGGGGGGCAGGCATGGGCTGCCGGTCTTAGTTAACAGCAATTACCTCAAATTCTATGTCACTCATGTAGGATGCGACCATGTCTGGCCGGATTATCGAGATGTTACAATTTCCACTAAATAAAGCAAGTTAAAAGGTGAGGAATGACACCCGTCACAAGTCTGTAGCACTATTAGGCGTCAATCTGAAAATTTGCAGTGTTTTGGGCTAACCCTGTTGGTCACGTGTGCTCCTGAGGAGACCAATTGAAGAAATTAAGCTAGAGCAGCCAGACAAAACTCATACAGTGTAGTAGTACATCAGGAGTGACAAGACGACAGTTCGGGCATGAGTGTGGCTAACTGCGAAATTGCTAGAGGGCTGCATCACTTTGCCCAAAGCAGGAACAATGCCAAGGTCACTAATCAGTCTTATGACAAAGAAAGCACTTCAGGTTAAATGTAAATCAGCGTTATGAGCATTAGCATTAGTAGAGGCATTTGATGCAAGAAAGTAAGCTTATGCAGCATCAGCCAAAAAAAAAAAAAAAAAAAAAAAACCCACTTCCACTTCACCCCTCTGTTCGTACAAAATACCTGTCCAGCTGAGCCTTAAACTTATTTAGGCTATCAACCTCCACCACAAGGGATGGAAGTCTGTTCCACCAACCAACCACCCGCTGACTAAAGGCAAATTTCCGCACGTCTATCCTACATCTGTCTTTCCTCAATTTGAATTTATGCCCTCTCAGGTGATTTTTCTGAGCTAGAGGAAGAATCCCATCAGCATTGAGCATGCTTAAACCATTCAAGGCTTTATACACCTCTATCAGATCACCTCGCTGGTGCCTAGTCTCCAAACACTGTAATTTGCAAAACTTAAGCCTTTCTTCGTAAGAGCACCCCTTTGTTCCATTCACTAATATTGTTGCCCTTCTCTGTACTCGTTCCAGCAGCTCTACATCCTTCTTGAAATGAGGCCTCCAGACCTGTATACAGTACTCTAGGTGTGGCCTGACCATTGCCTTATACAATGGAATAATCACCTCCTTATCCCTGCTGGAAAAATTCCGTTCCTGTATATCATTGACAATACTCCATGAGCTACTCTTGCAGCCCATCTGCACTGCTCAGAGAACTTCATATCTGCCTGCACAACCACCCCCAAGTCCCTTTCATTCTGTGCCACTATCAGTGTAGTACCACAGAGTTGATACGTTGCTCTGGGGTTGCTGTTTCCCATATGTAGCACTTTACATTTGTCAATGTTAAACTTCATTTGCCACCTCTCAGCCCATCTGCTCAACCTTTCCAGATCCTGTTGCAGCAGCATAGTGTCAGTAGTGTCCTTGACAACCCTGCCAACCTTTGTATCGTCTGCAAACTTAGACATTAAGCTTGATATACCATCATCAATATCATTTATAAATACAGAAAACAATAATGGACCCAACACTGAGCCTTGAGGGACTCCACTAATAACATTAGTCCACGATGAGCAGTGTCCATTGATTACCACTCTTTGTCTTCTCCCCCTCAACCACCCCTTTATCCATAGCAGCAATTTGCCTCCAATGTCACACTGCTCCAATTTGTGTAGCAGTCTTCCATGTGCAACAGTATCAAAAGCCTTTCTAAGATCCAAGTATATAATATCAAAGTTATTCCCTGCATCCAGTTCTTTTGTGACTGCATCATAGTATCCAATCAAGTTGGTCAGGCAAGACTTATCCTTAACAAAACCATGCTGTGTCCGAGCTATAACTGAAGTCTTGTCTAAATGATCGTGCAGTGCTTCTTTAACCAGTGCCTCCATTAATTTTCCTGGAACAGAAGTTAAGCTGACAGGTCTATAATTACTTGTGTCAGCCTTTGATCCTCCTTTGTGAATTGGGGTCACATTTGCACATTTCCAGTCTATGGGTACCTCCCCTGAGTCCAAGGAAGCTCTCATAATTATGGCTAAGGGTTTGCTTACTTCCTTTGCTGCCTCCTTTAATATAACTGGATAGATCCCATCCACCCCGGGTGCCTTTCTTGTGTTTATCTTCAACAACCTCTCCTCCACCTTACTCTCAGTTATTTCAAGATTCTGTACCTTACTGCTAGAGTTGAATACACCTCTGGCATTCCCCTTGCTGAATAACTCCTCATGTGTGAATGTCGATGCAAAATATTCATTTAGTTTGTTAGCTACCTGAGCAGGATCATCAACAGTTGACCCATCAATATCAAGTGGACCAATCTGATTCATCCCCTTCCTTCTAGAGTTTACATAAGTAAAGAACTCTTTGCTGTTTTTCTTTGCATCCCTTGCCAAGGATTTCTCGTAATCTGCCTTCGCCTGCCTAACCTCCTTTGTAACTTGGTTGCATATCAACTTGTATCTATCATAGGCTTCTGTGTCATGTGTTAATTTGTAAGTATCCCATGCATTTTTCTTCTCTGCGATATGCCTCATTAGTTCATCTGACATCCATTTTGGCCTAAACCTTGAACAATATTTCTTAGTTGGTATGTAAAGCCTAGTAGCTTCCAAGATAAGTTCTTTGAATGCTTCCCATTTTGAATTTGCTGTTGGTAACATCATCAGTTGCTCCCACTGTATAGAATTTAAATACTGTCTCAGTCCATCGTAGTCGCCTTTACGGAAGCAGTAACCCTTCCCTTTACCCCTAATGGTAGTTACCTCTTTGAGTAACTCCCACTTCAGCACACTGTGATCACTGCCACCTAGTGGTTCATTTATCTGCAGATTCTTAATGCATGAAGAATCACTGCTGATAATCAAATCAAGAGTATTACTCCCTCTAGTTGCCTCCCGAACATGCTGATGTAGAAAACAATCATCCAATAAATCCACAAAAGCCCTGCTAGTGTGTGAGTAACCAGCCCCCCAAATTCCAGTCAATATCTGGGAAATTAAAATCTCCCATTATAAGACTCTCTGATTTACTGGCCCACTCTATTTCCCTGTACAGTTCCTTATTATACTCATCAGAGTCATTAGGCCTATAGCACACTCCTACTCTCAAGGTCACTAATCAGTCTTATGGCAAAGAAAGCACTTCAGGTTAAATGTAAATCAGCGTTATTGTTTGGAGCTACGTTAAACAAAGGCTCAGAGAGAAACGTTACACACTATCAAAATTTAAATGTAAATAAATAGTACTTATCTTTATGAACATTTCATAAAATCCATCCAGGCTGTAGCTAATCATCTAAGGAACATAGCGGTGCACACATTTTACAAATATGCCATTTAAAAACAGTTAAAAATTACTATAAAGCCGGAGCTAAATTACAGACGTCTAACACCTAAGCCACCTGGTGGGCGCCTCTGATGTTTAGGTAAGGTGTAAGGTATATTGTTGTAATGTGGCACCAGGGGTTTTCCCCATCGCCGCTTTGCTTTTTTTGTGGGTGTACCAGTTTTCTGGGAATGCCAGAGGTTTAAAAGTGTGGGGGTATTGTACCTGTGTAATGTCGTGTACCCTTATTCATCTGGTCGTTTAGCCACTGGAGCCCAGCGTTGCCCCACCTTCGCCCCGAGGTGGCAGACCAGGAACCCAATAGACTTAAGTTACTCTGGCAGGTCCTCCCGTGTAATTTCCTGACATTTCGGAGGCTAGGACCTAAAAAAAAAAAAATTGTACACATACATATATAAGAACATACATACACATTGTGCTGTCACTTTATTAGGTACACCTACCAAGTAGTGTGTTGAGCCTCCTTTAGCCTTCAAAACAGCCTGAATTCGTCTAGGCATGAACTGAACAAGATGCTGAAAACGTTGTGCAGAATTGGAGTACCATGCAGATATGGGTTGCGTTAATGTGTCACGCAGTTCCTTGATGGAGGTGTAGGCCTGCAGCAAACAGTCCCATCCCATGTGGCATTCAGACGTGAATCTATGGGTATCAATGGACCCAACGTGTGCCAAGAATACATTACCCACACCATAACACTGCCCCCACCACCTTGCACAGTAGTCGTCAGACATGACCGGTCCATGGATTCATGTTGTTTTTCGCGAAATTCTGAACCTTCCATCAACACGATGCACCAGGAACTTCGACTCTTCATACCAAGCAACTGTTTTCCAATCCTCGATAGTCCAGTGCTGGTGATGTTGCTGTGCCCACAGGAAGCGTGCTCTCTTGTTCTTCATTGATAACAAAGGTACACGATGTAACCGTCGGCTGTTGTAGCCCATTCGCGACAAAGTGCGACTAGTGGTCCATCGCGATATTTTGTTCTGCGTACCAAGGTTGTATTCTGGCGTGATGTTCGACATTGTGGCCCGTCTGTTTGCTTGCACAATTCTAGCCATCCTCCTCTGACCTCTCTCATCAACAAGTGATTTTCTCATACAGGAGTGCCGTCGAGAGAATGTTTTCTGTTCGTGCACCATTCTCGGTACACCCTTGAAACCGTGGTGCGTGAAAAGTTCAGGAGAACTGCCGTTTCAGAGATGCGTTGTCCAGCACGTCTTACTTACACGTTCGAAGTCCATTAGACTTTCTCCATTCTTGCTACGGTTTGTACGCTTAACTGATACATGAAAGGTTGTCATGCTGCATTTATTTCTACAACTGTGGTCATGTGACTTGCAACGTTGTGGGACAACGTTGCTTTTCGGCCATAAATGAAACTCATCCAGCGTACAATCCCTTCTCCCTCTTAAAGCAAATCTCCATGACCAAACAAAAGCAACAACAGCGATTACAGCAATGTCTTTTTTCTTTTTTTCTTTTTTTTCATAGGTACTAGCCACTGAAATCTGAGGAAAGTAGGTGGCAGGATCTGCCAGAGTACTGATTCCTTATTGGTAACACCTGGCTAGCCTCCACGTGGCGCGGTATGGGAAACGTCCTGTCCCATCAGGGGCCCGATGGCCAATAAGCCAGAGGAACAATGGGCACAACTGACTACACTATACACGATCCACACACTTTAAATCTCTGTCTTGACAGGGTACTGTCACTCGATACAGAGAACACAGCGGAGATGGGAGAAATCCCAGGAGCCGCTAGACCCTCAACATACCAAATACCAAATCTGGTGTGCAGCGCTGTTGCCGGCTTGCTGACACGAGGTTCTTTTGAATGGCTCCAAACTCTCTTTGGACATTCAGTGCGTGACTGTTGAGGTTGGCCATGGTTCGTGCGTAGTTGTGGCCTACCTCCCCGTGGTGTAGACAAACACTGGGCAGGCTTTCCAAGTGATCGCCTGCCTGGTGACAAAACGGCCAGAAACGACTAAACAACACACAACACACACACACACACACACACACACACTGCACGAGCGTAATATTACACACATTTCTGACCTGTTACAGTGCTCTGTAACCATCACAGTAACCATCTCTGTAACCATCTGAGTATTTGTCGGAGTTGAACTTTCAGTTAGGTGCCGTAACACATAAGATACTATACATGTCTACATGTGGTTTGCCAGGTCTGCGTGAGGTGATCTGTAAGTCTCTTTTTCTCAGTTAAACGGTTTGTGGTAGGATCTGCGTCGAAACCGGCGGAGGTACAGGCTTTTCCCTTGGGGAGTTCATATAACACTCCACATTTAGCCACTTCGAGGTCTAAAGGTAGGGTCCCTCCAGCACCTGCAGTGTTTTTTATGCTTGGGATACGGACATACGGCCGGCTCAATACTGTACCCACACATCTCCATCTTGTGGGCATTGTGCACAGAGTGGCCATGTCTACGCAGAATGCCCGAATAAAGAGGAATCCCCTTGCTGTATAAATTGCAAAAGGCGCAAAAGAAACTTCCAGCATTCTGTTAAAGATCCCAACTGCTGCGAATATAAAAGAGCTTTAGAACTGGCACAACAAAGGATTTCTGATGAGTGAGTCGGAAGCTGCGAATACAGTGCAAATTGATTCTGAGGTGGATAGAGTTCTTGGTTCTTCAGGAATTAAAATCATGCAGATAAACGGCCACCGTTCTAGGCTGGTGGCTGATGAAATTAGGAAATCAATGGAGGAGAACTTGATTGATATAGTATCCGTACAAGAACCGTATTGGGCCAGGGTTCAATCGGAACCAAGCTTTAAGATACTGGGATATCCTCTGAGTGCAAGAGTTGTGCAGCCTGTACAAGAAGAGCCCAAAACAGGAATCGTGGTAACCAATAACGATTTAGATGTTGTGGTGATACACGGGTTGTGTAATCAATGTGCCACATGCGTGATGATTGCAACAAAAACATTGCAATTTTATCTTATTTCATTATATTGTTCTCCATCAATGGATTTTAATAGCTCCTTGGATTACCTAGAACATACACTATTTATGTTGAAGCCTAATCAAGTAATAATCACTACTGATGCAAATGCTAAATCAAGTCTACAACAGATGGGAGAGGTCGTCTGCTTGAAGAATTTATATTTAATCACAATTTATATGTGATGAATATATCCAATCAGCCGGCCACATTCTCTGGACCTATGGGGCAGTCCAACATTGATGTAACTGTAGTAACTTCTGGCCTACGACACTACATCTATGATTGGCGAGTCATCTCTGACTGGACATCTAGTGATCATAGAGTTATCTCCTTTTATGTAAAAACTGGTACAACTTTAGTTAGTCAACATCGAGTGCCTGGGTTTGTTCGGTTCTCAATGAAAACAATTGATTGGTCTGCGTTCGATGCATCAATTCTTATGGACTTCTCTGTGATAAGGCAACGTCAGCTAATAAAATATTCGGCTGACTCTATTGCTGTATTTATACAGGATTCAATTATAAGAGCAGCGTACAAGGCTGGTAAGAAGAAAGTTGCTACATCGAAATCCTGTCCTTGGTGGACTTCAGAGTTAACAGTACTAAGGCGAGCAGTAAACAGGGCTAGAAGACAGTCTCAACGGCACAGATATTGGTCCCCCTCCGAGGTTGCAAGGCTGCACGATGAGTATTTGTCGTTAAAAAACAACTACAGTAGGAAGATAGCTGATCAGAAACGGGCGACATGGACACTTTTTGTGAAAGAATCGGGAAATTCTAACCCGTGGGGTTTACTATATAGACTGTCACGTGACAAATTCAGGCATGGGGAAGTGTTTAATACTGTAACCACGGATATCAGTGAGACTATTGGTTGGAAGGACTCCGTTGAGATAATTTTAAGTAAGTTATTTCCAACTGAGTATCAAACTGGCATACGTAGAGATAATCGGCTCTATGTAGCTAGAGAAAATACTGCGGAGTTTAAGATGGAAGGCCGACCGGGCTAGCCGAGTGGGTAAAGTACCTGCCCGGCAACCCAAAGGTCGCGGGTTCGATTCTCGCCTCGGGCTTGGATCAAAGTACTGCAAAAACCTTGGGAGGTGCAATATGGCCACAGAAGCCGATGCGCCAACAACTACCAAATCAAAAAAAAAAAAAAAAAAAATTAAGATGGAAGAACTTACAAGAGTTTTGAAGAAGCTTAATCTCACAAAATGTCCTGGAATTGATCTAGTCGAGAATATATTTATAACAAGGTTCTATAAGTCGTTACCTAATATCCTTTTATTAATGTTTAACAAATGTCTAACAGAAGGGAAGATTGCATTATTGAAGTTAGTTAGAAAACCTGGGAAGCCACTAACTGAACCTAAATCATATCGCCCTATCGCTCTTTTGCCAAACCTTGGTAAAATCCTTGAAAGGTTAATGGCATTACGGTTAACCGACCTGCTAGTGCAACAGGATATGATATCGCCTCAGCAATATGGGTTCACTCCTGGGAAATCCTGTGAAGATTGTCTAGTGGCATTTCGAACGCATATTGAGAATTCTACATCCAAATATGAATTAGCAATGTACGTGGATTTCGAAGGGGCATTTGATACCGTTTGGTGGGAGGCAGAGATGGCTTAGCTAAGAAACGCTGATTGTTCCAAGGAATTATATATGCTTTTCAAGAGTTACTTTTCAAATAGATATGTGCTAGTGAAGTCCAAGCACTTTGAGCTACGAAAACAAGTTGTGAGAGGGTGTCCTCAAGGCTCCGTCTTGGGACCCCTTATTTGGAACCTAGTTTTACAGAATTGGTTGGTTCGCACATTCCCTAATTGTAAGGTGCTGGCATTTGCAGACGATCTGACAATTATAATTGCAGGACGATCTCGCTCACTCTTAGAACAGAGAGCTAGTAGTGTGCTGACAGACTTAAGTTCTTGGACTCAAAGCTTTAAGCTTGCTATTAGTCCTTACAAAACTAAAATGATGTTATTTAAAACAGCTTTAGATATAAATCGACCTCCTCAGATCAAGTTGAATGGTGTACAGTTACCTATGGTCCTTGATTCCAAATACCTGGGAATTATTGTGGACAATAAGTTATCATTTCACCAGCACTTATTATATTTAAGCAATAAAATCAGGAAATTTTCTGGTGCTATCATTAGAATTTCAAAGTCTGACTGGGGCCTATCACACAAAACACTGTTTCTGTATTACAAGGCAGTATTCCTTCCTATAACTACGTACGCTGCAGGAATATGCTTCCTATAACTACGTACGCTGGTTCCATAGAGTTAAAATAGCTACGTTTCGGGCTAAACTAAATTCCATACAACGCATCATGCTTCTTGGTATTGTAAGAGTGTGCAGAACGGTGTCCACTGCCGCGCTGCAGGTGTTGGCCGGAGCGCTACCCTTGGATCTACATTTGTTGTATCGTGGTTTTTGCTACCGTATTAAGAGGGAAATTCCTACAGAACTTTTTGGTATAGAGATAAATATTCGCTCTGACTGCAGAGGCGAAAAGAAAAGATGTATGAATGAAATAATCAATTTATGGCAGACAAGATGGGATATCATACCTACTGGAAGAGTGACCAACTTGTTTATCCCGAACGTGACTTTTCTGAATGATAAAAAGGTTCGCAATTGGTTTACACCCAGTTTACAGTCGTCATTTTTGTTAACAGGGCACGGGTCAATGAATGAGAAATTATATGCATTGAGACTAAGTGACACGGACCTTTGTTTTTGCGGGGCCAGGGAAGGCTGGCGGCACATACTATATGATTGTCGAATATATGACAATTGCAGGACAGCGATACGTGAAATTCTTGAGAGTATAGCTCCAGGAGAAGAAGCTATATTTTTAAGAGACTCTAGTAAGTTTCAGATGCTCCAGGTATTTGCTAAAGAAGTATTTGAACTAAGGAAAAGTATGATTCCAGTGATACGAGGTTGATAAGATTAATCTGGCTGGAGGCACCGAAGTGTTTTTACGCTGCCGTTCTTACTGGCTGCACAACTGGAACATCTACCCTTTTCTTGATCTTCCCCCCCCCCCTTTGGTTTTTCCCTTTTCACTTTTTGATATATATACGTATGCATGTTAGCGTATATATGTTAAAAACCAATATATATATACTTAGTGTATATATATATATATTTTTTTCTCTATTTATTTATTTCCTTTTTTTTTTATTAATATTATTATTTTGTTATCTTAGTTAATTATTTTTATTCATTTCTTTCTCTTCCTTTCGGGTTTTTTTTTTTTTTTTTATTTTTTATTTTATTTTTTCCCTCTGGAGTGGGCCCCAGAGAAGGAGAAAAGAAAATAATAATAAAAATAATTTTTTATTTATTTATTTTTTAATTTTTTTATTTTATTTTATTTTATTATTATTATTATTATTTTTTTTTTTTTTGTCTCATACTCTGAGACCATAGGTGTCCCATCTACTGGAACTGACCCGCCTTCCCGTGGTGTGGACGAGTACCCAGAATCATCTGTCCACGTGATTGATGCTTCTGGGTAGCCAAGCGGTCAGAACAGAACAACAGAACACACACATAATACACACAAACTGATGTCACACACATCTGGCCCATTTGTAGTGATACTGTTCTTCACAGAGATACGAGGCGGAGTTGAACTGACGTTCTAGGAGCCGCCCCTTACATAAACACATGTCCACATGTCCACCTGCAGCGTGTGGGTGCTAACTGTGCTGGAGGCCCGGGTTATAGCGAGCAGCATGGCTCTGTGGATAGAGTCGAGGATTCTGCGATTTTCGTAGATGGTATGAAAAGTCCAGTAACTTCTATTAATATTTCCCTGAATGCTTTCCATTTAGAATTTGTTGTTGGTAACATCACTGGTTGGACTCAATGTATACAATTTAAAATCTGCCTCAGATCACTGTAGTCTTCTTTAAGGAAGCAAATTTCCTTTACCCTTGATGATAGTTGCTTCTTTATTCTTTAAGTAAATTCCACATCAGTACACTGTGATCACTACTACGTTGTGGTTCTTTTATCTCTAGCTTCTTAATGCATGAAGAATTACTGCTGATAATTCACTGGTCTGCAAAAAAAATTTTTTTTCGCTCCCTGTTAAAATTCAAGGTGATTTTTGTATTCTTAACGTTGCTAAACCACATTGCTGTAACAACCACCAATTTTAAGGGATAAGGTTTTGAAGTTTCTAGTAAAAAAAAATTGCATATATTTTAAGAAAATGTTACATACAGTACTAAATATTGAAAATGGGCCTATTAACCTTATTCTATTTACAAATGGTCTTTCTAGTCATCAGATCTCAATCCAGTTGAGCACTTTTAAGATGAAGTAGAAGATATTCGCAACCATCAAATTTGCAACAACTGTGGGCAGTAATTGAATGAACACAGACCAGCATTCCGGTGATATCATGATGAATCTAGACTTTTCTTAGGGCTAAAGGGGATCTCCTTTCTATTAGGTAGCTGTATCTAATAAAGTGATCACTCAGCTTATAACACGATCTCCGAAGATCAACTAATGGTCAATGCAGAAGTATATACGCCTTTTAGTTGAATGTGGTTCGAATCTACGCGGCCACAAAATGCAGTTTATGATAATAATCTTCTTAAATGACTAATTGTAAACCAATCTGAACTATATGATTGTTCCACAGCAAACAGAACATACATATCAGCGACAATTCTATTTTCTAAGTATCATAATTGAAAATAGTTTCTTTTGAGCTGAAGACTAGAAACTAACCATTCGCGAGTAGCTCAATGATGTTACAGTTACCATCCTCTCAAATCGGTGGAAAAGGCCTAGGTTGGAATCAATGATACGTGTAGTTTTTATTTGCTTTTTTCGCAACGTGGCTGAGTTGGCCAGTCTCAGGCATCTGTCGCATGTTTTGCTTTGTTTATTTTTTTCTTCCCGGAAACTCGGATTTTTCGTAAGCCGATCAAAGAATTATACAAGCAGTTACAAACACACTATACTGATGCCTCATAGCCTTAGTTGCTTTGGAGCTTAACACACACACCAGACCACACTTAACCCATTGGGAAGAAACTAATAAATAAATAAAAATTGTAAAATAAATATTAAGAAAATATTCTTTTAAGTGCTGTCGATAAGGAAAGGAAGCAATCTTCAAGATGAAGAACAGCCTGGTCGTCCATGAACATCAGTTATTGCGCCTGAAGCTGAACGCATTATTGAAGAGAATCGTCGTATAACTATAATAGATATTAATGAGATGCTTACCATTTCTTATGGCATAGCTGGAGTCACTGACAGTACATTGGTAGAAATGCTGTCGTGTATTAAGTTCATTATTTATTTATTTTTTTATCGCAGTTATGTTTCGAAGTTCTATCTAAAATCTTTTCAAGTTCTGTCTTTCCAAGTATTATTATGCTATTTTGATGAATCCGTTAACGGTATCAAACATAACTTGCCTCCAGTAATATGTTTATAAATAAATAATAATTTATTTATAATAAATCCTCCGGTAATTTGTTTAAAAATAAGTAATAATCAATGAAATCAAAGTTACTTCCAGTGACTGTTTGATTTCATTGATTATTATTTATTTTCAAATAAACTATTTAGATTCTTAATTATTCCAATGACTCCTATGAATATTTAGAAAATAGGACAGATATTTAGAATATAAATTAATTGATGCGTCATCGCAGTAATTTTTCAATAATAATTTCATAAAATGTGGTTTTATTTAAGTAAAACTCTACAGGTGGATTTCATTGATCTTGCCAAACTCATACAGATAACAACAAGTGGGTTGAAAATTATAAGCGAGATCGGAACTGTTGCCATTGTAGTTGGCACCACATTATGCAGGTATTAAAGTTTTGCCACGAAATCGTCTAATGCACAGTCTTCCTGTGGCACTTCCCGGCATAACGTGCGAGTCTCGTGGCAAAGACTGTTACCGCCGCGGATCACCAGATCCCACGATAAAAGCACATGTTGCATAAGTTACGAAGGACTCGTTACTTCAGTCGATGGAAAAAGAAGATGATATTCCAGCACGAGTCAAAGCATTTACGACTGATGAGATCCACGTTCATCAACAACTTGAGAATACTACAGCAGACCAGCCTTCATCAAACCTACTGTTGAATCAGCTGATTTGTTGACAATCTACCCTGATTGCCCCAACTTATTCGAAAAACTGCACTCTCACATCAAGGGCAGCCACGTTATGATAGTTGAATGACAGAAGTGCGTGCAGATACGAATGAATGTGGTGATATCAGAATACTCTTAAAAAGAAACCAGGTAAATGAGGGGGGGGATGGAAGGAGCTAAATTAGATTTTTTTATTATGAGAAAGAAACTTGATCTTTTTTGGCATGTCTGGATTATGACAGTCTACTATAAATTAATAAAAGTATATACATAATAATAAATATATTTCCAAGAACTTTCAAAAAGGATATCAAAATGTAAAAACCGGTTAGAGGAAAATTATTTATTTAATTTCTGCGCTTAGTATTGGTAGTGGAAACTGCAAAAAAAAAAAAAGAAAAAAAAAGAACGCTTATAAAGCATCAGCCAAAAAAAAAACCACTTTCCCATTTGCTTGTCCATTTACTCCAATATTTAAAATAACAATCAGAATCATAAGATTTAACACGAGATTATAATAATTAAAAATTAATAGCGTAATTCAAAATAGAAAAATATAAGTGATAAAAACAAATGTTATTCTGGGCTTAAATTCTTTATTTTCAATAGTAATTAGCAAATGTTAAAAGTGGATCAAGTTTATATTGATCTGTTACATGTAGCGAGGCAGGACGGGACTATTTTTCACATAATGTGTTCTGTAGGTTGGATTTCTAAACACGGTTGGATTTTTAGTGATCGTTGACGGGACATTTAATTTTATATCTGTCTACAGAATGCTGAGGCATTTAAACGATGAGTGTTTATCGTCTTATAAATTAATTTTAATCCTTTTAATTTACAGCGGTTTCTTTTGGATAAACAAATACGATATCTATTACTACAATAATTCCGAATTCATTTTATCGCAAGAGGAATTTCACTATCTGTATCTTTTCCACAACAAGGTTTTGAGAGGGAAGAAAGCAGGCTCTGCTGAAGAATTCTAAGTGGGATAGCACTAATGACGTAAGTAAGGTATTAGTATTGCCATACAGTGCAAAGAAGCCACAGGCTTTTAGCAGCACTGTCTAAAAGATAAAAAATAAATTAAATTAAATTAAATTGAATTAATAATAAAATGGATAAAAATAAAAAGAAAATAAATAGACTGATCTTCGTCACGTATGTAACTATCCAGCCGACCTTTAAATTCCGGAAGCTGTCAACATCAGTTACCCACGCGGTTAACCCATTCCAGTTAATTTAACCAATTGCCGGATAAAACTTAACTTTCTACAATCCAGTCTAAATCTCTTTCCTCTTAATTTGAATTTATGACCTCTAGTTAGCCAGATGCGAGTATTAAGAGGACAAACAAACCTTTTTATAAATCGTATTTTTCACACGCTTTATTTGTGAATTGATCGACGTCCGTCGCAGGTGATTTCTGAGGTAATTGCAAAGAGATAGAAGCAGTTGTACTGCAAAGGTTAATTGAATGATAATCATATGATGTATTTTTCCTGGGGTCTCTGACGATGCATTATCATATATGTTGGAACAGAGCACGCCGCTTATTTTAATCACGGATAAAGTTATAAGTTTTATGAAGTCCTGATCAAATGTATACATTGTAGGAATAGCGGAGGCGTGGTGTCACTCAGACATAAGCGATGCTGAATTTGAATGTGAGGAGTACAATGTATACAGGAAGGATAGAAGAGGTGGAGGGGTTATGCTCTTAGTTAAGAAGAATATTAAATCTATAGCAGTGCATCCTGTTAATTTGGTGACGAGTGCAATTTACAGTCAGTTTGGTCTGATATAAGCACAGGGAAAACAAAATTGAGAGTAGGAGTGTGTTATAGTCCTAATGACTGTGATAAGTATACCAAACAGCTGTACAGGCGAATAGAGTGGGCCAGCAAATCAGAATGTCTCATAATGGGGATTTTAACTTTCCAGATGTAGTAGTGGCATGTGATGCAAGAAAGCATGTGTATGAGCTTATGCAGCATCAGCCAAAAAAAAAAAAAAAAAAAAAAATCACACCATTCCCTCCAAATGCCTGTCTAGTTTCTCCTTCAATTCATTCAACCTATCAACTTCCACAACGACAGATGGAAGTTTGTTCCAGCAATTAACCACCCGCTGGCTAAAGGCAAATTTCCGCACATCTATTTTACATCTGTCTTTTCTTAATTTGAATTTATGCCCCCTTAGGTTAGTAATCTGAACAAGTGGAAGGATCCCATCAGAATTCAGCGTGCTCAACCCATTCAAGGCCTTATACACCTCAATCAGATCACCGCGCAGGTGCCTAGTCTCCAGCCACTGCAATTTGCAGAACTTAAGCCTCTCTTGGTAAGAGGATCCCTTCATTCCCCTCACCAATCTTGTTGCCATTCTCTGTACACGCTCAAGTAAATCTACATCCTTCCTAAAATGAGGCCTCCAGACCTGTACGCAGTACTCAAGGCGTGGCCTGACCATTGCCTTATACAGAGGGACAATCACCTCCTTTTCCCTGCTGGCAAAATTCCTATATATCATTGACAAAACCCCATGACCTGTCCTGGCAGCCTGTCTGCATTGCTCAGAGAACTTCATATCTGCCTGCACAATTACTCCCAGGTATTTTTAATTTTCTACTACCTTAAGTGTAGTACCACACAGTTGGTACGTTTCTCTGGGGTTACTTCTACCCATATGCAGTACTTTGCATTTGTCAAGGTTAAACTTTAGTTGCCACTTCTTAGCCCATCTGCCCAAATTATCTAGATCCTGTTGCAGTAGCACACTGCCATTACTGCCATTAACAACCCTGCCAACCTTTGTATCATCTGCAAACTTCGACATTAAGCCTGATATACCTTCATCAAATATACAAAACAACAGTGGACCCAACACAGTACCCTGTGGGACTCCACTAATAACATTAGTCCACGAAGAGCAGCACCCATTGATTACCACCCTCTATCTTCTCCCACTTAACTATCCATTGTAGCAACTTACCCTTGATACCATTCTGCTCTAATTTGTACAGTAGTCTTCCATGCGCAACAGTGTCAAAAGCTTTCCCGAAATCCAAATATATGATATCAAAATTATTTTTTGCATCCAGTTCCTTTGTAACCACATCATAATATCCTATCAAATTTGTCAGACAAGATTTTCCCTTAACAAACCCATGCTGTGTCTGAATTATTGCTGCAGTCTTGTCTAGATGATCCTGCAATGCATCTTTAACCAGCGACTCCATTATTTTACCCGGAACAGAAGTTAAACTAACTGGTCTGTAATTACTTGTGTCACCCTTCGATCCCCCTTTGTGAATTGGGGATACATTTGCACATCTCCAGTCTGTGGGAACCTCCCCTGAGTCCAAGGATGCTCTCATAATTATGGCTAAGGGTTTGCTTACTCCCTTTGCCGCCTCCTTTAATATAACTGGATAGATCCCATCCATCCCAGGTGCTTTTCTTATGTTTAACTTAAACAATTTCTCCTCCACTTTGCTCTCAGTTATTACAAAATCATTAAGTATCTTGTTACAATTTGATAACCTTCTGCCATTTTCAAACCTTAATAATTCCTCATGTGTGAATGTAGATGCAAAATACTCATTCAGTTTGTTTGCTATTTGAGCAAGATCATCAACAGTCGAACCATCGATGTCAAGTGGACCAATCTGATTCGTCCCCTTCCTTTAAAGTTTATATAAGTAAAGAAATCCTTGCTGTTTTTCTTAGCATCCTTTGCCAAAGATTTCTCGTAATCTGCCTTCGCCTGTCTAACCTCCTTTGTGACCTGATTAGAATTTGTTGGTAAGTCACTCACACACTAGCAAGACTTTTGTGGATATCTTAGATGATTGTTCTCTACAGCAGCATGTTAGAGAGGCAACAAGAGGATCTTGATCTGTTTATCAGTAGTAATTCTACATGCATTAAGAATCTGCAGGTAAAAGACCCACTGGGTCACTGGGTGGCAGCCATCACAGTGCATTAATGCGGAATTTAATTAAAGACATAACTGTCAAGAGTAAAGGGAAAGGCTTTTGCATTCGTAAGAGTAACTATAGAGGTCTCAGACAGTTTTTTAATTGTATGCAGTGGGATAAACTGATGATGTCACCAACAAAAAATTCTAAATGGGAAGCATTTAGGGAAGAAATCAAAGAAGCTACTAGGCTTTTCATGCAAACAAAGAAATACCATTGAAGGCTTAGACCTAAGTGGATGTTAGATGAACAATTGAGACACTTGGCAGAAAAGAAAATTTCATGGGATGCATATAAATTATCAGGTGATACAGATGCGCCTAGGATAGATATAAATTAGTCTGTAAGCAAGTCACAAAAGAGGTTAGGCAATCTACGGCAGATTATGAGAATCTTTGGCAAAGAAAGCAAAGGAAAACAGCAAAGACTTCTATGTTTATATTAAGTGTAGAAGGAACGGGTTGGGCCACTTGATGTCAATGGGTTAACTATTGATGACCTTGCTCAGGTTGTTGACAATTTGAATAGATATGCTCAAATCTGCAGAAGCTATCGGCCTTCTAGCGGCACTTTCCCAACAACATCATCGGCGCGTTGAGCTCCGCCGACATTGATTTTGATCTGTGGTTCAATGTTTTGGCCTACAGGAAAAAAAAGAAGAGAAAATCCATATTCACGTGTCGTCACCATCTCTGTAACTGTCATTAAAACTAAAACTGATTCCAAGTGAACGATGTTCAGGCTGGCTCAATCGGTCTATCAGGTTATACCCGGATCGTACTCTACGGACGACCCTCCATCATCATCAGTATCTCAGAAGATCGAGTTCAGATGCAATTATCGATGAATCAGAGCTACTTAGGTTAATCTTATGCTGGAGAAAACGATATATTCGCTGAGATTTATGTATTCTATGGATGTTCTATGTATTATATTGTTGTTCTATGTATTATTTGGATATTCTATGCAGTTTTTCTGTGTTTTAGCAGTTTGTATGTAAGTAAATATAATGTCTCCAATTAGATTCCTCCGGATGCCTGTAACAGGAATCGTATCCTTGTAAAATTTTGTGAATAAAGAATTTTATTATTATTATATTTTGCATCTACATTCACGCATGAGGAATTCTTTAGGGAAGGAGATGCTAGATGTTTATCAAACCCTAACGAGGACCTAAATGACTTTGTGATAACTGAAAGGAAAGTGGAGGAGAAATTGATGAGGATGAACAAAAAAAGGCACATGGGGCGGATGCAATTTGTCCAATGATATTAAGGGAGGCAGCACAGAAGGTAAGCAGACCCATATCCATAATTATGAGAGCATCCTTAGAATTAGAGAAGGTCCCTATGGACTGGAGATGTGCGAATATATTCCCAATTCATAAAGGGAGATCAAAAGGCGGCATGAGTACTTACAGACCTGTCAGCTTAACGTTTGTTCCAGGAAAAATAATGGACTCACTGGTTAAAGAGGTAATGCAGGATCATTTGGGCAGGCATGCAATTATACTGCAATCACAGCATGGATTTGTCATGGGGTGGGGTGTTGTCTAACCTATATGATAGGTTACTATGATGTAGTGACCCAGGCAACTGTATGCAAAAAATAATTTTAACATCATATACTTGGATTTCAAGAAGGCTTTTGATACTGTTGCACATAAAAGACTGATGTACAAACTGGAGCAATGTAGCATTAAGGGCAAGTTACTGCTATGGATAAAGGGGTGGTTAAGTGGAAGAAGGCAGAGAGTGATTATCAGTGGGCATTGCTCTTTGTGGACTAATGTTATTAGTGAAGTCCCACAGAGTTCAGGGCTGGGTCCATTGTTGTTTTCAATATTCATCAGTGACATTGACGAAGGTACGAGTCACTTAATGTCTAAGTTTACAGATGATGGCAGGATGGTTAATGGAAGTCTTCAGGATTAGCTACTGCAACGAGATCTAGGAATATATAAGCTGAGTTTGAATAGCTACGTTTGATTCTTTCTCTCTATTAACGATTTATTAAAAATGTTGACTACCCGCATTCTTAATAGTTTCAAGCATCGTTTCCAGAATAAACGGGGAATTTCATTGGGTTCTCTGGAATGATCCATAAGTAAATGATTATTTTTTTTCTAATATTATGTCACTTTCTTGTTTTGTAAAGTGAGAGAGAGTTGGCCCATTTTCATAATTTGTTGCTGCTATTCTAATATTATTTATATCTCGAAAATAATTTTCGGTTGTATTCGGAATTCACCTGACCGCAGGTTTGTTAAAAATAGTGAAAAAAATAAATAAATTTACATGAAATAATTAAAACTCGGCTTTTGAATCCCCTGAAAAAAAGTGCACTCATTTCTATGGTTGGTCATATGTAAATGATAAAATCACTTCTGAACTTGTACAAATACGGAGTATTTGTACAAGTTCATGGACGGTCCCAAGCCCGGCTGCGAAAAGAGGAGGGTGGTCATCCTGCCGAAATGACCAGAACCGGGAAACCGGGGAAACTAGGCAAGAAACCGCATGAAATTCGGAACAAGCTCTTACAACAATGTTACCGCATCCGGGGTAGCCGATGCGCCAGCACTGGGGACCCAGGGTGCTGGTGTGAAGTGGATCACTGGCCACAGCAATAAGCTTACTACGCCGAAAAGGACAATTAACATTGGCGAATGGAATGTTCGAACGGGGCACCACGTTGGACAAAAGGAAATCATTGCCCAAGAACTACTTAGGTGCAAGATATCAATCGCAGCATTATCTGAATTAAGGCTCACCGGGTCTGGAACGATGATCATCCAACCACCAGCACCTAACGAAGCGGTTATGCTATTCTACTCTGGTGGCGAGAAACGAGAAGCAGGAGTGGGCTTTATGGTCGATGCTCAGGCCACCAGTAGTGTGATCGCTTTCCAACCAATATCGGACCGCCTGGCAGTCCTTACTATCAAGGGCACCATCAAGACCCATATTATCTCCGCCTATGCGCCAACTGAGACTAGCCTGGACCCGACCAAGAATGACTTCTACAACCAGCTCCAACATACGCTGGATTCAATTCCGCAGACAGAAGTGATCATCCTCGCAGGGGACTTTAATGCCCATATTGGCGTGGACAGATCTGGTTGGGAAACAACAATGGGCAAGTTTGGCCATGGGAAGATCAATGACAACGGACTACGTTTGTTGTCCTTTGCCGCATCTAACAACCTGATCATTGGAAACAGCCATTTCCAGCACCCTCAAAAACATCAACTTACATGGCGAAATCCATCTGGCAAGGACTCAGCAATCCTGGACTACATTTTGATCAATGCCAGATTTCGCTCATCACTCATGGATGTTCGTGCCATGAGGGGACCTGATTGCGGATCTGATCATTACCTCATCCGGGCTAAGGTGCAGCTCAAATTACGGCATGCAAAAAGATCATCTCGGTCAGCCAAGCTGGACTGGAGGCAGCTAATGAATGCTGCCAACAAACAGGCATATCAGATCGCCCTATCCAACCGCTTCGAGATGCTGGCCGTGCCCGAGGATATAAATGAAGAAGAAAAGCAGATCTCTGATGCCATCCTGGAATGTGCCAAGCCCCTATGTCCACCTGCCCGACGTCGAACGCAACCATGGATATCAGATGAGTGCCTCGACCTCGTGGACAAACGGAAACAGGCAAAGTTGGTCGACTTTGAACGGTACCGGCAGCTAAACCGAGAAGTCCGACAAAGAATGACAGCAGAAAGAGAAGCATACTGGAACCAAGTGGCAGACGATCTTGAAGTGGCGGCATCCAAAAACGAGTACCGCACTCTCTACCGCACCCTCAGATGTCTGAGTGGAAAGACTAAATTGACTAGTGACAACATCAAGAATGCTGATGGGACCTTCGTGCGATCACCATCCGAACGCCTGCAACGGTGGAGTGAATTCTTCAAAGCTCTGTATAATCACGACCCACCTCAGGGACCGCCAGCAACAGCACTCTCGATCGACCCCCCTGAGGTCTCCATGGTCGATGTTGAGCCTACAGTAGAAGAAGTGAAAGCAGCCATACAATCCCTGAAGAATGGCAAGGCACCAGGAGTGGACCAAGTCACCACAGAAGCGATCAAAGCCGGGGGAGATGTACTGCTTCGCCGACTACACTCACTCCTCAAAACCATCTGGTGCACTGAACAAATTCCATTAACATGGAGGAAAGCCATTATCGTACCAATCCACAAGAAAGGTGATAACCGGGACTGCAAGAACTACCGTGGCATCAGCCTCCTTTCCATCATTGGAAAGGTCTTTATGAAGATTATCCAGTCAAGACTGCAAAAACATCGCGAGCAAACCAGTCGAGAAGAACAGGCAGGATTTAGACCCGGGCGAGGATGCTGTGATCAAATCTTTGCCATTCGTCAGCTGATGGAGGTGAGGATCCGGTGTGGACAGCGAACCGTCATTGTTTTCATTGACTTTAAGTCTGCTTTCGACTGTGTCCACCGGCCTGCCTTATGGAAACTACTAGAGGTTGAACATGTACCTCGAAAAGTCATCACACTCCTCCAAACTGCATACAACGGTTTAACCAGCCAGGTGCGCATCCAGAACGATTTATCTGAGGAATTTACCATCCAAACTGGAGTCCGCCAAGGGGATGTAGCCTCCCCGTTGCTTTTCAACATCGTGGTCGACGCCATTATGAGGCAAGCATTCAGAAACAGACAGGGCATACAATATGACAAGGATCACTATGTGACTGACCTGATGTTTGCTGATGATAGTGCTATCCTTGCCGGTAACGACGCTGAAGCCACGGAAATCCTCTACGACATTGCCCGCATTGCCCGGCCATACGGTTTGAAGATCAATGCTGGTAAGACAAAGGCCCTGACAACAGATGGGTCGCAAGCCACCATCTATCTCGAAGGCGTCCAGATCGAGCAAGTGCAGGACTTTAAATACCTTGGGTCGCTGGTCCAGGAGAAGAAAGTTGCATCCACCATGGAAATTCACAGCAGAATTGGACAGGCGGCCACTGCGTTCGCCTCGCTCAAATGGTGTCTGTGGAAGAGGACCAACATTTCCACAAAGACTAAAATCCGACTCTTCCGGACTTTGATCCTGCCCATTCTTCTTTACGGATCGGAAACATGGATTTGTCTCAAGTTAGATTTGAACAAACTTGAGGTATTCCAAATGCGATGCCTGCGGCAGATCTTGGGCATCTCTCTTCGCGACCGCATCACTAATGATACCATCCGCGCCAGATGCCAACAGCAACCAACCATTGCCGACCAAATCCAGAAGCGAAGGCTCAGATGGTTTGGCCACGTATGTAGAATGGGCACGAACAGAATACCATCCACACTCCTTTGGAGACAACGACCCACCCAATGGAGCATCCAACGGACCGCGCCTAGGAAAACGTGGGCCAAGCAAGTGGAAGATGACTTGAAGAGCCGACGTCTCGACCTTAACCAGGCCAGGACTGAAGCCATGGATCGTAAGGTATGGAAGAACATCACAGAGCAAGTCCGAAACCCTGCGGCACCTACAGCAGCATACTGGTTGCGTGGCCAACCGCCTCCCCCAGCTGCCAGCTAAGGACCAAAGAAGAAGAAGAAATACGGAGTAGACCCAAGAGTTCTGAAATCAGACTTTCATTATTTCGAACGAAGTGATTTCGATAGTTTCTTTGAAATACATTACGAATGTCATAATTTTTACAAAACTTTAAGCTAAAGAAATTTTATTTTTATTTAGCTGATAATAAATCAAATCGGATATTTTTATTTATTCAAGTTCTATTTATGGACATGCTTTAATATCAAACATTCCTCAGAATATACACTGCTCGACAAAATTAACAGGACAAAATGGGTATTTTATTGTAAACAGTGTCCGAAGGCATATATTTCATATAATAGGCATCCTGGCATGCATGCAAATCCCGAGAATCCAATAAAATTCGATGTACCACCTTACAAGCCGCACATTATGCAAATTATTCATACCTATAAAAACACGGGTTGCGACTAAACCACTTGATTCCCTTTTTTTTTTCTCTCTATTAACTTCAACCCACATCTCCAGTACTCAGGGTGCTGGGGATGTGGCTTGAAGTCATCGTTTAGAAAATTCTTTGAGATGGTTAGCCGTTGACCAACTTGAAGCCTGACAGTCGCAGGCGGAGGTGCACTTTGGCTTAATGTGTCATCCAGTATTGTCTCAGCACTGTGGAAGAAGTTTCAGGAAACAGGAACCAATACAAGAAGAGCTGGCCGAAGGTAACGTCAACCAGAACAGACCGCTATCTGGCTCTAACAGCAAGACGGGACCCTACGATGTCCTGTCATAAAGTGTCTCTTGAGGTTACTGCGGCAACAGGTGAAAACATTTCTAACCCGACTGTGTTAAGGAGGCTCGATTGAAGTGGACTCTAAGCAAGGACTCTAGTGGTTTGTATCCCACTAACCCCAAACCACCGCACAGGTCGTCGAAACTGGTGCCATGAACATGTGACTTGGAGTCATGACAAATGGGGTACAGTTCTATTCTTTGATGAGTCCCGTTTTAGCCTAAAAACAGATTCTAGACGTTATTTTACCGGGAGACAACGAAGAATGCGGTACCATTATTCGTTTGGGTAGGGGTACGGTTGGCCCAGATTTTCTTTTCAAACAAGACAACGCCACTGCACATAGAGCTCAATGGTGGAGGAATATCTTTAAACCGGAGGTATCCATTGGCCAGCACGATCAACAGACTTAAATCCGATCGCACTGAATGCCGACAGCCGGCGTCTCGGTCACTTGGTGAGACCTGCACGCATGGAAGACTAGTTTGTTCGCACAGAATCTTATAGACACTCTTATATCGAGCATGGTTCACTGCTGTCAGGACTGTTTAGCCGTTGGAGGGGATCATACGCCGTAGTGATGCCATGTGACCACATTTTCAAGCATCTTGTATCGACTTCTTTAATGCGGCCTTTTTGTTTATTCTTATACAATTCCTATAAATGTCCCTTATCGGAAGTTTCTCGCTGTCTCCTCTAATATGGTTAGGGAAAGACGTTACGTAGTTTCTATCCATTTAAATTACAATATATCTAAATTACCACTCTTATACCACGTGGAGTTTTTAATATATATATTTTTATTTAGATGTTACCTAAACTAATATACATTGAGTAACGTTTCAGGTACTTTGTCGATACCCATCATCAGACCTTGCTGCTGACCGAATCCTCCTGCCGGACGCTTAGGCCGATTTAAGCTGTCTCCTCATTTCATCGTTATTCTATGGTACACCACCATACCTAATTTTGCAAGCTGCACGAGTTACACCATGTTTTCTACGTGTTCTGCTGATTTTGTCGAGTAGTGTAGTTAAGGCTGTATTCTGAGGCATGATTGAGAATTGAAGCTGTACCCAGGGATGTTCTGATGACTTAGAAAGTAAGAAAGTTATAGCTATCGAATACATTGTGTGTTTTTTTTTATCAAGAGAAACGTGTAGACAAGAAATAATGTGAAGAGATTATTAAACTGTTCTTAACAGCATTAGAATACAGGATCAGAACTGGTTTATTGAAATATGGATACACTGATAAATTGAAAGTAGTGCAGAAGTTGTAGTGCATCAAGGAAGATAAGTTCTTATTAGATAAGTTCTTAAAAATATCGTTATCAATCGAAACGAACATGAAATTACTTATTTCTAAATAATCTCTAATAAATGACATATCACAGTTTATCTGCTGGTCAAAGGGGAAAGATTGTTAGAGCATATGCAAATAAGAAATTTTCATTTATTTCATAAGCATACGAAAATAAGGAATCTGTTGGATTAAGAACTGATAAAATCTGAAGTTGGTATTCTGGTTTAAACTAACATAAACTCAGATTAACTGTTAAGAAATCTCCAAAAGAACGTTGTATTAAGAAAGCAAAACCATAAAAACAGGTGAGAAAATGACTCTTGCTCGTAAAATTCAGCGAAACTGTGAATAAAGCTCGTAAAAACTGTTCCGGTCCTGACGGGAATCGAATTCAGACCTTTTCCATACATTGAAAGAACAGAGATCATAATTGTTGGGCGAGCAGCGAGAGTGTCTTCATATGGAAGAAAAGAAAACCCATACTGGAATTCTGGAAAAAGTATGAACAGAAAATATATCCCAAAACAAAAATGAGGGACACTAAACAGAAAAAAAAGAAGTGTTAGCTAAAACAAGGCTAACCTTTTTCTGAATAAGTAATAATTTACTGTTCCAATAAGGAACCACAGCAACTCTTGTTTTCATACACCGAACTTGTGTAATCTGCTGCAGAAGACCATGAAATTTGTCCATTAGGTTTATCGACAGCTAAACCTAATAGGTAAGGTGCCAGTACTCAAAAAAATCTAACAGGAATGAAAGTGACAGTTACGTCACTGACAGTTTGTGATGTACTAAAAAGACGTGATTCTGCGCGCCCGCCAGTAAAGAATTTTTTAAATGTAAAAGAGGTCAGTTACAAGAGTGCCCAAAACCGGAATTTTGAACTTTTGTAACTTGAAGATCAACAAAATTTTGCGATTTGTTGACGAGTTTTATTACGTACCTATAATATCAAATTTCCTCAAAATTTGTTCATCCGTATCAGTACAATTAGTCGAGGCAAAATATGAGCTTCATTAGTCCATAGAACGTTAAATAACCATTCAGAACCCTGCGCAACCTGTTCAGTCAACCATTGAGCAAAATCGTAAACGGCTTTGGTTCTCTTGTGATCCTAGTCGATGAGGATGTTTAATTTTATAGGGAATTTTTTACGTATAGTGGGCATGAGATAGTCTCAACGAATTGTTGTTGTTTGGTTTTCAGGAGCATTAGCAACTAAAGCCATATTGCTCCGGGGATATGCGGTGGTCATTCTCTAACCTTTCCGCATGCTCCGTATTTGGTGGTGACGGGCTCGAACCCCGGTCTAATCAAGAAGCGTGTGCTACGCACTGCTGCTCTTGCCCAACTGGCTACGGAGGCGCCACTCTCAACGAATTTGATCAAACTTGTTGCACTTCATCAAACCACTTCTGGTCTCAGGAGTTAGGTAGCCTTCTTCTAAACACCTTGCAATATTTTATACGGTTCTTCTCGCTCTGAGGGCTGCAATAACTTGCAATTATTGTAATAAAATTTAATTAAAATGCTTTATCTTTAGGGAACATATTAAAATGAACTTTATTGGACTTGGTTACTTAAGTTAGGGCTACTGCTTCAACTGTTTTACCTTGATGAATAACCACGACAAGCAAACACTAATTTCCACTCAAATTCTCCAATCTCACATCATTCCGTTTTATAGAGAACGCAAATAAAAACCAATGACTCTCGCTTGGCCCCGTGGTGATCAAATTTCGAAATAATATTTTATTTAAAAAATCTCGAGTATTCTGATTACACTGCAAAAACTGTTTTCCGCTAAGTCCAATAATTTTACACTTTCTGATTTTTTAAAAGTGGGAAAGAACTTTATAACCACCCTATATATGAACAAATAGATGGACGGGCATGGCTGTCATAACAATACGACCAGATTACCGAAAAGAAATTTAAAATTATAAAATTAACTTTGCAGATAATTTTACTGATAAATATATTAAATAAATAAATAAAAATAATATAGTAAGTGTTCTTGAAACAGGACAGTTGCAGCTTATAGCGAACTCACGGGGCCTTTTCTCTAACGTGCTAGTTTATTGTTCTTTGGCATCGTGTACTCGTACATGCACTATTACAAGAGCATTTCTGTAAAAAAAATCTGGGAAACAATACATAAACTGTTGCTTGACATTCTTTGCTATAATTCTTGACATTATTGCGTGCAATTCTTTATAACCATATACAATACATTATCGTAACGCTATTGTTGCTAATATAAATTATTTTAACGCCATCGTTGCTATTATAAATTATTGTAACGCTATTATTGCTAACATACGTTATTGTAACGCAATTGTTGCTAATATCCATTATTTTAAGGCCATTATTGCTAATATCCATTATTTTAAGGCCATTGTTGCTAATATCCATTATTGTAACGCCATTGTTGCTAATATACATGATTATAATGCTATTGTTACTAATATACATTATACATTACTGTAACGCTATTGTTGCCAATATAAATGATTGTAATGCTATCGTTGCTAATATAAATTGTAACACTATTATTGCTAACATACGTTATTGTAACGCGATTGTTGCTAATATCCATTATTGTAACGCAATTGTTGCTAATATCCATTATTGTAACGCCATTGTTGCTAATATCC
This sequence comes from Mastigoproctus giganteus, assembly GCF_048544385.1. Taxonomy (NCBI): domain Eukaryota; kingdom Metazoa; phylum Arthropoda; class Arachnida; order Uropygi; family Thelyphonidae; genus Mastigoproctus; species Mastigoproctus giganteus. Next base: position 117,196,000 of record NC_143580.1, on the reverse strand, counting down.
ATTATTGTAACGCCATTGTTACTAATATACATTATTGTAACGCCATTGTTACTAATATACATTATACATTATTGTAACGCTATTCTTGCCAATATAAATTATTGTAATGCTATCGTTGCTAATATAAATTGTACTATTATTGCTAATATGCATTGTTGTAACGCTATTGTTGCTGATATACTTTATCCTAATGCTATTGTTGCTAATAATACATATTATATTCTAATGCTATTGTTGCTGATATACATTATTGTAACCCTATTGTTGTAATATACATTATTGTAATGCTGTTTTTGTTAATATACATTATTGTAACCCTATTGTTGCTAATATACGTTATTGTAACACTATTTTTATTGTTGTTAGGCAGATCAGTTCCGAGAGTTAGCCATTTTAGAAAAGAAAACGAAGTTTAACTATTCAAAATTTATCAACAGTTTTATTAAAAAGGTTAAAAGCAGTTTTAGACTCTGAAATGTATGTTGATCGTCCAATGTTTTGCTTCACCTCTCTTTGTCTCGACGATCATAATATAAAAATATTTTTATTTTATGATTCTTTTGCTAATACAATTACTGGTTCGCTTTTTTTTTTTTTTTTTCTTTAAACTAAAGATCGCTTTTTTTCTTCAGAACAACAAATCACTTTTCTGGTAGAAAAACTTAAGGTGCATCCAACAAAACATGACCGTGCCAGGGACATATGAAAGGCAGTGTTTCTTTCTGCCACAAAGTCTGCAAAGTGACTCGAAGTACTTTGTGCAGACAGAAAGAGCAGTACGTCGTCGCAAATCTCCCTCGCTTCCAGTCGACTTCTGCTTTAGCTCATTCACGTGCGGACACATGGAATCGGTGCACAATAACACCTTTACACAACAACAATTTTGAAAAACTGCCAAATATTCAAATTTGTTTATTTTCATCGATCGTGAGATGATTTCCTAGGTCGCTGATCGCACTTCACCGAAACAATTTCTTCCTTTCCTTTCCTTTCAGTTTCAGGTAAGGAAATCGCGTTTTCACGGTTGTTCTAGCCTCGCTCCCGCTACTAGGTATATTTTATCTTTCAGTAGTACTGCATTTCAAAATTGCAGAAAAATAAGACAGAATTATACGCAAATTATACATAAATTATATTCATAAAATTACAGGAAGACAGAAATTATATACACAAAGCATAAAATGATATCTAAATAAACCCGCAACCATTGTCAATCCATTGCAGGATGGAGGCCTACTCAAGTCATGTTCAGGGAATGGACCATAATCTGCCACGCTGGTCCAGTGAGGGTTGGTAGATCGACCGTATTTAGCAGTCAGGGGCTTGAACCCCGGTCTACTTAAAGAGCGTATGCCAGTGTACTCCCGCTCCTGACCACTCGGCTAGGCTGCGCGTTGTAACACATTGGGATCGTCACCGTCCTCCCCACACCGGATGGAAAAGGCCCAGGTTCGATTCTCGTCGATGACGCGAGGAAATTTTATGGGTTTTTTTTCACTCCGTGGCTGAGTTAGTTTCCAGGGAAGGTTTCCCCTTCCCTGGAAAAACTGGGGTTTTCGTCTAGCAAAGCAGGCAAATCGACCAGAGGATACACGCAATTTATAGGCAAAATGTACATGGGTAGATGAAATAACTTTCCCGACGACTCTATTAAAATATTTTTATTTATTTATTTTTTTTTATTTTTTCTTTTTACCTCTCGGCTACGCAGGCATATAACAAAAAGTATTCGGATACCCCCCACCCCTTACGAATGTTGGCCACTGGGTTAGAAGTCCCACATGCAATAAAAATATTCGGAGATCTACATAAATTATGAATATACTTTATATACATCTTCTGTGTAGCAGAAGCAGTACATTTAAAGTTTTGACTGCATGGATCGTGGGTCGGGACTTACTAATTTTAAATGTGGGTTGGCGGTTGTATGCCACATTAGTAACATCCGTAATACGAAATGCCATTTGGATTGCTGTCCGAAGAGCACTTCCTGTCGGATGTATCGTTTCGACTTGGATATTCTGGGCAAATATGAAAAAGCCTCAGGTCAAAGTGTATCGGCGCCGATGGCGAAATCAACTGACTAACGTTCATGATCCTGAACTGGAAACATCTCATATCTTGTCTTCTATATATTCAATAATCATTTACGTTGTTGAAACTGGGCATCTGCAAAGAGAATTTATATAGCGAATATCGGTTACTAAGATGAGTTTCATATAATCACCGAATTCCTCCTCCAGAGAAAACTCAAATGGTAAATGGACTAAAAATCAGACTGCAATCCATGGTCGAAAAAAAAAAAAAAAAAGACTCTTCTTCACGGCAAAAATTATGACCCGACTGATCTCTGTGAACCCTTTGAGAAAGCTGCACTTCGCGAATTCCCAACCCCAACTACGAGCCACACCATGTGGTCACCAAAAAAACCAAACTATTATATTTAGGCCACCCGAATAATTAAATTCATCTGCCGTGCCGTGCTGTGTCTTATGTCTGTTAATTGCGTGTGTTCGATGGTCGATTTGTCTGTTTGCTGGACGAAAAACCCCAGTTTCTGGGGTAAAACATTCATACTCATAATTTTGCTACCCATTCCTCATAAAGACGGCGAATCGCAGAAGAAGTCCCCGATTTATGCAGTATGTAAATGGCTCGTGTGCATTTTATGACACTCGTTGTGTGCGTGTGTGTGTGTGTAAATTGAGTGCCCGTGCTTCTGCAGACCAATTAGTGAACTGTCCAATTGTGATCTGGTACAAGCTGTAATTTAAAAAACTAAATAGTGGCTGCGCAAGATTTTGTTTGCACTTAAGATGGGAAATCGCGGCTATGTTGTGAAATGTGCAACTGGATATCTTCCGCCCCGCATTATAATTGCACCCTTTTGCATTTGCGTCGATGGGAATTGATGTTTGTGCATATTTTAATAATTATATTTAATTATAAAATTTTAATATAAATATCGCATAAGTTGCTTTTCAACTATAATTTACCTTCAACGTTTTTTTAGAAAATTGTTAACCTATTTTATATTTGATCTTACTTTAAATTATCGCAAATGGTTACATACCTATTAGCTGTCCTTATTGTTGATGTGTACTCAACTTGTCAAACCCTTAGCCTTGTACGCTGTGATGGATTTATTACCCACTATATCCAGTTGTGTGCAATAAAAGATTATTATTTATTTATTTATTTATATACTGAACATACAATACATCCAATCCCTATGGTAGAGTAGTAAGTAATCCTCGTAGGTAGGACAGTCGGTAAAATCGCGATCCTGTCCCACACTGGGTGGGAAACACCTGAGTTCGAATCCCGTCAATGACGCGAGCAATTTTTATGGGGCTTTTTCACAACATGGCTGAGTTAGTTGTTTTCAAGCGAGGATAGCATGGGTTTTTCGTCAGCAAACAGGCGAATTGACTACAGAACACACGAAATTCAAAGACATTATGGCCTAAGTCGTTGATGCGCCTAAAACGCTACGGCAACAATATTAGCAACCAACCTCACCTAGTTCATTGCTTCTTTTTAGCTAAAACAAGCAGCTAGTGGTACTGTGGGCAAGTGCATAACTTCGTGATCACAATTTATCAAGAGTGAAATGGTTCCAGGAGCAAGAATTTGATTGAGGTGGAAGTTGTTTGTTGTAGGGATCCACTGACGTCAAATATGAGGAAACTGCAGAGTACGATCGAATCCGCATGGTCCCCCGTCCCAGCGTACAAATCTCTTCTTAGTTTAGTATATAGTCACAGCTAAAGCAGAGGAGAGTCACAGTTGTTCAACTTTGTGGAACTGTCACTTCTTCTGTCTCCTGGAATTGTCTCCACAATATGATATCTCTTTTCGCTGGCATTCAAGAGCTTCCTAACCTCCGCCTGTGATTTTCTTGTATCTATCCCACTGAGCGGTCTCCACTGTAACGAATCACTCATATGCTGTTTGTCGTTGGACCACGAAACATTATCAAGCTATCGCTTGACTTCCTAGAAATGAGCGACATAAGAGTTAGGCTACTCTTTAAACTTTTTAAAACTGTTTGAATATCAGAATATGTGCACATCCTGCCATTGTTACTCTGATATTTTTGGCGCATCGGCTGATGTGTTCCTAATGTGTGCTGTATTATGTTTGTGTAAATGTGAGTTTACAGTCCGATTTGAATATTGTGTTGGGTGAAAAATCGGGAATAACTCATTGGGGGAACCCTACTCCACCCGCTTGAGATCGGCTAACTATAGCTCAACTGACATGGCCTTTCTGAGCAATTTTAACCCAAAATTTCCAAACGAGTGGCAATGGAAACCAAACCTGTACTTTATCAAGGCACTCTATGCTTTGATAAAGTACTGTTTGGACGCGCAACCGTCATCAATTCCGACATCATGGAAAGCTTTACAGGCAGCATGGCTGCAGATTCCTACGAACGTCTTCAGACATCTGAAGAAGAATATGGGTATATGCAGAATTCCCAACGTCTCTGTCCGCCTGCTATATATTTCATAGGACGTGACGCTGTTGTTGAAGGAGTGCTCAAGAAAACGGCAAGTGTATATAATAAAGTGGTCACTCAATGTATGCAATAGAAAAAAATCTAATAATAGAGTTGTCCCGTCAATACGGAACGAATCTATCAAGACAGAAGGAGGTTTTATGAATCTGGTTTGTATCAGGGCAGTATTAGTCAGTCTCTAGCAAGGGTTTCTCAGCTTTCCCCCAGAAACTCGAGGTTTTTCATCCAGCACCCAAGACAGGAAACTGAATACGCAATTTACAGACATAATACACTTACATCATAGCATTAGTTACTTTAGTGATCAAGATACAGCTTAAATTTCCCCTCACTGCGGGATGGACAGAGGATTTGTCAGCAAAGATGGGACTGGAACACTGTGCAGCATCACCCATATTGTACTGACTTAGCACCAGATTTCCATCTATTTGATCATACGCGATATATTTAAGGACATTTCCTTTACAATAATGAGATTACGTCAGCAGTGCGAAATGTTGTTGTCCACATCGCGACACATTGCTGCAGCAGTTTAAAAAATCTGAATTTTCAGCAGTTAAGTTAACACTACATGTGTAGACTACGTGTTTTTTTGTATCTCATTAAGCTTTATTTTCCCATTTTCTCTCGTATTACAATAACAATATTGTTTTTCTACAGGAAAAATTATGAAAACAACTCTGGCACTCGTTTCAGGTCAACAACAAGAAAATCAGAAATCGAGAAAACAAAAACATACAAAGGGAATAAAGATAGCGAGTACGGTTAATAAAATTTGTTTCAGAGTTCTCCATAAACGTTTAAAAGACATTTAAAATGTCCTCCGTTTTGAGTATTGAACACTAAGCCAGTTCTCAGTAATAATCTTTATTCATAATAGACCTTACCAAAGAAATTAGTATAAATATCAAAATTGTAAATTGATATTACCTATAAATCTTATATCCTATAATATTGCCGAATGTGATTTAACGAAATTTCCCTTGTAAGCGTGTGAAAGTCTAATTATGGTTTGACGCTGCTAATAGGGTCATCAGGTTCCAGACAAAAAGTCTAAAAAATTAGTTCCATTCAGTTCAAATAATGGCTAGATGCCGGTCACTGGAGTTACAACCTCAAGGGTCAAAGCGAAGATCAAAGGATCCCAGAAGATTGGTTGATAAAGAGCACAAGAGATCGTAGAATCTAATAATTTCAGTTTGGTCGCAGTGATGTTGCCCAATGGTGAATATTTAAAGTTTGAGCGCCTTTCGAAAAGTCAAGAAAATACAATTTACCATTGGGAAAAGTTCTGGTAAATATTTTTTACATTAAGCTCCCTTAACGCAGGAAAATTCTGTTAGGGATTGAGGAGAGTCTGTAGGGATTTAAATCAGAATTTTCGAGACTAGTGAGTACTGAAACCTCTTTAATAACTGGTGAAATATCTTAATTCCTTTTCATTCGAAACTGCGTAATACAATAAAAGATTTCCTCATCCCTCTGTGGGTGCAATGGCGATCATTAATCATATGGAAAGCTTCCAAGTATTATAATAGTTGGTTGTTAATGTTCTGCAATGTTTAGGAAAACGTTGAACTGAGGACAATGTGATTATACTTGAACAGTAAAGATTTCGCTCCCTTATGTGGAGTATATGATCAGTTCATTTAGTTTTCATGCAGTAGGAAAACCAGCAGTGGGACAAAAGAGTAAAAATAAGGCGGAAAAAAAAAATTTCGGAACACAAGTTTTGAGAAATGGAGAAATACTTTCAATACCTCGGGCTTTACTGGGATGAAATTTAGTGAGAATTCCTCAGTTCCTTTTTTTTTTTTGGAAAAATGAAAAGAGCCTTTGGGTTGGATGCCAATGTTTTAAAATGTTAAAAAATATTAAAGATTTCGTTAATACCAGCAGGATAATTTTATCCTCTTTAAGTAATGCAGTTAAACCATGGATGCTTCTTATCCGGATCGAGATAAGAAGTGACAACGGCGACCTGGAAAAGAGGCAATCGTTCTACGATTGAACTTGTTAAAATCGCTTTTATGTTTATATTGGCGGACACAAGCTGATTCAAACAGAATTTTTGCACAAAGACCCTCGTGGGTAGCCAGTGGATATAATCACCCTTCTCTTCACACCGGGAGTAAAAGGACCTGGTTCGAATTTCCGTGAATGACGCCAGGAACTTCTCTTTTTTTTGTACCTTGGCTGGGTAAGTTGATCTCAGACGAGGCAAGCAAGGTTTTTCTCCCGGAAAATGGGATTTTTCATTCAACAAAACTGGCAAGGTGTAATTTCTTGTAGTAGGGTTTTAGGTCATATTGGGACATATATAATATGTCTCTAATCGTGTGTTCACTGGTAGATTTGCTATTTCTGGACGAAAAACAAGGTTTTTTTTTAATCAAAACCATGCTACCCTCGCGTCGTGGAAAACGTGAACAAGGATCATAAAAATTCCTCTCGTCAGGACTTGTTATTTCCACAGGTGTGCATAGTGTTAGGGTCAGGCAGCACCTGTGGTTTCCCATATCTGCGCTGTAAATGCTAGAAAAGTATTGTGTGTTGAATGTGCAGTATTGTGTTAGGTTCTGTTGTGTTGTCTTGGCATTTGGCCGCAGGGCTCCTGGTGGGATCCCACGTTGCCCGCACACACCACTATGGGGTAATCAGGCTGCCCATAATTCTCTGGCTAGTCTCTGTCAGGGTCGCCTGAGCTTCCTGGGCGGAGACGACCAAGTTAAAAAAAGAAGAGAAAAAAAAGGCGATTAGATAGAGTGTGGTAGTACAGTGTACGGAGGAAGAGGGGGATGAAAGAAAAAGTAAGCGGATGTAGACGAGACCTCCCCAAGCAGTCAATGGACTCTAAGTTCCATCAGGTGAAGGCGAAAAAAGGGGAAGGAATGGGGTCGAAAGTGACTATGCAAGGGAGCACAGATAGGATCGCCATTTGGCGCCTCTGTCAAGTCGGGGTGGTGCCCAATCCATCGAGGGGTTTAAGTCAATCCAATGGTAGCTTTCAAATTCCAATCGTCGGATAGTTGCCCGTTTAATGGCATGACGGTCAAGTTCATGACTGTCTAGTCTGGATGGTAGTCCATTATGGTTTCAAACAGTCTGTTGTCTTCCTCGGGACCGTTGTGGTGCCTGTACAGGAACTGTAGATAAGGGTTTCATTTGGCTGAAGAGCTTTTGTGTGAAACGCGTAAAAGCTGTATATTCCTCCCTACTATCAAGTAGGTGTGTTTCTTGATCTTTGGGTATGTAGGTCAAGGAAGTGATCAATTGAGGAAATGATTGGCGTCATTTTAGGAAGGATCTAGAGTTTCTAGAACGAGTACAGAGAGGGGCAACAAGATTGGTGAGAGGAACAAAGGGGTGCTCTTACCAAAAGAGGCATAAGGTCTGCAAGTTGCAGCATCTGGAGACTAGGCACCAGCAAGGTGGTCTGATTGAGGTGTATAAGGCCTTGAATAGTTTGAGCAGGTTCAATGCTGATGGAATACTTCCGCTTGCTCAAACTAAGAACCTGGGGGACATATATTCAAATTGACGAAAGACGGTTGTAGAATAGATGTACGGAAGTTTACCTTTATTCAACGGTAAGTTGATTGCTGGAAGAGACTTCCATCTGTTGTTGTGGAAGTTGATAGCTTAAATAAATTTAAGGCTCAACTAGACAAACATTTGGAGTGACTGGATGGGTGAAATGGGAATTTATTTTTGGCTGATGCTCTATAAGCTTGCTTTCCAGCATTAGTTGAGGCATATGATGCCTCAACTAATGCTAATGCTATAGATGCAGCAGAGATCCTCATATACAGAGGGCAGTCGTACATGAGGTGGGACCAACTCTCAGGGATCATCGATGATTCCCAGGGCCGTCATTTTGCCTTTTAATGATCCATGGCCTGTTCACAGGTATGTAGCATATAGGCCAGGTGAAAACTAGGGGGGGGAGAAGCCTGGGGAACACCCTGTCAATGTGAGGGAAGAACTTTCTAGTGATTTCACCTTTGTTGGAAGTAGTCCATCTCGCTTGCCACGCCTGCTGCAGATGCGTGAGGAAACGATTCTTTTCTGCTGTTCTGTCGTTTGCGGGGTCTGTTGTGAAGTCGAGGATGGTCTTGGAATTTGCTTTGGAAAGGTGGAAGAGCAGTCCATAGCGGACGACCTCCAGGTCCAGTGGCATGGTGCATGCCAGGATTTGCAGAGCATGGAGGCGCGGGTAATGGCGAGCTGGATGTTCCTTTGCAGAGAGTCGAGGATTCTTCTACCAGTAACAGTGATAGCTTTCGGGTACCAGATGCCTGCTGCGTACGTTGTAATCAGGGCAAATACCGCTTTATAGCATAAAGACAGAATGCATATTTCCTCAGGTGTGGGGAGGATGGTAATTATACCAACGGTGCAACCCATGAGGACAAAAAACAGGCAAACCGACCAGTGAACCGTAGTTAAAGTCCACGCCCTCTATGGACATAATACACGCCTATGTGGGAGAACAGTAATTATACCTGCTGTGCTACACGCGAGAACACCTTATTAAGACACCAAGCACGAGCAGAGAAATTGAGTTATTCATTTCAGTGCAGAGTGGCCCACAGGATGAAAATGGACCAATGATAGTGTGGAAGTTGGATGGGTCCTGAATGTCCACTCAACTGTGATATTCCGATTGTACCCAGTTACATGAGACATGAAAGGAGGAGACAGGAGAAGAATTATAAGGTCAATCAAGGATCATAACAGAAGAAGTTTACCAATATAGGACCTGAGTGCTAGACGACATAAGGGAAAGCAGATAGTAACTTTTTCCGAGTTTGCAGCTGCCTCCGAGTGAAGCATCTCTCTCTCTCTCTCTCTCTCTCTCTCTCTCTCTCTCTCTCTCTCTCTCTCTCTCTCTCTCTCGGAACTGTATTTCGAGGACTGCGATAGTGGTCTGTGTGACAGATCGCCTATGGCTTGAGTCCCACTCAGCTGACTAAAGGGAAGAATGCATATCAAATGGGTAGTAACGAGAGAGAGAGAGAGAGAGAGAGAGAGAGAGAGAGAGAGAGAGAGAGAGAGAGAGAGAGAGAGAGAGAGAGAGAGAGAGAGAGACTGTAATACTAGGAAAAGGGACCGATTTGGAGAAGAACGAGGTCTGGTGATCTGGAGCATTTATCCATATCTTGGAGAGAGAGAACCTGTCATAACTGTGAGGTGGACGGAGAGAATCCTAGAATTCTTCAATAGACAATTTAATGCAGCAGTAGCATTCAGTTCTATTGGATGATAATGCTGCCCTTCCAGACAGCGTAACTGATGGAAGATTTTCTTGAGAATGAGGACTGGTATAGTCACAGAGTTTTTCAGACCTTAATCCTATTGAGAATATATTGGATATTCTGGGAAGCAAATCCAGAAGGCAAGTTGGGAATTCTCCACTCCTAAAACAGCTCATGACTTACAGACTGATCTCCTGGACGAAGGAGGGTTTTTCCGCCAAAGCAGATAAGTTTATCAGTACTCTGTAAATTGCGTTAATTCAATGGGTTTCATGTTACCTTGGATGAAAGATAAAACATATTTCCGAGGAAGAAAATCACGAACTTCGGTTTTCAGGATTCAAACTTAGTCCTTTTCAATTCAGTATAACTGTTCTGCTGTAAGCAAATGTGAAACAGTGAGCTTGAAAACAATCAGGACTAAAATCTCTCGTTAGCAGTATGAGACCTCACTGTTAATACCATTAATATGTTATCTGGATCTCAGGAGTTGTAGACCTATTAAGTTCTACGGATGAACTCCTTTTATGGAGTTCATCCAGGTATTTATTCATAAGTACATAAGTGGTAATTTTGCGTCATAACACAGCGTACTTCGATACATAATTTTATTGAGTGTATCCTTTATTTTGTAAATTATTGAACTTCCATTTTTACCTTAACTTTTAGCCTACAATATTAGTAACGTTCTGATGAAAGCGGTTGTGATATGCCCTTCTTTCGAACAACTATAATATTCATTTTGGAAAATTAGGGTTCAGGGAGTAAAGTCAGACTGGAATGAGATATAATTGTTGTTACGTTGTTGCTATTGGTTTTTAGGAGCATCGGCGACTAAGGCCATGTTGCTTCGTGTATACTCTGTAAATTGCGCGTGTTCTGAGGTCGATATTCTGTTTGCTGGACGAAAAACCCGAGATTCCCGGAGAAAAACATGCTACGTTCGCCCGAGACCGACTAACTCAGTCACGTTGTGAAAACGACTCATAAAAATTTCTCCCGTCATCGACGGAATTCGAACTCAGGTCTTTTCCAGCCAGTGTGGGGAGGAAGGCGATCCTACCAACTGTGCTATCCACGAGGGCAGATATAATTGATTTAATTCCTATAATAATTGTTTCGAAGAGAATTTAAAATTAATACTTTGATCTCTTGTAGTAGTAACGTTTTGTAGCTGATTCCAGTATGAGATCAAAGTTTACCAAAGTTGAACATCACTAGAAAGCAAGCCCATATTTTTTGAGAAAAGGAGATTTCAAGGAAGTTGGTCATACTGTCCTTCAAAAACCATGCCCAAAGTTCCCAGATAAATCGCTATAGGCGATCATATGCTAATGGGTGGCGAACTTTTCATTAATAGATGTTCTGTTGACAAGGTGTGCCGTCCATGAATAGTGACAGGTGATGTAAAGTGTAAAGGGTGTTCGTGTCAAACGGCTCCAGGGGTTTCCCCCATCTCCGCGTTGCTTTCATTGTGGGTGTAATACAGTTCACTGCAAAAGGTTTAAATGTGATATTGTGTATGTATAGTGTTGTATATCGTTGTTCATCTGGCCATTTAGCCGCTGGACCCCAACATTATCCACACTTGGCCCCTTGGAGGCAGACCAGGTACCCAGCAATTTAAGTTTTACTTTGTCTGGCAGGTCCTGCCACCTACTTTCCTGAGATTTCATTGGCTAGGATTAACCTAAAAAGAAAAAAAAATCTCACTCGGTGGGGGTTAAGACAATTAAGTAGAAAAGCCAAATGAGTTTATTGTGAACGCAATTAAATTTCGTCGTTATTAAATTTTTGCAACTTATATGGGGTATACGCTAGCGTATTAGGTAGATTGGGAGAGGAGACGGAAGGCTGGGGGGAAAGATATGGGGAGGATAGAGAAGACGACCCCACATAATCAGTGGGGCAGGCCCATGCCCCACCAGGTGAAGAAAGGAGTGGCGTGGATGGGAGGGGACGGAGAAGACTATCCTTTCCCTCCTTCCGCTGGGGGAAGAGGAGAAAAGATAGGACCACGCAAGGGAGCGCAAGCTGCAGTTGGTCTTCTGTCTGTTGTATTAGTGTTCCCATTTGGGATATCACTCATAGGACTAGGTCCCGTCCAGCTCAATCAAGTCAGTGAAGTCCTGTGTTGATAAATGTCAAGTCCGGTGGTTTGTCACTGTTGATCAACTCCTGTACAAATAGTAGAGGTGTCAATTCCGGGATCCATATCAAGTGCAGTGATCAGGTTCCTTCAGGGCCAAGTTGCATCCGGGAATGATAGTTGTCTGCTAAGATTTCAGGAGGCAGGAGAAAAAAAACTGTCTTTTCCTTATTCTTTGTGCCTTTGTCACAGAGGGTTTCCGGCTGTTGCCAGGGTTGCTGATCTGTGGCCAGTTCGGTGGAATTTGCTGGTTCCAGTTACGGTCCAGTCCCTTTCTCAGTTCGTGCCGTTAGCTGGTATTTCTTCCTGATCAGGTTTGTCTGCTTTGCTTGCACTCGTTGTGCTAGCCCACAGGTTCGCCAGCGAGGAGCTGTGTCTGTTCATATTAACCTCGCAGGTTGTTTTGCGTACATTGGCGCAGAGCGCCTGTGGGTTGGTAGTACAGGTGTGGTAGTGTGGTAGTCTGGGTTCGTGCCGTCCAGTTTTGGAGGTTTATAATCCATTACGCACTTCTTGTCATTTGTTAGACATGTTCAGTTGTCGTTCCTGGTTGTCATGTGTAGGGTTCAGTTTCGATCCATCGCAGTGAGCATCCGTCTTCTTGCGATGAGCTTTGAGTGTAATAGGAGAAAGTAGGTACAGGTACTCCTCTTTTGTATCCAGTATTATTGTGCTCCTGTCCTCTGGGACAATATAGGATTTTTGTTATTAGGGTGTTGCGGAGGTCGTCCTAAAGCTGGCAATCGTATATTAGGTGTTGCCAGCTATCCAAACCGCCGCAGACACAGGTAGGGTCCTCTTCAATTCCCAAAAGGAAAAGTTTGGCATTGATGGCGCCATGTCCGGTGAATAGGCATGCCGCATGGAGTTCAGTTGAAAAGTGTGCTGTGTGGTATCATTTTCGAAGGAATTGCTCTCTCTCTCTCTTTCTAGAGGACTGGATTTTCCCGTGAATACAGCGTATAAATTCATATACGCTGTCTTCACGGGAAAAAAGAATTTCGGTGTGTGGTAAACCCAGAAAACATGTATCAAGAGGACTGTAGAGTCCCAGCTGTGAAGAGCGGTGATGGCAGTGGTCTTGTGTTGCTCCCTTTGGTGTGGTGTTAAAATGAAGATTATTGTGAGTGGCAGAAAGAAGGATATTTTGTTATGAACGATAAAGCCGTCTCTCCAACATTGATGTAATTTTTTGGCGAAGGATCATACGATTTTCAAGTGGACAGCATTCTGTCACAAAGCTCGGTTTGCTATTGCTTGGTCTGAGGAGAATATTCTGTCACCAATGGACTGGCCCGCTCTGATGGCCTGAACTAGATGTGTGGGGGGCACTTCCATGTGGTCAGAACTACCTGCATAAATAAATATGTCCGTTTATATGTGCCATCAGAGTCGCTTTCCTTTAGCCATCCTTCCACACTGCAAAAAACCTGTATTCGAATTAAGATAGGGAAATTTTTATAGGTTTTTTCGTATCGTGACAGTTTTACAGTTGCCCTCCTTTCGTGGAAATTGTATTTTCATCTAGCAAAACAAACGAACTGGCTATAGAATACAGTCGATTTACACAAATTATACACCTCATAGCCTCTGTTGCTTTGGCGCTAAAACCAACAAACACGTGTATATTGAACGCTTTTCACATTCATTAAGGAATGCGTGATATTACTAGAAAAGTACTAGGATACTTTTGTTGAAATAGTGTACACTATCAGTAAAAGAGACTTAAGTTCCATTTCTCTTAATTTTATGCTATCGTTTCATTATTTCCAAAACTGTGCGTATATGATGAACTAGTTTTGCGTCTCATAAACAATTAAATTTTTTCTTAATTTCGGTGAAATAAAGCTTCGAAAAGAAATTTTAAGAAAATCATCGAGGGGAAACTTTTATTTTGTTTGGCAAAGGCACGATATTTCTCTGAACGTGTTCCGCATTTTTTATGTGAGCGCACTGCATGATGTAATTGTTTTCATTCTATAAAAAGCCAAAATGTTTGATTTTGAGCGTTTCCGAGTTATAATCAGTCCGTTTGTTATCGAAAAACAGCAGGAACATGTAGCCAATGATAGACTTATTTATTTGTATAATCCCATCTTCCTCGATCCCGTTAGGAGTCGCTACCGTCGGTACAGTTACATGAATCAGAATATTGTTCTAACGATCGTCGTCTGTCGAGTAGTGTGGTTATGGAACAGTGTGGCCAGTAAAATGCAGGTCACTCCATAGATGCAGTGCTATAGCGGTGGAAATATTGGAATTTTGCATCTGTGTGGATAAAGAGTGGAAGTAAAGACTTATTTCCTGCAGTCCTCCTGACCTTCACTGGTAAGAAAAGCCGTTCGATATTTATCTGCTGTATGTGCCATGTTTAGTTCCGCAGTTAGGGCAGACGTGCTTTCGAGAATTATTGATCTAGCGAGGGACAACGGTATTTCTGTGAGATAGAATATCAGAGAAAGAATGCATGCACTAACCGGACTTACTCGAAGCAGCAATTTATTATTATTAGCAACGTTTTCATTTTCTTAGTCGTGGCACATCGAAATTGTCGTATTTCTGTTTGAAGACAGTTTGTGTATGGAAAAGGCTTGCGCCATAAAGAAGAGAGTAAGTTCATCAACTGGCACTGAGCCATTTTTGGTATCGATTCACTGTTTAAGGTGTTTTATGAAGTCATTGTTTCTTACTACTTTTTTTTTTTTTGGTCCTTAGGATAACAGCACTTGTTAAAAATCTGAACGAAATTAAAAATGAATGTTGAATGGGGAAGTCGCACTGGGCAGTTTATTTTACTTCGCGTATTTGAAAAGCGTCTTTCGAGAAAAATAATAATCAATTAACGCCTGACATTTAATAGACACGAATTGTTATAGATTATTTTGTTTCCGTCTCTTATTTTTGAACATAAATTGAATCCGTGACCTTCAGAACTGCTGAGCATTCCTTTTAGGATGGAGTTTACGAATTCTGCTAACTATTTTCGCATTTCAATAAGAACGTCATTTGTTTATCGCATGACTCCTCTTTTTCTGAGGGGTCGTGCGATAGTACATCCGAAAGATGCGAAAACTTTCTAATATTACTCTTATTTTACCTTGGCCAAGGAGAGAAAAGTAGCTTTGACGTCTAGAAGAAATCGGCTGTCGCTTGTACGAGACATTAGCGAATGGGTTAGTCAGGTGGTGTAGCCAAGGCATAGAAAACATGGAGGAAGCTATTAGAAGCGCAGAGTGCGAGCAGGTAGATTGTTTTTGCAAACGTGGGGGATAAAAAAAATAATCATTTCAGTTGACATGTGGTAGTCCCGTATCGGGCAGCAGGAGAGGACAGTTGGCAGATGCCGCTGTATTAACTACTCTCATTACAGAAAATGCTAAAGGTTAATGTATGCCGGACTCAAGTGTTTACTGTCGAGTACCCAAAGTGTCATGCATTCCCTTGTGAAAATCATTACGACACTCTTCTTTTGACCGTGTGTGGTAAGAAGATAATCACAGAAATGAGATTACGAAGAAATTTTATCGTATTAAGCAATCACGTTAAATCGGTGTTAAAGTTAGAAGGAATTGTTATAATACGAAGAGTGACATTTTTGAGTTATTTAGAACTTTGTTCGTAATCAATATGTAAAACATCTTTTATACTGGATACCAAGAATAAACACATTTGTCTTAAATTAATGGCTAATTTAGCGTTGGGTTTTTTGTTTTTTTTTTTAAAAACAAGCACGAACTTATTTGAAGACATGGTATAAGTGGGTTTTCGTTTGATTAGCTGTTTTCTTAAATGACTTTATTCTAATTGTGTAATATGCTTTATTTTCATAGCATCAAATTGTCCAGTTATAATTGTTTGACACCTTAAGGAAGGAACTTTGAAGTTTGGGTTTGGTTATCAGAATATGGAGAGTTCTCACTTCATTTATCTGATTGTGAGAATTCATTGCAAACTAGACCTACGATTGGTACATTAGAAGGTTGGCTTTCTAAAAAAATATTTTTCAGCCATGATGAGTATGGGAAGAAGTAGCAAAACGAAATGGAAGAATCCCAGTCAGGTTTTATTTTTGGGTGGGGGGAGAGACTGTTATTGTTACTCGAATATGATGGTCGCGAAGTGACCAAGGACTGATGAGTTTCGTAAGAGGCTTACTGGCCCTTGGTCGCCTCAAAATAAGAACGTCTGAAACTTGAGTTTTTAATACCTGTGAATTATTTACGCTTGCAATTTGTTATGTCCGAAATAGGATAAAACCGCCTCTTTTATATAAATATAATATGGAATTTTTAATTATGAAATTCTCTATTTTCGGAGCCGGTATGGAGTTAGATAAATGCCAAAACGCTCGAAAACGAATTTTAAACCGGAAATTTGTTTAAAATAACTTTTTGGGATCAGATTTATAATCCATGAACATCAAGCAACATAATTTAATGGGAAATTCATTACGAATTATTAATATCTATCATAAACCACTTATATATATCATAAACAAATGACGTAATTTCCATAGAATGTGTTGTTAATAACCACCCAGTTTGTCGTTTCCCTGTTAAGAAATCTCAGATATATTAATGGGAAATATGAACTGTATAACTACGCTAGCTGTTATCAAAGGATTCTTAAAATAAAAGCAAAAATTCATTGTTTAAGAAAAAACATGAAATTGACCAACGATTAATAAAATCAACAGGAGAATGGTAAAGGGTTAAACACCACCAAGAACCCCAAATTAAACCCAGTATTGTGTGGAGAGCTGTCGCAGTTTACTTGAGACTTTTTGAAATTTGCCAATAATTACAAGCATCAAGCAGCATTTTTTGCGAATTGAAACCAGCTTAGAAACTGAGGGCATGTTTATTAATAATATATGAATATCGCGACCCTTAATGTCTCATATTTTTCCCACACCTTTTTTTAAAGTTTGTAAGATTTCTTAACCAGGAAATGACAAATTGGGTGGTTATTAACAACACATTCTACGGAAATTACGTCATGTCCATAGACCTGGCGGTCGTTAGGCAAAAAATGCAAACAATTCAAAACTATCCAACGGTTTAAATTTCTTTCTTAGGCATTCATTAACTTTTACGTGCAGAATGCGGTCAAGTAGAATAAAAACAAACCGTATTTATTTGTTACATATGTGTAATTGTGCAAAAATAGAGTACATTGTGATAGTTACAAACGAGCAAATATTTTCTTATCCTTTTCAGTATTCTGGAATAGCAAAACTCGGGTTCATCTCGTAATAACACTATTTTTGACAGTAACAAGAACATCAGAAGTGGCGATCAGGAGATGCAATACGGAATAACTTTTGTCCATCCATATACGTAGTGTAGCAAGAAGCTTACATGAAAGAAGAAACTGGATTTCGTTTATCTGTAGGTATCTTGAAAACGGAATTTCGAATTGATCATTGAGAGCGCAAAATCTGAGGAGCGATTGGTTGATTGTTTTGGACATGTGATATGTCTCATATCAACTCGGTCCAACTCGGCCTTGGTACGCTGTGATAATTACAGAGTCCTGTAAAATGGCCAGAAATTAGTGTGTGTGTGGGTTTTTAAGTTGCTTCTTTGCCACTTTTCTACTAGGAAACGGCAATCACGAGGAAAGCTGCTTCCTAGTACCTGTCCTTGTCACGAGGAGGCGGGTCGCGAACGTACTGACCAGTACAAAAGGACTAATCTAAAAATCCCGCATCCACTAGAAGCCAAACGCATGTGAATGCGGAACCAGGGGAAAGAAAATTAATACTAGAATACAACAAAATAAAAATAATATTAATATAAATAGGAGAGTATGAATAAAAAATAAAACATTAGAAAAACTTGAGAAAATAAAGTAAAATGCTGAAACAGAGCCACATAGATCCCTCTCCAAATGTGAGGCCAGCATAAAAAGTATAAATAAAATAAAATGTAATAATGGAAAGGATAAAGATGGAGACGTAAATAGAATAAGAAATAAAAAAGGGAACAGGAAGGAGAGTGCCAAGGGCTGTGGAACCATAATTGCATAGCATTATAAAGGTCAGCTCATTAACAGTTAAAAATATCAGGAAACTTTTTTTTAAAGGAAATTTACTTATAGCCAAACTGTGACTATACCATCCCTGGATAACCGCTCAGCAGGTTTTTCCTAATCAGTTATAACCATTAAGTTGTCTGAGGACTGACTCAAGATCGACTTCTGCCGAGTAAATAAAACTTTGGCGTAATCATAAATGCTGTAACACAGTTGTTTTTTCAATGAATTAGTGCTCCTGACCTGTATGAAATGTGTGTGATAAATTCAGTCGTTGTCCCAGAACTTCATAAATCGGGCTGTAATATAGCAGATGCTTATCTTCAACCTTTTGCCTCTTTCGTCCCACCTACCACCTCCTCAAGAACCGCTGGTCCCACCATAGTATAAAGAAAAACCTCACTTTTCTAATTGATTTCTTTCTTTCTACATTTATAAGTACGAGTAGTACTATAATGATTGGTAGATATTTTTAAGGATTTAATAATTGTAATAACTTAATGTTTAATGTTGGTGCATGAGTTATTAATGAAAAACAAACTATAATTACAATTTTTCATTAATGAGAAACCTGGGGTTGTACCTCATTGATAAAAGAGTATCAATTCTTGCCGTAATGCAAGAAACGGCAAGTTGACGTGTAGGCTCAAGTGGTTTCTTTATTTACTTATTACAGTTGCTGTGACAGAGAAACCTGTCTCTCAAAGATATGTTGAAGGAAATAGTACGGGTTTTTTAACAGCTTTCTCACCAAGTTGTCCATATTGTCGTTTGATTTTAATCCAGAATGTTACCAAAGGCAAACCCTTAAATAAAGCTTTCAACGTTGGATCACTTGTTAATTTACCGACGCTATCTTGTTCTGAAAGTGAGTGCGAAACAAATAATTGTTTCGCACTCAGAATGAACGGATCTAGTACCCACAGAAAACCAATTCTAGTATCGTCATTAGATGTAAAATATTGAAAGGCGTGTACAATTTATCTAAATGCTCGGAAACAAGCTTGGCAATACTGTTAACGCTAGACTCTCTTTTGTCTACAACTTTCAAAAAACAATGAAAATATCAAATACTCCATCTACCCTAGTTTTAAATGCTTCTGTCGTATTTTCAAGGTGGAAGATTGAAGCATTTGGAAATTGTAATTGCCAAGTTAGTTCATTAAGAAGTGAAGAAATAGCTGTCAAATATGCCAATTTGTGTTATTTAACAACTCTGCCAGCTTTGATTTATTTAGAACCAAGGTACTCCTATTTCTTCTGAGTTCAAAGATACGAGATAACATTTTTCCACCGACAATCATCTAACCTGTATGTAACAAACTAGTCATGTTCTACCCATCTTATCACATAATCGGCTATTTATTTAATGTATTGGCTTTAATGTAATTCAGTACTTCAATATAGTCAGATAACTCATGAGACAGTTCTGGGACCATTACTTTACCTGCAATTTGTTCGCAATGTATCATGCAATTTGTTGCTTGAAAATCGTCAAGTGCAACTTCGAACTTTTGGCAGCGACTCCTGAATGCGAGCCTGTCATTGCAGCAACGCCATCTGTACAAAGACCAACGAGGAATTTACAAACTAGGCCCTTATTTGAAAAAGTAATAATTTATAACGCTGAATATTTCTGAGCTTGTTGTTTTTGTTGGCATGCTACAAACCATTCGAACATCCTCAGCTATTTCCTCTTCATAGATAAATCAGACGTATCCCATTAAAATGGCACTGTTTGAAATATCTAAGGATTCAACTAACTGAAGAGATTTTTTTTTTCAGACGCGAAATGAGTTGAGCTTCGATATCACTGAACATGCTGTCAACGACGCTTAACTGTATCGTTCGAAAGTGGGGTTGTAGCAATCTTATTTCTCATATGGAAACACCTCTGTAAATTACGTGCAGCCTAGAGGGATGGAGCCAGAAATTACTTGAAGAGCAGGAGTGGATACTGTTCTGCAGACACGGTTTAAAGCTAGCAGAAAACATCTTTGTAATGATCCTAGTTTTCTTTGAAAGGTTAATGGCTTGGCTCTCGAAAACGAGGCCGCTGCCACGTACGATTAGAAGAATAACTGTCTTGTACGAGATATTCATGGTACGATGAGTCAGCGCCCACCATTGCCTAGATATTCTCATGAGTTTTGATGAAAAGGACTTCTCGGTTAGGTATGTTCTGGATTGTTGAATATTAGACGATTGCCTAATGTTAAGTAAGCCAAGAAACAAAGTAGTGGCCACCAGCGGAATGGGCATATTACTGACTCTTATCGAAAGGGGAGTCTTGTCGAAGAGAGAGAGAGAACTTTTGAATATCCAGCTTAACAACTACTGCATAACAAAGTTTTTGCATTTCTTTTCAATTAGACATGGGAGTTTCCATAGAAGATCAATGACAAATCGTCAGATACGGAAGCGAGCAGTAATTATCAAACTTTTTCGTAGCCTCTGATTAAGTACTAAATTTCATGTAAACGGCCCTAGTTGTATAAACTTAGCAGCATTTGTAAAACCACATCGTGGGCTTTTATTAATGGAATGCAGTGGAAGGGAACTGATTATCACGTGAATGGTAAAATCCCACGGCTGATACTGAAGTGGGGAAGTCCACCTGCCCATTTCGAAAGGGCGAAGAAGAGAGATCTGGTTCTACTCGTTGGCTATTCCCAGGTCATGCTTTATACAGTACTTGAATCTCATGTAATTCATTCATAGAGAAAGTCGGCTCCCAATAACAATTGCCATTGAAATACTGCTTTGTATTTATTCGTTACAGAATTTTTATCCAGTCTTTTAAGAAGTAATATTCACTTTGGAAATATATAATATTGGTGTAGATACACCATAGTTTACCCATAAATTGAACTACATACGTAGTGTAAAGGCATCGTTTAATTTTCTCATATTGTGGCTACCTTCACAACGAGATACTGTACCAGGTATTGCACTATTTCGAATAAATAACGTTTCTCTAATAGAGGAGACTACTGTTATTAATTCTCAGTGGGAACCACCGCCCAGACGCGTTTCGAAGCTTGTTGGCTTACTCATCGGTGAGTGGGTAGGTACCCTGTTAATGCAAACGTGCCATCAGAGTGCGCGAAGTTAATTCCACAATGTGAGAGATGCCAAATGGTGAACAGAATGATACTGTATTTCAGGGGTGTCCACTTAGTTTGTGATGCGATCTACTTTTTTTTCCTTCAAAATGTGCCGCTATCTACCATCTCAAGAATTTCATTGCCATGGTTAAAAAAGTCAATCAACACATATTGAAATGTTGTTTATAAATTTTAAAATTAAATGCAATTCAGAATTCTTATTTTAAATTCATACGTTTTTAATTTATGTGAAGTTTTGTCTTAATGTCATCTGCCAAACTTTCAAAATCGGGGATGTACTGTGATAAGGCCAACCGTAAAGAATCCAGTGCCGGATTAAGGCACGGGCTAGCAGGGTATTGCCTGAGTCGCCATTCTTTAAGGGGCGCCAAATTTTAAAAAAACATGAAAAAAAAAATATTTGTATATGTCCTTAGTAAAGGGGGCGCCGAAAAATCTTTCTGCCCGAGTTGCGAAAATACCTTGGTACGGCACTGAAAGAATCGTCTGTATTGAAGTCAGTCTTTGTTTCAAATACGAAAAGGCCGATTCACATAGATATGTGGAACCAAAATAGTAATTTAAAAGTTTACTGCGTTTTTTTTTACATTTGGGTACTTTTCTCGGCAAACATATTTCCAAAACTCTTTTTCTGATGATCTGGCTTTCAGGAAGATATCGTTTCGCAATGTAATAATTTCATTTTCAAGTAATATTTTCTCCATGTGAAAAATCTCGGCAATTTTTTCTGCAATTTGTTTCATATCTAAGTCGACATTAAATGGATAAGAAATAAATTGAACAGCGTCTTCAATTGTTTTAAAATCACTGAATCTGGTTTCTCTAATAGAGGAGGAATTTGGTTTCAAAATCATCCACAACTTTTCTCAAGAAACACATTTCTCACTATTAAAAAAAACAGAACTTTTTGCAAATGATCTTGCATATTTGAAAAATTAATTTTTTTGCCAAAAATTGATATTTATATGCAGAAATGCTACTAATCATTTCACCCACATTTTTATTTTTTCCTTGTAATTCCAAATTCAGATCGCTTAATTTACTGGTAAAATCTGCCAAAAAAGCTAGATCACGCAACCCCCTCGTATCTTGTAACCGCCGATAATCATCTCCCCTTTGATCAACAAATTTTTTAATTTCATTCAGCATATTTCGAAATCTCTGTAGAAACTTACTCCGACTCAGCCACCTGCATGTAGTATCAGATCTGGTTAATTTTCATGGAGTGCATTTTGAAAAGTCTCCTTTGAAGAGATTGTCCTCTGATGGAATTCACGATTTTAAAAGCTATGTCCATAACACTTTTAGTATTTAATCTTTTGCTGGCTAACGCTTGTTGATGGATGACAGTGGTAACTCAAATCTGGGAATTCATCCTTTTGGCACAATGCGATGAATCAGTTAAGATGCCCCGTCATTGCTTTAGTTCCATCTGTTGTTATTGATACGAGCTTAAATAGTGGTAATTTAATTTTTTTCAATAAAAGTTTTGAATGCGTTAAATATATCAAGACCTCTAGTTCTTTCTTTTAACGAAACTATATCCAGCAGTTCTTCTCTGGTGGCAGAATCATCGAAAACCATACGAAGCAAAACGAGCAATTGAGCTATATCACTGACGTCTATAGATTCATGTAGTTGTAAAGAAAAGGACACACAATTAGCGATATATAAGCACGCAATTGTTCGCTCACATTTTTACTAATTTTTTCGGTGCGTTGCATCACAGTATTTCAAGACAATTGCAGATCATGAAGGGCACTTTTAAATTTCATTTTTGTTCTTAATATTTTCGAAAGGAGAATCTATTATTCTATTATTAGAATCAATTCGTCGTGATTGACCGAAATTAAAGCCGTGATCGACTTGTTGGCCACCTCTGCTTTTTTAATGACCTTACAAGAAATATGTACTGAACCGTGTCGCTGCACTAATGACCGCAGCGTAGTCACAAAACGAGATGCAGCCACTCAAACAACACCCCAGGAGTTTGGCCAACTAACTGCCTACTCAAAACGGAAAGATACACGATAAGAATCCCAATAGGATTACTAAAGAAAATGAAAGCGCCCTCGAAACTCTCCTAATCAAATCAGGTTATTGCCACTTCCTGAAATCACTTGAGTCGAGATGAGAAGAAGAAAAGAAAACCAAGCGACAAACGGCTACAGGAAGTAACCGGAGTCAACCACGTAGTGAACCACACTAATAAGTTGACAGTCTCACGAAAGAAACGAAGATGTTCTACAACAAAACAGACATGACCATGCTACTGAACCGAGGATTACTAACCAGAGATGTGTATCGAGAAGCAAGAGTCCTACCTCACTTTCTCCACACTGGAAGGCAACCAAAGGATTACAACAACACTAACAAACACGCAATTATTAAAGACTCACCGCAGTAAACAGACGCTTGCAGAGAAATATAAC
The DNA here is from genome assembly GCF_048544385.1 of Mastigoproctus giganteus. NCBI lineage: Eukaryota > Metazoa > Arthropoda > Arachnida > Uropygi > Thelyphonidae > Mastigoproctus > Mastigoproctus giganteus. Next base: position 117,172,472 of record NC_143580.1, on the reverse strand, counting down.
ATCTCTGTTGCCTTTTCCAGGACCAAGATTTTTGCCTTCCGGTTTGGACCCTCACCAAGCCCTGAATCCGCGAAGGAAATGTTTCTTGTGGAACACAATATCCCCGTTGAAGTAAAACAGCTTAAAATTAGGCAAACAGGCTACTCCTCATTTCTAGTAAGGTGTTCACTTTCTGCCTACGAAAAAGTTCTGGATCCCAACTTCTGGCCCCCAGGCATTCTTATCAGACTTTTCTCTGAAGGAAAAACGGCCATCCCACCAGCAATCCCTACTAACTCGTCCTCTACAATTGCCTATTCCAAAAAAACCTCTATCCACACCCCACATTCAGGGTGGGGTGTGGATAGAGGTTTTTTTCTTATCGCAAAATGTGCGCAGTATTGTCAAAAAATTAGCCCTTTCGCAATCCCCCTCCAGCTCGATGAATATGATTTAATCTGTATCCAGAAAATATTTGGCTGAACCACGGAAGACAACTTACTCACATGGCCACTCCCCACCGATACGGAAATATTTGCAATGGCAGAGACGTGGAGGTGGAGTCTCCATCATATACAAAGACATCCACCACCTTGTGCGTGCACAACCCACCGACTACCCTGCATTTAAAGCCATTTCTGTAATTTTTAAAGTCCAAGAAGTGAGGATTCAGGTTGTAGCTGTATATTTGCCTCCTGACCATAATCCCGACACAAGAGATGAGCAGCTAACTACCTGGATTATAACCAGCTCAAGCCTCACATGCTCGCCTTTGTTTTAGGAGACTTCAACAAGCCCTCAGCTTCTTGTCTTGGGGAGGGCTTATTGAAGTCTCCTAAAACTCCTCATCTCTTGGCCTTAAACTAACCCATACGCAACCTACAGACGTCATAAAAACCTCGACCTCTTATTCCATAACCTCGACCATCTCACTCTCACAACGCCGATTTTTAGGTTCGCATCAGATCACGACGCAATTGCCTTTCATTGCGAAAGCCTATGTTCTCTCCGACAACTTGACCAATATGACCATAAAGAATCCCAATTCAAGATCTCATTAAAATATATGCAACCTCAAATCATCCTACAAAGCCTCCGTAGCCAGGTGGGCAGGAGCAGCAGTGCGTAGCACACTCTTCTTGATTAGACCGGGGTTCGAGCCCGTGAGCCACCAAATACGGAGGATGCGGAAAGGTCAGGGAATGACCACCGCATATACCCAGAGCAATATGACTTAGTTGCTAATGCTCCTAAAAACCAAACAACAACAGACTAAGAGCTACAGACTGGAATAAAATTGCTGCTAGCCATCCTGATGAAATTCTTACCAATCTAGCTAACTTGTTAGAAGAAATCTCCCGTGAAGGGGCTTTCAAATCCGTCCGCCTGTCTTTCAGGACCAAGAACTGGTTTACCAGCGACACGAGCCGACCGGGCTAGCCGAGTGGGTAAAGTACCTGCCCGGCAACCCAAAGGTCGCGGGTTCGATTCCCGCCTCGGGCTTGGATCAAAGTACTGCAAAAACCTTGGGAGGTGCAATATGGCCACAGAAGCCGCATAACGACTACAGACCAATGCGCCAACAACTACCAAATCAGAAAAACCAGCGACACGAAACTCTCGTTCATCATGAAACAAACTATACAGCAAATGCGAAAGACACGTGATCTAGCACACTAACAGCTCTATAAAAAAAAAAAAACATCGGGCACACTTCCTAAGCAAACGGAGGATAGCACAGAACGACTGGATTGCCCATAGAATGAAATTTGGGAAAAGAATCTACACCAACAAGGACCGACAGTCTCCCATGACTACTGACGTCTTCCTCGCGTCGGCTAACGGGCTAAAAACTAAGCCCCTGCCTGGCCTAAATCCCTTTATTTGGGTTAATCCACCAGGTAGCCAAACATCACTGGATAAAATAGCCATTACAAAGGAATGGCTTTTTTATCCAGTCTTACTGAGGTCATCAACAGTTCCCAACAAGTCCACCACTGGCTCAGATGGATTCCCTTTTTTTTATGGTTAAACTATGCGGTGTATATATCATCGACCTGCTTGATGCATACAACTCCACCCTCGAAACAGGAGCTTACTCTACCATCTGGAATACATTTTCTCCTGTCCCAAAATCGCATAACGACTACAGACCAATTGCCATAGGATCACCTTCCTCAAAATCATGGAAAAAGCCATACTCCCTGCTCTCACCCATCACATGTTCGGTCACAAACCACCATACCTCCATACCTGGATGATCCATGATCACCGAACTCATGGACACACTGTTCAGAACTGAAGGTACCTTAAGCAATAAAGAGCAAATGGATATTGTGTTTCTCAACAATCTATCCATCCATGCGTTATGTGCCATACTGTGCAATTACTTCAAAATCTGTGGCCACATTCTAGTTCTCCTTAAACTGATACAGTCCAGGGCCCTATGCATCAGAAACCAGAACCATAATCACCGCATTCTCTGCCCCAGAGGGCTCCCTCAATGCGGTGTTTTCTCTGTCGCCCTCTTCGCTGCTGCATCATTAGAACCCTTCCTCGCAAATCATGCCAACGTTTGCCACGTACGCAGATGATATACAAAGTTCTTCATCGTCACAAAATGCTCCCAGTTTCTCCAGTCCTATCACTGTGAGCTCCAACCGACAGCTACATGAACTGGAAAATTACCTTCATGCGATTGGGCTCTCCATTAACAAAGAGAAAACCTCAACTCTCTCACCAAGAAGAGAAATACCAAAGATGTGAACATCATTATAGCGGACTCCCCAGTTAAAAAAAAGTCGCCCAACATTAGGATTTGGGTGTCACCTGCGACAAAGACCTCACCTTTTTGCCCCACTTTAATGCCACTTGAATAAAAACATGCGCTTTATGGTCAGTAAAACAGGAGATCTCCAACTTCCATAACCGCACCTTATCATCAAATGCATTCTTCAATGCATAATCCCAATTCCTTTATATGCCTCGACTATATGGTCCTCTGCACCCGCATCATAGAGGGTGCAGAGGACCATATAGCCATTTCAAAATCCAGTATTCCAGGGTTCCTATCCCTGGAATTCTGGATTTTGAAATGGCTAAATAGCGTTGCAGGTCTAACACCTACAGGCTCAAAATCTATTCTGATCACCAATCTTAATATGCTTCCTTGGAGGTATCACATAATCTATAGGAACCTTCTTACCCTCTCTCAGCTTCTATCTGGAAAACTTAGATCACCTGATATCTGGGATATCATCGCCAGATAGGAAAAGATGTCAGACCAACGCATTCCCATACAGATCGAAACTGCGTAGCATGTTCTCTCTGGATAACGTTCCTACTTAACTCCTTACAAATATTGAATAGGTTAGCCATAGACGTTGAGAAGCTCTGCAAGGACAAAACCTACAGATCTTCCACTCTTGCAGACATGTATGCCCTCGTCATGCTCTAGGTGGACTCTCGGAGATGCCGCTCTATCCACACTTTGTTGTATCTGTATGTACTTTTATGTTGTATCTTTGTGTTTATGTATCTTCACCAGAGGCTGTTTTAAGACTGTGCATTGTATCTGGACTCTGTACACAATGCATTTGTCAGTCATTTATATTTAATCCCTGTATGTAACTCGTGTCCTATAGCTGTAAAGGGGCATTTCTTCGGAAATAAATTGATATTAATAATAAATGCACAAGGCATAATATGACTACGTATGTAGTTAAATTTATAGATCAACTATGGTGTATCTATCCGATATTATATAGTTAATTTAAACCCATATCATATTATGCCTTGTGCATTTAGTCTTTAAATATTTTGGAAATATGTACGCAGGCAATACTCTATTTTATTTAAGAATTACTGTACCCTATTTTAAGAATTGCTTTATTTCTTTAATGAAACTTTAGCGCAGGAAGTCACAATTATGAAAGATTCAAACTGACATTGTTAGTGCAATTGTATCATTATGTAGAGTTGAATTTTTTAAGATAAACCGAATTTTATACATTGGGCATCATCTCTCTCTCCCCCCCCCATTATGCAAATATCTCATTATGTAACTAACCCACTACTTCAATTCTTATGCGTCTGGGTCGTAAATTCTTATACCTCTGGGTGCCTAACGATGAGAGGCCAAATTGCTTTGAATTGGTGACATCTGGGGGAGGTACTGAACTGAGAATAATAACATGTCTAACAGGCATTTCTAATGGGTAACTGTTACTTATTTGAAGTATAAGACCACGGCTTATGCTTCGAATTCATTCCACGTCTAGCATAAGCTCGAGTAATAAAACCTTGCTCGTCTTCAGGTCCTCAAAGTGTGAGATGTACTCTCCCGTCATCTACTGGCAATTCGCCGAAATTTGAGTGGTTGTATGGCGCGCTGCCATTCTGTAAATTAAATGATCAGCTTGCGTATAAGAAATTATGAAGTGAGCAATAATAATATTTGTCTTTCCTTAAGGTTTAATGGTGGTCTTAACTGATCTGGATGTTTTTCTAAATTATTTTCATCCGGTAACACCGTTTATTTTAATTGGACATCAGTTGGAAAATTTTGCAGTTCGATTTTTAATTTTATATTTGTGATTCGAATTGTAATACGTTAATTATATTTTGGCTTTATGGGGGGGGGGAATGCCTTAACCTCTCAAAATTATGCGATGTATCTTAAATATGATTTGTATGAAGTATATTTAAGATAAATATGATTTAAGATGTACCTTAAATGTGATTCATATAATTAGCAAACGCGATCCTTTCAACCACTGAAAGTTCTGATTTCAGAAAGACACCATTGATGCGTCTTATTCTCAGAGTATTTTTAACCGCTGCTCTAAAGGCTATTTGGAATTTTAGTTCATCGCCAAATTTGCGAAATATCTTATATTTGCACTTTGGAGATGTTTTTGTTCCCAGTTGTATTAATTGCTTTATACCGGGAAAGAAAAAGCGTCATACTTAATTATGATTACTTAGGCAGTCAATACGAGAAATAGCTGGAATGAGAAATTCTTAAAGAAGTTCAGAATTGGAATGACAAGCGTTTCAGTTTGAACCTTTTTGTTTTATTATTTGCTTTAAAGCATTAAGCGAAAGTGCTCGTATTCTGTGGTTGGTCAGTTTCCTGTTATCTCCACGAAAACTGGGGTTCTGGGTTGAGTAAAACCTTGCAACTCTGTGAAAAAGTCCATAAATTCCTCCCTTTTTTAGATGGGATTCAAAGTTAGCCATAAATGTTCACTATGCGGAAGGATAGTTATGACTAGTACCAGCGGCGAGAGTGTCAAGCGTTAATTCACTAGAAGTTGAGTGGTACTTCATGTCCTCGTTGCTGTTTGGTATGAATTTGTTTTATTTTTCTGTAATGTACATTTTTTTTTCCATTTTTAGTAATAAGGGAAGGCTCTTCCACTACGGCCGAAGTTCAACTACTCGGATTTTCTCTGAGTAGTAGAATGCTTCTGTAAAAGGAATTACTTAATACTCCGTTTCTCAGTCTTTTATCAACGTTAGTTTATTGATGGGAAGGAATTACACCATTAAACTCAATTTCATTAGGTTAACCCTGATCTTGGTATATTATAAAAAGGGCGAAGAATTTAGTAGCATGGCTAATAAAGTACATTAGCAATGCACGATAAGACCGACTCTTATGCTATAAGGATGATCTTCTAGAGAAGCAGTTTGGTCAAATCACAAAAAGATTTCGTGTTTCCGGTAGTTGCAGAGGGAACATAATGAATTTCTCCTTATTTGGAAAAAATAGTAAAATACTGTTAATAGGAGTTTAAAATAGTAAAATACTGTTAATGACTCTCTCGCCCAGTTGGTAAAATCGCTATCCTCCTCACACCGAGTGGTAGAGACTTGAGTTCGAGTCCCATCGCTGAAGTTTTTGTTTTGTCGAGAAAACAGAAAATTGACCACAGAACACACACACAATTTAAAGAAAACATGAACGGAGCAATATGACCTTAGTCACTAATGTTCCTAAAATCCAAGAACAAGTAGTTCTCTCTGTGTGTGATAAAAGATTCGTCACCTTTAAAAGAAAGGTGACGAATAAACTCGTATGCTTTTAATTTGCGTTCTAAAATTTGCTTTGAATGGACCGAAAACGTAGGAAGCAACTTAAGTACTGTATTAGCAGCGTTAATAACAGGAAGTTGGAGATCTTTCAATTTAAATATTCCTTTCGATGAGGCCCTAGTTAAATATTTCTTGGTAAGGTTTTTATTCGGTTACCTTATGTTTAAAAGACGGCAAACTACATAAAGTACAATGGCCTACAAATAAGTAGTTCGTTTTTCTATCATATCAAAACGCCCTACCAATCAGAATGGGGATGATTTTACTTGTTCAGAAGGTTCTGCATAAGCATAATCTTCTGTTCATACACGCTTAATGGTAATGGAACTCTCCTTCGAAAAAGTGTACAAAAGCTTGTCCACTGCTTGCTGGCAACATTAAAAATAACTGGTCCATAAGTTCCATTTTCTGTTACTAACCTATGGAGAATCTCCCCGAACATATATTTCTCAAGAATCGTTTAGTTTATAGCCTGTCGCATAGACTTAAGAAGGTAGGCGGATTCATTGAAGAGCCATGCCACTCGTGAGATGGAAATAATGTCTTCTACCAATCAATGTATGTTTTTGTAAATACTTTAAATGAACCTTTTTTTTCGTTTACCAATTATGTGTTGAGCCCTGTAATTGGTGTTGTTATGAGTGTTTCATCAGTTGTAACTTAATATTATTACTGTTAGCAGTAAAGATGTAATTATGAAATTAATGGCAGGCGATAAAGAATCGCAGATCTGCGACTAATCGGATTTATATTCGATGCCGCAATCGTTCGTCTTACAGCACTTTGCTGTACTCTGAGTACAGCAAAGTGTTTACGAGGGATGACGTAAAAGAATAAATTAAAGTTATTAGCAAGATGATGAAAGAAGCAAAACCTGTGTGACAACTTGTCCTTGAAAAAAATCCCTTTTTCTCTGTAGTTGCAAGACGCGTGTCCTTCATTTATCTATTTCATCGGGGCATTTCCCAGCCTCTTTTAAAGTTGCATAACCTTTCCAAATCCATAGGTGACAGAGCTTTTGATAGCTAACTACTTTGTGTACTTCTAAGTTTGTTAATTTAAATTCATGTCCTAATGTTTATCTCTTCTGAGATAATAGATTGCATAACTGGAGACTAAGTATCTCTTTCTCGAAGAAGAATATTCCTTTGTTCTCGTAACTATCTCTTTGCTTTTGCTTTTCTCCTTTTGCAACAAGTAGACATATTCCGCAAAATACAATTTCGAAAATATTGCTCGTGTTTAAAGGTCTTTTACAAGACTTTATTTCCTTACATGAAGAACTCATTTTCTGCAGTACGACATTACTTTTTTTTTTTTTTTTTTGGACAGTGCTGCTAGAAGAGTTGAACTTTTGTTTGTTCGCTTTTTCCACTAGTTCCACGGTTGTACAGCAGATCTCGAATGATCTGACAACCTTTGAGGCTCGCGCATTGATATGCTAATATGCATTTGAATGGATTCCTCGCTGGTACACAGAAGCGCGAACTATCTGGGATGCTTTTTTCGATAAATTTCTTCATACTGTTTAGCCTGGATATCTACTAGGCAAAAAGTAGCATTTTTAATCATCCTGTCTCTTGTCTCGAGAGGGCGTTAGCTGGCATCCCGAACGTTGTTTAGAATGACCCAAGCATTGAGGGGTAGGGCGGAACAGTTTCACAAAACGTGGATTGGCAGAGGGTATGGACTGGCAGTTGCACCTAACAATAAACAACTTTTTAGAGAAGACATCATGAATCAAAGATTGGTTTTTGACCAGAATATGCAGTACCAGAAACTATTGTTGTCCCAGTCTCATGCGTAGCAGGCCTTTCAGAAAAATTGGCACATCGATTGGGATCACCATCCTTCCACACGGTGCTGAAAATGTCAATGTTTGAATCCTTTCTCGATGGAAAGAAAATTATTTCCTTTTTCACAGTGGCCATGTTAGTCGGTCTCGGGCCAGAGTTGCTGGTTTCTTGCTCCCTGAGACTCAAGTTTTTCGTCCATCCAATGGACAAACCTCGAAGAATACATTCTGTTATATACACTGATATCTCATGGCTTTAGTTGCCTCGGCGCTTAACACACGCATCAACCATCATTACGAGAATCATCTGTATTTCAATCATTTGCTTCCTGATTTGAATTAGGAAGTGATACTTGTCACTGGATTCTAATAATCACTTATTTCTAGAGTTTTAAGTGGGTTTAATTTGTTCCTTTAGGTTTTCTGTATTATATTTGTGTCCCCGTTTTCAATATCATACTTTTCCCATTTAACTTAAAATTTACCATTTTTAAATTTAATTTTTAGTGTGTTCACGAACTCAAACTGCATTCTTATATCGGATGCTTTATTCATAGGCTTTCTACATTTTGTATGTTCGACATGCTCGTTGACTAATAACTGATATTTATTGTGTTCACTATAATGGAATGTCTCATTAGTGGCACTGCTGTGTTTATTTGTGTGTGTCCGGATAAATCAGTCTTTCTAAGGGTTAAAACGATGTATAATTTGCAACATTACTTCTAATTTTGAAATCCGTGCGAACGTAATCGTTTAATCATACATAATGGGATTTCGAGGCTTATAATTAGCATATCACTGCAAGCTGTATATTAATATATAATAGTGAATGAGAAGCTGCTCAGTTTTGTTTTAGAGGGGGAGTTAAAAAAAGGCAAGCAATTCATGCTGCATACTGAGTGATCCTGTTTAGTTCTCGCGATAGTCGAGTCTGGCTCATAGTGTAGCTGTTCCTTGATCGATTTACGAGAAGAAAATCGCGTGAGCCATCTGGACTCTTGTGGCCACGTGCCGCCATTCTTGGGGTGTGGTATTAGTCTTGTCGCAAGATGGTGAATATAACGGCGGTAGATAAAGTGGATCATGTACCTGGTTCATAAGAACTTTAGATATTGTTCTTTGTAATAAATAAAATCATACGGCACGAACCACTTTGGACTAAGCGGAATAATTCTGAATTCCGGTTTTCTCAAGAAAACTGCGAGGTTACTGTAATTTCTCAGAAAACCAAAATTAAGGTAATTTTTTTCTACAGTGATTGATGGCAATAAGGAATGTTTGAGGAAAAACAACCGACAGATCCGATGTGTTTGACCACTGTGACACTAAACGATATCCGTTTAGTGGGTGAAAGTAGTATGCGTACAGTTGAGTACTGTGCAAAGATTACTAACGAGTGTTTATGGTCTTGTTGTTTTAATAATAAAAGTTTAAGTTGTGGTCAACAAGATGCAGGATGGCCGACTTTAGAAGTACTGATATATATAATTCTTTTATTATTTAGGGATGGGTAATATCGGAATTGGTAAGTATATAATTACTAAAGAAGTTCGACGTAAGAGCATCGTTTAAAATGTTACTCTTCAACAAAAAGTCGAACGAATCCAAATTATTTCTTCCTCAGTGTGGTCAAAACGAATCCTGATCCAGTGGCGCTTTCAAGGGTGCGTTTTTACTTTAAAGAACTTCTTTATGATTATTCACAGCAGACATCGCTTTCTGGTTACTAGAAAAAATTTTTTTCGCCAAGGGTGCACGTTAGGAAATAAAAAAAAAAAAAAAGTTGATTTATTATGGCAGTTTTGTTCCCTAAGGGTTAAGGGATGAAACAACCAGAACAGATCAGACCAGAATTTTTTCGGGGGTGAGGGGTTGTCTGATTCTATTATGGCATCATTCACACAAATACTCGTATATACAAGAGGTACATCAGGAAAACCATAAAATATGGTGAACGATTTTGTTAAGATCTGTTAACTGCACATAAAGTTTATTTTAATTCCTTTACAGTCAGAATACGAGGACTGACTCGTAAGTCAATGTAATACGAGCTGTTCATCAAGTTAAAGCAGTTCAGGAGATAGATTGATGTTCAGACATGCTTATTTGGTTAATGTCAGTGGTAATTCAGTACTTCGCGATTACGGTAATAGTAAGAAGTGTGGTTTATTTGAGGTTCTACAACATTATTGTGAGAGTAACAGATTAACCATTTATGGCTTTACTACAGCTAAACGTTGGATTATATTGTGCCAGAAGTTAAGACGGCAGTTACGTGCCATGCATTGCAGTAGTCCTCAATATTAAAGGGCAGTTGAAGGTTTACAAAGCATACCAGTCAAGATTCGTGTATTATCCAGTCCTTTAAGAGTCCAGAGAACTTTCTTCAAGTACGCTTCATTATTGAAAATTTTTGAATTAGTGTAAGCATCTCATCTCCATCTTTACTGGAAAAAGGAACGAAGAAACAGACAGAAGGACAAGCATTTCTCAGGCAACATCTGGGAGTATTCGAGGTCGATAACTTCTGGAAACTTCAAGGTGCCCCAGCCTTCGCATTGAGCAATTTTAAGAGGAAGCGATGCCACTTTTAGTGGTCACTTTGTGAGATTTAAACTGACGGGTAGATCTATAAATGTATGTTATAAATGAAATCATTCCGAAACAAATAATTCAAAACTTTAAACGGTTCCTGCAGCTGATTTCACTAATAAAATCTTATTGTGCATTGCCCTTAATCTTTCATAGTAGCATTTGACATTTTTTATTTGCTGGAGGGAAAACTAAACGTTTAGAATTCCTCTCAGTCAACACACTTCTGTTTCCAATGAAGAGAATTCTCAGTTTCTTTAATGCTCAGTTTCTATTATTCTTGGAGTCTTCTCACATTTTTGTATGCTTTCAAATACACACATCTGTTCAACGAATTTACATGACATAACATATAACTGAACGTGAAGTTTGACTTCGATTCCGCCCCCACCCAAGGGATTTATCACAGTAGGTTTTTCTCACAAGGATAGCACCTCCCATCAAAAGGGGAGGGGGCTGTTTGCTATAGATATTTAAAGGTGGCTTTATTGCTAACCTATGAAGATAAGAGGTGGCTTAATTCTAGATATGCATGACAAACTATTATCATTCATTGTATTCATACTTAATGCGTATGAATGTAGCTAAAATCTGTGAAGAATAATACCCTGGCACCGTGGTATAATTAGAAGCCCAGGGCCACTTGAACAAAGGGATGATTCTGGTAAAGAGAACATGATGGTGCTTTAGAATTTTGCGGAATACCAAAAGATGTTCTTGCGAGTGAGAATGCATATGTTACGACACAAGTGTGATGAATTGTCTAACATGTACGGAAGCGAAATTTTGAATAAAACAATAGCCATGTGTGCATTCCGATTTTATAGGTCATGTTTCATTCGCGTGGGTAAAGAACTATGCATTGGATGTCTCATGATCGTTAGACATTTTTGACTTGGTTTTTCTCTAACGTCATGTCCAAAAAGACTGTCCCAGAATGATTTAAATTACTAATAAGCCCATACTCCTTGAAACAGTTAACCTCTCCGTGAACAGGTTTCTTCCCACCTTGTGAAACTAACCGAGAGGATAGAAAGACAACTGCTGGTTGTTAGATTGAAGATAAAATATCATCTTTAACAAGCCAGCATCTGTTGTATTAGAACCAAGGCTTCCAACACCTTAGTGATCCTTTAAAAAAACCACCGTTTTTTTATAACGAGGGGCTAACGGAATGCACATTGAAAAGGAGCAACAAATATCTCAGACTCCAACTGAGATTGGTAAACAAAATGCAATAGTGAATTGGAAGGAACTGGGAAACTTAAAGAAGAGATCTGCAGAATAACAGTATGCTAAATATAACGGCATCCCAAATGGATGACTATTCGTTCTTCAATGGTAAAGAGACATATTTCCCACGCTATGAGGACATAACATTAGGATTGCTGTTTCCTGATGATTATACCATGATTATGCTCTTCCAGATCATAATCAAAGTATATTACTTAATAGTTTAAACACTGTTTCCCATTCCGATGTTCTAAAAATAATTATTATCCTTAAAGATGATTTATAAGCTTTTTAATTAATCTTGGTTTATTATAAATGAGCGTAATATTATAGAAGATGAACTATGGCTATTTTATTACTACTGTAATGATCTCAAGTACCTTCATTAAAAATCGCGTTAAACTATTCGGTCTGTCATGATTAAAACAAACTATTTTTTTATTTCAAAAGTATTTTTAATAACAAATTGGACATTTAAAAACAAAAATAAATTCTTACGTTATTCGTACAGAAAAAAATCTTGCAACTACCGAAGAAACACAAATATAAAATAAGACTTTAAAATGTAGTGAAAAAATAAAGTACAATATAAAGGAAACTTTATAAAGAAAAGCTGAAACACAGAAATAAAATATACAGATAAATACTAGAAGCGATAAAAACAATCTTCTCCAAGAAGATTTCGGAGCAATGGGCTTCTTTATCTACTTTGAAGAAGACGAGTAGTATACTTAATTATATTTTGCAGAGCGACATATACCAGCGCAGATCGTCGACGGTGGGTTAAAGACACGAGAATTTTTAATAAAGTATATTTTTGTTTCGAGGGCAGTTACAAGATTTGTTTCAGTGTGCTGAACCCAGCCGCAAAAGGCCTTTTTGCTAATGAAACTGCGTTGGAAGTGTAATCACATTAGAAGAAGGTCAGTGTCGTTAAAATGTTTCTCTTGCGTAGTGTATTTCTTAATATTCTCTTAATCGAGCAACCTTCTACCTCCACACGACTTGGCCCCGCTACAAATTCAACTTGGACTGGCGACGCCGGCTATTTGCTCACGATATGTGACAGCAGTGGATAAAAAACCACTGCACTGGCGCGACAGGCTTTTTTTGGTATTCGTTTTTCGTTAAATGTGTTCTATTTAGGTCGACTGAGGTGAGGAATGGGAATACACGACTTACTTATATCTTCATTGTTTCTCTTATTTATTCATTCAGTAATCGTAAGTGGCATCTTTCATTTATAGCATCGACATTATGTCGCGAATTTAACATCGCAGATTTTTCCAAGAAAATTGATTTGAACCTTTCTTTTCATTACGTGGAGTATTTATGGATCCTACGAAAGGGAATGGCAAGTAACAGACTGGATGAAATGAAATTATAATTTGTTCTTCATTCATTGAGAGAAATGTTTCACTTTCAGTCGATAATGACGCTTTCTGACAGATGGCGCTAATTAGAAATTTAAATAAGTACGGAAAGAATTAATGGATTTGAAGACTAACGTGCAGATAAAGTTAAAGGACTGTAGAATTCATAGTATTGGAATTATAGCAAAAATCTCCCATACGCTATTTTTATTTAAAAGATTTATAAACGTATACTAAAATTTTATTTTAAGAAAACATTTTGTATTTAATTTATACGCAGAAGTTCTAGACTTACAAATACAATATAACGTACACGTATGTAAGCCGGTAAAGAATCTAAAAATAATATTTACAACTGATTTGTTTACGTTGCAATTGTAATATATCCTATCTGTATTAATAGTTCACCATTTAAAGAGAATATTCCTTTGGGAATTATTCTGCAATCTGTCTTTCTCTGGTTAGGGAATTTTAGATTCTCTTTGAGCAAAAGTTCAATTTTATTTTTATTTTAAGACAATCTTTATGCAAAAGCCACAAAAACCCTTTTAATTTACGCTCAAAGCCAGAGCAAACAAGGAAATAGTACGATTTGGATGGTTCTGTAGAGTGCGAGCTGTTTTTGGACCTTAAATATGTAGAAATTTTTGGGAACTGTCAGAGCATATTCGCTACGATTGTGGTCCAAGATGAAAGCAGTTTCTGTGGAAAAATATTCAAGCTGTGCGGGGCAGTTCAAAATGCTGTTGATTTGGACCTACCTGCTGTCTGACATAAGCTATTCTTCGCAGTCAGAGGAAGTGCACTGTTCTCTTTTATAATGCATGCAGCTGCTAACAGCACGGATTTGTGACTGTTCGAACTTGCACGTTGTAAGACTAAAAGATGCTGAAATTTAATAACGATGCTGGCCAGGTAGAGGAAGATATTCGCGTTTAATGAGGACTTCCATTAACAAGATGTTTTAATGGTTAATTTATGAATTTATTACCTTCCGAGTGCAATTAGTTTATAAATCGTATATTTGAAACGATTCTGCTTCTACATAGGTAACATTTTTCAAAAAAATCGGATGCATTTCGCTCATCGTTACGAAGCTGTGTAATTGTGTGTTACTAATTGCTGCCTCGACCACTCTAATAGACCTATAACGTCTGTCGCTATTTTGAGCTTCGCTCCTGATAGTCTAGTAGTCTCGTGCTTCTTCGCTACCTGGTCACTCATCGATCGCCTTTCGCTTCACTTTGTCAAAGAAGTAGTAGTACTTCTTTATAGCAACTCCCCTATTCTTCTCCTCCCCCATCCGGAATCCTATCGATATAACCGGTTGGATGACTCAGTCCAGGAAATTGTCACCGAAATTGTCGTATTTGGAACAACTACAGTATTTTCTGCACGGTGCTTGTGATAGGTTGTGGGTGATGGAGAATTTGGAACTTTGCTTCTTAGTTTCGATGCACAATCGAGAGCAGTCTTCGTTGAGTTTTCTAGGAGGCTTAGAAACTGAATATTACTTATTTTTTTGGGATCTTTGCCGAAAAGAAACTACTCCACTTTCTATTGATTGAGTAGTTTATTTCATATCAACATCCAGTAGATATTAAAAAAAAAAAGAAAGCTCCTATTGACTGTAGTCTTCATAACATTGCTGTACAAGGTTGCAAGTACACGCTAGAACCCGAGCAGGTCGATTATTATGTTGCCCACAATATTATTTCAAACATTGTTCTTGGATCTAGCTCATCAGCATGGATAGTCACATCATTCATCCTGATATGTAAATAAAATAAATTCATCCGATTTTTTGAAAACTGTATATTCAGTTATAGAATAAAACTACCAAGTAGCCCTTGCGCTGCGAAATATTTCATAGAAGGAAAGTAAAAGTATAGTATACGATTGAAGACTGTAAAATTTGTAGTCGGGTTATGTGGGAGCGTAATTGGCGACGGCCCTCGACATTATGTTTATCGGAAATGGCTGTGTTTTAAAGCTGTAATGTCAGTCATTACGGTTAATTGCAATAAACTAAATTATAATATATAGATAAGGCGCCGGCCCTTAAGGTTAATTGAAAACAATAGCACGCTACTTATATTAATTTTCTGTATATATTAATTATAATGATCAATGTGACACATGCCAGAAAAAAAATGATTTTTGATTTTTCACCAAGGCAACCAGACCACAAGGTTTTAGTTGAGTCTGTAAATTTTGTGAAGATTGTTGGGTTGTTGTCTTTTACGATGGAAATGTCAAATTCTTGGGCGAAAAATAAAAAAAAAAAAAAATACACGCCTCTCCTGAAATCGGTTACTTTGGCCACGGTTTGAAATAGATCCTCAAGTTCTCCCCGTCTAGACGACATTCGAGGTCTTTCAACACGATGTCCAATAACAGTAATAATATCCGACGCAGAATAGATAATGAATAATATATTGTATTGTTTAATTGGTTTTTGACAAACAGCGACACGTTAGAGGGCAGTTGTACAGTTTGTAATAATGTTCAATGTAATATCACAGACAGTGATCATTGTACATCGGAATGAATTCTGCTCTACCCCAAAAGCCTTCTATTAAACTTAATTTATTAAAAGTTATGTTTGTACACAATATTCAAAAAGCATGCAATTCATACTGTTTGAATGTTGCATATCATTGCTACTCTTTCTATTGTAACTCCTTTTGTTGCTCATTGAATTTTTCTGTCTGTGCATGGAATATTGGGTGGTATATATCAATTGGAGATTGAAGACAGCACGGATTTCAAGGCCATAACAAAGCGGGAAAATATACTTGCATGCGATACAGGCCTGGGTCAAGCAATTGCTAGAACAAGTGATCCGCGATATAGGAAGTTCACCGCTTTGTAAATTACAACGCAGTGAACATCCTATAAGCACGCGTCACTATTAACCTGTTATGGCTAAATTACACGCTAAGATATTCAAAGTCATGCATTTGATTGCTCTGGCTTCTCTGAACCATCTGCCATCTTCAGCCTGTTTGTTTTTGTTCTCAGAGATTAGTAGATAATAGTGGCCACATGTGGCATGCACATATTTTCAAAATGCATGGTGATGATACACCAGTCATCTCTGCTGTTGTTCTTTTCTTGCAATTTTCATTCTGCCACCTTCTTCGCGGCATCTGTTGATCCATTGCTTTCATTGCACAGCAGATGTTTTCCCTACACAGACTAATAGTCAAATATTTATCACCTAATAACATATAACACTGCACAGATCTCAGCAACACCCAATTGCTAATGATTTGACAAAATACTTAGAGGTTATAGGTCTGTAAAGTGGTCAGCAATAAGAAGTACTACAAGGATCTTAGCGTTATCGGGATGATAAGCTTTCCGTTACCCAGTATTTTTCAGATGCAAAATAAGAAAACTTTATCATAGTAAGCCAGGGTTTACTAGCTGAAATTGGTGAAAAATATGTCCTAAGGTGTACTGCTGCAGTGATACTACGCTCCCGTTATTTCGTCTTCTGCTTCCTAAGCGTCGAATAATGGATTCTTAGGTGGCTTAATCTGTGGTATTCGTTAAGCAACCTAGGAATCCAATATCTGATGCCCTTAATTTACAGAAGTAAATATATATGAATAAAATTAATACTGATTTTATAGATTTGCCAGATTTGATTTTATTATGCTATCACTCCCATACACTTGTAATCTAAGCTTACAGCTAAAGAGTTTTAAGTTGCAGAAGGCGGAGAATTATCGTTGTATCATTCTGTAAATAGCTATTACGGCAAAATGAAGCTTGCACATGAGAAAAATCATTCGTATTATGAAGAAAATCCTGATTTGTCTTACTCTGAACCATCAGATAAACAGCTCTTTCCCATAAAGAGAAGTAAATTGCTGTATACTCTCAATGAGTACTACTTACTCGGTCAGACCGATTCAGGGATTGTCCCTTCATCAGTGTGTAATTGGATGGCCTCCGTCCTTCTGGGTAATGGCACTTGCTGAGAATATATATGTCAGTATATTTCTTGTCTGGTTGAATCGTTGTGCTCCCCACACCGGTGGAAAAGACCTGAGTTCGAGTCCCTTCGATGGCGTGAGGAATTTTTATGGGCTTTTTCATAACTTGACTGAGTCTGTCGGTCTCGGGCATGGTTTTGAGCGTAGCATAGTTTTTTTTTTTTCCTCCCAGAAACTCGAGTTTTTCGACTAGCAAACGGAAAACCGACCACGCTATTTGTTCTCAGAGATTAGTACATAATAGAGAGTGGCAGACATATATACCGGTCAATATGGCCTTGTTGATGCTCCGAAAACCCTACTACTACCACCACCCAGTCTTTCCATAAATGCTTAACCTGAGTATTTGAGTAAAATTTTATTGACATACCTCATTTTGTTTGTTACGTACCTAGTACCACAATAACTGAAAATGTGTATTTTCCGTTTTCCTTCTGCTTTTAAACGAGTAGGTTAGTCATTAATGGTAACAGGCACCATATGTTTCTTTTGTAGGAGACGGCTTCAGACCATTTCTGCTGTTGCTGCTCCATGCCAGTCCGAAGACTTCAACTGTGGGGTGTCAATCGGTGAGCTATTAATGGGTTGCTCCTTGCAAGAAGGAGCAGGGTTGCTCGTCGAGCGTCGTTTCATTTAAGAGTATCGCGGTGCTCTCTAAAAATGTTTCGAATTATTAGTTTTGCAATTGTGTTGAGACATTTTTTCTAGACGTGCAGGCCTGTAAGTCTGCCTTAGAAGATTCTCCACCAACCCCATGACAGGCAGGAAGGTGAATCTTTGTTTCTGGAATTCCTGTCGCTGTGAGCATGGACTTGACCACTTTGTTTATTGAATTGTTTACATGCCGATTAACATATGAATACATTGAGTATCACCCATTCGATGTAGTCAGCCCGTGGCCCGTACTCTGCTGTGGTTTATAGGCCAATAAACAAATGACTCCTACTCGGTGATCTTGGCATTTTTAAAAATATACAGGCGTCAGAGCAACTTGATGTATAACAGTAACGGCTGTACGAATCCCGGTGGTCCACTGTGTGTTCAACGAGCAGAACTTATCCACGCAGCGACGCTCTCATGAGTAGCACAGTTGGTATTATTATTATTAGCCATATGGTGCAAGGAAGCCTGAGGCTTATGCTGCATCAGCCAAAAAAAAAAGTTACCGAGAGAGAGAGGAATCACCAAGAAAGAGAAGAAAGATGATATTCAGCTCAGAACACTGGGTGTGCCAAGCCCATACTCACCAGATGTGAGCTCCTGGCGTTTAATCACCATACTCCTCACACCGGATGGAAGACTTGAGTTCGAATCCCGTCAATGACGTGAGGAATTTGAGTCTTTTTACACAACGTGTGTGAGTTAGTTGGTCGCGGGTGAATGTTGAATTTTTGTCCAGCAAATCACAAAACATGCAATTTACAGACATACAGTAGCGTAAGTTGCTGATGCCCATTAAAACCTTACAACAACAGGCAGCGACAAACCTTGGGTTTCCTATCGATCCTTTTTTATTCTGGTCTCAGACTGTATCGCAAATCATAAGTGATAACTTTAAAATTAATCTTTTTCATTTCTAATTTCGCTTGTAGGGTAGGAAACTAATAGCTTATTAGTCATTAACATGTAGCACAATTTAACAAAGGTTGAGTCTGTTGATAAAAAAGCTACTATTAATTCAATAACGCTTTTCAATTACTTTTTATTTTATTATTTACGCCATATTTTCCGATAACAAAAATCAAGCTATTTAAGAACAGTTTACTAAACAAAGTGAAGTCCGTTTCACAGTGATAGGAAATCCAAGAAGTGAAGAACTTGCCTTGCTGCCCTGGTTATAGTATTTAAATGTAAATACTTTATTATTAATATACCAAATTTAAATTAAAGTATTTACATTTAAATAATATAACCAAATAAACTAACTATACCAAATTATATTATATTTTAAATTAAGCAGTGGTGACAAAACAAATTCAATAAAAACTAAACACATCTTGTCAAAACAAATGTAGGGGAGGAACAGCAGATCCACATTAAAGAAATATAAAACTGAATCGTCAGTTAGGATTCCAATTTTCATCTGTTACATAATTATGTATAATTTTCTTAATATTTACTTCGTCAACGTGTTTAAATTCGTGCGCGGTAAGCTTATTATTTTAACCTGGGATGGAACGGAGGAATAAATATAAAAAAGTGGGTTAATTGGCAAGAATAAGTGGCTTATTAGAAATTCTAGTCAGGTGGATGCACATCGGATTATGGTGACAAAATTGTGAAATCGTGAGTCCGTTAGCTTTGGAGTACTCTCAGGTACAGATAGTTCTACAACGGGGTATTTCATAATTGGAGCAGTGTTTCCCAAATGGTGTATTGCACATGGGTGTTCCCCAGAATTTTTCAGAATAACTGAAAGGACAATATTTTCGAAATGATGGAAATATGTAGAGGAAAGAAGAAGAATTTGATTCACTTTTATTGTTTTTTTCAGAGTATATGATTTTATTTTCATATTTAAAAACATTCCTTAAAAATTATGGATAAAGACCATTTCGATTTCGTGAGTGCAGTAGTTCGTCTTTTAAGTGCTCGATTTGGGGAAAATGGCTTCGTACATCTGCGCAGTAGAGAACAGGCCCCGAACAGCTTGGGACAAACCGGTGCAGAATAACCAAACAAACTTAAAAGAGCCAGCTCCTGTCTGTATGGGTTCCCGAAAGTAAGAGTAATATTCGTTATCCGCTGCGTATTTCAGACTACGAAATCTCGATTTCTACGACTTTCACCACCTCCCTAAATCTGGAGCGGATTGATATTTAGAATTTATGCTTGTTATGATTAATGTAGAGGCACATAAAAGTAGTGCAGTATACTACAGCTTAATTTATATTTATTTTATTCACCTTAAATACAAAATGGCGTTTAACTCAACTAGTGTTTTGACTAAATACAACAACAGAAGCCCTGCTTTGAAACTTTCTAAAATGAAATTTTTAAAAAACGGAAACCAAGAAATGTTTTCGTCAGATTGAAATTTCATATCAGAAATATTTTTACGCACATTTGGTATTTCCTACCAAATTAGTGTGATCTTTAAAGAGCATCCATTCCATAAATTTGAATTTATTGAAGGGCCCACTTTTCTAGGCATTCACAAGTCGTTTTATAAATTTCGAATATCTTTTAAATGGTTTCATTTCTTCACACTGAATTTGTGATCAGCTAATTTTGGAACCACTTAAGGGAACATTTCTATTCGAAGCGTAATTTTAGCATTTCGATCGTCTGATGCACGTAACTCATGACCTCTGCTATGCAATTTTCGGAACACTCAGTTTTAGTAATTGGATACGCCAAGCACAGTGAATAACATGGAAGTACTTTTTATATAATGATGATTCAAAATATTTTATAATAAATTTCTGCAGCTCGATAAAATGCCTTCATTACTTCGAAAATTTTAATGTCCGATCGATTGCTTGATATAAACTTAACCAGTGAGATTTTAAATGTTCAAAAACTTGTTATATTGAATCTAATTCTACGAATATTTTCGGCGAGAGTTGAATTCGGCCTTGTATCCCTCAAAAGCGGTTGCTTTATAAGCTGGAACAGGTTGGAATCACTGGGAAAATCCTTAGAAGGATGGCTTCAGGGCAGGAGGCAGAGGGTTGTGATAAATGGCTATTCCTCAGATTGGGTTGATGTAAGAAGTGGGGTTCCCCAAGGATCAGTATTAGGACCACTGTTGTTTTTAATTTTCATAAACGACATTGATGAAGGGATAGAGGGCGTGATGTCTAAATTTGCAGATGTTAAAATTGGTAGAGTAGTTAATGATCACTGTCAAGCTGAGCTTCTTCAGAGAGACCTAGATAGACTTCAAGAATGGTCAGAAAAATGGCAGCTGTGCTTTAATCCAACAAAGTGTAAGGTATTACACCTGGGAAACAGTAATCCAAAATAACTTATTCACTTGGTGGAGTTCAACTAAACCCAGTACTGGAGGAAAGGGACTTGGGTGTTACGATACGGTCAGACATGAAATTCTCTGAGCATTGTAAACAGGTTGCAAGGAAGGCCCATGGTGTCCTATCGATGATCTATCGAACTTTTGCAAGTAGAGATAGGGACGTGATAATCCCATTATATAAGGCCTATGTTAGACCACACTTGGAATACTGTGTTCAAGTATGGAGACCGCACCTAAAGAAAGACATCGAGCTTCTTGAAAGGGTGCAAAGAAGGGTAACTCGCCTGGTGAGATCGGCAAAAGGGCGTCCTTATGAAGAAAGACTTCGAATATGTGGGTTGCAGAGTTTGGAAACTAGACACCTTAGAGGAGATTTGATTGAGGTGTTTAAGGCTCTGAGAGGCATCAGTAAAATGAATGAGGACAAAATTTTCAAGATAATAAATGATGCTAGAACTAGGGGACATAAATTCAAGTTACGCGGGGAAATGTTTAGATTGGACTGCAGGAAGTTTTATTTTAGCCAGCGAGTTATAAATTACTGGAATAAGTTGCCTTCATGGGTGGTAGAGGCCGACAGTTTGGGGAAATTCAAAGGTCATCTGGATAGTACTTTCGGGTAAGGGAAGCGCATAGGATAGGATGATAGGATTAATTTCCTTTTTATTTAATTTTTAATTTCATTTTATTATTTTTATTTATTAATTATTATTATTTATTTATTTAATTTTTGTTTTTATCATTGTTTTGTTCGGATTTTTTTTTTTTTTTGGCTGGTGCAGCATAAGCCATAAGCTTTCTTGCACCATAAGGCAGTTACTAATACTAAAAGGGTGTTCTACTGGATAGCATAGCGGTTGCACTGAATCTACACTATTAAGACCGCTTATACACAGAAGAGAAGGAAGGGAAATGTATGTCCAGCTGTTATCGTCATGTTTTCTTAGCTGTTGGTGAACTTAACTGCATCACTGGTTTTTCCAGCACTAGAAATGTGATGCAATTTTTGAAGTCTTCTTTGGTAGAACCTAATTTAAGAATGAAAACTCCAAGTAAAACCATCACATTTAAAATTTCTGAAAATTGGGACACTTGCATGCGTCTCGAAAAAAAAATCAAGACACTCGACAAAACAGTGAAGACCAAGACGTCTAGTCACAGTATTCGAAAACGATACGCGTTGCTTTTACACCTGATTGTATATATATTTCTGTAACAAACTTGTTTCTACGTCTTTGCTTGCGAAACGTAAAATTTCAGTTAAAAATAGTTCGGAAAACTGGGACACTGAGTCTCGAAATAACGCCAGTTTTTCATGTTCACAAAATTACAATTAACTGGACAATGATGTCAGAGAATTAAATTTGAGAGCGCTGTACAGTACCAAAATTAATATAGTGAGTTTTTCTAAATTGATCTGTAGAATTGTCTTCGATCCGGGGTAGAGGTTTCTCAATAATTGAGAACCCTACTTGCAACCATATTATGTGAGGGCATAAACAAATCTTTTTATGTGCTTTGTCCGTTTTAAACTTAAACTGTAACCCATTTTAATGGGATTGAATCCTGACTCTGATCCACTTGATAAGAAAGTATTCCACCTGTAGCATAGTCATGTATTACTGCTTTCCTTTCCCTCAACGGGCAACCAGATGTGGTCAGTTCACGTTGATTCTTTGTTAACTTGATAGGCGTCTAGCATATTTATGGAATAGAAAACTTTGTCAACGTTTTATAATGGATTAAACAAGTCGTTTTACTTGTTAATACTGTTGCTTGGGACCGCAGAAGGAAATTTTTGTTATATGTGTGCTACCATATGAAAATCTGCCCTAACCTAAATTGCGTGTCTTCTTAGGATTGATTCCGTTATTACAACGGTTCTCCTCAACCTAACATCGCACTTCTTTATTCTTTTTTTCCATTTTCTTCTATCTTCCCAATCCTCTTCTATTCATCGCTGCCCTCACCACGTCCTTTTTGGTCTTCCTCTCTTTTTCTTTCTCCATGGAATCCATCCCATGGCTTCTCTGGGCAATCTGTCGTCCTCCATTCTCTTCATATGGCCAACACATTCTAATCTCTTCTACTCTGTTTTATTAATGATGGTTTTTTTTTGGACATTCATTGTATTCCTTATCACGTCACATCTGTGACCATGATCTTCAACTCATAAGTACAGCTTAAAAAAATAATGACAAACAGCATCCTTGAATTAGTCCTTTGGAAGTCTTAAATTTTCTTGATATTTTTGAATCAATTTTTAAACCAAAATTGCGTGTTAGGTGGCAAATCATTGCTCAAGTGACTAGTCAGCGCGTGCTGGCTAGTCACTGTACAGACGCAAGAAACACACTATTCTTCTTAATATAAGTATACTTACTAGTTGATTTAGGTTTTAGAAAGGACTATTAATAGTAGCAGAAGGCGTCCTGTTCCGGAATAATGTTTTTTGTTTTGTTTTTTCAGCCAGGATGATGCTGATTTCAGATACCATTTTCAGATACCGTTGCTGCGCAATAGTATATTCGTAATGGTACTTTGGTACTTCACTTAATGGGCTTTTGAAGAAATGCTTGGAAGGGTGGGGGATTCAGGTCTTCTCTTTGCTAATTAGTTTAATGAGAGAAGCTTTAATTTCTCAGTGGTTACAGTGATTGAATTTTCCAAAAGTTCCTATTCGAGTGAATTTTGGACGTCTGTTTATTCCCAATTAATCTAACGAGATGCATTTTACTTATATGATCGCCATTATATCTTAATATTTCTTTAAGGGCTGAAATTGATTTAATTACATAACTACCCTTGGTTTTGTGGATAATGGTCATGCGGAAGGCTAATTTAAAAATAAATTCAATGCAAGTCTCAGAGGAACTACAGACAAATGATAAGCGAAAGGTCAGCATGCCTTGCGAACATTCACGCTGACTCGTCGTGCCATCTGGCAGTCGCGAATGGAACTGTTTCTTTTTTTTTAATTTTTTTATTAAATTTTACGAAATGTTATTTTAATGTTATATAACACTTAAATGACGCTAAATTACAACTTAAAATTAATTGTGGCTTAAAATTCATTTAGCGTGATTAGTGGAAAAAGGGTATAGAAAGTGTAATGGGTGTGTCTATCACAAAATGATTTATTTGCTGCAGATAATGACGCATGACAAGATATGGCTTAAAATACAAGAAAACGCGTAAAAAATAATTAAAAAAAACCTTAAATGTTTGGATTAAATGTAGCATTACGCGCTACCAAGAGCACGCGTCCACCATTGCAGAATGGCCTGATCTCGCATTATCCAGAAGTCGGAACAACTTTGGCAGTGATAATGGTTATTTTCGCCAAGGCCTGCTGTTTAGCAGTCAGTAATAATGTTTCGCTTATCAAGAAGGAATATATATCATGAAGAAACTCTATGTACTACAAAATATACTTTGGACAAATCCTGGAGATTGGGAAACGCTAAATCAGAAACACCAAAATAACCAGGTTATGAATTGATGACTGTTGACCCAAAACACGGAAACTTATCGCCACTTACGTCCGTTTCGGATTTCATTAATCCTCATCAGTGAAGAGGCCAAAAACCTCTTTATAAAAACTGTGGGCGCAAACATTTTAACTACTTGTGAACTGTAAAGCACAAACTACAATGAATACAGAGGTGGGGGACCGAAATGATTTTAATATAAATGACTAAAGAAACAAAAGAAATCTGCGCATTAAACAAGATAAAACAAACAAATGACTCCATTATTAAAATTAAGGAAAGCATAAAAAAAGCGGGCGTCGATCTCTAGGCTTCATCCGAAGTGTATTTTTTTGGATATAAAGTTTTCCAGAGAACACATTGCGTTTTCACTCGTGGTCTTTTGGAGAATTCGGTTTTTGGTGTAAAATTGTCCGTTAACGTAACAGATGTTTATTTGAATTTCATCAATCTGAAGTTTATTTACTTAATGTTTGGTTTTTTGATTTTTTTTAATTAACTTAGTTGGTTGTTATTTATTCTTTCCTTTATTTAAGTGTATCTTTATTGCAATTAGCGAAAAGTTTTTACATGGATGCTTGATGCAATTTATAATGGAGTCTATTAGTTTTTTTTTTTTTATTTGATATGCAGATTTCCTTGGTTTCTTTAGTCACTTGCGTTTAATTCATTTGGGTTCGTTCCCCTCTCTGTATTTATTCTAGTTTCATTTGGAGTTCATCTGGATACATGCAGATGGACTGTACTGTATTACTCCCAGTGTAATTATACAGAATGTCTGTTTATTTGACCTTTCTATTTAGCATGTATTTTAACTGAGGAGGACTTGATTAAGGTCCGAAACGGCTGAGTGCTTTATGAGGAGAGTGGCTATACGTTTCTGTTTTGGGCAATTAGTAAGAAATTCATAACTTCGTTATTTGGTGTTCCTGATTTAGCAGGTCTTGATCTATATATATATATATATAGGTTTTGTCCAAAAATATATTTAGAAGAAACATGCATATTCAATCTATCCGTCTAGAAACCGCCATATACAGCTCACTTGATTTATGTTTTTGTAACATCTCTGTTCTTCAGAATAAGATGTTAGTCTCAGCATTTATGCCTGGACAACTTTATTCTTTGTTTTGGACATCTGCAACTCATTCATGCCAGCCATGTGTATGCTTAGAGTATTGGATGATAAATCCATAACCGCGGCTGAAGAAACCTTCCTCGATGTTGAGATCAGTTATCTTTTCCGTACTAGGCTTAAATACCATGGAAATATCGTTTTCTCTCAATGATATTAATTTAATATCTTAGCGGCCATGTCAACTGACCCAAGCAAATATTTTGCTTGTCGCCTTGATTGATAGTCTCGGCGGGTACCACAAAGGCCCGCGTTCTAATTCAGTCACTGGCGTGAAGAACTTTTATAGGCTTTTTTCACGCCGTGGTTGGTTTTTTTTTTTTTTTGGTCTCAGACAACGATGGAAGGTTTCTTCCCTCCCCCGGAAACTTCAGGCAAACCGATCAGAGAACACACGAACTTATTTATGGACATAATACAAGTAGGTAGATGAGGCTGGCATCGGGTGGCACTAATATGATGCCCTCGTGGGTTGCACGTTGGTAGCATCGCATCCTTCCCACAACGGGTGGAGAAAACCTGAGTTGAGTCCCGTCGATGACATTAGGAATTTTTAAGGGCTTTTTTTCTTAACCTGGCGGAGTTTCATTCAGAAAAGGGAAAATCGACCTCGGAACGTACGCAGTTTACAGACAATATACGCTGAGCAATATGGCCATAGTCGCTAATGCTCCTAAAACAACTACTACACTAATGATATTTTTGTTTTGATGCCTGATTATTAAACTTAAAATCAAGTCCCATAAATTATTTTCACCGAACAACAACATTGTTACACCTTTGTTTAATACTTGACGGGATGGAACAGAATGGGACGAGAAAAGCACTAAAGATCCCCTCATAAGAGAGATGATTGTGGGTTTCTGTATCAAGAATGGCAGTTCTCCAGATAGCAGAAAGAATGGCAATCTCAAACTCAACTTTGTGAACGCATATGCCAATGGAATACAAAAGTAAAGTGACCATTAATGAACTCAGTGCCGGACTAAGGTATTTTCTCGCCCCGGGCAGAATGATTTTTCGGCGTCCTTTACTGAGGATATATATATTTCTTCCTCATTCTATTTCTGTTTTTGGCACCCCTTAAAGAATGGTCCCCGGGCAGGAGTCCTGCTAGCCCTTACCTTAATCCGGCACTGAACGAACTTCAGAAAATGTCGACAGTTTAAACGTATACCTCCTCATAAAGGACTATTTTAGTAATCGCTCTGTCTTGGTACAAACTAAACACCAGTCTGTATCCAGACATTATTCGAGCCTCCCCCCCCCCCAAGGGTCTATTCTTGGACGCCTAGTGTGGAACTTAGTCCTAAATGATTGGCTTCTCCTCAATGGTGACCTGAAAAACATAAATACAATAGCGTACGCCGATGACATCCATTCTTGTCCACGGAAATTCCAGAAAGGATCTAGAAACTTCTGCAAATAATATTCTCTCCAGACTATCCGACTGGGCCACTCAAAACAAGCTCACCGTTTCAGTGACAAACAAAAATGATGATCTTTAAGGGAAGACTAAATTATGGTAGGCCTCCAGTAATAAAATATCAAGGAAATGCTCTTCAGAATTTCTAGGAAAGAATAGGGGCTAAAAAACAATTCTTTCCGTACCTTGTATCGTACTGTCTTTATCCCAATTCAATCATATGCCTCCTGTATTTGGTTTCAAAGGGCCAACCTTCTTACTATAAAATCTCAAACGGAAACTATACAAAGATCTTTTCTCTTGGCACTGCTTTGAACATGCCGTGCAGTCTCCACACCGGCTCTACAAGCCATCGCAGGCACTTTACCCGCTGACCTGCATGTTATTTATAAAGGGGCTCTGCTATTACATTAGGAAAGGAATACCTATTACCTGCCTAAATATTACTATTGACCCAACTGCTGATCCAAAGAAAGGAAAAGAGAAATGCTGGAATTTCCTCACCAACCGTTGGAAATCCAGGTGGTCCTTGTCCACTTAAGATATTGTTACCAAGTCGTTTATACCTGATATTTCATTTACCTCTTCTAACGCTGTACAGAAATGGTTCTTTCCCAGTCAGTCCCTCCACATCGTACTTAATAACAGGTCATGGATCATTGAATGCGAAGCTCTTACAGTTTAAACTCACCTCTAAAGATTCTTGCCTATGCGGTGGCATCGAGGACTGGCAACACGTAATTTATTCCTGCCCAATTTACCAAGACCTTCGGCAACAGATCACGACTACATCTCATCACTTTGCTCCTGGAAATGAACACGATTTCATTGAAAATAAAGAAACTTTCGATATTTTCCAAGAATTTGCAAAAGAAATCTTTAACAGAGGTGGCAGCTAACCGGCTTCCCCACTATCAGGATACGTCTCCTCCTTATAATTGAATTGTGATTTCACCTACCATAACTGACTGATTCTAGCATCAATTCCACCGAGTCTTCAGTTTTGCCATGTGTCACCCTGGCGTAGTCTACCTGAAATTTTATTATGCAACAAGGGCTACCAGACTTTACATTCTCATTTCTCTAACGACTCGACTACTACTGATTGCCACCCAATCACTAAACTACATCACGACTGCTGAATTAATTATTCTTGGTGGCTTTATTTATTTATTTTTTACATTCATTGCTTTTTTGTTTTTATTATACTCACACATATTTATTTATTTTTTCTATTATTACCTATTTTTTTTTATTTTTGCTGGTACCACCGGTTTGGACTCCCTGTGGTACAGGATTTGCTAGCATCCACTGGAATTGACTTTTTCTCAGTGGATGCAGGATTCTTACCTTGTCACTTTCTTTTGACAGTACGCGTATTGTTGGCCCGCCTCCTCGTGGCGTGGACGGGTACTAGGGAGAAGTCATCCTGGTGATAACTTTTTTTTTTTTGTTAGTTGTTGGCGCATCGGCTTATGTGGCCATAATGCACCTCCTAAAGTTTTTGCATTTACTCTGATCCAAGCCCGAGGTGGGATTCGAACCCGCGACCTTTGGGTTGAACCCGGTCGGCCTGGTGATCACTGTTCCCTAGTAGCTAAGTGGCCAGATACAACAGAACAAGACACACTTCGCAAACATGAAGTGTAAAGTATTTGATGTCTAACGGCACCAGGGGTTTCCCCCATCTCAGTGTTGTATGCATTGTAGGGGTAGCACAGAGGTCTGTGAAAGCCAGTGATTTACAAAAAGTATATGGGCAGTGTCCTGTTGTGTAATGTCATGGTATGTTGTATCTCTGACCATTTAGCCGTTGTACCCCCCGTTGCCCAGACTTGCCTTGTGGAGGCAGGTCAGGGTACCCAGTAGATTTATATTCAGCACTCTAGCAGGCCCTGCCACCTAGTTTACCGAGATTTCAGTGGCTAGGACCTAAAAAAAAAAAAAAAGAATGCGTGGGACATCGCTTTACTAGAACTATGCCGAAAGGGTTAAAAGATTTGATTTTAATTTTGATATCGAGTTAAATTTGGACTAAGGGCTAATGCACACAGTTTCAAAAGTTAGTGGGTGGGAAGGTTGAAGACGGGAGGGGAGAGGCAGAAGTATGGGGACAAAAAAAAACAAACTATTATATTTAGGCCACCCGAATAATTAAATTCAACTGCCGTGCTGTGTCTTATGTCTGTTAATTGCGTGTGTTCGATGGTCGATTTGTCTATTTGCTGGACGAAAAACCTTGCAATTTATACGCCTGAGACCGACTAACTCAAGTCATGGAGTGAAAAAAGCCCAATAAAGTTCCCCGCGTAATCGACGGGATTCGATCCTGGGCCTTTTCCACCCGGTGTGGGGAGGACGGTGACGATACCACTGTGCTACCGCGCAGACAGAAGTATGGGGACAATAGGGAAGACGTTCGCAGGTTGAGCAGTGGGCAGACCCACCAGAGAGGATGGGTAGCAGGGGGACAAGAAGACATGTATCGCCACCCCCTGCCAGGGAGGAGAGTTAAAAGAGGGCCGAGCTAGGGTGCTCAGCTCATGCAGCCGTCCTTTGTTCATTTCTTTTGTCAGTCTTCATAGTTACCCAGTGGATCTTTGTTGGTGTTGCATATTATTGTCGCTGCTGGTCATGATGTGGTTGGTGTGTGTTCAGGTCACATCTACTCCTGTACAGGTCTTCGGCAACTTTGAGAAGGCTATATATTCCTGCCTTCCATTGAGGAGGTGTTGTTCTCTCTCTCTCTCTCTGGGCAAGAAGGTGATCCGGGCAATGAGCCGACAGCGGAGGTCATCATAGAGCTGGCATTCATGCATAAGGTGATTCCAACTCTCCATAGCAGCAGGCTGGGTGGTCTGTAATGCCCATAGAGGGCAGTGAGTTTGGCTTTGAAGGCACCATATCCCGTTAACAGGAAGGTTGAGTTGAGTTCTGGCGCAAACCATATACTCGTATCTGGCCATTTCACAGAGTTCTGTATCCATCACAGTGTACCAGGGCGGAGTTGAACTAACGTTTAAATGCCGCCGTACATAAGACACAACACACAAAGTTTAAACGGATAGTGGGAGGAAATCAACAATATCCATCATCTCTCGACAGTGGATAGAACTGGGATAAGTGTAGGAACAACAATCATAAAAACTACTTCATAGTTCTATAGTCACGCAGCTGCTCGACCTTGGTAAGACGAAATTGTTTCCAGCAATTTAGTTTATTACACTGTCTTAGTACAGAGAACGGAAACATTTGGCCTTATAGCAGTGGCAGGACACGATGTGGACCATGAGGCACATTGAACTAGTGTGTCTAGGTGTCAAAGGGAAGACCGCAACTGGGTGTGGCATGTGACCAAAGAACGGTTTCATCTTCGTTGTATTGCACCAATAGTGTAGTTCGTTGATGGTGCCAATATGATGGAATGGACCTGTTAAAGTGTTTTAGACTTGGTCCATCGATTGTCATCGACGAAATCACGAATTCAGCAGTCTACTGTGACATTCTGAATAAATCCACATT
This sequence comes from Mastigoproctus giganteus, assembly GCF_048544385.1. Classification (NCBI taxonomy): domain Eukaryota; kingdom Metazoa; phylum Arthropoda; class Arachnida; order Uropygi; family Thelyphonidae; genus Mastigoproctus; species Mastigoproctus giganteus. Next base: position 117,141,841 of record NC_143580.1, on the reverse strand, counting down.
GTATCAATTCTTTAGATAGGGATTGAATTTGTTTCAGTATGACGACACTGTGTGTTACATGGCACGATCAGTGTGCACCATTTTTGAGAATAATGCGTGAACTTGCCATTTTTAGATATAATCAAATTTATTAACGTTTTGGAACAGCAACAGTCAGAACAGGGTGTTCATTGTAAGCTAAGAATAGCTGCAACTTTATGGCGGTGGTAGATTCGATTTTCACTTACCGAAAACCGTGTGAAAAGTACCTTTCAGAGAGGGTCATTCAGTATTAAATTCCTTTTTTTTTTAATATACAAAGACCCTTACCTGTACTGTTACACATTAAAAAATGAAACCGTCCCTATGTACTGCGCTGTAATTTCATAGTACGTAAAAATCAAACAAAAGAATCGTCGCGATCATTGAGTTATGAACTGGATGTGGCCACTTCTCGACTTTCTTCTCGGTGGCGAAATTTATTGCCATGGAGATTGAGAAGAGTATGGCAGTGTCGTGTTCTCCAAACTTTTATTTTTTTAAATTACCTTTGAGCTGAGTTCCGCGGACTCTAGAAGCTAAAGAAATTTTTATTTTGGTTTGCATTTTAAGACTGAGAAATTAAATCTTAAAATGCCCCATTGTATGTAGATAACAAACTGAAATAAATGAAAGGTACAGATTTGGATTTATTATTCACGCCGGTGCTCTCACTTCTTGGCATTAAACTACGATCCACTTTACGCTTGTCTTATCGCCAAAGAAAGTGCTTCGCCTAAAGCATCTAAAAGCCCATTTGGCTAGCCATAAGTCCTATGGGACTCATCAAAGATATACATTACATCATAATGCCATACTCCAGCTACTTCTGATAGCTGGCGAGAAAAGGCCGCAATTATCAAAGCAAAATTAAGTGGGTTTCTTTCACGTAGGAGCACCTTGGCAGAACAGATTGTATTGTGTTATTTTCTATTAGCAATTATCTTGTATTTATATCGGTTGTTTAATAAAGTATAGGTCGCCACTTTAAGGGCTCACGAGGCTAGCGTGTTCGTATTTCGGACACAACGCAGAAGTTTAATGAGCGGATGAATTCTAACATGAACGACAGAATTAAGACGTCTCTCTAATTAAAGTGGGATTAATTAGTGCGCTGTTTATATTGGCTGTTAACAACTTAATCTTCCTAACTTAATCTTAATCTTGATTTTTGCTGGCTGATAATACGTCACGTTGACTTGACTCTCAGAACTGAGCTAAGGGAGGAGGTTGACGTTTCGTACGTATACTGCTTGAAGTATCACCGATTTTTTTTGTTGCGTCTTAGACGGTGTCGGATTAAGGTGTGGATTGTTCAGGTTTTTCGTGTCCTGGCCTCCACTAACAGCCATTTGGGCGTACTCAAGTTGATGTGTGCGCGCAGGCATTCAATTTAAGCAGTGGGGATCTTGTAAATTCGATTGCCAATTTAGAGGATATTAAGAAATTCGTGCATAATCACGAAAGTAGAAGATTTAGTAGGAAGAAGAAAGTAGAAATAAATTCCGCTTATCTGGGAGATAACCTGGAAAACAATCGACAGTATTCGTGAAAGGAACCGCAATTAGGGCTTAGGGAATATGTTTAAAAAAAGCAAGCTATTTATACACAAAATATTAATTGCGATATAGTTTAACCGTGAATACAAAACAGGGTGTAATCCATATGACAGTATTCGTGATTACCATAACTACGATGCGACAACTTTCCATGCTAAAACAGTGCAAGCACAGATAACTTTATCGTGCACCCAAACACTCACATCAGCAATTTCAAATGATCACCATAAATTGCGTAGTAGGTCTTAAAGTGTATACCCATTTCCGTGAATCTGCCGTGGAGTTTAAGTTCACGAAATCATGATGGCCACGGTGAAAGACAACCACGTATAATAGTAGCGCTGTTTAGTTGCTGTCATGTCTTTTAACCATGCTGAAATAGCGGCATGCCTTAATATAACAAAGTTAGTTTGTTCCCAACCGAAAGGAAACTGTTAGCATTCAAACGGTCTGAGAGTAGTTATAGAAAGTGGGATGACTGTAGCAATCCAACCCGCAGGGGCCTATGATAATGATTCCCTGTGTTTGTCGTGTGGGATGATGATTCCGTGCCACTGTATGAATGTTGGTTTCTGTCTGGTACTGGATGGACGCCGATTCTATGCAAGCAACGGAATGACAACATAGATTTCTTGAAGAAGACTGAAATTTAAAAAAAAATCGGCCCACTTAGCATCTAAAATTTGGTAAGAGTAAATTCAAAATATGTAGGCTCAAAAAGCATCTTTATCTTCCTGTAGACGGGACGTAGCTCAGCGATTCTACTTTCGGGTTTTGTTTTTGTCATCACTCCAGGCTCTCTTCTAGATTCCTTTTGATTGCAATTTGGGATCATGCAGTTGACCAATTTTAATGCCCAACGTGTTGGCTAGCTTTGGTGTATATTTATGTAGACATCGTATGAACGGTATTCATGTTAGCTTGGACGGGTTGAATTAAAAACTGTACTGAAAGAAAAATCCGGAAGTTATGACCCAAGCAGTACAGATAATCGTCAAGGACTATGTCCAGTCGATAAATAAATTTTGCAGACGTGAATTATTATGCCTGTAGAATTCGAATGAGCATAGCTGATGAAGATTTGCGATAATTGGCCTCGAACAACTTAATTAACTTGTTTAATTTTGAAATAAATGAGCTGAAATAAAAGTTGTGCGATCAGGTTAAAACTGTTTAGCAGAGAATGTACTTACCTATGCCCCTTAAAGTAATTGTTAACTGAAGAAGCAAAATCTGTACATAGACACAGCGAAATAATTTATTAAAAATAAAATTGTGGCTAATTATCAAAAACAAGCTTGTTTTAACGTCTGTAAAATTGATGGATGATTTTTTAAATAAACCTGTAATTTAAATTCAGTATGGAACTAGATTGATATCCTTTATATTTAAAAATTTAATAGTATCTGCCCCTGTATTTGCAGTTTTGATCATTTTATTATGAGACAAGCTGGCTTAGAATTAATCAAAAATATTCTGAAAATATCCTTTCCATCCAGCAGTAATGATAGTGAGAATAACGTTGCTCTACAAGCCACACAGCAGTTAACTAATCTGACCAACTTTCTTGCCTCGATTGGGCTCGAAATTAACCCTCTTAAAACTGCCCAGATGTCCTTCTCCAGAAAGCATAAAATGCATAACATCACCATTCTCTTAAATGGCCAACCCATCCAAAATGTCGATCATCACAAAGATCTGGGAATTACCAGGGACAACAAGTTATCCTTCACTGAGCATTTCACTACCACCAGGAAGGAAACACTAGCCGCCATCTGGCGCTCAAGACAATTGGCTGGGGTTCAAAATGCCCAACCAGTGAAGGAATACATTGTCAGGTGCGTTGCACCAGTTGCCTTATACGCTTCGGTCATCTGGTCCTCGGCTCCTGAAACGTACGTTAAAACCTTCCTAAACATAGAATATTGGATACTCAAGTGGCTAAACCAGATTTTCCAATTCCCTTCACTGTCTCCAGAGGCATTTTTATGCAAATACGGAGTGGACACCGTGGATGTTTGTCATTTGGACACATATTCATATACTGGCCAAGCTATTGACAAGATGCGCCAGTAATTACAGGTATCATCTTGCACCCACGAAATCAGAGGCAATCGTGCAACCTCCAATTAGGCCACTTCGCTGTTGCGAATGCTCCACTACGAAGATATCCAGCAATCTTCGAAGAACAATTTTTGTATTAATATACATATTTCCTTTTTTACTAAACTGTAAATATTTTTGTAAATCTGACTTGCACGCCGTACAAGGGGCTATTGTAACTTGCAATCAACCAAATAAATAAATATATCCAATTAAAAGTGGTTAGTTTTGGACACGTTGAATCGGTCTGTTCCGGGGCAGCCCGACTGAATAATATCAACGCAGAGTTTTTTGAATTACGCAAAATTGTATCCAATAATTCATCTTGATATATCAAGCCATCCTTGTAATGATGTACACAGTCTGAAGGGAGGGATCTTCTTGTGAAAATTAAGACAAGTTCCTGCCAGATTTCTCAGGTTGAAACTTAACAGGAGCACGACATGTAACAGTTTAGAATTTGTTGTAAAACCGAGAAGGAACCTCTTAAGTCTGACGGGGGAAAAATGATGAACCAGTAAAATTGGAACTTTCAGAATACAAATGAATACAAGGATTGTTAAAAGGAAAATAGAATAATAAACGGTGCTCCAGCCTCTAAGATAAATGCCGTGAATAAAGATATCAGTTTCCATTCGGGCAATTTTATGATAGAAAGACTTGCACGCAATGAATTTACGAGCAATCCGATAGATGACACTGATATTCAAAGAATAAAATCTTGACGACATCAAAGTTGGTCTCAATGCTGCTCATAGTAAATTATTCGAAACTATAAAGAATGTTTAAACCAGTATAACGTAGATAAAGTAAAGTTGGAAAAATATATTAAACATTTCAAATGTTTTTGATCAGTTTAATGGCTTCTAGGTTTAAAACTTCTTTTAGAGAATGCTAAAAAAGACAAACCAGTAAAAATTGAACCTTTAGAAAACAAATGTTTAAGCCTACAATTAAATTTAAAAAGGGAATAGAATAATAAACATTGTCTCTGCCGTGAATCGGATAGTTACAAACTATTCATCGAGTTTGAGTGAAAATGAGCAAATTTTACAAGAAAAAACGTTTCAAGTCTAATACTTTTATTGGACGCTCTTTTAAAAGTTACAACTGGCTATTTTGGGCAGTTATTATCCACGCAAAATTGAAAATATGATTTAAAAACGATAAATTTTAATGATTTAAATTCATCTACTTGTTTTCCGAAGCGAAATAAATCTTTTTTTGAAAGGACTACGATTGGTTTCATTGTGTGGAGGATGTGATAAGAAATTCTGAGCGTGAACTAGATGGTGATTTGGGCTCAGAGCAGCAGATTGATTCGAAGTGGTAGGGCCTATGTCGAGTGCTTAAATCTGGTAGGGTCGTGAGGAGATGTTATATGAAATTTTAAATGGTGGTTTGCTGGTTGGTCTTCGATCAGTTTCCACCTTTTGGAAGCAGTTTCTTTCATGAGTTTTATATAGTTTTATTGACTCTACGTGATGGACTATTTTCGTGATATTGCCGCATATGACTAACACTGGGGTCTCATATTAATATAGTTAATAGATCTGTGTTCAAATAGATTACTGTATTGAGATCATTGATTGTGAACTAGCCATGTTGTTAATAGTTCAGTTCAGGATATCATTTGCAATTCGTAGTGGCTCTGGGTGGTTCCTTCGTTGAATTATTGGTGGATAGTAGTGGAGGGATGCTGCACACAACTTATAGATCGGTCTGCTTATTTGTGTTAGTAAGAACTGTGGAGAATGGCGGTAATGCTACATTCATTTGTAAAATTTGGTCAGGCAATAATTTTCCGCAATTTCGTGATTGGTTCAGACATTTCTTGCGCTGTTCCTGTATAGGTGGGTATAGCAGGCATATTTATTTCAGTCAGATGTTGCCATTTCTTGAATTTCGTCATTTTTTGACGTGCAAGACGAATGGAATGGGACGATGGAGGTAGCTTAACCTGGATAGTGATTCATGGGAGGAACAGTGCTTTAACATAAATCAGCTTAATTATTTTTATTGTTAATTATTCGTTCAGAGGTGGCCATTGTTTTTCGGCATCTTACCATTTTTTTAAAAAAGAAGAATGATAGAGAAGAAGAATAATCATAAGTATTATTCAGAAACTTTAATTCTTTTATATAAACGGTGTGCTTCGCTGTCAATAGTGATGACAATGATTTAACTTTAATCGCCTTAGTAAGTCTACTAAGCAGAAAATCTATATTCAACAATTTAGAATTAAGTAGGAGAGACGCGTTTCAAGGCAGGGTTTGCGATTTATTCAAACAAAGGCGGTTTCTGCAGCGATCTTGGCCTTGATTGTAAGATAGTTAGTTCGTTATCGGGCTGCACACTCTACCGATGATTATTTACATAACGTGGTTCCCAAGAGGTTACTCTTCGTTGCTTTATCCACAACAGTATAGCTCTTTCGCTATTTCCATAAAGTCATACATATACTGTAAATTCAATCCAAATTTTATTATTTACAAATTACCCGAGTACTTGTCAGGACTGGAGAGAGAGAGAGAGAGAATGGGTTCAGTTCATATCACATGAGGGATATCAGTTTTAGAAGATCGATTTTTTGGTTACTGCGCCGAGCTCACTCTTTCAGGTACGCATCACACGAAGACATTTTTGTTGGTTTGATTATATTATGATACATTTTACGCTATAACAACTTTATCTTCACTGAAATAACGAGTTTACTGTCACAATTTTCCATTTTTCTATTAATTTTTAAATTTCAGAATTGCGTGTGAAATCGACTGTTTGGTAACGCTAACCAGATTGTTTATCATGTAAAATTGAGTAAACAAGTAGTGCTGATGATTGGTTTACTCAAAATAGCAACGTTGGGGCTGTGTGAGAGAGTTAAGTTCCTGTTGTAGAAGTGAGGATTGACAGACGACGTTTTTCTCTGAATTATTCCACTTAAACTGAAAGAAATTCATTCTAGCTACACTCCAAAGCTCAGATTACAACTAAAAAAGTTTCTTTCAATAAAATGCTTCAGGTATTCATTGAAAAGAATGTTTTGCAGCTGTCCTTTAAATTATGAAAATACATTGAAGTGACTGGAACGAGAACTGTGGAACAATGCAGGTGTTCGTGTAGTTGAAAGCTTAATGGTGTTGGTGGGATCGCCATCCTCCCCACAATGAGAGGGAAAGACCCGAGTTCGAGTCCCGTCGATGAGGTGAGGATTTTTTAGGGGCCTTTTTTTCACAGTGATCTATGACATGCTGCCCGAAGTTGCACTTTATATCCAGCTTTCTGTTACGACCCAAGAATTTATATTTGTGGACCCCAGTTCTTTTCTCCTACCAGTGAAAATAAACTTCAGCAAATACATAAATAACCCCCCCCCCCCCCAGTATCTACTTGCCAAGCTTGAGGTGCAAAAAACATTTGCAGTTTCTCTGTCTGAACGCGCTCTCAAACAGCCACCACCAACAAAATAAACTTCTTTAATCACGAATTTTTCTCCATTACCTGTATTGCACTTGTACTTCAGGTACAAATTCTCCTGGTATTAGATCTCTCGTGGATGCTGCGAGGTTGATTAATGACTTAGTCATTATTTTCATTCTTTCTTCCTTGGTTCATCGACTGTCTTCAGAAGCTGGCAGATTTCTCTGTTAAGTTGTTAAGCACTTCAGCAGTTAGTGCTTCAAAAGCTGCGTCTCTTTGGAACAGTTTCCAGCGGCACTAATAGCGTCATTGGAGAAATTTTCTATTCATATCCCCGAAAGCGAGCATGCTTCGTTACCCCCAGTACCAACAAGTTCAAGTTGGCGTTATGAATAAGTTTTCCTTCCTGCTATAGATAATTTTGATATGCGTGCTTTATAGAATTTCCTTATTAACTTTTACTGTAACTTAATTTTCTTTCTTTCTTGGTGCTGAACGGAATTCTTGGGCAGCTTATATTCTGTTTCAGAGGCCCACAGGCACGTAAACTGCTATAAATATCCTTTTCTCCTAAGAATACAAATTGGATATCATCAAAACCCATTATGCCTTGTTTCTTCCTTGCATTTAAAATTACTTTTTGTATATTTCACTGAAGTTTGAATTTTACTGTCAATTCTCTGTTGATGGAACCGTTCTTTTCCTTCTTTTACAGTTTTAGTACCATTTACATCTCTCTCGCCTGCCACTCTTAGATGGCTTATCAGTTTTTTCTTTCAACTCTTTATGGTCTCGCTTTTCTTCTTTTAATTCCCATTTAGGAGACGTCCACATTTGAGTGTTTGATATTTTATATTTCGGCAGTTGTCAAAACATTCGTTTGATCTCGATTATTTTTCTTTTTATGATATCTCCATTTTCATTTTATTGCGCTAATGTTTTTTTTGGTCATTCCCTTAAGTGGATTTTTTTTTCCGTTAATGGGAAAATGGTTAAAGGATCATAGTTAATATAAATCCGCTCACTGGAATAGCTGTCTGTGACTCGTTGTTCATTGTTCTTTATGCGAGTGGATCGAAGACTTGTGACATTGCCGCGTTTTGAAGTTTTCTTCACGAGCGTTATCCATGAAGACCTGATTTTAATTGCTTCGATTCGAAAACTTTATTGGAGCCAGATAAACAATTCCCAAAAGAGACCTCGAACTCTGTGACCAATTTCTCAAATACTTTGCGGTTAAAATTATCCGGATTACTGGTCGCCATTTAGAGGGGAAAACATTTTACTAAAATGAAAATAAAAGAAGAAATTTTATTAGAAAATTTAACAAAGGCGACAAAAACCACGGTAGAGACATGTGGAATGGATTATTTATTAACAAAGTTAGTTGAATAATAGGCTGGAGGTTTTGGGTAATTTTAACCATTTAAAAAAAGCAGTTGAGGGAATTGATCACTCAGTTGGAGACTTTCTTACACGTAGTTCTCTGGGAAATAGCGTTTATGGCTACAAGGTCCAGATGCTCCAATGAAAAATTATTTTATCGTAGTGTAAAGAGTAATTAATTACTGTTATTATTTATCTTTATTTAAAATTTTTCACCAGCTAGGATTTACAGCTAACACCTTTTATCCCATGTGTTTCAGTACGTCTGAAATTGCTTTAAGCGCATGGCTTTTCTGACAAGGTAATATTTTCCTCCTGTTTTCTTTTCTTTAAACGGTATACCTATGCCTATACAAGGCATAGGTATACCTTTGGAAATGGTGAAATTGCTGTCACCCACTTAGTTTACTAAAAACTCAATGCCATCTTTGCCATAACACAGAGCAGATCATCTTACGCTTGTTGCTACACTTCCTTTTGATACCAGTGCAGAAAATCCACTCTGAGAAGAGTATAAATCATAGGCACGAAGATGCAAATTCCTCTATCCTTTCCTTTACTTTTGCATCACATCAGGAGCGTGAACCCTTCCAGTTCATTCTCCGAAGATTGCATTGAAGGAAGAATTTCCGCGTTTCATTTTAACCGTTGAATTGATGCACGCTTTCTTCACCGCTGAGTTACAATCTTTTGACCTCGCTGTGTTGTTTACCCCCCGACCCTGTAAACTTTTTAAAACAATCTCCTCAGTTAATCAACTTCTCCCTCCGTATGTTTGCTCCCTTAACACCGTGACCTAAGTAGTTAATTTTCCCGTATGAATCGCACAGTTTTATTCCACCGAAACTCAGCCTTTTGTTCATCAGCAAAACAGACAAACCGACTATATTAGTAGATGCATATGATGCAAGAAACCAAGCTTATACAGCATTAGCCAAAAAAAAAAAAAAAAAAACCTCTGGCCCTTTCATCGATCTATTCATGTATAACAAATTCAATTCATAATCGCAATGCGTTGGTTCTTCAAACCTTATTTGCCTTGATGTAAAACGAACAGCAATACATTAACACCACCATCAGTCATTTTTAATGGGTTTTTCTCTGTTTTATTATAAACCTTTAACAGGCCCTTTCAGGGTCGTTTAATAGAAATAGATGTCGATGCATAGTGGCTAAGTTAAGCGGAACACACGCTTAAAATTTTCTTCAGAAGAAAATTTACCCTCGTTAAAATTTTTATTAGACAGTATGCAAAGCAGCTTGATAAATGTGCAACCTTAAATTATTATATTAAAGACATACATGGGATGTATAACCAGAGATGCATGAAACGCTACCGCAAAAACTCTCCACTGCAGTTGATATCCAAAGTAATCCTCTCCAAAAACAAACCTCCAGTGGAAAACTTCTTGATTTGGTGTTATTCAACGATTGCCAAGCTGCAGTGTTTCAGATAATAAGGCAGTAGAATTCATATCAAGTTGTGAGGTTTTAGTTTGCATTTTTATACAAAGGTACGGTAGTTAGCATGGTGAATACAGTAATGAGTACTACAAGACCCGAATAAATTAAGGTATTAATAAATTATTTCGCCCTGTGCCAAAATGTTATCGTTCTTAAAAGTTAATACATATTTGGCGATGTCCTAACTTTGTTGTAGCTAATCATTTTGAATTTTTAATCATTTTGAATTTCGCCCCTTCGATTTTGAATTTCGCTTAACCTTCGCCCACTGGCACCCTAAAAATTGTAACAAGGACACTCGCGTGACATCTATCTAATCCCTCTGTTATCTTTTAATTATATAAGATCCATTTTTTCAGATTTTTTAATGAATTTAAAACGGCGATTTATTTTGATTTCTAATTATTAAGATTAGACACCTGTCTGTGGCGTCTCATAGACATCACTTAGGAATAGGAGTTGGGAGACGCTTTTGCCCATTTGGCGTCTCTTAAACGCCAAAAAAAAATTTTAATATGCCTTGTAATTTATAATATCTCTAAATCAATTTATTAAACACTACACTTTTATTGCCCAACAATGAATAAAATTTTTATAAATTTCTTTGTAAAGGATTAAAATATTAAGAAAAAATGGAATGTCATTAATGTTTTTACATGACAGTAAAAAAACACAAGATTGAGACAACATTACTGTTACTTATATCTGCATTCCTGCATCTTCTAAGCAGTCGCACTCTTCGTCGTCGGCTGCTATTGGATCCTCATGAGAATGTACCAGGCAAACAGCTCATTGTCTTTCCAGTCTCCGAGGCTCATGGTGGCAAGCAGCGATTCAACATCAGCCTTCTTTTCTTGACAAACAGCACGGCCAAGGTTGATGTGGAACAGGAAGGAAGCACCGCCTTGCTCCCCATCCTCTTGAAGTTGCTCGAAGGTTTCATTATCAGACTCATATTGGAAATGCTCAGTTGCTTTAACCGAAACCTTGGACGATTCAAAATTTTTATAAAGATTCGTTTTTTATTTTTGATGTGATCAACTTTATTGAAACGTTGAGACAAAGCTTTGAAATCCAATAAAGTCCAGTCAACGTCCAATTTTCGAACTTCACCCACTTGAGAATAGTTTGTAATGCTCTTCTTTGTTCTCAATTATTGGCCTGCCTCTTTCTCAGAGGTTTTTTGAACTCGACCAAACACTCGGTCTGCAGGAAGGAAGCTGTGACCACGAACAGGGAATGTCAGTACAATATCTTTCAGACTTTCAGGCGAGTCTGGTGAATCCAGGAAGTGGAGAAGACTTCGAACTGCGATGTTATTCTTGTTCTTACCATGGCACCCATCGCAGAAAAGTCGAACACACCGGTCCAGATTTATCAAAAACTGAGATAAAGCTGAGGAAATTTACAAAATCACGCCCAGCCTCATCTTCAGACCACGAATAAAAAACAGGATTCTTTGTCTGAGGGTCGACAACACCTAATACGTAGACCCAGTTGACTCAAGTAAAACGCTTCAAAGATAGATGCTTTAGGTAAAGGTTGCACTTGCTGCAAATCGAAACAGAACGTCAACTGATCATCTTGGGTTTTCTTTGTTTAGAAGCTCTCTGAAGGCTTTTACTCTCTTCTTGTGAACATATTTTTCTAAAATTAAATCTTTAATTTTGTTTTTGTTCTGTTCTTTCTCATCCTTTTTCTTTTCAAGTCTTATTTCATTATCAATACGATAGCACAAGCTACTTATATCAGAGGCTGGAGTTCGAAAGCCAATATTGAACTTTTACAGAAATATCTGGCGAAATATACTTTTTGAAACGTGAAAGTCAGAGCTAACGGAGGCATTATACAAATCTCAATTTTTTCCGGTTCATGTCACTATGGAGGTAGATGCGTTTTGATTTCGAGCGATTGTAGTGGCTCTCCCAACCACGCAGATCACTTAAGAATTTATGTATCTTTTCTTTCTTAGCTACTGATTTATTGCTCACTCGGTCTCCCCATCTTTTTTTTTCTTTTACACTTGTCCCTTCATGAACCTTTTTAGCTATCGTAGAAAGCCTTTTAGTTTTCATGCCTATAACGTGCATGAAAAATTTCTTGCATACTGTGTACTGTTTTTTTTAAATCTTCTGTTGAAAGACAGTATTTAACTGAAAAAGCATGAGGCTTATCTGCTTGCTTGCTGTTTGCAGCCTTGTTCCTAGGCCTAGGTCTCGGTCTCTTCATATTTTCAACTCATGAAATTTGTATCAATGTTGTCTTGTACAGTCTTGTCAGGTAAAGTTGTTTTTCCTTATGCGTACAGCAGATCTTGGAGTTCTTACACATCAACGTTTTTGTGTTATGTAAACAGGGGTGAAAGAGGCTCATTCCAGAAGGAGCACTGTGGCGATGTTTTTTTTCTAATTTGTCTCATTCCTTTTCCTCTTACGAGCCCCATGATTGTAGTTACCAACCCTAAGACTCCCCTCTTCCATCACTGCAGACATAAACAATAATATTACACGTCACAAATACACAGCCTACAAAACAAGAATCCTCTCAATTGGAGGAGGGAGATCACACGACTTATTAAACGGCTGATCACTGGTGGGAAGGACATATTACTCTTTGCTCAAATCTAGACTCTGGATATGTTACTATTTGCATCGAATCATCTTATTTAACAGACAAATAATATGGGTTCTGTTGCTTTTTGACCAAATCTGTTTGAATAAAACGAAAGCCACTGCCTTTGTGATCACAGATCAACTGTTCTCCATTTTTTTAAAAAGATGGACATTATCTTTTGCACGGAACCTCCTCATTTTAAAGAAGTGGCCTCTGTCAGAAGCGATGCTAACAAATGATGGTTAAGTATGATACTTATTAAGGTTAAGCAGATGAAGGTTTCAAACAGTTCGGTGTGCAAATATTGGTTCTCCAGTATGTATATAAGATATTAAGCAACAGAATGATTGATGTTAATCTGTTACGGTATATTAACTCTTACGTTTCCCCAAAGAACACAGTCTATCCAAGATCTTGAGGATAAACTAAAAACTGGACTCGTTTATTGGTAGAACAGATCACAAAGAATGGATTGCAGAAATCTAACGATGGGGTTGGACAGTGAGAGGACTCTGAAATTGGAGGGGTGATTATTTCGAAAGAAATGTTATTTCGACCTGTATCATTAACTATTGAGTTGTAATAAATCTGCACTGGAAGTTTTTCTTTGTTATTTTTACTCTACTACTTTTAATAAATGTATCGTGCAATTTCTTTCAAAATTAACTGTTAATGCGTTTTGAGATAATGCCATAAAGTTTACTGTAATGGATATTTAACTCAATGATACGATCGTAATTAATGAGAAAATCCCATAAGTGTAACATTGGGGAAAATGACGGTCTTCCTTTTTTCTTAATTTAAAGTGAAGATAAAATAATTCTAAACATACAGACTTATTCTGTAGTAATGGCGCTGTAATGTTTAAAAGAAGGCATTCTTGCAACAATTCCAAAATCGCATCATTTGTCATCCTTTTATTGATAAGAGGATGACTATCCAAAATTTTTCTCTTACTAGACTGTCAACCACTCCGGTAAAATAAGAAAAAATCATTCTATTCGGGCGACATAACGCTTGACAGATAATAAAACGCTTTGTTTTGCTCCATGAGAGCGAGCGTGGAACTTGTTCAAATCGCTTTAGTCAATTTGGCTAACATTGCTTACACGGGTTCATTTAATCAGTGCGTGCTCAGCGTAATACTGTTCCAGACACACATTTCGTTCTCCACTGGACATCTTATTTTCATGTTTAGTCTTTTTGAACTTTGCTGTTTTTCAGTTCTGAATTGTTCTTGTCTTTCTGAATCTGTCGAAGTTCCCTTTTCTAATATTGCTCATTTCCATTTCTGGAACAGTGATTTATGCTTTGTTTTACTGCTTGTATTTTGGCCTTAAATGATTGGACAACTTTCTTCGTTTAATACGTATTGTGTAACTCGGTGTTCTTATTTAGCTTCCAAAGAATTAAATACTCAGATTAATTTTTATTTTGTTAAATTTTCTTAGTTTTTTTATGTTAATGATACACTATACTTATGTCACGTGGTAGATTAAGTAATTTATTATCGAAAACATGCAATTTAATGGAATTGAGCCACCTCAATGTTAAACTTTTCATGACTACGTTTCGGGGATTCACTGTTTCCCGTCTTCAGGCCTTTGGGGAGGACGCAACATTGTTTGAGGAGTGATAATATAAGTTCTCAATTTGATAACGATTGATTATTTACTCATTAAACAATGTTCTGGCCCCTCCAAAGGCCTGAAGACGGGAAACAGTGAATTCCCGAAACGTAGCCATAAATAGTTTGTTTCGCATTGAGATGGTTCAATTCCTTTAAATTGTATCATTTTGATAATAAATTAATGAATATACCACGTGATATAGTGTCATTCCTGTCAATTCATTAATATAATAAACAATCTCATAGACCTCGCCCCCCTTCAAAATAATTAGCTGTTTTTGATTTTCAATTTTTAGTCTTTTTGTTTTTTTTTTAAAGCGGTCACCAGTCGAAAGTTTTCAAGTTCGTAATTCAAAATACTGGAAAATATCAAATGGGCATTAAAATTTGCCATTGATAACACCGGAACTTCCTTGCTAAAAATCGAAAATATTTCAAGAGAAGACTACGATTCTTTTTGATTAGTACTGTTTGGAGTATATACTTTTTAACACAAAGGAAATTCTAACCTTTTTAAATCACTGAAAATTCAGCAGCGGTCAACTTCACCATGAATCAGTTTTATCAAATTGTGGACCACATAAAGAATAGCCACTTTGTCCTTAAACGTATTCTGTTGTGCTGAGACGAAGAATACTATGGTCGGCTTCCTTCTGGATAAACTGAGGGTCCTCTGGCCAGAGGTTCCGTTTGGACTGCTACACCTTGATCTCTGCTCTTTCCATCCAGTTCATTATTAGCATAAAGCAAACATCGCTTTTACTTAGGCTGAAACTAATCTTCCTCTCATACAGAAAAAAGATTTTACCATGAAATATATGAAACAAGTATTTAATCAACCAGTATAACGAAATTTTGCCGAATGTTGTAATAAACAAGTCAAAATTCAAGCTAAACTTTTCTCACACACAGCCGGCGTTATAACTCAGTACCTTTAGCCCTTGCGATTACGTTCCGCACTTTGAAATCCTTGGCATACACTTTAGTCATTGCCGATGAGTTCTAGCTCTCTGATGCTAGCTATAATTCATGATGTCGTGGTACGAACTGAGCTTGCAATCTCCAAAGTGTGCCTTACTGAAAGTGCAGATCGGGTAGTTAGGTTCGCAGTGGATCAATACCAAGTTAAACGAAGAATGAATTTCCGATTTGTTGAAAACGAATTTTTTATTCGTGAAGGACGCAACAGTATTTAAATCTAAAAATACATTCGTTTGAATTCATTATGCCGCTCAGGTTTAAATTCTGTCGGCCGATAAATCCTTGACTTAGTAGTTTCGGTTGATTAAACGAATTCACTGGAACGAACGCTAGATTCATTTGCAGTTTCGAAATCCAAAGTGTTCTCCGATCTAAATTACACTTCTGTCGAGAAGTGCGAAAGCATAATGTATTCACATTACTGCAGATGTCTTGATTAAAAGGAAAAAATTAAGTACTTTTTTAATTAAGATGTTAAGTTTCTTTTAACCCCTTTTGAATTATGTCTAGCGTAAAATTTTGAGCAGAAATCTGTTTCCGGTTCTGTATTGATGCTTCTGTACTTGGTGTTTCAAAAGCGTGTTGGGGCGTAGACTAGAATCCAAAAGAAGCTATATGAACGTGAATTCGAAACTCCTTATTCCAGAGTTATTACGAATGAAAGCGTTTGTAAGTCATATCCTTAACTCAGAGAGAAGGGAATGGAGGTGTGAGTTCTCTGAAACAGTAGCAAATAAAGCAATAAATGTTGTTGCTATGTTGGAAAGAATGCACCTTAAAATTGAAGATTGCCTTTGCTTGCGTTCTGCTTTTCCACCCTCTCTCTCTGAGGCAACATATTTTGGAGCATCTGCGCCATGTATAATATTAGTTGTTCGCTGGGGTTCACTCAGTGGCACTTGTTTAGTTCCAGCGACTTCATTTTCCAATACTAAGTATGCCAATATGCATCACGTGCATTGCTCTTGAGGAAATTCACTTGAAGTAAGGCAAGAACTTTCCTAACAGGAGATTTCCAAACTGTCGAATTATGTGGAATACGGCAAGTTATGAAAACTTGCTGACAAGTTTGGTGGGACGTGGGGGGGAGAGGGGGAGTTAATTATCGAAACTAGGCTATGCCGCTTAGAGTTTGGACCAGTCGCAAGTATGGCCTGAAAAATGGCAGCTAGAGTTTAATGCTACTAAGTGCAAGGCAATGACTTTGGGAACAGAAACTCAGAAATAGTTTATAGACTGGAAAAGGAGAATTGAAGGATATTCATGAAGAATGAAGAGACTTGGAGATTGCGATACAGAAAGACGAAGTTCAACATGCTGTAGGCAGGCGAAAAAATAAGGGCGCATGGTGTGCTCTGACTTATCAGAATTTTGCAAATAGTGAAGGAGATCACTGATGGTGTAACTGCTTGGAATATTTTCTTCAGATGTGGACGCTGCATCTAAAGAAAGATATAGACCTTCTGGAGAAGGTTCAAAGGACGGCTAGATTGGTGGAGAGCGATAGGCTTAAGCATTATCCCTATGCGAAAGAGTGACTTAGAAAATATGGCCAGCAGAGCTAAGCAACTAGAAGCCCTGGGAGGGATATGATTGAAGCAGAGGGTAGTTGAAGTGTGCAAAGCTCTGAGGAGGTAAGGATTAGCAAAATGAATAGGATAAGAATCACATGGTACAACTATAAAATACGCAGTAAGAGACTAGGTTTTATGAAGTTTATTTTTCGAGCAGTGTGTTGTGGAATCTTGTTGCATGTACTGTACTGGTCGCCCAGACGGAGAGTTTATCAAAAGTCAAAGTATCGAACAAAAAATTCTCGACGTTGCACCGGCAAAATAATGTTCTGCAGGTTCTCTAGGGAATGTTTGGCTATACTCTTTGGTAACAGCAGTTGTACTCCTTTAATTTGCAGAAAGCATAATCATTCTTTCCAGCAGACTACTTCAAACGGCGTTTCTGTCATTGGATCCTTCGTCGTCATGATCCTGGAATCGGATGTTGCTTATTGATGAAGCGACCTTTGCGTATATTGTAATAAACTTGCACGAATGAGCAGGAGAAACCCTGCATGGTAAGGAACTATCAAGAGCGATCCCTGTTTGACATCTGATGCAGTATCGTTGGTGATCGGTTAATCGATCCACATATTTCGCCACAACGTCCGACTGGCCAAGGTTACTTGGCATCTTCTGGAAGATATTTTTTTTATAATTGCTTTGAAAAGCTTCCTTCCTGACAAGACATGTCATGTGGTTCATGCATGATGATTTTACCGCCCATTTGAGCCGAAAAACTCGAACTGATCTCGATTCTACGTAACCACTCAGTTGGATAGGTCGGGGAGGCCCATTGCTTGACCAGCATGGTCAGGTGACCTTATGATCAAACAACGTGAATCCGCTGGGCTACTTCCCTGTGGAGACAGTCTCGTGTATGAAACGAAAGCTTCGGATGTTGCAGAACGACACACCGTGAGACAATTCGTACCACTGAGAATGTTTGCGCATGCTCAAGTCACTAATTCGATGAGCCACTCTGCGAGGACCTTCATTTCGAACAATTGTAAAACCAGTACGTGAACATTAAAAGAGTTATTGTTTGTGTGATTTTTTTTTTTTTTTTTAAATCCGATATAAATCGTTTTTGGACACCTTTTAATTCAATCATCTCTTATAGAGATGATTGAATTTTAATTTTTTGATAAGAAATTGTGATCTTTGTTTTACGCTATCTAATGTTTCTGATCTGATTCGTGCTGTTTTTACCCTCCCGAAATTCTAATGGTGTTTTGAAACTAATATAACTACCTTCAAAGACTTCAATTTTAGCAAAATTCGTATGAGCGAAACGAGGTATCAAACGTGGATTTGAAATCTATTGCTATAATGACATATCACTGTACATAGAAAAAGGGATTTACACTCTGAGCTATTATACTATTCACCTCACCGTTCCTTGAAAATGTTATCTGATTATGATACCTATTTTTATGTTATTTGAAAGAACTTTACATATTTTCAATTTTTCACCCGATAACAGAATATCAAACATGATTTAGAAACCTCGCCATTTTTTTTTTAGTAAAATCTGGTTAGCTGCTGAAATCGACTGTTTACCTTTCTCATGATGCAACTTCAAATAGACCTACTCTAAAATTACCCGTTTTGTAAGCAAACAACACCATCCTAATGCATTTCGGGAATTCAGTTGCTTGGTAACGAAACATAGCTACCTTAGCATTTTATACATATATATGGATTCAGGAAATGTTTTTCTCCTTTGACTTTGAGTTATCTTTACTTTGCATCTCACTCTGCTGCATCGTACATGTTTTAATGTTGCTGCTTTCAAGTGTTTTGTTCAACAAGAAAGTGACTTGTCGCTCTTTCCGTCTGTGGATATTTTCCTGTTTTCTGTATACAATCAGTTGTCTCCAACATTTTCTTTCTGCATCTCATCTTAGTAGTGATACTACTACTACTGATATCTTTCTTCGATTCCTCTTTCATTTATTTTCCTCTTTGCCACCTACTTCTATTTTTTTTTGTTTTGTTTCTTCCATTTCACTGCATTTTCTACGAATCTTAATATCGCGTAGGAGTAGTTTTTATCGTGCAGTGGTGACCTCTTGAGTATCGCTTGCTGTAAGCTTTCCTTATCAGGAGGTAATCCATTCTTCTACTTTTATTATTTCAATTTTCCTCGGTTATTACACGCTCACATTTCTTTTCAAATCTTCTGTTTGCGAAAAACTATATTCTGTGCAAACGCTCGTGTTGTTTGTTCCATCTACTTCCAGTTTCATAACCATAATGCACTTGAAACCATAAAAGTAAACTTTTGTGCTCATTTCAGTCAGCTGTTATGCCTCCACCCCATCTCTGGGTGTTGTTCAGTACTAGTGATCCCCAATAATTCCCACTTGGAGTCATTCATACTCAGAAATATCTGGTTTTGCATCGATTCTGATAACGTAATTTTCACGTGAATGTTTTTGTTCTGCGAATTTCATGAAGCGCGACCCTTTGCTTTTATTGCAAATATTTCAAATGGGAATAGGAAACAAGAATTGAGCTATCGGTGAATTTTGTTCGCTAAGAACAGACTCGTGGAAATTTTTATGCTTCGTAAAACGTAATGAAATGTGAAAACAACTTTTTATTACAAAGCTACCCTAAGTACTTTTTAAGTATATGCGACTCCACTAACACCCAGATTTATATCAGTGAACATTCGGGTGTTATTCGTAATGATTATGGGATTCATTCAGTAGCTCATTTGAAGTTATTGATCATCACGAAGCTAAATACACTAATGGCGACCATATAAGTCGTATTGTTGGGTTCCATTAACAGAAAAAGACGAATTTGATTCACCTCTTAACCTAAAGTTACATGAAAATAATGCGATTTTTCTTAATTTTTTTGGATCATTCAATCATGGGTCAACCGGGTGATACCCGCATGGCCAGGTTGAATACAGCTTTGCTAGTCTTTAAACAAGGTGTGAAGAACACGTTGGTCTTTAAACAATTTTTATTAATTTTAATTACAATTAAAAGTTTGCCTTTTCAAACTGGCATCTGGAACAATTTTGGTTACAATACACAATATAATTCTCAGCGATCCATTGTAAATTTGTGGCGTTTATCGTCCAATATCATTTTATACGCAGAGAATGACCTTTTTTACTTCTACGAAAGTGACTGCATTTAAAAATGTGAGCTTTTGAAGCCTCTATTTCAAATGAAGTTCATTTCCTCTCCCATTTATAAATCCGTCTATTTTCATTAAAACGTGAAATCCTGAGTTCTTTTCTAAAACATTATCGTATGTTCTTATTTATTCTTCTATGCCTCCAGGCATGGTTGAAATTTGCAATTATTTTTTTCCCATCTCTCCAATTGGGCTGCTCAAAGAATGTCGCCATATTTCAAGTTCGATTGTCCATCTAGGTAACCAGCTGTAATGGGTCTGGATGAACAATAAACAGCCGCTGATTGCGTACTATTCAAGAATCAAGAAATTCTTTTATACAAAATTTGTACAATCAATTTTTACAGCTACATGACTGTAGCTTAATAATTCCCCGGGCACTACTTTAGCATCCTCTTTAAGAAAATCTCAGAACGACTAGATGGAAATATCTTTCCAAACAAGATTGTGTAATGGTAGACGTTTTTCGGCGGGGAGCTTTGACAATGTCAAACAGTTCTACAGCATACCTGCAGAAATGTTTAATTGTAAAATCTGTGTTAGAAACACGAGGAAGATTAATTTGTGGTCCGATTTTTCTGTAAAAAATATATAATTTAAATACAGCAGTTGATATTAAATTGTAGACGGTTTAGTGTATTCTAAGTGAATTGAAGATGATTAGTGCATTGGGGAGCCTGTATTGAAGTACGTCTAAAGTATTCTTCAAGGATAATTTCATGCGTACTTCCATAAAGCCCTAAGGTTAATCCTTTCAGGACAATTTTAGGATTAGGTTAGTCACAATTATTTAGATAAATTCTTGAGGTGTTCTATAATTGGGACCAAAAGTTTAATTTCGTGATATCATAGTTTATTCCAGACAAGCAATTTTTTCCAAAAATATAAATTTCGGGTCCCACACTTGGAATCAATTTCGGCGTAAATTCAAAGCTTTTGCTGAGCTCATTACTCCAATAATGTCTACATAACTAGTGCCCCTTAATTAGGCATATTATGTTTACTATTTGGGTTATTTGTTAAAGGCCCCTGAAATTTGATTGGGATATTAGGACAGTTCCCATCGGTGCTCAAGTGGAACCCTAATGTACTTTGCATTAAATGCGGATATTGATTAGGCAGTGCGCTGCTAATTGGGAATAAGCAAATCATATAGTGCTGACACCTGCTTAATGTAAGAGACTTAATTTACTGTGGATGGCGGATTCAGTTCTTCAAAGAACAATAAAAAACTGTCAGCTTGAAGAAGAGTTCTGAATTTAATATAATTACTATTTAATTTTTTTAACGATCAGTAATCGTAATCAGTGTAAACGAAAAGGCCCATAATTATTAGATTGGGAGTAAGTTAATAAACGATGTTTTCATTTATTGTGATGTAGGGGTAAAGATATATGGTTTTGTTGCCAATTTTTAATAGCCAAAATGGGCAAGAAGATCATAAGGTCAGATTGTTGCAATATTCTTACGTTTTTATCATTTAAGATTTAGCTTTCTTAAATGAATTCCTACAAATGACGAGCATTTGTAGCATCTGCTTAATCATTAAAATTTTTGACTAAAATTAGCTGTGATTAACGAATAGTTTATGAATAGAAATGTAAATAAAATAATTCGTGTGTATCTCCAAATTAAGCGATATTGACCTTCAAAGAATGGACCTGGAAAGAAAAAGTATAATAGGACTTAGCGATATGCTAAAATATCATTAAGAATGTGCCTCTTGTAATAAAATTCGAAGGTAGGAATGCAGTGAGTTCGTTCCTGGATTGTGAGTAAAAATGGCATTGATATTCTAAATGTGGAACGCATGTCCGTTAAGTGCCTTGGCTTTTCTTTTGAGGATACAAATGGTTTTCTTTTTGAGCGCACGCTTAGACGTTGCCTGCAGTGTTAATTGCATGTTGGGGAATAATGCTGATTTTTCAGATGTTCATTTATTGAAATGTTGATGCGCTCTGTAAGCAATAGTTTCCATTGTGTTTTTACGAGAAAGCAACAAATCTTCTTTACGATCGTTAGTTCCTGGCTAAAAATCTCCTGGTAGAACTTTAAAATATTCAGATGTTTTAGGCGGGCCTTCTTTACCACCACTATTATGATAAAATCAATCGAAATACATTCAGTTTGAATCATCTTGACAGTTGTTTCTTCGTAAATGAGCATAAAATTATGTATATGAAGTTTGATGATATATAAGACATAGGCCGAGCCAGAATCATTTATCTATATCTCAATAAACCCTTCGGAGTTCCGAATATAAAGTGCAGCTACTTCTCGACATAATCACCTGCTCGATGCAGGCACAGCTGTCATCATCGTGACAGCTATGTCTGAAAAACACTGGCAAATATTTCTTCAGGTATATGTTTAAACCACTCGTAAACTGCAGTGCCAGAATCTTGTCAGGAGCAATATTTTTTGTTCCCCAATGAATCCTTTGAGTTGGAGAACAGCCAAAAGCCTTTTGACACGGTGAGTGCCATAGGTGAGAAAAGATCACGACCGCTTTTTAACAAAAAAAGATATAAAATGCCTGCTTTGTGTGTGATAGAGTATGATCCCGAAGAGAATTAACTGACATTGTCCTTATATAGAACTTAGCATGTTAAGGCTTCATGAATTATTCTTTCACACCTTGAACATTTTGTTTGACTGCGTGTTTATTTAAAGTTCAAATATTTTCATCAACATTGCGTATTCGAAACCAAAATAAAATGTTTGCGCGTGCGTCCCCACACATTAAGGTATCAGCCTGACAACCTATAAAACTTCACTGGGCTCACAGTTGATCAGTTTGGGACGAGTGGACTGAAGGTCTGGTGACGCACGAGATTTGATGGCCATACGAATCGTTTCTAGGTCACCATAAATGTATATCTAGTAATAATGTCCACAGAAACATCATTATTAAGTATAGAGAATTGATCTTTCAACCAATGGGGCTTCCAACACCATTCGTTTTTGCTTAAAATGCCCTGCCTCATAGGAATTTGTTTTCACATCATGACTGAGTTGGTTGGTTTTTGACCAGGGTCGCATGACTTTCCCCTCCAGAAAATTCTAGTTTTTCATCCAGAAAAAGATAAAGAATAAATTCAGGTTTATTCTTTTGTCTTTTTCGGAGTATTATAGACATGATATGCTGACGCCTCTTGGCTTCAGTTGCCTCGGCAAATTTCAAAGCAACCAGTTAGCCTCGTAGGGTATAACTTAGTTGATAACATGTTGCGTCAGGACGGATGGAGTTGCATCGACTAGTGACTGTTCTCTCGTGATCTTAACCTGATTAGCATGCCTGAGACACACCAAACAGACTTCATTTCTTTAAATTAAAAATTCACTTAATCAGCGCAGTGTGGTCTAAAACTCTACAACAACAGCAAGAACAATAGCCTTTTTGTTGTAGAACAAGAATGATCTCGAAATACCCATAATTGATTTAAACTATTTAATACTCTGAATACAATTTGAATTAATCCCTCCAAAATAAACCATAAAATACGAAAACCCTTTAAAGATTTCACAGTGAAATTGTTTGCTATATTCACTTAAATTTCTGAATTTGATTGTACGTACAATCATTTCATACTGCGTTTATCAATTACTGCTTTTCAAGAAGACCTAAAAGACCATCGTTTCATTAAATAAGTTTAAGAATGATCGAAGTAAAGTCACGCTTTATTAATTTATATAAATGAATTTAATTTTTTATCATTTAAACGTGCGGTGTTCTCTAGAATAACTACTTTGACCCTGTTTTAGCTCTTGTGGTAACTATAACAGCTTACTGAATTAAAATAGCGAATTGAAAAGTATCTAAAATAGGTTGTTAAAAATTGCTACTTGGAACTAAGCGAGAGTGTCATTTCTGATGTTTCCTTGATTTGTAGTGCGATCGAGCTTCAGAAATGGACTGGATTTTTTTTAAATGGTTACAAATCCTAGTATGTGCGAACGGTAACTTTCGGAAATGCTCATATCTCCAGGGAATGAGCGCCGAGAAACGGTTACACGTGCAATGTTCGTTACGTTTTTATCGTTCTACGAGACTTTGCTGTCGTTTAGAAAATCGTCTATAAGTATCCCGAATAACATCCGTAAATCATCTTGCCACACACTGGACTTGCATTTGGCTGCTCAGGTAAGCCGGTGCATTTGTCAAAATTTGTCAGGAAATTGGAGAGCTGAATGCCGACATTTATCTTCTGTCTTTTATCTTTACCTTAATTCTTTACGCGATACTAAGTATTAAACATCGCATGACATCTTCATACGAAACAGGGTGTGGTCTACCTGATATTGAAGGTTTACCCAAGCAACGTTACTTTCATTTATATCACAATCTGGTTTCAAATTACAGCCAGAAGTGTTATCGTGTAAAAACAACTCAAAAATATCTTATACTACGATACCTGTATTACATATTGTGTGAAATCATTGGATAACCTACTAAGATTCCCTTTACCCGAATTTTATTTACTTTACATCTGTTGGATTCATTCTGTATCCTTTCTTACCTTGGTAATGGTATGTGATCCGCATACGAAATAATTTTTTCCCATGATTGCCGTCTTTAATCGATGGATTCAGAACTTGAATTTCAGATGGGCCTGTATGTGTTGGTGGTGAGCATTTCTTTGCTGAACTATGGATAAAAAAATTGATTTCGGTACTGTTGTGATGGGAAATCTTTTCCCGGTAAAGAATCCCTGGAGTAACAAGGTAACTCTCCGACTGGGGTCTTTTGGGGATTCTCCTCTCAGACAGGTAAACTGGGCGTATAGCAAAACTATGTCTATTCCACCAAAACCTACAATCGTGATAGGTTAGGGACTAGATAAACTCATAGCTCAGAGTGGTTGCGTCTCGAAAGATATCCTTCCTGAAACAGTGGTTCCAATATGTTTTGATAAATACCAGTGTGGTTGAAATGAAGTTGTTCTAAGAAATTCGAATGCACACAATTCCGGGCAACGGTTTCAGAGTATCTCGCTTAATAGAGGAGTAAAACTTAACATCGATTTGATTTTCTTAAAGGCGCTGGTAACATCCAAATAGTTTTATGAAAATATTAGAATAAACTTATCGAAGGATGTTGCTATTTATTAAGGAAGTGGCTTTTAACTTTTAAATGTTTTCCAACGCTCACAGATGGTACCATAATTACATGTACTTCTATTAATACATGTAATGTTATTATTATTATAGTAATTTACAGTATTACCACAGTACGATTTAAAATAATCGCTGTGGAATAAAGCTATATAAAAAACAAGTGTTGTCATAGTCAAACGAACTTTTGCTGTTAATGGCATGCACGGTCACTGAAAATTCTGCGATGACCTTTTAACATTAACACATTTTTAAACCTTCCCATTATTTCATGTTTTTCTATAGAAGGATATATTGGTACGAAGAGCAGGGTGTTTCCGTGGAATATTCCTTTATCATACATCTTGTTTCATCAGATGCAATGAGATCTAACAGGGCTCTTATGTTACATCAGAACTGTTTTATAAACTTCACTTGATAATTCACGTGATTTAAATCAGTTGAAATAAAAGCACTTAACCTTTTTAGGGTTTAGAATCTGTTTATTACTAATAGTTTAACAATCATACGTTTCGTGGAACTTAATTTAGCGAATGTTCTTTTTATATATATTTCGAAATTCAGTTGAAAAGATCACAGCGAGTTTCAGATGATTTGTTTTTAACATCTTTGTCGGTATCTGTTGTTGAACACAGTATTACCTTTAGGGATATTAGCTGGTTGATTCATGGTTGAATGTCAATCAATAATTGCTAGGTTTGTTGCCCAGTACCATCTCTAAATAAGTTAACCAGTTTGTGTCTGTAACTAGGATACGAATGTTTATCGTCTATTTCGACAAAAATTCCATAATATTTTTTTGTCAAATGTGTTTTTTGTTTAAATTACTTCAGTGAATGAAGAGGTTCTTTTCTCGCTTCGTATCTGAAATTTCGTTTGATTTTTTTTCTCTTGATTTTTTCCTTTGTTATATTTCAAGTCTGATAAACTCCATTCTGTTGTATGTCGTGATTTTAGCGATGAAATATCTGTGTTTTTCATCCGGCATATTGATCGAATCGTTTTATTGATTTTTCTGTTTTTACTCGGAGTACATAAATTATCATTCTTTTCTCCCCTCTAAAATCGATCTACGCAGAATGTGCTGACTGCAAAATATTCTTGGCATTTATCTTCGCCAAGATTATTGACTAAATCGTTGATTTCTTGGCCGTTTAGTGTATGTTTTTCCCTTCCACTATACCAAGTTCGAGTGTTTATTGGGCATAGAAGTTAAATGCCGTCGTATTAATATTACAAGAAAAACTATTTAAGGCATCAGCAGATATGGAAGGGTAAATTTATGAGAAGCCATTAAAACTTGCTAAACAAAAATGGAAAGTTTTGAATTATGCGTTGATAATGATGAACATAGTGTTTTCTTGGTGGTGTTATCCATTCATTAATACTTCCGCAGCTTAACAAAAATAATTTTCCAGTTAAGAGGCGCAACAACTATCGTTACGCTTAACTGGAAAATAATTTTTCCAGTTTATATGGATTTTCTGTTAGTCTCTAAAGTTTGAAAAATAAGTCATTCCCACGAAGCTCCAAAGCCCTTTCTAATTTAAAATAAAGACGTTAAGAAAGACGGAAAAACTGGTACTTGAAGACTATTGTTTAATCGGTGATCTAACTTAACATCTTCGTAAAAATATACGAACCTTATTACTAAAATACTTATTCTAAAAATAAGCTGGCAAGGGAGTAAAGGTGTCTGTATCCCGGAACAACATCACTAGAGAATGTGCATGCGCAGCAACCTGAAACTGCAGGAGGATTCAAATGATGTGCATCTTGGACACTGCTGAAGTCAAGACGAAAGGTTTTGTCTTTCCAACAAGAATCAATAGGTTAGTGGGTTCGCATAGGGGAAGACAACTGACCCATGATCGACTCTTCATTCTTTCTATGAAAGCACAAGGTTTCTTCTTGTGTAATGAATTGGGGTTCTGTTTTTTAGATCGTTTTCTGTCCTTCACTTTTGGAGAATGTGTATCGTTACTGAAAAGCAACGCTAACTCGACGTAATGTGACGAATTTCTTGTAATTTGTATTACAGGAGAGTGGCAGTAGGGAAAGGTCATCCATCTTTATCTAGAACAGTTTCCAAAAGCAGTAAGGACACACTATGAAACCTTGCAGCAGAAATAAATCTGACGACTTCCCAGTGCTGTTAAAATCGATCCATTGGTGGAATATGGATTATAATTATCTTCCCTATCATATAATTATTAGAGGGTTCCCCATTCACAACTCTGAAAGAGCAATTTTCTATAAGAATAACTACAAAGAATTAAGGATGTTAAAAGATCATGCTAAATGTGTACCAACAAGAATTTATCAGCTTTAAATTTAGCATGTCAAGATTTCCAAAATATAGTTTGGCTGCTTGGCCATTTATGCACACTATCAGATGGTTTACGTTCCTGAGATACAGTTACTCTTTATGTGAAGGTATGTGTGCACACATGGTCACTTTCCCTCCCATCCCAATAGCGGACATACTTGTCAGTTTATGAACATACTCCTCAGGTTCAAAACTCCTGCCTTTTTGACATGATGCAGAAGAATAGCTATCATACTCACTAGTAGCCTTGAGAGATGCCACTCCGACTGTTTGCTGTTGCCCTTCTGCTAGATGTGTGATTGAAACGAGTATGCTGATGAAGTATATTTTGTTCCTGATTCTAGGGTTTATTTTGTTCTTGATTCTAGTCACCCAGAAGTCGGGCGACTTCTAAGCCCAAATTTTATTCTAGGCCTCTTTCCATAAAAGAATTAAACTAGCGTTTGTTATTTAACACACAAAATAAAAGAGAAATTATACAATTATATCCCCCCCCCAACGGCATTAAGGTTAGCTTTTAGCTGTATCCACCTTCCCTGTGCCTGGCTGCAGCAGTAATTGAAAATATCAGAAGGGAAGGCGTTAGGACACACATTCAGTAATTTGAGAACCCAGCTAATATGGGTGATCGTCGGTAAGCAGGCGATTCAGCGATATACTTCGTCCTACTGGCTCTCAGCCTTTGAAAAAAGGAGTTCTTAACGTTGTGCTCAGATTAAGTTGTACTGTGACACATTACCCCGCAGAAACCAGTTAGTACTGCCATCCCAAAACACCTCTTAGGGATGATAGAGTTCCAGTAGCGTCGGAAATTGGTGTTTGTCGATTTCTGGGGACCCATTTCGACAGTACACTTATTCTACCGCACGATGCCCAAAAGAAGTGGTTTCCCAGTTGTACGCTTTTCGTCTACTTAATTGGAGTGTCTTAACCGGGAAGGGGATTATTGTAAGAAAATTATTTCTTTACCACTTTGCGATACTCCTAAGTTAACAACAAAAAAGAAAAGGGGGAAAGATGTAGTGGAATAAAGACGCTTGTTGCAGTAATATGTAATACAGTATGCTAGCGGGATCTTGTCAGCTCCCAACACTTCTGTGATGTAGTTTTCTGTAATCGCTTTAACTGTCAACCACTACTGATTCCGTTCCTTTTTTTTACCACCATGCTGTATGAATGCTAGTGATTTTAAAACAGCTGTTAGCTTTTACTTAATTGGTTGTACGTAAGGTTTATCCTGTGTACACTAAGATGTTACAGGGCATTGAAGGTATCAAACTTTAAACTACTTTCTCTTCAGCTTGATAAATTGTTGTATTGTTCGGACAGAATCTTTCAAAATTTATTTCAATGATATAAAAGGGAATTGCTAAGTAAATGGAAGTGAGTTTAGGTGGGGGTACAATATTGAAAACCAGGTAATAACAAGGAAGTAAAACTTATTATCACGTGAGTGAGTGAAATATAATCGATTTCCATTCTATACAATCGATTTCACTATTCAATATAATCACGGCCCATCTGTTTAACCTTCTCCTACAGGTGGTTTCCATACCACGAGGAAACTTAGTAACTGCAAAATTTTATCTGCAGAGGAGGTTTTATCGGTATTTCGAAGAGCCCAATCTATCACACGTAAGATGGCCTGTCTGATTTCGAAACGTCAGAATCAAAGAATTCCTTTCATTTGGAAAACTGATCGAAATCGCATGTGTCATGTCAGTGGTGTATGATGGATACGCAAACGTTTCTCAGTTCTCTCGGCTTAGAAGTTACTTTGCCTCGTGGCTTGTACGTTGTTGTGCAAGACCATGAGCAGAGTGTGGTGCTGAAGAAAAGTGTTGTAATAGTTTGAGTGGAACGTGGTAAGCCTCGGCGCAGAATGACAAAGAATGGTAGCCCCCCACAGTCATAGGTAACGATTACTATCTGCAAGTCATTTGGTTCTTTACGAGAGTTTCTTCCAGCGAGGGGGACCCTGTAACTTCAGCCCGCTTCCCAATATGAAAATCTTCTTGGCCGACTCTTAGAATACAGACATCTCGCAGATATCAATAAAAACCGCTCTGAAGACGGAACTTCCCAGTTACCATGGCTATGGAAAAAAAAATTGTGCGTGCGCCGAGCACGTATAGCTGAAGTTAAGTGAAACTTCTTTAGAATCTTTTGAAACGTTTATTTCAATGTTACAGTGGTTTAATATTTTACAACTGTTTTTTCAAGTTTATTGCAAAGTTTTTACAGATCCCTCCTTTGTACTCAATGGCGGTGGTTTCGGTGGTCGCATTGCACGTATATATACGTGCTCTATACGCTTTACAACGCTCACTATTAGTTTTTGACATGTTGAATTAAATTTTGGTTTTAAATTTTTAAAATTGGACTGCTGGAAGCTGAGATACAGTGATTTAAAACGTGAACGCGACACGCGTGCGAGTTACACCGTGGTTGCACTGTAGGGGTACTGATTGCGTCATGCGTCGCTGTTACGTACGGCATACGTAATTTCGTGTCGTATTTTCGTGGCGATTTTTGTCAATCCACGGACGCAAGTTACTGTCATGTGAAAACTGCCTCGGGCGCGCCTAAAGATGTTTCACTTCAAAAGTTATAGGCGATTATATTCAATCGAAATGTTACTGTATGTGTACGTATTTTTTTTTAAAAATTCATTTCACTGTTCATTTTGTTTCACTTGAGTTGTTCCGATTTACGAAACCACAAAATACGGTTAATAATTAATATTGTTGACAATTGATTAGTTATAAACTCCCCTGATCCGGGGTATAAAAATAACTTCTTTTAATAATTATTCGCATCTTTATTTTGGTAAGGAAATATTTCTGAAAAGAAGACTATTCAAAATGCGTGTTAATAAATGTTAAGAGTTGCTATGCCTAGCACTGTGTGGATGATGGAGATTTGGGTTATATGTAATAATCTATACAAAAATATATATACATTGAAAAGGTCAGTGTGTGTGACGTGTGCAGGAAAACGTTATAAAGACGTATGACCCGCCCGAATCTGCTCACCAGCCATGAGGAATGGGCAGGATATTTTATCGACTTCCAAAGAGGTATGATTGTGGGCGCTGCAGCAGATGACCATTGCACTTGGCAAGTAGTCAAAGACGTCTGTGTCTCAGCTTCCCGGAAAACATCTGTGAGCATGCACAACTGCTGTGGGACATAGAATGATGGAACGAGCTGTTCGACGTCAGGAGCGGATTATCGCGTAATGGTCGCCAAATGACGCATCAGTTCACCTCTGCATTTAATACGTGAACGCCACAAGACTGATAAAGGGGTCAGACTGTACTGGGATTTTAGTTTGGTGTTTGTTTGATATAATACACATGCGACAGTAATTTTACTCTTACCTAGAGGTCGACTTGTCTAGGATATTGGCGCATTATAGCCTTAGTTGCTAATGCGCCAATAAAATCCAAACCAAACCAAGTCTAGGATACCTATTCCCAGCGATAGGCTTTATCATTTATAGGCCTATCGCTTCCTTTAAGAATCCAAAATAGGATAAAAAAAAGTTTGTCTTCAATTGGATTTGAGCATTTGTATAATGCCAACTGCAGAGCACAAACTCGTATACCACTCCATTAACTGTTGTTAAGATACGTATATCCTTATAAGGATTTGCGGCCATTCACAATAATGAGCAGCCAAGATTTCCAGCTAGAGAATTAGATTATCCAATTACATAATTTTATTATTAAAGTTATCACTTTAATTCTGTTTAGTGTCATGAATTCGATTCCATTTCACGACCTTTTGAATGAAGTCTTTGTGGATACAAAACTGGAACTCCAAGATTCTGGTCAAAAACTATTCAAGAATAGTTTTGTTAATATATTATGATTACTTTTTTATTTCCTGGGTGTGCCTCTACTCTTTTCCCCTTCATTCCCAATACATATCTCACTTGTTCTTCAGAATATTTCTCGGTAACTAACGCTGATAGTAAAAATTCCTCCAGTATTTCTTTTTCCACTTGATCAGTTTCAAAAGCCTTCTGACTTCGCTCGCAAAATTTACTCTATTTATTCTCAAATTCAGTATTCTGGAATACTGAATATCTTAATGGTAACATTTGAAATACGTACACCTTAGTTTTCAATATTCGGACCTCAGCCGTGACAATACTTAACCTTGCATGGATAGACGTCTTGTCCCAAACAGGCTAAACAACATTGCGCAGAATATTAAACACATTTCTGTTTTTAAGTTAATATTAGGCTTCATATTATACAGTTCAATATTAGCGATTTTAGGCGCATCAGTAACTCAGGCCATGTTGCGCCGTATATGTCTGTAATTTTTGATTCTGTTCTTTGGTCCATTTGCTCTTTGCTGGACTGAAAACCCGAATTTCCGGGAGAAAAAATCCATAAATTCCTTTCTTCATTGACAAGTTTCGAACTTAGGTCTTTACCACCCGGTGTGGGGAGGCTAACGATTATAACTACTGTGCTACAAATTTCTTGGCAGAATGTTTATGATAGAAACTGGCAGAAATATATCATTGAGCAGCTTTAGCGCCATAAGTGGTTCCCAGAATTGTGTATGTTGGTTCTTTGCATTTCACATAGTTCATTTTATACACACAGGGTTTGCTATTTTTAGGAACTAAATGGAGAACGTTTATCAAATCATTTTCATCCAACGTAACCTAATTTACAACTGGAATTTTCTATTGGTATGGGGCTACACAAAGGTAAACAGGTAATGCAAATATCTCCCATCTATTAATTAGTGGTGATCAATCATTAATTGTAACGCATCAGGAGAAAGCCGCTTTCTGTACCACACATCTTTCCGTTCCCACTGTGATGTTATCAGTGTAATAACGGTGTTTGTTCTCTCTACCAAATAAGCGAAACATTTCGAAACTTTCGTGTCCAAACATATTTGGTTTCTACTAAGTTAAAGAAGCCCCGATGTTTACTACATGTTTATAATTATTTAGTATCAGCTGACACTTTACTTTACATACAAAATAATCAAAAAATTTGCCCAGTTTTAAAGAGGGTAAAGGAAATTGTCATTAACTTTTAACCTTAATAGCATTACTAAATCTTGCGTGAGAAATAATTTATCCTACCGAGACTGCTGTCCAACAAATATTCTTTTGAGATGATCGTAACTACTGAACAACGTGATTTTGGCCAGGACGTTGGTAGTGATAAATCTCTCTGCGTCCTGACTACGTAAATGAACATCTAGGAAGGCTGTCTGGTAGACGCAGCTTACATAGAATACCCCGAGGTATTTTGATGGTGTACATCTGACATTCTACCGAAAACGCTAACACATTTATAAAATACAGAACCAGTTTTAGCTTTTTTTATGATTTTCCCGAGCATAAAAGGTTTGTGAAAGTCACAACAGTGATATTTTGGACAATTCTGTACATCGACGAGTCTGATTCGGCACTTGCGCATCAGATGGAGGCGCTCGTGTAGTTACTTCATCTCGTGGGAAGGCGGAATTCCTAGCTAGGAGTTATGCTCGTCGTTACTGTGTGAGTGGCCTGTCAAACTCAGGTTATCCGTGATTTAATGTTGCAAAGAATTTCACTGTGAAGGCTAACCTTTTAGGCGAATAAAGACACCATTGCGCATTATGTCTGCACAAGGGTGGGTTCACGAGCTGATTTGCATATTGTGAAGACTGAAAACTTACTTTTTCCCCATGAGATCGGATAATTACAGTCCCTGTTGCTTGAAGCCTTTAGAAATTCCTTCAGTCTATGCAGGACTCGAGACCAGATCGCACCAAACGATCAGTATACAGGCACGAGGAAAATTCTAAATGTTAAGGATAATATTCTAACTTTTCAATATCATTAAAAGCTGTCCGATACATTAAATTTTGTAAGTATTAAATATAACTAATACTTAAAACATTAAAACTAGATATAGAAGCATAAAAGCGATAAGCAGGGGCCTCTTCCCATATCCATAATTTAATTTTATTTAGCACTATTGCGTTTAGTATGGAATCGGAAGTTTTACGTTGATATCCGATATATCTACCTGCTTTTTAGCTTCAAATAATTCCTTCACGATGTTTCATAATAAGATGGAACATTGAGATTTCATACTAGTAGACCTCTTCGGGAAACCATGCTGTAGCTCACAGTACGGTTTTTTTTTTTTTTTTTTTAAATGTATGAAATATTTTTTATTGATCATGTGGATCAAATATATTCGCTGGCGTACTTGTAAAAGTTGACTGAGGGCTGTTATGTGCCTGTATGATTTCCTTTCTTAATACTATGGTAGCTGCAAAACTTTTGGTTAGTCATAATTTAAGATTTCGTCAAGGCTAATATGCGGTAGGAACTGCTTATTATCCCACTGGTCATGTCTCTAATTATAGTTAAGATTAATTTTGTTAATTACTTCCTGGTAGTTCATAATCATAATTTCGATGTCGGTGATTAAGGGAATATGGATACGCGAGCCCGTAAATTTGATGCAACTGTCGTAGTTGGTAAACACCGGATCGAGTGAAGTTTCCTGCACAGCCCATTATCTGCTGTGCATCTGTTTATTCTTCTCTATTTATAAAGAAACCAATTCACTGTACAGAACTAAACAGGTAATAAGGAATGGCTCGTTGATATTAGTCTCCCATATACACGTACATCAATAAGAGCGATGTCACGTGTCATCAATGCTGGTTTTGGTTTCATAATCTTCTACATAAGGGAATATTGCAGGGGGCTCTCAAACTTTGCTGTACCGCGGCCTTCTGAAATGATAAATTAACTTTGCGACCCGTCCTAATGATTTCATTTGGGTTACAGTTTAACGAGAAATAAATACACCACTTACTTTTAATATTAAACTTTAATCTATATATCAAATAAAACTACGATAGTCGCACAACCTTTAATATACTTGGCCACTTGCTAATGCAAATTATTAGAAAGATTAGTTAGTCCACATTTCCGAGTACTGTAGTTGAACGTGAAGATATCGGTGACTGTAGCCTCCGTGGTGTTTCATTGGCTTGGAAAGTTGCCAATAAAACAGCATATCGCCTTCACTCCACTGTTTAACTGGCAGTTAAAATATGTTAATTTTCCCTTAGTGTGATTGTCGGTAGCTAATGGTTGCTAATTATCCTTGTCATTCAGTCATATGTAACGCATACACTACGACAAAGGACTGTAATAATGATTAAAATTGTTAATCCGATCTTTGCTTAAATAAACCTTCATCACGTGCTCATCTTTCCATTTAATATAATTAATTTAACCTAAGGTGGTATGGTAATACGCTACTCTACCTTCTGTTAATGTATAACACGATCAGCAGTAACATATAAAGAACATAGCCACCCAAGTATTATAAATCAAACTACGTATTTAAATCAGTTTCCATAGTGCATTTCTTTTACTTTCATTATTCTACTTCTGCATACTTAGTGGCTATCTTTATCTCCCGTGTTCATTTTATACGCTTAATTTTTATAATCAAACAGAATGGCTTCAGTTGTATTAATTCGTATACTGGAACTTAATTTAGATTCAAAAAGTTTCAATGTCATTGCGATTTAATGTTGTCGTGCTCGAGTAGTTTGAAGGAGAACATATCTGCATTCATTCTCTGCTGCCATGGGACTACAGGAATCATGCAGCAGAATACAGTGCCTATGACCTTCGAAGCAGCCATCGTATGATGAATTGTGTATTTCATCTTCAGCTGGAGATCTGTCCGAGATTCTATCCTGCTAAATTTGAGGATGGATCAGGTACAGTAACACACCAGCGTTGTAAGCTGGCTATTAAGATCCCCAGAGGGGAACACTTGATTGAGTTTTCCAGTGAGCATAGGAAGGATTGATGGCTTCTGAGGCAGTGAGTGGAACATGTTTAAATGTGCCCATGTGACTCAAGTCAGTAGTAGTTATTCGAAGTATTTCGCACGTATACTCGTGCATACATAATCGTAGTCTTTGATGACCCTCATATGCCATCGCTTATATTCATTAGAAACAGTGGGAGTTGGTGGATGGACATGGTCTCCCAGTTGTTCAGTCAATATATCTCAAATCTGGCGTATGTTTTCCAGTAATTTGATTTGATGAAGATCATTTGACCGGAACCACCTATCTTTTTCCAACCATACCTTCATTTAGCTTCCTAATCAAGCGATGAATTGCGCAGCTATTGCCGCAATACCATAAAAATAACTTGACATTTGCATTTCGAGCGAATAATACCCGAGGAACCTTCTAAAATAGCTCTTCTATCAGGAAAACCAAACAAATTCTTCGGAATTAATTGCACTACACAAGTATTTTAAATAGGATAATTAAATAAGCTCGCACCAAATATATAAAGCTTAGTTCAGAGCCATTAAAAGTGACAACAGCAGTATTCTGAAGGTGGTTCCATTCACTCGAAGGTATTTCTGAAACGCAGTATTCAGTTGTGAACAGAGCAAATTAATTCCAATTAGAAAATCCATATCGATCTGGTCTGCTCCAGAGAAATACTGAATTAAATCATACATGGGTCATGAATTTAAACTCGCGATCCATAAGGAGTAGAAATACGTTGCCCTTTGACACGTAATAAAATTAAGGGATAAATAGCGTGTGTACCGCATATCGGATATAACTTTGTGCTAAGATACATTTTATTACTTAAATTAAATTTCTAAAATAAGTATGGAGAGTGAAGTGCTCTTTCGGCATCAGACATATTCTGACAGCAGTGTTGGAATCATTTAACTGTGAAATTAATCTGGGAGGCTGAACAATCGTTACATTTATCAACTGAGTGCGGCCGTAAAACTTCCAAGTGTACAATAATTAGCTGAGCGTTTCTCTAACGCAGCTGGAATGCGCTTTGCCGTACTTTAGGTTATCTGAGCGTGGCCATCCCACTGTTACACTCATGTCGACAGCCATTTGAAGATGTGTGATCTGGATCAGCAATGAGCAAGCTTGAGGGGTGTCAAATGCAACTTTGGGGATTGTTTTTATGAAATGGAACTCAAGAGCATTAAAAAAATAAATGAAATGGAGTCGTAGAAAATCCAAGGTTGCGTTGTGCTCTTAAGTGGCGTTTCTTTAAGCGAATGTTGACAATGCTATTTTTCACCTGTTAAAAACCGAATTCGAATCTCTTTCGGTAAAGTGTTCACATACTGGAGGTTTTTCCATTGGTACATAGCTCATCAGTCCCAAACAGGAGGCTGCGCCTTTTGTTTATCCACAAACGAACTTTAGAACACATGGTCTGAGTTGTTTTTATACTGATCCGAAACAGAACTCTAGTTTCTCCAATGCTGAACTACTTAAATTGATATTTGCGCCATCTGCCATAATTGTACGAAACGAAGTTTGAATCCATTGGTGGAAAACAGTTCTACTGAAATATTTGCCAACCTGTGTCTTACAAATTATCAGAATTGTTTGCATCATGTTATATTCATTTCTTTGGCTAGTTAGTGTAGTAACTACGTTCTTTGGAATACATAGATTTCTTAAGGTATTGCTGTTTATATTAAGGAGGGTTTTCTTCCACGTGGTGCGACAGATACATTTGGTATCTGTCACCATTCAGAAGAACTAATGGAGAAAAAGGGAGCTGTATTGGCACTTTCCATAAATCATCATCAGAGTGAAGTAGGGTAGTGCCTGGTTTCAAAGGAAGACCATTCTGTGGAAAGCAAGTGTAGATGGATGCAATGTACAGATGCGGGATAATAGAAATCAAGAGCAGACATATAGTTATACAAGAGATTAGCAGTGACAAGATATCGTAAGTGATTGATGGTGTCTGCAAGAAGTACGACATTGAATATTGTCACTGGGATTAAGCGCGATGAGTGGTGAGAATGGATGTTATGTGTAATATTGACTCTGTAATAATATCCACATATCCAAGATCTTGATTTTCATGTATTCTTGCCTCGTATTCTACTTAACAAATGATTTGTCTGGAATTCAAAGCTTAAGTAACAGTCGGAATGTCTGGAGAATATCGAGGAATGTTTATTGCTGCGAAAGAAAAATATTAGCGTGGAATGCAATGGTAAAAGTAGATTTTGTCGAAAGGAAATAACACAAAAGGAATATTACAGTAAAGTGTTTAAAATTCCCGGCACCCTTGGGGATTGAGAGGTGCCGGTTTTTAAGATTTTCTTGATTTTAAAGAAGTATAGTATACTTGGTGGTTGAGCAGTTCTAGAAGAGCACATTTAAATGTTTTACATATAATTTTACAAATGTAAAAATGACTATTTTGCCCTGTGTGATTTATTTTTATGGCCAGGGGATTTTTAAACTGCAAGGATAATGCAATGTTCTTAATTCTCACAGCAGAACAAACCTGCCTTTTAGTCTGGTATTGCTCTGTTTTCAACAAATCACTTTTAGCTACATTAAAACTTTGAAAACCTGTTTTGTATACTGCATTATAGTTCCTAGCGAACAACTACTTTACAACGTTTTGCCTGCATGCTGTCACTAGAGGCAATCCTCTATCTAATAAGGGATCGGTTAGCCCTGAAATAGGCTATCAAAATATGTTAATGTCCAAAATCAGGATTATCAATATTCTACCTGATTCACAGAACGAGGTTGTCAGGATCGTGTTCAGAGCAAGTACGTGCCAACCCGTGGGATTTTTTTTCTTTAAGGATTCTCGTTTTAACTGTAGTTAAGTTGACGTTCGTCTCAGTGGCTTGGTTGGAGACTAATATAATGCTTGCACTTTGTTCACATGCTCGACGGCGGTCAGCATCCAGATTTGCTATTATGCAAATCTAACGCATCTTGTTGCATCCAATGCTTTTCCAAGTGAACGGGTTCGTGTTGAATTTAAAGCCACATTCTCTGTCATTACGTGCACGTTAATTTTTCCAGTACCATTCTGCAATTTGAACTGTTTCACAGATAACCTTTCTGGTATCTTAATGCGTGTTTGAAATTAATAATAATAATAAAATTCTTTAATAAGTTATATCGTATACATTTGTGATTCCATGCACAGATACTCGGAGGAATCGTACAAAACTTTGACTATACAAGTGGCCAAGCACAGAAATACGAAGTTAAGTTACAAAATAAACATTAATGACAAACTATCAGAATAGAGTTAATCATAATTAAAACAAACAAGACTACAAATAAAATGACATCCGCATACTAGAACCGACTCCTGCACACCTGTCCTTTACTTATAGCAAGATAGGCCAAGATATTATCGCGATAAGACTTGGCAATAGGCCATAGGTCAATGTTGAGTGTCTAAAGTTACATCTGGTAAATGTCTATTGAAACTCTAGCCTCTGGAGCCTTGAGCACAAAGAGGTGGTACTGCGGAGGTGTTTTTCTCGGCAAACTCCAACCAGCCGTGTTCATGTGCTCATGCATAGATGAACACAGATGAAGGAATGCCTTTATTTTCCCCACAGGTTCTCTGTGGGCTTGTGTTGCAGATTTGGATGTCGTGCAGATCTGCGAGACCATTTTTTCCCCCAGGCTTTCCCTTTTCGTCCGTTTTTAATTAGGGTGTAATTGACTTGATTGGCTGCCTCACACCAACCGTGAGAAATACGCGAAGCACAATTAGCGTAGAATGTGTGAACAGACCACTTGTCCTGGTAACCTAATTTATAATCAAAATAAAGTTAATATTTCTGTGAGATTTAATTATGTAATCACCATGTACATAAAGCTGTTTGATGAATTAATGCACCGACTGGTGAATTTTTGAAGTACGTTCAACTCCAGTTGACACCTAAAACTATGAGAAGAGCACGAATTTACTAAGATGTAAGAACGTTAACGCGCACATTTTATTTCCGACTGATCGATCTGTCTGGGAGATGCGCTTTATATATACTTATATATAAAGATGTTGTCTGATATACAGGTAAAGGTGGAGTTCTTGATTAATAACTTCAGAACTTCATTAATAATGCAAGTAATATGAACAGATAGATTAAATGTACTTAATTCAAGCATATGAGCAGATATACTTGAATTTATATGATTCATACCGATATATTCCCGGTCTAGTCCTAACTGCTGGGTCTGATTGGACCGGGAAGATATCGAAAAACATCTCGGAGGGGAAGGAGCCTAAGCTGCTCCAGGACCTAGCTAAAGGCCCTCGTTAAACTAACCCTCAGGATCAAACATACTTTACTTTTTTTTTTTTTTTTTTTCTTGGAGGGGGAGATTTTTCTTCCAGCCGTTGTTTATATAAACAAAGGGTTTTTCCTCATCTCGAAAATTAGACATTAAACCAGTAATCATTTCAAAATAATTACTCCTTAATTTACTGAATATCAGTGATAAAATCATTGTTGAATTACAGATTCTATTACAGTAGAACTAAGTGTAATTCGCTCTCTGGATGCATTTGTTTTATCATTTTTGTTTGAATGAGAATTTATCGAAAACATCCCTGACAGCAGATTCCTTCGACAGCTGTGGTTACACCAGAAATCCAATTACAGTTCGTTGTAATTCCTTTTTAGCGGGCGTCAAGTTTTTCTCTTAAATTCTGTCGTTTTCGATTACAGTGTTTGTAAAGCTTATGGAAATCGTCCTGTCCCATATTTATTATTACAAAAAACAAAAGGGTGAAGAAAGAACTATTCTTTAAACAACATTGAAAGAAAAGTGCCCAGTCCTTTTCATCAATCTTTTAATATTGATAAATGTACGTGCATTTCGGCCATAATAAAATGCGATGTACAATTCTGTGTCTCAGCATTTCATTATCAGATTCTTCATAATTACATTACGGGATGAAAATATTTCCTAAATTCTCTTTTCATTTATTTGTTATTACTCTTATTGCAGAATAATTTATTTTTGTGATTTTTAGTATTCTAATAATTTTAAATTTGGTTATAATACCAAAATATAAATATTTTTGTTATAACTTTCTGAACAGCTTCACCTAATACAGTAATTAATTGATATTTAAATACTTATCCATAAAATTAAGACTTTACTCTTCGTTGAATTCTTCATTTTACCCCAACTTGTAACTGTCTATATTCTTTGCACAGAGTTCGTTCCTGTCAGCAACTTCCCGTCATAATTCACAGAAACCGAACATTTTAAACAGGTACGTTCTTTCCTTTATTGTCTTCAGTCTTTACCACTAGCTGTTTCTATCTTTGTTTCATATCCAACCGTGTCTAGCTTGGCCAAACAGAATTGATGTGTACATTTACATTCACTCATGGATTTCAATATGGATGATATTGTCCCATTAATATTAAAACGCAAATCAATAGTTCTCTTGAATAGATTACAAATAAGACTGGTTAATGTACGCAGTGCGTTACATTTCGGGTGCTTTGGAAAATAGTAATAATTCACGATTTGTAACAAAACAAATACATTTACTTTATGCGCGAACTGAAAACATTTCATTTGTACGCCATGTTGTTCATTCATTCCTCCAGCCAGCGCGTGGCAACAAACCCGTGCTTCAGCTACAGTGTACGTTTTATGGATAGTTTGTGGTGCATATATATTAAACATTTAAATAATAATTGCTGAATTTCTACTGGTCTGATTTCATTGAAATTTGAAAAGGCTCGACAAGTCGTTCTGTGAGAGCTAAATATAAAATTTCATGAAAATTCGTCTAATAGGAGTCGAGTTAGAGAAAACAAAATCCTCCAAAGGAAACCTTAGCAACTTATACTATTTAAATCCCACTCACTGAAGGAAGAATTACTTTTCATTTACATTTAATTATTAAATGTTTCAGTTAAACAGCGCTTTGAAATCAATCCGTGAAATATCCTTTTAATAGAATGGATCTGAGTGATATTTAGACAAGGTCATCTCCTTATGAACTTATCTAGTTTCGCCGAGTTTACTGTTGTTAGTCGGTGTACTTCATCGGTTGTGAAGTCGTCTTTAATTTTGCAGTGCACTCGATGATTATCAGTTAATATTCAAAAGGTGATGAAACACTAAGCAGGCTGCATTAGTAATCCTGGCAGTCTTTAAAAGCAGGTCGCCGGAGTAATTATTGAAAAGAGCAATTCGGCGAAGCTTTAAGGTGGTCACGGTGCCTGAGTGACAGATCAAAACTTCCTCTAATTTAATTTCATTGAACTGTTTTCCGTCTCCTTTCAGAATCAATACAGGACTGCCGAAATGCGCGTAATACGACGTTGCTGCCGCCAGTCAAGAGGTATTTCCATGTGTGAGATAATTGCTGGGTATTCTGCGCCCGATTTCCACTTCATGCCAATGCTCATCTTCATGTGAAGAGCGAATTAAGCAGTAATGGGCAATTGGGGTGGTTTATTCTCCTCTTCTGTCAGGCGTTTCGTAAGAGTTCACAGTTTATATCTCAAAAGCGTGTAATTGAAATAGTGCCAAACATAATCGCTTAGGTCACTTGACGGCTGAATGTCAAACCCGGCCACCTCTTCGCTTTATCAAACCTCATGTCCTTACAAAGCTCAGATTGAGATTTTTGTAACAAG
This sequence comes from Mastigoproctus giganteus, assembly GCF_048544385.1. Taxonomy (NCBI): domain Eukaryota; kingdom Metazoa; phylum Arthropoda; class Arachnida; order Uropygi; family Thelyphonidae; genus Mastigoproctus; species Mastigoproctus giganteus. The sequence continues at coordinate 117,099,999 of NC_143580.1, read as the reverse complement.
AATATATTCAGTAAACTTTAAATTGTCTCCTTAAAATGATTTAAAAAAAACTGTTGAAGGCCTTGAAATCAGTAACGCCACGACCTTTATTTCGCCATCAAAAGAGCGAAGTCCTTCATATGTTTGCTGAACATGTTAGAGAAATTATGCGAAATATTTTGAGGGATCTACACCTCCGCACGAGATCTGCTTTCACTTAAGAACAAAGAATCTTAAAACTTCTAGTTATCGACGAGATTTGAACCAACAACATCCCATCCCTTTACAAGCGAGTGCCAAGTGACAGCCACTTTACTGATGATACAGAGGTTGTTGGATTTCACGCACTCTCCCTCTCCCACTGGAAAGAGCGTTGCCTATTTTAAGTGTTCATTGATTACTTAATTACTAACTCCGAGCCCATGTTTGACAAACACCGAGACGAAAGTACTTACTTTAAATCTCTTTGTATTCAAAGTTCGGAATATAAATTAATTTTGCCCAGTTCTCTGTGCTTATTGCAATCACTTGTTTGAACTCCCAGTGGTCTTTACAGTAGCTAGCGAAAATGCAGCACGAAAAGCTGGTAGGACTGAATACTTTACTGCGAAGAAACTACTACAAATATAATGCTTTTTTTTATTATTAAGAAAGCATAAGTACTAAGTGAACCACATATAAACTAAGCTATAAAAATTGCATTCTGTCCTTGGAAGGAGATTAGCCAACTTAATTTAGGCAAGCACGAGTTTCAGAAACAGACTTTTAACGCTTCTTTGAACATAGTTTAACCCAATATTCTCCTCCTCGGGCTGATATATGCAATATACGCACTTTGTGATCGGATTGCGAAGGTCAGTCAGTTAATGGGGTCAAGTTCCACAACGCCAGATAACGCTGTGGTTATGGTCACTGTCGTTCAAAACACTGGTTTGAATCGTGTTTAGATAGGACGAATTTTAATGGGATTTTTTGCTGTGGCCAAGGTTTTTCGGTAGATAGTTGCAAGATTATTTTCTCTCTCTCTCTCTCTCACAGATATCCTGGGTTTTTTTGAACTTTCCTCTGCGCAATTCAGAACAAATACTTCCATGCCTCCTCACCCTTTTTCTGTTCTTTAGATCTTGAACCTCATTGAAAATCTGGGGCATCCATTACGCCAGGGATTACAGAAATGCACTGCTTGACAAAGTTAACAGAACACGTAGAAAACATGTTGCAAGTCGTGCAGCTGGCGATGAAGCGAGACAAAATTTGTTATGGCAGTGGTGTACCATATAATAACGATGAAATGCGGAGACAGCGAGAAATTTCGAACAGGTATAAGGGGACATTTATGGGGGTTGCATAAGAATTACCAAAAACGTGCTCGATATAAGGGTGTCTATAAGATTCTGTGGTAACAAATCCCATTCTTCCGCCAGCGCGGACCTTACCTCGCCAAGTGACCGAGGAGTTGGCTGTCGGCTTGCAATGCGAAGCCCAAGGGCATCATCCTACGCATGTTCGATCGGATTTAAGTGTGGTGATCGCGCTGACCATGGCTGTCGTTGGATATCTTCAGTTCCATGGTGTTGCTGGCAGGGGGTTCTTTTGAATGGTTCCTAACTCGCTTTGGACATTCAGTGTGTGGCTGTTGTTGAGGTTGACCACTGTACATGCGCAGTTGTGGTATACCTCCCCGTGGTGTAGACGGACACTGGGCAGGCTTTCCAGGTGATCGCCTTCCTGGTCACAAAATGGCCAGAAACAACTAAACAATACAACACACACAACGCGCAAAGATAACACCATACACATTTCTAGCCTTTTACAGAGTTCTGTGTTTATCATAATGTACCAAGGCCGAGTTGAACTGACGTTCAGATGCCAGTCTACATAAGATACTATAGATGTCTTCAGTTTCAAGATAAATCCTCCACCATGTGAGATCTATGTGCAGTCGCATTGTCATGCATGAAAAGAAAATCTGGGCCAACCACACCCCTAAAAAGTCGCACAAAGGGTTCAAGGATCTGTTCTCGGTACTACTATCAGAAACATGAAAGATGAATATTCCGCCCGAGAACACCGCCTCCAATGTAAGTGTCCCTTTCTCTGATGTTGGAAGCATGGTGCCGCATTCCTCGTTGTCTCCAGATCAAATAACGTCTAGAATTTGTTTGTAGGCTAAAATGCTACTCAACACAGAACAGAACTGTATCCCATTTGTCAGGGCTACAAGTCACATATTCATGGTAACAGTTTCAACGATCCGTGGTGGTTTGGGTTTAATGGGATGTCTGATGAATGGCGGCACCTGATCAGCCGCATCCCATTAACCCCAAACCACCGCAAAGTTCGTCAAAACTAGTGCCATGAATATGTGACTTAATGGGATACAAACCATTGGCTTCCTTGCGTAGAGTCCACTTGAACTGAGCCTTCTTAACAGAGTCCGGTTGGAAATGTTCATCTGTAGCCACAGCACCCAAAAGACAACTGATGACAGGACGTCGTAGGGTTCCATCTTACTGTTAGAGCCAGATGGCGGTATATTCTGGTCGACGTAGCCCTTGGCCAACTCTTCTAATGGTTCCTCTCAGGGGATATTCATATGTTGTTGTAGCGGACCTCAGGGTTCCCCCATTGGTTTCTCTCGACTAAAACTGCTTCCATCTTGCTGAGACGACACTGCATGACTCAGTAACCTGCCACTTCCGCCCGCAAGTTGCCCAACTGCCCACCATCTTAAAGATTCAACTGAACGAAGATAACATGTCATCCTGAATACGGAAGATGTGGCTATCGCACTGAGAAAGCCAATGAATGGGAATGAAATGATGTGGTTGCAAGCCCTACTTTTATAGGCATGGATAATTTGCATAATGTGCAGCTCTGTAAAGTGGTAGATCGGTTTCTATTGGATACTCGGAATTTGCATGCTAGGATGCCTATGACATCAAATATTCACCTTCGGCGACACTGTTCACAATAAAGTATTCACGAAAAACATTTTGTTCTGTTAATCTTGTCGAGAAGTGTTATATAATAGCGCAGTGTGGTTTTAGTCTCCTAAAACTCAACAAATAAACAAACAGGAATTATTGCTCAATCAATGGCTTAATTACAGTAGATCTAATTCAAGCGGTCAAGATCATATAAAATACTGAATTTTGGTTTCTAATAATTTTGATTAAAGGGTGCATATAGGAGGGTTACTTCATTAGTAATGTCCCATTGTCTTTTTACAGAGCAGTATTTATACTATAGCAGTACCTTGTGCTGTATGGTGCATTTTACCACTTACTGAGCTAATGACAGTTTGTTGCCCCAAGGGCTGTAATAGTCATCAAACATGGCTGCCTCCATGAATCCGTCATCGATTTCTCGATGTGTGACAAAGGCTGTTGAAACGATTGTAAGCTACTATAGAAGGTACATGAAGACGATGCTGTCGACAGCAGCACAGTCGGTCACTGGCTGAAGCCAATGTACGCAGCTTCCTTGCTACGACCTGTCACGAGGAACGGATGCCAACTTTAAATAGGTGAGGAACACCGTTATGGGAGAGAGACGCGTTATTTAGAGAACGTCACTCAAACTGAACATTAAAGCGAGCGTGTGCAGAATAGTGAAGCAGTTGCTCTATGCAAGGGTCTGCATAGGTAGGACAAGACTTTTACCGCGATGATATACAGGCTCTTGCTCTCCGAGATGGCTCTAGGCGTTTGAGTGGGAGAGTGATTACTGTATGTACAAAAGTAGGGTGTGGTGTGCTCCTACACAGCGTAGGAGTAACAGTACTGCGGAAATAGCTTTGTTGAAAAGAAATATGTTTGGAGTTTATCTTCCTAGAGAACAAACATTTCTCAACAGTACGACTGTTATTTATTCGGGTTAATACTTGAGTTAACTGAGGCTGATATAATTGCTAGTATGCACTGTAAGGTCGTCAAAGAATGTAAATCTCTCGAAGTGTATTTTAGTTTATTGTTGTACACGTTGACACTAATGATATTAAGAGTAGGAGACCGGCGGAATTACTTAACAAGTACAGGTCACTGTTGAAAAAAAGCCGTGAATTAGGGTTGAACTTGAAAGTGTCTGCAATTCTGCCCAGACACGATAGGAGGGAGTATATGATGAGAGCCTTGTCGATCAATTCGGCCCTGGAGGGATTGTGCAAGGCTCAAGGGGTAGAATTTTTTTCAGCCTGGACTGTACTTGTTAACAGGAGAGATTGCTTCTACAGGGATGGGATACACTTAAATAGAAAGGGTGCAAGAATGTTTGCTGATGCTATCGAGGCAGTGTTAGGCGGGTCGGAAGACTGCTAGATTGGGGGGGGATACAAGAACTAATAGATTAACAGTAGCCACTGGCAGAGGAGAAATTGATTCTTGCACTGCTTCTATTGGAATGAGCAGAAGCCTGAAAAACAAGATGCAGGATATTTCAGAGACTGCTGGGAATCATGGGGGTACAAGTAAACACATGGGTTGTGTTAGGGTGGCTAAGAGGAAGAGCAGGTGCATGTACACTTGCGTGTACACCAATGCTAGGAGTTTAGTAAATAAATTTGAGGAATTGCTCAGAACATGAAAGGCAGATATTGTTGGGATTTCAGAGACGTGGTGTCACACAGATATAAAGAATGCAGAACTGGAATTTGGGAAGTACAACGTCTACAGGGAGGAGGGGTTATACTATTAGTTAAGAAACACAAAATCCATGGAAGTGAAGCCAGTCGACATTGCTGGACAGTGCAGTGTCGAGTCAGTTTGGTGTGACATAAGCATTGGGAGATCAAAATTGAGAGTAGGAGTGTGCTGTAGGCCTAATGACTCTGATGAGTATAATAAGAAACTGTACAGAGAAATAGAGTGGGCCAGTAAATCGGAAAGTCTTATAATGGGGGATTTTAATTTCCCAGATATTGACTGGAATTTGGGGGCTGGTCACTCACACACTAGCAGTGCTTTTGTGGATTTATTGGATGATTGTTTTCTACATCAGCATGTTCGGGAGGCAACTAGAGGGAGTAATACTCTTGATTTGATTATCAGCAGTGATTCTTCATGCATTAAGAATCTGCAGATAAACGAACCACTAGGTGGCAGTGATCACAGTATGCTGAAGTGGGATTTACTCAAAGAGGTAACTACCATTAGGGGTAAAGGGAAGGGTTTTTGTTTTCATAAAGGCAACTACGATGGTCTCAGACAGTATTTAAATTCTGTACGGTGGGGCCAACTGATGATGTTACCAACAGCAAATTCAAAATGGGAAGCATTCAAAGAACTTATCTTGGAAGCTACTAGGCTTTACATACCAACTAAGAAATATTGTTGAAGGTTTAGACCTAAATGGATGTCAGATGAGACATGTGGCAGAGAAGAAAAATGCATGGGACAGAAATAAATTAATGGGTGACATGGAAGCCTATGATAGATATAAGCTGGTCTGTAACCAAGTCACAAAGGAAGTTAGGCAGGCAAAGGCAGATTATGAGAAATACTTGGCAAAGGATGCAAAGAATCAGATTGGTCCACTGGATATTGATGGTTCAACAGTTGAGGATCCTGTTCAGGTGGCTAACAAACTAAATGAATATTTTGCATCTACATTCACACATGGAGTTATTCAGGAAGGGGAATGCCAGAGATGCATCAAACTCTGGCAGTGAGCTAGATGATTTTGTAATAACTGAGAGGAAAGTGGAGGAGAAATTGTTGAGGATAAACATAAAAAAGGCACCCGGGGTGGATCGGGTGCCTTTTTTTATTAAAGGAGGCAGCAAAGGAATGGAGATGTGCAAATGTGACTCCAATTCACAAAGGAGGATCAAAGGCTGACACAAGTAATGATAGACCTGTTAGTTTAACTTCTGTTCCAGGGAAATTAAGGGAGGCACTGGTTAAAGAAGCACTGCAGGATCATCTAGACAAGACTTCAGTTATAGCTCGGACACAGCATGGTTTTGTTAAGGGGAAGTCTTGCCTGACCAATTTGATTGGATCCTATGATGCAGTCACAAAAGAACTGGATGCAGGGAATAACTTTGATATCATATATTTGGATCTTAGAAAGGCTTTTGATACTGTTGCACATGGAAGACTGCTGCACAAATTGGAGCAGTGTGGCATTGGAGACAAATTGCTGCTATGGGTGGTTGAGGGGGAGAAGACAGAGTGGTAATCAATGGACACTGCTCATCGTGGACTAATGTTATTAGCGGAGTCCCTCATGGTTCAGTGTTGGGTCCATTGTTTTCTGTATTTGTAAATGATATTGATGATGGTATATCAAGCTTAATGTCAGAGTTTGCAGACGATACAAAGGTTGGCATGGTTGTTAAGGACAGTACTGACGCTATGTTGCTGCAACAGGATCTGGAAAGGATGGGCTGAGAGGTGGCAAATGAAGTTTAACATTGACAAATGTAAAGTACTACATATGGGGAAACAGGCAGATATGAATTTCTCTGAGCAGTGCAGACGGGCTGCAAGAGTAGTCATGGTGTCTTGTCAATGATATACAGGGATAAGGAGATGATTATTCCCTTGTATAAGGCAATGGTCAAGTCACACCTTGAGTACTGTATACAGGTCTGGAGGCCTCATTTCAAGAAGGATGTGGAGCTGCTGGAACGAGTACAGAGAAGGGCAACAAGATTAGTGAATGGAACAAAGTGTTGCTCTTATGAAGAAAGGCTTAAGTTTTGTAAATTACAGTGTCTGGAGACTAGGCACCGGCGAGGTGATCTGATAGAGGTGTATAAAGCCTTGAATGGTTTGAGTATGCTCAATGCTGATGGTATTCTTCCTCTTGCTCAGAATAATCACCTGAGAGGGCGTAAATTCAAATTGAGGAAAGCCAGATGTTGGATAGATGTGTGGAAATTTGCCTTTAGCCAGCGGGTAGTTGGTTGGTTGGTGGAACAAACGTCCATCCCTTATTGTGGAAGCTGATAGCCTAAATAAATTTAAGGCTGAACTGGACAGGTATTTCGAACTAACGGAGGGGTGAAATGGGAGTGTTTTTTTTTTTTTTTTTTTTGACTGATGCTGCATAAACTTGCTTTCTTGCATCATATACATCTACTAATGCTAAGAAAGTGGTGAAGAAAACGCTTGCAGACATTACAAACGAGAAGTAAGTACTAATTTGACATTATTAGTGACAACTCAAGTATTGTTTCTATTATTATAAACATCAAATTAATCTGAACTAGGGCTTTTTAATTTAGTGACTGGTATTGCCTTTGATTTAAAAGGCCGTAATTTCTGGTGTGCAGCGTTTACTTTAATCGTACTTCTTTTATTTGACTATCGAAGTGTTTTCCCTGTGTCAAATGGCGATCTATTTTGTCATTCTTGAATATGTTTATTGTCTACCTGAGGGGTCGCAATGTGCTGAAGCATTCGTGACTCATCTTTAAAATGTGTTTAACTCGAAGATTTCATCCACTCACCATAATGAAAGAAATTCTGATAGTACTACTTTTTGTTTTCTTTTCTTTCACGTACACAAAAGTGAACTGACATTTGAATTATAAAATAATTTTGAATCGCGTGATACTCCATCGTTGATTTGTATATTTATCAATGATATTGATGAAGGCATATCACGCTTAATGTTCAAGTTTGCAGGCGATACAAAGGTTGGCAGGGTGATTAATGATAGTAATGACGGTATACTACTGCAACAGGATCTAGAAAAGTTGAGCAGATGAGCTGAGAAATGGCAATCGAAGTTTAACGTTGAAAAATGTGAAGTATGGGTAGCAGTAACCCCAGAGGAATGTACCAACTGGGTGGTATTACACTCATGGTAGTGGAGAATGAAAAGGACTTGGGGGTAATTGTGCAGACAAGTATCAAGTTTTCTGAGCAGTGCAGATAGGATGCCAGAGCTGCTCATCGGGTCTTGTCAATAATATAGAGGAATTTTGCTAGCAGGGATAAGGAGGTGATCGTCTCCTTGTAAAAATCAATGATCAGGTCACACTTTAGTACTGCATAAAGGCCTGTTGGCCTCACTTTATGAAGGATGTAGAGCTGCTGGAAAGAGTACAGAGAAGGGCAACGAGATTGATAACGAAAACAAAGGGGTGCCCTTACCAAGAAAGATTTAAGTTCTGCAAATTGCCGCATCTTGAGACTAGGCACCGGCGAGGTGATCTGATTGACGTATATAAGGCTTTGAATGGTTTGAGGAAGCTCAGTGCTGATGGGATTGCGTATATGAAGAGGCATAAATTCAAACTGAGGAAGGATGGTTGCCGAATAGATGTGCGGATCGTGTGGCTGATTGGTGGAACAAAATTCCATCTGCTGTTGTGGAAGTTGACAGCTTAAATTCAGGGAAGAACTGGACAAACTATTGCAGGGAATGAAGAGGTGAAATGGGAGGTGTCGTGTTTTTTTTTTTACCGACTCTCTATAAGCTTATTTTCTTGCATCATTAGCCATGTTAATGAAACACTGTTATACGTGAACGCGAATATCACACTGTGTGATATTCAGCCGATGTCACACTTCTCTTAAAGTTTGTTAATAGATGTCAACGTCATATTTCTAAAGAGTACTTTCTTTGATCGGTGCAAAATGGACACAGATTCCCTCGTAACCAAAACTTGACACTGAATGATTATTGCAGCAATACACATTGCATTTTCTGATACTTTCCGATTAATTCTTTTTGAACTGGTTTATGGTTATTGGGAAGACTTTGTTGTGATATAACTTGTGGATATTTAAATCCACAAAATGGTTTCGCCCCAGTAGTCATTCTAGAGTAACACAGGTTAACCCTCTCACGTTTGAGGTAATCATGAGATGCATGAAACTAATGCGGTTTGGGTTTGCCAGTTTACTTGGAATCATAGCAATATTGCATGTAAAACTTTCCATGGAGAGACATGACGATACCATTTGGAATCATTGACCACGATGTTGAAATATGGATTGGTCAGTCGGTGATATGCGGAGAGTTCTTTGTATATTTCGATTTAGTGGTATTTCGTAAACAGCTGGTAAAAATACCTTTGTTTTTATTCGAAACCATGAAAACCACCTTCTGTACATGCTGAAGGAAATAAAGCGTGCATCAGCAATTTTTTTTTTTTTTTTTTTTATTCACAGCCATTTTTACATACACTTTACCAAAAATACTCCTTCGATCAATCGGTCTTGTTTTTAGCATCATTACGAAATATCTAGGGTGGTTTATTAATCCTCAAGCCAGTTGCAGTGAACCAAAGTATAAAATATAAATGGCATAATTTGTATAATAAGATGTTTCAAAATAATGGCATATATTAATGCGCTAACCTCTAAATTACCTTCTGGAAATTGTCCTGATGACTTCGGCTGCATCATTACCGCAGGCAGGCGCTCACGAAGCAACCTCAACACCATGATGTGCAGTCACTAATGTATCATGTCCTCTGTACTTCGACTGCAAGAATCGTATTATAATTTCCTTCATTTTCTCTCCCACTGAACCGCCCTTCCGTGTATTGTACAGTGGTTAATAATACTTTATACAGTGTGAACTCGGTACAAACTTAGTGATGCGTTGTTATTTTTACTATCCTTCAAGGTTCTGTGCATAGATATCGATTCGAAGCCACTATTGGACATTGATTTCTTGTGTGGCAGCCAACGTTAATGTTTCCTCTCTTCCAGAAACTTGCTTTGGTCATTACGGCAAATAAGTGTAAAGTAATTTAGAAATGTTTGGGATTTTTGATTAAAAAATAACTATCGGAAGAGTTCCCTCCCCATCCCCTGCACTTTTGTACTTGTACTCCAAGGAGACAACGTAACCTGAACTTTTCTGATTAGCTTCGAGAAATTTTCTCTGAAAAGCTTTCTTTTACAAGGACGAAGAATCAGTAGATGGGTCAGAATCACGGCGCAGGTTTAGCAAAGATATGAAAGTGTAATGGAGGTCTTTTGTTTCACTAAAAAATACGTGTTTGCTATAAACTCAACACCTGACTGATGCAGATGGCTTTTGTGTGTGTGTTAATAAAAGCTTGATTGATAAGCGTTGATTAGAAATGGGTAAATGTCCATAGAGAAAGAAAACATCAGCAGAATTCGAGTATAAAGGTGTTAGATAGGATTTAACAACTGGATAAGTGGCAGTGGTCTAAGACGTTCTGGTATAAGGATTTTTAAATTCCTGTTTGAAAAAATAAGATTCAGGGGAGTGTATTCGGTGTTGTTGGAGATCTTAACCGCTATCATCAAAAAGAAATTAGAGAAAACCAGCGTGTCAGCTTTTAGATGTAGACTCAACAGCTAATAGGATGTAAAAGGCGGTCTAAGGAAATTGCATCCGCCTTTTACATGGCTTTCTTCAAGAGGCGTTTTCTATACGAACTAGTCGAAAACAAAGTTTTGTTTGTAAATAACTTATTTACAATCGTTGATTAGATTTGGTGTGGGCAGAAACATTCCTTCAGCACAGTTGTCAGAGAACTGTTTGTTTCAATGAAGAACGGAAGTTTGGGATGCAGCGAGACAGAAGGGCGTAGCCCTTGAAGACTGATATCAGTGATGCGATCAGAAAACGTATTCGGATCAGGAAATCGAAAAAGTTCAACCAAGGAGAGGGGGGGGGGGGGGCTATTCAAATTATGTAGGTTATCCCTTTCGGCGTTGTTTTTATCCTGAAAGAATCAAGGTTGAAAATTCCTCGGATGAGAGATCATCACTTGTGATTATAAATACTTGGGCCTGTTGATATTGTCATAATTTCATTTAACATAATTTCTGACATAGTTTAATGGATTGTAGTTAGAAAACCATTAAACGTGTTAGTTGGGTGATAGAATTGTCTGCTCTTTTGGCAGATACTGTTAATGAGACTTTTGCAATGGTTGGCGATATCCTTTTAAGTTGTTGGTATAATTAGTTCGTGTAATTATTAATTCACGATTAGAAATTTTAAATTAGAGAAACTCAAGTTTCAACTGTATAAAAAAAAGTAATTTTCGGAGGTAATTTTTTTTTTTAGAACGGGTACAGAGCGAGAGAAACAGCAAATGGATTTGACAGGATGCCGTAAGATGTTAAAGGGCATTCAGGTGTATCTGACAAGGAATATAACAGCAGCAGCACTTTGAAAATGGGAGGAATCATAGTGTAATAGTTCAAGTGAGTTGTGGCCGAGGAAAGAGAGTTTAGAAGATTTCTTATGAAAAATGGACTTCATGAAGCAGTGAAATTGAGACAACGCAGGACTTGCTGCTTATAAGAATTAACTCAATTCGTTCTGTTAATTTGTGCGCCTATTCAGCGACTTAACTACAAGAAAACAAAATCCGAGGAGATTCAGATTTTATTCGCCACATTTATGGAGGAATATTTGAAACTATTCAGTGTTTTGGAGCTAAAATTTAAATCAAAAGAATCAGATAGGATGTCTCTGAATTTTGTGGTACTCGCATTTTATATAATATGTATTTTTTTTCCTTCCCAAAAGAAATTCATCGTGTATTCTCAGAAACATTTTTCCCCAATCATTTTTTGCCTAAGTGCCGATGGAACTGAGAAGAAAATTTCCTCGTATTTTGGAAAATTTTCTCCCAATCCGTATTGGTGACGGCAGATACCGTGCTGTTTCTGGTGTTCTTGTAAAACTCTTCTGATCGTGTGGTCGTCCCTGAGTATAAACAGAATTTTATTTATTTATTATTTCGTGTGTTTTAAAGATTGCCAGATTAGTTGGTCATCATTGACGGGACACAAACCTGTAACTTTTGTTACATCCTTGCAGTTAGTACAGTGGTCTTGGCTTCTGTCTTTCCACATCGTGTGGAAATAAATGCACGTGTTCAAATCTCTCTTCTCGCTCGTTTCCTCCGTTCCCCCCTCCACTGAAACCAGGGCTCCTTCATCCAGAAGAAAGAAAACTAGCCATCGATGCTTCTATTTACACAAAACATTAACCCTTCATAACCTTAGTTGCTTTGCGAAACAGCACCATTGAGAAACAAATGACAATGTACTTCTGATGAAATCGCATTCCAGAAAATTAAAAAGGGTTGGTTTATATGGCTACACGACTTGCAGTTTGATTGACAATAACTGTGACAAGATTATGAGCAAACAAGAGATGGCTTCACAGAATTTGATGAACAACGATCCATCAAATAGTATAGTATCTCAGGACATTGGTCGAAAAACATGCTGCTTCTGATTCCAGACACTTATGTACTCTAAGTCACATATGCGGGCTTTTAGGTTGCTTTAGAAGATGTGTGAAGGGTGTTGAAGACTTCTTCATTGAAAATAGAGGGACAGAGAAACAAGTCTCTTGGAATAAAAAATCTCCATGGAGTGTTAGATTGTCATTACGGAAACCGAGATTACCACGGAAACAGTTTTTCCTATTGGCACATTTATGTGTGCCCTTTGGTTTGGTCCCTGTGGAGTAATTAGTTCGTGATTCAGCAGTTGTTGCAGACATTAGTATGGGTTGCATTCCGAAGTCATTCATAGCCGGATCGTGTTTGCACTCATTCTTGAATTGTCAGTGGTGACGAGCCACACAAACTTGTTGTAAAAAGGCAAGTGTTTGCATTCGCACCCAGTTATGGAAACATTTGAGCTGTGTTATTTGCCCTTGTCGTAGGTCAGTATCATAGGAATATCTCCATTAGGAGTCGAGTACACGCATCAAGAACTGAAGCTCTTATTTCGTGAAACAACAACCTTATCCTTTACTTAATATATGGTAACCTACTCGTATAGTAAACTGACTGTGTCTAAACAAGAGTGGGTTGCCGCCGCGTGCCTCTGGTTTTGTTGTATGCTGTTTTAATATTCACTTGGACTGGTTCCGTACAGTACAGTACACTGTGATAAAGGTATCGTTGTTAAAGCTTATCGAATGCCTATTAATGAAATCCCGAAGGAGTACGCGTGTGGTTGTTTGGAAGTCCTATTAGTCCGAAACCTGATTCTTAAAACTCCATTAATTTTTTCATAGATAATTTTTGAATTTGCTTTCTCTTATTTTCAAAGTCATGAGAAACATTAAATATTATTAAGTGTACTAATGTTTAGAGGCAGTGTGTTCTCCATTTGAAATGAATTGGAATTCATACCATTCTACCACTTGGAGACAGCAGTGGATATGCACAATTAGTAACTAGCGATTAAGTATAGTTTCATTCGTGCCTTGCTGAAACAGAAAACATTTAATCAACGCAGCAGTACTTAGGAGAAGTCAGTTTTAAAGTGGAATTATCGTAGGTGTTACTGCTTTCATTAAATTTTCACTTGTGGGCGCCCTTTTGCGTTCAAGTGGAGTTTGCGTTCTCAAACTCCAGTTCGATAATTTTGTTTTTTCGCGTGATATTCACACATGGCTTCATTTTTTTTCTGTCTTTGCGCTATCAAGTTTCCTCGTCATGAAAATTCTTCTCTTATGGGGAGGGGAATAGTATTTTTTTTTTTTTTTTGATTGGAAACTCATAATGCTGGAGTTCGAGGAGGCATGGTGTTATTTTGATCTTTTCGTAATCGTTGAAACTATTAGCAACACGAGTACGAGAAATATGCTGTTTCGAATGAACACAGTTCCATTCAATCAGTTAATTGTCTGATAAATTAGAAATTATCCCCCAAAGGCCTTTGTCTTATTGTAGCGATTTATAGAAATAATTTAGACAAATCAGGATGGATTTGAGAAAACAAATTTCCATATACTAGAACCAAAGAAGATTAAACCTTTCATCTTGCTGCTGATATAATGCGTGTGAAATGTAGCTGCTATTTGAAACTGATTCGTGTGATTTAACAGTTGGAGTTGACAACTCCCGAAGGACAATATTCGTGTCGTTTAACTTGCAGTGCCCTGGTGTTTCAGTCTGGAGATTCGAAACGTTAATCAGTATTGTATGAAATGGCCGTTTTACGAATATAAGAAGAGGTACTGAAACTCATAGGCTTCATGTCTTAACATGGTATCTTAACATCCCATGGAATACGCACAGGTAATTTTCTTGCCTGGTTCTCTAAATCACTTTGGAACAGGTTCCCATTATGAAAGGCCGCAATCTTCTCACAAAGCCGTGGCATCTCCAGGTGGCTATCTAGCTTTCTGAGGAATTTGCATATTTAAGGAAACATTCTGGTCGCACAGTTCTTGTAAAGCTAACCTCAGTGGAAAGTTGCAGTCATTAACATAATTTTCACAGAGTTTCATAATTATCTTGGTCTCTGGGTCCTTCTTCTCTCTTCGCCTACCGCCGTGTCGATTAAACCGTGCAAGTCCTTAAATGGGGAATTTCCGCAGAGTTGTTCGCTGGTATTTTCCAGGATGTTTCCGGAGATTAAATCTGGGATCTGATTGCTTCGAAATTGTTTAAACTTGATGTATTGCATGTAAAAACAGCCTTGAGGAAGTCAGGATATCGAATTGCACTCAAGCTGCGACTGCGCTTTAGTAAATGCGAACACATCTAATTACGCTTGTTTCATATTCATGGAATTCTGAGCAGGCTAGCAGAAAATATTAAAGGTTGCGCGCTCGCTCGCTCTCACTCTCAGTAACCAGAGAGTGAGAGCGAGCGAGCTGTAGGCTCTTAACTCTTCTTCCATTATTTCGGATTTAAGATAAATTATCAGTGAAATGCAATGTTTTGCGTGATTACGACAAGAAAAATATTCCTTTGCGGAATATAAATATATATGGTTCAATAATGTTCATTTGTTCTTCAGTAATGAAAATAGTTCCGGAATTTGAAAGTTCATTCAATCTGTGACGCTCTATTTTTGTTAGTCCAGAACTTTATTGTTAAATTTAATATAAATATGATATTTAATGCATAATCGAAAGGTGTTTTCATACATACAGTACAGTCGTAATTAAAGTGGTCCACTCTTGGATGCTTGTTAACAGAACGAATATTCAGAGCTTAATTTTGGAATGAGCGATGTGTTGTAGAACTCCAAGAAATCGAAAATGCAAAATACCTAACGTGAAGGAAAGCAAGTGAAAGAGGTGGCTAAGCATTTTGGAAACTCTTTGAAATGGCCGCTGCTGCCATGATACTTGATTAAATTAAATCATACTTGTGTCTCTGTTAACTCTCTGCGCGCTTGGAACCACAATTTGTCAAATTAGGAGCTTGAACATTATAGGACTCGTCATGAATTCAAGACCACGTCGGATGGAAAAGGTCCGAGTTCGAATATAATGAGTAACGTGTAAATTTTTTATGGGCTTTTTCTTCACAGTGGGGTTACGTTAGTCAGTCGCAATTGAGAGATATGTCCCCCTCCTTTCCGGAAAAGGCTCTTGGTAGACTGCTGTCTGACTTCTCCAGTAATGCTGACGGTCCCCAAGTTTCCATCTTTCTTCCACTGGTTTCCTATTTTATATTATTGATATTCCACCTTCCATTTTCAGAAACCTTTTCTTGCACAAACAGCTCCAACTTCTTTAATTCCTCCACCACCAATTTCTTAAATGCCGATCTCCTGTCATTCTCAAAGGGGGTCGAAGAAACTTAGTTAACTTCAGTTCTTTCTAAAACTCAGTCCTGTTTTATTTCTCGCAAAAGGAGAGTCGTATGCACCTGTGCTCATTATCGATGACCCTCAGATTTCTACACGAGATCATATCTCCATTAGGAATTATCCTGACTTATAACCTTTCTCCTGGAGTAAGAACATCACAGATGTTGCTAACTCTGCTTAAAAAAAAACAAAACTGGATTTGTTTTCCCGCTCTCGGCATTATTTCTCTTCTAAACAACTCACTCCGTGCAAATGTAAAATTTTTAAATATTTTTCCCCATATATGGGATGGTGTCTCCCAGAACTTCAAGCTTCTGGATTCTAATTAATGACCTCCTACTCGCCTCTTACGATGTTTTTTCATTCTCCACTCTGCAACTCCCAGAACCGACTTTGCTCATCCGCCATATTGCTAATTCATTCCTTCAGTCATCCACAGCATCAACACAATACCCACTGCTTCAGCCGCTGACAACCAGCAAGCTTAAACTAAAATTCATTCCTGGAAGCAGGTGGATTAATACAGGAAGCAATGACCAGTCCTTACACGTTGTTACTATGTGCTCTTCCATTAACTGACACGATTCATTTAAGTTCCTTTTGAGGTTCCCGGAAAGCGGACCATCTATATTATACGTGTAAGGACCTGTAGAATTTTGTAACGTTGTGCTGAGCTTTATTTCCTGTCATGCTGTGTGATCTGTCTACTCCATAAGCCAGATTTCGCCCCGCAGGACAGTACCTGATTGTCTGTGTATTATCGGAAGCCTTTCAGCTATCTCTGGTGATATGTGGAGTCGTCAAGGTTCAACATTTGTATGGTTACACCTGACGATACCTCAATGGAGTTTGCGATTATAACGGAATTTCTTTTGGTAGAAAATCACGTAATTTACAAATGACTTATCGCTAATACAAATCCACCCAAACCCCATTTGTTTTTCATAATACAGACTAAGACAACCTATCAGTGCATCAAGAATGGTTCTAGAGAACATGCTGTCACTGAGATGGAAAGAACACGAAATCTAGACGAAACAGTCCGATTCTGGGTTTAAAGTACAGAAACACTATAAAACAAAGACAAGCTTCTAAGCACTCGTTTCAATAATCTGTATCTGGCCTTCCGGTTGGTGGGAATTTTTGAATTTTTTTACCACTAACACAGAGTAAAGAATGGCATTATTTTTACCCCCTTATTTTTGATTAGTGGACCACATCATTTCCATAATTTCAGTTAAGTACTACTAAATGAAATCAGCAATTGCCCAAACAATACAAGGACTCGTCCTTCTTGTACTGGAATCATACTCGATATAACTGTCGATATGTGCTCTGTTGATCTCTTCCTTACTAGGTAGACTTACTTAAACTGAACGGAAAGCATGTAACTTCGTGCTTCTTAAAGATCAAGTCAACAGATTTATATTTCGGAGTGACTCGATAGGTGGCCAATAGAAAATACAATATAAAGGCTAAAATGAACATTCGGATGACAACGTACGGACGATTGAAGTCACAAGATGTTAAATGGTGATCAGAATTCTCAATGTACACTGGATGGCAAAGTGCCTGGACATCTCAGAGACGACACTCGCATTCTAAACAATTTTAAGAGTGGCGAAATTGAATTACGATTAAATGGTATTTTGAAATGGAATGGAAGTGCTGTTTGTGTTGAAACACCGAGGCAACCTGGTGGTAATAGTAATTTTGAGAGGTTGAAGTAACCGTATAAGGACCTGGTCTTTTTCGTGTGATCATATTACCCCTGGTAATGTAAAGTTTGTAATTTACTGTACGATAAACTTTCCATATTTTTCTCGTCAGTGCCATTGGCTTTGTTAAATTCAATTCAAGTACTTTTTTTTGTCGTTTTGCTCTATTGTTTTAACATTTAATGGGTATAGATTTTCGTGGCATACAATGCTTAATAAGATAATTCTATTGCTTTGCGCAACGCGAGACCTGCCGCTGGAACATCCTGAACGCATTTAGTTAGTGGATGGAGATCATTAAATCTGTCTCATTTGCGCGTTTTAAATGGCCTCTTTTAAGTGGTGTTCCACTGATGCCTTCCTTAGTTTAAAGCAGAGCTTGGGGAGAAAAAAAAAAAACAAAAACAGTTGCCGCATTTACTCAAGGATCTTTTCGGTATTTGATTCTTCATTTCTGCGCTCAGTGTTTAAAAAAAAAACATTTCTTTTGTAATGACTCGAGATTTCCTGCTTATGAACTCTGTTAGGCACAAAATTAACAACGTAATTAAAATTCTGAATTTCTTAGAGCTGCTTTTAATAATAAGATTTCTTGGGACCATAAAGAAGAACAACAACTACTTTAATCTCTTTAACGGGAGAAGCAATTGGACTGCGTGCTGGTCGTGGAATGGGTTTCCTACTCCATTGTCGTTTAGCTGTTTGCACACGATCTTATTTCGTGTTTGTTTATTTTTATTTAATTAGGAATTATCAAAAGTGGTTCACTCATTGTGTATTGAAAATTAATATGTAAAACGAACTTAAGATCAGTTTCA
Organism: Mastigoproctus giganteus; assembly: GCF_048544385.1. NCBI lineage: Eukaryota > Metazoa > Arthropoda > Arachnida > Uropygi > Thelyphonidae > Mastigoproctus > Mastigoproctus giganteus. The sequence continues at coordinate 117,081,957 of NC_143580.1, read as the reverse complement.
TTATTAAGTTTTTCTTTTTTGACAGTTTTTTTTTTTCCGATTAAAGCACCATTCTCTAAAGTTCTTTAGTGATATTGAATTGATAAGAATTCAGTAATAAAAATTTACACAAATTTTCGACATTTAATTATATTCAAATAATGATACTTACTCTGTGAATAAATAAAGCACTTCTGCAGATAATTTACTAAATTCTATCTTGATAGATCGTCAAGGTACATTTATTTTCATTTAAATTAAGGATTTTAATTTTTAGTTAGTGAAGTGAAATAAGCAGTCTTCATTTTTAGCTTTATTTAACGAAGTACAATATTTTTTCCCCTTTGTTTCAGTTTCCTGAGAACAATGCCATAAATGACCTCTTAGGAAAAGAGAAATAGCCGCTGCTCTAAACGGGCTCCCAATACAGGTAAGAGAAACTTATTTCATACCATTTAGTAGAACAAGCTTAGAAGAATACGTTAATAATAGCAGGACTCTGAATATGAGAAACAGCAGTTCCTATTCTTAAAAACTAGCATTTTTTTCAAACAAAAGCCCGATTTGTGTTTATGTAGTGTAGCTTTCTATAACATAGCACGTGAATACTATGTAATGTTGATTCACTTTGTGTTGAGAACAAAAACAATAAGATGTTTGATAGGTCCTGTAGTAAGGAGAAGAAAGTCCTGCTATTATTGTTTACGGTCATTAAAGGAAATAAAAACTTAAGCTTCCAACAAGGATATAGCAAATAGTACAGGGTTACCTTCTCCCTTTTATTATCGGGATAGAATAGCCTCAACTTAAAGAATATAAAGAGATAGAATAACAATAATTAATGTATGAATTTGCGTATTTAATGATTAAGCAATTAGCGTTGTAATTTTAATTAATATCAAATAATTATTAAACTGTATGAAGTTAGGACTATGAGGACATAGTCCTAACTTCGTTTAATTTTTGAGGAAAGGATCATACAATTTTTTTTTTTTTTTTTGCTGATTTAAAATGCTTAGCCAATACAGTGAGTTGCCCTTGTATTGCACTACTTCCAAACAGATAACATCTTCAAAAGGTTAATTCGATATTTATTTAAATGGTGAGACAATTGCTAAATGCAGACTATCCTTTTAGCGATGGCATTGCAGCATCGCCTTAAAGGTTAATCTGCCAATTACGCTGCATCCAAACAAATGTGTTTTAAAGTAGGGCAATACCAGGACAATTCGTTATGAAAGCAGAATTAAAGTTATTGCATAAGAAAGCAATTTAAATCAAGTTGTTCTTAAAGCAAAAAGTGTATCTTTTGACTATTTCCAGAGAGCTCGAGATGTAAAATTGTTTCTTTCCAGGTCAAGATTCTTGACCTGGAAAGACAGCAGCCTCAAGTATGTGATTTGCAGTTATTGTGAGTCATCTTTCTGGGAACACTTTCTAAAAAGTGGAGCGCAAACATTTTCGAGATTAGGTAATCAGTGCCGACTAAACTGTCGTTGGAAGCCAGGGATGTCAAATAACCATACACTTTTCATCGCAAAATACTGCATTTAAAATACTGCACAATTCAAAAATGCAATGAATGTATTCTGCAATACAAACCCAAGATTCTTGGGTTTATATTTATGTGTGTGTTACACGGCCAGTAAATGTTTCTTCTGAAACATGGAGAAAAGGCATATTTTTGTGAAAACCACAGATATTTCCGAAAGTCTCCTAAATCTAAAGTAAATAAGGAGATGAGGTAAAAATCCTATAAATCGATATGGAAACAAAACATGGATATGAACTGGGTGAGGACTTTCAGGAACTTATTTGAACATGTTCTGTTTCTTTTCGTGTTGAAGATTTTGTTGTTCCGTAGAATTTGCATTACGTGTAAGATCGAGCTTGTAGTGAGGTAGTTATTGGTATTTTAATGGCACTCTGAGGTGGAAGTATTGATTTGCAAGGCTGCGTAATACCTAGGAATAGCCCCAGATATGTGGACTTCTTCGAGTGAAACAGATGTTTTGACAGAGCAGAGTAGAGTACGTTCTCCAATAAGTTTCTCATACGTTTTCTTGGTGTTTAATGATGCTAGTTTCTACGAACTTCCACCGAGTTTTCTTTCGTGCATTAAAGGAAGTTTATCGTTATGATGTACAATATAATTGAATGTAGTTAGCCTATTCTCATTTCAACGATTCTCAGAATGGATAACCGTAATTTACTTGCTTATATTGGTTCGCACCAATGCCAATTTTCACACAGAGAATTTCTTTTATTTTTTACGTATTAAAAAGGTAATGCTTTAAAGAAATTTTTGAACTTTTATGCTTATCAGCTAACTTAAATGTGAATTATTGGTAATTATCCTTTTATCGCATGAACAGTTTGTACTGAGGTAAAATGGCAACCGAGCACACGACGTAGTTGAATATGGAGTGAAATATTTTTAAAATATTGTCTCTGAAAAAAAAAAAGGAATTGTCGGATTTAGTTTGTTTATTTTAATGAAATTTGAGACAACACCTTTCTAAAATATTCAAATATGAAATTTAAGGTGAATTCCCCTATTGGAATTCGAGTTGTTACATGTGGACGGACGGACAGATGAACTCGCAGATTTATTGGGAAATAATTGGTATCAGAGACAAGTAAACAATAATTCAATGTGTAAAAATTAATAAATAAGTTATTGATTAATTGAAAAGCAAAATTATAGGAAGGAGAAGCTCCTTACTTGAGTTTTGGTCTAAGGAAACAGAAAGTTTACCGATATACTCGTGTATGTTTGACATTCAGTTTTTGTGTTTGAACGGTTCCAAGACATTTTCTTTGAATCTGCGCAGTATCAGGAATGAACACAAATGCCACTGCTCCAGCTGGTAGCCTGAGGTTGACATGAACTTAGTTCTCATAATTTAAAGTGGATGGATTCTTATAGGAACAAACGCGCTAATCTGACCAAGCATTGAACACTGATAACATAAAATTTGCTATCGATAAACACTATTGACGAAAGCACCCTCATCTCCAAGCGATTTGAATTATAACTTTCAGCTGATAATATGTTCACGCATAATTATTTTATGCCTTTAATATAACCATAAGTAATTTTAAATCGAATATGTGCCTGATTACTTTCGTTTTTTTTTTTTTTTTTTTTGTTTCTTTATTTTTGCTCCCTTTGAATTAAATGAATTGCATGTTTCCTTGATTATAAGTGATTGATGACCATAACCTTAAAATTCCTTTTTTATTTCTTTCTGATAAAATATGAGATTTCGAAGTATATAAAGTTTATAATCGAAAGCAAATTCCTCCTTTTGATTTACATTGCAAAGTCTAGGTACTTTACACTCTGCAATATAAATACGTGTGAAGGGGGAACTTTTTATCTGGCCTGTAAATTTTGCAGTCAGTTTTGTCTTCCATGGTATAGCTGTCTTAAAGCAATGGCTAATGTTGCAGCATATTGAAATAATCGCTGATGTGTTGTAGATTAGTCTGTTCAAATTCCACTTAAAAGGAGGAATTCACTTTCGATTATAAAATTTATCTGAAAATCGCTTATTTCATCACGAAGTTAAAAAAAAAGAAAACGAATTTTTAAAGTTGCGGTTATCAATCATTTTTAATGAAGGAAATAAATAAAAGACAAAAAAAAAAAAAATTAGGGAAAAAAAACCTCAGCCACGGTATAGTGGCTGGAACAATAACTGGCGACATAACGCACGCAATAGACCACCCTGTTTTATCACTCTTTAGATGAAATGTGGTATAAAACCTATTGCAATGTTTCCCAACCTTTTTCGATTAAGAACCACTTTCATATCTTAGGTAGAGAGGCATACACTCAATATATGTACTACACGCTGTATTCTTTCTATCTTGTAAACTTCCCTGACCATCCCGGAGTATAAACAGCAAATTTATTTATTTGATTTCCCATATTACTCTTTTCAAGTGTCCTTCCTCTGTTCTATTCACGAGCGACACCATGCCCACGAGTCTTACATAACAGTACACGCGAGCGTGCACGGACTGCCTAAAACTAATAAGGCTGCATTAAAACTACATTTAATCTATATTTTTTCTCCATACGAATTTTACTTTAAAAAGAAATAATAATGTCTGATTTCTCTGTCTGATTTTAATAAAATTTGGGATGGCACAACATTTATTTTTAAAAGGCCTAAATATAAAATTTCATGAAAATCCGTCCATTTGGGAGTAGAGTTGTTGCTTGTGAATGAACTGATATGGTGAAACACTGTTTGGGAAACACTTGTGTTACACAGAAACAGTGTATATTGTGATTTCTGTTATTTTCGAAATTTAAATCACAAAAATTATAATTACTTGTGGTTTTATTGCTGATTAAAAAAAACAGCATCTTTCATTTGATACACAGAAAGGTCCAATTATTTGTCAAAGTATATTTTTATTTGTTTTTATTAATAACAAGATACACAACAGGTAACTATTAACAGTGAATCTGAGAGCTGAGCAATAAACAAAATAATGAGAGATCCAACAGGAAGATTGATGTAGATTCAAACATTAAAATGATATGTGCAAAAAAATTGCATTAAGATAAGTTACAGGTAAAAGAAATAATAAATTTATTAATTAGACAATAGGAAAATAGTAATTAAAATATATATAAATGCAATAATAAACTACATAAACAAATGAGAGCTAGTCATTTTGCAGTTCAAGAGAACAGGCATACTTGTGGTGGAGTTCATCAGTGATTGGGAGTTGTCAAAAAAGTCAGTCAGTTGCTGATTCTGTTCAGTGGACTGAACTTCACAAAGTCCGTGGTGGCAGAGTCGAGGCGAAATAGCGTCAAGTTCCTGACTTGTCTACAAGGCGCATTGAAGTTGATTTTACTATAGAATAAAATAATTTTATTATAGTATTACTAAGTATTATTATAATTGATAATTAGCAGTTCGTGACCTTCTCATTTTGGGCACAGGACATTTTTGTCATTTCCCTTTAACTTTAAATCCTAGCTCAGTTTACCTTCTTTCGCGTGCATAAGATTACTCACGATTTTGTGTAGTTATAAAAAAATAAATAAATGAAAGATTCAAGAACAATCATCAAAAGTAATTTCGGAAGGTAATGGCAAAAGTAATGCAAATCTCGGACAATACTAAGAATAAATTGTTTTCCGAAGCGTGGCCAAGTTCTCTTTCTAATCTTTATCCGTCATGCAACAAGGAAATGTTCTCCACTTTGCAGTCGAAATTGCAGCGACAGTCCATAAGCGTAAAGAACCAAACAAGCACCCATGCAAGTCAGACACTAACTTTCGATTATTATTATTTGCGAGCTAAGGGGGGGGGGATGTTAAACCTCCCACACGGTCATACATCAGGAGTACCGAAGACATTTAGTGCGATCCATAGATCTAAAAATACGAACTAAGACCGTGTCTTTCAAATACTTCTTAATTAAAGATTTGCTCTAAAACCTTTTTTAAGTGAACTATTAAAAAGAAATAATTTCATTAGTGTCATTTAGTAACTGAATTCGGTGCAGCTGCGCTTCAGCAAATCCATCACTGCGAAGAATTATCGGCATAAATTTACACCAACTGAATACAAATCTCTGCAGGGCGGTAATTTATACTGCTCCGTTTCCGGAACGCGTGATCAACAGAAATTAATACTGCCTACGAATGAAAGTTTGTATGTCTGTGTGCGTACATATGCGAAGTGACTCCATGAGGGTGACCTACATACGTGGCTGTTTGGTCCTGCTGCCGGAAGAGATCTATGAGCCGATTAGCTACGCCTACGTAATATTACTTACACTATCGCCTCCGGAATGAATAGCGATCCCAATTTTGCTTACCGGGAGGTGTGTGCGCGCTAACAAATGGGGGGAAACATCTCATTAAACGTCTTAATTAGATTATTTGAATGAGATGTAATAAACACTTCAAGTGTAATCTTATTCGGAATATACTGACTATTTTATAGTCTTTGCTAGGGGTTAAGGACTGCGATGTAAATAAAATTCTATCCGCTTTTCTCTAATTTTTAAAAGGGTACTTTGACGAGTCATTAGAACTGCATGCTAGTCAGTGGGGAAACATCCATACCTCCAGAATGTGCTCACCTAAAGACTGAAACGCAATTGCAGCTGATATTTAAGTCTCATCTTATGAGTTGAATGCCGAATTTTGACAATATTCTCATTCTGTGGCAACCAGATCCGTTGTTCATGCACATTAATGCCTAAGCATACCGGAGGCGTAGACGAAGGATAAAGGGCATGATATCAAAATTTGAAGACCGTATAAAGATTGTGAGAATCGTTAACGATCAGTGCCAAGCAGTTCTCCTTCGGGATGACTTTAAGAATAGTCAGAAATACCCAGAAATAACTTGACCACTTCGTGGGATTTCATTTCTTCGAGCGGATATGAAGTTCTCTGAGGAGTTTAAACGGCCAGCAAAGCCCTTGGTGTCTTGTTGGTGATTTATCGCACAATATCCTGTAGAGATAGGGAGGTAAAAATCCCACTGTATAAGGCAATTAGAATGCTATCCAAGTATGGAGAACTCATCTGAAAACATGTCATTGAGCTTTTTCAAAGGGTCCAAGGACTGACAACTCGCGTCACCATGCAATCGACAAATGAGCGACTGTACGAGGAAAGACTTCGATTACGTGGACTACAGAGTTTGCCAACTGGGCACCTAATTGAAGTTTATAAAGACTTTAGAGGGGTTAGTAAAATGAAAGGAGGCGGTATTTTCGCTGTTATAAAGCATTCCAGAACTGGAATCATAAATTTTGAATTACACGGGAAGAGTTTTAGACTACATTGTAGAAAGTTTCCTTTTAGCCAGCGAGTTGATTATTGGAATAAGTTGCCTACGCAGGCAGTTGAAGCTATCAGGTTGAATAAATCGAAAGATCAACTGGATGAGGAGGGAATCGCATAATTTGTGTTTTCTTATCTACTTTTTACTTTTTTGGCCGATGCATCAAAAGGCTGTGGCCTCCTTGCACTGTATGGCTGATACTAACGTTTACTTTTGTCTGTATAAAGTAGATAAACGCGATGAAATTTGAGAGAGAGACTGAATGAAAACTATATTGGTGGAGCGCTTAAAAGCAGTTTTAATGTAGTGATTAAGTTTACTGTAATGAAGAGAATTTCCATGGCAGTTAACTAATCAGTACTAGAACTGAGAGGTAGATTAACTGAAATATTAGCTTCCCCTGTTGCTTTGTTCCTCTAACCAAGCTCCACGATCCAGGAGATACATAATCTCCCTACTATTACAATACATAATAGTAAGATTATGTAGACTTAATCACGGCGCTTTCTCTTTGCTTTCGCGCTGGCGTCTTGTATTATGCTCATAAGTGTGTTCAGAGTCGATTTGCATGTTGTGTGTGCGGACTGAAAAACCTTCTGGAGGAATTCTTGAAGATGCCTCCAAGAATTCCTCCAGTTTCCAACGGGATTCGAAACTAAATCTCTAAACGAGTTGCACGTGACGAACCACTGTGCTATCACGGAGGACGAATATTACCCGTAATGCGATTTTATAATTTTAATTCTTTGGTCTGGGATTCTAAACGTGAGTGGCAGTTTTATGTGTTCAAAGTGGACTGATATTGACAGACTTATCGCATAATGTTTGTAACTATCTCTCGCTAAAGGGCTGTATCAAGCGTGAATTTTAGCAAGTTGCTAATTTTCATTGGAAATGATAACCGGAATCGGCCGCAAATATTTTGTTTTGGATCATAATCCAAAACAAAACATCTGTTAATGGTAACAATTTTAATTCCACTATGGACGTTGCTTCAATGACACTTGTTTTGGTTGTTTGAGAATAAGCCTTGAGGCAGCTCATGCCATATGGAGTCCGCAATAATGTCCGTAAATATTTTGTCCCTGTTTTGAAAAAAAAATCACATAAGTTCCTCGGTCTTAGTAGGACTGGAAATCAAGCAGTTTCTCCACATAACATTAAATGACAGCGATCTTTCTGGAAGGAATGCCATTTTTAGGCAATGATTCCCAGATCACTTTCGAACTTGAGATTATTATTTAAATGATAGTGCATGAGCTGCCACCCAGAAATTTCTGTACTCACTTTTATGTGGCAATGCATATAATCAATGATGATTATATGCATTTCTGGTGGTAGTTGGTGTTATAGGATATGCCTTTTCATCTAGTATTGTTCAGTTTTGTTTTTTTTTTTTCGTTCCTCCAAAGCGATACTCAATAGGTAAGTAAGATCGTGCTCAGAAGCGATTTCAGTTTCATTAGCATCATGGATTTAACAGAAAAGTTTTCACAACTTGGGAGAGCAAGTATTTTGCTATCTGACTGGTTTGCCAAATTTGGTTGTTCTTTGTTGAAGATTCGAGGTGTTCGGGGTGCGCATCCACCGCTGGATTAGGCGAAAACATTACAGGAATTTGAGAGCTAATTCGTAGAAACAGTCGTCTTGTCTTGATGAGTTGGCAGAATTACAGAGACTATTCCTATGGATAGGGTCCGTAATTTCTCATTTTTATGGGGAAACTGGTCGTGAAATTCCGGTGAAATCTGGATCACTTGTGCTAAGTGACAATTTCTAACCAAAAATCGTAATTAGTCTAGTCTAATCTCGGCTTTTAGCTTAAATTAAACTCATTGGGAGGAGGAGGAGGAGGAGAAGAAGATTTAATGGGAGATCAAACAAAAGATAAGAGGCGCTACAAAAGATAGCGAAAGAGGGTTCTATCAATGGAAGGATCTCTGGACAAGGTGTATTACTTCTGAAGAGGAGGCTATTTGGAAGGACACGCCATGGAATGGCCATGTTTTCATTTATTATAATCTAGAAATGGAAACTTTTTTTGGTAGTCTCTTGTATAACAGATGATCAGCCTGATTAAGTCAGGCCCTCTCTGTAGCACAGTAAAGGCCTGAGTTCGAATCCCATCAATGACTCCAGCGGCTTTCTTACCTTTTTCCCCCTTTCCCAACGTGGCTGAGTTATTCGGGTTCAGACTACGGTTGCACTTTTTTTTCTTTTTCCAAGAAAGTTGTTCTTTGAATCCAGCAAACGAAGCCAAATTTCACCCATTCTTTCAGTCTACAGCCGACTGAAGAATGTGGTCAATCACAGACACAATATACTGATGCCTCATAGTATTAGTTCCTTTGGCAACTCGGGTTAAAAATGAGATGCAACTTTAACCATTCAGTAATGGCTTGTGAATAGCTAGTAAACTTGGTTTTAAATTTACAGCGAAACCTTCTTTTTAGTAGTTTTCATTAGTATTCGGCCAATTCAAGTTTCAAGCAGTTACATCCCACCAGTAAAGTATTCCTTCCACTTTGTTTAGAACTCACTGCCTTAAATAGATTGAATATTCATAGTGTTTCCACGAGTTGCTTGGGTTGCTGCACTTAAACAAATACATTTCCGAAAGGGTAATCCGCTATTTATTTAAAACGAGAGACGCCCTGTAACTATTTAAAGGAAAGTCCGCAGAAAATAAGCGTGGGGAGCATTGTTCTTGTGCTTCGTACAGCTTTTGTGGGCTGTATACATTAGCTATATTGTAATTTCTGAAGTGCCCCTTCGTATATACCGCGTGTCAACTCACGTAAACAACTTCATTCCCTCCGTGGTGGCAGGGGAATCGCTACTAGAGACACCCTGCTATCTGATGACAGACAGACCACCAACTAGGGAAACGAACTGGCACAGCGGTGTGTCATATTTTATATGAATAGCTCATTGCCATTTCTGAGTTATTTGTTTGGATAAAATTAGCGCAGCTCGTGGAAATACCAAGTTTATTCTGCTGCGAGGCATATTCAAACGATTGCATTATTTGTGGTTGTTGAAAGGGTGTCACAACGCGTACGAGTGGACTTTTACCCCGTCCACTCTTACATATCGCTATTCAGTCCTTATGCTTCATAAGTAAATACTGTACTCGGTATTGTACAATAAGTAATTTTATTTTTCACCACTTTTTTATTTTTTTTTTATGAAACTCCAAACACGGTTTTTTTTTTTTTTGCGAGATACAAACGAGAGGTATTAGAACCTCTAGTACTTAGTACCGTGCTTGGGTTGGAGGTTGAGAAGACGAAAGAAGATATTTGTTGACATTGGACTTGAACTTCTGTAGATTGTAATTTTCAGGAAATATGTATGAAGGAAGGTTGTTCCAGAAAACGGCAGTCGAATGAATAAATGAGGAAGATGAATAGTTGGTTCTGTGGGTTTGAAGTTGGACTGTAAATGGATGTTGGCTGGTGGCGGCACGTGTTCGGACTGTTTTGAAAGAGAGAGCAGGAATTGTAGAAGCCATTTCAGAAGAACAGTGCCCAAGGAAGTATCCGTAGAAAAGGCATGCAGCAGAAACAGTACGTCTATGAGAAAGCGCGTGGAGAGACTCTGTTAGAGAGGTATCATTAATTAACCTAACTGCCCTCTTCTGAATGGAATCAAGAAGCCTGAGAGAGGTTTTGGGGGCACCACCCCAGATGTGGGAACAATATTCCAAGGCAGGGCGGATTCGCGATTTATACAGAGTGAGCAGCTGTTTGGAAGAAAAGTAACGCCGAGAGCGAAAGAGAAAACCAAGTTTTTTAGATGCAGAGGAAGCAATATTTGTAATGTGCTTGTGCCAAGAGGGATTAGAAGTCAGGGTAATCCCCCAAAGAGATATATCATTTTGCCTAGAAATCGGAGTGTCACTAAAGATAAGCATAGGAGCAGAAGGATCCTTTTTGCGAGATATAAGACAGGACTGAGTTTTATAAGGATTGAAATCAACTAAGTTGCCTTTGCCCCACTGGAGAATTACCTGGAGATCGGCATTTAAAGAACTGGAAGAGGATATTCCAGAAGTTGAAGCTGATTGAGCAGTGCAAGGTTTCTCAAAATGGAAAGTGGAATGCAATGTGCTATTATCGGCAAAACTATGGATAGGATTTGATTTCCAGTCAATGGAAGAAGAGGAAAAGAGTGGGGGAAAGAACTGAACCTTGGAGGCACACCGGCATTAGTGGAGAAGTTAGAAGACAGAGAGCCATCTACCATCACCCTCAGTGAGCGATCAGAGAGAAAACTGGATAACCAATTACACATGGAAGCTTGTTTAGAAGACCTTTATGCCAAACACGATCAAAAGCCTTTGAGATGTCAAGAACAACTGCTTGTGTTTCCACGAACTTTTATGGGCATAAATGTTCGTGGAAACACAAGCAGTTCGAATAAATGGGCAACATAAACCAGAATATCACCAGTGAATCAACACTGACGGAATCCATACTGGCGATTGTTGATCAGCCAGAAGGTTTCTAGGTAGTTTAAGAGTTGGCGGTTAATTGATTTCTCCATTACTTTAGAAAGAGTAGAAGTAATTGCAATGGGACGATAATTGGATAGGAGTGATTTGTCACCCTTTTTAGGAACTGGCTGCATATATGAGCAAATTTCCAAGCAGAAGGAAAACAATTTTGGAATAAGAAAGTGAAAAAAGGCGGCAAAGAATAAGAGTAAATTCAGCAGCACAGGTTTTGAGAACAAGTAGAGAAATACCATCGGGACTTGGAGCTTTCTTAGCATCAAGATTCGTCAAAATCCTTGTGACCTCCCTTTCGACGGAGACCATAGGAGGCATTGAATGGAGCGTGCTAGGAATGGTGGGAGGTGTTTTACCAAGATTATTATGGCGCATTATAGCCAAAGTAGCTTATGCGCCATGAAACCCCCACAACAACAACAACCAAGATTATTAATTACGTGTGTTGGAAGAAAAATGGGATGCTAGCAGATCAGCTTTATTCTTGGCCGAAGTGACAACAGAACCATCTGGTTTTGACAGACCTGGGAGTAGAGATGGACGAAAGTTACGGCCAATAGTTTTGGCAAGAGACCAGAATTCTCGGCTACCATTAGTGCAAGCTGCAAGTTTTCTACTCTTAGCCTGTTTAAAATCTAGTTTGAATTGATTAACAACTGCTTTAAAATTGTTGTGAGCTTTGGTGTAGGCTGAAAATGAATCTAAAGATTTGAAAACAAACCAATTAACGATATGCAACATTCTTCTCTTGAACAGCCTTAGCACATTTATTGGAAAACCAATGTTTAGATAAAGTACAAGCTTTTAAAGTGGAGTGTGGAATAAAGGATTCCATTCCTACAAGAATAATTTCACCGACACGATCTGAGCAAACGTTGATATCAGAAGTTTTGAAACAATAATCCGACCAAAGAAATGAAGAAAAGAAATCTCGCAGGTCATTCCATTTTGCATTCTTGTAATGCCAAACAACACGAGGTTGGGAATCGCCATGAGATAAAGGCTCCATTGGAGAAGAGGCAATCACCAAGTTGCGATCTGAAGTGCCTAAATGACCTCTCACTTCGACTGTGTACTTAGAAGGGTTGTTTGTGAGAAAAAGATCAAGCGTGTTGGCTGTATGTTTAGGATTGTCCGGTATTCTGGTAGGTAAATGAACAATCTTGTAAGGTCATTAGTAATTGCAAAAGCCTCAGCATCTCGACCAGGTGGTCGGTGTGACTAGAAAACGGAAGCCAGCTGGAGTTGTAAAAAGGAAAATTACTTCACTATTAGGAAAGTTGGACTGGAGAAAGTCAAGTTGCAAAGAGAGGAAGTCAAAGAGCTCCAAATGATTAGTGGAGTTGGGAGAACGGTAGAGACAACAGATGAATTTGACACAATGAGGTAGAGATTTTAAGCCAGAGAAGATCAAAGAGAGGAGATTCCAAATTGCCAAGTCTCTGACAGGGAATATCGGAACGGACATATGCACAAGTACCATCTTTGAAGCGAAAGGAATCATACAGCGAATAATTTAGGCAACTGAGATGAGCAGTATTTGAATCAACCAATATGAGATTCTGTCAGAAAAAGTACATGGGGTTTTTGCAGACTGCAAGTGGAATTTTTTTTTTTCAGTAAGGATTTTACTATTTTATTTTTTTTATAACTATTTTTATTTATTGTTTTTACTATTTTATTTAATTTATTTCTTTTGCTGGCTACCTGGGAGCGGGATTGCGGGCACCCACTGGTATTGCACTACCTCCAGTGGGTGCGGGACTTAGTGCTTTTCGCACATCACAGGTGATAATAATAGACCCAGTCCTGGATTTTAGTGCCAGGGTTGGACACCAGGCAGCAGCTGCCCAGCTGTTGGCTGCTCCCTGGTGGAAAAGTGGCTCGACACACAAACCAGAACACATACTTAACATCTCACACCCAAATTTACACTTTTCCAGGCCCGCTATTCAGAGTTGCTGTACCAAAACAGAGGACAAGGTGGAGTTGAGCTTTAGCCTAGGAGCCACCCGGAAACTTAAATACACACACACATACAGATGTTCCCACATGAGACTGTATATTTTAAATTGTATATAAATCTTGTTTATAAATTAATGTATAAATCTTGAAAATGTATATTATGTGTGTGTGTGTGTGTACATAAAAGAAAAATGCAAGTGGAAATGGACATCGTTGAGATTAGATTGAGACCACGTATATTTGTGAAATGAATTAGGAAGTGCTTGGGAGGTTTAGATCTTTTCGCAGATAAGCTTGCTCTATTAGTTTGACAATTCATGGTATATTCAATAGTAAGAAAAAGTGGGTGGGACATGCTGTATGAAGTAATGAAATTTTTGGATATGGCGTACACGTGGTAAGAATATACCCAGATCCTTGACATAACGTGGCCTCGACAATTCTCCCTGCATACACACTACTCGGACTCCCTCCAGTCACTATCTGGCAGAGTAGAGGCAGCAAGATTATACACTAGCTGATCCGGAAGCCTCCTAGAGAGTTACCAGTAGGTTCGGTCCGGTGTACTAACTAGCGGCCGGCTTGCTAACACCGTTTTAGAGCTGTACCCTCGAAATATAAAGAAGATTGGATCTCTCCATGATATTCATCATAACCTCAAAAGTCATCAATCATACTGCATGATGGAAGAGATAGGGAAGGGTTAACCGGAACTTAGCTCTAGAGACTAAACATGGGTTCCACCACTTCAGGCCTCCAATTAGCAAAGTGGTGGTATTGCACCGATTGATGAAAGTCATCCACCACCTAGTACTGTTTGGTAGCACAGAGGGGCGGCATTCCTCTATGTGGTGTGGGCGCCACACCTCGACCCCTGCTTACGTTTATTCACACCTGGGTGGTCACCCACCATGTACTTGTGCATGGAGGTTATCCCCAGGATTACTAACAGTCCTACCATCGCGAAGGTGCAAGCAGAAATCTGTCTGGATTTCGCCGAAATTGGGTTCAGTTGACTTGAGTGTCACCCGAATATCAGTTCCATCAGCGCTTTCGACTCCCAGGTAGCAAGTACAGCTTGTCTGGCATATCTGAGAGAATGTCTGTGTTCGGGTTTCAAGATTAGACCGAACTTCATCCTTCTAGTGATGAAAGATAATAATAAATAAAAAAAAAAAAAAAAAAAAAAAAAAGGCGGGGGGAACATGTTGGGAGACCCGGTTTTTTCATTTGAGCTGTAGTTAGTGGATCTCAGCCGAAAGAACTATAGTTTTCTTCTGTAATTATACTGAGATATTTAAGAGTTACCTGTCAGATGACCCGCCACCACCGCTGATTAAGAAATTACGTTTATAGATTTATATCAGGTATGCTATGAATGAGTATCTACCATTGCCGTTATGCTGATGAAAAGGGAGTTTCGCTACACAGGGAGATGTCAAATTTAGACAGAGGCGCAAGGTATTATAAATTTAATTTTTGAAGGTGTGTTTGAGAGAAATTGTCACTTACTGGAGAAATGTTAAGGCAATGGTCAGGCCAGACTTTGAGTACTGCGTACAGGTCTGGAGGCCTCATTTTAGGAAAGATGTAGAGCTGCTGGAACGAGTACAGAGAAGGAAAACAAGATTGGTGAGGGGGAACAAAGGGGTGCTCTTACCAAGAGAAGCTCAAATTCTGCAAGTAGCAGCATCTGGAGACTAGGCACCTGCGAGGTGATCTGATTGAGGTGTACAAGACTTTGAATGCTTTGAGCAGGCTCAATGCTGATGGAATACTTTCGCTTGCTTAGACTAAGAACCTGAGGGGGCATAGATTCAAATTGAGGAAAGACAGTTGTAGAATAGATGTGCAGAAGTTTGCTTTTAGCCAGCGGGTGGTTGGTTGGTGGAACAGACTTCCATCAGTTGTGTAAGTTGATGGCTTAAATAAATTTAAGGCTGAATTAGACAAACATTTGGAGTGACTGGATGGGTGAAATGGGAAGGTTTTTTTTTTTTTTGGGTGATGCTCTATAAGCTTGCTTTCTTGCATCATGCCTCAACTAATGCTAATATCAAGTCACGAGTTAGTTTATCCTATAGGAGATATCGAGATAAATCACCACATTATCAGCATAATTGGGCGTTGTGATAATCTGCTTGAGACAAAATGTTTTTTAGCAGATTTTGGCAACCTTATAAAATTACTTTTAGATTTATTTTGATATTTTGTCTTCTTCGTTTTGTCTCATGTATTACAAATTAAAAAAAAATGAGGGCTGACTTAGCAAAGAGTTTAAACGCTAGTTTCGAATTGAAGTGATTTTTTATATATATATATATATATATATTTAGTTTTAAATTCCCCTGACTTATGTAGTCGTGTGGAAGTATAAACGTAACATTTGTTTTTACAGCGGTCGAATAATGAACTTTAACATTTATGTATTTCAGCGATTTATGCTTCCTTTGCTGCTGTAGTTGCGATGGTTTTTTTCGTTCCTCACAATCTGAAGCATCCAATACATTTCTAGCTTTTCTCCTGCTTCGTCATGTGGAATAGAGGATGTACTTATTTCCGGATGCTTTTCCTAGTTCAAACCGCATCTCGAAACTGCGCCTAGCCTTTCAGTGTGCAAACATTCTTAGGACAGCGAGCACCACCATAGAGGAGGAAGATCGGTACTTTATTCGATCGTGGTATGTACCTGTGCCATCGTAATTTCTAAATTTGATGACATCTGCGCTATTCTCCTTCTCGGTATGGCCATTGGACTGCCGAGGCTGCTTAATCAGATAGATCTTCCACAGGCAGGGTCTGTTTGCATTTAACACCCACATTTGCGGGGATTTCAGTACCCGCAATGCTGATGCTTTACTCTAAGCCGAACCTATTTCCAGGTTGAAGTATTGATGCCTATTTAATATGGCTGTCAGGAGATTCCGCGTTCTTTATCTCATCCTGCCACAGTATTAATACCTCGTGTGCTCCTTCTCCTGGTGGTATTCAACAGTAACGGGAATGCAGAATCTAACCCCTGCACTCTAATAATTTGATTTGCATGTTCATTTGTGAGAAATTACACTCGTTCAGGTTTTCTGATAATTTACAGTGGTGAATGTTCCAGTTAATGAGCACGATAACTGGCGCGATATTGATCGTATTCGCTAACGCACCTATTTCTCATACTTCCGATACAAAATGGAACTTTCATTACGACATAGCTCGCACTTAATACGATCAATTACTTTCCATCTACTTTCGTTTTATCACGGACCACGCTTGTAAGAATACAAGCATCAGTGATCTTAAGTTTTTTTATTGCTAAGTATAGTAGCGTCTTGTGCAGATGTTTGCGTATTTTTATGTATTTAAAACCGAAGATTCGTTTTTAATTGTGAATATATTCTTAAATTATTTTGTAGTTTGGGGAGCCGAGATAAAACTGGCGAAATATCTGGTTCATAATAGCGCCTCCCATTAGTGAGTATCAAATTGCAAACATCCATACAATTAGTAGCCGTTTTCCAAATTGGAAATGACTCCAAGTTTGTTAAGCAGTTCGAAGAAATTTCTTTCGATAGCCTAAATATGAATACGCTGAACGGTGACTCGTATTATAATTTCTTTAAACTTTTTGCTTTCAGTAGAATAACATAGTTTATAATTAAGGGATTTTGACAGATGGTACTGCCTTGATGGAATATTATCTAGAGTGCCATGGAAAACATTGATTTTTGGAGCATACGGAAATGCTGATATTAATCCTGAAGTACCCCAAATAAACCCAAGCTTGATGAGAATTTTTAAGCACAACTTTGAATTTCATCTAGCTTGGATTTATGCGGAGTACAATAACAGTTGTATTGCAGTTTTCATCGGAAAATGTAAAACATCAGCATTTAGGGTTTTTTCCCTAAAAGTATATTGCGATGCCATTTTACTACAGAATTGTAAGTTTATTTTACACGCCATTGTCAACATGTGCCTCTCAAATTGGTACAGCGATTCATACATTGCACCACTTCAACATGAATTCGCTAAAGATCGCTGTCTACCAGCAACCCTACCAAACTCTAAAACTGTTGGTATCTGTGGATAAAAATTGCTGACCGTCTATAAGGCAAAGGAATTCTTGTGGTTTTTTTCCCTCACTATAACCGAATCTCAGTTTTATATTGAACAAAAAAGGCAAACTGACTAAAGAATGCACACAATTTACAGATACTGAACCTTCTAACTTTACTCGCTTGATAGTAAGTCATTTCATAGAAACGTCAATTCAATATATTCATGTGGAAGTTTCTGTGGAATCGACGCTATCCCACAACCACTTCTAAGAAACTTCTTGACTGTCATAGCGAATTCTCTTGACAGTAGATGAAAGGCAACTTTCAGCTACCGTCAAGTAACTTCTAATCAGGCAACTTTATTGAACTCTGACGTATCTTTGCCTAATTTGGAGGTACATCAAAGGGTTCAAAGATTCCTCTTATACGACCTTTTTGTAATACTATCATCTGGAGTTAACAGATAGATACAATGTTCACTTTGCGTATATATGACGACTTTTACCACCTTGAGTGCCAAAAAAGATTTGGCCTGCTTCCAAAATGCTGTATACTCTGCGGGCCAATAACGGTGGCCCATCAGTCAACCGTGAAGAAATGCTATTTGGTCTCATTTGCTTGATCTTATGTTTTTTACTGCATTTTCTTTTAATATCATATTAATGTTTTATTCTTGTCAAAATAATAAGTTGGAAACTTCTCAACCTGTGTTGTCGTGCTGGAGTGCGAGTGAGGCTACAGAAGGTTGATTGCCATTTACAATTGACAAAGTAGATTGGTTAATATTTATAACTGTCAATCTTGAAATTCATTGTGCGCATTTCCAAGCGGAATGAATTTCAACATACACGTAGAATGACATAAGGAACTGGTGTACAGCGTTTGGAACTTCTAAGATTTATCACTTTGCGAAAACCTTCAGCTGGCACATTATTAAATAATTTCTAATACTCTGGATAACATGTAGCTAGTGTATCTATTACTTGCACCTCAGAAGACCAGGTCATTTTTCTTAACGATCCACAGGTATTTTAAGTGAACTAATTTGTTTAGTGGTGCTTCATCACACGCTAGGATTGACCATCAGCCAATATTTCAATGAACCATTTATTATTCTATGAAGAAATTAGATCATTTCTGCTAATAGTGCATATAGTCGATTTAATTTTTACGCGAAATTGAGTTTCTTGCAATTATTTTGCCATGTATAAGAAATAGCGAATGGGAAAAAAAATAATTATGAACTCATTATTCAAATTAGTTAATATTAGCCATTTGGTGCAGAAATTCTACCAAGTGATTAATGTTAGCTAGTTGCTTTTTCCTTGCAGGTAAATTTTGACAAACTAAGAAAATGTATTTCAGTGTGGCGTGTTCCTGATGGTGAGATTTTTCACCATCCGAGAGAAGCGTGCTGATGGAACTTTCCAACTTCAAACAGTAAATCACTCTGTTTAGAATCTTTAATTACGATTTTCCTTCTCAAGAATTAATCAAGTTTCAACAAACATTGCCTCTGAAACTTTCCCAGAGAAAAGACAAATGTTGACAATTTGTGGAATGAACTCTTAATCCATTTCTTTTTATGCTAAAATTATCATTTCCATATTGAAGTTCTGTTTCACCCTTTATATTTGTTAATTTCTTTTCTACCACCTTTTATAAATTTTATCCACGGACTTTAATTTCGCCCACGAAATGTTTTTAATTATGTTCGCTGAGTCGTAGATGTTTTAGGTTGTACAATGTCGCTCTTCTTTCTGTTTGCTTCAACTTCTAATTGTTTTGCCAATCTGGATTAAATTTATTTTTTGAAGTACTTTATTTTAACATTATGTCGAAGTTGCAGAAGTCTCCTTCCTGGCAAAAAAAAAAAAAACAAAAACCTTTCATTGTCAATAAGCAAATCTTTTTCATTTAATAAAGAAAAAAAGAAAAATTTCACGTCATTAAACCCTCTTATTGGGCTCCATTTTCTTTTTCTAAGTAATTGCAGTAATGTTTGGGAGCAGCCCTCCATGTGGTACCACCCACGTCCCTGTCCCAAGTATCGAACTTCGCTAAAGTGGAATATTCTAGTTTTTTGTGTCCATGTCCCAAAGTTTATTTTAGATGCCCTCATTTCTTTTCTCTACATCTAATAAAGTAGTTACTGTCGCACATAATCAAGGAGATTCTGTGATTTGAGATGCCTCCGTAGATTTTTGATTTATCGATTACGAACGCTCAAACGGAAACGTCCAGTTATTGGGGTGGGGAAAGTAAAGTTCAACACGCAAAACGATTTCAGTGTTTGTTCCTGTTTCAAAATATTCTTAAATCTGTATGGATTAGTAAATTTTCAAATACCGTATTCCGCTATACAGTACCTACTCATTTAGACCCGGGCTAAAACTTCAATTTTTTGAAAGTACGTGGGAATTTTTGGCACCCGTTAAGAAAGTAACAAATTGCAGAAATATATATATAAATTGGATATAATCTCCAGAGTTGATGAGTTCTTTATATCATCATTATATGCGAGGAAATTTGGCTTCTTAATGACGAAGGTGTTAATGATTGATTAAGCTCCAAAAGTAAACTTCCTTATGGACGTAGATGGATTTTTGAATGTTTGATCGGGTTGCGAAGTGCACTTTCCTTTCGGTAAGGAGACTAGAGAGAGTCCAGAATATGGCTACTTATGAAGTAGTATTCTATCTATCACTTGATAACAGTTCCGGGATTAGCAGTACCAGAAGTTGCATATGTCTAGAAACGTAATGTTTACCTCACCTGCATTATGGATTGAGTCAAAAGTTATCTGTGTGGTTGCAAGGAGGTTAGTAACTGTCGCTCTTCTACGCAAGACCAAGTGGATTTGAGGAGGACGTGCAGGTACGATCTAGGGTCACTTCTAGAAGGAGGAACTGAACAAACGTTTAGCAGGCATAAGAGGATTTTCCAATTGAATAAACTTCAGAGATTTTGGGACAGCCACTTTGTAAACGTTCCTGGCTAGAGAGAACGTAATTTTAATTTAATGTTTTAAATTAACGCCACTAATGTATCTCCACTGCAGGGAGTGGAACTAGTAGTAGGGTTATTTATTTATTTTTTGGAGTATCAGCGACTAAGGCCATAATTGTTCAGTATATACCGTCTATTTTCTGGATGAAAAACTCGAGATTCCGGAAGAAAAACCGTGCTGCCCTCGCCTGAAATCGATTAACTCAGCCACATTGTGAAAAATCCCATAAATTCCTCACTTTATCTGCGGGTCTCTAACTCGGGTCTTTTCCACCTGGTGTTGGGAGGACGGCGATTTTACCAACTGTGCTACCACGAAGACTACGGAGTCGGACTCTAAGAATAAATGATAGAATGACATCATAGCCTGAAGAATTAGGTCTGGAAGTGAATTAATAGTTCTTATGAGTTGCAGGATTGGGTTTGTTTAGATTAGGATATGTAAATCTCGGTGATTTTACAATTTAAAGTGCAGTAATGGCATTTAGAGGACAGAATCATACACTAAAGTTAAGTTAGTTGCTTACACCATTTATAAATAAAATTGAAATTGCGTACTCGTATCAAAGTCGCCTAAAGGTCACCACACTAGTAGTTCACCGATATTTGATTCTGACTTTGGATTTTATCGGCAGACGATAAAAGCAGCTGTCTTTCGAGTTTGTAGCCACTTCAGGACTGAATATCTCCTTTCGAACTGTATCCCTTAGATTTATAGAGGTTTCCTTATCTGCAAGACGATCCATAATTTGTTTCTTATCTCAGTGCAGATAAGACCCGTTCAAATAATGTCGCTAACGTGCTCATTGAAGCTAAGCACAATGGTCCAGCGTTATATTCAGATTCAGTCTATGTTCAGATTCTCGACTTATCCTTATAAGAGGGGGGGCGAAACCAATCCATAAACGTCAGCTAAGGGGATTGCTGAGGTGAAGGAGAGTCTTCATTGTATGAAATGCATGAATGGCGGTAAATTTTCGAGAGATCAACTGAGTGCTGCCAGATGCAAGGAAGAAATCCTTGATTCCTATGATTTTAGAGGTGCATTAAGCCCAATTCCTTCTAAAGGTCGATGAAGCGAAGCTTTTCCACATACTTTCCGTGGAGCATTACTCACGCGGAACTTGGCATGCTTCAGAGCGATAATTTCCTAATGGAGTGGACAAAGATGTCTCTATAACTGAATTCCTTGAAGATATATGGGATTCAGGTATAGAGACAATTTTCATTCGTTACCCACCATCATTGATTTGAGTGAGACCGCTTTTCTTGACGAGTGCGTTTCGTATCACACCGGGATCCTTAAACCTTTCCATTAATAGCATGAAAGCTCAGTGAATGTTGTCTGGTTTCCAAGGGCTCATACTCCCCATTTGGGTGTGAAACTCTCTCTGAATACTGATTTTCAGGTACATAGGAGGTAATTTGCATGTTTAGAAATCCCATGTCTTACCCATAATTCCACAGAGTACTGTTTCTTTGTCTTTCCATGCCGAATTTCATTCACTTTTATCAAATTTCAGTATTTTGCAAACTATTGTACTTTTTTTTCTTCAGTACGTTAGCTTTTGTCCACCATTATGTCGATTTTATTTTCGTGTCTATGATTTTCTATCGCTTAATTTGCTGTGTGGTTAATTGCAGTTTTTGAAAAGACAGGCGAAAGTTCAGCTATGCCGTAATTAATAATTTTTTTTCAGGGAAGGCAGAGTTCGTGGTAGAATATTGGCTATTCAACTTGAGAAAATTGAGTTGGAATGCGTTTATGAAACAAGGACCTTCCAAGAACAGGGCTGGGGTAGTTAGTCCTAGATGGAGGTGCAGGATTCTTAAAATCCAACAGCCAGAATAAACAGCCAAATACGCGAAAGACAGACGCCGGTTTGAGTTGCGTTTCTGCTAATTCCGATTTACCCAAAATAACTCTTTTGGAGAGGAGGGCGTTTCAGAAGAGCTGGAGGACTGCATTTTATTTGCCACTAATACATATTTCATAGACCATCACTTTCTTTAAAATTCATTCAGCCGTTTTTTGATCCCGTTCATATCGACCAGATGATCCATTTCTCTCCATCTGCCATTTCTCTCCATCTGCCATTTTCCTCAATTACTGGTTATTTTCTTTGCTTTTATAAATAACAATTTCTGAACTTATTTTCTATTCTAAACGAGCTTGCTATTGTTTTTTTGTAATGTCTTCTTAAAGAATGCAGGTTTTCAATCACAGCAGCTTCACTGTTTAGTCGTGGAGATGTTCTTTAGAACTAGGGACAACATAACAATGCTGTGGTCAACGGATAATGATTCGCTCATATTTCTGCCACGAAAGGAATTTTTCTAGCGAGGGATACCGTAATCATTATTGATTTTAGTTTCCTTCCAGGGTTCATCTTATAACTCACTGTGATGAAAAGAGATATTTTTTGATTCCGGGACTCATATTTCAATAAGTCTTCTCCATTATCATTTTCTTTTATCTTCCCCCCAATATTTTATCGGCTTTTTATTTTTCCACTTTAGCATTAAATCTCTTAGAATAGTCATTTTTTGTGTACAGGTTCAAGTATTCTTTAACGGCTTCCTCAAAATTGATCTTTTATTAGAAGATCGTGTAAAGCACTTCAGAATGTAGCACTTGGACCGAATGCCGCCTTCGAAATTATGGCTTTGCCCAGCTTCAAATCCACTTAATCACTTTTGTTGCTTCATATCATTACTTTACTAGTTTTTTTACGTCAAGTCCTTGCTAAATATAAAGTAGTCTGAGGTACTAATTTTATTCATCAGTATACATAAAAGATGAATTCCAGTGTCTATTTTATTGGACAAGCAAGCACATATATTACTGTAATTTCAAAGGTCGTGAATGGGCCTTCGTTTCTTATTTGAAGTTTCGGCGTAGAGCAATATCAGTTTTGGTAATATCTAATGTCTATACACTTGAATCCCTGTCTTTATACATTTCAGTAATTCTGAGAAGATTTCTTAAAAGTCAAAAACGTGAACCATTTACAACATGTGCCATGTTGTAAATGGTAAATAAAGTAAGGATACTGTGGTCCTTTATATTTTGATAGACTATTTAATCTACTTAATTTGAAGCGCATTCTACTTTTTAACCTCGTGGGTAGCACAGTTGGTAGAATCGCCGTCCTCCCCACACAGGGTAGAAAAGACCTGAGTTAGTCTCGTCGATGAAGTGGGGAATTTTATGGGTCTTTTTCACAACGTGGCTGAGTTAGGCGAGGATAGCATGGATTTTTCTCCCGGAAACTTGGGTTTTTCGTCCAGAAAATCGAGGACGAAGACCACGCCAGTTTTAATTTACGAACAGTATACACGGAGGAATATGGCCTTGGTTTCTGCTGCTCCTGAAACCCCATTACAATAGCATCTACTTTTTAATTATGATCCTATAAAAAGTACTTGCTACTATTCTAGTAGCATGGATTGGTTGAGGGGCGAAAATCAAGATACACACTACACTTACAGTTTTAATTTACAGGAAATACATACGAAGATAATTCTAGGAACCATAACTGGAGATCATTAATGGAGGTCCAAGACAATTCTTTGTAAGATCTGCAGAAACCAGGTTAAAGGAACAGACCAACATACCAGCCCTTAGTCAGGCTCGTCGAGAACAGTCTCGGGCCCTAATGAAAACGCCTTACTGGCCAGAGTGTTTTTCGATGTAGAGGACTCTGACTCCAATTCAGACTCCTACGCAATCTCCAGGGAAGCGCTCTCGCCTACTCTTAATCCATCCACGGTACTAGCCTAATACTAACTTCTTTCTATAAAAAACTATATCGTGGGTTGCAAACAGAATGTCGGAAGATGCGCATAAACCAGCCGGCATCCATTAATGAACTCTTTAGGCCTCTGATACATCCCCCCCCCACCATATAAATTTCCTGAAGAATGCAACTTACAGAAATGAAAGGTAAAGTGCGAACAAGGTTCTCTTGTATCCCTGTCACCCGTCCGTGGCAGTTTTTAAATAAGATGTCCTAAAAGAGTAGAACGTGCATTTAAAACGAAGATGGATAGTACGCTCCATCAAAAATATGAAATATCGAGAACGGTATTGTGATCACTAAATTCACCATTCGCAGCACGGCATATTAAAAGTTTGCATTTTCTGGCTTGCTTTGCCATACACCAAAGAATTCACCGAATTATGGTATCCACCAATTGTCTTTCACCAAATTGTCTCGTACAAAAATTGTCATGCACCGAACTGTTGTACAACGTATTTATGTGGTCTCCATTAGTGGATGCTGGATGGTTATCACATATCTTCTGAAGGTTTTTTTATCTGCAATTTAAAATCGGGCACCTCGATGATTGAGTACATAGTGATGGAGAGGTTTTCAATAGCCACACTTCAATGAAAATTACACTAAGGTATTTATTTGACTGCGCGGTAGCACAGTGGTATCGCCACTGTCCTCCCACACAGGGTGGAAAAGGATCGGTTTCGAATCCCGTCGATGACGCAAGAAACTTATGGGCGTTTTCACTCCGTGATTGAGTTAGTTGATCTCAGGCGTTGCTAGGAATGTTTTGACGTGAAAAAGCTGGCGATTGTTTGCCCAGCAAAGTAAGAAAATCGACACCAGAGAACACCGCAATTTACAGACACAATACACATGGGTAGATGAAATAACTTTCTTAATAAATAGTTTTAAGGCATTTACAACAGTCATTAACCATGTTCAGAGATGCATTTTTCCCATTCTGTCTTATGCCTCCGAAATCTGGTCTGGCGCTCCTCAAGTTACCGTAAAAAAATTCCTTTCCCTAGAGTATTGGGTTCTTAGATGGCTGAACAATAAACTTCGTTTTCCCCGTACAATATCCAGGCAACAGCTTTACAAAAACTTAAAAACAAAGCCTCTGCAACAGATGATCAACGAGTCTGGAGTCATGCTTCTTGCTAAGTTAATTACTTCTGCATCCAGTTCACCAAACCTGGCCAACATAATAGCTCCCACCAACAGAGAAAACTCAAGAAACCAACAACAATTCAAATCCAAACTCTCCAGACTAAAACAAATGGACAGGATGTTCCCCAATGCATCCCTTCACCTCATAAATTATCACAACATTGATTGTAAGAGGTTGCTCAACTCTGAAGCCTACAGGAGTCTCATTTCCAAACAAATTATGAGAAATACAAACAGCTGCCTACCTACAACCCAGTAACTACATCCAGAGCCAAATGTGATGTTCTGCAATATATATTTTTGATCATTATAATTCATATCGTTGTTAATGTATATATAGAATATGCTATGTAATTTTATATATATATATTTGTCTCCTTTGTACTGAATTAATGCCCCTAGCCTAGTGCTGTGATGGGCTTGCTGTAGTTGCAATAAATGAAAATTTATTTATTAAATTTATCTGTAAACTTTTACACTGGTGTTCAAAGAAAGTGCATCCCTTAGGAATTTCACATTTCTAACCCTTTTTCGCGATGATATGTTACATTAATGACTAGCATCACAAATAGAAATATAAACAAAAGATATTTATTAATAGTTAAGACAAAGCTGAGTAATATCAGGTGCTCTCACAATATTCCAAAATGAGCATTTACAACCTTTATACAACAGTTTTGGTAAACACGACAATTGTAGCTGAAATGTTATCAGAAACCCTCAATTTTCTTCGGTTTATCATTTTAAATGGAAAACAAAATGAAAAGTTCACCTGGTGCAAACTAATATTCAGTTGAACCGCCTCTGGCCCCGATGACAGCAGCACACCATCGAGGCATTGACAAGATCAATTTCTGAAGATAATCAACTGGTAGTTCGTGGTTCCAAACACGAATTATGAAGTTAACGAAGGGTCTTTGGTTTCTTTTTGGCAACTGCAGATTCCACGATTCAGGTCCGGGCTGTTTCCTGGCCAGCTAAGAGTTGTAATGGCCCATTCTTTCAACCATTTTTTTCACCTGTAACAAATGTAAACACATTACTGTCGAACCTCTAATGCAGAAATGAAGCTAAAGTAACTACAGAAGTGCCTACTTAAACTTTTCTCCCGATGACAAGGAGCGGAGTCATCCTGAAAGATGCAGTTACTTGGCAGGTTAAAATGAATGGTCTCTAATGGTTGGCAGTAATTTGCCTTCCAATATAGCCAGCTATTCATTGGCATTTACGGAACCTTTTATAAACTACAGGTGATACGAAATGCACCCCTAAAATCATTTGGCTGGTAGGGAACTTCAATGTAGACACAATAGTCTGGATGGTATTCTTCACTACGTCTACGACGAATCTTTTGTCTCCCATCAGAGCCATGCAGGTTGAATTTCTTCTCATCCGAGAAAATAACTGACTTCCACTTCTCGGGGGTCCATTTGACATGCGCCTTACACCAAATTAATTGGGCCTTTCATTTCATTTTTTTGTGTGAGGAGGGGCTTCTTTTAGGACGACGGGCTACAAGTCCATTTTTGAAGAGGCATCTTCTGACTGTTACTGCACTTGCTACCTCTTGTATGTTCTTCCCATTCTCTTTTCAGCTCAGACGAAGAAGCTTTACAGTTTTTAAGGCTTCAAAACGCAGTCCTGTTTTGGCGCAGAGACTCGTTTGCGTTCGGTTCTTTTTTCATATCAGCAGAACCAATATTCTTGAGTTTAGAAAGAAATCTACTCACTGTCGACCGATTACAAGACACTGTATAAGCAATATGACTGGAAGAACATCCTTATGTAAAGCAACGATAGAACTCTTTCTTCATGGCGTCAACTGCACGTAACTCGCCATCCTGACACAAGCAAGGAATGAGTGCAACTCTTGCAGAGCGTGCTTATATAGCCGAAATTAACAGCTGATGTAATATTACGTTAGCACCTACGCGTGTCAATCTTATCTGATGCAATCTGTTAGAAATATTGCCATATACTTAAGTTATTCGGACGACAGTTACAATTTTAAGGGATGATGCATTTTCTTTGAACACCAGTGTATATTGACTGAAAGATAGTAAATAACACTTCCACAACACCAACTTTAAATTAATGATAAAATACTTTTGCAATGGAGAGTAAAAAAAGAATTTACTATTCTTTGATGTTTCCACTAGAGACTTTGTTGACGAGGGACCAGTTTGGCCTGAAACAGGCTGTCACGGTAGTCATCTTTTAAACGTATGGTCGATTAACATATTGGGAGGCCACTTCTCGTGCAACACTAGGGCACTTCGGTGAGCCCTGGTGTTGTACATCTTAGCAAGTTGGCTCTGTTGTGAAAATTAACACACATCGCATTATGTGTATAGTTATCTATACATTTTAAAGGACAAGCTAGCCCTGATAATGTTCTGTGAAGAGAGAAGCGTCACCCTTTTTTCCAAGGATTGAAAAGCAATGCCATCATCGCCAGATTGTTTTCTTATTTCCAGGTGTTTTTAGTAAATGTTCCGGATTTTTTTAACTGAGTTCACTGTGTTAGTCAATAGCGTAAATGAGGAAAGAAAGCAAGTTAATACAACGCCAGAAAAAAAAAAACACTTCTCGTATTATCTGCTCATTCTTTCCTTCGATTTATTTCAACTACCCACTTCCACAACACCAGATGGAACTATGTCCTGTCGTGTGTAGTCTCAACAAGAGAAAGGATTCCATCAGCATTAAGCTTACTCAGTACATTTAAAGCCTTAAACATCTCAGTAAAATCTGGAAAGTGCCCATCCTCCAGACTCTGCAATTTGAACACACCTTTCTTGGTAAAAGCACCGTTTTGTCCCTCCTCACTAATCTCGTTTCTCTTCTCTGCATCTAACAAATGCACATTCTTCAAACGACACTTCCAGACCAGTATGCAGTACTCAAGAAATGGAGTAAATTGCCTTGTAGACAACTTATTTCTGCTGGCAAAATTCCTATATGTCATTGACAAAACTCCATGAGCAGTTCTAGCAGCCCATCCGCGCTGCTCAGAGAACTTCAGGTCTGCCTACACATTTACCCCGAGGCCTTCGTCATTCTCCCCTACCTTGCGTGCGATATCCATTTCAGCCGTACCTTTCTTAAAGTTTAACTTCAACTGCCATTTCTAAGCTCATCTATCAAATTTTTCTAGATTTTGTCACAATAGCATACTGAACACACTGACCACCCAGCCAACCTCCGCATTATTTGCAAACTTAGACAATAAGCCTGATATGCCTTTCTCAATATCATTAATAGAATTGCAATTCTGGTGGTTGACACTTGAAGAGACGCCAGGATTCTTCGATATGCGACAATATATCGCAGAACATTTTTACATTTTAAAATGTAAAAAGTTCTAAAGATAAAACACTTAACTTACACTTAAACTTTATTCCAAGAATGGTGATTGCGTAATTGCAATTCTTAGTGTGTCAAAGATAGAAATATGTCTCGACGCCTCGTTGTTAGAGAACAACCATATAATATTGTAAGGGTCCGAAGTAGGACACCTAAATCTTAAGCCTATAAGTGGCCTTCCTTCAGCATCACAATAAGTGATTCGTGGAATTGAGGGAAACAACAAGCCCCAGCAAATTCATTGATTTTGCAGTGCTCTTCATACATCTCGTGTAACTCGTATTCCCAGGAGCATGTTACGTAAAGCCTTAAAGGTAGACCTCCATTTGTTTCGTTCTAAAATTAAACCTCTACATCTAGTGGAAACACAAGACTATCAAAGTCGTTATGATTTCGCTCAGTGGATGATTTACAAGGTGAGTACGATGGATCGATGCAGAATGGTTATTTAACATCCTCTGGACGGATGAAGTGCATATTCACTTTGATAAGTCTGTGGTAGGTACAAATTGTCGAATTGAGGCTAGAGAAACCTCATGCGCTCGTTGTAGAATTACACTAGACAGTAAAATGGTATGGATTTACGACACACTATTATTGGTCTGTGTGTTTGGAACTTTTAACAGTCGAGGGAATTTTGAGACATGCACAGTTAACGTCATACGATATCTTAGCCTGTTGCGGACCAAACTTTTCCCAGAAATTAATGAAGTGAGTTATATGGAAATATAATTTTTATGCACAAATGTATATGTGACTTACTGACAGCAATGTCCAAATAGCTCCTACAAGAAACCTTCACCGAAGAGCGAATTATCCTTCGTCATTTTTCACATCCCTGGTCTGTAAGATCGGCTGATCTAATTCCAGCAGACTTTTGGAAGGCAGCTATGAACACAACCTTGATCGATAGCAATTAATAGCGGACTTAGAGGTTTGGTCATCATATTTTTCTAAATTAATCCGTTTTTTCTCTACTTCTGGTCAAAATTCGAAGTAATTTTTCATTTTTAAAAAAGAAATCCCATATGTGTTCATTAAATCAATGCCAAAAACATTCTTAAATAGGACCTACAGTTTCAGTTATAGATTTTTAAAATTAGGAAAGGACTTTAACCATCCCATATTTACTTATCCAAGAGATTTTGTGATCACCTAGATCCTCGTATTCTTTCTTATGGTAACCTCAAACACGAAAGGTTATATTGGAATTTCTATCATTTGAGTATCATGAAATAAGAGTAGTTGAAGCCTGAAGAAACTTGAGGTTGTATTTGAATTTTTATACTTTTTTCAATTTCAGAAAAAGACATGAGAACATGCATGTCTGCCAACCCTACTAGATGTAAGAAAGATAATTTCATCCGAGAAAATTATCAGTTTATTGTGTTATCTGGAGTTACTCCATACTTTAGTTGCAGTTTGTGTTTTGATGTATATTAACTATTTGGCAGCGTTCCTTTTGGACCATGAATGAACGCTTGATTTTCGTGGTTTTGAGATGCACCATTGGCTGCTAGCTTTTTCTGAGGAACTCTTCCTGCCAGGCTTGATCATTCTGAGGAACTCTTCCTGCCGGGTATCCGATTTAATGTCAGATTTATTATGTCACGTGAAAGGAAGGTGTTGTCTATTGACTTCGTTCATTGAGATTCTTTAAATAAACAGTTTCTGTTGAGAAAAAATCCTTGAAGATTGGGACTAGGACACAACTTACTGACCAAATTCATTTAAATGTATATTGGTGTTAGTTTTCTTTGTTATAATGTAATTTAAGACCAAAGTTTTCTTTGGTCTTAAATTATATTTTTAAAGATGAACAATTTGGCCGGTGAATGCTAGATGTATAATTTAAAACAGCTTTTTTCTATCTTTCCCATTTACTTTCAATTTATCCGTAAATTTAAGATTATTCTGTTCACCTTTTACTTTGCAAAATAAAAATATTCAGTTAGGTAGACGGAAATTTCAAATATTACCCACCCAATAAAGAAATTGAAGAGAATTTATTCGCGATCAAATTGAATTTTTTGTTCCATGTAGAAATTTCATAACATGTATTGAATTGTTTCATTATATTCAGGTTCTGCACAAGCGTTAAAGAGAACAGATGTATGGGCGTGATGAGAGTATGGAAAATTTGTGATGACATGGCATCCGAGTCCCTAAATAAGGTATTTCATTGAGACTTGTTGATTATTCAGATCTTATTTTAATCGGACGTTGTATAACAATATTTGTTTGTAACCAAGATTGAAAATGAAAACATTTACCAGTTTATTTCGGTTATTTTTCAACTCTTTTGTTAACAGCAGCATATTCAAGAGGAAAATTACAAATCGGCTGGTTGAAACTTTAAACCATGAAGGTTCTAGCAACCAGAGAAACAAAATAACTGCTCCAGTAAAATCTACGTAACGCTAGCAGTCCAGAAAACGAAGAAATATTAGGATAATAACTTCCAGGGTCAGTAATTTGATAAGCTTGCACTTATTTATGAGTAAAAAAGAAAAAAGCGCATATTCCTGACACCGCAGACAAGATTTGCAGATGTTTTCATTAAAAATATGTATTAAGATATGAATTTTTTATGCGAGGGCCTCCATGAGAGTATTTTAAAGAAAAGTTTAACGCAGCTGTATGTTTTGAGCAGCACTCCTCGAATTATAAACACGTAAAAACGTATTAAAGTTTAAAAAAAAAACCAGCAGAAGCATTCTACTTAAATATGTATGGCAATATCTTATCAGTCCCCTTAATTTCCATACATAGCTGAGAGGCAATTTTGTTATTACAGCGATATTTATGTCGCTGCTGTGAAAGGCCACATCTTTCAGTCGCGCGACTAATTAAGCTTTTCTTGTTAGTATAAATTCCGACTGTAAATGCCATTTTGGCTTATTCTTGTCATTGCTGCATAAAATATGTGGACTTTATTTCTGCTCTAATTGAATTTTTTTTTTATTTCGTGTCCAGAAGAAAAAGTTAGAATTACAACAGCTTCATCGATTAACATGCAAATGTCTTTCACCCTTTGTTACACAGAATTCTTTTTCGATTTCTGAAGTGTCAGATTTTTTTGTCCATTATTTCGTATAATTTGCAGTTGTTTCTAACGCGGTTATTTTTGGACACGTAATTAAGGCTGTAACCATTACAGAACTTACAGATGCTTAGCAAGAAGAAATGGCTGCTACAAGTTGAAGGACATGCCTCTCTCATTATCGGAATATCAAATTTGACTTAGTTATGAACGATATTATCCGTTTTGTACCATCGTTTCTCTTGAATATGTTTCAATGCCCATATTTTCGACCTTTATGATGACAGTTTCTTTTATAACTGTCAATGATCTTATTTTTTCCTTTGGCGATATATATTTACAACAGCTGAATAGTGTTTTCAACTTGTTTAGCCATAATACTTCCGGGACTAGTTGAAATCAATGAGTTCTGCTTTATAGGTACCATTCCATCATCCACTGCATGATGGAAACGATGCTTATAAAACAGAACAGAAAGCGTTCCAAGGGAACAATCCGTTTATTGAATAAACCAGGGATACAAGGTCCATATAAACACCGAAACCTGACACCACTTTAACGTGATGGGATCACTGTCGGTTGCCAGGCAACGACTTGTGAAGAACGCCTTAGCGTTTTATGTATATAGTTGTAGAAGTTTAGAACGATGACTATACTTATCAAGTTAAGCAATACTCTAACTGATTGAATATATAAAAATGTAAAATGAAGATATGTATTAATAACCCACATGTCTAATCAAACTAGGTTTTAAAGCGATGAATCTGATGCATATATTTAAATACAATATAGAAATAAAGATGAAATTCCAGTATCCCTGGTGGGACACTGCATTCGAAAGTTTGGAAGGGTTCTGGTCAATGGTGCGAGGACCTTGGAAACTTTTTTTTCAAGCGGGGACTGAGGATAGAGCTCCTCCTCGCGATTTTTCATGGAATTTTTTTTTATTTCCGCAATTGAGGCTTTGAACACAAGAATTTACAGTGCAATACACTTTCATGGTCTCGCTTGACTTCCTTTTAATTTATCAAATCCAGTTCATAAAAGAAGTGATTGTTAATCAGAAATGTGTCTTTGACTGGATTTTAGAGGGTGGCAGATGCGATCAAACAGGATTTTTGTTTCATTGTATTATTCCTTTAACTCCTTAAAGATGTACACTTCTAAAGAATTAAGAAAACCATTCAAATATGTTTTTAGTCTCTAAAGATTTTGTTTCAGGTGTCGAGGGAAACGAGTTCACCTCCATGGACTGTCTGTGGCACAGAACAGTATGCAAGATTTCCTTCTTCCGCTACCCGTATTAATTTCGCCGAAATCTGTTGAGTTATCTCTCAAGTCGCGACTTGTTACCGCACCATCAGTAAGGGATTAACATTTTCCGGTAAATTGCGAGTCGTGCCCATTATCGGCATCTCAGAAATCAAGCTGCGTCTGTTTTGTGTCTTAACACTCAGTCAGATCCACCTGCGTCCTTAATCAGAAACCTCAAATCCTCGGCGAGCATTTTTTTTCGTCCAACTTTTTCCTTAATTTCTGTTCCAATATTCTCAGGAGACGTATTAGCGTAATCTAAGTGGGTGTGCTTCCATTTCGCAGCTGTTTGCGCTCTCAGACTGCTTAAGCCGTTTCGATGTTGGTTCACTCACTCAGTTCATTTCCAATTCACCGGCGAAATATCTCGCATAGATAAATCTCCAGCGCTGTAACTGGCCGCAGTATTACATCCTTCTTCTTTAAAATACACAACCCCCTCCACCTTGTATCTCTGAACGATTTCTGTTAGATCACCGTATAATCATCCCTGCTTGAGGAAACGATTTTTACTAGGGAAGTATTCTAGTTTATTTGCCGTCAGTGTGCGTTCAAGTAGGACGACTTCAATGCAATCTCCCATCAAAAACAGTGATCGATGGTGTTGGGATTAAGCGGGGAGATTGAAGGACGTTAAGCACTTTATGTACGATAGCCTCTTGTCTTCTGCAATTACATCAGTTTCCAGTACAATTATCCACTTCCTGGCAATCACGATTGCGTCCATTTGTACACTGTTTTCATAAACCACGATAATAATAAGAGACTGAAGTAGCATTACGGTTTGCCTCTTTGACCACTAGAGGTAAACTACAAACCCTGTCAGTTTTACAAAAGAAAATTAGCGCAATAGTGTGGTATTGCAAGTAGAATCTATTCCGAGATTCCTGCAATGTATTAGGAGAAATAATCTCATTTCGCACAGACCTCAGTTATATTATGCATAATATAATACCGCTATGGAACTGCCATTCCAGATTTAGAGGCCACACCACAGACATTGAACTCAAGTCCAAAGACGAGTAATTCGCTTGGAGCACCGATACCAGGAGAGATTTAAAATACTTGGGCTACTAGTTATTTCAGAGGTGGGTGAGGGTATGATAAACAACCTTCGTTATGCAGATGATTCTGCCTCAATTTGCAATTCTAAGGATCGTCTTAAAGAAACTGAGGAGAGTATGTGAAGCAAGTGAGGAAAAAGGGATTGTTTCTGAATGTGTGTAAAACTAAAATTATGGTGATTGGTGGTAATCACGGTTCCAGTAAAGTGAAGGTTAATGGGCAAGATGTCGAGGAACTTAGGGTCAAGAATAAATGAAAATCGTCACTGCTCAAACGATGTAAAGAGACGACAGGCAATTTCTAAAACATTGGTCACTGATCTGACAAAATTGAGATCTGCCCCTAAAGACGAAACTGAAAATCATTGATTCGTTAATTTTTCCAGTTGCCACTTATGGATCTGAAGAGAATTGACGGGAAGAAAATTGAGGCATTTGAAATGTGCTGTTATAGGAGAATACTGCGTATTTCTTACCTTGATCAAAGAACAAATGAGTGGGTATCGAATAAAATTAGCAGGCTTAAAATTCTTCTTCATAGCATCAACAGAAGAAAACTTAAATTTTTTGGACACATGGTAAGGAGGGAAAGCTTTCTGTTAATAGAAGGAAAAATCGAGGAGAAGAGTTGCAGAGGATTTGTTGGTGGCCACAGCAGCTCCTCAGGGAGCTATGTGACTGGAAGAAGGGGGTATTGAGGACTGTAAGTGGGGATAGTAAAAGTTTTCAAGGTATTAAATGAACCCAGAATTAGAATTTTCAAACCTGAGGGAGAAGGAATTATGCATTGGATTGTAGACTTTTCTTAGCAAGTGAACTGTTAATCACTGGCACGATTTGAGACCGATGGCTTAGGAAAATTCTGATCACTACCTTTTGGAAGAGGGTAACACATGGACAGCTTTTTGATTTTTTTATCCCTTTTGGCTCCTTGAATCAAGTTTTTGAACTGTTTGGCCAATACTAATATGAATTAGATAACAAATAAATGATGTAAATGGCTACGCAAAAATGCTAGATTAGAAATATTGCTTGGATTCTAATGACTAACCTCCCCAGCTGAACGCCGGGTTCTGTGATCAGTTAGTTTATTTGATATTATATTTGGTTTTATTGATAGCACTAGATAAAAAGAAAATTCTGTTAATCGCTATAGATATCTGATAATAATCACTCATATTTAGCCCAATATTTTATCCTCTCTCTCCAGTCCATTAAATAACAGTAAATGACTCAATCCCTTATAATCCCCAGCTTAATCTCTGTCATTGACAAATTGCAGTCCATAAGAAGGGACCAATACATTTCATGTTGCCTTTAACAGTTTGGGCGTTGTTAAATCTGAATTTGGGTCTTTCATCACGGTAAAACGCAAATTCTGATTAAATTATGAAATCTTCTTTTATTAAATCTTTGTGATATATCTCTAGAGTGGAAACACGATGCTATACGTAAGTAATATTTTTGAGATGCTTTTTGCCCTCCCTTGAATCTGTATTCTGAAATTACACTCATGGTCTGTCTATTCATGTCTGCAGGATCCGTGTTTTGTTCTATTTGTCTTCGAGGCCTTCTGTATCAATTAATGGTCGTGGAAGGGCGTTTATTAGACAGCTAATATTCATCCCTTTTCACTTCTCTCACTTTTTTTTAAGCCATTAAATAATTCAGCCATTTTTTCTTTTTTTCGTGCATGCTGCTGCAGCGAATTATTCCGCCTCTGTTCATTTCTGAAAGTTGGTTAATTTAATACTCGGCTTTAGCCATCCACGGTGCTTATAATACAATAGATCCATTAGCTTGCTTTTGGGGGGGAAGTTGCGAAGCGGTGCCTAGCCCTTCTGTTTGCTTAATCCGGAACTTAGTGATGTCAAGAAGAACTATTAATATACAGATGGTAGACAATGTATTCAAGTCACTCTGCTTAAAATGGGAGCGCATTCTTTGCTTATTTTTTCTGTTACTCCATTAAATTACTATAAAAAAGTTACTTTAACTCAAAAAAAAGCGCGTTGTTTTATAGAATGATGGCATTATATCCATAATGGTGAAATATATTGAAAGAAAGGGAAAAAAAAAATAAAATATGGCACGTGGAAGAATAAAATACAGTGAAGGATTACCAGTTGTCTTGTTGATATTAGACTCCGACGCAGAGACCAATATGTCAGAGTGATTTAAAACACATGGCGCCTGCCGCTGCTACCTTATTCAAGTCAGTCAGCAAACTTCTCCACAGAAACTACAAATAATGTTGACAGATCACGAGTATCTTAATTTAGTTGTCGCTTGCGTTGAATTAAACTGAGATTTTGTTTTTATTATTAAAGTTAGAATATTAAGCCGTACCTAAAACATCCAAGTTTTTAATAAGAACAGCAAGTGAAAGAAAAGCAAAATGTTTGCTCTGGAGTTGAGGAAGGCAAGCAGAAAAGCCTTATGCTTGATTTATATGTAGATGATAGTTGTAATAAGATAGGTAGGGGATCGAGCAAATTTTGAGGGGAATTATAATACTGCGATGAATTTTTTTCGCGATCAGTAGTCGTAAATGAACTTTATTATGCTTCTGCCACCTGATGCCCATGTCTTGGACTTCTTTCCTTCTTGGTAAACATCGTTGAAATCGGTGGAGTAGAAAATAAATCGTATAAAAGAACATCTCACCGACGTAATAAGAAAATCCATAAGTTAGAAAGACAGACCTTGAGATATAGGAGAGAACCACCGCCTTAAAGTAAGGACAAACAACGAATTCAAGTAGCACATGAAATTCTTTGAGACCTGTGAGGTACAGTGACTGTGTGCAGTACGTTCGTCGATAGAAGTTAGAAAAATCAACAACATGCTAACAGAGTCCAGATAGTAAGCATTAAGAAGACGATGGAAGCGAGAAAATACGTTAAATATTTTCTACTAAATAACAGACACAGAACAGTAACTCAGTATTTTACCGAGTCAAAGTATCTTTTTATATCCGATATCAGAACCGACTCTAACCACGTGTTAAAGAAAAGAATTTGCTAAAAAGTGAATTGAACACATGTGGCAAATTGTGGAGTAGCAGTATCTCTTCGTTTAGCTCCTTGATTTTTGTTATACGAAATTTATCTGAATGAAACTGCAGTTCTGTTAATAACCAACTGCCATTTAGAGTTTTTCGCAACTGTAGAATGTACAAACCAGTTTTTATAATTACATAAATGTATACCATCAGTAAATTTACTGAGATTCTGCATTGTCTGAGCCTAACCAGGAAAATGTATTGCTACACCAAATTTCTTTTCTTATTTTTATGATGTAATTTGGTGCTTTATTCTATGGTTAGAACCCTCTGTGAGGATGGACATCCCACGCCAGTTTAACAGGCCAGTATTGTTAATAGTATTGATCTCATTCAGAGTGGCAACCACACTTAATCCTGCTGAGGCGGTATCCAAACAAAACCCCATAGTTATCATAAAAGAACCACGCTGCCATAATTATTCCAAGGTACTTATGAGCATAAATTGAGTATTTCTGCCCATTGATTGTTAATGCCAGTGAATAAAATTATGGGGGAAACCCCTAGTGCCGCTTGACATCAAACACAATTTACACTACTACACCTAGTATCCCTAGTATCGTAAGAAATCGCTTAATGGATAATAAAGCCAACCAGGAGGACAAGCCCAATAACAGATGCCCATTTCAAGATTCTTTCTTGACTATCAAGGAACCAGCAAGAAAGAAAGAAGCAGGAAAGAAATCAGCGGGTAATAAATCAATCTACCTGTCAAACGGTTTCATTTTTCTGATAGCAGATTTTAAAAATTGGTGTTCAGAGTAAAGCCTACAATGCAAACAAGTGAGATAAATGACATTATTTACTGTCGTTTCTTATGGATAAACCTTAGGCATATGCAGGAATGATTTATACGCGAATGAAGTCTTGAGAAAATAGAAGGAAAAGCAAATATGACTGGGTGCTGGCTCAAGGTATGCGAGGCTATCGGCACTTACTGATAATGTATACTCCATTCTAACCAATGTTGACGCAGCCAATCGTATGGAATGATCTGAAATATGACGCCTCTCATCTTTTATATTCATATTTATAACGGTTAACAGCCTGGAAAATCTGTATATACGAAAAATACACATTTTTTTAAAATTCTACTATTCTTTCTTCCAATTTTAATGGCCCCTTGTTAAGCGCAGCTTTGTATAATTGGGATTAACTGAACTCTGTAAGATTACTTTGTGGTTAGTTAACATTCTTGGTTCCAGCAAGACTTCATCTAAATTGCCTGTTAGCTGCGTATTTCTCATTGGGATAATTGGAAGAGAAAACTGGAATACTGGGTCATGTTTCGAAAAGGAAATCCATTAAGTACCGACTTTCTACAACGAGCAGAGCAAAAGTAACAATAGTTTGTTGCTGAAAAAAAAAAGTAGAACTCCTCGTGAGTAGTACTCATTTCATTATGAACGTACTTCAAGCACTGCGTCCTTAGCAGAATGTCCCATTTGTTTTCTGGCTTAGCACGAAACGAATTTCTTTGTCGCAGTTTTACGAATAGAAAGAAAGAAGGTTATTTTGTCCCAGGAAGTCGAAAGTTTAAAATGTGATTTATAAAGAGTAGCGCATGATTTAAGTAATTTTGAGTATACTGAAAGAGAAAGCGTATCGATCCCCATCCTAAAGCATCAATCTTGAATATGGGGTGTACACTGTACGTGCTTTTCTAACTTTATACGTAGTATTGTACTAATAATTTAAGTATCTTATTGATTTTTTGTTTGTGTAATTTTAAAATGGTGTCCTAATTTTAATTGGATTTTTAGGAGACAATGGCTCACAATTTTGTGTTTTTTTTTTGTACATAAAAATGTGATATTAATGAAAAACTGACACCCATTAATCATAGTACATATAATTAACGAAATGGATTACTTGGGGTAACATTGTTGTACACAACTTTGGTATAAATGCTGTTCTTCAAATCCGTGCAATAGTGATCGCTGCTGCTATGATACTTCCTCTTCTTTTCATGGTGGCGTGAACTCAAGGAAAGATCAGATCTTCACCAAAGTAGGCGATGTACAAAACGATCTCTCCGTGGCCATTTTGGGGCAGTGGATTCGGGTTGAGGAAACACAGGAAAAAGAAAGATCGCATTGGAATAATTAGTTAATCATTTAGAAAAGTCAAATTGGCTGTTCACTTAAAATTAATATAGATAAAGAGTAAAATAGAATATAGTCAGTTGATTATACATTACAGGTTCATAAATAGTCTCTTGGAAACGTACAAATATTATAATTTAACGAATTTATAGATTTATTATCTCCACACCAAACATGCACTCATGTTTCTATATGTCTAAATGCATGTATTGTAGGATGGTTTCTTGGATATTTACGAGTTGGAAACCACGTAACATTTCCAGAGAAGAAATCCCCTTTTACCAACAATTGAGACTAACATCAGACCTTGCTGAATAGGTGTTTTAGACTTCCTCAGGACGAAACCACTATTTTGTCCAAGCGAACCGTTTCCAATTTCATGGTTTCAATTATGTGCGAACTTTAAGCTATTTAGTAAACCTGCACAGCTAAATAGAGAAAGTTAAATATTAATTATTACTGTCTCATTTAATTCATTTTTAAGAGGAAGAGAACGCCTACTGAACCAGAATTCGGTTGCCACTGAAAATAATGGTAATACCGCAAAACAAAACTGGTTCGACTTCAAGCCACAGAAAATGCTAAGCCTTCGGGATACACCACGTGTACGCCCCTCCTTGACGAACTTGTTCACATCGGCTTCGGGACACCGAACTAGTAGAATAGTGTGAAAGACTCCACTAAATCAGGAGTAGAGAAATAGCTTTCAGCTGTTAGCAGGATCATCCAGTAGAGTCTCGGACAAGAGACACTGGGGTATGGCTAACAATTTTTGCATTGCTGATGAGCCATTTTTCATCCATTCAAGTCAGTAACACGCTGATGTTGCGGATATACGTTGATGGTCAGTTTGAGAACAAAGTCAGCGGTGTTCAGCTTCTTAATGTTAATAGATGCAACCAATGCACGTTCTCAGATACACGCTTAAAAATTCTTCGTGCTATACCTTTTATTCATCTGTAAATCAATTTGTTTGCCGAAATTTCAAAATTCATGCGCAGATGTTTTGCTGTTCATACACAAATATAATCATACATATATTTGCGAAAAAACTTAGTTTTATTACAAATATATGTATCATTTTAGTCTTGTTTTATATATATATATATATATATATATCGATGTGCAAATTTATCCTCAATTCACAAAGGGGGATCGAAGGGTGACACGAGTAATCACAGACAAGTTACTTTAACTTCTGTTCCGGGTAAAATAATGGAGTCGCTGGTTAAAGATGCATTGCAGGATCATCTAGACAAGACTGCAGCAATAATTCAGACACAGCATGGGTTTGTTAAGGGAAAGTCTTGTCTGACAAATTTGATAGGATATTATGATGTGGTTACAAAGGAACTAGATGCAAAAAATAATTTTGATATCATATTTGGATTTCAGGAAAGCTTTTGACACTGTTGCGCATGGCAGACTATTGTACAAATTGGAGTAGAATGGTATTAAGGGTAAGTTGCTACAATGGATAAAAGGATGGTAAGTGGGAGAAGACAGAGGGTGGTAATCAATGGGTGCTGCTCTTCTTGGACTAATGTTATTAGTGGAGTCCCACAGGGTTCAGTGTTAGGTCCACTGTTGTTTTGTATATTTATCAATGATATTGAGAAAGGTATATCACTCTTAATGTCCAAGTTTGCAGATGATACAAAGGTTGGCAGGGTTGTTAATGACAGTAATGGCAGTGTTCTACTGCAACAGGATCTAGAAAAGATGGACAGAGAAATGACAACTGAAATTTAACATTGACAAATGCAAAGTACTGCATATGGGTAGAAGTAGCCCCAGAGAAACGTACCAACTGTGTGGTACTACACTTAAGGTGGTAGAAAATGAAAAATACCTGGGAGTAATTGTTTTGTATATTTATCAATGATATTGATGAAGGTATATCAGGCTTAGTGTCGAAGTTTGCAGATGATACAAAGGTTAGCAGAGTTGTTAATGACAGTAATGGCAGTGTACTACTGCAACAGGATCTAGATAATTTGGGCACATGGGCTAAGAAGTGGCAACTGAAGTTTAACATTGACAAATGCAAAGTACTGCATATGGGTAGAAGTAACCCGAGAGAAAAGTACCAACTGTGTGGTACTACACTTAAGGTGGTAGAAAATGAAAAAGACCTGGGAGTAATTGTGCAGGCAGATATGAAGTTTTCTGAACAATGCAGACAGGCTGCCAGGGCAGGTCATGGGGTATTGTCAATTATATACAGGCATTTTGTTAGAAGGGAAAAGGAGGTGATTATCCCTTTGTATAAGGCAATGGTCAGGCCACACCTGGACTGCTGCGTACAGGTCTGGAAGCCTCGTTTTAGGAAGGATGTAGATTTACTTGAGCGTGTACAGAGAAGGGAAACAAGATTGGTGAGGGGAATGAAGGGATCCTCTTACCAAGAGAGGCTTAAGTTCTGCAAATTGCAGTGGCTGGAGACTAGGCACCTGCGAGGTGACCTGATTGAGGTGTATAAGGCCTTGAATGAATTGAGCACGCTGAATTCTGATGGGATTCTTCCAATTACTCAGATTACGAACCTAAAGGGGCATAAATTAAAATTGAGGAAAGACAGTTGTAGAATAGATGTGCGGAAATTTGCCTTTAGCCTGCGGGTGGTTAATTGCTGGAACAAACGTCCATCTGTCGTTGTGGAAGTTGATAGCTTAAATAAATTGAAGGAGGAACTGGACAAATTCTTGGAGGGAATGGTTTCGTGAATTTTTTATTGATTTATTACTTTTTTTTCTTGGCTGATGCTACATAAGCTCATATGCTTGCTTTCTTGCATCACATGCCGCTATTACTGTTGAACAAAGCCTTTGAGCTTTAATTATACACGATGTGTTGGAAGCTTCAAATTTTGCTATTTTTAAACTGCGTTAGTTTAATTGTTCAGTTGGTTTCGAATTAGAACTGGGGCTTTGCTCTATGGTCAGTTTCACGTTCAGCGGGATAAAAACGAATAAAAACCTGAATTTTCTTAGATGTTAGAGTGAAGCGAAAATATGACTTATTTGCAGAGTCTTGCCGTTTTAGCCATAATTGAAAATCAATTAATTATACATTTCAGATTCAAACAATTCCTTCAACATACAAAAAATTAAAAATAACTCATAAGGCGTATGGTATATTTAACATTGCAGTAAATTGTACTTCCTTTTGCAAGACAGAATTTCAAGACACCATTTAATAATTCCGATATTCAACGTCATCCAGTTTTATGAGTAAATCAAACTGAACGTCCTTCCGAACTTCATATTAATTAGCCATGAAAAAAGGCAGTCGGGAGCCACTAAGCTTTTTACATAGTTGATGGAAAAATGTAGGCAAGGAGAAAGAAGTGCATTACATCGTACAATTGAATCATAGAATGTTACTTCGCTGTTGCCGGGTTTGAAGAGCGGTTGACGCTAACGGCAAATGGTTGTGTTATGCCATGCATCGATGGGCTGGGTAAAGAAAAATTCTGCGCGCTTTTAGTTTTGTTATAAAATCCGGGGTCTGCAGTACGAACTTGTGTAGAAGAATGCTGCAAAAAAACAATCCAGTGAAGGCCTTAAACAGGCACCTCAATTAGAGCAGTGAACTGAAGGCTTGTTGTCACAGACATTCTTTGATTCGTTCCTAACAATTTATTCCTTCGAAATAGTGGATTTCAATGATGAAAATGTATGTTTGCACAGTATAAATGGAGATGGACTAGTTACATTTAAAATGTACGCTTTTGACTTTGATAAAAATTTTAGAAGTGTGTGCCAAAATCCAAAAGTGATACCGAGATTACAGCGAAGATGTTTTGGTACGATCACGCTTTCGTTCCCGTTCTCTGCATGCTTTCCAACGTATCTACATTTCTAAAATGAGGCCTCCAGACCTGCATGCAGTGCTCGAGATGTACATTGCGTTGTACAATGGAATAATCACCTCCTTATCCCTGCTAGAAAAGTTCTTGAAGATCATTGACAAGACCCCATGAGTTGCCCTGCTCAGAACTTCATATCGGATTGTACAATTAGTCTACCAGTACTTTTTCATCTTCCATCAACCTATATGCCTAATTTCTATCTTATTGCAGTAGCTTACCCTGATTACTGTCATTAACCACCCTGTCAACCTTTGCGAACTTAAGCCTGATCTACCAGCATCCATATCGTTAATAAATGTAGAAAACAACAATGTGCCCAGCACTGAGTCCTGGGCGATTCCACCTAATAACATTAGTACATGAAGAGCAGTGTCCATTAATAACCACGCTTGTCTTCTCCCACTCATCCATACTTTTATCCAAAGCAGTAACTTGTCCTTAATTCCCTGCTCCAGTTTACGCAGCAGTATTTTATATGCAACTGTATCAAAATCTTTCCTGAAATCGAAGCAATTTATAGCAAAATTATTTTTTGAATTCATTTCCTTTGTTACTGCATCATGGTGCTCAATCAGATTGATTAGACAAGGGTCACCTCTTAATAAATCCATGCTGTGACTAGCATAATTGCATTACTTCTTTAACCAGTGACTCTATTTCCCAGGAACAGAAGTTAAGCTAACAGATGTATAATTACTCATGTCAGCCGTTGATCCCTCTTTGTGAATTGGAGTTATAGAACATTTGCACTGCTCGAGTCCATAAATACCTCTCCTGATTCCAAAGATGCTCTCATAATTATGACCAAGGGTTTACCTCCTTTGCTGCCTCCCTTAGTTATAATTGGATATATTCCATCCACTTCAGGCGCATTTTTATGTTAATCTTCAACAATCTATCTTCCACTTTCCTCTCAGTTATCACAAAATCATTTAGCTTCCTGTTAGCTTTTATGAACGTCAGGTATTCTTCTCCCCAAAGAACGGTTCATGCATGAATGCATATATGCGAAATACATATTCAGTTTGTCAGTAACCTGAGCAAACTCATCAACAGTTAAGCCGTCGACATCAAGTGGACCAAATGTAATTCAACCCCTTTCTATTGTTATTATAAGTAAGGAAGCCTTTCTTCTTTTCTTGGCATTGTTTGCCAAGA
Source organism: Mastigoproctus giganteus (assembly GCF_048544385.1). Lineage (NCBI taxonomy): Eukaryota > Metazoa > Arthropoda > Arachnida > Uropygi > Thelyphonidae > Mastigoproctus > Mastigoproctus giganteus. The sequence goes on along the minus strand of NC_143580.1, from coordinate 117,037,666 downwards.
AAAGTTCTCGTGATCTGCCTTATATTGCCTAACCTCCGTTGTGACTTGATTACAGACTAGTTTACATCTGCCATAGGCTTCTTTATCACCTGATAATTTATATGCGTTCTACGAATTTTTCGTCTTTGCTACAAAAGTCTCATCAATTCATCTGATATCCATTTACTGTAGGTCTAACCCTCGAACAGTATTTCTTACAATGAAAAGCCTAGTAGCATTCTACGATTACTTCACTGAATGCTTCCCATTTGCATTTACTGTTGGTAACACCATCTGTATCTGCTGTTGGAAGTCCACTATAACTGCCAACCAGTGGATCTTTTGCCCGCAGATTCCTAATGCATGAAGAATCGCTGCTGATGCTCAGATCAAGAGTATTGCTTCCTCTTGTTGCTGTAGAAAACACCAAATAAATCCACAAGTCTTGTTAGTGCATCAATGGCCAGCCACAAGTTCCAGTTAATATCATGGAAGTTAAAGTTCCAAACTATGATATTCTGATTTTTCTGGCCCACTGTTTTTCTTGCATAGTTGTTCGTTGTACTTATCACAGTCGTTAGGACTATACCAACACTCCTACTCTTAGTTTTGTTATCCCAGTGCTTATGTCACACCAAGCTGACTCAACTTGCACTGGCCACCCATGTTGAATGGGTGCACTGCCTTAGCTTTAATGATTTTTAACTAAGAACATAACCCATTGTGCTCCCAATATTTGAACACATTGTGCTCCCAATATTCAAATTCTCCATCCCTTATGAGTGACACCGTGTCTTCAATATCCTTACAGTGTCAGCATTTGATGACTTAATCAGTACTTAAATTCATCAAATTTATTTCATATTTATAAAGTTACTAAAATTGTATTACAAATAAAGTACATCAATATCAAAGCGGTCTTCGTGGAATAGTTGGATATGCATGTTGCTCTACCCTATGTTCATCCAAAGTATTTGACCCATTGTCAGTGGTGACCCTAGGTTATCAGCATCCTCAAAACGGCTACTGTGTTAGCACGGTGTTTGTAATCACCTTCCTCCCATACTGGATGGAAAACGATTAGGTCTGAATTCCGCCAATGACTTTAGAATTATTTTCACAACGTGACTGAGTTAACCGATATCAGGTGATGATTGCATGGTTTTTCATCCTTGACACATGATTCATACCCATTGTACTAAGATATTTAAACACCACTTATGAAACTTTCCGCCATTTTTGTAGTATATTAGATCGATATGGAACAGCATAACGTTTATCTCGAACTTGATAGCGTAAGGTGTAACGTAAAACTAGATAGCGTAATCTGTTAGTTTAGTAGAGTATTGTTAGTAAATTAATAAGAGGAGTTTACCTCAATATAGTACGTGGAACACTTCCGTATGATACCCTCCAGAAATTAAAACGGAAAAAACGAAAAAATCGACAACTTACCGGTACATTAAAGTAAAATATAAATAATTAAAGTTAAATATTAAATATTTAACTAGCAGATTCTTGAACAGGGGTTATCCCATTAACACAATAAACCGAATTAGGGTACAAGCTAAGGATAGGATACAAAATACTGCACCAATCAACAATAGTAATAGCTACCACCCGTTCACCTACAAAAGATCGATTATCTTTAATCAATTTCTAAATGCCTATAAATATTCAACGACGGATTCTGCTTTAGACTCAGAAATACAAATATTAACTAGCAGATTCTTGAACAGGGGTTATCCCATTAACACAATAAATCGAATTAGGGTACAAGCTAAGGATAGGATACAAAGTACTGCACCAATCAACAATAGTAATATCAAAAAATACTTTATTTCTGTCCCATATGTTGAACAGTGGCACAAACAGCTTAACAGATTCTTTAAAGATACCGAATTTAAAATTATAGCTAGGCCTATACGGAAGTTACACACTATACTGAACAATCGCTCGGTTCTTTCGGCGTCCGCAACACAAATTAATGATCTAGTATACAACATTTCTTGCGGTGATTGCGACTCGTCTTATCAGGGTTCCACGCGGTTTTCTCTTAATATCCGTGTAAATCAACACGAAGCCTCTGTTCGTGCTTCTCGTTCAGCAGCGTCAGAATTAGCCTTTCATGCCATTAACGAAAAACATACTTTTTTATTTAACGAGGCCAAAATACTTAACGTTCAACGTAATTATACACGACTATTAATTGCAGAAACCGTTGAAATTAAATTACACGAGAATTCTGTTAATGTTCGGCGGCCATATTTGATCTCCGATGCGTGGACCTTTACGCGCATGCGCGAAGACACATAATCACTATTTAAGTTGCAGGTTTAGCCTGATTCGGTAATTTTCATTCCTGTGATCACGACAGTCGGTCGAAAAGCATTGTCAGCTTCAGGAAGGAAAATCGTTTTGAATATTTTCGTTAGATTCTTTTAATTGCGTTAATTTGAATTTTAATGGTTTTGAATTGATTTTGAATTGTGTTAAATTGATTATTTAATTATTTATATTTTACTTTAATTATTTATATTTTACTTTAATGTACCGGTAAGTTGTCGATTTTTTCGTTTTTTCCGTTTTAATTTCTGGAGGGTATCATACGGAAGTGTTCCACGTACTATATTGAGGTAAACTCCTCTTATTAATTTACTAATATTATTATCAACGTAGAACATATTGAGTATTACAGCTCTGATTCATACTATCTAGTAGAGTATTGTGAATTATCAATTAAATTTATTAATCTTATTGATTTTCATTGTTAATTAAATTGTTTTTCAATGAAAATCATGCCCCCGATTAGAGAAGCAAAGCAACGAGCACAAAGTACCGAAGGGGGCGATTCTAGAATGCATCAGTCTAACAGAAATGTGCAAAATGTGAAATGTTTGCGTATCTATCTGGAACAGGATATGATCTAGCCAAGGGGATGTCTTTGTGTGTGCTAGGTGCAGAGAGTGTCAAGAAATTAGGCGCCACCTCAGCGTTCTGATGGGCGTCTGAGAGTTTGAGAGTTTAATACCCTCGAAGGAATTAAAATTTGAGCCCATCAAGTTCTCAGCTGCCCAACTCAAAGCCAGAGATCACCTTTTGCATCAGGCAACACAATGACAATATTCAGGGCAGACTGCGCTGGTCACACAAGGAACTAGTTATTGTCGGTGACTCAATTGTCAGGGAGAGGGGGAATATATTGTGCAAAAAGGATAGGTGGAATTTGACCAGGGTATGTCTGCCAGGGCAAAAGTTGATGACGTTCTAGAGCAGATATCATATTTTAAATGCACAAAAGGTGATATCGTTGTACACGTTAGCACTAATGACATTAAGTGTAGGAGATTTGCTGATTTACTTAGCAAGTACAGGTCAATGTTGAAAAAATTCGCGACACAATAGGTGGGAATATATGATGAGAGCCTTGTCAATCAATTCGGCCCTGGAGAGATTGTGCACAGCTCAAGGGGTAGAATGTTTCTCAGCGTGGTCTGTGCTTGTTAAATGGAGAGATTGTTTCTACAGGGATGGGATACACTTAAATAGAAAGGGTGCAAGGATATTTGCTGATACTATCGAGGCAATGTTGGTGGGGTGGAAAACTGCTAGCTTGGGAGGATTCACAGACTAATAAATTAACAGTAGCCGCAGGCAGAGATGGAAATGATTCTTGCACTGCTTGCTTCTACTGGAAAGAGCAGCAGCCCGGAAAGCAAGTTGTTGGGGATTTCAGGAACTGCTGGGAGTCATTGCGGAGTCACCTGCGAGGCGATCTGATTGAGGTGTATAAGGCCTTGAATGGATTGAGCAGGCTCAATACTGATGGGATTCTTCCTGTTGCTCAGGTTACAAACCTGAGGGGGCATTAGATTCAAAATAAAGACTATTGTAGAATAGATATTCGGAAATTTTCCTTTAACCAGCGGGAAGTTGATAGCTTAAATAAATTCAAGGCAGAACGAGACAAACATTTGGAACGAATGGATCAGTGAAGTGGGAGAGGGTTTTTTTTTTGCTGGTGCATCGTGTGCCTCAGCTAATGCTAATTGTGTATCATAAATATTATTGGAATAACACGGTGTAGCCTCTTAAAATCCGTTTAGATATGTTATGCCCATAATCTAATTTATCGCCTTTATCGCTAAAAACAGTCCTTAAACCTGTTTAAAGGTGATAACTGTACGAAATTTAAATTTAGTGGTTTGGAAGTCAAATCAAGCTTCATATTCTGATACTAAACTGTTAGCCTGAATAGTCTACTTCTTACTGTTCCTAGAGATGGTCATTTTCATACCCATGAAATCTTTAACGGTCCAGCATTGAAATCTTCTGACTTTGGCAGAATCTACTTAAAATGCGATATTCCGACTGTTTCTTGCTGTTCTGAGTTCCTTTGAATTAATCATTTGTTTCAAATGTTTTTTTCAGCAGGCCCTTCGCTCCACTTTCCGTGCACATAATTTCTCTGTATAGTTTTACATGAAGTACGATAAGAATAAAAACTTTGGTTTACTTCAGTAGTGCTTCTTTGAATAAATATGAATATAAGGAAAGCGCGTGTTATAAATCTCCCTACAAAGTTTTGTATTTCTTAAAGCAGCGGACTGAATGATTCTAACAGACTAGAATTTTTCACTAAATGAGCTATCAATTTTAATAGAACTATTTCCTTCCTTGGACTCCATTGTCCAAACGTGTAGCAAGGTGCCCCAACCGGTCTTGCCTGATTATAACTCAGTATAATCGACAAAAGTTGGCATCCATTGACGCGAGCAGAGGAACATTTTTCCCCAAGTATATTTTAAAATTATTTATTGCCAATATTTTACAAAAAAACAATGAAGAAAGCTTCTTGAAAAATCGATGATGGTGATCTGAGAAAATTATTAATGTTCTTCAAAATATTCATCGAAAACGTAATGCGAATCAAATCTGTAAACTTCTATTCCAGACTCACAAGATGCTTCCGTTATTAAAAAGCTTGCACGAACCCGGGATGCCTTATCAAAATGAAGTTCATTACAGTAACTTCCTGCGCTGAATAAATAATGGAATAAAATAAAGTAAAAAGATCCTTAAGCACATTTATGATTTTAGTTTCCCACAGAAGCCAAACTTCTGTGCTAATACTTCTGATTTGCCTTCCTTGATGCAAGGAAAGATTCGTAGTCAGTCTTTAACACAAAATTCGGCACATTGTGAAGATTTTGTTACATTTAGTCCTGTAAGAGCGGGTCCTTACTTGACGATTTCTTCTTATAGGATATTTAAATCTGGTAGTCCCTTCCCGGTCAATCCGAACCTGCTGAATATGAATTCTCGTGGGCATCTGAGAGATCTTAAAAACCTCTTGAGTTTTCTACTAGAGATTTCTGCCATTTCATTCTTGAAACGTAAGTGTACTTTTATTTGAAACACTTGTTATAAGTATTAGTAATATTTAATATTATTATTAATTTGGTTTTATGTTGAAAGTTACGTGAAAAAAAATCTTCTTAGTAGAATATTAATACGAATAAACATACAAAACAAATGTTTTATATTATTACTCGTAGAATTAATCCATAATTTTCATATTATACGTAGTATCGAAATAAAAATAGTTTGTTATTGATGTATTGAATAAAAAATGAATAAATCCAAACCCAGAATGCGAAAATAACCAACTGATTGTTGTGAAATTATCACAGATTTGGCTACTATTAAGTATTTTGCATAAATTATGGATTTGTATTCAGTATTTATTAATTATAAAAGAAATCTTTAGTTACTTAAACTGTAGCTTTGGTTTATTCACTGGTTATTTTTTCATGCTTTAAATGGTTGGATAACTGTTATATTAAAGAGACGCATATGTTCGTGTAGTGACATTTAAGTTAATATTTGCATTAATAATTAATGGCGAATGCAAAATAATTTTAAAGAATCGTTCCACTTTGCGTTATTTTGTTTTTATTTACTGGGGGGATCCCACCATATAAAATAGCTTGCCTAGAATATTTACTGAGATGTACTGGCATATAGTAGTAGAATATCCAAAGTAAAATTGTTTTTCTTTTCTCTCTCTTGAAGACAACTCGATTTCTACAAATAGGAAATGTAGTCTTGTTTTTACCGATTTGAGCAGAGCTGTAACTTAAAGTTGAATAACCATAAAATTGCTGGGAAGTCGAAGAATATCTCCACTCGCAAAATAGAGCAGAAAGTTTTGTTTTCCGAGTTGTTCTTGGAGAGCTTCGTGTTGAGGGATATTGAAATTTTGAACAAATAAGTGCGTATGCTGAGAATTACTAAAATAAAATGGAGTTTGCACGCCATTTTTAAAACAGCTTAAGTAACTGCCAGTTTGCATGTTCAGTTTTCGTCGTTTGTTAAATGTCTGAAGATTTACTGTATTTTGAAAGTCGTTTTGGGGGAAATTATTTCTAACCATTAATCTTCCGAACAGCATTTGCACAAAAGGAAACAAACGCAATATTTACACTTTTGAATTTATACCTTGTTATGTTTTTTCAATTAGGACGCCGGAACGTTTCATATCTGGACAGTTGCAATTTCTCAAAGAAGAATAAAACCACTATTATATTTTCCTTCGAGCAGAAATTATTTCTTTGATTACACTTGTTTCCATTTAGGACTACAATAGCTTCATTTTCAGTTTGTGCTTCCAGTTGCACTTCTCGTATCTGTTAATGTCGTATTGCTGAGAGCGTAGATCCGAAGAAAGTTTGTGGGAAAACTTATTCTCAGCTAAGGTACGTTATGGTTTCTCATTAGTTTCCAGCTTAAAATTCTATCTCTGAAATAATTGAATCTCTTTCTACTTCCATTAAAATTTAATGGAATGGAATAACGTTCTCGAAAATACAAATTAATATAAATATTTCTGTTGCAGACTCCTCCGTAAACCTTGCGAAAGAGGGGAGGAGTTGATTTCGTCTTATTTTCTCTTTTTCGCTTCACTGTTTCATTCTGCAGGGGCTTAAAACTGTATCTTCTGACCCGCTGTTTAAATCAGATAATTAATAATACCCTATAACTATTTTTAATAGTAATATGTATTTAAAAATTTTAGTTCATTTGAATTTTTCTTTGTGCAAGCATGAATGAGCTTATAGTTCTGTGTTTATATGATGCCACATAAGTTATGGAGGCACCTTGAAATTTCGTTGCAATTTGGATAAAAGGATCGTGAAATTTCGTTTTTTTTGGTGCTTATAATTTACTGTTGTTTGACTCAAGAAAATTCATTAGTGGCCAAAGTAATTATCACTAGAAAATCACGGTTCGGTGAATAATTGCGTGGCTAGAATCATAATTCATTAGAGAAACTCGGTGGTTGTAAGCTATACTGGGTGATAGTAGCTGTTTGAAATTGATTGCATCCTAGAAAATGACTGCGGAAACAAAGCTCAGCTGTTCTTCTCGATCTCTACTATTACAGCCAAAGCATTTTCAGATTGCTCTCACGAAATGAACAGGGCGGTGTGAAATGGTGCCTTTGATTGAGATGGTCAGTAATATATAGGTAAAATTGATTATGATAACGCGAATGCACTTGTGAATCGAGTGATCATTTGTATGCAGTCTTAGGTATTTGAATTGCATAGTAAGAGAAATCTGGAAGATAGATTTATATGCTAACATGCTATATATAGTAAATGGAGAACGATATAGATTATTTTTAATAATGAAACTGTTTTCTACTAGACTGATTATAAGACTTTTTTTTCGGATGAGTATTAAGTACGCAAAAAAAGGGGCTGCCTTTGACAAGCCAGCAAGGATTTTGTTCCTTTTTTTTGTGGAAAATACTTATTGGAATTACTTATAATTACAGTTGAGCAATGGCAGCCGTATCCTCAATCAGCGTACAATTTTACTTGATGAGACCAGTAAGAGACCAACAGATGATTCGCGGATGGCGAAGTTCTACCTTCGTATGACTTCAACGTAGGTTGGTGACCTTTCTAGTCCATGCCGTTGGTAAATTATTGATTTCCTCAAAGTCTTCTTTTTTGTACGTGTCTTTCACTATTGAAACAGCCCTTGCGGCTGATTTCACTAACCACAAATAAAATCTTATTGCACTACGCTGTTCATTTTTCAAGTCTGCATCAGGCATCTTTTTTACCGGAGGCGAAACCAAACACGTTTGAACTCTACCGTCAGTCAGACGCTGCTGTTTGCAGTGAAGAGAATGCCGAGTCTACTAATATCAACCGATGTAGTCTCGTCGAAGATGTGACACTTCACTTCCAAGAAAAAAAATCGCTCTCGGTTATCTAGGACTATCCGCGTTGTTCATTTTTTTTGTTTCTTATACAGAAGTAGTACTTCAGAAAAGTACTTAGCTAAGGATGGGACAGTGCTCTCAGAATAAGATTGTTCTAAGGAGTGGATTTTTATAAGACTCCTTTCTTATATAAAAATGTAAATTAATTATCAATATTATAATAATTAATGCTCTTATTTTAACTCTGTTTACTGAGTATTTAATTTTCAGTTTTTCTTTGAAATCATCGAAAAAAATTTCAAAATTTCTCTTGATGACGTTGCCGTTTTACAAATTCATCCATCTGATTTACTTTCATTGGGCTGTTCACAAATTATAATGCGATTTTGAATTTGATACTTTATAAAATAGAAGTCTACTTCTGTTGATTTTATAACGCTTAAGATACTATCTGACAGTTTCCTTTACTTATTACCGATTAGCACAGAAGCAAAGTACTAGAGTACTTTATGAAGCATAATGTAAAAGCATCAACGTCATATGACGGGCATGGTAGATTTGCACTGATTTATGTCTTGTTTTCTTAACTCTTGTAAAGGTGCACAGGTAGCTTTGCTCAATTTCTTAGAATTAATCCTTATTTTCTTTTAGCTATCACAGTAACGTCAGGCCTACGGCTTGTTATGCTAGACGTCCCATCACCAACTACCCTCGGGGAATCAGTGGAGCTCATCTGCAGTTACGAGTTGGAAGATGACCACCTCTATTCGATTAAGTGGTATAAAAACGACGTAGAGTTTTATCGTTATGTCCCAAACGACTGGCCTCCTGGACAGTTTCTGCCTCTTCCAGGGATCCGGGTAGATGTAAGAACACTTTTTCTTATTGTTTAAGCACTAGTTAATGTCGGTGAACTTTAGCGATTCTTCGGTGTAAATGTTTATGCCTTTGTGGAGAATTGCCCTCTTCATAACAGCACAATGTTAAACTTGGGAAAGAATAGGGTTATACACCTGCAGTATACATGCTGCATTTCTCTTGTTTGTAGCAAACATTTGTAGGTAAAGCGCCGATCAGACTGGTATGACCAATAAAATCAGATTGTTTTGAATTGAGAAAATAATGCATAGGCATTCTTAGAATGCAATATATGTTAAACCGAACTTAAAACTGCAGCGAGAGGCTTTGAACTCTTCGATCACTCCCCTCTTAAGTTAGAGTTAGAGAGAGATGTGAATATATAACAATTGATCAATTCAATCTCAATAAATCTTATAGTGGTAGATTTTGGATTGTTTGAGATACAGGCAGAATATTGAGTTTCAGAATCTCTCAGTAATAGCCGTACCTGTGAGGACATGATACTGACCAGATCTCACGAATGTTTTATCATAGGAGCCCGACTTTTGTAACTGCGAAGGTTAAAATATCATAATCTTATTACCTCTCTTACAGCATTCTTCGCTTAGAAAAATTGGCGCACCCTTCGAATTTAATCTTATTTTACAAATTTTTCTTAGGCTTATACTTTTCAAGAAACCAAACTTACATATGAGAACTGTGATCCGTTGAGAAGGAACGAGAAAAGACACCTTCTATTGCGTGTGCGAAATGCCATTCCTTACGTTACAGCTGCGCTTGTCTGATCTCTTTAAGTCTGTTAGAAGTCGTCATTTCTGGCTTGTACCGAGAACGGACATCGATGCAAGCAGACACTTCTTAACGCGAGTAAACTGCGAGGCTTTGCCACCTTTAAAATGTCTCGTGGGTTTCATTTCTTAACATAACTGTGAACCATCCATGACAAAGAAAGATCGGGCTTTATCTGTATCAGTTTGAATTACACAGAATTCCGAGCATTTCTGTTCTAGTCTATTTCATCAAATTTTCCACAAATTATGTATTTGTTTGCGTTATACAAAGCATGAAATGAGAAGAATCTAAGGTACAAAAAGAGAAAACAGTTGGGCAGAGTATGGTTATAATGGAATGCCAGCTTTTTCTTTATAAATCTTAATAGATTGAAAGCTCCAGTCTTAGACTGCCTTATATTTTCACCTTCCGTTTTAAGGACGTCTTTGATGAATTCTTCTACCAAGACACTTGATTTCTTTAAGTTATTGTGGATAATTAAATATGTCCATTTTTCTTAATTTTAATAGTTATTAAACTCGAGAAGTGTTATGATCAATCGGTATTTCTTAATTGTCAACCGTTCTAATAGGTGAACGTTATCTTCATTTAATAAGAATTTTGAAGGTAGTGGAAAAGTACATTAATAAAGATGTGTTTGCTTTGTATGTCAGTCTTATGCAGACTACTTTGATTATTAAAATGCTTAAAATATAAAAAAAAGTAATATGATAACACGCTGTGCTACTTTTAAGCTTTTAAAAATATCTGAAATCTAAATATACGTGCGGTTCCGTCAGATATGACATTTTAAATAAGCCTATAGCAAACCTGAGAAATATTTTGGGTAAGGAGGAACAGGTTGTGAAAAATGCGACTTATGTGGTAATCCTTCCATTGCAGGATGGAAGCCTCCTCAACGATTCATGTTGAGAGAAATGGACCATAATCTGCCATGGTGGTCCAGTGCGGGTTGTCAGATCGACCGTATTTAGCAGTCAAGGGCTCAAACCCCGATCTACTCAAAGAGCGTGTGCCACTGCACTCCCGCTCATGACCACTCGGTTACGGAGGCCTTCTACTTACTTTGTACTTTTTATTTAGTTATGTGGTAACTGATAATTAACTCCCTAAGCAAGTTCTAACATGCACGACTGATGGTGTTGCAATGAGAACAAAACATACTGGCAGAGAAGTCAAAATCCCGTTGATCAAAACAAAAGCAGTGGTTCCAAACCTTTTTGTGTATCGATACCATTTTGGTAGAAGTTTAGGAAGCCCCTTCACGATCATTCCCTGTTGCCATGATCCTGCAGTGCCATCAGAAATTTGCATTTTACATGTTCTGGAACTCAACACCGTCTCCAAATGCATAATCCTTGGTGCTGTAGAAGTGTTGTTGCTTGTGTGAAAAGGGATGTCATAAGATGAAAGCATGCTGATTTTTTTCATTTGCACTTAAAAGCGTGAACGTTTTCCTTGTATGTGTGAAATGAGCCTAGAACCTGGCAGTGTATAAACATATGCTGGTACTTCATGGCCATATTTGCTGTCGAACTTATTTTAAACAACGTATTTCAACAAATATATTGAAGTAGCATTCAAAATGTTTGGTTCAATGAACGTTTCTCTTTGTTAGAGATTTCGAAGTAACGCTCACCTTAAATTAAGTTTGCTTGAGTTCTTTGGGGTTAGAAAGCAGCTTCTGTCATGTAGCTCCTGTTCGTGCCTGTAAATTTCATTCGGTGGCTTTCATGTATTTCATTCCAGGTTTCTGGGTGTAAACAAAACATTTTCTCAAGACACTAACTTATCTAACAACTTAAAAGCTCTCTAAAAGAATAGGGAAGACACCACCACCACCATCTCGGTCTGAAGCAGGAATGGAACCTTTTCAAAGTGAAAGACAATTACAGCCACTATTGTGAGGGAAATTTTCATAAATATGCCTACTGGGTGTCGCCTTATTTCAAGAAAGTTTTGAAGTAAAGCAAAACAAAAAGTAGCTTTCAAACGTGTTAAGGGATAGTTGTTGCACCGCGATAATTCTCGGTTTCTAAGCTACGATAATTTTCAAAATCATTCCTTACAATGAGGGTCTCGACATTATTCCGTCCTGTTTGCTGCTCCAAAATTTTAATCCGTTGCGAATTTTGTTTTCACGTGTCAAATCAAAGATGAAAGGATGCCACCCTTCGTTTGAAGTACTGTCTATTATTGTTTGTGAAGGTATTTCTTAATATTTAATGGGGATTTTTGATAAGAGAAGGGTTTCATATGCTCGTTTAATATTTCACTTTCAAATTCTTGCTTTTTTTATTCGAGCTCTTCGAGACCTTTTTTATTCGAGCTCAGTGAAAATAAGCATTAAGCTTATTTTCACAGAAGTGAAAATAAGCTTAATGCTTATTTTCACTTCAGTTTCTAGTAAGAGTGAATAGATGAAGGGATCAGTTATTACTTCAATCTCTTTCAGGTATAACCAGCCAACTGAGTCCATTTTGTCATCTTTTTCATCCAATAGTTGCTTCTCTTAAAATTTGGGTTCTCGTAGGGAGCTCAGTGCCATGGGTTCAAGTCCCGTCTAAACATGACAAACTTTTGTGTTTTCCATACCATAGTTAATCTGATCAGGGATGTATTATATTTTGTTCCAGAAACTTGAGTATTTTATCCCACAGAACAAGCGAACAATACACGCATTTTACAGACATTCCTGGCTTTGCAAGATATGATATATCTAGAAAGGACAGACAATGTATGTGCTTGTTAATATTTGGTTAATAGAATAATTTATACCTTCTGAATCTCCATACTTTGGTTATTCGCAATTTTGTTTTCACAGCTTGATAAGTACGATCGATATTATACATAAAAAAACAGCCGAAATTTAAAAGCATTTGGACGTTGTTCGAAGGCAGATGTTTCAAATTTTCTGGGTTTTTCTTAGCAATAGAAACTGTTTTCGAACAACACTCGGTGAGTGAAGTAGCCAAGAAACATAAACGAGGGTTATTCAGCCATTTATTTGTGATCGGTGTCAGGAAAAGATATAACATTGTGGAATTCGGATTCCGGTGAAATCCAGAAAATCCCGAGAGACATGAAAATGAACTGCCAGAACAGTGCTGTAAACAGAGCCTGGTGAAATGTGTTCCAGCTTTAGGAAATTGTCCCAGAAGGATACTAATCACGGTTACTTTCCAGTCGGTGGAACAACCACTCCGATCCGAACAACTGTCATTAATTTTAAATCAACAGATAGACCTATAAGTTGTGTGCTACTACTATACGGGGTTTTGGACAGTAATTGTAATCGGTTGCTTACGCAGTCAGCTTTATCACTGGTCCAGAATGCTCATCACCATTCGTTGTGCTAGAAATATCCCCACAAGCAGCAAAGGCTAGCATTTTCAAACACTTAAACTGATAAGAGTGAAATATTCGAGTCAGAATGCTTTATAATTACATAAAGTGATGCATATAGGCTGTTTATGGAATTTATATCCGTGGTATATTCGCCTCTGCGTGATTTAAACTTCATTGCACTGAAATTTGGTTCCATAGTTGTTTGAAATTCAATTACAGCATACCTTTCTATTTAAATTTCTGTGAGGGTGGATTATACGTAGTAAGCGAGTTTCATTTAAATTGTGTCTTCATTATAGCGGAATCTTTGTGCAGTACATTAAGAATGCGGCTGTTCTATTGAATTTAATTGGCATGATATGTGACCCCTTCATTTTCTTTTCGATATATGTGCTGTCTCAATCAAGGTGGATGTAAAACCTAAAAGACGTTTTCTGGTTTATTATCAACGCACAGTTTTATTTAAATGAATCTAATTGGAAGTTCTCTATGGTATGGAGCTTCCTGTTTAAAAAAACAAACATTACTGTACGTGAACCAGACTGTATAATTCAACTATTCTAGCACTTTTAAATATGCTCATGGTCGATGACTTTGCAATTAGCACGTGTACGTTGAAGCTCATTTTAATGAGCTGTAATTTTACTCTTGCAAATTGTTCTCAATTTTCACTTAGTTTCTAAATCAGAATGAAGAGTAAGGTTCTGATAATACATAGGTTCAGAAGTTAGTTACTGCCACCCGATTCTGATTTTGTCACCAGAGACTTTGCTAGTTTTAAAGTTCAAAGGTTCCTATTTGAGACCGCATTTCCCAAATTACTCTGCAGCAAGAAACGAAGTCGGAGCAGCTTTAAAAAGCCACTGAAACACTAAACTACTTAGATCCACTATTGAATAAATAGGGAGACGAGATAATGCTGACATGTCCAACTGGTTGGCAAGCCAACCTGGTTGGTTTTTGATAATGGTAATTCAAATTCTTATGAACTTGATTTTACAGTGAGAGTTTAGATCACGTGAAATCAAGTTTATCGATAATAATGGCACCAAGTATTGGGAAACAGTATCAGGTAGTGTAGAGCTTATCACTCATCCGGGATGGTAAAGATGTTTTTGAGATTTTCTTACAGAAAAGCAAGAACAATACATTAATCATAAACAGATGTTGTTAGCCTCCATTTTTAGATTCTTAATTAAATAATTCGTAATTAAAATTGTCCCACTTGGTCTTTCTCGTTATGGAGAATTTAATTTTCTAATTGAATATTTTATAATAAAGTTTGGATTAACTTTCTCCTCTTAGATGATAGTTAGATGACGCCTGATACCACTTCCTCCACGTTCAGTTCTTCCCATCTAGACGGTAATCGAATTGAGGACTTTTCCACACGGTATGGCAGGACATTGATGGTGTAAACAGACCTCACATTCGCCTTACCAGATTGCTGTAGCGATTAGGTGAAGGTAATTGTGCGTAAAGCAACAGTACGCCGGCAAATTGAAGATAGCAATAATCTGAGTTTTCTTTCCTGAACACATTGTATGAAAGGGTCTTCTCTATATATATAGTGCGCAGTTTGCACGCCACAAACATAAATGTTTCTTTTTATTTCTGATGTGAGTAAATTCTGTTTATTAATCGTTTTGATGTTTTGTCTCTTCTAAGCTATCCAAGTCCGGCAAACATTCTGTCTACCTTCGCCACGTAGATCTTCACAGCGCCGGACGATACAAATGTGAAATTTCTGCAGAAGCGCCATCTTTTCGAACTGTAGAAGGGGAAAAAGAAATGAAAGTCTTCGGTAGGTATTGTGTTCTTCCCAAAGTAATTCTAATACTTCAGATTTATTCTAAGGAATGCATAAAAGCCTTTTGAAGTTAAATTGAATTGTTTATCACTTGTTTGAGTACGCAATTTCAGTGCTAGAAATATGCCGAGCATTTAATATTAGTTGGTATGTTTGGTAAAAAGGCTCGGCTCTCATATATTTAAGAAATTAGTAAGAAAATAGCAGTGGAGGCCGGGGAGTGTAAATCAAGGTATACATTAAACGTGGTGAAATTAACTGTTCCAAATCAATACTTTTATAATGATGTGGTATGAAAATGGCCTTCTTGTGTAGATGTTTTTGTTTTTACGATTTATGTTGCTTTGTATGAAAAATTGTTACTAAGTCAAACAAGTGATGCTTGAGAGCTGCTAAGTAACTTAACTGCTACCTGCAATGGAGAGAGAGAGATTCCACATATCACGAATTACCGAGTAAGATTTGAAAATTGGCAATTTATTTTTCTTTAGTTCTAGAACTTTAGCATTTTTATGTCAATGGCATGTTTACTTTTCTTGTTTTAAATGTTTTTTTTGAGGAATTCGAAACAGATGAAAGCTGTTCAGTGTCTTTAATTTTTAGAGATGAATCCTTGCACCACGATCTTTCAGTTTAGGATTTTTCAAGTTGGTTTAGTTATTTAATCGATAATATTTTATCGATTCATCATGACCTGTGTATGCTCGCTGCTGAAGAATCAGTCAGAACCAACCTAACCGTAAATTAACAACGGCAGACATTCGCTACAGTGAAGTATGTTCACATCTGGACGGAGGAACCATAAATGATTTGTTGATTTCTTATTAGATTACTCGCTAAAATGCTGGATATTTTATGACTAAAACTGCACAATTCAGTAATTCAACATCTCCCTCCAGTCACCCTATTTAGTAGTTCTTTTGGTGACAGAATGGTTCCATTAGCTTGTCTTGGAGAAACCTCAAGTATATAGTGGTGATCGGGTATAATACGAGTATATATCATTTGGAATTCTCAGTCCAAACAAAGGTAAATTTATGATTTGGAATGGTTCTCTCAATTTTATGGTATTTTGAGAGGAAGTTTTTGTTCATTTTGACAAAACTGATGATATAATTTTTGTGTTATAATTGTTCATTATTAAAACGATTTTTTATTGTATTGAAGTCCTATCCTCCAATTGCTAATAGATCTTATATTTATGCTAATGATACACACGAAATTAGTTTTCTTCAATTATGCTGATGAATAGGAAATTCTTTTGCAGTTTACAGCTATATATTTATTGCAGAAAAGCTTTTAAAATGTGCTTGGACCTTGTCAAACTTGTGCGGGAAAATGTCGCTACGTTTTCTGTCACCAGGTGGTTCCATTACGAACTTCTGTCAACAGTTTGGCGATGACCTTTACGATATAGATTTAATATTCACACTGTAAATATGCGTGATTACAGATACAACAGCTGGCTTCGGTAGCAGTGTTTACTACCTTTCGATTAGTTGGCGATTACAAACCGCTACGTACTTCATAAATTGACACAGTGCGCTCACATCCGTATAATACACCCGAATTTGACCATCTAATTGCTTCCAGCTGTTTAGATAAGCTGAAAGCCAATGGGTTTTTGGAAAAGTAAACCTCGTATGAGATTTAGAATGACACATCGCGTTGATCTTTGCATGTGGATTGCTCATTAAGAAAATTGCAGTACTCATACTCCATTTATAGTTCTGTTTGTGTCGATTTGCTTCTTGTTGAGGAAAGCTTCAAGTAAATTATTGTGACAAACAAAATAGTAAGCAATACCGCTCTCTTTAACTTTGTCAGTGTACCTCGTGAGTTTATATCAGCGATCTTCGAGATGCCTTTGATTAATAATCGAGGTGGAATCGAAACTTTTGGTTAAACAGAGCACGTCACTAAACCACACGCTGATGAGCGTAAGCATTGGCCTATGGCACAAACAATTTGCATCTTTGTTCGTGATAAATGACGCAATGTGGATGCGCCCCAAGAAGAGCTTGAGACGACTGTCTTAGGTTCGGCGTTACTGTGAAATACACCCATATTGTATGCTGCGTATTTAAGCCATACATAAACCAGATCACTAATCGTGTTTTATGTTCACCATGCGGCTTATACCAGCCAATGTAGCAGTAACCTTTCTGATCAGTTCACAAATAATATCTAGGCCTACATTTATCAGTAGATGGCATTGGAATTGTCCGTTGTTTGTTTCGTCTACAATTGCCTGGACGAAACAAAACGGACAAAAATTGATGTCATTGCTTTGCTTCCGACAGGTTCAATCTTTTCTCCCAAATTCTTCGCCACACACGTGGCCACCCATGTTTTGTGTGCTTACGTATGGGGAAAGGCCGTCAGGAATATTGCAGATTCTGAATGGCCCAGTGACATTCAGAATCTGCAATATTCCTGACTCGAGCGACGATGTGTAAGAAAAATTAGCAACCTTAGCAACAAAACCATTAAAAACCTTAGCAACACTAAGGTAACCAGTTAGTTCATTGAAATCTAAATATTTGGAATGCGCCTTCCTGTAATGTCCGATATACTCAATCAAACTTCATTAATGAAAAATAACTCTGCATCTAGCTTGGGGTTCTCTTATTAAGTAAAAAATGAGTCACACTAATAGTCGGCTAGGCTTACTTAGGCGATTTGAATTTGCCCTTATTGATTGGAGCAACCGGGAGGAAAACTCGCAACGGGGACAACATTTTTAAATAACCTTTTTGATCATTATTTGCATCAGCATGTTAGAGAAAATTCTAGACCAGATCATTACCCACGATGAAGAAAAGTTGTAAAAGGCAAGGGTTTTAATTTCAGGAAGAGGGACTCCGTCAGTTTAAGTTGCTACATGATCTCTATCAAATAGACAGGTAACAAAAGGTCAGTTAACATATAAGAATTATAGAAATCAATAACCAGAGAAGCCATGAACGCATATGCAAAACTAAGAAAGATAAAGAGGAAAATAACTAGAGGTCCTCTCAAATCATTTCTTGGGAAATAATTTGCTTGGAAATTCATTGTATTAGTTAATGTCTATATTTTACATGAGAGGACGCAATTATCAGTTGATAAATGTAGAAAGACCACTTAAGCGTGTTGTGGACATTTTTCCAGTAAAGTAATCATAGATATGATCTGCTACTTAGAAGTTACTGATATCTCCCATGTGTGCAAGGGCCAAAAGTAATGTAATGCTGTTATACTGGAGTTGATCGTCTAGATGCACACCAACATAAGCATGGATTGAGGTTTATATCTAAATCCCCCCCCCCCTCTTCTTCCAAGTTGGAACCAGCCTCTCTGACACTAAGTAATTAAGAGTGGTAGATTATTCTCATCATCCGATATCACACTTAATTGAAGCTTGAAATGGCCCCAACGGGGTCAGTGTATTTTTTTTTATGCCTTACACCGGGCACGATGCATAAAACCGAGCTATAACCTGCCATCATATTTATTCATTTGTAGAGTCGTTAACTAACTTTTTCTCTCTTTAATTTACCCCTTCATCAGTTCTTTGGAAACAATTGCGAATGAAATGTAGAGGCAAACATTCTAAACACAAATCATTCTGAAACTGCAAAATCATTCAAAATAGACCATATCAGACTTTTTGCACTTGTTACACCTTTCTTTTAAAGGTTGAAGCATTCTTTCAATTCAAAGTTATTTCATTGAGTGGTGGTCGCATTTCCTTTAAATATTTTGGATTGTACAAAATAGTTTCCCTTTCGTCTGCATTTTTAATTTCGGAAAGAGAATCAGCCAAGTTGGTGAAGGCCTGGGGAGGGCGTTATCTCAGTAACCTATTTTTGCGAAAGAAATCTTTTGACCAATTAAATAAATAACAGTTGTATACTGACACCATCTTACGCTGTGCAAGAAAAGTCGAACGCTACTGAAATGTAATAAAGCCCTGTGTAATTCACCCAACTTGTTTGCATATTTCCATGGGTACAGTTATTTTGAATTACCATCTGTAATTCCAATCCAGTTCGAACATTTAAACATCCATTCATAGTTGAACGCCAAATTTACCAACGCTTTCTTTATTTATCCTCCAACTTTACTTTTGTGGAATAACCCCCCTCCTTATATACTTCCTGAGGATTAAAATCTTCAGAAATTCAACGTCAGCACTATCGTGTCTCTATGAAAACTCCTGAAATCGTTTTGCTTCGGAAAGTGTGCAATATATTAGGCAGAAGTCGCTGGAATTATCCCATACAATTTTTGATTGAGCAAAAGCACAGAATTTCAGTGCTATGTACATGTAAAATTCGCGATTTCTAATATAAACATCTTCGTGTATACGCATGGAAATTCTGATTATTGCAACGTTGCGAGTTGGTTACATTCAGCTGGTTTAAAATAATCTGTTGTAATAAGCTGCGTGTTCAAAAGAATATTTATTGAAAAAGCATGGCTTAGTCCATTTGTTACAATGATCCAAGTAAACAGAGATTATATACTTATTTAGAATAAAACTTATAACCTCTCTAAATTTGTATCAATGCTCGTACGTCCATTAGAAAAATGGTTGGCGCTGATAAATGGATTTAAATAATTTATCAGTTTAGAGCAGTTGTGCTCAGCTGTTGTGATTCAACCTGTGGTTTATTGCGTCACGAAAACTTCCAAATTCTTGATGAATAAATTACGTAAAGCTATTAAGGAAACTAATGCATGCTCTACTTTGCTTAATGGAGGCATCGTGAGATTCTGGGACATTGGCTAGGAGTGTTGCCCATGAAAATGGCCCAGAAGCGCTTGGGTTTAGATTTTATGCGCTGAAATTTAAGTAGTCAGATTGTGAATTGCTGCGAGCCTGTATTTCTTCATATATGCAGGGGTAGAGACGAAAATGGATCGCTCTTAAAATAAGAGTGACGATTAGCCAACGTACTTAAACTTAAAGACGTTTCAGTATTTACTTAGTGCTTTAATGAAGTCATTTAGTTTTGCAGAATCTTATTTTTTATTCGCAGTTTTCGTTTATAAACAAAATATCACCTTTTAACTTTCCGCTTAACCTGTAGTCTTTAACTTAAGTATTCATTATTTAAATGCATTTTCCTAATTAGGTTATTTATAAAATTTCTTTCATTCCCAAAGGTGTTGTATCTTTTAATTTTGAAGGAAAAATTAAGTGGTTGACCTATTCAGGTGTGTTGGAATTGGATGTGCAACATCAACGCACTTAAATTTTGCTTTAAAAATGTCAGAATTCGATATTGCCTTTATTAAAACAAGTCTTACGCAGTGTTTTAAGAACATCATTCAAGATGGTCACTAGTTATGACAAATAAATCCGAAACCCAATGTGTGTTATGCTGCCTAAATCTAAACTCGTCATTGCACTGGATTTTATATTTTTAACAATAATAGCTATAAATTTTAATTTTTGATCTAACCAGAGATCTCAGCACTTACGCCAGTCCGTATCCGTCATCTTTTGAAGTTCATTTTATCAGTCATTGGCGACTGTTAGACCGAGACTCGCTTTTACTGGGACCTTGCAGAAAGGTTTGGTAGCTTTGCCCTTTTGGTGACCACCCTCTACCCTGACAATATGCCTAAGTTATTGTTCGAGAAAACTATTCAGACTATGTTTGTTCTTGGGCTGGATAATATCTGTATTTTCCACTCTCTAGGTAGAGTTCTGTTGATGACTGAAGAACTTGAGGCCTTTTAAAAAGGGGACTTGGTGTAGCCAGTTTCAAGCAGAGGTACAATGGTTTCTCTTGCCTCCTTTTCATTGTGAAATGGACAGACAAACTAGATTTAGAATGCACGTAGTTTAGGATTGTCTTGAGTTTCACTATTTCCGAACAACTCCGAACCCAACTTCTAGTACTTGATGTTCTTCAGTTTTATAACCTTGGTGTTATAAAATTGAAAGGCATCGCTCACATCTTTGCACGTTTCTTTGATATTCAGTGATTTCTTCCACTTCCTCGCTTATCTTTCTTTCATAGTCATTATGTAGCTACGTTCTGGAATAGATTTAATGTTGCCCTCTTGGCCATCATTTTTTGATTAAGCGATGATTATTTGACATGATCATCACTGGGCCCAGAGAGAATCCGGCCAGCTACAGAAAATAGACAAGACTTTTTACGAATGACTTATGAAAGAAGCATCAATGGCAATTTTTCTCTCCTGGCTGCGGTATTGGTGGGGTTGATGACCAGGTTGAAGTCCCCATAAACACATGAGACATTAAGGTAATATAACAGAGAACATGGAAAATGGAAAACAGAATGCATTCAAAAGATAAAAATCGCGTTTGTTCAATAGTTCTGATCATATTAGTTGAATATGAAGATTTATTAGTATTTTTACTAACTCTTTACTGTTGATAGAAGATGGAGATCTTTACGCAAACCAGTTGCAAGTTTATTTATTGTTATCCTGAACACATCTCTTGGAAACCAAGATTTAGATAAAGGAAGATACTTTAATTGAGTAATTTCATTCCTATAATTGATACCATCAGAGCAAATGTTAGGATAAGTACTCAAAATACTTATCCGCTGAGGCGAAGATTAATAGAAAACACTGATCGCCCAATTTGACATTATGATGCCAGCAATGCGACATTCAGCAAGATTGAGAAACAAGATAAGCGCAGCTGCGCTGACCATGTTGCGATCTGAACCGTTTAGGGACAGTACATATCTGCTACTCCCTTTGAAAGGTCGTTAGCAGTGTGTCAGTGAGCCTGTCACTAAGCAGTGTGTCAGTGAGCCTGTGGTCACGTATGGAAGGTGTTAGGCGAGCAGGTGGAAATCATTTGCTAATTTGTGCTATGTTATGGCTGATCGAACACGCTTCTGCATCTGATTTAGTACGTGTTGAAAAATGGAGACCAGCGGAGTTATGAACGATAGTGCTGAAGAAATCAAATGGTGGCACCATTATAAAATATAATGGATACTGTACTCTTGAAAACACATAATGAAACCATAAAATAATCACTACTAGGCTTTGGGAGCTGAATGTCCCTTTATCTACTTATAAAACCAAAAACCCATACCATATAATAAAAATCAGGCGACATTTTGAGGAACTGAAGCTGGGGATTTCGAAAGACCCGCAATGGTTCTTCCAAAATATAAAAGGAAGCGAGAACTGAAGCAAGAAAACGAAGGGGTGGCGGAGAAAAAGAACGCTCTCGATCTCCTAGAATTAAAAGTACATAACGTTATGAATAATTCAAGATTGCTCCACACCCCGTGAGGGAGTTTATTGTAACAACGATTCTTCCCTACTATCTGGGAGTCTCTGAGCGTCTTTCCAGGGTTTGTGCAGGTATCGTGTTCAGTGCGTGCCTCTGCCGGAATTAAGACCTCGTTCCACTACTTTATGCAGAGCTGGTTGGTGTCTATCGTGAGCGATGTTCGGATTCTAGAATTCATTATACAGGCGAATCACCGCAGCAGAACGGATCTAACTTCTTTCTTGTATATCATTTCTGTTTTTTTACTGCTTTCTTTCTCCATTTTTCTCGTTTCTGCATTCTCCCTTCTTTCCATTCGCTTTGAATTCGGCACTGATATGCCAACAATTTTTCGACTTGCTTTGTTGTTTTTTTTTTTGTATCTCTTTGGTTTGATAAGACCTTCTGAGAAATTCGTTATTGTACTTTGTCAGCGTAAAATATACAGTCATCCCTTTGAGGCTGACAATAGCCAGGGGATTTGTCCAAAGAAAAAAAAAGTTATGGTAGTTTGAAGCGATAAATGGATATTCGCCTCCGAAAGCTATTTATGATCATTTTATGGATTTAATTGTACAGTTTATATCTGTGTTTATTTTAATGTACACAGTTTATTTTACGATGATTATTGTTCATGACTTTTTCTTTAGCATACGTTTAATTAAATTCGCGGAAGATTTCTTCATTCAAAATCAAAGCTTCAAAATCTCCTAAGCAGACATTGATAGTAATTGATTTCAAACCGCTGGTTTTAATTACAGTCAAAGCTTAGGACGAACAAACACTTGGAAAATTATATACTACGTTCAAATCCCCCTTTTTATGAGAATATCGGTATTTCAGTTTTCCTCTTTGATTGTCGCTCTTCATTGGGGTATGCGTGAGTTGCTGTGGGCGTCACCTACCTGCCAAAGTCACTAAGCAGTGTGTCAGTGAGCCTGGAAGCCTGTGGTCACGTATGGAGCATCGGAGAATATTTATCATCCAACACATACTTAGTATGCATTTGGCCAGCAGGTAATTATTGTACCAGTTTCATGTGAAACATGCTATGCAGTAAACAAACAAAGAATACGTGCTAAATAAAGCTCTGATACTTCTACCGAATAAAGCTGAAACTCATTTCTGCTAATGCTCATCAACTAGATTCTCTTAATTAATTTTAATCTGGAGCCGCGGTGTTTCGAGGCACTTTAAGTTCTTTTCATTTTAAAGAATTATTATCTCCTTAAACTTTGGTTACCCACTAAGAATATAATCAAGCAGGTCGGGCATGATCAGTGCATGGAAGATATGCTGGTGGACCTGTGCAATGGCAGATATTACGAATTGCTATTGAATGTGGAAAAATTAATCATTAGTTTACAGGCACCAGAGCTTGTCGCTCGTGGTTGTATGTCCCATTTTATCTATGGCAGTGTGTGTGCGTGCGTTTTCATCCACCACACATTTGTGTCGGATGAAAAATCTGTAATGAATCCTAGCAGAAACCACAGCCTATTTGTCTGAGGTCGGTTAACTGCAGCCTTGATTGAAAAGGACTTCAGAAATTCCCCTAGTTGTCAATGCGAATCGAAACCAAACCTCTCCAAACGATTGGCAGACGGCAACGTATCGTACTGACTAAGTACGATACCGATACGTTGAATTGTGCTCGGTTCTTTTGAGTCACATGTCAAACGATTCCGGGGGTTTTCCATAAACCTTATATTGTGTGTCTATGGTGAAAGCGTCACTGCCAAGGACACATTGGTGCGTGAGTTGTGTTGGATTTCGTGTTGAGTGTGGTATTCACCTGGACGCTTAGTTACTGGAAGGCTCGATCACCAAGGAGCAGCCTTCCGGCATCCATCCGTCAGTGAACCTAGAGGGACGCCTGTCGGGCTGTCTACATTCCTGCAGATGTGAGTGTAGGTAGCCATCAGAAAGGAGAAGATAGGGGGATGGCAGAATAAGAGGCATCCCCTAGGCGAAAAAGAGTAGGAAAAGCTTGAATGCACTAGTGATCCTCCTGAAGGAGGTTAAGCGGATGGGGAGAAAAGACATTGTTCAAAACGTGTTAAATTGGCTCTGAATGTCGAAAATGAAGGTTAGTGTTAATAGTAATTTCGGAAGTGATTACAAATGGATATTACAAAAAGATTGGCTTGTTTTTCGTATTGGGGGCAAGGTCATGACGCCTCAATATATTTCTGTGAATTTCTTGTATTCTGTGGTGTGGTCGGTTTTTATGTTTTTACTAGATGAAAATCCAAATTAGAGGAAAAACCTTTCGGCCCTTCTCGGAGATGACTCCGAGGCCACGGTGTTGAGCGTAAAGCTATTTAAACTTTTCTTATCCCTAATAAGAAGTTTCTCAGCTTTAGTCTGCGACGGGAATCGAAATCGGACATTTTCCACGCAGTTTGGTCGAACAGCGGCTCTCTTTGCTATCCAGCCTACGATAGTTATAAAAGAGGAGGAGGTATAAAACATAGGAAAGGGGGGCTGCTATCAGATGCAACAATTGGTAAGGAGAATGCTGAGTTTATATGGAAAAAGTTAAAATATATATGTAGGAAGGAGAAAAGTAGATGACTGGTAGAGACATCTTAAGAAGGATACCGGAATAAAATAATTGTATTGCGAACTTCTAAGGCTTGACGAAACGTTACAGAGATCTAATGGTGATCCACCTTTGGGTTGGATTACGGCGAAATGAGCCAACGTAATAAGAGCAATGAATGAAGGAGATGAGACCAGTGAGAACAAGCTAGCAGTAACAAAGTACTTTGACATCAAAGTTGTTCTGCACTGGGGATTGGCACGGAGACCATTTTTATCCATGCTCATAAGTGATGCACTCGGTGAGGGGATGACAAAGGAAACGCCGTAGGCACCGGTGTTTCGAATGACTTGGTCATTACAGCAGAAGCGGCGAATGAACTGCGAAAGAGATTAAAGAAGTGGCAGCCCGAAATTAATATTAGTAAAGCAGACTAGGTGAATGGAAGAATCGAAGAGAAGACAGTTGCTTTGAAGGGCACGAGAGAGAGAGAGAGAGAGAGAGAGAGAGAGAGAGAGAGAGAGAGAGAGAGAGAGAGAGAGAGATAATGGAATGGTTTAGATGAGCGATCTGCGGGCAGCATGCCATGCGTGGGATTATTTGTATGACTCTCGGAGCCAGCTCATTATGTGGAATGTGTTGGTTTTTTTTATTATTATTATTTAATAAGATAAATATTAGTAACTAGTTAAGCGAACAAAGTGAATAATATAAAAGTTTAACTTTGTAGTTTGAACTGTTATGGAAGAAACACTCCCATCGAAATTAAAAGATACTCAAAATAAGCCAAAGTTTTAAGCTTAACCCTGCCGTTTCTTACAGGTTATTTGCTCAAACGAAACTTGTTTTCAAATTTGGTTCAGATGACTTCAAGAAGACAGAATAATTTTTGCGGTACTTTTGTCACGTTTCCGAATTGGTCTTGTGAGAGGATTACACGATTCCTCCCGGAAACTCTGGGTTTTCATCCAGCAAAACTGAAAATGGATCCATTGAATACTCACGCACACCATCTATAGATAATACACTGATGCCTCATAGCCTGAGTTGCTTTGGTGCAGAAACGAACCCAAGGATACAGTGGTACTGGTCCTCCATGGCAATTTAATGGGTTGCCACTTGTCACTCTTTTGGAGAAGTCACCGTTCAGATCCGTTGAAAAATGGAGGAATCTTAAAGTACTTCGTCAGTTGATGCTGTAGTTAACCGCTCCTTGACGAAAGGAATAGGCTTCCTTTCGAATTATTTATTGTTTTTCAGCTTGCGCAATATGAAAGTCTATGAACAGACGCTTGTACAAACATAAGCCACAATAAAGGCTGTATGTGGACTATCCAACACACGACCAAATGTAGTTAAAGATCCAAACCAATATTCACCTCAGTTTTACTACCAATTTTATTGGTGCCTTCACAAACATAATATCGAAGTTTTTTTGCAAAACAGTGGAATTTTATAATTTTCTGATGGAGTCCGAAGGCTGACCATTTAATTCGCAAAATGGCAGCGCTACCGTGTAACCACTCGGGTTTTACGAATTGTCTGTAGATGGCAAAACAATGTCCAAGAATACGATAATATGGTTTAAAGTTTCAACGTGTCCGGTAATTGCAAAGTGGCTTTAAGTTGCGTGATGTTAGTGGGAACCGTTTTGAGCTGAATAATGGAACACTGGGCAACATTTTTGTATTCATGTGGTATGAGCGTTGCAGAGACTAAGAGAAATAAATGTCAGAGGCTTATAATGACAAGTGTTTGAAGAAACTGCATTTTAAGTGGCGCAGGCACTTTAAGAAGGTCGAGAATCTGTGACCACCGCGATCACTCTGAAATACTTAGCAAGAAATGGCTTCCGGGAGTGATGTTACGAGTGTGCTAATTGATGGGACAAATGTATACAATTCGAAGGAGATTATTTTGAAAAGGAGAAGGCATCGGCAGACCTCAGCGACGATGAATAAAATTACGGTAGGTCCATTCCGCGAATTGTATGGTAAACATTGAGTTGATTATGATCATAGCAGGCTGGAATAAACAGGACTGGAAAAGGAGTTTATCTTGTAGAAGTATACAAATTCGCACACATTTAGCGACTTAACTGTTCACTTTAATTATGTTTTTGTCCCCCTCCGTCTAGATGGAAAGTCATCTAACTAATATGCATGCCATCTAGGTTATATTTCTCCGGATATAGAGCTTCATTACGGATACTAAGATCTTTAATATGCTTTATTAGAGTGTTGTCATCAAACAGGAGAATTTATGACATACGAATACGTAATCTGGTACGATTTTCAGTTGGTTTTCTTTTCTGAATCTTGCGCATTAAATTCTGGTTAATAAATGCGTGTCACCTAATGGAATTAAACGTAAAGAAAGTTTCTTTCAAAATATTATCCTCACTTTTTGATTTAATCCCCTTCTAGTGTTAAGTTATCGGCTTAAAATTATCTTAATGTATACATTTTTATCTCGAATTGTCCTGCGTTCTCATTAGTATGATTGCTGAATTTTTTTAAATGAATATTTATTATTCTGTATGTGGGAATATTGAAGTCACTTCCTGTAATTATTTCATACCAACTCCTCGGTACTTTTCTTTCCCTTCAGATTTCCATCCAACCAACTTGAATAGTGCTGCTGATAAGCTCGACCGAGTTCTGTTTATAGAACTGAAGTTAAGTAACGAAGGACGATTTTTATTTTACTGTTGTCTTCTAGGATTTCTACGGAACAGCAAGTTGATATAAATTTTGAACAGCGCATGCCATCCCAATCGTTTTGCGGAAATCTCTCATGTGCCACATGCACACGTTTGGCATGTGTCACAACGATTGCTTTTTCCTTGTGACTGCTGTCACGAGGTAGTGACTTCCTTGGGTTGAGGGGAAGAAAACGGTAAGACTCAACCGAGGGTCGTTTTTCAGTGATAAATGATCGTCATCATACTTGAGTGGAGAATTTTCCTTAAGATGAACCATCAAGAAAGAATCGCACACTTTAATAGAATGGATGATGTGATCGTCTACAAAATGATTCTTCACACTATCTCTCCAACTGCATGAAAAGTAATAACTGTGGAGTCCGTTTCTTTGACGTTAATGCTACAGAAAATTGGTATCTTCGCCCTGCACAAGCTTCCTAAATGTGTAATAATTTAGATCAGATTTCTCGTAATGCCGATCACAGCTTGTACATCCCGTCGTGCATGTAGGAGGAGGAACTAACGCAGGTTGGCAGCTGATGCAGGTTTCTGAACGCGGAAAATATGGCGATATGCATAATATAAGATCTCAGAGGGTCACGTGTGCACATTATTCGGTAATGTCGATGGCGGGCGTCTCGCGGTGGATTTCTTTAAAAAGTTTTAAATTTTTTCCGTTCACCAATGTTTCAATATAAGAGTTCTGAATTTGCCATGTTTTTAAAAAATAAAGCATTTAAATATTTCAGAATGCGGCTCACGGTACTGAGAACTGCTATTAGAAGGGGGTGAGGAAGAAGCCTGCGTTTGAATTGGTGTAATTCTTTTCCATTTATCTCCATATGCTTTTGTACTAATTAAATGGTTTCATTAACAACCCAGTACAAATTTATGCTGATTTCAATACGATATATTTTATGTGTAAATAAATAAATGAAATTATTGACATTTTATATGTTAATGTAATATTAAATGTGTATTTTACTGGTAGAATTCGGTAAATAAATGGCGTTAGACTGACTGTGCTTGTTACTGTTGAGTCATAACACAAAATGGCGCAGACTCATTTGACATTCCAGCGACGTTCAGAAATAATCAACTTATTGGCAATGGGAAAAGTATGATTGACATTTAATCCAAACATTTTTTTGTGGACTTTAATTTGCTTGTGCGTGGACCTACCATGTGGTGCGTCCTCCGGGGTATTTAAGCACGATTTTTCTTTAGGGGAACGGTTATTGGTGCTGAAGATCTTAATATGCTCCAGAGATTAATTGCATTTGCTCTTCTCAGATAAACAGGGAGGAGGAAGTTCACTGTCAGGGATGGGGCCCTACCACATTGCCATCATAATGTTGGGGTCTATCCTCATGTGGAATTCCAGCAGCGTTTAATAAGTCAAAGAAGCAATTTCTTCCACTCTGATTTGACTCGCTCCACCGGATCTGAAGAAATATTCTAGCATGAAATATGTTTATATTTTTGATTCGGCGTGTTTTAGACTACTTTTCCCCTATACTATTTTACTGTTCGTGTATCTAGCTTCTAAAGCAATTTAATCTTTTTAATGAAAGCCAGAAGTCCTTTTATTTTGTGTAGTGAATATTACGCCGAAACATGAATTAAAAGTTTGGATTTTTGCAACAAATTCTTTAATGATATATATAGTTTAATTTAGCAAAATTTCAGCTGCATAAATATAATTGAATGTTTAACGGTTTCTGACGCTAATAGACAACGCCTCATCGTTAAGTTTCTAACGAGAAACTTGACGATGATTATCTTAGACAAGTGCTTTAAAGTATGGCTCATTTAAGTGTGGTCGAACTCTTTTTTTTCCCCCTCTTCCCAAAGCTAAAGTAGCTTTGCCCCTTTTCTCAGTCAATAATAACTAAGCCTACATTTTAGTTGCGTCTGACATTTCATAAATCCATACCCAGCGAGTTAGGGGTGGATTTGATTCCACAAAAATAGCAATTAACTGTAATGCGTTGCTCTGTCCATTCACGGAATGAAATCTTGAATTTTGAAGGTGGTGACTTAAAAGTTCATTCACCTATCGGGTAACTTCGAGGTTAAATCGAGATAAGTTAATTTCTGAAGTAACTGTCTTCTCAGTTTATGAGTACGTCTTCGCCTTCTAGACATCCTCCGAAAATTTATTTGACTGCGTGTAATTTCCCAAAGAGCCGAAAGGACTTTAATTAGAAGCAAATTTTAAAGCATCTTCTGGAAAGAACATCCCTCCAGTTTTTTTCTTTGATTTTCCTGCACAGTCTTGAAATATTGTTTGGATTTACATTAACTGATATGTATTTCATTGAAGGAAAAATTAAATTTTAAGCGAAAACGCGCTGTACGCAGATCCTAATATAGAAGCGTGTGAGAATAAAGGTTCCAATTATATTTTAAGAAAGTTAAACTTTTATGAAAGATGTGGGGTGAACGCGAAAGCACTTTTAATTAACAAAAAAAGTTCTTTAATGCACCGTTTGGGAATCCCTTTAGCGTCTATTTAAGTTAACGATCTGCCATAGAGAAGTTTCTAACTGAACTCGAAGAGCGTGCAAGGTGAACAGCTCAATTTGCATATTTTATATTCATGGGAGTTCACTTAAGGTCTGCCTCGTGTGATCTTTCAAACTTGAGGGGAGAGAGAAAGAGTGAGGGCGGATTTTCCCCATGTAATTCTTGTCTGATTCGCAGTCGAACCGAACTTTGCGTGGTTTCTTTTTAATCCAGAAAAAGGCTTATAGATATGTTGTGATCCAAACCTTGTTGGATTTCTCCAAAAGTTTAACTTCTAAAACAATTTAGAAATTATTTAAAATTTTAATCGGATCGATTTGCGAAGATTTAAAAGTTTAATCTGTATCACCAAGGTATTTTCCAATTGTTATGTACAAATATTTCTTGATGTGCGTGGATTTTTATTTTTTTATTAAGCCGTGAAAAAGATGCGAAAGGTATCAGAACTCATAGTAATTAGCATTGTGCGTAGGTTGAAGGTTCAGAAGGCAGAATATACTTGTTGATTTTTAGACTTGAATTTCTATAGATTCATCTTTTCAGGAAATAGATGTAAAGATTGTACCTGAAAGCTGAATTTGAAAGGATAAATGGGGAAAAAGAAAAGTTGGATAGTTTAGAGATGCCTGACTGGTTGCGTCACGAGTTTAAATTTCTGAATATTAGTTTTTGTTACTAACAGGAGATTTCTAAAATTAACTGACGCAATAGGCCATGATATTGAAATCCCAGAACCTGTAAATGAAGCCTTTCAGTCAGGCATAACGATTTTTTGTTACTTAAATGCTTAAGACTATTCAGCGCACACATAGCCAAATGAACCAATAAATTCACATTAGTTTTCATGGCGAGTTCTTTCTGAAGTTACCTGAAATTGTTGCGATAACAAAACCTTTTTCGAATTTTAGAAGAAAATAACCAGATTAATTACTATATTATTATTCCACAGTACTTCCACCCACAAAAAAAAAAAACTTTCTTTTTATTCGCCATTACACCGCAAGTCATTAATGACTGAGTAAAGCCAGGTAGTGAGCAATTTTGCAAGGTCTGTCCTTCGTAAATTTATTAATTTAAAGACTGCGATTGATTGGAGGTAGTGGTGTTTTCGTGCAGCAATCTCTATACGATATTTATCAAGATTTTAAATTCTTGATACGCTTCTGTCGGGAATAATATCCATCTGTATTACATCGCGTGCGCATTTCATCGGGAATTCCCTAAGTCCGCATGAAATCCCTGGATTGCAATTTTAGGATAGGCTGCCATTTGAGGTACAGCCTTGAAAACGAGACAGCTGATACAGCTTTCTATAAAAAAAAAAAAAGTCATGCGAACAGTATAAAAAGATTTATTGGCTTCGGCTTATCTTAATAATTCCACACGAAGTTGTGTGGTGAAATTATTGCTGGCAGAGACATCATGAGATTGCAAAATATAGCAAAATAATGAATATTGACCGCGAGACAGCGCGTGTATAAGACTTGGCGCGTGTATGCTTATTACGTAATGGTAATAGGCTTTGCTGCTAAAGTGAGCTATCAAATTTTTACCGGTAATCATATTAAAAAATAAAAAAAAAACGCGTAATTGGTTCCTATTCGTTCAAAATATTCTGTATCTACTTCCAGCTCAATTCTTGCTGCAGCTGCTCTTTTTTTATGCGAAATACTTAGTCTCTTATGGGGAAAATAAATTTTTCTGGCCTTTTCCATAATTACGTTGCGTAATATAAAAGTAATTAAGCGGAAATGAACTTAAGTAAAACTGAGAATTTACGAATTTGTCTGTGGTATGGGGTGGAGGGGGGCAAAACTCCCGAGGATTGCTAAACTTTCTTTTGATGAAACATTGACGTTGCTAAAAATAGACATTACCTAAATGCAATTCAGGTTATGAAATTTTCGTTTCAAGAAAAACTAAAGTGATTACACTTTCGAACGAGTTTTTCTTCCACATCAGAATTTATCTGGCCGAAGATGTTTATTATAGAAAAAATAAATTACCATTCATTTTTGTGATCTTCAGAATTTATTTAGTCCTTATTTCGTTGCCTTAATTTCTTATATTAAAATAAGAGATTTAAAACATATTGAGAACGTAAACATGCTGGTTAATTGATTGCATGTTCAATCGAAGAATTTGTGTTTTAACTCTTTTACTCCATTATTTTCAACTTTTTTTTTTTTTTTTTTTTAAGTGAAATGTTAAGAGAAAAATCTTGCGTCATTTCTCCGTGATAATTTCTTTGAAGAAATGATCAATTTATATTCAGGACTTCATCGCCTTCCTGACTAAATATCTGAAAAGATCGTTATGGGTGGCGTCCTTATTTCTTTTCTTATCAGTTTCCTTCTCTTATTAGCTCTTCTTTATTTGAGATAGCTGGCTTTGCAGTTTAATGGAACGTAGGGTAATACGCTCTGCAACTCTTCGTAGTAAACGCAAGTTTCAGTTGCTTTCGTTCCTGCAAAGTCTGGAAACTGTTGTAAGAAATTTATTAATTTTCAACTTAACGTACTAAAAATCTAATTTCTGAAACAAAAAAATATGCCAGTGATTATGTCACGTATTTGTACTGTTGTTCTGTTTATAACTTGACTTCCGAATAGGATTTTGAACAAACCTATTACCGTGGCCATTTCTTTCATGGGTGGCTATCTTCAAGGGTGGATGTTGATAATATTAGTTTACACCATCTGTTTTAGTGAATTAAAAAAAATATTCCACCACAACTTCTTATAGCTTGATCCTCTTCGGAATACCAATTTTCCTTCGTGATAATGCTGTCTTTTTTTCATTAAATGTTAAAGGTAATAAGAAGTAATGAGCTTCCATTTTACGATTCAATCAGAGATCAGTGATTGCATTATATGGGTTATACGTCACTTAAACTTTTTTTTAATAACAAGCCAGCTTCAGTAATTACCAGCATAACATCTTCTCAAGAGTTCTTTATTGCTTCAGGATTTCCCTGAGGTTTCTCATTAGGCCCACTTTTGTTTAGCATCTAAATCATACTTGGATTGGCTCTTGTCTTTAGAACTTTGTAACAGTTTAGAGTGGAATTTAGCTTCAGTTTTAAATTTGGTGTATTTCATCGTGGATGGAAAAACATGTAAATAAATACTAAGACGTCTAGACTTTACATATTGTTCTCTAATAACAGGCACAACTGACATTGGGTGCTGTTTTGTTAAACATTACCGAGGAGATTTAGCAACAACAATTCTTGGGAATATAAGCTTCACCCTTCTGATCTCAGCACGCAATTGGGCTTACAAAATACTGCAATTAATGACATTTCTCTACGTTTCTCTTTTTCCTTTATACAGTCCTAGTACTTACTACAGGATGTCAGAAAAGTCTGGAATCGGTGATATTTACACTACGTATGCTTACTCTCATTTAAAATATGTATTCACCATGTCCACCCTGACTCTCCACGCATTTTCTCAGCCGGTGTACCGTGTTTGTTTGGATTCTTCTCAGCATATTGGGATCGATAGCAGCAGAAGCCTTGGTAATTCTCTCCCTAAGATGACAAAGTTCTCGGATTTTTACAGCATTCACTTGTGCCTTCAGGAATCTCCAAAATGCAAAGTCCAGAAGGTTAAGGTCAGATGGTCGTGGTGCCCACTCCACTGGTCCTTTCCTTCCAATCCATCGATGGGGAAACTTGTCATCGAGATAATGACGCATCTAATTGCTATTTTACCATTCGTTCCAGACTTTTCGGACATCGTGTATAACACAACATTCCCGCTCCCAGTATTGCACTATGGAGATGTAATTTGGTTTCAGGCCCAGCGGTACCTTGGCTCTCTAGTCTGAAAAATTAAAATCGAAATCGTTCGGTTCCTCTGATTTAGGAACCACATCAGATTCTACTACGGGAACTAAGTATGCAGTGAGTCGTTGTACAAGAGAACTGAACTAACTTTCTTGGATATTAGACGATTCTTTCATGGCACCATACTAATACTCAAATACTGAATTACTGACTTCATCTAATGCAACACTCCCAGTTACGGTGGCAACAGGCTAGGTCTAAAGGGATATTTTATGAAACTTTCTTCCAGAATTAACCTGCTCTCTAAAATTCCTGCGCACAATGATTTAACTTATAATTTATGAGGTAATATACTATATCCACCGTATAATTGATAAGTTAAATACATGTGTACTCAAGTAATGTGACCTGAACCTATCTATCCAGTGTTTCGAATCTTCGATTCCGTCGAAGACGTTCGAAATCACTAGAAATCTCTACATAGGTTTACTCCTGACCTTTAGTCATCCTGAATTATAAACAAAACTTATTTATCATTCTCGCTGAAGCTTACCTGTTCTCTAGAGAAATTATGCAAGTCCAGGGTCCTCTCTCAGAAATTTTGGACTTTCGCCTAATATACGCAGAAACTAGATTATAACGCAATTTATGTACACGATTTATCATGATCCAACTAGGGAAGTAGCCACAGGGGAGCAGGTTGGAAGGAATGGCAATGCTTGCGCATTTTCTTGTTGCCCCCTTTATTTTATGCTGGATAGTAAGGAAGGGAAAACAGATATTACCCCTTGCATTCCCATGCCACCGACATTTCTCGCTACATTAGTTACCCTGGCCCTTACTTTACAAAAAGGCAATTCGACATTTCCATGTACCTAATTGCATGATGCACTACTTTTCCGCCCCTCAGTTATTTTAAATTAACTGATTTTATTTTAAATTATTCTTATTTACCTCTAATACAAAGTTTTTCTAACATTTTAAAATGGCATCTGTGTATTTTCTCATTATGTTTTACATTTTCTTTCAGTTCGTATATAGCGTATGGGTGTGGAAATGCCTGCTACGCATGATGCAAACTCTATTTCAGTCCTGGTTAATTGCTTGAGGCCCATCGATGTTTTTTTTTTTTTTCCCGAAATAATTTTACTCACGCCTTTATTCCTTCTCCTACTTTATAATTCCAGTTCCATCGTCGCTTCTAGCAATTAAATATTTACATTTTCGTATCGTACAATGTATTTCATTTTGCTTCTCATTAAATACGTTTTTCCAGTTGTTTTTCATTTCAGAATTTCGGTAGCATCTTTGAATTTTGATTGCAGAATTATTTCTTCCACTTCAGAATATTCCTTTATTCAAAATTCTTATTATTTTTTATTTTATAACAGTTTAAACTACTTCTGTTTACTTCTTTCGTTATTTATGGACAGCAGTTTATGAACGAGATCTGAATACAGCATTATCTGCGCATCGCGAATTCGAGCCTGTCCAAAACCACAAATACGCCTAGAGCAGCGCTTGTCTCAAATTGGGTAGTTAACCCATTTAATTACGCCAAGCACTCTTCAAGTGTAACGTAATCCGTTCACCTAAGATACGCGCGTGCGCGATAACATTTGCATTTTTATTATAACTTCAACCAGTATTTTTTTTGTCCCTTTTACAAAGTGTTTTTTTTTTTTTTCTTTCTTCTTTTTACATCCCCGAACGCAAAGTTGCGTTAATGTGAACTTACCTGACTACGAAGTGCTAGAACGGCTTATAAATCATTCCTGCCTTCAGGTCGATGGCCCCGAAAGTACACCGTCGTTGGGAGATGAAAATTTGCTAAAGATAATAACTTCGTTAATAATACAGACCTTTCCAACGTGGGGGTTACGTGCTGTTGGTAGTTTCCTGGAAACCGGAGGAGACAATTGTCGTCTTACTGGAATTCTGCGTGTTTCGTGTATTCTGGCGCCCTAAACATCCATACCCTCGATATCGTCGAAATTTCCCTTAGCTAATCTGTTTTATCTCGCAGAAATGTTTAATTTACAGTCGACTGTTTTCCATTCAGCACGACAGTTTTTCTCTTTGGGTATGTTGTAAGTTACGCGTGTTAGTAGCGAGTAAAGAAACAAACTCTTAGAATAATGAAAGATACAGCATGAGAAAAATAGGCACGCCGGATAGCCTAGAATTTGATTTTAGAACTCAGTAACAAAAACTGGCATTTTTTTTTGAATGATCACAACCCTATTGGGACGTAACCAGTGTAAACTGGGAAGTTCTGAAGGTTAAACGTATGGATTCATTTAAGAATATCAACAGCTTATTTTAATACCCATCCTTTCATACGAGACCGTGTGAGTTGATTCTTCCTTACGCTTATAATATCATGGTTCTGGTGAATGGATTTTTGCGAAATTTATGGCTTTTAAATTTGAGTATTTCATACTACCACTTTATGCAAACCATGTTTGCATTCTTGTATGCATTACAGGCCTTTTTAGGATGTTATCACTCTGATCCAGAGTTCTCCAACTTTTTTTTCCCCAGTGATCTACGTTAGGTTTATATAAATGAAGGATTGTTCGTAGTTTTGGATAGAACCAATCCTCCTTAATGCAACGATCGAAAGATATCTGAACGGAAACCAAACATTACTTTCATTTAATGAGATCTCCACTTGGACACATTTAAATTGGTTTGTATTCATAATTTATGCAGAAAAAAATGGCCGTTGCATTGTTGACCGTATTGGTAAATCTCAGCATTTATTTGTATGAAGGAAAATTACTATGATCATTAAATTAATGTGGTGTACTAGGTTAATGCTGTATAGTGACATTCCATAGATATAAAACTCAATTATGTCAAGTATGGACTCATAAGGACTGGAAAGGACAGTCTGAATATCGCAAAAGGAATTTGATTTACTGTTCATTTAAGGAATCTCATCAGAACATTTTGTGAGATACTGAAAGTTTACTCTTCGCTCTTGTAGTAACTTCAATTTTACAAAGGACCCGATATATATGAGCAAATACAATTTTCATGTGATTCATTTCATCTCATCAGCCATATTTTCATCAGTATTCAAATTTGAAAGAATTTTGCATAGCCGGCTCTATCAGGCCATAATTGAACTTATTACTTTTCAAGATGTATCGGCACAGTTGGACTTCCAAAATTGTGAGTTGGTGGTCAGATTGCACGCGGAAGTTTCATGGTTAAGCTTACGGTGTGTGTGTGTTTCTAAGATCAAAGGGAATGCATGCCTACGTATTAAGAAAATGCAAATTTGATTCTGTCGCTTGCAGAAGAGTTATTTCCCGTGGGATAGGGATTGAATAGCCTTCGTTCGAGGCGGGGTGGAGTTATTCTAATATATACTTCGGTATTTTTTATTTTAAGAGTGTTTCAAGAATGCACTTTGATTTCTTGAAAGCGAAACCTTCGCGATGAGAGAAATTCTTGCTTTTAAAATAATTTATTTCAGAATTCGCGCTTAACTTTAATTACTTTATTTTGTATGTAAATTACCTTGTAAATATTAGTATTTGGTTTTATTTCTGAACTCAATTAATTCTTACGCATTAATTTATTAGTGAAATATTTTTAAAAAATTGGGTTTATAAAGTATCCTTGATGTTACAATACGCGGAATCTGTCTTCACAATTTGCAGAGAAATTTTAATTACGAAATGGAAAGTCGTTATTAGAAATAACTGGGGACTGACTAGTTAGGAAACGAAAGCGGACATTAACCTATATTCTCAAATATTTGAATACATTTCTGTCGAACAAGATGTACGTATCCAATCGTATTCGATTGGATTAAACTGTGCGAATCCAGATACTGGAATACCAAGCAACACATGTTTATACAATTGTATGGATGCTTCGAGTTCAGAAACATAGTCCCTTCCACTTTAATTATGGTGTGTAGTTTGTTGTACCATGTTTCTTGGTATTCTCGGCGTAGGAATCTATTAATTAAACATGAATTGAAGCTTTATATTTCCGACACATAAATCGAACAACGCTTTGCTCCTCTTCTCCACACGCTGTTAGTTGTCTGCATTTTCAAAACAGTTTCCAAACATTCGATCAGTGCTGCCACCGCGCAATGAATGAACAATTAACAGTTAGTTCGTTCAAGAAGCGGTTTTTATGGAGTCCATTAAATATTTACTTATGTACATAGTTTTAAGGAAGAAATTCAGAAAGAATTCTGTTCAAACACTGATATTTAAGAAAGAATTCTTAAAAATTAAATAATGGTCATAACAGTTGCCGATAAGTGCAATTAGATCTCTGAGAATTTGATGAAACCCGGCTATTCAACAACTCCATACAGTTTTGATAATGGTATATTAAACAGTATGGTTTATGAAAAATAAAAAGTAAAATCGAACTCTGTTGTTTAAGAAGATTCGATATTGATACCCTTAAGCAATAGTTAATTTTGAACCTTGTTTTCACTTCCGGTGATATTACTATCTTATTTGTTTTAGTTTTGCCATCCGAAGGTCCGAGAATAAGCGGAGGACGTACAGAATACCACGTGGGAGACACAGTATCTGTTAATTGTACGTCGGCGAAGTCAAAACCTGCAGCTACCCTAAGATGGTATATCAATGACGAAATGGTAAGTTTGTTTTGATAGCAAAGGAACGTATGCTTTTTTAGTTTGTTAAAGGTGATTTTCTGTTACCAGCCATTCTTCAAGGGGGAGGGCGCGGCTTGTCCTTGATCTCAACTTACACCAACTTAACAGTGCTTAATTTATTTTGTTTTTTATACTTACAAACACTTGATCACTACAGTTTATAATTTATCTCGTAGAAGTCAGTTTCTGGGTGAAAGTCTCATATTGGCCTTGAAATTCTTGATGTCTCAGGTTTCAAAAGCGCAGCCAACTATTTGCTTTATTTTTAGAGCTGTAGACCATGTGATAATTTCTGTCAGTCGGAGAAACTATAAAGTCAAATTTCGTGCTTCTGTTCCAAGTAGCATTTCTTGAGAGAGAATTCTGTAATTAGTTTTGCTTATTATGAAAACTGGTAATCTGAATTAAGTCGTGGTTGTGCCATTATGTTTGATCACAAGAAATTGAACGTTTATCAGAGACTGTATTTAAAGGGCAAATATGGAAGAGACAAAGACCGCTTCTAAATTGTATTTACTGCATTATTGTTTGGTATATTGAGTATGCCTATTGATAAGAAATAGGCTTAAGATTTTCAAATTTGGGACTCAATAAAAAATTTAAAATTGGTAATCAAAAAATGGGGAAGCAAATGTTTAATTTTAAGTATTAAGTTTATACCTTTAACACAATACACACGATATTTAAAGGAATTTGTTCTGTTTTGTTTTTCCTCCTGTTTTTTTTTGCCGTTTGTGTTGGGCAGCTACGAGGATTTGTCTGTTTTTATTTGTTGGTTTCCTTCTGACCCCATGAGTCGCATGAGGCAATTGCAGAGGAAGCAAATAATCAATGGAATAATTCTCAAGGAGCTCATAAAGTCTTTCTTTGTCAGCCTTTCGTAACCTAATAGAGTTAATTAAAGCTATTCAGTGTCGTTGGTTAATCCGGTTATCCAGAGACTGTATTTCAGTTTCAGCAATTAAGTGATACCCTCTAACAACTGTTTCGCTTTCTCTAACATCCTGTTTGTCTCCTTTTCTTATTCTTCTAAGCGCAGTTGCTTATATAACAAAAAGCGATCTCTAGTGAGAAATGCCGGTAGACACAAATTTCGCTTAAATAGCACAGTCTGATTAGATAACCACCAGGATAACTTCGTACTGCTGTTCGTTATTGCCATAATTAGGATATTTCTGACACTTAACCCCTGTTAGCCTAAGCCACTCCTTCAAGGACTGTCCTCATTGTAAAATTAATTTGAAACAACAAGGAACAATCATGACCATGTCAATTTAAAGAGGGAATTTTTTTCCAAGTGTCAGCTGGTGTGCATTTGGTTAAATATTCTGCACTGGGATATATTACAACTCCACCTGTCCCAAACTCTGCCAAGATACTGGATCACCAAACCTTTATGAATTGAACGAGAGAGGTTCCTTATTTGTGGTTCTACATGGAAATTGGCATTACAATTAAGGTCCACCTTTATTCTGAAAGTCTATTTTTATTTCAGAAGACAAATTAAGAGAAGTTTCGCCTCCTCGTGTACTTTATACTTATTATATACATAATATATGAACGATGGATGCTGCGTATCTGTATTCATTTAAAATTTAATTCTTCGTGCTTCTCATTTTACATGTTAAGGCAAGGGTTTAGTAACGCTATACAATTGGCAACCCGAAGTACACGGGTATTACAGCGCTAATATATTTAGCCATTGGGTCTCCGTGTACAATCTCAGATCAATATGTCCGTTTATGTAAGATAAAAAAATAGTTGGAGAAATGCCATATGGCCACACCCGAATAAGTCGGCACTGGGGCGTTAAAAATCTGTATTGGTTCGAATAAGGATATGTCTCTCATTGATAACGCAATTACCAAATGCTTCTAGAGGGAAAACAACTCCTTAAACTTTGAATACCATCAAGGATAAAGTAATATTGGTTTTATTTTAGCGAAAAGTTGACTGACATAATAGGAAACCAAGATTAGGCTTCCACTTAATGATCAAACATTTAGGGATTCATGTACGAGGTGATAACAAGTTAGCGGTTTGGTAGATAAATAATATTGAAAGAATTCGTACCAAGTTGTAATGATATTCATTTTAATTCGTTGTTTTTAATGAGCTTCGATTTCAGTATCCTTTATGTGGTTATAAATTAAAATACTAGAATTATTAACATTTGTGAATATGGTAATCATGAAAAGGTATAGCAATTAAGTTTCACTGCGACAATTCTGACTTGAAGTGCGACAAATAATTGCTTCTCGCGTTCAACCTGTGTGCGCATGTCACAAGAGATTGAACAAAGTTGTCTTCTGTTTGATGGGCGGTGGGCGTCGCTGACATGTCCATTTAAATACATACTCTCTTTT
Organism: Mastigoproctus giganteus; assembly: GCF_048544385.1. Taxonomy (NCBI): domain Eukaryota; kingdom Metazoa; phylum Arthropoda; class Arachnida; order Uropygi; family Thelyphonidae; genus Mastigoproctus; species Mastigoproctus giganteus. The sequence continues at coordinate 116,996,779 of NC_143580.1, read as the reverse complement.
AGCTTCATTCAATTATTATGAAAACACAGTGTGCGACCGGCTCCCCAGGACGGTCATAGCGGGCTGGAGAGGTGTAATTAAGCGTTCATGTATGAACTGATACACATTTGCCCATTTAACAGGATAAGCGCTACGTTCAGCTGTAAGTAAGCACCAACCATCCTCTTTCAATTCAGCCAATGATAGCCTAGTGGAATAATGTGGCAAATTTCAACGTTTTTCCTTTATCAACACATCGATAATTGACATTGAGTGAAGTGTAAAGAAACAATTTTGCTGTCATCATGCGCATTTACTACTCATTTTGAGAGACTGAGACTATTTAACTACAAATGCAAAGAATAATTAATGCGATTCTTTCTATATAACATTATCTGGCATGGCTTCTATGGCTTTTGGAAAATTCTTGCTCAAATGAAAAGTAACATGCCGGAATACGTGGGTAATTCCGGCATGTTACTTTTCCCATCAGTGAGATTTCCGTCAATGACTTGAGCCAATTCTGGAGTCCTCTTCAACTCAGGCCCTAACTTAGTCGATCTCGGGCGGATAGAAAAGGATTTCCTCCTTTAAGTCATTCAGCCCACACAGTATTTTAACTCCCACACTTGTACAATTTCAACCAGTTGAGATTCATCTGTTGTTATGCAACTACAATACAAAAAATACCTTTCCTGGTTTAAAAATTAGTTCAACGGCATAAAATAGAATTTCAGGCTCCTTGTGTAAGTTATCGTACACAAAAAGAGGATAAACTTCTGGCTTCCGCATGCCTAAATTTGGATTTCAACCAAACACAAATAAACCCAATCATAACCTGCCACATCGCAGATGTAAGTAGAGGTGGCAGAGTCATGCTGTAAAAATTTTTTTTTTTTTTTTTTTTGAAAGTGGGCTCTGTTAAGATATAGTCCCCACGTTTCTTTGTAGCGACTACAATTAACACCTATTTACAAATGAGTATTCTGCCCACTCCTTATCTTGTTATCCCCAAACTCTGGGTTCAAATGTAAACTTCTCTGCCGATTCGCTGAAATCAGCGCGATATATCCATGTCGAACTAGCGATTCCCACTGCTCAGCTGCCCAATTAATATACCCTTTTATTAGGCGTTTTTTCTCCGTGTATTTGGTCAATAATAGCTTCTTAAGAGATCGAAATAGCTTCAGACTACTCAAGACAAGTCTTTGTCTGACATTTCGTTCCCATCATCAGTATGGTCCTCCCACAGGGCGTTTAAAGTCTGTGGAGCTTGCATGATGATCATGGAGGCTTACACATTTTGAATGCCTACCGTATTCTCGAGTACTAATCCGCTTCAGCCCATTTGCAGATTTTAATTTGAAATATCGATCCTACGTTTCTTTTTAAGAATTCATGGCACAGAAGACTGATTACGGCCATCCTTTTTGGACGGCCGTAATAATTTCAAAAGGAAATAAATATATCGACTAGAAAAGTGTTTTTTAACTGAGAAAAAAAGTCATCATACGTGCATTTATGTTTCAATATCGTCCACCTCCAGGAAGAGCATTCCTGTTCTTGAACTACATCTCGATGGATGGGAATGGGAGTCGATCGGCAAAATTTTGATATCTCATTATGTGTAATTAGCAATAGACTTATGTAGGTATGTATTGTTTCAGATGTTTTCCGAAACTGCTACACCCCATTTACTGACCTTTCTCACTCTTGTTCCTACTCCAAAAAATGCCACTTGTTGGAAATTCCACTGCTGTGTACCGAGTTACTGTTGTCAATTATTTGTTAATTCAACTGATTGAAAAACCTTAATTTGTAACGTTTGTGAGAGATGTCTTAGCATTGTGATCAGAGAAGACCGCACTGAAATTTTACGATCCACCCGACATGTCTGTATACGTTAGAAGCGTTAGGTCACAAGCAACAGAAAACTAAGAACTAAGAAATAGTTGTTTTATTGCCTTTGTCTTTAAAAGTTGTCAGGGAGGATCAGTTAGTCCATCATTTAATTTTTTTAAATTCAAAAGGATTTGGATTAATTAAAACCAACGTCAGAGGAGTTTCAAATTTGCAGTTAACGAGCTTGACCACAAATAAAATTTAGTGTCTACGATGGCAGGTTATGATTGGGTTCATTTGTTTTTGGTTGAAATCCAAATTTAGGCATGCGGAAGCCAGTAGTTTATCTTATAATAGTTATAAGTGAAGAATATCATGCAAGACTCCCCTACCCGTAGCTTATTGTGGCCGGAAAATAGCTAGTGTTCTGTTTAGTTTAAATACCAGATTTAAAAAGGAAAGAAAACACTGCAAGAAGTCATTGATGTCTGGTGTTGTGAATTCCACTATAATGCTTATTTGGTAATACGAACCAAACAAGCATGGGGGGGGGGAAGGTTCAGGACTTGAACTATCAATGTTCTCAGGAACGTACCATCAAATGCATTTATCGATTCCGTGATAAACAAAAGCCACCGATGAGTGGCTTATCTGCCACGATAAACAACATTTCTCCAATTATTGTTGAAACAAAGGAATACGCTGGTCGAGTTTGGCATCCGCGAATCTCCTAACATGTCCTCATGTTTACTGACATTTCGTCAAACCCATCAAGTTTTTGTGAAAGATTTGTTGAAACTCCATTCATACAGTTTCCTTTTTTGATATTAGGCAAGCTCTTCGTTCCTGATGCTCTGTAGATCAGTATAAAGACAAACTCGATGTGAACCATACGGTAGATCATTGGTCTAAGGTCCAGTCCTCATGTTAAACTAATGTTGCGGTACCTTATATATTTGTTCCTTTTTATGTCAGGCCAAAGGAAACGTTTTGTGGCCGTTTGACCAAGAATTGTCTTGCTAATGATGCTCGAAAGTTCAGATGCAATTAAGTTGAAAATCGATAAATTTACTGAAGAATCAATCCCTATTTATGTGCATTGTTTACTTATACCACTTTCAATAAGTGTGTTTAGTTAACAAACTTCCCCCCCCCCCCTCGCAGAACTGCTGTTGAGACAGTTTTAATCAAAAATAAATGAATGGTTATTCATAAACGCGTATTCTCCTCTTCCCCTTTCTATAAAATAACTGGAAGGTTGAAACTCGAGCATAGGGATGCAACTGAATATTTTAGACTCTTTCGCTGTGGAGAAACCTTTCTAAACACAACTGTTTTATAATCATAGGCGATTTCTATGCAACCAGAAGAAAGCAGCCCATTCAAATTAAGGCGAAAAAATCTTATATAATACATCTAATACGAAAAGCACGATTATGTTTTCTTGCTATGCCTGTTGGTGATCGGCTCCAGTGGCTGTGGCAGTTAGTGATTCAGAATGATGGATGGTGTAATTCTGGAAACGCTTCTAACCTGCAGTTTTTAAGAGCCACAAGAAAAAAAAATGAAGTAGAATCACACTACCTCGTGTATCGTGTTGTTCGAATAATAATGGCACATCTCGTCCTCCTCGTGCTCAACGTAATGAACTGTTAATATTCTGTAATTTTCAATATGACATTTACTAATAGTTAAACCATTTAAAATACTACAAGAAGAGAATTTATTTTCTCTTATTCAAAGAGACTTCGAGAGTAATTGGATTTTTTTCCCCTCAAGAGTACTAACATAAAATTGTCTTCCTTATTGTGGCGACATTGTTCCACGTAATCTGCCATCGATTATCTGGAGGAATGCGGCATTATCTGCGCGCGCGCAGGGTTTGATTTACATTTTTCATATGACGGCTTCGGTGAATTAACTTATTGTAATCGATCAGTTCGCTGGGGATTAATCACCTACCGGAATTATTCCCACAAAGAGATCGACAAATCCTCAGAAATTTTCTGATTTGTGATGTAGTTTGTCAAAGGCAAATGCCGATTTGTCACCACCACCTTATTGCGCCTTCGAGAATGATCAGTTGCGTTTATTGGTGTTACTTGCTGCAAAGAGAAAAGATGGACGAAGATAAAGTCTAGACCATTAAATATGACTGGATTTACAAAGGATTCGAGCTTTCTTAGTTACATTTTGATTGATTTAGGTTGGTGCTGTTACTCCTATTGTGATCATTCTGGATTGGTCACACATTTGACTCTGTTAATCGCTGTACAGTGATTGCATCATGGTAGATTTTCTTAAAATAATTACAGAAATATATTGTAGGCCATATAAATGTCTTTTCATTGCGATCAATGTCTGAAATTAACATTATGTAATAATAACAAGGAAAGAAATTATACCAGCAGCAAATAAATACTGTTGATACCATTGAGTCTTGTATAGCAGATATTAGTGTTTTATTGGCCTACAACGAGCTTTAATTACCGGGTTGTCTCTGTCTGTCATGGAATGTTATCAGATTCTTGATATAATTGTTCCTTATTCATGGTACTAGACATGAATAATGGTTTCTTGCTTATTGGCATTTTATTGGCAATGTTTTGTCCAATAACACTCCAGAAATTTTCAATCCGAGTTAAAATCGAAAGTATTTCCTGACCATGATAGAAATCAGATATTGCAGTCTTGCATGAACCTTTTCACCTAAAGATAAAAATTGATAAAACAGTCCAGGTTTAAAACAAATTGTTCAAGTTAATGAAGATTAACTTGAACAATTATATAAGAGTAGCCGGAAAATTTTCATATAGCGATTTTTTCGGCTAGATAATTCAATTTTAAATTACTGTTTGTAGTTTAAAATTGCTCATAAAATTGAATATTTTTAGCCGAAATAAAAAAAAAAAATACATAATCCATCATTGAACAAAGATATGCAGTATACCGTTCATCTTAAAATTTCACTTAAAACCAGATAATCGCACATTCCCATTGGTACCATTTACCATTCATTATCTCTTCGAGCTTGCCTTCACTAGCATTTTGTGCACGTTAAAACATCGGAATAGTTCACAGGAAAAACCCCGCTCTCTAAGATTAGCTAACTACGGCTCCGGTTGAAGAGGTCTTAAGAATTTCTACAGTTTCAGACGGAAATTCAAACTAACACCTCTCTAAATTTGCGATTCTTCTGTCGTACCTCAATACTTTTGATAACATAATTTATATAGAAAATTGGGCTACTTTTCCCATGAAATTGTGCAATTTTATTTGTAACCTTTCTGGTCACCCTGATTGGTGAAATGCGATTCGCTTAAGAATTTCATTCACTCTACAAGTCGAAAAGGCCTAGGATTGATTTCTATCTTGACGGAAGAAATGTATGATTTCTAGATTTCTTTTAGCCAATAGTTGAGCCGCTCCTAGAATAAACACCACTAATATCAACAAAGCACAATATATTGATGCTTCATGGCCTAAGGTGCTTTGGCACAAATTGCACCACTCCATCCCAACTTGTTAAATGCCTTCATTGCACAAAGGAGTTAGTATGTGTATTAAGCTACAAAGCGTCAACACACATACACAAACATGCACTTCACTCTATAAATTTCTGACGTTTTACTGAGCTTAAGAGAAGCACGGCGAACTTGAACTAATCTTCATTAGCCATCCCATCCACATTACACGTAGGATTTAGGGTGTGTATTAATATCCAAAGCCTCAACGTGCGTTTCTTGTATTTTCCTTTTTTTTAAAGTATAAATTAAGTTATTGCGTGCTGCTCTTATCAGCTTCCGGAAGCGTGATCATTGTTTATCTTAGTGCCGAACCCATTTTAGGTAAATAAAGCGTATGATTACGTTTCATGCTCATTAAATGCACAGCACCACCTTTCGGCAATATTTTCTTATTAATTATAGCGAATAATAATAAAATCATCACCTTTATTTGTGGCCTTAAAGGGACGGTTTTATTCACGAGTAAGATCCATTGGGTGTCATATACCCGTTAACATAACGCCCGCTATTAAAAATAACAAAATTCGTAAATTATGGCATTGCGTTATGAGGATTAATTCCCATCTCATGATCATATTCAACAATGTGGATTTTTATTTTCTGTACCAGTTTCAGTAACATGGAATTGTGGGACTGGCATAGCTCGTGAACGTAATAGCTATTTCGTGCTATGACGTCATATTTCTAGAATAAATTTTGTTGCTCTTTGATAACCGTTGCGATTGGCCTTTATTAATATCTTGCTGGATAGGATGCTTCCCCACAATATGTAGAGAAGGAATAAATATGAAAGTATTCTTCCAGTTGGAATGGAAGGGATTTTTCATATTTTTTTTTCTTTTCCATGCTGTGACCGAATCAGTTTCATTTTCTTTCAGAAAAAGTATACACAATAGGTACCCCATTTACATCATTCAGTTAACATTAATACAGATGAAATGAGAATAATAACAGTAAATATTTCAAGAGAATATTAACTTTTTTTTTTTCTCCCAAAAACGTTGGATAAAAAAAAATTCATTTTTTTAAATCCAACCTCTTCATTGATGGTCCCTTAAATTACACAAAACTTAAATTATAATTTAGTGAATTACTCTAAATTTCTATGGAAAATTTGCATCGAATGTCGCTCAAATATATTTTTTCTTCAGTTTTTAAATCATCGTGAATCTTTTCTAAAGTAAATTATGTTCTGTGACTTATAATGAATATAATAGATATTTTTTGATATAAAGCTGAGCTGACATAAGTTTGTCAATGTTGGACTAGTCCGCTCTCGTGATGAAAATTTCAAATTATTAACATGCGTATACGCGAGAGAGAGAGAGAGAGAGATTCCTATAATCCAAAGCAGAAACCTTACAAAGATATAGAGGTCTTACTTGGTATTCTGTTTCTCTTCTCCAGAGAAGATATTTATTCTGAAGGGGAAAATATTGTATGCAATAGATGAATGAACTGACAAAGAATCCTTACTACGGTATGACAAGTTAATCTGGAGATTTACTTGTTATGGGCTTGTTCGGTGAATATTACTTAGAGCGTGAATAGAAAATAAAGAGAGGAAAGCGCGCATGTTTTAAACTCTTTATTCTGATTTTACAATGGAATTTTACTCCATATATGCAGGGTGGGCCATAAGTAAGGGAACACGTTTGGCTGGAAATGACAACACTATTTTAAATATGTATTTTAATCAATGCTACCATAATAGAAATGGGGATACATAAACTTTAAAAAAAGATTACATTTGTTCAATATGGCCCCCACAGTTCCTCAGAAATGTTCTCCAATTATTGACTGCTGAAACTCTAGGCCTGTGCTTACTACTAAATAATTTATATTTTAAGACTCTCCACAAAAAGTAATCAGAGCGTGTTAAATACGGATAATGAGGTGGGTGCCTATTCAGTGGAAACCCGCTGTCCAATCCAAAGGCCCTCTAATAAATCGCAGACAGTTTTTTTTTTTTCTGAGTGAACTGATGCGCCATCCTGCATAAAAAGAAATGAAATTGATTTTAGGCTGGATTAATGGTATGCTTTTGTCTTTTAGCCTTCTCGTGTCACGAGAAAGCTACCTGACTCAAAGAAAGAGGTCCCAGAAAATTTCTATGTCAATTACAGCCTAGATTATCAAGGCAGCAGCGTTTAAATCCTAAAGAGTAGATTGGAGTTTTTAAGAAGAATAAACAGTTATGACAATTAACCGTTCTGTTTAGCTTAAACGTGACTTCATCAGCGCACAAATCATTGTCAATGATAACTGGGTTTGTAACACTCACGGCCAAAAACCTTTCGGCAAATTCCAATTTTCCATCTGGGTCATCCTCAATCAATGTAGCAACACTGAATGATAAACCTTCTATTTAAGTCTTTATGATGTTATTTAATCTTGTTTTAGGCATTTTAACTTGTAAAATTCGCTTTCTATGAAATTTGTTTTGGACTTCTTTTGGTATCCTCTTACAAGTTCCAAATTGGCAGGCCTCTTTGAATACTAGGTCTGCTAGATTTTGATAGATTATACATTGTTCCCACTTCATCAATCTTCTTCGCAGTTGGTTTTTTTGTTCTTCATTGTGGGTGGTTTATGTTCAAGAAACTTACTGGCGTGAAATTTGTGCAGCAATTTCAGTCCTCTCCTCCACTGTCAGCTCATGGTACTTTTCCAGTGTTCAAATTATTCCGAAACAATAAGAAAAGATCAAGATTAAGGGCACGGTGGTCGAAATATTTGCTGAACTAATATTAGGACCTACTTAACCATTTTGTTTGTACATTAGATTTGGAAAGTGACAGGTGTTGAAAGCTAACGTATTCCATGAACTACGCAAGGTGGTTAAAAAAGTTTGCAACCATTTTCTTCCACCACACAGAATTCGAAAAATTTTATGCTCCTCTTTTATGCTTTTGGATAAAAGAATGCAAAAATAATATTTCATTCTTTGTTATTATTACAAAGGTTAGCGACTACCGCTTATGGATTTATTGATCTTATTAGAAAAATCAGAGAGGCGTCCAAAAATGGTAAGACTGCATATTGCATTCTTACCACTTTTCGAACTAATCTGAAAATGGTAAGAATGCATAGTGCAAAATGCTGTAGAACAAGGAGCTTTATTTTCCGTTCTGTTTTACTTCGTACAGAAATTCCAAATAGGACCATGTTTATGTTTGCATTTCCAATTTCTACAGTGCAGTGTGGCAACAGTAAGCTGCTTAAATAACTAAATTTAATCAAACCCGGCACACTTTGCTACATATGGTAGGTAGTTGTTAAAAAGCGTAGGAAATAACAATTTTTTTTTAATTTCTTAATGTTTCAGAGGATTCTTAACGTTCTTTATGTTTTTGAAAGTGTTTAAAGAATGGATTCATTCTTTAAATTGGTTCCAAAGCATTTAAGTTGTTTTTAAAGTATGGACTTATTGTTTTCTCTCACTCAAAGATCTGTAACAAGCTTTGATCTTTGAGATATCATTGTTCTGGGCCTCCACAAGAACCCCCTCCCCCGACCCTAATAGTTATGTAGCGTAGTTGTTGCAGTAGTAGGATTTTAGGAGCATCAGCGATTTAGACCATACCGCGCCTTATATAATGTCTATAAATTTCGTGTGTTCTGTGGCTTTTCTGTTTTCTGGACAAACACCCCAGTTTTCGGGAGAAAAAAACCATGCTACCCTCGCCTGAGACCGAATAACTCGGCCATTGCAAGAAAACTCATAAATTCCTCCCGTAATCGATGGAACTCGAACTCTGGTCTTTTACACCCGGTGTGGAGAGGATGGTGATCTTACCAACAGTGCTATCCACGAGGGCAATAGTTATTTTCTTAAGCTTCATATTACTAAGAACAGGGCATCCGATTTTCAAATTTTCATTTATCACCTCTTATCAGTCATGGGCTTAAACCATGGTCGCTCAAAGCACCTTATTTATACATACCCATAGGTTGACAATTACTCTCATTGTAGCTGTCTGAACTCGACTATGTACATCAAAAAGATAGTTCCTTAACCGACTCGTATTTATTTTACGTTTTCAACACCTTCATGTTCAGATTTTTCTGCAATTATCATCCTTCAACTACCTTTTAATACCTCCACCACTATTTTTATTCTTGTTTGTAACAGAATCAGTGTTTTATCTTGTTTTTTAGAAGTTCCTGCTTCTCCACTCTTAATCTCGGCTTTAGACTTCTTTTTTTTTTGACTCCTTTTGGGACTTAGCTTCCTGAGGAAGACTAGAGAGCGACGAAGATCTTTTATTAACAAGCGTTCTGGGGATACTTTCAGTTAATTCTTGGACCTGAGAAAAAATGTCTTTATTGATTTCATCTGAGCCATCATCAGTAACATCAGTCGTGGCAATTCTCGTTAACCCATCAGCTCCTCAAATTTGATGTAGGTATAATATATATATACTTAATGTATCAATAAAAAAATAAACTATTTACGAGTAAAAGTTACAAATCGAACATTTATTAATTTGTGGAAGTGCGAAGGCCAAAGCAGTCCTGGAAATTCAACAACTTCCACTTCAAATGGATTCTGTAAAATACCACGGAAATCAATCCCTGGTGGTAAAATCAGCCATTACCAAGTTAAACGGGATATGGTTTCCAGGGGATTAAAACTTCAAAAGGGGTTTAAAATGCTAGAATTAATCACAATTTCATCTCAAAGGTATTCAACAGAATACCTCTGAGATGAACTTATGTGGTGATTAACTCTCTGATGGTTAATTATATCTCATTGGTAGCCCACGTAGTCAGCATTCTGTAGGAGTGGAGGACCATACCTTCTGCAGTCTATTGTTTGTTTGCGGAAAGCCCAGAAAAATGGGGTGTGTGTCAGTGCTGTGTTCTCCAGCACACTCATGATTTTCCAAATATATTCATCAGATAATACTAAAAGAGATAAGTTCACTTGAGAGATTTCTACAGAAATCGGTACAGATTTATAGAACAACCGATTCTAGAAATGATTTATTAAATAGACTTCTATTAACTTTACATTATGTCGAAATATACGATAACACGCCGGTTAATTTTTACTTTTCGTGATGCTTTAAGTTTAATTGGTAAATTTCAAATTTTCCGAACATGCATGCATTTCCTTTGATGTCTTTCTTTTGTGGGTTGTTCAAAAGTGGATGCATCATTCATCTTTTATTGAGCAACGAATGTTAAAGTGGTTAGGTCATCCTTTTAAATGCGATGTTCTGCTTTATGATCTATGAGATGAGTGGGATTTTGTGTGTGTACTTGGCATTACGTGTTTATGCGTGGCAGTGAGGAATGCTTTTACGTTGTACACGCGGTCGTAGTGGGTTAACTAATCACATAATAAATAGAACATAAGACCGGCTATTGGCCGAACTTCAGCTGCCGTTATTTCGTGAGCCCTTCCACTGAGATAGCGTGCATACTTGTTCCGTGTAGGCAATTGTACAGTAATGTTAATCTTTTAAAACACTTTTCCACGCGAATCTAATTTCAGATAGGCGGATGGGCAGCCAGAAAATAAACTGGCAACAAGGTACACATTTAGATGGCTTTGAATATAAGAGTGGGTAATGTTCATCTGTGACTAGATATGAATAATTTGAATGGGGAATTAACACACTAAACTTTCAGCATGATCTCATTATGGGCAATGTGGTATGCACATCAGGTTGCATTTGCACGGATCTCCATTTTTCCATTACTTTCTGTGTTAGCAACTTAAGCCAAACACATTCACATCGAATTAAAGTACAGTACTCCCTTAGTGCCCTCGCGGGTGGACAGTTGGTAGAATCGCTGTCCTCCCTACATCGGTGGGAAAGACCTGATTTCGAATCCCGTCGAAGGCGCGAGGAATTTTTATGGGCCAAACTGTAAATAAAACGTATTTTGTCTAAGTGAACAGCTAAGCGGTGTTTGGCTGTTCACTTAGACACAACCGTTATGTGCGCCTTTAAGCCCTACAGTTGTTCACTTAGAATAAATTATTCTCCGTTTAGTTTAGCATACGCTCGCTAATAGAGACCATCCTCCAGGTGATAAACCAGTAGCTTCGAAACAGCTGTCCCAGTGATTGCTCAGATTTTTAAGTGTAAACGTGGATTCGCTTGTTCGGGCGATACTATGCGGTTTAAATAGATATTATCAACTCAGGCAGGAATGTAGATAATGGTATTTGTCTCTAAGTTGGGCGTATATCCAATCATTAGCGTCGAAGACCCGCCTCGGTCTTCATTGGAGCAGAAGGATCCCATTATCTAATCGAATGCAGTTAAAGCAATTGATTTTTATTTTTCTGTCCCTTAAATAACATGGACCACAAGCAAAACGTGCAGACATGGTTATTTCTTAAGCCCACTTATCAACGTTAGAGTTAATTCCTACGAAATCTCTAGAAAATTCCTATGAATTTTGTAGAATTTTTCAACCGTTTATTCATCTTATTTCTCGTCTGCTTTTGCGCTAATCTAAAAACCCTCACTGATAGCACCAGGCTTTTACAATCGGTGCCCTTCTTCACTGTGTGGGAAAGGACCGAGTTTGAGTCCCGTCAAAAAGAGAATTTTTGACGGGCCTTCTTCACAACGTTATCGAGCCTGTCTCGGATGTTTGCTAAAGATTCCCCCCCCCCGAAACTCCCTTTTCTTTCTTAATCTAGAAACACAAACTAACGTACCATTTGAATACAGTTTACAAACACAATACAGTGATACCTCAGAGCCTTATTTTCTTTGACACAAAAAGTATTTTTTATGAATTGAATGAAAACGAGAATTGTTACCAGTAAATGGTACTTAATATCTTAACCGCATTTAGGGAATTTGTCATCTGTATACCAGATTTCCTTTCTCTTCATATCGTATTAGGTTTCTGAATACAGCCCTATTTGGAAACATATCTCTTCATCGCCGTCCTCCTCATACTGGGTGAAAAACATCTGAGTTCGAATCCCATCGTCAATGACGCGAGGAATTCTTATGGGTCTTTTTCACAATGTGGCTAAGTTAGGCGATCTCCAGTGAAGGCAGCGTGGATTTTTCCCCCGGAAACTTGGGTTTTTCGTCCAGAAAACAACAAATCGACCAAAGAACACACTAAATTTATAAACATTATGTACAGCGCTGTATGGTCTAAAATGCTGATGCACCTAAAACCCTACATCTGTTCATCGTTGAGATACTTTGGAATTCCGTGTGGTTCAGGCAGACCATGATTGATATTCAGATTTCAGAGCATATCATCAATTGTATCCTGAACTGCCCTGATGACGTCGTCAGCTATGACAACATTTTCTTCTGTGAAAACAGACTGCCATCTTCCCAGGTTTCTATCCTGGAGGTAGCGATTTCACTGTTCATACATTGTGTAACCTCTAGCTTTAAACGTACACGTTTCCCATATGCTGGTGAATTTGTTTTGGAGAAATTCCCTCCACTGTAAGGAGCAGAACAGCATGGATGCACCCATCACTGCCACGCCATGCTGTAGCTGGCGCTGTGGATTACTCCCCTCGCTTATGGACAGCTAACGCGTCCTCTTGTTCATTATAAGAGACTCTGTACATTTAACCTCATGGCAGCGCATAGTTTAAATTTAGGTAATTGAACTGTGTATTTGAATCGCTCTTGGTTTTGTTGATATGACTCAACCATCGCATAAAGAAATCTAATCTCATTAAACTCGGCTTATTTCATCAACAGTCGCAATGCCTTGTAAGCAAGTATTTATATATATTTTTTTAAGATAAGGATTTATGAGTGGTGAATAATCGTTATGATATAGTTATCTTCTTGCTGTTGGTGCAATCCTGAATAAAGACAGTTGAGTTTTTATTGAGTAATTCGTTAAAGATAACCTTCCGTTGCTTCTAGTTCCTCAATTACAAAGGGACTATTCATTTAGTTCCTCAAATTCAAAGGAACTATTCATCATCTATCAAGTTTTATTGCCCACTCATAAAATGTTATGGAATAGGAAACGTTACGCGTTAGAACCTGCCGACAGAATGCGTGTAAGAGTCCCTTGCGAGAAAAGCTGTGAAGGAAAGCCGGCTCTAAGATTTATATTGCTGAGAACAATTCAAAAGAAAAAAAAATACGGGAAATATAATAAGAGGAAATGTGCAGGAAAGAATGCGAAAAATATTTCACTCACTGGAAACAAAATGTGGACCATCCTAAGTACTAGCATCACGCACTGCCACATTTGAAACGGGCCCACTCTGTTGAAGGTTGCGGAATAACATTCCCATTTCAATTGCTTATTACAGCTAAAACATCACTTATAGAAGGTGAGATGCAGACATTCTACAAGAACTCAGCATTATTACAAATTTCCGCAAACGTTGTAATGTATCACGCGAATAATTGTGGAATGGATGCAGAGAAATAAAAGGAACCTTTAAAACAATAGCCCGCAAACCCAATGAACGTGATTCATCTTGATATATTTAGAGGCATTATATAACTGCGAGAATCATAATTCGGATAAGGAGATCTATTTATGGATGTCTTAACTGTTACCATACAGACCATTGTAAGATCCTACGTATTTTAGTGATTTAGCTGAAGCCTTTTTCTCACGCAATTGAGTGTTTGAAAATGTTTGATGTTCTCTAATGTTTCATATATTTAAGAGTTTTATTGGTTAATTCTGCACAAGGGTTTCTTAACACCATGTTGGCTTTTACATGCCATCTTTAAATTATGTTCCTTCTGGAGGACAGTTTTCCTGTAGCTAAATCTTATCTACACGCATACATAGATATGTTTCTTTTTTATATATATGAATCTTGCTCCTCGCTGAATCTTTATCAGAAGATATACGTGCTCTTGAAATAAGGGAGTGTTCAAACTTGTCTTTAGTACACAACATGTGGCTAGACCAAGGCATACAATGGAATTATATTTTTGTCCCTACTTGCAGAATTCCTGTACGTTATGGATGAAACAACCATCGTCTGTTCTAGCAGCCTGTTTGAACTGTTGAATGAGTTTAATGTCCAATTGTACGATTACTGCGATGCATTTTGCATTATCAACGAAATTAAACTTGTTGCTTATCTACACGCATTTCGGTTGGTTTCATTCATCTAATGAAACCAACCGAAATGTAAATAGATCTTATGGTCCCATTGAGGGACAATAACGAATGTTTTCTTCAGTATCCAACAAAGCACTTCTACATCTTTCAGCGCCCCCCCCCACGTTAATTGGTGCAGATCATATCTATACTCAATATTTTCTGTGGTCGAAAACCAACAAGTGATATCCGAAAGGATCATTGCATTTAAAGATACATAATTTAATCCATCCATCAAACACAATGGTATTATTATTTTCCTAATTGTTTCCGGCCCTGTTGCTCATCTCAAGTACTAATTCGCTATTCCTTTTTTCCTCAGGCCGGGCCAGAATACGAGACGGAATATTCAACGACCCTTCACGCAGACGGTCTTGAAACATCGAGCCTCGGACTGCGATTCATCGTAAGCAACAAACATTTTCACCAAGGAAATATGAAACTAAAGTGTACAGCCACCATTTCTCGTGTCTACACCATGAGTAATGAAGAACTAGTGTTTGGAGGACGCCAACAGAATTCTGGACTTCAGATCACAGAGAACATGAGTAGAGGTAAGTCTCGGCTGTCTCCTTAATTACTATCAGCTCAACTTGGAATACCAGCGGTAATTTGTCAATATTCAAAGTGCTACTAAGGTTTCTCCGCGTGGAAAAATCCATTTTGAGCGAGATTTAGCTTTTTATTTTCTTATTTTATCACCCAGTTTTCAAGATGTTCATTTTAATGCACAATGTCCAAGAATTCGATTCAATAATTCAGCATTATGCTCTTAGGAGTTCATTTTAACACTCGTAATGAATTCTGCCAAATTGATTTCGAATAATTGGCAAAATTCCAAATTTTATTCGAAGTTTGTTAATGTAGACTGCATTAGCTGTCTTGAGCCGTTGTTTTATACTTTGTGCTGACGAAATGGTCCACTTTATTTTTGTTACGAAATTAGTAAACTTGGGTAAGATGAGCTGTGGACAGTAATGGATGGGGTGGTTAAGGAATTTCCAAGTTTCTTGCAATGGGTCTTAGCGAAGAAGCTTTTTCTTAGGAAAAAAAAATTTAAGAATGCAACTCCTACAATAAAAATACACATTTGAGCAGTTTCAAAGCATTTCGAACAACAGATTACTGCGGATAGTAAATACTTAAGCAAAGGGATGTAGGAGAGCTACTTATCAAAAGTCCAAGAAATAGACATGTCGTACATCACCAGTGCTGGTGGGACGAACTCTTTTGACAGAGATTGATCGGTAGGCCACAGCGGTCTGCAGATCCCGGCCCTCTTAATTGATTTTTGGGGTGTATCTTCAGGATGGAGTTCCACCAAGAACTGTTATCTGACAACTAGGGTTATCATAAAAGTTTCCCCAAGAGAGACACTGTGGAGCGCGGTCTGAGGACCTTTCCATCCTTTTTGAAACACCTTACCTAAGGAGAATATCATAAACGTGGTTTAAAGTTATTCTCAGATCATGCCAAACCGTACATTAAGCTGTTGCTCAGTATTTAATATATTCAGAAATAAGGTGCAACATATAAGAATCTCTTATACAGCGCAACTTACAACATTTTAAGAAAGTGTAAGTGAAAAACAAGAATCTCTGTTCTTGAAATAAAACGCATGACGAAGAGAAAATCAACGCGTTCCGCGATTGGTTTTAAAGGTTTGCGTTGCGCTTCCTGTTAATTTTTGCCCTCAGTGGGTGCATTATTGCGATTATAATGCCTGCTTCCATTTGGAAAAAAAAATAGTTGCGATTCCAATGTCCAAACTGGAGTGATTGATGATGGTAAGTCTGCAGCCTTCCCAGCTGATATGTAGGCTCTTTTTTTTTTTTTTACAATTTTGCAAACTAACCTTATGGTACCTTAAGGCCCTTTGTTGTCTTAGCATGACCTTGTCAGAAACATTCAACTTTTGTTAGTTGTCAATTTCGAAAGGGCTCAAGGATTGTTATTGAGGAAAGTGGATTAATATATAACTGAAGATCAGTATGTATATATATATATATATATACACAAGGTATCGGAGCGACATAATGGAGAAAAATATGTTCAAAAATTCCAGTTATGATTCTTTCACCCAACAGCCAATATCTTTAAACTGAAATTCTTTGTCCACTATCAAAGGAGGTTGTGGGGAAACTTTTCATTTCACTTTCAGAGAGAATCTAAACTATTTCAAGACGCAAACATCAACAAATGTGAGTTTATCCTCTAAAGGAGCCTATGTCTGCATTGCTTGTTAATACCATTATGTCTCAAGCGAATAAAATAATGTCTAGACGTCTGGTAGACAAATTTTTGGTGGTTCGGGCTCTGTTTCCTTGCCGGCAGTGCAACACTTCAAAGGAGGCGGCTTTATAAGATAAGGTAATGGAAGAAAGATGATAAAGAATATTTTAGCTCGCTGAAACCTAAGGCTTTCAAAAAGAAAAGCTATCTTTCTCCCTTACAGTTACTGGTTATACAGTATTATGCTGCATAACCCTGGCAAAAAAATCGCAATTTTTTCTTTTGAATTAGTTTAATATTAACTAATTAAAAGTACGAATTATTTTAAAACCATAATATGCCAGTCGAGCAGCTTTAATCTGGAAAGACATTACCACTTTATCTATGCACGTGAACAAAATGGATGACTACAGCATTTTGGACCTGTTATAGAAAAATAAACCTTTAACAATATAAAATCAATATAAAAGTTTCAAAGAATGCTAATAAAAACAGGATTTATTTCAGCATATTAACATTAAAACATCCAATATAGTAAAATGTACGCTTCAAATATGTGACTTCTGTTCTTTTGCCTCATTTAATTTGGTTTTTGCCCGAAGAATTTAAGTTATCATGCATCATTTCGCTGTATATCTTTCACGCACAACATTTTTAATAGCAAGTTGCTGGTCAAGATTTCCGTTTGTGTTTTTTTTTTTTTGGTTTGTAACTGCTGCTTTACAACCGTTGGTACGAGTGAATGTTAAAAGGTGAACAGGCTAAATCGATTTTCGTATAAGAAAACGCCCACTCAGAATGACATTTATTACAATAGGTAAAGGACTCGGCGGATCATTTTAAATGCTTTCAATGTTATTTTGATCAACACAAGAGTGCACATTTGTAGTTCCATTCGATATCTCTTCTCGGACCTTGTCATCTAGTTTGTTTGCGCACACAATGCGTTATGGATTGTTCGTAAAATGTCGCAAGAGACAAGTTCGAATCATTAAATTTTAAAAATTAATAATACATTTGAAATAACGTCACTGCATTCTGAATACTGCATGTTTAAGTCTTTCGAACAAGGTGGCTGTATTATATTCGGTTAACGTTAAAATCAGGTGATTATTTCTGTTGAAAAATATCGATTATACGTCCAAAATGAAACTTGAAATGGCCTTAGACAGCTCTGGCCAACGACTTCCATTTGTTTATTGTGCCAGAAGATTCTGACAGCATAATGGTGATGCCAACTTAAATTCTTTTGATACAAGTTGCATTCATGGTTATCAAGAATGATTTGGATTCTATAGCTGGGCAGGTACATTCTGCAAATATTTGTAGTCATTTAAAATTTTCTGAGATGAGCCATCAAGAAACGGAATAAGCTTTTGGACGAGGCACATTAAATAATCCTCATAATAGTTATCTAATTATATAAGAAATGGAGTTAATAACTGATAGTTAATAAAAAGAAAAATTTAAGATAACTGTGAGAAAAATAATTGTTTCTTCTTTTTTTTCTTCTTGTAGTTCGAAACACTGCAGCAAGGGTAGTGAAACCAGTTCGGTGGATGGTGTGGACTGCTGTTCTTCTCACAGTCTTTAACGGCAGAAGTCTCATTCCAGCATGTCAGGTGCTTCAAGGAAATTGTTAAAGTCTTCATAACAGTGTGGTTCCCAAAATGCATTTCGAACTGTGATAATTTGAGACGACAACTTTCGGGCACTTTCCAGCTAACATAGTGCAGTTCAGAGCTAATGTCACGGATCAGTTATGGCACCGTTGGTGCGAAGAGCAGCTGGTGGAGTATCGTTTTGACTAGATTAACTATCACTGTTCTAAGATAGCAGAACACATTTGTACCGAACCGAGAAAAAAATAATTCAAAAATCATGAGAGAAGGGAGCTGAAAACAATTCTTCGTGATAGACTTCATTTGAATTTTTTCAAATGTTTTCGTTTGAAGAAAACGTCTTTATTTTTGTTGATTTGTTTTGTTTTTTTGTAAGCCTCCCACTTTTGTAACTAGAAGTGTTGACTATCAGCGTTCGGCTCCATGCTTGTTTTCTAGTCATCACTACGTTTTTAAGTTGGACCCGTCATGATTCAAAAGTTGTACTTATAGGCTTCAACAGACGACACTTTCATTGATACAGCTTTTAACGTTTCGTAGCCATCGATGTAATGTGGGTCAGCGGTTCAAATCAAAACATCCCTCACGAAGGATTCGTTGGGAAAGTCTTCTGCTGAAATATTGGTCAAAATAGTTTTATTAAAAACCTATTAGTAAACATTAGACTAGATATCACTTTACATTTAAAACATTGCTGAAAATTAAAATCTTTTATAAAAAAGACAAACCAAAAACGTCAGCAGAGTTGGTCTTGTACACCGGTGTAGGAGACCAGTGATCTTGTATGGTGTACAGTGGTTTCTTTAGTTCTGTATAAGTTGAAAAATATGTCGAATGGTAACTTAAATCAATAAAACTTTGTTGTAGTTTTATTCAATTTCTTCTATGGTAGCCGCGCTCCACAAACACTGACTCATTCATTGATTCCTTCTTCTATCCTCAAATTATCGTGACTGTGCAACTATCAGAATTCAAATAAAGACCAGTCGTTTCGCATTTCACACAGCCATGTTCAAAAGTAACTCATTGCCTTATGTTTTCTCAAAAATATTTGCGTTTGAGCACTGGAATTTCATTGCCCTTTTTGAGAAAGACAATTCTATGGTGAAATTTAAAAATTGGATTAAACCTTTGCAGTTTAGCCAACTCAAATATAATCAAGATGATTCGGTGACTCGATTGGATTGGCTTTCTCAATCTGATCTTAATCCCATTGAAAATCTGTGGCAGAGGATTCGGCTATTAATATCAAAAGGCAAATGGCATATTTTAATAAAAATTATCAGTTACTTATTTGCCTATTTTGATTGCTAGATAAAGATGGAGGATGCAGTGAAGTTTTATACGAATTTCAAAACGAAAAAGTAAAAGTATATCACAGTTGCCCATGAATTTAAAAAGGTACACGTTGTTATAGGTGAAACCACTTTGTATTCGAAGGGGATGCGTTACTTATGAACATGACTATAGTCTCCGATGGTGTCCATTCCAGCGATTTAGATCACAGCACGGAAACCTTTTGTATTAAATGTAGGACAGAACGACATTGATCGTGAACTTAGTACATTTAAGACTGACGAACAATTTTGGTTTAAATCAATGTTGCATTAAGCTGCATGCAAGCCTCATTGTTATTACCAGCTGGACTTCGAAGAACACTTCCCAACACTCAGCTTAATGTACGAATTTTGCAAAAAGAAAACGAACAGATATAATAAACTGGTCCCTCCAAGCAAGAAAGCGTTTTATGCATTTCTTTGGGTTAATTCTTGGAGGGTGGGGATATCAAAAGATTTCTCCTTTTGCCAGCAAATAGCACACAAGTTCAACCGCTCAAACTGTAATAACAGCCTACAGTGGCTATCATAATATAGCTATACTGTATTATTTATAGACAGTTTCAGACTTTCTTAGCTCATATTTAAAAAACAAAAAGTGATGACGTATATCACCTTACTTCGTTGTTGTTTATATGAAATTTACAGAAAAGGAGAAGTATTTGTGCATTATGTATGTGAGATTATGATACCACTCTACATTTTAGAACTGTTCTTTCCCAGAAACATGGTGACCAATGCTTTGCTAATCCTTTCAATACCTTTCGCATTAAGACTGTACTTAGAGCGATTATAAAGTCTCGCCACTCGGACTGGTTATGTTGAGAGCTCATTAATGCGTCCCACGTACCATCAGACCCCAATATCTCACTCTTTCTAAAAAACATTCCTCTTATGGCAATAATTATACAAAATCTTTCTCACTTGAGGCAAATACATCTTGAAATAAGGCTTGTAGAAATTTTATATTAAGACGTATCATGTCCTCGTATTCTGAGTGATATGGTCTAGGAAGGAATCTGTTTTTTGCTCAAAAATACCAATATTGATTTATACATAATTAACTTAAATCAGTAAAACCTTTAATAAACTGGATGATTATAATAATATCTAAAAATAAAAGTTTATTTTTAGACTTCGATACTGTTGATCAGCAGTTTACCATCTTCCTCGTAATTCTTTGTCTATTAGGATTAAATGAAAGCTAATTATAACAAATTGATTTGGTTCTTTTTTCTCCAGAATAGCAAAATCGATGATCTTTTTCTAAGATTATTGATTGATGATGATTCCAAGATCATCGTCGATTGATGATGATTCCAAGATCATCGTCGATTGATGATGATTCCAAGATCATCGTCGATTGATGACGATTCCAAGATCATCGTCGATTGATGACGATTCCAAGATCATCATCGTCGATTGATGACGATTCCAAGATCATCATCGTCGATTGATGACGATTCCAAGATCATCATCGTCGATTGATGACGATTCCAAGATCATCATCATCGATTGATGATCTCATTCTAAGATCATCAATCGATGATCTTAGAATCTTTTTCAGCACTCTGAAAAAGTCATTTAAGGTCATCTTTTCGATAGTGTTAATCCTTCATTCGCTCAGTAAGAACAGCAGTAATTCGCTTGGCAGGAGCCCCCAGAGATGAAGGTAATGTTTCTCCAGCATATTTAGCCATGTAAACTGGATGACATCCTTCATTTCCTCTCTATAATATAATCGCATTTGTGTCAGCCCATGTGCACCGATAAAAGAAAGGGGTAAATAAATGCACGTGAGTTCCAAGTGACGCAGGGTAATTCAACTCTCAGTAGTCATTAAAGTGAACGTTAAGATCTTTGCAGGAGCGCACAGATGGTATAAAAATGTTTGGTTCCATATCAGATAACAATCTGGCAGCACGTGAGATAAAAAAGACGTCGGGAAAAAAAGTAAAATTTGATTGTGGCGTGTGCTGGCTGGAGTAGTTCAGTATTACGTTAAGGTCTACTGGGACACGAAAAATTTAACTCTAAAAGAAATGAGGTATCGATATGGCTCGTCTCTAAACGACTCATCTTCAGAGCTGACAGCTCTTCTGTTATTAAGGAGCAAGAATTCCAGTCCACAGCATGGAAGAAATTTTGTGAATGTTCATTAGAGTAGAAAGTGTCTCTCGATGATGTGTGGTAAATGCGGCCAGAATAAACTTGATTATACTTATCGTGGATTTAAAATGATAATGACAAAATGAAATGAGTGTTATGTAATTTTATTTATTAAATTTAATAAGACTAAAGACTAATTATAAAATATTAGTGAAAATCATACGCAATATAAACAAAACTCACTTCACTTGTTCTTTGACCGTATAGCAATTTAAAAGTGATTAGAATATTTCTTTTTTTTTAAACTGTTTGGTTCATAATGAAGAAAGTTTTTCTTGCACATATTTTTGCCTTCAGGCCTATACGAATCCGTTAAGTTTATTACATTGGTACAATCCCTTTCTAGCTAGAGATATTGATCCGTGATTATTATCACTGTTAATTGATAATACTGATGATAATCTCGGATTATCGAAAATCTGTAATGGTCCATCCGTTATGATTGCACGAGTTTTAAACAAACAAACAAACCAAGTAATAAACCTCTCCATGAGTGGAGAGGTTTATTACTTGGAGGGTGGGGATATCAAAGTAATGAGGTCAGTGTATTCCTGATACATTCAGTCGTATAAACTGTGGATGACATTGCCTGTCGTGGTTAAGGGGCAGAAGCGGGTACACTCACTTGAAGCCTCTCTCTCTCGATCTCATTCCAAGATGTTTTGGTGGATTGAGGTCTGGCGATTGAGCAGGGGATGTCATTCGGAGCAGTTCACTCATGGAGCTATACTAGCACAATGCAGACTTGATGGCAAGACGAATTATAATGTAGGAAAAAGTTTTTTGAAGATGTATATTGTCCAGCTTAATTTTCAAGAACCCTACTTTTTAATTAGGGGCCAGTATTATCCTTCCATAATACGTATGCCAATAGAATAGTCCTTCACCATTAGTTGGGTCATTTGTACAAAGCATATGATCGGCTAGTTCATATAAAAAAACAATCTTTAAGGATTCTGTGGAATTTCGATGTCTATTATACAAGTAGCGTGCTTCTAACCTCTTCATTAGCCGTTATGAATTATTGAAGTGATACTAATATATCATCATGTGACGCGTTTCTCGAAAGGAAATGCTTGCTTTTTAGTGATAGAAAAATTGACAAATGTTCAGGTTAAGCTTCCCAGGGGATAGCTAAAGAATGACCTAAGATGACGCGACTACTTAAATTTTCGCACTGAGCTCCTCATTCCTTTTCCTGCCTCCTAATAACATTTTCTTCTTTTCGTTGTATTTTAGGAGTTGGCCAACAACGGTAGTTCCTGCCCTAGAGTTTATGGCGGTATTTTTCAGTTGCCTCGGTCCCATCTGTATCATTTAGATACCATTTTCTTCTGAATGTGTGTAACCATCATTTTGTTAGAGTCCACCAGCTTTTTTAATGTTGGCCCACACCTTTCATTCTAATGTATTTTTCACTTCGGTTAATTGCCAGCTACTACTTTGAGTACTCAGGGCGTCTGCTCTTTATGTGGCAGACTTTCAGCGCCTCCTGTTTCTACTTTCGCTTTTGCAGACTTTATATGGGTCTTTGGGGAATTTCTC
This sequence comes from Mastigoproctus giganteus, assembly GCF_048544385.1. Lineage (NCBI taxonomy): Eukaryota > Metazoa > Arthropoda > Arachnida > Uropygi > Thelyphonidae > Mastigoproctus > Mastigoproctus giganteus. The sequence goes on along the minus strand of NC_143580.1, from coordinate 116,973,436 downwards.
TTCGCCTGTTCTTGCTTTTCATGTCTTGTAGTACGCAGAACCGTATTTTTGGAAAATTATTTTCTTTCAACCATCTAAAAATAGTGAAGCTTTATATAAATCTGTCTAGACTAATAAATAATGTCTAGTCTGATTCTTCCTCCTCAGTCTTTGGCTAGGAGAGTGGTTACTACTGTCTTGCTGGACGACAGTAGTTCATTTCATTGGGGACCATCGATAAGAAACTTTGTTGTAGATCAGCAGTAATTATCCAATGATACAAGAGTTTGTACTATGTATACTGTAGAGTGAGCTGAAGTCTTTCGAGGAGTACATGGAATATTCTAGTTGCTTATTCTCATTTGCCATCACATGCTCATGTTTTCGTACAAATTATCTTTCATTGAATTTCCTTTAAATCTCTCTGTGGAAAACGAAAATATAGAAGTGCTCGAATAATATTTTTAATTTGTTTAAAATATTCAGCAGGTATTCGAAAATGAATCGATGATATTAACAAAAAAAAAAGCATCCCCTGTAGATTACTTCTATGCTGCAAAATTCATCGGCTTGGACAGCCATTTTGGGTGATGTCATCCACCCATTGATTTCCGTTTAATACTTTGACAAGCTGAAGTTGACAAGGGTGCACTTTGGGAAATATTAAATATTTTTAATTCATCTTTAAATACTCCCAAAAGAACGTTGGTGAATGGTTTCTGTGGGGGAGGTGGAAAAATTACACTGGTTTCCTTTAAATATCGAAATGGTATAAGGTATTTTCTGATTACATCCCTACTAACAGAACCTCAGTTTATTTAACGTCTAGCGGGTTAGAGGGGAAACTCCAATCGTTTTATACATCCCAAGGGAAATTCTCCACAATGAATTTATATGAACACCTATAGGATTCGCTGTATAATTAACAACTCACGTGATTTAAAGTACCTGCTTTATTCTGTTGTGGGGTCTTTGCGTTGGAATTCCCTGCACAATGATGATGGATGGTTCCCCACAAGGTTAAATCATCCAACTGCCCACCAGCATAACAACTTTCTTTGGTCCAGCACAGTACACTAAAAAACTCCTCACCGAAAACAAAATGCATTATTCAATGCCCAAAACGATGTTGATTATTACTGAAACACAAATGCAATTATTATATTTCGCTTTTAATCGAAATCTTATATTTCGCTGAAATGAGAATGTTATTCCGGAACGGTCTCTTACCTCTTCGTTACCACAGATCAATTCCCAGAAGGGACAGAACATAAAGGACTTCCTTGACACTTTAATTCTAAATTCTTATCATCGGTGATGTGTTATTCACCTGATCTTTGCGTTACGTGAGGCGGGACAATGGTGTCTCTAAATAATCCACAGGAAATTTGCCACGAGGATGAATAATGCGAGTCATCTGGATGAGAAGTTGCGATTTGTTTCTGCTAGGCCGACGCTGAGATTTGCAATGCACTAAATTATGCGGAAACCACTTTCATATGTGCCTACTTCATTAATATATTCATCAAAGGTACCGTGTGTCGTTAGAAGGCATGGAAAGGGCGATTAGAAATAATACATAACTGTTAAAATCACACCCATTCTCACACGTAAATCGCCCGGTTAAAAGTGACACTTGCAGATGATATTTATTGAATATAACAAATAATATTATATCTTCAGCTGCTGCATTAAAATAAAACTTTTCCAGTTCTTAATTGTAAAAGTTAACAGTATCGTGCAGAAACATTTTAGAAAAGCAACGAATGAATACCCATTTTATTGTTGCAAAGATTTAGTGAAGCCTTTATGGTCCTACGGGTTGGAAGTAATAAGTTTATGTGGAATACGTGGCTTTCGGGGAGTTTTGGAAATTATCGTTGTCTTTCACAAGACTGTTTTTAAGGTGGTGGAGCATTTCCTCTCAATATATTTCTGTTGATATCCATAGCAACTTCATTGGTATGTAGTCTGCCACTGGTTTGGAGAGATTAGAGTTCGATTCCTGTTAATCACTGGAGGAATGTTTAAGGTCCTGTGAGTTATTACGAGTTTTTCGGCCAGAACAACATTCAAGTGGACCTGTATCATATCTGTATAAGTGACCATGCACACTTGCAATCCAAAAGTGATTTATGTTTTAGCTCCGAGTCGGAGAACAGTCTGTCCATCTACTGGATTTTGGAGGTTTGTTCTTAAAAGTAGGCGACTTCGAGAGTTGTCTGTAGCAGATAATCCGTAGTGATCTGGATGGTTGATTGCCTTTAAGACGACATTAGCCAGTAGGATGTGTGCTCTTTGGGTCTTAGTTTTAGTGGTTTAATTTTTTTTTCATTTGAAGTTATTTTTCACACAATGGTTGAATTAATCAGACATGTCCTGTTTTTACCCTTCCGAGAGTAGAGGTTTTAAACAACCCAACCTGCTTTGACGCTGAATACACACCTACCGAACCAGGTAAAGCCATGAGTCGTCGCCAGTAAATTGTAGTTGCATGTATTCTATGGTCTGTTCGATTCAGTTTGTCTCCAGAGCGGTTCGACGTTAGTGTCGAATATCTGCCTCCATGCTACAGAATTCATCACAAGCTTAGAAATCTTTTATCTTACCTCCACGATCTCAAGTGATATAAGAAGGTGGAGTACAACCCAATTGCCAGCATTACTTTCAATGTTGGTGACAAATGATGTTTCGGATGTCAAAACTTCTTGACGGAGGAGGGGATATGAAAATGATATAGAGTGATAAACGAACGAGTAGTCTTGCGAACATTGTTTATATCAATTGTTGCTACCTAAACAGTGTGGGTAGCATAGTTGATCTAAACCCCATGCTCCCCACACCGGATGGAAAAACTCGAATCTCGTCAATGACGCCAAGAATTTGTATGGGCCTTTTCACATGGTGGCTGCGTTAGTCGGCATCAAGCGAAGGTAGTATGGTTTTTCTCCAGGCAACTTGGGTTTTTTGTTCGTTATTCTGGTATTTTTAGCACACACGATATATAGATTGGCACTTCAATTGACGGTGTTCAGACAATGTGTGCTGAACTGTATGAAGTGGAAAAATACCCTGGAAAAGAACCGTTTGTTCTTTTCTCTCCTTGTAAATGAGCCATTCGATAATTACGGGTGAAGTTTCTTACATATTTTGAGTTTAAGAAAGCCGTATTGTTTTTAATTAGAATCTTACCATCCGATATCCCTAGTTTCTAACAACCTGGGCATAGGAAGAATGATAATCTTCGCCACTAATGTGTTATATAACAAAGCATACTTCGTATGCGCCTTGCTCTGAGCGCCAATTTAGTCTTTCTTTTCTGAACTCTCTCCAGAAGTTCCGTTTTATTGAGGTACGGTCTGCAGACATGAATATAGTGTTCCAAATGCTGTTTAACCATCGCCTTGTAAGGAAGGATAATTACATAACCTTACATTTAAAAGCATTAAACTTTAGTCGTCATTTTTTGGACCATACAGGGGCGGACACAAAAACTGCATCACTTGTGAATTTTGCAAATAATGTGTTTTGCACTGCATTGTGGGTTGCAGAAATGTTCGAAATGCATTTGTTAGATGGGATATATATCTCTGTGAATGAAATCCAATACAATGGAAGTATGAGAAATCACGCAAATGGCAATCACGACAACTAAACATACATTTTATTGCATTCACATGTACAAACTGGAATGACAAGTTAACGTAATAGTATTATGTACTGTAAATCAGCAAAATAAGTCCTCAATATTTTGTTGTTCCTCCTCGAGCTGCAATTACAGCCTTGCAACGATCTGACATACAGTTAATCGACTTCTGGATATGCGGTTGCCTAATTTCGTGGTACCACACACTTACAGCACTCTCTTGCAGCTGAATCTTACTTGTTGGCTTCTTCTGAGCAATTTTAGGCGACATTATGTACCAGCAATTTTCAATAGAGTTCAAATCTAGACTGTTGCCAGCAAGGCCAGTCCAACACTTTAATGCCAGCATTTCTGAGGTATGACTGCACCTTAAGGGAGAAAAATGAGGGAAATAATTGGTGTAAGTATGTTTTAAGCCTTGTGAGACAAGAAGACAAACTCGTCATTAAATCTAACTAGCACAGAACTTACCAATTTTGCTGTGTGGCAAGGTGCTGAGCCCTGTTGAAAAATGCCGTTTTGGACGTCTCTGTGGTTGATCCCTAATAACGGGTTTTGGGCACCCCTCCAAGATAGCAGTGAAGGTTTCTGCATTCAGCGTTCCGTTAATAAACTTAATTCGCCCCACCCCTTCACTTGTTATGCATCCCCAGACCGTCTGACCGGCGGGGAACTTTACAGTCAGTGTTATGCAGTCAGGATGGTATGCCTCCGATTTTCGTCTTCTCACATATCGCTTCCCATCCGAAACATGCAGGTTGAATTTCGATTCGTCAGAAAAGATAACAGTGTACCATTGCTCTTTTGTCCATGAAACAAGCGTTTTAGCCCAGTCAAGTCGCTTCTTCTTGGGCCGATAGTAGACTACATTCTAAAAGCCGTCTTTGGATAGTTCCAGTTTGGGATCAGGAGCACTGGCATGGCGAATGCAAAGGCATAGCCGTTTCAAATATTGATCTTGGGAAGGCCTAGTCACTCTCTTACGGCCTGATCCAGGTCTTGTCTTCATATCACCGGTTTCACGCTTTAATTTCATCACCCGAGATACTGTTGACTGGTTGGCAGCTTATTTTATCAGCGTTAGCACGCGTAGAAAGCCCTTCCTGGGACAGAGCAACAGCTACACTTTTTTTTTTTTTTTTGTTGGTGTCAACTGAACATATGAAGCAATGAGCGTGTATACCCTTCCAACGCCGTATTTATAGAAACAGCTGATGCAATTACTGTCCTGTCTGATGCAATAGAAGCGTTAATCTAACGCAATACCTTTGCTTTGCGACAAACAAAAGGACTGTAATCAAACAATATCTTATACATTTCACTACAAATGTTACTTTTTTAAGGTGATGCAGTTTTTTTGTCCGCCACTGTATATACTATGCAGTAAGTCTCTTTAAAGTAAGGTAATCTGGCTGGAATTGTTAACCACCCTTTTCACCTTCATATCATCAGCAAACTTTTGCAGCTTCTTATATTCCAATATCATTTATGAAAATTAGAAATGGGAGGATACTTAACAGTCCATTGAGGAAACCTAAATGTTACAGTAATCCACCGTGAGGGCTGACCATTTATAACAGTCCCCTGTGTCTTACCTTTTAGCTAGTATTACTCCAGCGTAGGATCTTGCTAGATAATGTCAAAATTGCAACCTGCAGAATGACTGCACCATTGGGCATGACCTTCCATTCTACGAACCCTTGCTCGGATCTATTCAGCGTGCCATTTTTTTCGAGATGTTCCTGAATCTCATCGTTAACTACAGACTCCATGATCTTCCATACTACAAAATGTCAAGCTCAGTGGTGTATAATTAACAACCTCCTGTTCAGCATCCTTTTTTGGACTGAGTAGAGATTAGCACTTTTTCAGTCCAATGGAATCTAGCCGAAGCCCAATGACACTGTTATTAACATATCCAACGGCTTGGTAAACTGATGTGCAGCTTTTTAATTTAGAACTTAATATATCAGAGGGAGGCAAGGCCTTCCTCTGATATATTTTTAAAACGCTTGTCTGAGATAGATCATAAGTCCACAAATGGTCTCATGAAAACGCAGTTGGTATAATCACCGTTCTCTCCATACCGGGTGAAAAAGATCTGAGTTCGAATCTCGTAGATGACGCAAGGAATCTTTATGGACGTTTCTTTTACAACGTGGAATGTTCGAGTATAGCATGGTTTTCCTTCCGGAAAATGGGTGAGTGGGTTTTTCGTCCAGCAAACAGCAAATCAACAACAGATAGGTGCTATCACCAGACTTAAATCCGATCGAACTCATGTTCAATCGGATTTAAGTCTGGTGATAGCGCTCGCCACGGCAGCCGAATATCTTTAGTGTTAAGATATTCCTCCACCATATGAGCGCTATATGGATTGCATGAAGACAAAATCTGCGCCAACGTTATCCCTAAAAAGTCGCACATAGGGTTCGAGGATCTGTCCTCGGTATCTCTTCGTAGTCGTGGTACCCCTATCAAAAACATGAAGAGGTTTCGGCCGTTGATCATTATTCCACCTCCACCTTAAATGTCACTTTCTCCGACGTTGGAGGGACAGCAACGTTGTCTCCAGATAAAATAACGTCTATAATATGTTTGTAGGCCAAAATCATCAGAGAATAGAATTGAACCCAGTTTTGTCGCGCTTCATCGTAAGCTGCAAGAATTTATATGTTTTCTAGGTGTTCTGTTAATTTTATCGCGTATCAGCATGGCTTAGTCCGATGAAAAGCTCAAATTCACTAAATTTGATTAAAATACAGCTGGTATTACTGCATAGAAAAACGTTTTTTTATGTAATTGCTTTTGACAACACTGATACACCTCACAGCTACTTACGTGGTGTGTTTTTCTTCTACTACAGTTCTTCTTTCAGTGCTTAAAGTAATTAATGGTTCACACAAGTGTTCTCAGAGAGGGTACAAATGTAATTTTGTCGCAGGATACTGAGCTTAGCCATTTGTATGCCGACGTCACTAACAGTTTCTCTGAACCCTTAGTACACTGGTGTGCAAACATTAAGGACGAGTCAGGTTTTCACCTGTAGCTTCTCATAGGAGCGGCCTGGATATGGGAAAAACATACCAGAGGAACTTCGTGAGGTACAGAAATGATGAAGGAAACAACACGGTACAGAGGGACTTGATTCAAAAATGGCAACATAGCACTGGCTGCCATGATACAGATCCCTCACTGCCCAAAATGGAACAAAGGGAAGAGGTGGTCCTCCGTAGGAGATATGGCCACCCTAATGTCGATGCAGGCTTTGCATCGCCTGCCCATACTTAGAACAATGTTGTTGATAAGTTCTTGTGGTAACATCGTCCAAATCCCTTGTCAGTGCCATCTTCAGCTGCTGAACATTGTTTGGGTGGATGTGGACATGCTGCTAGGCGTCTCCCCGGAGCGTCCCATATGTGTTCGATGGGATTTAGATCGGTAGAACGGGCAGGCCAATCCATACGAACAATGTCTTCGCTTTACAAAAGCATATCAACAGCTGCAGTGCGATGGAGTGTGGCGTTATCATCCATAAACACGAACTGGTGTCCAATGGCACCTCGAAACAGACGCACATGGGAGAGGATTACCTCAGTACAGTACCTATCGATCCTTTTCAGTGATGTTTGCGGAGCGATACCGTGTGCGAACTTCTCGCCAGATTAGCTCACGTCCAGAATCGCTGCTGAGACTGAATCTACTCTCATCAGTAAAGAGTACCTTAAGTAGAGATTTTTGGTTTTAACCTTTAGAAATAATGTGGGTCCTTAAGTTTTACACACCAGTGTACATGCCAACGGCAATGGCGAAAACCCTTGCACTTCCTCTGTTCAGTGAATTACAAAATAAATTCCATCTGCCATCCGTTTGTAAGAAAAATTTCCCCAACTAAGTCTCAGAATCCCTAGAGTTAATTTAAGAAGCTATCGTCATAAAATCCCATTTGTCATGTCCGGAAAGAACTGCAGACACGAGAACATTTTTCCAATCTCCAGACACTTTTTCAACGTGGCCTTAAATTTCATAGTTCCATGAATCATTAGTTCCAACATGCGTTACCGTGCATCCACCAGTCTCATTACAAGGTAATAAACTGTTTCTCAATATCTGTCCAGACTGAATAGCGAATTAAGACCTTTTCTACAGTGTGACAAAACGACAGTGCTGTCCAGGAGGAGCCAAAGTTTTTGATTGTGCTCAGCGGGTTATTCTTGGGAATTAGAACTTGAATAGACCGGTAGAAATGCGAATGCTAGTTAGTTGAAAAGAATACAAAAAAATTGAGAGCAAGTGCTGCTCGCTCTCCTTTTATATGACCGCGTGCTGAAGAGAACTACAGGTAACAATAAATGAGTTATCAGTACTATTTTGGGAAAACAAATCACTCTCTGTCTCGTATATCGATTTACAAATTTTTGAAAATAAAATGATTTAAAGTAATTTGATTCTAAATTAAAAATCTAGGCTGTGCTAAATGTTTTTAAGAATGTTGGGACTTTTAATCAACAGTTTCAAGCTCTAATTAGTTACTTTTTTTAACAACCAAACAGGCGTGGTTTAGAACTTCTAGGATTTAGCACGGGCAGATGGATGAGAAGATGAAAGAAGATATTTGTTGACATCAGACTTAAATATCTGTAGAATGTAATTTTCAGGAAATACGTCCAAGGAATTTTGTTCCAGAAAACGGCAGTTGAATGAACAAAGGAGGAAGAAGAAAAGTTGGTTCTGTGGGTTTGAAGTTGGACAGTAAATGGATGTTGGCTGGTGGTGGCACATGATCGGACTGTTTTGAAAGAGAGAGCGGGAATTATAGAAGCCAATTCAGAAGAACAGTGCCCATGGAAGTATCTGTAGAAGAGGCATGCATCAGAAACAGTACGTCTATGAGACAGCGAGTGGAGAGACTCTGTTAGAGATGAATCATTAATTAACCTAATTGCCCTCTTCTGAATGGAATCAAGAAGCCTGAGAGAGGTTTTGGGGGCACCACCCCAGCTGTGGGAACAATATTCCATGGTAGGGCGGATTTGCAATTTATACACAGTGAGCAGCTGTTTGGAAGAAAAGTAACGCCGAGAGCGAAAGAGAAAACCAAGTTTTTTAGATGCAGAGGAAGCAATATTTGTAATGTGCTTGTGCCAAGAGAGATTAAAAGTCATGGTAATCCCCAAAAGAGATATATCCTTTTGCCTAGAAATTGGAGTGTCACTAAAGATAAGCATAGGAGCAGAAGAATTCTTTTTGCGAGATATAAGACAAGACTGAGTTTTAGAAGGGTTGAAATCAACTACGTTATCTTTGCCCCACTGGAATATTACGTGGAGATCGGCATTTAAGGAATTGGTAGTGGATATTCGAGAAGGTGAAGCTAATTGTACAGGGCGAGGTTTCTTAAAGTGGAATGGAATGTGCTATCATCCTCAAAACTATGGATAGGATTTCCGTTCAATGGAAGAAGTCTATTAATATACAAGAGGAAAAGAGTGGGCGAAAGAACTGTATCTTGGGGGACACCAACATTAGTGGAGAAGTTAGAAAATAGAGAGCCACCTATCATCACCCTCAGAGAGAAAACTGGATAACCAATTACAAAAAAACATTTGGCAAACCAAAAGATGGAAGCTTGCTTAGAAGACCATTATGCCAAACACGATCGAAAGCCTTTGAGATGTCAAGAGCAACTACTTGTGTTTACCGAACTTTTCCATTGAATTTATCCATAAATGGGTAACATAAGCCAGAATATCACCAGTTGATTGACACTGATGGAATCCATACTGGCGATCGTTGATCAGACGGAAGGTTTCTCGGTAGTTTAAGAGTTGGTGGTTAATTGATTTCTCCATTACTTTAGAAAGAGTAGAAGTAATTGCAATGGGACGATAATTGGATGGGAGGAATTTGTCACCCTGTTCAGGAACTAGGAATAAGAAAGTGAAAAAAGGCGGCAAAAAATAGGAGTAAGTTCAGGAGCACAGCTTTTGAGAACAAGTGGAGAAATACCATCAGGACCTGGAGCTTTCTTTGCATCAATATTTGTCAAAATCCTTCTGACATCCTTTTGACGGAAGACCTTTCATCTTTACATCCTTTCTGACATCCTTTTGACCACATGAGGCATTGAATGGAGCATGGTGGGAGGTGTTTTACCAAGATCATTAATACATGAGTTGGAAGAAAAAATGGATGCTAGCAGGTCAGCTTTATCCTTGGCTGAAGTGGCAACAGAACCATCTGGTTTGGACAGAGGTGGGAGCAGAGCGGGCAAAAATTGTGGCCAAGAGCTTTGGCAAGAAACCAGAATGCTCGGCTACCATTAGTGCAAGCTGCAAGTTTTCTACTCTTAGCCTGTTAAAAATCTAGTTTGGACTGATTAATAACTGCTCTACAATTGTTGCGAGCTTTAGTGTAGGCAGAAAATGAAACTGAAGAATTAGAAACAAGCCAATTATTATATACAACATTCTTCTCTTGAACAGCCTTAGCACATTTATTGGAAAACCAAGGTTTAGATAAAGGACGAGATTTTAAAGTGGAGTGTGGGATAAAGGATTCCATTCCTGCACGAATAATTTCACTGACACGATCTGAGCAAACGTTGACATCAGAAGTTTTGAAACAGTAATCTGACCAAAGAAAAGAAGTCTCGCAGGTCATCCCATTTTGCATCCTTGTAATGCCAAACTACACGAGGTTGGGAATAGCCATGAGATAAAGGTTCCATTGGAGAAGAGACAATCACCAAGTTGTGATCTGAGGTGCCTAAAGGACTACTCACTTCCACAGTGTACTTAGAGGGGTTGTTTGTGAGAAAAAGATCAGGCGTGTTGGCTGTATGGTTAGGATTGTCCGGTATTCTAGTAGGTAAATGAACAATCTCTGTAAGGTCATTAGTAACTGTAAAAGCCTCAGCATCTCGACCTGCTGGGTCGGTGTGACTAGAAAACGGAAGCCAGCTGGAGTTGTGAACGTTAAAATCACCAAGGAAAATTACCTCATTGTTAGGAAAGTTGGACAGGAGAAAGTCAGTTTGCAAAGAGACGAAGTCAAAGAGCTCCAAGCGATTAGTAGAGTTGGGAGAACGGTAGAGACAACAGATGAATTTGACACAATGAGGTAGAGAGAGAGATTTTAAGCCAGGGAAGATCGAAAAGGGGAGATTCAAAATTACCAATCTCTGACAGGGAATATCGAAACGGACATATGAACAAGTACCACCTTTGAGTCGAAAGGAATTATACAGCGAATAATTTGGGCAACTCAGATGAGCAGTAGTTGAATCAACCGACAACTGAGATTCTGTTAAAAAAGTACACGGGGTTTGGCAGACTGCAAGTGGAAATGGACATCATTGAGATTAGTACTGTGACCACGTATATTTGTGAAATGAGCATGGTAAGAATATACTCAGAAACTTGTCATAACGTGGCTTCGACAATTCACCCCGCATACACACTATTCGGACTCCCTCCAGTCACTATCCGGCAGATAGAGGTAGCAACATTATGCACTAGTGATCCGGAGCATCCTAGAGAGTTGCCAATAGGTTCGGTCCGCTGTACTAACTAGCGATCGGACTGCGAACAGTTTTAGAGCAGTATCCTCTTATTGTAAGGAAGTTTGGATCTCGCCATGGTGTTCATCATAACCTCATAAGTCATACTGCATGATGGAAGAGATAGGGAAGGGTTGACCGGAACTTAGTTCTGGAGACTAAACATGGGTTCCACCACTTCAAGTCTTCAATAAGAAAAGTGGTGGCGTTCCTGCGTGTGGTGTGGGTGCCATATCTTTACCCATTGCCATTGATCCCTTTTGAATGAAGTATAGATGGCGGAGAGGGGCTTGGTGGGAGTGGCCCCCAAGACCTGAGAAAAATATTTCATGGTACGACGGATTTGAAATTTATATATAGTTTTTTTTAAGTAGAAGAAGCAATGCTTGTGATCGGCTTATGCCGAGAGAGATAAGTCATTGATAATAGAGACGCGTGATCTTGCTAGAAATCTGGGTGTCGTCGAAGATAAGCACAATAGCAGAAGAATCCTTTTTGCAAGATATAAGACAGGACTGAGTTTTAGAAGGATTGAAATTAGCTAAGTTACCCTTTTCCCCCTTAGAGAATTACCCTGGGATCACCAACTGAAGAATTGGTAGTGATAATCGAAAAGTTTAAGCTGTTTATACATGGGGGGGGGTAAGGTTCCTCAAACTGGAAAGTGGAATGCGATGTGCTACGGTTAGGATTTCTAGTCAATGGAAGAAGGTCATTAATATATAAGCGGGAAAGAGCGGGAGAAAGAACCTAGGAGAACACACAATAGTGAAGAAGTAAAAGGCAGAGAGCCGTCTACCATCACTCTCAGTGAGCAGTCAGAGAGAACTGGATATGCAATTACAGAAAACAGTTGGCAGTTCATAAGATGGGAGCTTATTTAGAAAACCTTTATTACAAACACGATCAAAAGCCTTTCAAAGGTCGAGAGCAACTGCTTCAATTCCTCCCAACCTTCATCATTGAATTTATCAATAGATGAGTAACCAGTGGATAGACAATGACTGAATAAATATTAACTATTATTGATCAGAAGGAAGGTTTTTAGATAGTTTAGGAGTTGGCCGTAAATCGATTGTTTCCTTAATTTAGAAAGAGTAGAAGTAAGTGCAATGGAACGATAATTGGATGGAAGGAATTTGTCACTCTTTTTAGCAACTCCGGTTGTGAGAAAATTTCCAAGTAGAAGGAAAACACCAGCGGAATAAGACAGTGCAAAATGGCGCACAGAACAGGAGTAAGCTCAGTAGCATACATTTTGAGAACAAGAGAAGAACTGGTGGAGGACCAGAGCACTCATTGAGTGGAGTGAACTGAGAATGGCAGGCGGGAGTTTACTGATATCGTCAATACAAGCGTAAGAAGAAAGTAGAATGCAAGCAGGTCACCTTTATCTTTAGCTGCGATGGCAATAGTACCATCCGGTGCTATTTCCATCACAGAGTTGAGAATACAAATGGACAGAAGTTGTGACCAGTCGCTTTTGCAAAGAGACCAGAATGCTTGATTTCCCTTTGGACAAGGATAAATTTTGTAATATCAGCCTCTTCTAAATCTACTTTGAACTAATTAATAACTGCTTTACAATCGTTGCGAGCTTTGGTGTGAGCAGAAAAGGAACCTGACGATTTGGATTTAAGCCAATTGCGATGTGCAACATTCTTATCTTGAATAACCTTAGCACATTTATTTGAAACCAAAGCTTTTACGAAGGACGAGATTTTAAGGTGGGTGTGGAATAAAGAATTTTATCCACAACAAGAATAATTTCACTGACATGATCTGAGCAAACGTTGACATCAGAAGATTAGAAACAGTTATCCAATCAACATTAAAAAAAAGAATAGAATCTCGCAGGTCATTTCATTGTGCATTCTTATAATGCTAAACAACACGAAGCTGAGCATGTTGTAAGTTATGATCTGTGGTGCTGAGAGGACCACACACCTCGACTGTGTACTTGGAGGGGTAGTTAGTAAGGAAAAGATTTGGCTGGATGGTTAGAATTGTCGGGTATTCTGGTAGTTAAATGACAATTTGTGCAAAGTTATTAGTAATTGCAAAAGCCTCAGCATCTTGACCAGCTGGGTCTGTGTTACTAGAAATCGGAAACCAGCTGTAGATGTGAACATTAAAATCACCAAGGAAAATTTACCTCACTGTTAGGAAAGTTGGACTGGAGAAATTCAAGATTTTAAGAGTGGACCTGGACAAACTTTTGGAGCGAATGAATGGATGAAATGGGAAGGTGTTTTTTTTTATTTTGGGCTCATATTGTATAAGCTTGCTTTCTTGCATCATATGCCTCTAACAATCCTAATGCTAAAGTCAAAGAGTTCCACTGATTAGTGGAGTTTGGAGAACGATTGAGGCAACAGATGAATTTGACAGAATGTGGCAGAGAGATTTTAAGCCAGATAAGATCTAAAAGAGGAGATTTCAAATTAATAAGGTAGAGCGGAGAAATTACTGAGAGCGAATATCAGAGTGGACGCATTCACAAATACCACCTTCGAAGCGAAAGGAATCGAACAGCGAATAATTAGGACAACTGAGTTGAGCAGTGTTGAATCGACCGATATTTGGAATTCTGTCAGAAAATGTAAGTGTTGCTTGGCAGACTAAATGGAAGTGGACATCGTTGAGACTAGAACTGAGGCCGCAGATATACTGCTCGACAAAATTAAAAGAACAAAATGTTTTTCATGAATATTTTATTGTGAATAGTGTCGCCTTAGCAAATATTTGATATATTATGCATCCTGGCATTCAAATTCCGAGTAACCAATAGAATTCCATCTACCCCCTTATGGAGTCGCGCATTATGCAAATTATTCATGTCTATAAAAACACATTTCATTTGGGATTGCGACCACATCATTTCATTCCCGTTTTTTGGCTTGCTCAGTGGGAGGACTACATCTCTAGTACTCAGTCAGGATGGCAAATCATTGGATGATTCTTTGAGATATCGCGCCGTTGGACAACTTGAAGCCCGGCAGGTGGGGGTGGCACGTTGGTTTCATGAGTCACGCGGTATCGTTGGGCATTATGGAAGCAGTTTCAAGAGTAGAAGAAGAGCAGAGCTGGCAAAGGTCGCCCGAGGGCTACGTCAACCAAAACCGACCGATATCTGGCTTTAACAGTAAGACGGAACCCTACGATGTCCTGTCATCAACTGTCTCTTGAGATTGCTGCGGCCATAGGTGGGGAAAAAAAAAAAAACCTTTCCAACCGGACTGTGTTAAGAAGGCTCAATTCAAGTGCACTCTACGCAAGGAAGCCAGTGGTTTGCATCCCCTTGACCCCAAACCATCGCACAGGTCATCGAAACTGGTGCCATGAACATGTGACAATGGGTACAGTTCTGTTCCCTAATGAGTCCTGCTTTAGCCTACAAACAGATTATAGACATTATTCCATCTGAAGACAACGAGGAATGCTATTCCATCGCTCCAACATCAGAGAAACAACCTGGAATATCGAATGAGAGCTAGATCAACCCGTCTCAAATAAGTAGCCCAGCTGATCACTGTTCAGCTGTAGTTCAACTGTATCTTTCGTTGGTGAAAGCCCAGTGGTGGATTGTTTCATAAGGAACCTACTGGCAATTGACGTTCATGTGAAACTGACGTGTGTTCGATACTCTTTTTTTGAAGAGTAGTACATTCAAGCAGGTTTGCTGTATTCTTTTATTTTCTGTTTAAGTATTGTCGCTGTATTTCTTTTTATCCATTTATTTAGTTTTTGTCCAAATATATAAATAAATTACAACATACACAAATATTGAGTCCCTCATCCTAATTTAAGCACTTAAATAAGTTCTTAGAGACAGTAATAAATTATTCCTTTACTGTTAAGGTACTTGTACAGTTTCCGGAAGTGAAAAAACTTCTAAAAACTGCCTGAAAGACTTCTGTGAGTTTAGACACACTGATTCGAATAAGTATTGTAAAATTCGGAAAATGGGAATTTCCAGTATCCTTTCAAATACAGTATTCGTTCAATAAAATTATAACCCATGTACGACGCAGTGAACAAAACTATATTTTTTCACAAAGGCGTATGAATATTTTTCACCGTTAAGAGCCAGTATCAGTTGAGTGTTTGCATGTGCCAGTTGTCAGACAGGAGTGGAAACGGTGCATGATCTGCCTTCCCAACTCGAAACCAGCAGCTGGCATTGATGATTTATGGTCCTTAGTCACCGCTGCTGTGACGAAAGCACTCCGAAGCGATGCAGCAGCAAATTGCTTGTCTTCGTTGTTTTCATATCCACCTTTCTGACTTCAGCGCTGATGTATTGTATATATTTTCACGGATGTGAGGTTTCAAAATTTCAACAATATATTCTTAGTTGCTTGGTGGTCTAACTTTTTGCTGTACACAATGATTGGACTATTTTTGCTGTGACGGATCAAGTCGTTTATTTCGAGTCGTCTTTTCAATGACTCAACGGAAAACCGAGCCAAAATTGTAATATAATGTATAGTACGGCTAATACACTGGACTAAAATTTTAATTGATTTCTCCCCACCCGAAATGTGGTACATCTCATGGATTCTGATGTGTTTATTTGAAGTCAGACATTGCCTAATCTCTTACAGATTATGTGGGTTACGCTTATCGAAAATTTAATGAAATTTTTACGAATATTTCAATAAACGACGTACAGATAGTGGTTTTTTTCTTATGCCATTTCTTTTCAATTATCAGAGCCTCTCTGCGAGTAGACTGGGCTTCCACTTTGCTTGGAAACGGTTTTCCATTGTAGAAATTTATAGTATATTGTTCCTTATATACTGTTTGTAAATCACGTGTATTCTTTGGGCGGTTTTCTGTTTGCTGGACGAGGTTCCGGGAGAAAAAACCATGTTACCATCGCCTGAGACAGACTTAACTCAACCACGTTGTAAAAAAGGCTCATAATATTTGTAATATCTAACGATATCTTGAAAATGTTTATTCACCACTACCGTGTCCACGGTTTTCTTGGAAAATTCTGAATGGGAACGGAGGAAGTGTATTTTTAGCTACATATTGCAGGTGAGATTCTGCATCAAAATTTTTTAGTTGACTGCTTTGTTTTTGTCCCAAAGATATTCACTTTCCTGAGCAATTTTGACGCTTCCAGTCCAAGGGATAAAACATTCTTTCGGTTGTTTGAATTATAAAGTAAGCCGTGTTTTGGTCTGGATAATCGAATTCCGATTCAGACCTGTTGTTTGGACTGTTCCGATTGAGTCATCTGTATTTCCTCCCCTCTAATGACTAGGTTTATTGAGGAAGAGGAACAGGCAGTATGTCACTGTGAATAACTGGTGGAATGGCTGAGGGGCTATATGGATTCACAAATATTTTTCTGTCTTTCCTTTTCCATCCTTTAATTTTAGTTAGTCAGAAAAGGGAGTCATTGAAGTGGTTCTTTCCCTACCATGAGAGCGGTGAATGGAAACGATATTTTACTTTTTTTTTTAACCACCAGCCTCTGTGATGCAGTGTACAATCAGTGCAGCTTATACGACGAGCCCACTTTTTGTCCTCATCACCTAATTTGCAGTCAAAATAAAGTTCACGTGCTTTCTTTAATGGAGCATTATAGACTTCCGTGAGATTTAATTATGTAATCACCACACCCATAAAAAAGCTATCTAATGAATTAACGCCTGACTTGACATTTTAAATGCACGTTAAACTGCAATTGACACCAAAAGCTGGAAAAAAAAAGAGTAGGAGTTTATTAATATGTAGAAACATTAACTCACTCTAACTTTGTGTGATTGCACTGTCCTTTTCTGTACATATATCTTTCTAACAAGCAGAGAGAGAGAGAGAGAGAGAGAGAGAGGCGGGTGTGGAATAGTCTATTATCTACCGGAAACTGACCACTGCAGCAAGATATAGAAACCTTCTGACTCCATGGAGGCATTTCAACTAAAATGTACGAGTATGTTTTGTTCTGAGAACGCAAAAAAAAAGGAAATGAGAAATATCTTGCAAACTGGAGACTATTGGAAAATACATGCTGCATATTCGAAGCCAGTTTCAAAACGACAGTGCGCTACAATATGAGGGAGGGGTTCAAAAAAAGACTTGTATTCACCTAGAAGAAGTTGTGATAGAAAGACGAACAGATCAATGATTCGGGTTCTCTTTCTGCTTCGAAACAGTCCACGAAGAAATGATCGCTGTTTATGGAGAAGACTGCCCAGAATTGTTGCCCTTGGTATAAATAATTCAAATGTGGAAGAACCTCGGTTCTTGATGAAGAAATCCCAAGATGCCCAGCAACAGAAGAGTGTTGCAAAAATTGAGGCATCAATCCTGGAAGATCTCGACATTAGCGTCAAAGAACTAGCTTCACTGTTCCAAATTAGTTTAGGGTATGTGGAAAACATCATCCATCAACAGTTGTAAAGAGTCTACTAGACGGTTTCCAAACTTCTGACCCCAAAAAGAAAGGCACAATGTGCATATGAGATGTTGTCAATGTTCCAAGAAAATATTGAGGAGTTTTGTCAGGCTAGTTACCATGGGTGAAAATTGGATCCATCACTATAATCCCGAAACTAAACAAATATAAAAACAATGGAGGCATGCAGAATCACCATCCCCAAAAGGCAAAGGTGCAACCAAGTGCTGGCATGGTGATGCTGTCAGTTTTTTGGGATCAGCAAGCAGATTACCTTAAAAAGGGCTGCACTGTGGTGGCGAAATATTATTTCACCCTCCTCATAAAGCTATGTGCTGTTATAAAATAAAAAAGACGGGGCAAGGTGTCAAAAGGTGCGCGCCTGCTCCACGATAATGCCTATATATTAGAACCAAGATTAGGAACTACACTGTTCTAGTTGCTAGGGTCTTCAGTCGGGACTGGGGCCTGAACAAGCGAAATCTTTCGCTTGACTATAAATCGATCTTCATACCGGCCATCACATATGCGGCCGGTGTCTGGTATGCAAAGGAAACAACAGCTGTTAATAGACGACTTCTGGACACCATCGAACGATCTGTATTACTCTCCATTTCTCGAGCGTGTAACACAGTGAGCACCTTTAGGTCCATGTCCTTCAGGTCCTAGAGGGGGCGCTCCCCCTGGTGTGATATCCCAACTTTCATTATTATTATTATATATTTTATTTATTTTTTTAGGTCTTAGCCACTGAAATCTCAGGAAATTAGGTGGCAGGACCTGCCACAGTATAAATCTACTTGGTATCTGGTCTGCCTCCACGGGCAGAATGTGGACAACGTTGTGTCCCCAGCGGCTAAATGACCAGAGGAACAACGGTACACGACACTGCACATGTACAAAATCCAGACATTTTAAACCTCTGGCATTGACAGCGTTCTGTTTCACACCCACAATGTATACTACGCGGAGATGGGGGGAACTCCTGGTGCCGTTTGACACTAAACACACTCTCCCCTCCACGATAATGCCACTCCGCATGCTGTAGTGAAGGTGTGCCCAAGAATGTGGGTTTGAAATATTACCTCATCCTGATTATTCCCCCGACTTCGCATCATCGGACTTCTTCCTCCTTCCTGCCCCGAAGTCCTTTCCTCGTGGAAAACATTTTGCTGCTGATGAGGTGAGTTCTGCTGTCGAGTCGTGGTTAAGGACAATCAGAGGACTTCCACAAAAGTGGCCCGTGAAAGTGTATTGAGAAGTGGTAAAAATGTGTCATTTTTGTCTAGAGACTATGTTGGAAAAGTGTAATACATGGTGTTTGTTTTCAATCTTCTATCGCAACTACTTCAGGGTGAATACAAATATTTTTGTTTAATGTTATCTTTACTGTCCTTCGATAACGTATAGAAACGAACAGCATCCAAGTCCTGTCTAAATGATAGGAACTTCGCGACTTTAGTTCTCTCGGTGGAAAATCAAAACAACCCAACTCCACCCCTTATTTCTGGTAGTTTATCTTGCGGATGCTATTAGAGATCACTGCGCAACAACGTCAGTCTAACGGCTGTGCCATGGGAATCTTGTTTCGAGGACAACTGTTTGCCAATTCTTACATAACGTGTACCTTAGTCTCGTCCGTTTAATGCACCTACGCGGGGTTGCTTGCACGAAATGAACGGACAACACGCCCTTCACAAATGAATTTAAGATTCGGCTTTCAGACTGATTGTAAATGTATCCTCAACTGCAGCGGACGGGAAGCCATTGTACTCGTTCGTGTAATATCATTCAAAGGGTTAATGGTGTGAGGACATAATCACCGGTTCCGCAGACTGCTGTGTCTTTGTGACTGAAATTTAATGGGCTGTAAGTATCGTGTTATTATAAGTTATTACGGACTTCATTTTGTTGAATGGCAGCGGCACAACATTCATGATTATATGGAGGACCAGTGTCTGTAGATTAAGGCATCGCCAGATTGACACAGGTCAATCCATACGTCTTTAGAGAACGCGTAGGCACTCTCTAAATTTTAATCTTAAACCTCTTGCGCGGGGTTGTGTAATAAGATGCATTGCAACACCTATTCCTCTTGTTCAATATCGCCGTGAGGTTAGAATTGTCCTATTTTGGGAGTGAGGATTGTTGTTGTAGAGATAATTACTTGGTATGTGAATGAATCAGAGTAAACCTTCGAGTCATTAATGAGCACGTGCATTATATAATACTGATTGAATTGCGTGCGTTATAACTGGATAAAGAAAGGAGATTTTGAAGGGCTGATTGTTGTGACACATTGGGAAGATGTGGAAACCAGAACAGCCAACAGAAGCACTTTCTTAACTGAAAGTAAGACATAACAAAGTGACCTAATTGAACCGGATTTTAGCTCGGAATGTGAGCGTCTTGTTTCGGCCACAACCATGCATGGAGAACTGTACAGAATACCATTCATTATCATCTTATCTCCACACACCGCGTGATAAAAGCCCGAGTTCGAGTCCATTCAATGGCGTGAGGAACTTTTAGGGACTTTTATTTTCACTCCATGGCTCAGTTTGTTGGTCTCAAGAAGTGGACAGCAATGATTTTTCCTCCGAAAAACAAGCAAACCGAACTCAGGTTTGGTATCGGTCATTGATATATCCTTCAAGAGAACCGTCTTGGGTAACACAGTTGTTAGGATAGCCGTCCTTCCTACACCGGGTAGAAAAGACTTGAGTTCGTGTCCCGTCGATAACGTGAGGAATTTTTATGGGTCTTTTTCACAACGTGGCCGAAGTAGTCGGTCTCAGGCGAGAGCAGCATGGTTGTTTTTTCCTGTAAACGCGGGTTTTTCGTCCAGCAAACATAAAATCGACCTCAGAACCTGAGGTCCATTGCCAATACTCCTAAAATCCAATAACAACGACAACTTTCAATAGATGAAAGCCATTTTCCGTACGTTGTAAAACAGCAGCATCATGAATAGGGTGACCATATCATGAGACCCTAACAACAGCCATGCTTTGACCATGTGTTTAAGTTTACCTCGAAGTCAGATTAATGACATTTCATTGGATAATATCTCTGAAGTGGGATAGCGGTAAAATGTTAACTTTTTTTGCTATTTATTACCGAAATTTAGAATTTGTTCTTAAACTTCGCCTTAGATTATTCTCCCCTCCTTTTTCTTCCTAACTAGCTGATTGAATTAATGTTCAGAAGCTTTCCAGAGGATCGTGGGCCACAAAAATGGTAGCTATCTGAAATTCTTCTTCTTCCCATCATAAAGAAAAATTTTCAGAGACAAATAATTAATGAAGCTCACATTTCAAGAAACAAAAATGTTACGTATAGTCTGAATATGCTCGCTATTTATCGCAGTAAATTATCACGAAAAACATTTGCCATTTTACACAAAACGTCAAGTTGTTATTACACTGCAAAAATGATGAAAACAGCGATGAAATTTCTAGATTCTATAAATCCTTTTAACTGATACGCGTGCAGATAAATATACTCCGGCCTTATTGCTGGAAAAAAGAATAATATTTATTTTCCTTTCGCCCAGTGGACAAGTGGTCATCATGGTATTTCCTAAAAGTAAGAGTTTCTGGCTTGACAACGCATCCTTTTGACTTTCACATGAGAATGATAAACATTCGGGCAAATTACAGTTATTTTTTTGTTCCCTACGCCATAAATTATTTTTTCCCCAGCAATGAGTCCATCTCTCGTTGTTTACTTTAATATCAGCCTCCGTTTTTGTTCAGTTCTTTTGTATTTATGCATTTTGTACATCGGCAAAATCACTAAACCTCTTCTTCCTTATTTATTCCTTACCGGGTTTTAATTTAAGACCAAGACATTTCGTTCGTAAGCATTCTGTGTCGTAGTTCTGTCGCAGTTCATTATAACTTCAATACCAGAACCCGCTCATAACGCTGTATCATTAATTAACTGCAACCGGAAAAAAAAATTGAATGTAATATTTTTTGTGCTGTCCAGGGAACAGCACAAGATGGATATATCCTTTGAGCAGATGATTTCCTGAATCAAACAACCCGATAGTAAATTCAATTAGTTTGCTATTGGATTGTTTGAAATAATTGAATTACATTACAATTATTTATATACGTCTAGTTCTCTGCCCTCAGGCAGGTTCAGGGATCCACTGACGCCATGATTCTCTACCTTGTGCTTTTCTTTTAAGTCCTGCATAATTTCCTCTTCCCATCCAATCCATCATTCCAATTCTCCTTCTCCCAACCGCTCTCTCTTCGCACACATCTTCCCCTCAATCACCTTCCTCAACATGCTTTCTCTTCTCAATACATGTATAAAGTTCTTCTGTGTTCTTCCTAGTTCTTTTACTAACGTTCTCTCTTTACCCACATCTCGAAAGCTTCTAGCCGTCTGATCTCCTCTCTTTCCAGTGTCTGTCTCTGAGCCATTTGATACAACAGTCCATATTAAGCTTTTCACTATTTGCTTTCTTAATTCCTTCTTGAAATTTCTTCTCAATAGTGTTTTTCTATTATTAAATGCTTCATTGCCCATTGTAATTCTTGTTTTTATTTCCTCCAGACATTTTCTATTTTCTGTCATTATGCTCCCCAGGTATTTGTATCTGTCCACCTGTTCCAAATATCATTCCATCTAATATTGTATTAATTCGTCTTCCTGGCCACTTTGAAATTGACACTGTCTTGGTTTTTTACTGTTAATCTTCATATTGTACTCCTTTACTTTGCTGTTCAAGATATCCAATATGCTCTGTAATTCCTCCTCATTATTAGCAACCGATACTTGATTTTACACTTTCTTTCTGCTCTTCTTTATACTCTTTCATCAATGCTTTTGCATATAAATTAAATAGGAAGGGGACATGGAACATTTTTGCCTTACACCCCTACCTATGTTTACTTCTTCTGATTGCTCTCCATGAATCCGAACCACAGCTGTCTATCCCATGTAAAGTTTCCAAATTAGTTTAAGATCTCTTTTACCTTGGCCTGTCTTTCCTAGGACTTCCATCAGCTTAACCCAATTCACTTCGCCAAAACACTTCCCCAGAACAGTTCGCCAGATCTTTTCCTATTTCTATGCTTCTTTCTGCTAGTGTTCTTAATGTTCCTATTGCCTCTCTCTGGTGCCAAAGCCTTCTCTGAACCCAAACCGATCTTCTATGAATTCACAATCCCTCGCGTTTGCTTTAATTCGTTCTGAGAGAATTTTAGTAATATTTTTGAGGAGTGGGAAATTAAACTGATTGTCCTATAGTCAGTACAATTTGTTGCATTCTTCTTCTTTTCTATTGGGATGATTATGGATTTTAGAAAGTCTTTGGGCCAACTTCCACATTCATATATTTACCCGCAAATATATGAATGTGTCTTTCTTTGCCTCTTCTCCAAGTCCTTTTATAATTTCTGCTGGTATATAATCCAGTCCAGCTGCCTTCCCTCTTTTTTATGAGGCTACTGCCTTTTAAAATTCTCCTCTGATTAGTTTTGGCCCTAAGGTCTCTTCTTCATCTTCTGCTGCCACAGGCCAGATCTTAAGTTTATTTATTTTATCATATAGCTGTTCTATATATTGCTACCATCTCCTTACGTGCAGATGGTCATGTAAAATGCTGTGGGCTGACCCATAATTGATTCCCACTGCTTTTGCGATGAAATGAATTGTCACACGTCTGTCACTCAGCACCAGCTGCTCAACCTTTGCAACCGTCTCACTGTCTGTTGATGTGTTGATGGCCTTCCTTCTCTTGGCTCGTCAAAGACAATTGTACGACTGCACTGGAACTGCTATTTCCACCGTCATAGGATGGACAATTCAGCCCATACACAGCTTTAATTTCTTCGTCAATTTCCTGAGCTTTCTTTCCCTGCAAATGCAGGAACTTGATCCCTACTCGATACTCCAGTTTATCAACCATAGCGTCCTGGGAAGGACGCTATGGTTGACAAACTGGATGTCTAAGATGTCTGGGAAGTCATTCGAAGGGAGGAGGCGTTACGATGGGGTTTTTCTCGTAGAGTGGACCATGTCCACTGGTACGCACTATGAACTATGAGTTCTGCATCTTACAGTGCTTCTCTGGATAATCTGGTGGACCTTGGATTATGGCAATTTTATGGAAGCAGCCAAGACAACGCTCCAACGATCACAAAAAAAGAACTGTCAACATGCGGTATAAAGAGAATAACATTGGGCGTTCTAATGCACGATTTTATTCGCTTTTAAGTGTATGTTACAGTGTATTCACTTCTTTAATAAGAAGAATGCAAACATGTACTTTTAAATTAATGTCTGTGGAATGACTGCATTAAACCGGAGATGTCACTCCACTGCAATACGCAGAAGTAATACTGAAAAGCCATACATACAAATCGTTTACAATCGTACAAATTGTGAAATATTTACCTTTAAAAGGTAAATACCTTTTTAAAGGTAAATTCATCCTTTAAAAGGTATTTACCGTTTAAAGGATGAAGTGGCATTCGATTCTTTGAACTCGTTATCTTCCCTTTAGGTGTTAATTAGTATCTCTGAGTAGAATTAGATGTCAGTTAAGCACCAAAGCGATTAAGGCTATGAAGCGACAGCATAAAATCCGAGTTTCCGACTAACTGACACTAAGAACACTATTATTTTTAGATGTATATTTTGTAAGGATGTGATTATCAATGCTGTGAAAGGGTGCCTTAGAGAGAAAGATATTGTAGTTTGTAGTCGACCCCTTACAACGGTAAAATGTGCAGTATGAATGTTATGAAAATATAATATTTAAAAGCACTTTCCAAGGGAATAAATTCATTTAACCCGTACGTCACCAGCCTGTCCATGCCTTGTTCAAAGAAAGATGGGAGCTGCAGAAGAATTTTTACCCACAGCCTTTCGGCCGTTGTTGAAGTTTCCAAAACTGTTGTAGGCCCATAACGTGTTAAAGCTAGAGTAATGGTTGGTGTTCCAATACTTTCAATCCAAATTCCTTGAGAGCCTCAGTCACTTCTACATGAGGTTTGTGTAAAGGTCACCCACCACCCTCTTTGTCAAGCTTCTTTGTGATGAATTTATGCAGACGTTTTAATGTTTTCGACGTATGGAAGATTTAGTGATTTGAATCTTCATTCCGTGAGATTTACCATTTCTGTCACTTCTCGTTGGAGAACATAAATAAATGGTAGATGTCATCATCCTCATCCAGTTATTTAGTCTTGTGACTGGTCACTTCCTCTGATGAACTGTCTCCTCCTTTTCCAGTTCGTTCAATCGTCTCTTTCTCGCACATCATTGGATTTCTTGGGACATGTTTACTTTACAGGTTAGTTTCCCGTTGCTTTCCCTGTTGGGAAAAGCAACGGGAAACGCAGCTTCAGTTAGCTTCCTCTAACTGAAGCTGCGTTTGCTGCTGTTGACCTGTTCAGGTTCCTCCACCACCAAAACTCGGAATACCAATCTACCTGATGGTAACCAGAAATGTAGTCCCTGTCTTCATAGCATGTCTCTCCTCCGCACATGAGCTAGATTCCCACTGGGGTTGAAATCAAACCTTCCTCTAGGTTTCTTATGTCCCAGGGGCCACTCCGTGAAGATGCGAGTGGAATTGGGATGGAGAGGCTCGGTGAACCCGTTGGTGGGTTCATGTATTCCGCTTGCACATCCCCTTGGCCCCAATGGCAGATGTAGGTTAATTCAAATTATGAAGTCGGGGACCCAATCACAGAAAATGTTGAAGCTGCCACAAATATTCTGCCTGCACAAAGAAAGTGAAAGTGAGAAAACTGTACTGCTTCTTTTGGAGAGTATTAGAATGATTAATTACTTAATATATTAGCCTTATAATCACCTTCTTTTCTAATGCAAATGCGTGGCGTGTAGCCGTAAAGAAATCTGTGTACTGGCATGTACTAAACTTTCATGCATATAACAAAAAAGTTCTTATTCTATTTTTGAACTAAAGCAATAATTTTCCTATTATGTGTTTTTGTCCAATTTAGTTTTGACTTCATTTTACATAAGGAAGGGTATAAATTCATTCACTTCTGTTTTTAATAGGATACATATCAAGTTGTATCATTCTTTGTTTGTTCCCGTGGTTTAATCTGTTCTTGCTCCAAAGCCACCAACACTGTGTAGCATTAGCTTATGATCTGAATGGATTCGAAACTAGACCTTTTCTGTAGAGTGTGAAAGGAGACACTCGTCGTAACCATTGGGCTACTTGAGTGGATGAGACTACTTAATATGCTGACTGGGCACTTTATCACGACCATGAGCCAATAGCGTGTTACCGCCGTTGGTACTCCTCCGACATGATGTGGCATCGAGCGAACAAGTGGCGAAAAGTGACACGAGGAATATTGGACCACTCCTGTAACAAAACTGTCCCTCAATTCTGGAGTGACGTCTGCAGATGAGTGTGCCGGCTAACACGCTTTCAAGTTCGTCTCACAGATGCTCAGTGGAACTGAGATGCGGGATTGGGATGACCATGGATAGATGTATCGTAATTTAAAAAGCACGCCTCTTCATAAGGGTAAATGTGCAACATTACCGGGTGCACCCGACCCTCAAGGTTCTTATGATCTGGTATATATTCTGTTTGTAAATTGCGTATATTCTGTAGTCGATTTGCTGTTTGCTGGACGAGAAAAAAACATTTTACCCTCGCCTGAGACCAACTAACTCAGCCACATTGTGAAAGGCGCATAAAAATTCCTCACGTCATCGACGGGATTCGAACTCAAGTCTCTTCCAGCCGGTGTCGGAAGGACGGCGATTCTATTAACTGTGTTACGACGAGGGCGATCAGTGGGTTGCCACGGTAATTAAACCTTTTCTATCATCCTATGCTATTGGTACATAACGGGACGTCCCCAGATCGTTGTAGATCTAAATAAAGCGAGCACTCAGAAAGTCGCAGGGCTTTAGTAAAATACCTTAAATTTTTTTCAGCTTCAGAAGAGAGGGAACATTTATGATGGTTTCCAACGTGTCAGTTGCATTGTGCCTTGTTAACTCATTAATTTTTCCGAGGCCCAACTAGAAATGTTTAGATGGAATTCTTAATTTTGAAATCAGTTCCATGTGCTCCATACCAACCCTGCATGGTTTTCACAAATTTCACATTAATATTCCGAGGTGTTAACACTGCCAATAAGAAATTACTGTAGTACATCCTCAACAGGATAAAAATTTGCGATATTAATTGGAAAACATCTTTCTATTCATTACAAAGGTTTGTTTTTCTATTTCTTCATACCAGGTTTTATCAATACCATTTCCTTCAGAAAAGTATATAAAATAAAGCGACCTAATATCCAGAGGGACGAATTTCAAATGTATGAGGTCTGTTATTCGTAATATCTCAAGATTCCTTGGAGCCTTATTTTCTGCGCAAGTTGCTGTAGTCCAACGCACATTATATAATAGTTCCTCCAGTTTTGAATTCCACCATCTAATAAATTCATTCTGGTTTGATTTTACAAGAGCCTCCCTCACCCAAAATCATACTCCCTATTTAGTTTTGGTCATTTATAATTCACGTTCGACATTATTAAGTTCCAGCAAATTGTCCAGAGTCAAGAATAATCCAATATGGCCAATTTCATTCTGGCGTTTTAATTATTCTGAATCGACCATGCTGCCAGTAGCACACGGTGTGGCCCCGACGAGAAAGGTGACCAATGAGTAATTTGTATTCTAATAGAAAACGCTCTTGTCATAAGTGAAATGGCAAGAGGAGGGCTGAACACGGCTAATCTTATTGCATTCCTTTTATTCATGAATCAAAGAGGGAAGTCTTTCGCAGCCCTTCTTTATTTAAATGCACGCGCAGTAAAAGCGATACATCACGGGGTGACACGCTTCTGGCCCTAAACACAACGGACAGTATGGCAAGGGAAACAGGATAATTCGTGGATTTCACCTTATAAAAGGTGACGGGGCTACATGCTCTGTGTCCCTGCATGTCTTTCATTGTTCATCGCAACTCTGTGTGTTAAATTGTGGTCACTGAAACATTAATGACTTGGGCAGATGACAAGAGGGGCTGCGCACGTTCAATCTTATAGTCGACCTAACACACTCAAGTGGGACTGGGAGGACGCTTCAATCACAATTGCACTGACGTGTCTCTCGCAGCATTGCGAATTTTCCGTGGCAGTTTTTGTTATCTCTAAGGGGTCGGATAGAAATTTAGTGAGCCGTACTTCTAATGAGGTGCTTTTATGAAGCGCTGTCTGCGTTAAAATTTATATACGCCATCATTTTCCACGCGCTGTAAGTGTCACTCTGAAACGCTGATGTACCACTTTTCTTTGAAGTTGAAATACGTCTCTAAATTAAAAATAAATTCTGGTTTAGCCTCTTCTGATTATTCAGTAGAAACATACCTTTTTTGGTTCTAGGAATACTTCAAATTAAGTGAGCCTTCCTTAACTCATTTTGGATCTCGCGAGGGTTTTTCTGTAATGAGAATTTTCTGCCCAGAGATCCTCCTCCATAACTACGCTCATTTCGTGTATTCGCCTTTGGAAGGTCAAAGGGTTTAGAAAGCTTTTTGTTGCTTCCAGCGTTCAATAATGGAAATCTTATCTTTTCATCATTACTAAACCTACAGAAAATGTTGGGCCAACTGTTCACTTGCTTTTCAGAATTGCTCATTATTCTCTTGTTACCGTCTAAAGCTAAACCTCCTCAGCCCTGCATATGCTATTCGTAATTGAAAATTCTGCCTAACGTCACGCGATCCTTCTACTTATTTTAATATTCTCTCGGAGTCGGCAAAGACGAAGACCTAACTAGTATTTCCACTTAATTTTTGTCTATTAATTCGACTCTCAGGTGTTTGAATTTTATGCTGAAATCTCGGATTTATGTTTTCAACGTTCAATTCAATTTCTAAAATATTGGTTATACTTGGAAAAGAATGACATTTTTCTCTTGATCAACCAAATGTAAATCAGTCTCAAAACACGAGGGTTCTCTCTTGTTTTTCTGCCGTCTTTGAGATGTGGGAGTTCCTCTTGCTTTCCTTTGAGATGGATGCTTTTGAGATATCAGTCCTGTCTTAAATCGTGGATCCTTTTAAACGTGGATCCACAATAAAACCTTTTCAAAGTCTGATAGAGCACGCGTTTTCTCCATTGTCTGGCTTCAGATTGTCCAACAACCTGTGAAATCTTTATACTCAATGAGACAACACGTCATCACCCTACGTCACGGGTTTTTTTTTGTATCAATTTGCATTTCTTTTGTCTGACTGTCAATACAAAGGTTCGTATTTTTTGGACAATGTGTATATAAATACTTTTGATCATTGAGTTAAGGACTTAAAAACAAATAATCAAGCCTTAAGACTAGTAATATCACAATAGTCAGATGATGCATGGAAGCTTTTGTTTAGGTTCCTTACGAGTAATTCTAATCAGTTCTAAGTTCGAAACTGCTTTTCTTCTAAATACTCTAAATCCCTTCCACCCCTTCTCCTAGTCTTTGCTGTGTACGAAGAAGCGATTACGAAAACACGCTTCCTGGATGATGGGCCCATCAATTTTGTTTCGTTTATTAATGTGCCATCATTTGTGCATTTAGTTCCACGATCGACTTGAGTTTTCTACCATAATTCGGCCAGATAGAGCAAATTCCCAATTACATTTGAAAATAGTGTTTTAATGGAATTCAAGTCCATATATAATTTAATGGGTTCATTCCGAACTAATCCTTCGTATTTCCTGTTTGTATCTGATGTCCTCTCTCTCGTCCGTGTCAATTACTGAATCAGCTCACTATTGAAACCATGGCTGCTTCCTGTTTACTGGATACCAGGTAGGTTACTTAATACCTAATGTCTAATCGATGTTAATTAAAACCGGATGGTTAATTTAATACCTTTGAACATGTTATTCGAAAAGCTTGTCCTAAAAATTCGTTATCACAGGGACGCCTATTAAATAAAGTCCTTTTTTAGGAGATTTGGGCAAAAAAAGACTGTGTTGAGCGTTATTTGAGAGAAGAGGGAATGGAGGGGTTGTAGATGTCCCATGAAATATTCATATTATACAAAAAAAATTAAAATAAGCGTTTATTTACTAATGATAAAACCAAATTTTCAAAAAAGAAATTCTAAAAATATTGGGTATGTCCAATATTCCAGAAAATTTAAATCTATTGTACAGAAATATATACCTAGTGCTACGCATACACCTCCCCTAGTGATGCGAAGAGTCTCGAGGGGAGGAAGGGTGCGTGAAATCGCCGAATATTAATTGAGTGAAAATTCCTAATGGCAGTAGATGTTTAATGGTAAATATTTGCCAAACTTAATATTTATTCGAAAATAATTAGCTTTGATTTGCTATTATTATTAGGTCCTTGTATAAAGCACTGGTTCCTAAATTAAATGAATAAAACTGGGTTCTGTGAATATGAAATGCTATGATTGCAACCCGTGTTTTTATAGGCTTGAATAATTTGCATAATGTGCGACTCTCTAAGATGGTAGATCGATATCTATTGGCTACACTGTTCACAATGAAATATTGATGAAAAACATTTTGTTCTGTTAATTTTGTCGAGCAGTGTATTACTACTACTAGATACAGCTGCCTCTGCCGTGGAAGTGCAAAGCAATCAATAGCGAGCTACAATTCAACAACTCCAATAAGCACTTAAGGAACGACATACAAGAACACGTAAAGGTAGGGAAAGAATTAGATGGGTAACATCCCATACGTACTTAGGGAAATTTCTTAAGAAAAAGAGAAAACCTATTCTGTTCTGTGAGATATTGCTTTAGGCCCAGCAGTGGTTTAGACCATATTGTGACCTTTATATGATGTCTGTTAATTGTGTGTCCGTTGATCAATTTGCCTGTTTGCTGGATGAAAAAAAAAGAGTTTTCGGGAGGGAAAACCATGCACTCCTAATTCTCTGTATAAAGAAAATTATTCCACAAGACGTATTGGCAAAAAACTAGATGATTCTTTTAAAGGATTACAAGCTAACAAACTACCATTCGAAGATTCAAGGAGACTGGCAGTTTAAGACCATGATCAGGACGATCTCGTGTACCAACGGAAGCACAAGGTAAGGCCATAACACTGATTTCTAAACGCAGTGAACGACTTACTGCACCCTGACATCCGAGTTGAGTTCAACAGGAACTGAGAAACTCCTGTGATTACATCCACTATAAAATCCATGTTAAACAAGCAGGAGTCCATGGTAGTGTAGTGGTGTGAAAACCCTTATTAAACCGAAAGAAACGGTTGACTTTGGACTGTGGACGGATGGATCCAAATTTGAACTTTTTGGATCCAATCATAGAGTTTGTGAGACCAGCAACTGAACTAAAAATGGTGCCACTTTGTTCAGTGCCTACGGTCAAGCGGTGGTGGCTCCATCGTGATCTGGGGTTGCTTCTGTTTTTCTGGAGTGGGTGACATCATCAAAATTGAAGGAATTTTAAGAAAAAGCTATAAAAACATTCTTGAACATTTTCTCTGGACTTCGATGGTGCAGAAGCAATTATATTACAACAAGACAATGACCCGAAGCACAGCTCTCAACTAAAGCAGGGATTTTCTAAACAATAGGAGGGAATATTGCAAATTACGATGCCTGACTTAAACTCAATAGAGCTTTTATGGGCTCATTTAGACCGTCAAGTCCGTGAAGTCTGCCCATCCTCACCAAATTTATAAGAAACCTTGCAGATCGCTTGAAATAAGGAGTCGGCAAAGACCTGCAACCAGTAGACTTGTCGTTACAGAGCTTTTTCGGTTCAATTCTTAGTTGACTGAAGAGTTCTATCGTGTTTGCTGGAAAAAAGCGACTTAGGCTGTCTAGGTTTTTTAAGTTGCTTTGAAGAGGATGTCTTGTTTCAGCATTCCTGATGGCTTCTTGACGAGAGTGGAACAAGCCGTCAATACTGGGAGCGTCTAATCTTCCTGT
Source organism: Mastigoproctus giganteus (assembly GCF_048544385.1). NCBI lineage: Eukaryota > Metazoa > Arthropoda > Arachnida > Uropygi > Thelyphonidae > Mastigoproctus > Mastigoproctus giganteus. The sequence continues at coordinate 116,941,885 of NC_143580.1, read as the reverse complement.
TAGCAGTTGGGCTAATGTGAAAATGTTTCTTGTGTTAATTGTCTGTTTCCAAGGAGGAATACTGAGATTGGAAAGTAGGATGGCTCTAGAGATACAAAATGGGTGATTCGAGATCTGTTCAGCCATTTCAAGAGCCAGTATTCAATACTGAGGATAGCTTTCGGTGGGGCCGAGGACCAAATCTGTAAAGAATGTAGTGGGATGAGAAGTATACATTTTAAATCTTACGTTGTCATAGCCTATTAAAAAAAAAAAAAAAAACTGCTGTGATTCCAAATACGCTGTGATTCTAAACTTTTAGACTGGAGTGTAGTGGTTAGAGCAGCCTAAGCACGGGATACGTTGTACTTGGTACGAATATTCTCAAAAGGGCTAAAGCACAAAAAAAAAACAAGTTACACTCCGGTAGGGTACATTGACGCAGACTAAAATCCCCCCCCCCACACCTTCAATTTCCAGGATCTCATCTAAATTCTCGAATCGAGTGATAGATGAAAGAGGCAAAACTCATTTCGTTGCTAATGAGTGAGCCCGTAATATATTCGGTTGTCGATGTATAATTGATATCTGCAGGTTGCCTCTTTCTATCTGAACAGAATCAGCTTTGATAAGATTGTAATGATTGTTAGCGAAAAGCTTCGCAACATCGAATTCACGTGCGTATCGAATTAATTAATTAGTACGCGTGTAGCGAGTCGCCGTAATGAGCGCGGAGTGGGCTTACGTTATTGCCGAATAGTTCACGAACCCTCTCGGAAAATTAGCTGAAATTAATCGAGTTCGCATCGTCTACAGATAAATAACGAGGTTTTTTTTTTTTTTTTTCTTTAGATTTTTTTTGCAAAACATAAAAAAAATGCAGAATGTTTTAAACAGAAGTGAAGCCGAGATAAATTTGTTGTCATAATTTAGCTCAACGATTTATTTCTGATTCTTTTACCTTTTTAGCCATCTCGTTTTATTTTCAGCGCGTGCACAGTTAGTGACCACGTGAAGTGACCATCGTTAACGATGTGAGAAATCACGTGAAAGACAGAGAGAGAACAAAAAAAAAAAAAAAAAAAAAAAAAACAACACCAAGTCTTCTTTGTTGTTTCATAGATGGCGACACGTGTAGATACTACGAGTTCATATCTCTATATTTTTTTTTTTTTTTTTTTTTGTCATAATTACGCTTAAAACGTTTTAAAATACGTGTTTATAAAATTATATTCTGTTTTCTTAATATTAAGAAAAAACTGTAGAAGTTAAAGGAATTGAAGTAAATTTATTATAATTAGAATGCACGGTGTAACATTTTTTTAATTATTATTTAATATTCAGTAATTATTTATAATGTTAATTATAATGCATAAAAACTTATAAGATAATGTGCACCTCACTTCTACGTATTCGGGCAGATATTCTGTGTTTGTGTGGCATTTCTGATAATCAACAGGAAATTTATTTTCCTTCTGAAGAATGGGCGATTTAGGTTAGGCGTGCGTGTGTTAAGCGCCCCAAAGCAAATAAGGCTATGAGGCGACTCTATTTTGCTACCGGTTTGCCTTTTTTCTGGTCAAACCCGAGTTTTATCGAGATAAAAAACATGCAATCACCCCCTGAGACTGACTAACACAGCCATGTTGTGAAAAAAGGTCATAAATATTCCTCGTGTCGTTGACCGGGTTCGAACTGAAGTCTTTTCACCTGAGTGGCATCATGGTGATTATAACCATTGTGCTAAGCGCAAGGGGAAAATGAGTGGGCATTTTATTTAATTTCTGGTGGGGGGGTTGTTTCTGCTCATAACCCAGCAGGACAACCGGAAGTTAAATAAAATAATTTAGCACAATTCCTGTTTATTGTTATTATTAATTGATGGTTGTTGAAGCTCTCATTTTATTTTAATTACACGGAACAGTTAAAGATTGTGAAAATGGAAGAACAGCTCTTGTTTGTTTAGTAGGTTCACCGAGGAAACTAAGGCTTCGAGGCGTCCTTATCGTATGACGAAATCTCCCAGAGTTGCGTATAATTAAAGCTGTTCTTTAATTTAAACCATTCTGTATTAGAATTTAATACGTGTAGCAGAAAATAGGACCTGAATTGTTGACTACTGAATATGTAAAATAAGTTGAGAACTTCGCGATGGTTTCACCCTTTCCAAACGTGTTTACTTTTCTAGTACTTCCACAAAAGCCTTGTTTTCTTTCACGTGCGAGCTTACCTGCATATACAATTGGCTACTGGCGAAATGGAAGAGGGGTAGGCAAAGAGAGAGGCGCCGGAATACAAAAAATGAAAGGGTGGCGCGATCAGAGAAGTTTGCACACTGCTGCTTTCACTTATTCATATAACCACGCCGAGTTATTTCTTCCCAATGACAGCACGCTCTCCTTGCGAAATGGCAAACATCTATTTTCGTCTTATCAACTGACGTCACTTTCACGTGCTAACAGGCCTTATTTTGATTCATTCCGTGAAATAATTTCATTAAATATGATCAACTTGAGCCTTGCGTTCCACAGGTACTTATAATCATAAAGTGCTCTTCTTATAATCAGCGCTCGTTGCTTTTTCTTAAAAAGTTATCAGCCGGGGCAGTAGGCCGAACGTTTTCTGGACATCTGAGCAGATACTTTTTGGAGTTACCGGTTCCCTCTTGTAATAAATGGACATCATTTTTGCATCTTACAATTGAACTCTTATCAGTAATGCGCACCCACCAGAGAATTATTATTGTTTAAGGGGAAATGGAAGAGGACTTGAGAAATTCATCTAGTCGTCAATGGGACGCGATCCCAGACCTCTCTAAACAAGTGATAAAACCACTATACTGTCATGGAGGATCCTTCAAAGGATTCTTGAGGTTACACTAAAACTCTTTAATGATTTGTGGGTTCCATGCTGCAGTGGATACAGTCCTTCATAAATCCCCCAACAGAAGCCAATAAATTGGGGTGAAGATAACAGTGAATACAGAGGCTTCCATCACTTCTGGACTGTCATTCGACAATGAATGCAAATGAAATTTGGGTGAAAGAAATCTGACCCCACATGGGTTGCTTTCTGAATTTAGAAAACTTTACTATCTTGCAGTGAAAGTGGAAGGGATATGGATTGATAGGACTGAGACAATGTCCTGTGTTTTAGGACGATGGGTTTTAGGATATAAGAAATAAGAATACAATCTGCCGACTCAGAATATGGAACATTTAGATTATTAATATCCTCCTGACCATGCTCTTGATGAGTGTTATTGTTTCTAGTGTACATAGCAGCAATAAAGATAATTGAATTTTTTTAATAGTTCCAGTTTAAGTAGCATTTCAATTCTTCGGCGTTTTACATTTATCTTTCTTTAATAGGGTGTCGAAGAAAATAATTTGAAGACTCCAGGAACTTTGTTGAAAAGATGTTTCGATGAGCAAGTACGTTCATTATTCAAAGTCCAACTTGATAGTGGCTCGTGTACGAGTAATACAGCGGTTCAATTTGTTGTTGGGGATTACTGAATATAATTACGTTTCACCGTCTTTGCCCTAATGATGATAAATACAGAGAATGGAGAAAGTCTATTACTTATGTGCTCAATATTAACATCCTCTCCCGCTTTATTGTGTTACGAGCGAAAAGAAGGACGCGAGCGGGTGAAGTATAGCATTTATAATGGAACGGAATTACTGAAGAGATGTTATTCGCATATCAGGCGCGAGAATCAGAACATTCCCTCGAAGCGTAGTCGGGTTAAAGCTAACGAAATGGGAAGTATAATCCTGATAAAGATACCTTTAGGGAATTTGTATAAAATAGTGTATAAATAAATCCTTACCATCCTCTGCGCGTGAAGAACCACCTCCATTGTTGTTTATTCCATTGGCACGCTAAAAGCTATGGAAGTCATAAAGAAGGACACATTTCTTTTATGTGAAGGAAATGCAACGCAGTCGTGTCTTTTCTTTTCTTTTATTATGTCGGGTCTTCTCTGTCTTTAAGCGTACGCAGAGACACTCATTACCATACATCAATACAAAACTAATTTAATTAAAAAAAAAAAAAAAAAACGTGCACCGGTTACTAGCGACACAAAATAGTGATAATTAAATCACTGCAAATTGTTATTACACAGGAATTTGAAGATCTCTCGTTAAGGGGAATGACTTCACCCTTTGCATATTAAATTTCATATTCTTGACCTTCGGTTAATTATGTTTGCTCTTCTAACGTAAACTAAAGTAGAAGAAAATTTTAACATTCAGCCTGCATTCGCTTTGTTTGTGGCGCCATCTTTTGGCATTTTGCAGAGTTATATATTTATTTATTTGCGTTTAGTGGATTTGATACCAATTTAATTTTATTTCTTTAATGTTATTTATGTAATTGCTTTCGAATTCTACAACTTATTTTATATTATTATTTTTTTAATAACTAATTCTTTAGCAAGGTCTGTTGTCGATGTTTATTTATGCAATCGAAAATATTCCAGCAGGGAGATTTCGTATTTAATATTTATACTTTTAAATTGCTCATCGCAATTTGTTAAATATTGCTTTCTACACTTTATATCGGAATTGAAGAGGGTGGTGCATCCACTGAGATCATCGCGAATTAATGGTATTTGGGTGTTTAACGGTTATCGTTAAAATAAATATTTATTAATGGAATTCTTAACGGAATAAATATTTACACAATATTCATTATAACAAATGTAATATTCACGCGTAAACTGCTTTGGATCTGAATTATTAGAATGCATAATATATGTCCAAAATTACTCAGACATTAGAAAATAAATTATGGTTTTCTTAGTGCTGTCTGGATATCGGGATGCCTAGCTTATAAAGGGATATGAAATGTTCTTTGTCCCCCCCCCCCCAGCACTTTCCATTTTATTGGTTCAAAAATAATAGAAAATGTAAACAATACAAAATGAAAAGTTGGTTAGATGAAGAATTTTTTATGTATTTGTTTTGTTTATATTTTATTATGGCTTTTTTTTTTTTTTTTTTTGTACATTCATTGTGGTCCGGACTAAAAGCTGTGTTTTGTATCTTTTTTAGGGTGGGGGATACGACAATTAATGAAAATTAAAATATAATTGCTTGAAGCAGTTCTCCCCCTCAGTGTTATTATTTATTATTATTATACAAGTTAAAGTTTTATTAACATAAAGTGCGTTTGGTCAGGGCCGAAATTTGCGCCTCACAAGCACCAAATAAAAAAAATAATTAAAATGTTTTAATTTTAATTAATTTCTTATTAATTAATTAGATAAATGAATGTCTTTTTCTATAAATATTATACTTGATTATTAGATAACCATCAGTAGATAATAGATTAGTCTATTATCTGATGGTATCTAATCTAACTCAAAATGGTACACGCTAAATGTGCACTTAAATAACAAACTTATGACAGCTGCATATTTCAACCCAGGCATGTCCCGCACTGCTACTATCTCTTGGAATGTTTAGGTAAGGAGATAAACAAATTGACGCCCCGGGAAGTTGCTTATGACTAAATCTAGGCCAGCGTGCTTCTTATCGCTTGATACGGATCGGTTGACCAATATTTTATTCCGCTTAAGAGCCGTTAAACTGATTCCTGCTCCAATGTCATATAGCCAGTGAGCTTTGGTTAAGATTAGTCTACAAACATTGAGACTACAAATTGGGCAGTGAGGCTTATGGCCAACGGCATAACGTCAAGGGAATTCTTGTATGCTATAATAAGGTCATTAAATTGCAGAGTGTTCATGGTTTCAATGATTATGAGAATCTCAGGATCTGCATAGTGATTTCCGTTTGTGATCCCTCATTTCCTGCGATACCTGAACAAAAATAGTGGGTCATCATTATAACAAACATTGAAACTATCCATGGAATGCAAATTTCATGTTGGTCCCTTAATGACAAAATTGGTAAAGTTATAAAGATTCATATGAATGCTGTCCACAGCAGGAATCGGCAACCCCATGCAAGTATTCCATCAGGTAGCATGCGTTACCTGGTGTTCTGAAGATTCTAATAACATTTATTAGAATCTTCAGAACATAATTTTGCAAACCGATTGACAGTTGGTATCATCGCTTTATCTTTCCTTCCTTTTGGGAAATTTTTTCGGTAGCTTTAGAAAGGATTCTTATTGGACTTTTCTGTGTCCTCCGACTAAATCTCTTCTATATATTTCTTATCACCCTTGGTCACCTTGATAGGATGCCTTTGAGAAATTAATAGCTCACCTTTTGACGTCTCTCATCTTGTGAACAATATCAGTGGTTTGTCACATGCCTTTCTGAGGAGGTACACATTGAAACTGTCGTCTTGGTGGGGATGGCATTGCACAACATTATCCAATACTTGTATCATTTAACCTGATTAATATTACATCTCAATTTAGAGAATAATAAGGGGAGAAACGTCAGAAGGTTAAATCTCACGAAGTTCACCTTTCGGCAGCACGTTGTTGGTCACTGGAATTAGTGGTTCTTGAGTCTAACATGGTTCAAGGAGGAATGAGATTCGAACTTTTCAGAAATAGGCATTTTTTTTTGTTTTGAGGCAAGATAAGTTTCATTTCCTTGCATCATTTCTCCTGATTAATGTTAAGTGACATTATACATCTCTTAAGTGTTGTTCATTAGTAGTATGGACGGCTCGGTCTAGTAGTCCCACAATTTGAGAGATCAATGTCTTTCATTAGACTTTTTTTCTCTTTTTTTGCTTTTGTTATATAAAAATGTATGTACGTCCCATCATACATAAGTGTTGCTATGCTAATAGCAATAAGAAATATATATTTTAAAAAGTTTTCTTCATCTTATAGGTAAATGAACCTGTGACAAACAGATCATAAATGAATTAAACAAATAAAAACGCATTTCGTGTTATTAACGAAATATTCAACATAAAGATTAAGTGATATCCGACGAGTAAGGCTAAACGATCCACGGTTTCTGGCATTTTTATTATATCCCCGAAACGCGCTTCCACTCATTCGCATCACTGGTTCGGTTTTAGCATACAAAGGGATAATAATGTACCCCGAAGCATCATCTACTGCAGAACGCAAAAAGTAACTTTGAAAATGGCTTCCATACTGCTGTTCGGTGTTGCCATCTGTTACCAAAAAGTTGAATTACATTTGTAAGAGTTCCAGGTAATGGATTCACCCAAAATCCGTTTCGAAATCCAAGGGTTGACGAAAAGTACATAAAGAAAAACTAACAGATTCAAATTGAGGAAAGACAGTTGTAGGATAGATGTGTAGAAGTTTGCCTTTAGCCAGCGGGTGGTTGATTGCTGGACGTTGATAGTTTAAATAAATTTAAAGAACTGGACAAACATTTGGAGTGAAATGGGAAGGGTGGGTTTTTTTTTTGGCTGATGCTGCATAAGCTTGCTTTCTTTCATCAAATGCCTCTACTAATGATGATATCGCTTACTAAGTTCCATTTTTATAATGTATTTATTCAATAAATGTTTATATTTGTAAATAACTGGTTTATTTCCATTAATTTGCACACCACTGTATGATGAGAAAGTCTTCTTCTTCTAGACTTTTAGAATTTAATGTTCTTTGAAGTATTATGGGGAGTACTGTAATATGGTAATTTTCTTTCTTTGATCAACTCGTATTTTTTCGCTCTTCTGATTATCCTGGCAGACCTGGTCATTTCTCGGTGATCACCCACCTTGCATCCTGCGTTGACTCATGTCCGAGGTCCTTGAAGATGTATTTTCTATAATTCCTGGTGTTAATTACCTAGTCTTGTATGGTGAACATGAATCCTTCGGTCATTGGAAGTCATGTTATCTATGTAGCCTTAAAGGAAGTCATTGTAGTGTCTGCCATGGAGTGGCTTCTTCTCCCATCTTTCTCTCTTTGTTTCTTCTATCTGTGAGTGGGGTCTCTTTGTTAAGGTTGAGCGTTGTGTGCATGTGTTCCTTATGGCTTGGTAGATTGGTGCAGTGTTTTGATGGATGTAATCTCTCAGGTTCTTAATCGCCTTCTTCTGTTCTTCAATGAGGTCTCTCAAACCTCTCTCTCTCTCTCTCTCTCTCTCTCTCTCTCTCTCTCTCTCTCTCTCTCTCTCTCTCTCACACCCCTTCTTTTCGGGCTACGGTCAGTCTGTCGCTTGCCGACTTGGGGTGGTGTTGGCAGCTCTTGGACATCACTATCCTGGTCGATCTCATAATCGCCTCCAATTCGCTGTTGGCCCAATTTATGATCCCGAAGGAACATATTAGTATTGGGACTGCATGGTTTTTATGGCTCTGACCCTGTTCCCGCCATTCAGCTTTGATTTTAGCAGGCTCTCTTCAATCTCTGTTGGTATTTCTCAGCTAGGCAGGCTTGATTTCCTTGTGTTCTTACTGGAGAGCTTGCATCATCCTCAAATATTTGTAGGTCTCGCCCTCTGCCATGGTTTCATCCTCTTCACCAGTATTCAGCTGCTTGTAGATTCGGCCGACTGGATTTCCCTGATGCACTCCATGGGTCTTGCATTTGTCTAGACTAAATTGTATATTGATGTCAGCGCTCAACTTCTTTTGTGATCGGGAGTAGCTGTTAGGATTGTTTCTCGGTTACGGAACAGTTTGAATTCATCCATGTGCATCACGTGAAAGACGGTGCACAGGTTCTTCCTCCCTTTAGGATATATTCGTACTTACTTGCTGTTATTAAGAATTGTGGACAGTCGGTTGAATGCTAGACAGACGCATAGTGGGCTCAGAGCATCTCCTTGGAAGGTTCCTCTTCTGGTGGGGATCGGTTTGTCGTGATGTTCTGGACCATGGTGGTCTTCCGTTTCGCCATGGTTACTTATGGGGTTTTGCTAACAAGTACACAGGGTGGTTGTTGTTATGTCCGGTGTTACTGTTGGTAAAGGAACTCTGTGACTATCCTACACGTGTTCAGGATTGCGACTTTCTGGAGTTCCTTGTAGGTGCTCCCTGGGAGACCTCAGTCAGCCAACTATGGGACACGGAGTAGAAGGTCTTGCAGTAACCCGTGTACAGGTTGCGGTGCTTCTTGTAGGCTTTAACTGTCTCGTCAATGGTCAATTGCTCCTTGCATCCTTTACTCATCTATTTACGTCCTTTCTGCTGCTCGCCCATGATGTTCTGGCCCTCAAAGTGGTCTCATATCTTCTTGGTTATGCACCTGGTTAAAATCTTGTACAGTGTTGGGAGAGGTAATTGGTTTGTACTTCGCGGGTTTTGTAGTGTCTTTGTACTTAGCCTTCATATAGGTGGTTCTTTGAATCAGAGCCTTTGGGATTGTGACAGATTGTGTTGTCATCTGTGCAAATTGCTCGTGTGTGTGTGTGTGTGTGTGTGTGTGTGTGTGTGTGTGTGTGTGTGTGTGTGTTGATATCTAGCGGCACCAGGTGTTTTCCCCATCTCCGCGTTGCTTACATTGTGGGTGTGCCAGTTTGCTGGGAAAGCCAGAGATTTTAAAGTGTGTGTGGGTAGAGTGTAGAGTTGTTTAGTGTCAAACTGCACTAGGGGTTCCCCAATCTCCGCGTACTATACATTGTGGGTGTAAAACAGAACACTGTCAATGCCAGAGGTTTAAAAGTATATGAATTTTGTATTTGTGTAGTGTCGTGTACCGTTGTTCATCTGGTCATTTAGCCGCTGGGCCCCTAATGGGACCCAACGTTGCCCCACTCCGCCCCGTGAAGGCAGACCAGGTACACCACTATTATAGTTATTTATTCTGGCAGGTCCTGCAACCTAATTTCCTGAGATTTCAGTGGCAAAGACCTTAAAAAAAAAAAACCGCTGTAGATAGGGGTCAGCAATACAAAGGGAGTACTAGTTGGGCGATTTGAAGTTATTAAGTTTTTTGGGTGTAGGGCTCAAGCAATTTGGAGTTGATTCGGACGCTAGTTGTAAGTTAGAGAAGGGGAGGGAAGCTGAAGACTGGGGGGAAAAAGATAGAGATGCGGGGTCCATAGAGAGGATGACCCCAAGTCAGTGGAGCAGGCCCATGCCTGCTCCACTGACTTGGGGTCATCTGGTTCTGCTTCAGGTTCTGCTTGTGATTGTAGGCGAGTAGATCGACTACCCTGTTGGTGGTCATTATCAAGTTCACTTCTTGTTCTTCCTTCTTCTTTGTCACAATCGATGGATCTATGTTTCAGTCCGGTTTGTCTTTAGTCGGGGGTCTCGTCCATGCGGGCAATTCCCGAGTGTTTATTTGTTCTTTTGTTGTGTTTATAGTAGGAGGCTGTTTCGCTTGCTTCGTGGATTGACATGTGCCCTCAGTCAGGGTCTCGTCTGTGACACGACACTGGGGTTTCTCTTCATTTCACCTGATTAGTTCCAGGCTTTTCTCGTTGGTTACTGTCAAGATATGTGCCTTGGGGGTTAGATTTATCTCGATCTAGTTACTTTAGTCAGGTTTGAATTTATCCTGGGAGTGTTGTCATTTGTGGATGATGGGGTAGTTGGCTCTCCGTCTAGCGAACAATTTCTGGGTGAAATCAGTGAACGCTAGGTACTCATCTTTGGTGTCCAGGAGGTGTTGTTCAAGGCCTCTTGGTAGGTATCTGATCTTGGTGCATAGGTCTACATAGAGCTGGCAGTCGTACATGAGGTGCTGCCAGCTTTCCAATTCTTCTCAAACACAGGTGAGGTCCTCTTGGATCCCAAGGAGTGATAACTTTGCATCGATGGCCCCATGGGCTGTGAATAGATAGGTTGGTTGATTAGAAGCCAGGGGAGAACCGGCTGGGTGACGTGGGGTATACCTGAGTCACGTTAGGTATGAATTTTCTCGTGATGTCTGTACTCGAGTTTTGACATCTTTTCTGCCACATCTGTATTTGGTGCACGTTCAGTCTCTTCCTCTTCTTTGTTTTCTAATTAGGGTCCGGGTCCGTTGTGAAGTCCAGGCAGGTTTTTGAGATGCCCTTGGTATGGTGGTATAAAAGTCCTCGTCTGACTATTTCCTAGTCCAGTGGGAGTACTCCTGCAACGACGTGGAGAGCGTGGGTGCCGACAGTACTGCAAGCATAGGTGATGTACAGTAGTACGGTTCTTTGGGTGGAGTCTATTAGTCGCTTGTTGGCAGCGAATGTGCCCTTTAGGAACCAAACTCCCGCGGTATATATTATGATGGGGATGTATGCTGCCTTGTAGAAAAGATGGACAGTGCGCCGGCCGAGGCCCCAGTCCTTTTGGGTGACTCTCGCGATCATGGCTGAGTAGGATCTGATTTTTTTTCCCCGGATGTATTTTATATGCTCTCTGAAGGCCTGTGTGTGTGCGCGCGCGCATAGTGTTGGGGGAAAGGCGCCTCCGGTGGTTTCCCACATCTGCACCATATGAACTCTGTGAAGACAAACAGTATCACTGTGAAAGCCAGAAAAAAATTGTGTTGTAAATGAAGTATTGTGCTGAGTTCTGTTGGGTGTCCTGGCTTTTGGCCGCAGGGCCCCTGATGGGACCCCACGTTGCTCGCACACACCACTAGAAGGCAGCCAGGCTGCCCATAATTCTCTGGCTAGTCTCCTCCAGGTCACCTGAGCTTCCTGGAAAGAGACCAAGTAAAAAAAAAAAAAAAAATAGGGCGTACAGGATGTACTGGAGAGAGTAAAGGAAAGGAGGTATAGACAAAGCGACGGAAGATGTAAGGGAAGGCATCCTCCGCAGGTTGAGTGGGAATTGTCCCACCTAAGCGGAAGTGAAAGAAGAGAGCCCTCGAAAGGGTGGGAAGCCAATCACGTATCAAGAGAGACACGGATGAAACAATTCAAGCGACCTGAGTGTCAAGTTCAGTAGCTAGAAATGGTCACAATCTAGGTGAAGATGTTCAGTATATGAGAAATGGGTGTTGGTCAATGGGCATCAGTTCCAGGACGTTGTACCAGTGATCTTCTTCTGGTGAAGAGATCATGGGTGTGATACTAGTCTTCCTCATTGATCAGAAAATGTTAATTTCCTCAAGGCAAGGCATGGATTTTTTGATATGAGCAACGTTCGCAGGTCCTCGTAGAGCGGGCAAACGTAGAATAGGTGATCCCAGTCTTCGTTTTCACCACAAAGACAGCGAGGGTCATCCACGATGTTCATAGAGGCAAGTTTGTGATTTATGGATCCATGGCCTGTAATCAGGAAAGTGGTATATAACCCTGGGCTGTACCATGCTGGAGCGTTAGGATAGGTCTGGGCTATTTCAGGTAAGAATTTTTTAGTGATGGAACCTTTGGCGGTGGTGTTCCATCTGTTTTGCCAGGCGTTAAGAAGGTGGACTGCAAGGTGCTTTTTTTCTTTGATGGTGTTTGCTGGGTTTGTAGTGAAATCCAGGATGGTGGTACGGAGTCCCTTTGCGAGCCGGTAGTGCACGCCTTTGCGAATTATCTGCAGGTCCAGAGCGTGAACTCCTGCCAAGACTTGGAGCGCTGGGTTGCTTACTGTGCAGCAGGCACGGGTGATAGTGAGAAGGATATTACGCTGGATGGAGGTGAGCTTCCTTTGGTTACGAACAATGAGTGCACGATAATACCAGACACCTGCACAGTAGGTTATAGTGGGAATAAATACAGCTTTGTATAACATTTGCAGTGAGCGGCGATTTTGGCCCCAGTGAGACGTGGTAACCCTCACTACCATTGCCGTGTAGTTCCTGACTTTGCGATGAAGGTATTCTATAAGCGGGTAAAACGTGAGCTTGGGGTCGAGAATTTCCCCAAGATACTTCATTTCAGTTGTCAGTTTGATGGTTCTACCAGAAATTTTAATCTGCGGTGGCTTGCTTATTTGAAGGATTCCTCTGAGTAGAATTGAAGTAGTTTTCTCAGGGGGTTTATGGAGACTGGCCCATTCTTGTAGCTTTGTAAAGGCTCCGTTGGCTGTTGTTTCCAGGGAAGCTCTGGAGTTTCCAGAGTGGCTGTCAGTATCAAGTCGTCTGCGAAGGCTTCTGTGGAAACATCCCCCAGTCTAGGTTCGGGAACTCGTCCATGACCACATTCCACAGGAAAGGGCCAAGGACAGAGCCCTGGGGGCATCCTCTGTAGACATTTCTGGAGACTTGTCGATAGGCATTTCTGACTGTAACACTTCTGTTGTGAAGATAGTCCTGTATGCAGCTGTAAAGATTTGCAGGAACGCTAGCTTCTCTGAGTCTTCGCGGTATACTTGGCCACCACAGCAAGTCAAAGGCCCCGGCGAAATCCGCTGATATTACTAAGAATTATTTGGTGGCTGAATTTTTGACTGAATCCGTGAGCTGTCGAAGTGCATCTTCTGCTGAATGGCCTACCCGAAAACCGAACTGGTTTGGGGATTGGAGATTTGCATTTTTATAGTGTTTTTCCAATCTGGATAAGAGAAGACGTTCAAATATTTTGCTTAAAACGGGAAGGAGTGTTATGGGTCTGTATGACCTTGGCTGCTCTGGTGGTTTACTAGGGTTCTTCCGAATAAGGCGTAGATTGGCTTCTTTCCAGTCATCTGGGAAGAGTCCAACTTCCAGACAATGGTTGTACAGGCTGAGAAGGAGATTTGATTGCGTCTCTGCAAGCTTCTTAATTACTTCTGCTTCAATGAAGTCCAACCCTGGGCTTTTTTTGGTTTTGCCAATGGCAAGTTTTAATTCATCTAAGTTGAAAGGCTGTTCTATAGAAGTGGTACTGTAGGATGCGTTTTCAGTACAGATTTCTTGTTGCTGGCTGGATTGAGGATGTGTGTTTAGCGGGAACAGGGTGTCCAACATGTTGTTTACTGACTCTTCCCATGTGAGGGTTGTGGTGCCCTGCGGGGTGACTGTAGAGGAGATGACCTCACCATTACAGAGCTTGTTTGTAACAATGCGATACACAGCTCCCCAGGGGTTGCTGTTTCTAGTCGTGGAGACCAGGTGCTCCCAAGACTGTTTCTTCTTGGCTCTAATTAAACTAGTGTAGTCATTTCTTAGCTTACGATAGTTATTGCGTAGGGCATCAACTTCATGAGGGGGCCAGGTACGGCGAGCACGTTGAAAGGATTTCCATGCTGTATGAACCTGATGGCGGAGATCCAGTTGATTGCACCACCATGGGACAGCACTCGGGAAAGGGTTTTTCTTCTTGATTGTTTTGCGCAGATGAACTTCTTTTACCAGTATTTGCGGCTTTTATCTATTTCTGGGGTTCGCCATTCGTGAGATTCCCTGATGGACTGTTGTACTTCTTCTACCTGAATTTCCCAATTATTATTATTGTTGCTCTTATATTATTTTTCCTGTTTGGGATTCCACCTCGTGACGGGTATTGTTACCAAGTACACAGGGTGGTTGTTCTTATGTCTGGTTTTACTGTTGGTCGAGGAACTCTCTAGCTATCCTACAGGTGTTCAGGTTTGTGACTTTCTGGAGTTCTTTGTAGGTGTTCGATGAGAGACCTATTGCTGCTAGGCTGTTATATAAGGTCAATGCCTTCCTAGCCGAGTGGTCAGGATCGGGAGTGCAGTAGCGCACGTTCCTTGAGTAGACCGGGGTTCAAGCCCCTGACTTCTGAATACGGTCGATCTGTCAACCCGCACTGGACCAGCGTGGCAGATTATGGTCCGATTCCCTCAACATGAATTGTTGAGGAGGCTTCCATCCTGCAGTGGGTTGATAATGGCTGCAGTTTACTTTTGTCACACTTGAAGACCTCCATCTGGCAACAGCAAAAATAAGAAATAAGCGAACACCCGGCGAAGACTACCTGGAGCCAGAAATTGTAAAAAAGACCGTGGAATATATCCCAACAACTATATTAAACTTATATAACCACTGCCTATCTGCAGGATATTTTCCCCATGATTGGAGAGCAGCACGAATTAGACTAATACTGAAGAACCCGAAGAAACCACAGGAACTCCCGGAGTCATACAGACCCATAGCCCTACTGCCAGTACTAAGTAAATTGTATGAACACCTACTACACAGCAGGATACAAGCTCACTACCAAGAAGCAGGCCTCCCCTCTCCCAAGCAATTTGGCTTTCGACGAGGATGTTCCACCGTGGATGCCCTGGAACGTATAATAAATGCAGCTACACACAGTAATAGTAAATACTTCCTTATTATCTCCATCGACTTTGCCGGGGCATTTGACTCACTTTGGTGGCCAAGTGTCCTCGGCAGACTCCGGGAGGCTAACATTCCCAGCAACTTATACCAATGCATCAAAACCTATCTTTCGGACAGAAGGATCTCAGTATCTACACCCTATAGCTAACTCACCCGGCGGGTGTTCCGGGGATGCCCACAGGGATCAGTCCTGGGGCCTCTCTTCTGGAACTTGGTGTTGGACGGCTTCCTCAACCAGGATCTAAACGGAGCAGATGCTCAAGCCTTCGCAGATGACCTGGTCCTGATGTTGGAGGCGGACAATCGTGCACAACTTGAGGCTATTGCAAACAGGGCCATAGATACCCTCCAAGAATGGTCAAAAAATCATCACTTAAGAATATCACCTTATAAGACATCCTCAATACTTTTAAAAGGCTCCCTTGATATCAGGAGGCCACCTCAGATAAAAATAGAAGGAAAAACCATAAAACTGACCACGGAATTAAAATACCTAGGAATCATCCTTGACAAAAATCTTTCATTCACCCCACACCTCGTATATCTACAAAAAAAGATCAAAAACTACTCAGCCCTCATAGCAAGAGTCTCGCGAAAGGATTGGGGCTTAAGGAAAAGAACCCTGATTCTCTTTTACAAGGCTTTCTTCATTCCAGCCATCAGCTATGCAGCAGGGATCTGGTTTAAAAAAGCAACCACCGCAGTCAATAAAAGAAAGCTAGAAACGATACAGCGCAGCATCTTACTCACTGTCTCCAGAGCATGCTGCACGGTCAGCTCACACGCACTGCAGGCCCTTGTAGGGCTCCTACCCTTGGACCTGGAGATTGTCCGCTGTGGCATGCTATATCAACTATCAAGAGGGAACAGTGTAACTTGCATTGGCTTCACCACAGACCCGACCAACAACAGCAACGCAGAAAAGAAACGACTAACCAAATATCTTCAACAAACCTGGCAGTCCCGATGGGCGGACTCAACTAAAGGTGAGCTAAAGGTAATGTCCGGGATGAACTTCCGGGAATTCCCCCGGAAGTTCATCCCGGACATTACCCAAGTGTATCCCGAACAGCCAAACTGGTTCTCACCGGGGCTCTACACCACCTTTCTTCTAACAGGGCATGGCTCTTTTAATGCCAAGCTGTCAACTTTCGGCATCAGGGATTCCCCATTATGCCACTGCGGAGAAAACCAAACATGGTCACACCTAATGCACGATTGTCCCCTCTTTGAGGACATCAGATGTCATTTCATCACAAAGATACGCTTTAATCCGAAGGAACGGGAGCACCTTATATTATATGAGGAGGAGCACTACAAGGCCCTCTCGTGCTTTGCACATGAGCTGTTTACCCGGCTAAGGGCAATGACCCAACCTCCCCAGGCTTGATGCAGGACCTGACTACAACTACAACTCATCGGACGGGACTCTGCTCTCATGAGTGCCATTACTTTGTCAACTGTACCAGAAAGCTCAAAGTACCACGATATCGGACGGGACTTTGCTCCCACGAACATCACAATCAAACACGGACACCCTGTCAACTGGACCGACAGCGCATGTAATTTACCCAACGAACTACCCTAGAATGTGACAATCACCATATGCAGGAGTGACAACACCGCATCGACGCCCAGATAACAGAACAAACAGTGAAAGTGACCACATACCAAGAATGACCACCCAAAATGGAAATAGAAGGACCATGACCACGACCAAACTGGATGAGACCTTGATCCCATGACCAACGCCGGCATTCAACCGATCTCTGAACAAGTCGGTAGAGACCTTGTCCCTGTATGTACCTCCTGGTGGGGCCAGTGTTGTGATGCTGTCCTGAACCTGCTGGCCTAGCCACCACTCTGCAGCCAGGCTGCACACACGCCATATTGGCGACCTGTGCCGGCTCCCTTGTCCGGCCCTTTCTATCCCATCCCGGCAGGGGGGAGGAGACGGTCATACTGTTTCCTCCCCTCCACGCCACCCCCATTCTTCCTTCTGGCAGGGCATGGGCATGCCCTGCTGACACCAAATTGAGGCCTCCTACTCTATTGGCCTTATCCTTCCTCCTTTAACCCCCCAGTCTTCATTCTCCCCCCCTTCTCTATCTTTACACAAGCGAATTCCCCCACACATAAATTCAATGAATCCAAATTAACTGACGCCCATAGTTCGGGCTATCCTTATTCAAGCGACATCACCCTACGCAATCGAGAGATATCACACATATATCTATACATATATGTGTAAAAAAAAAAAAAAAATTTTTTTTTTTTTTTAAGGTCCTAGCCACCGAAATCTCAGGAAATTAGGTGGCAGGACCTGCCAGAGTGAACTAAAGACTATCGGGTACCTGGTCTGCCTCCACGGGGCGTAAGTGGGGCAACGTTGGGCCTCAGAAGAGGTCCAGCGGCTAAATGGCCAGAGGAACAACGGTACAAAACACCACACTTCCATAATCCATACACTTTTAAATCTCTGGCCTTTCCAGTGAACTGGTACACCCACAATAAAAGCAACGCGGAGATGGGGGAAACCCCTGGTGCCGTTTGACACTGAAAACACTTACACTTACACTTACGTCACCATACCGGTGGTTGACACGATGATCGGGATGGTCGTTACTTGTTGCATATGCCACATCTCTTTGATCTCCTGTCTTAGGTTCGTGCACTTCCTTATTTTTTCCCCATGGTTTTTCTGCAAGTTGCCAGTGTTGGGTACGGCAATGCCAATCAGATAGGTAGGTAGTCTTTTCCTTCTTGTCCACAACAGTCTGGACACAAAGGTTATGTCCAGACTGTTGTGCGGGATTTTCCTATCCGTTATTATGGCGCGGTCCCAGTACAGCTTGTGGGTTGGGGACTCTAGTTCTGCCTGGGGTTCGTACTTTTAGTAAGGTACACTTTCGTCGATCAACTGGTATTTCTTCGCTAGCTTCTGATGTATTATCCTGGCTACCTGGTCGTGTCTACGAGTGTACTCAGTCTGGATGATCACATTACATCCCGCAGTGATGTGTTGGATCGCTACTGAGCCTAGGTGACATCGTCGACATTTGTCATCTGCACTCCAGGCTCGTTGGTGATATGCTTGTATAGTTTCTGTTGTCGATTGCCTTGTCTTGGATGGCGAGCATGAATCTTTCAGTCTCCGGGAAAAGCGTTCTGCTTGTGAGCCCTGCATTGGAAGCAATTTTATCTATGTGTGCTTGATGGAGGTCATTGTAATGTCTGTCATGAAGTGTCTTCTTTGCCCGTCTTTCTAGCTTCGTTTGTGCCATCTGGGTGGGAGGGTACTCCTCGCTTAGGTTAGGTGGGGTAGACCTCTTGTCTATCTTCCTTATGGCCTAGTAGAGTGCTGTTGTGTTTTGTTATTACACTGGTGTGCAAAACATAAGGACGAACACTATTTCTAAAGGTTACAACCACAAAATCTGTACTTAAGGTACTCTTTACTGATGAGAGTAGATTCAGTCTCAGCAGCGATTCTGGACGTCAGATAATCTGGCGAGAAGTTGGCACACGTTATTACCCCGCAAACATCACTGAAAGGGATCGATATGGCGGTCGAGGTGTTCTCGTCTGGGGAGGCATTATCTTGGATGGATGTACACAACTCCAGATACTGGAAGACGGTACTGTAAGCGATGCACGTAACTGTACGGAGGTAATCCTTCCCCATGTGCGTCTGTTCCGAGGTGCCATTGGCCCCGAGTTCGTGTTTATGGATAATAACGCCACACCCCATCGCACTGCAGCTGTTGATATGCTTTTGGAAGGTGAGGACATTGTTCGCATGGATTGGCCTGTCCGTTCTCCGATCGATCTAAATCCCATCGAACACATATGGGACGCTTTGGGGAGACGCCTAGCGGCACGTCCACACCCACCAGAAAATTATCACCAGTTGAAGATGGCGCTGACAGAGGAATGGACGATGTTACCACAAGAACTTATCAACAACATTGTTCTAAGTATGGACAGGCGGTGCAAAGCCTGCATCGATATTAGGGGTGGCCATATCTCCTACTGAGGACCACCTCTTCCCTTTGTTCCATCTTTGGCAGTGATGCGTCCGTATCATGGCAGCCAGTGCTGTGTTGCCACTTTTGAATAAAGTCCCTCTGTACCGTTTTGTTTCATTTGTTTCCGTCATCATTTCTGTGTGGCGCATTATAGCCTTAGTAGCTAATGCGCCAATAAAACCAAAACCAAACCATCATTTCTGTACCTCACGAGGTTCCTTTCGTATGCTTTTCCCATATCCAGGCTACTCCTATGAGAATCTATAGGTGAAAACCTGACTGGTCCTTAAATTTTGCACACCAGTGTATTATTATTAGTGAATAGGAGTCTTTGATACGCCCTGAGATTCGTATTTGTTACTTAATAAGAATAATTTATTGTATTTTGTTACATTTTAAACTTAAAACATTACTTAAAATGGAATAAAACGAATAAAAGAAATAGAAGGTTATGAAATTGTAAATTATGTCGTTGAATCTTATTCGATTTCACGAATAACATAAAATTAATCTTTACTCATCAGAGAGTATATGGATGGAAGAAGTATTGCACTTCCTTAGAAATTTAGTAATAAGTTTTTTTTTGTTTAACTCCTCATTTAGTAATTATTGAATCACCGAACCTTTGATCCATTAATATACTTTCTTTTGTGCACATCGCCTATTTGGCATATTGACTTGGAAATAATCCAAACAGCGAAATAATTAGTAGATCGCGAATGTGGCTTGATAATAAGGTACAATTTCGTACACATTTCTATAGGTGAAACTGACACAACACTCTTATCTATTATAAAGAAAAAAAAAACGATTAAATCGCCAATGATCTCAGCTCTAATCCCAAGACATTCATTTCCATCTTAAATTGAGCATTTGGCAAATTTGTATATCTGATGGTCCTGGCCTCCACTTGATGACGTCAGCATAGGTTGTGGAAAGAATGTTGAGGATTTGCGATGGTCCCACGCAGCGAAACTAAAGAATTCCTGAAGACCCTGCTGGGGAACCCAAATTGAACCCAAACTCTCCAAAGGGATAATGGGTCGCGAAACCGCTTGTACTGTCACGTGGGACATTCAACCAAAAAAAGAATATCATGGTTTTGGCAATCAACAATAAAATTGAAAGTATGGAAGGGTAATCTGATTATTGAATTCTGTGAAGAATAGAACGTAGCCTAGTGGTCAGGAGTGAGCGTACAGGAACAGACGCTTTTTGAGTGGACTGTGGTTAAAGTCGGTCAGGTTAAATACGATTAACGATTGTATTCACGATTTATTGTAAACTCCTGCCAGTGAACAAAAAGGAAATTTATTTTTTTGAATTGTGAACGTTAAAAAAGATATTCGTTCACGTTTCTATCAACTGCGCGCTGTCAGATAGATCAAGTTAGCTATACGGGCACATTTCCTCTCCACACAGCGTTTACACGACACGCTCTACACTCAGTTACACTCGCACTCCTCCCTATCCCCCCCCACTCCCATGCACTGAACTTGCGGCAATGTTGCAGCCTCATTATCGTGAAGGGATCCAGTTAAAGCTGATGCGAGGCAACGTTTCGTTTAGAGTTGGGCACATCCCGCAGGACTCGTGTGACAGGAAGTAATTCGCCGCTAAATCATCCCCAAGCTGCACCCTCGCAAATATCTGATTCGATTCTAATTTAAAAGATATCACGGGCGCTTTCTTGCTGGCTTGCCGAGACTAATTAGTGTTAATCACCTGGCGGCCATGTCTGATGAGTGGATTAAGAAGTAAGCCGACGTGCCCGCCTGTGCTTTCTGTCACGTGACACTCTTATTGATGTCGGCGGGCACGGAGGGAAGTCCTTATAACTGACGCTTTAAACCGCTTGAGCCCTTTTCCCGTATGAATAATTGTGGTTGATGGGGGGAGGGGGGATAGTATAGAGGGAAACCATGTGGGTAATTGCTGACTAACACGCGTGATCCTAGCGACGCCATCTTCATTTCACGAACAATAATGCGCGCCATTATGATAAATATACTGTGTTCTCTGTTGCCATGGCAACCAGCTCCACTCTCTGGTGGTCGGAACTCCCACTCGCTTTTGCGTTGAAGCCTATTTCTGCCCCTGTACTTATCAGGATTCAGTTTCCTCCTTTTATTTGACTGCTTGCTGACATCATTTTAACCCCCCCCCCCAACCCCCTCACCTCGACCATCTACTGCGTGTCTTTTGTAAGGAAAAATGGAACTTATTATAGTCGACTTTCTGTCTTCGTGCAACTTCTTCAGGTCATTGTATCTCAGAGTGCATTGCACGATGCACGTGGATCGGCTATTCATGTTTATCCGGGTCAGAGATTTTACCCGTTTTTCTGCTCTTTCCTGGAAACGTTCTTTGGAGCGAAAAGACAATGTTTTCCTCCTTCCCCCATACTTCTGCCTTATCTCGCACGACCCCTGTTTCCGGTAGCTGATACTACACGAATAGAAAAACCTCTCTCTCTCAACTACTTTTGAACCCCCAACCCAACATTAATCTTTCGTGGCTGAACATTTATCACCAACTTTCCGAGACACGAGTCGCACGAGACAAAAAGTCATCGCATCTCACCGCTAACTCTAATCCAGCGTGGGTTGGATAACGACATGATTAACTGTTAAAAACTTTCTTCTTAACGTTTTATTTCTTCTAAATCTTACAACCAACCTTTCCTATTAGACGTCTTTGGCGATCGGCGTTAAATGTGACTCAGAAGACTGATTAAAGAATGCTCTCCACTGCTTCAGAAGATTCGGTCTGATATGCAATGAAAGTGGCTCATCGAGAAACTTACACGCTTAATAATTGAAAAATGAACTTTGTCCAGCTTGGATTATTTGGTGGGCTGGAGTGAAAACAGACACGTAAACTGTGATTTCACTCTCAAAGGAAAGTTCTTATTCGTTCACATATTAACAAAAATTTGAAGAAAAAAGTAATTAGTAGATCGCGAATGTGGCTTGATAATAAGGTACAATTCTGTACACATTTCTATAGGTGAAACTGACACAACACTCTTATCTATTATAAAGAAAAAAAAAAAACAATTAAATCTCTAATGATCTCAGCTCTAATCCCAAGACATTCATTTCCATCTTAAATGCAATATACTTTTCACCGTGGTCCAACTCATTTTTAATTGCTCTCCAATTCCTTCAATTTTAAATGCCACATATGGACTACCAACTAACCTGATCAGCAAAATGTATTCCATTGGATTCACTTCTGGAATCTTGGCCCGCATGTGAAACGTTGAACTTCGTTTTCCTCAACCAGGTTTTTACTCTGCTCGCTGTATGGGATGGAACATTTATTGCTGGAATATAGAAGGGGACAAGGGCATTTCCATTGAATTCCAAGAGTGCGGACACAATGAAATTGTCCAAGATGTGTACGACTCAGTATTAATGGCTTCTGGAACAGATGTTCCAAGTTCCAGCTAAGAACAGCAGTCACCATGATCTGGTGAACGGTTTCAGCAGTTGATTTACAGGTGGTTGTCGGGTGTATTCTGTTGGATCTATTCTTGGTGTACCGTGGTCTCTTCTACTATATAACGAGGCAAATGCCCATTAGGATCTTGGGTATAGAGTTAAATTTTAATACTGGTATTAAACAAGAAAAGAACCGATGCGTGAATGAAATATTTAAATTATGGCAGCATAGGTGGTATAATGTTGAGGGCTGGACGAGTTTCCTGGCGATTTATACCTTTTAGCCACATTTTTAAACAGTGGACAGATTACAAAATGGTTTACACCAAGTTTGGAATCCTTGCCTTTAAGGACAGGACATGGGTCATTTAATGCTAAGTTGTTTGCCATGGGATTGTCGAATACTGATTTATGTTTTTGTGATGCTCAGGAAAGTTGGGACCATATATTTATGATTGTGCAATTTACGAGAACTTAAAGATTCAGATTCGAGGAATGGAGGATCTGATACCACGCCAGGAGGTACTATTTTTAGCTGATCCAAAGAATTTTGGTCTTTTTTAAGAATTCTCAAAAGCAGTGTTCAGACATAGAAGATCTTTAATGCCAATTTTACGTACTTGGTGTTTGGGTTCATTATGGTAGACAGACTGTGGGTCCAGGTGTAGTGTTGAGAGTGGTTTTTTTTTTTTTTTTTTTGTCTCATAATGCGAGACCATAAGAGTGTCCTTTCTACTGGACTTGCCCCACCTTCCCGTGGTATGGACGAGTACTCAGAACCTCTTTCCGAGTGATTGCTGCTTCTGGGTAGCAAAGCGGCCAACACAATACACACTGATTACACAAACATAACATTACTACATGTTTGGCCTATTTTACACGGCAAGCACAGTGGTATCGTCACCGTCGTCCCCACACCGGGTGGTAAAGACCCTGGTTCGAATTCCGTCGATGACGCGAGGAACTTTAATGGGCTTTTTTTCACTCCTTGGCTGAGTTAGTTGGTCTCAGGCGTAGATAGCAAGGTTTATGCTCCCAGAAACTGGGTTTGTTTTTTGTCCAGCAAAACAGGCAAATTGACCAGAGAACACGCAATTCAGACACAAGTACAGGTATATCTAAGAAATTACCGGGTGACCCTAATATAATAGCTTAGTTTAGTTTTTAGTCACCATGACCAAATGATGGCTCATTGCACTACAGTGACACATTCCACATGTGGCTCATCGCGCTATCTAGTGACTCATTCAATATGGTGGCTCATTGTCTTAAATTGGTGATGGATCCCAGGTATTTGAATCCAGATGATGGCTCATTGTGCTACCTTAGCAACTGATCCTGGATGGTAGTTTATTGTGCTGCCTTGATCCTGGACGGTAGCTCGTTCTTACGTCGGTGTCTGATCCTAGATGGTGTCCCATTGTGCTGCCTTAGTAAGTGATGTGTACAATATTGTCAGTGACGCCAAAACAAATGTAATGTAGTGAATTACCCATGACTGGTGTCATCTGATCTTCGCTGCAGGCACAATACATTGAGATAGTGGTGTTCCCCAAGCATTTTGGACGCAAAGTGCTTTGCAAGAGTAATTCTGCTTGTGAGTGGTGTCTTTGCTACTGCCTACACTCTCTTACACGTGTTCGTACTTTGATTACACCCCTCTTCGCACTGCTCACTAAATTGAGAGAGGTGCCCCAATCCTTTTGGTAGTATTGGTTTGCTAGGAAGCATAGGTTTTTGCTAAGCTAACGAAAATAATAATTAATAATTAAACAGAAATAAAAAAATAAATAAATACATATTTTTTTTATTTCATTTATTTAAATTACCTATTTGACTCTCTTCTTAAAACGATACCTATCTAGCTAACCTTAAAATTCCCCAATGCTACCAGCCTCAACCACCCATAGAGGCAACTTATTCCAGTAATTAACAAATCGCTGGCTAAAATTCCTTCCTGCAATCCAAGAAATCTTTTTCCTCCTTAATTTCAATTTATGGCCAGTGAAATTTTTGTCATGAAAATTTTACTTTTTGCTCTCAGATCCTTGTACACCTTAATCGCGCCTCTTCTAAGGTAGCCACATATTCCACATAAGGGTGCTCTTTTTCAAATTTCATCAGGGCCTGCCCGTGTTTGGACCCTTTAAAAAAAGCTTGATGCCTTTTTATTTAGGTGCAGAATTATCACCGATAGGACACCATGCGCCTTCCTTCGGATATGAAGTCCTCCAACTGTCTACTCGGAGAAATTCACATCGACTGTATCGTAACTCCCAAATCCCTTTCTTCCTGTACTGTTTTTAATTAAATCTCACAAAGATTATCAGTTATATCCTTGGTGGAGTTGAATTGGCGGTGGTCCCGAACTATTCTCACATCTTGTGCAAATTTTGAAATCGTGCTCGCTATAGTTTAGTCCAGGAAATAATTATTTGGACATTTTTCCTTTTTTCTAAACATATCGGTCATTTAAGATCAGAAACAACAGTGGACAGAAGCGATCCTTATGGGAATCCACTTCCAACATTTCGACCAATCGAATTCATAGTTGATCACTTGCTGGAATTTGATTCTGACTGCACTGGTCATCTCTTGGTTTCTGATAGCTGTTTAATTTATCAAGTTTTTCGTTATTCAGAGTAGTTATTTTTACAAGTGCACAAGCCATTTTTCCAGGCGTTTGAACAATATATCTACGAAGTTTAGTGAGTCCCCTTACACTCGACTTTTAACTGGTACAGATCTACCCTCCATCCCTCTTAGCCCCAATTTCCTTCCTCTCGAACTTAATAATGAAATATTGGTGTAATTAACCTGAATTTTATTATACTGCCGAAAATAATTGCACATTTTGCAGCAATGAGAGGACTGTCTTGGACTGTCTCAAAATTGTACCAAGGCAACTGTGTGTTGCCCTAAAAGTTGCTACTCAGTACAATGATTTACAAGTGTTTCTGTCAGTGTTCTGGCTAGAACACATAGAGATCTTGTTAAATAAAGAAACTCTGCTCGACCATGAGGTCATATTTTGGATTGTTACCCGTAGACAGACCTTCACTGGGACTGATTAAAAGTACCGGACCCAGAGAAGAATATCTTGCAATTAAAGAAAGGTTCTTTTGTTGTTGGAAGAAACAGTTTTATTGTGCACCGCAAGTCTGGGATGAACACGACTCGCGAGACATAAAATGCGTTGTTAAGTCCCCTTTGTGACTTCCTCTCCAATCTTTTTGTTTCTTCTTCAGCCGCTGTGGGTCGATTTAGAGACCACAGGCACAACTCACTAATGAACGCTCTAGCGAACGAAATGCACGAGCGAGGCGCAGCGATAAACAAATTCTTTGTCTTAAGCTTTAGTTCATTCAGTGGGAAGGAAAATTCCTTAATTGGGAAGATCTTTTAGATGGTTGTAGGCGTGTGTGTGTCCAACGTATCCAAGGTTGCTTGGCGCTAACGGGTCGATTTCGTGATGCTGATGTACGTGGCTTAGTGAGTCAACGATCTAGTCTGGGCGACCGTCAAGAATTGAGGTCAGCGATGCGGCTGTCCTTCCTCACTAATCCCCTTCAGAGGCTGGTTTCAACCCACGCTTAATCCCTCCTAGTAACCGTTACTGCGGCCAAAGTATAAACGGGCTTGTTAACTGTAGCCTCTGAACTGCAATCTTCCAGTACGCAACGGTCACAAGCAGATGCGGCTAATTATGATCACATTAGTTGGTTGACTTTGATTTGATTTGAGGGTATGTGGCGGTAACATGCGCAGGTATTAGGGGGAGAGAAATTGTTGATAAAAGAGCTCCTCTTATGTTGTTGTTGTTGTTGTTTTTTTATCATTCAGGAAGGGAACTCTTCCTGTTGATAACACAAAAGCGGTTATATAAACTCTGCTGCTAACAGTATAGTAATCAGTTCCATTGAGTATCGTGTAACTAAACACCTTAAAGTGTAAAAGTATAATCTTACATATTTTAAGGTTTTAAAAGTTTTCAAACTGGTTATTTAAAAACAAATAACGTTCTTCCTCACATGGGAGAACGGCATCGTTTGCAGCGCCTGGGGACCAGGCACCAGAGGATATGATTGAGGTGTTTATGACTTTGAATGGATTGAGCAAGTTCATTGTTGATGGCGTTCTTCCTCTTGCTCAGACCACACACACACATGAGGAGCATAAATTTAAATTGAGGAAGGATGGTTGCAGGATAGATGTGCGAATGTTTGCCCTCAATGGGATTCAAGTCAAAGGAAAAATATCCTCACTTTACAGGAATTCCTTGAGAGTTGAGTTCTAAGCATTATCGTTAATAAAAATTAATTCAGAGCTTAGGTTCCTCAGAAAAGCCACACATAGCGCTCAACGATCTCTCCCTTCTATATTGTGATTGGTTTTTCCTTCCCTTCCCCCATGCTAGAGGGAAGGGATGAATTCCATATTCTCTCCAGAAGAGAAAACTTGAAAAATCGATTTCCGTATTGAAATTATACGCACAGAGTTCCCTTTGCTGAGGTCCTCCTTCGATATCAACTTTTGTAAACTTGAGAGAGAATTGCCTGGCTGTCTTCTCCACATGGCGTCTCCTTCTCTATACATTTAAGGCTCTGGCCATCTCCGATTGCGTCTCCTACTATTATTCTGCCAGTAGCCATCGCCCACTTCTGTTCACATCTACGTTGCATTTTGCTGAAAGAGAACATTTAATGAGACGCATTCTCTAGAGAATTAGATTAGAAATTAACTGTTCTAGTGCGCATGATTTGTATATTCCGAAGCTTACATTCGTATTCTGTAATTTTGGGTTAACTGTTTGGATTTATCTTGTTAAATTATACCATGACGTCAAATTCATGTAAAAATGTAAGCAGTTTAGGCTCTTAAATTTATGGATATAAAAACAGAGTTTCAACTTTGGATATCCTAAACTAACTTATATATATATATATATATATATATATATATATAAAAGAAGAAGTCATGAGTGGAAACAATCAAATTTTGATCAGATTAATTTGGCATGAAATAGAACTCTCTAATTTATTTGTTTGTTTATTTAATATTATCATCTTTTTACAAGTACCTGTTGTCCGTGCCTTCAACTTTAATCTTGGAGCCCATGTTTATAAGATGATTCCAAGTCTGAAAGATATTTGTCTAGGCCTACAAGGTGTGGCTATTAAATAACGAAACTTTGTGCACAGCCACTACCCACAAAGGCACAGCAGTTGACCTTGAACTTTTTTCTAGTTGTCTGGCAAGTCACGTTCTACCAAACTCATTTGCTTTGCAGTTTACCAGAAAAATGACAGACAAAAGAATCGATCAAAGAATGAAACTCAATTTCTTAACAAAACCAAAGAAAACACCAACTGAAAGTTATGAGTCGTTACGTAAAGTTTATTGGGAAGATACTCTGCCAAGAGTTCCATGTTTGAATGGCATAAAAGATTCTTAGAAGGAAGACAAAATGTGGAAAATTATGAACTGTCCGGTATCCATGAAAACGTAGACAACTGAAGGACATTGGTTAGACGTGATCGTCATTTAAGCATTAGAACATTTGCAAAAGAACTCGTTATGGACAGAAAAGCAGTTACACTAATTTTAACTGAGAATTTAGGCATGAGAAAAGTGTGTGCCATAAATTGACTGAAGATCAAAGAATGGGAAGACTACAAGTTTGTGAAGATGTGAAAAAATAAAATTGAAGCAGATCCAGACTTTTTGAGTACTGTAATTAATGTGCAATGAAAGCTTGCTGTTCCAGACGATCTCTAAAAGACAGTAAATGCAATAGAAGACAAAACAATCCCCCATACCAAAAAAAAGCAAGAGTGTCAAAATCAAAAATGAAAACCATGTTTCTTTTTTTGACCAGGATGGTTGGATGCTCCATCAAGTCAATGCTCCAGCAACGCTCTCTGTTCGCCAGTTTCTGGCCAAAAAACAAATCCATATGTGTGAATGTGCACTATAATCCTCCAGTTCTAGCCTTCCTGACTTTTCCTCTTTCTTAAACTTAAGAAAAACTTAAGGGAACTCACTTATAGTCCATTGAAGACATTCAGAAAAAAACGACCAAAGAGTTAAAAGAGCTTCACAGAAGATGTCTTTCAGAAATGTTCCTGGGCTTGGAAGAAACGTGCGTGTGTGCAAGCCCAAGGTTGAAGGGGATAACTTGTAAGGTACGAAATATTTCATTGTATTTATTTAATTGCCACAACTCGTCCTTCTTTGAAAGCTGCTCTTTTATATCTCCAGGAAGAGACTGGGATTTATGTGTAGTAATAAAAAGGTAAAAAAAAAAAATACCATTTTTAGCCAACAGCATCTTCTGTATATTTATTAAACAAAAGTTTTGAGAAGAATCCAGGGCTTCGTGCTGAGAGATTTCTCGGATTCCTGCATTTTCAAATAAGTTACAGAATATTTCGATACGTCACCTTCCTTCAGTGTGCTTTACCGTTCACTTCCAAAGCCCTGTTAGAACATTCCGCCGAACCAAGCAGCCCTCACCTCCTCCGCGTGTGTTCATAACGACAAGAACAGGAAAGCAGCTTGTCGGATTGTTTCTCTGAGGTCGGTTTATCGAAGCTGAAATTCGTAGGGATTTACGTGAAGAAAGCACGTGCAGCCGGAAGTGCGTTCGGGAGGTGTAGGCACCTCGGAACGGCGAACGAAGTTGCTTTAATGGGCAGCGCGTGCCTGGCAGAAAGCAATGGACTGGAAACCCAGTGATCCGGGACGAAAGGAGGGAGATTACGTGGAGAAGGTGGCGCTTTATCGGGCCGAAGTGGGAACACCTGCTTCACGTGCAACTATTAGCGTGATGGATGTGTGTCGGGACGCTCAACACGACTCGCAGATGTCCTCTCGCGCGCCTCGTGCTTTCGTTACAAAGCCCGCTATAAATTCACACTGGAAATCCGTTATCGAACGGTTCGCCAAGTCGACGCTGCTGTCAACTCAGTAACGTCTTGTATGTTTCAGTTGGAAGAGACATTGGACAGGTCGTTCTGCCAGTACAGAACATTATGGCCAGGCCATAATTCTGACTCACCAATTAAGCAGAAATGCAGCCCTTTCATTAAAGTTGAAGCCATTGCTTCTGAGGCGTCAGGTGGTGACTGCAGCGTGCTTCAAAGACGCAATCACTTCATTCATCTGGAACACGTCTACCTTAAGGAGCAACACTTAATACTTAGGTTCATCCATTCGAACAACTATAGCTTATATCTATTTGATAAATTCTGTGCAGTCGTGGCAACGTTGGTTTAACTTCAACGATAGTTAAATTTCATACTTGCCGATCGTGGACCAGAATCTTTGCCAACAATTTCCCTAAATTGCTATCTTTCGAGTTATCCACAGTTGAATGTTACGGATGCAATGCCAAGTATCCGATCAAAAACATACCATCATTATAACATTCATAACCGAAATGTATTCGGTTTTATTTTCTTCGTGTTTTTAAGTTTTTTTTTAACCTAACTGCAGTCTAATTATCACAATAAGCTCTCTGCTACGTAGGAAGTCATGACAACCCATAATTCAGTCGCATCTCCATCTCTTCTTGTCTCCAGCTCCTCTCCTTCAACCCACCATGCCCATTAGCCTCTAAAAATGATCCTACATTTCAATTCCCCTTCCTCCTTTCGGTCTATTGCCCACTGCTTTCCGTTCAATTACATCTCTTAACCAACTCTTTCCCCAGCACATGTCCAATCAAATTTTTTCCCTTTCTTTATAGCTTTTATCATAATTTGATGTTTCCTGCCTCCTCTCCACCCTCAACTTCCTAATTTCTAACAGAATCTTTCCATTTCAACTTTTCAAGCACCTTCTCACCTTTCAACCCAAGTCTCCAAATCTTCAATTCTTCTAATATCCTAATTATTTAATGCTCACGTCTCAATCCGATGAAGCATAATGCTCAAAAAAAAGTAACCTTCCCCTCAAACTTTCCTGTAAATCCATTCTCCCTGTAAATATTTGCTTCTTCTTCTCATATGCTGTCTTATCCACCACAATTCAAGGTGTAATTTTCTGATTACTGCCCCCATCACTTTGTAGCAACTGCCAAGATATCGGTATTTGTACAGTTATAATATCCTCTTGTGATCCATTTTAACAGTCAAGTTCCTTTTCGTCTCTTCCACCCATCATAATTTTAGTCTTATCAAAAGTTACCCATTCATATTCTTCACAAATTCCTGAAGTCTTCCTAACCATCTGTAATCCCTCTTCTGTAACAGACATCGGTGCCATGTTATCTGTAAATCTTACCTCGTCTTAGACCATCTTCCTTCGTTTCTCTTCCGATCCTCATCACTTCCTGTGATATCATTTTTACATATGCATTGAACAATGCTAGGAAGAGACAAGACCCTTGTCTCACGCCATCTACCTGTTTATATTTTCCTCGTCTTATTCATACCTGTTCTCAACATCACCCTGTGATCCTAATATAGTTTCTCTATCAATCTTTTTTCTCTTCAATCGATTCCCATATCCCTCAATGTCTTCAACTTTTTTTGATTCATCTTACAAAATGATTTTCCTAAATCCACATTCCTATTCGTCGCTTCTTTCAATCAAAATTCTCATTATTCCTATCGTATCCCTCGTTTCCGTAGCTTTCTGGAACCCAACCCCCCCCCCACCATTTCTTCCATCATTTCCTGAATCATCTATTCATTATCCTCAAAAACACCTTTCCAGTAGGCGATATCAAACTTCATTTGACTGCATTCATTTTCTTCTCTATTGGAATCCTAGTAGTCTTCTGGCCATTTTCCCTTCTCATATGTCTGTATCTTCATCCCCAGATTTCCCATCGCTTCAAGTACTTCCATTGGCATCCCATCGATTCCAACTTCCTTTTTCATCTTCCTTAATGTGACTCTAACCTGTTTAAATTATCGTTGGAGTCAAATTCATTCTCATTCACTCCGTGTTCCTCTTCTTTCTGCTTCTCCCACATAACGTAATCAGATGCTTCCATTTAAATCACAAGTTTGGGCGAGAGTTTCCTTCTTTAAGGTGCTGAATACAGGTCATTGCAGTGCGCTTCTTCCACGGACTAAAATGTACTATAAAGTCATTTCATCCTTGCATGTCGCACGGTAAAAGACAGCAGGGGATTGGTGGATTAAAAGCAACGCTCATTTCAATGCCTATCCCTTAACAATTTTGTTGTTGCTTGGGCTGCGTCCTTCCTGAAATATTCGCGCAGTTTGATCATTCTGAAAGTACCGCGTTTTAAAGGTAACTGCTCTTGTACTTATTGACTACGCATGCTCTAAACCTAGACGTATCCGTTGTCATACCATTTTAAATGGAAGAATAATCACTGAAGTGTGTAATGGAAATATTGGATTTTAAATATCGAATTTTAAATTACCTTAATGTAGAAAAAGAAAAGATTGTGCCAAGATCGAGTGATTATGTCTGTAATCCAATGCCATTTCGTCACTATTTGATTCTCACTTAATGCTATTTTTAGCTCACATTTTGGAAGCAATGAACAATGAATTTCGCACCTTACAGAAGCTTCATAAATCAACTCTGCCCATGATTCAGCAACGGTCGATAAATCGTTTTTAGTTAATAAATAGTGAAATTACTGAGTTTGTGGGAAAAATCAACTCAAGGGTGTTTAATGTTCAAGGAATTGAGGAATAAGTTGATCTCCTCTCTCATTAATGGTGTCATCTACTCATAAGAAAGGTCACATACGAAGAATTTAAATGCAGATGGACACGCAAGTCCTACGGGAGTAGGGTTTCTTGTAAGACTGCGTTTACACAAACGATCCTCAAGCGTTTCCTGAAACGCTTGAGGATCGTATTGTGAATCTTATTGGTGATAACCATCTATTAAGTAGGATGGTGCTAATCGAATAAGCCCTCATGGGTAGTACAATTGGTAGGATCGCTGTCCTTCCCACACCGCGTGGAAATGACCCCGAGTTCGAATCCTGTCGATTATGGGAGGAATTTTTATGGACTATCACAACGTGGCTGAGCTCGTCGGTCTCAAGCGAGGGTAGCATGGTTTTTTCTCCCAGATACTCGGGTTTTTCGTCCAGCAATCAGAAAATCGACCTCAGAACACAAAATTTAGAGACAACATACACGGAGTAACATGGCCTTAGTTGCCAATGCTCCTCCAACTACAACATCTAATAATAACCTTTCTACTGAACAATACAGTCGACCTCTAAAACCCTGTACTCCGTTGTCCGGCTGTGTTTAGGTAAATAGGGGAATACAGTTAGAACCAACATAAGTTTCTTTCCACTGTAGTGTAATACAATTTCATCTTCGGTGCATTTTTATGGATATTTCCATAGATCAGTCTGCAGTAAGCGTTGTAACACTTACTGCCTTCAGTTATTTGGCATTCCCACTGCATCTGCGTTATTTTTCCATCAAATTCCATTGGTATTCTGCATCTAGCTCTCTTCTCGAAGCGATGTTCATTGTGAGAACCTAGAAGTGCTATGCAAATGTTAAAGAAATCAATTTAGTCTGTATAATTCCAAAAGGATATTCGTGAAATCCCTTTAGAACAACGAGGCGCTTTTCGGATGTTCAGCCCTAACCCATTCGTATGTTTTCTCAATACAAAACACTCATTAACCGAATGTTCCCTTCTACGGCATCTCCTCTCGATTGTGCACCGAGTTAGGAAGAGAAAGAACCTCGTGCTGACGCTGCTCCTTTATTGGTAATTTCGTCACGTCATGCAACTGAAATTGGAAGCTGTTAATGAAATAGGAAAACAGCCCGCTACGATAATAAATTTAACTGAATTCCCTAAACAAATTGAAACGCGTTATCTTGAACTCGTGTCACATAATGGCGAGATCGAGATCCAAATAAAGTTGTCAGGAAATTTCCAGGAACATTTCACGCATGAAATTCGAATGAGTTTATTTCGAAATTTTATGAACGTTGATCTGAGTAGAGTATAGATGCAGGGACCTTCTTCTCGCTGGAACTGCTCATATTTTAAGGAAGATACTTTATTTTAAGCAGTTAGCCGTTGTTGTTGGAGTTGGACTTATTGGCCAAGGGCTGCTAAAGCAGTTAGCCGTTCGTTGATGTGCTAATGTTCTTTGATATGACAATGGTTTTTTTTTTCTTGGAAGCCTTATTCCAAATGTTTTCTAATTTTTACCTTTGTATAAACAGAATTAATGCTAAATACCTTTTTGACATTATAAATGCATGACTTTATCAGGTACCTTTCGGTAGGAAAGGAAAAATTTACAAACTCTCGTGTGATTTGGTAACCAATATGAACCAGCATATCGACAAGTACATGGTCAACAAATAGATGGCGCTTATGTATGACAACAATTAGATCTGAAATGACTAGTGATAATATTGAGTGGTAGAAAGTGCTGATTGGTACCAGTTGACTCGAAGAGAATCACATGGTTGGTGGCGCCAGCTGATGCAGCTGGTGGCAATGGATGTATCACAGCGAATCAGAGGGAATTGAATATTCACAGTCGTGCTATTCACACGCCAACTTGCTATCGAAACTAGACAGTGCAATAGCAAATGCCTGCAAGGCACACATGGGATAACTGTAGTCCATTGTGAAAACGTCCGTTGACACTCGTCCGAACTGCATAATGATGTAGTCAACTGCAAAGGAACAGAAAAAAGAGGATTACACACAGAGATCGTGGAAGAGATGATCTGCCATTTATTTATTCATAAAATAAATTATGTACAGTTAGCAAAATAGAATTCCCATTAGAAAATTGCAGAGCGTGAGAGAGATTTACTTGCACAAGAAACTAAATGACTCGCTAGAAATCTTACATTTGACTTCGAAAGAAGGGGAAACTTACCATCATTGTCATGGACTATCTGAAAGTTCTTTACGGATGCTTGGGTGACTCTACCATTAAAGTTTAACACGTAAGACTGACTTTCTGTAAGAAATAATGATCGCTTTTTTAATTAATACGAATGGACGGGGGAAATCAGCTTTAAAAAAACCCAAATTCTCTTTATTATGAAAACTTTAGACTTTCTTCCTTCATACTTAATGTAAAGTTATTATGAAAATGAATTTTATTACGTAGTCAAGAGATAATCACACTACAGACTTTGGTGATTCACTTTCTTATATACATTTAGTTCTTTCATTCATTCATAACACTAAAGTTGCACAGTTCTTTACCATTTAAGAAATTTAGATCTCATCAGTGAGAGACACATTTTCTTGAACATTTAAAACCTGTATATCAGTAGCGTATGACAATTATAACTGGAATTCCATATTGGACATTGAGGTGGGTGAATACAAGGGCTAACTCTTGATTATCATTTCAGATCTGCTTAAAAATTGTTCTCCCTTCACCATCCTATGTCCAACTTTGAACTCAAAATGTCGTAGCTGAGAGTGACTACACACAGTCCCAGCTTTCAATCTTTTTTGACAATATTGGGGTTATGATACTGCCAACAAGATCAAGAGACAAATTAGACAGATGGGCTGAGAAGTGGAAATTGAAGATGATATTGACAAATGCAAGGCACTTCAAATGGGGAGTAGCAATCAGATTAACGTACCAACTGTGTGGTATCACACTCAGGGCAGTGGAGAATGAAAAAGACGTGGGGGGATTGTGCATTTAGATATGAAGTTCTCTGAGCATTGCAGACAAGTTGCCAGGACAGCTCATGGGTTTTTCAGTGATATACAGGGACAGGGAGACGATTATCCCTTTGTATAAGGCAGTGGTTGGGTCACATCTTGATTACTGCATACAGGGTCTGGAAGCCTAATTTTAAGGAGGATGTGGATCTGTTGGAACCGTTGCAGAGAAGAGAAACAAGACTGGTGAGGGAAAGAAAAAAGGTGCGCCTACCAGGAGCACCCTTTTTGCTTCCTTCCCTCTTCAGACACATTGCAGTGTGTAAGACTAGGTATCTATGAGGAGATCTGATTGAGGTGTTTAAGGCGTTTAATGGATTGAGTAAGCTCTGAGCTGATGGAATATTTCCTCGTGCTCAGACTATACACATGAGGGGGCATAAATTCAAACTGAGGAAGGACGGTTGCAAGTCTTTGAGGAAATTCGCCTTCAGTCAAAGGGTGATTGATTGTTGAAACAAACTCCCATCTTGTGTTGGGAAGGGTTCAATACTGAAAGGCTTCGTATTTTTGAGCCTGCGTGTGTATATATAAGTTGTATATCCCATAAAAAGGACTAGAAACGAAATATTCCGAAGTCATTTAGGGGAACTAAGAAGCATAAATATTAGTGTTATTGCCATTTCATGTAAAAAACCGTTTTATAGTTGATTTTGAGTTGTGCGGAAACACAGTTTCCGCACATGTAAAACAATGGATGTGAATAACTTACAACATCACACACCTTTGTAATTAATTGATAGATTTCCAGTTATTCACGTACACTGTCACATCTTTCAGGTTAATCACGTACATATTATTCCAAGAATAAAATATTAATTTTATTTATTGTATAAATTTATTGTATTATAAATAATATAAATTACCATTATTTATAAAATAAATATAAATTATCCAAAAAAGGCAATTTATAAAACTTTTATAAACTCTCTATTTTAACACTAGATTACATTAAGATTGCAGATATTGTGTTAAATGAAATATTTAAATAAATTTTATGTTTAGATTTTATATTTCTTTATGTATATTATTCACTCTTCATTGTAACACAGTACATTCAACATTTAGAGTTTTGTGAGTGTAGGTCAGCTACCTACCTCGTACCTCACCATCTGTGGTTTAACGTGGTCTGCAGTTAAACTATGAAACTGGTTTTTATTTTCTTGGTCAAATTTTTCCAACATGTACTTTTTGGGGTTTTGGGCGGACACTGTCCTTCACCCCTTTGGATCGGTCTCGTAAAGAAAAGATAAATACGTGGTACATTCAAAAGTTCCCCAAAGATTATTGAGTGAACAATAGAGGCGCTTACTAACCTAATCATTTTCAAAATACCTTTCTTATGCTACACACACACACACGTTTGCTCTATCGGTCTTCCCAAGCTTTCAAACATTCTTTAACACCGTGTTTTTTTAGCGCACGAAGGGCCGCTTCACCGTTTTCTTTGATGTCGTCCACTGTCACAAAACGATGACCACGAACCCCTATTTTCAGTTAAGGGAACAGCCAGAAGTCATACAATGCAAGGTCGGAGGAGCAGGGAGGCTGCTGCATGACTGATTTTTTTCGGAGAACAGAACTGCCATCGTTCTGTGACTGGGTGCATTATCAGGATGCAGGATCCAACCAGCCTTCCATTTTTTTAAGTCGTCTTCGTCTCACATTCTCACGAAAACGTGTCAAAGCCTCGACGTAGTAAGCAGCAGTAATGCTTCACCCTTTAGAAACAAATTGGTGGTGCACTTTGCCCTCATCGTCGAAAAAAAAAAAAAAAGAACACGTAATTTTGACGTTGAATTTTGTAGCACGAGACTTCTTGCGTGGCGGGGACATTTTTGTATGCCCGTCGGATGATTCCACCTTTGTCTTGGAGCCGTAGACGAGCACCCACTTCTCATCATCCCCAGTTACCACTTTTCTTAGAAAGCTTGGATCCTGTCTAGATTTTTCGAATAATTCACTTGCGATGGCTTTCCTGCAGTCCATTTGATCATCCAACAGCAAGCGTGGAACAAACTTTGCACATACGTGACGCATCCCTAAATCTTTCGTCGGCATTGCATATACTGAGCTTACAGAGAGTCAAGTCCAACTTTATGGGCAACGTCAACAACAGTCATTCGCCTATCATTTTACCTACCAAAAAACCTCAGGGCCGTCGTGCAAACTACTTAAATACCAACATGCGATTCCGGGAACTTTGTGAATGTATTATATATCCGGGAATACGAAATTTTATTCCCCTTCTGGACATAATATTTGGAATAAATCACTTTCTAAGCTAAACTAAATTTGAGTTTACACTACTGAACTTTCCAATTAATAGTTATCACTGCTGAGTCAGTTTCTATCTTTCGTTGCTTCAGGTTGTCAAGCCGCCACCAGAGCCTCTTTGATATTTCACTTTTCTATGAAGATCATCTATTTCTCCCACATCCCACGACTCCATAAATATGGATTTTGCATTATTTCACTCTCCAGCCGTCGCAGCTCCCTCCTTTGAAAATTGTAGCTGATCTTTATGATAAAATACCAGTGAGCACGTGAAAAAAATGGCAAGAATTTGAGATTGGATGAAAAGCAACCGAAAGGCTTCACGCCTTTCGGTTGCTTTTAATCCTTGAAAACCACATCAAGGTGCGCGGAAGCGCAACTAAGTTCTTAACAAGCTGCCCACAGCTTTTCCTCAAACCAACAAAATTCCAATTTTTACACCAGACGATTACATTCTTGGATTTCTGAAAGACTGGACTCTTGAGACAAAATAAACCAAATTTCACTTTCTCTAGGATGGACCACTGTCCTTCTGTAGAGCCTCAAACATGATAGTTTTTGCTGTCCGACGGACTCCCTCACTCATCAGTATTCTAACATATTCCTGATTAAGTTAGACTTGAAATTGGTGCAGTTATAAAAGTCTTTCCTGGTAATGGGGAAAATGATTAAACTATGGCAAGTTATCTACGAGTTTCGTGCCTTAAAATAACAACAAGAGAGATAGTTTAGGAAAAGAAATGGTATCAAACTAATTGTAAAACCGAGACTTGTAAAAAATGAGACAAATTGTCACAAACCTTCATTCCAAACGGGGGTCTTGTTGTGAAACTCGAGGATGTTTTTCATGTTCTTGTTCCTCCACCTTTCTAAGAGGGTGTCCTGGTCCTGCAATCAGCAAAAACAGAATTATTCCGGAAAAGTAATGTGAAATATATAATTTTCTTGGAGTGTAAATTGAGATTAGAATGAATGGAGTAGATAGACTCATATTGCTATGAAAGGTCCTATTTTACATATAAATGGCACCATTAAAGAACCCTTTTTTCCCATTAAAACTAATCAATTCTTAACTTTTTAGGTTTCACTGAGAAATTTTTATTTTACATCTCTGAAAGTTTATGCATAAAGAATTGTTATATCGCAGTAGCTGCTGTTAAAATATCTATCTGAGTCTTCCTTGGAATATACGTATAAACTGCCTGATATTTGTAAAAGACTGCCTGACGGACAAATTACTGTTCTCTCTTACTTATTAGGAAAAATTCTATGGAACGTTCTAGAACTTTAATACACAAGGTTCTGTAAGGTCTGTTTCCTTCAAATTTCTTTAAAATACAGTTTCTAGAACGTTGAAAAGCCTTTCAGTGACACACTAACCTAATAGTACTGATCAACCTATTTTCGAGTTAATTGTTCCAGCTTCTCTCAACCGCACACAAAAGAGGACATTTTAACACATAATTGCTACACTTGCTGAGTTGGGACATAACTGCAATGCATTCTAAGAAAAAGAGAATCAATTGTAACAGTTAGTTGAGTCACGTTATACGAAGAGAATAATGTCAGTTACGCCAGGTTTTGTTTGGCTGTAATTAAAGAAAAAATTCCAGCGGAACGAACTACTCATGAAAAATTCCAGCTATATGTGGACCAAACCTTACAAGCAATATAACCATGTTACTGTGCCAATTTTATTACAACCAGCAAGATCAGTGGATTGTTTTAGAGTAGAAATGACGAGTTTGTCGTCACAAGAAGGTTGGAGGCCACTGATCTCTTTGGTATAGAGTAACGGATCCGCGGAGGAGAATTGGGAAGAATCCGCTTGGTGAGAATGGGGGAAGTGCCTTCTCTAGCAACTTTGAGACATTAGTGATCAGTCCACAATGCGTCACAAGTATGGGAGCTCGACTTTTGCTAAAGGACTGAAAAGAAGGACGTTCCCTTAGGAGGGAAATGGCTGGAGCGGATGGAATTGACAATGAATAACAGAGAATTAATGATATAAGGGTTGAGACATTTTAGCAAGAATTATGGAACAAGTCGTAACCGGCAGTACTGGAGAAAAGAATGGAACTGAAGGCATCAATAAGTTGGTCCCTGGTGATTACCAAAGACATCAGCAGATCAACCTGCCATTCACGTAATGGGGAGATAAAGGGGGGGGGAGTGCAAATTGCTCTTGTAGTCAACTGGTTATCAGAGGCACAGCCAGTGCAATATCGCTGGTCCCAAGGGCAGTTTACGGGACTGGTGAGGCTGCATAACTGTATTCCTGGATATTAAGAAAATTTTGGCTATTTGTTTGATGTTTTAGGTCTGACTATCTTGGTTGTTAAATTTGAAATATGGCAGATGTGGGCGAACAAGGATTAGCTCCTGATCAGAATGAAAGTTAGAATCTAGTGGGTGGTTAGCAGTTCAAGGCATGTAGACAATGACGAAGTTCAGTTAGTTTTTCACCTTTCTGAGAGATTATCGAACAGCTGAAGACCACTGCTTGCTACTGGTAAGAAGTTCTCTTGAGGATCGTCATGTGGGTGAGCAAATGAAATACCCGCAGACGTGATGCGATGCTAATGGGGTAGGTGACTGAGGATCCCATTAGTGGCTTTTAAAATTATGTCGTAGGTCTAAATCGGTAGAACACAAATTATAGTGATATCAGCTGGCGAACAGTTGCGTCTTAGAGAGAGATAGAGACACTAATTAGTGTTCTAACCAGATTTCAGTAGTGCAAAGTACATCATCATCAACTGCAAGAAGGATCTGATTAAGAATATCAAGATCGTTTCGTAACTCCTGATATTCTAGCACATTACTGTGAAGGTTGTTCTGATCATAAACCAATCCCCAATATCTGTTGGGGGAGGGGGCTTACGATCAGAACTCATGAAAAGCCAACCGTTTACAACACGGTCGAATCAAGAGACAGACACTCTTTTGGTATGGAGAGGAAGCATGGGGAAGGTTCAATGGCGTGGATCATTTTGTTTAGCAGAACAGTCGAACCAGCTCACACAGGACAGAAGGAAGTTTGACTGGCCTGACATTCTATCTTGAACGACGAGTACACTCTTGCTGTGGATATTGCGAGATGATCTTCCTTTAATGAAGATGCAATTTTATAAATAGAAGTAGGGATGACTAGCCCCACATGGCGCCCAAGATCCCCGTTGAGAAGAGGATGTGGATCTCATGGTCAACGTGGAAAGTAGGCTAGCAAGTAACAGCTATTATTGTTCTCTTCATTTGTCTTGAGACTTTCTGGAATCTTGTTGACATTAACATCACAATGTTAATTTCAAAAATATTTTGTTAAAATTACCAGTATTGTTTTTGTATGATCAGTTGTTACTTACATTAAATCATTTTTAAGGTACAAATGACTGCTAATTGAAATTCTTAGTAGAAAAGCGAAGCAGTTTTCCTCTTACAACATTTCTGTGATATTATTACTGCTCGTTGAACAATCAACTGGTACAATTTTACTCGACTTGAACCTTAACCAATTTCCTTTTTGCACAGATTCTTGCGCAACATTTTAAAGATCAAAACGCTACCAGAAGCTGCAGATGTCAGGCGGTGTCGTATTTCTTGAGATTCTTAATTAGAAGATGTCACTACTCATATTTCCATGTCATTGTGAAGT
Source organism: Mastigoproctus giganteus (assembly GCF_048544385.1). Taxonomy (NCBI): domain Eukaryota; kingdom Metazoa; phylum Arthropoda; class Arachnida; order Uropygi; family Thelyphonidae; genus Mastigoproctus; species Mastigoproctus giganteus. The sequence goes on along the minus strand of NC_143580.1, from coordinate 116,900,747 downwards.
CTTTAAATGACGTCAAGCTATTTGATGATTCTAATAAAGAAAGGAAACCTAATAAGGATGGAGAAAGACATTTTCCAAATAATTAGTGCAGCGACAACGGAGGGTTACACTAATTATAGAAGCCAACCTGAAGAACGAACAAAAGAGACAGCGCAGTACTTCAGCGACACGCAGGCACGGCATTCTTTTGGAAGAAGATGAATCGACCTTGATATTGTGTTCTTACAAAGGCTGGGGTTGAGAGAGATAAATAATTAGAGATCGGACAAAAACCACATACCTGCATCGGCATTTATTAACGGTTGGGAGAAGCGACTGCAAAATTCCACCACTAATTACCAGTGGGAGAAAAGTCAATAGTGACACGTGCCAACAGATTTCTATTCATCACTTGAAGCGCCATCTACAAATCAGAAGGTTGTCGAGGTGATAACCACAACAGAACTCCTCCACGTCCATAAGAGCCAAGCACGTAGCTTCTATTGACATCATCAGAGGACATGTCAACAACCCGATAAATTTTTTTTAGCTATCTGGTATTCCATTAACACCAAAAGACATCAGCAAATCACTAAGGATTTTTTAGGTAGTTGATAGTTGATGGAAGATTTGATTCGACTTATATGATTGAAGATTTGATTTGATTTATGTCCATTTATCACGCTTTCCAACCAATGCATTGCATTTGTTGGAAAGCGTATCAACGGAGTCCAACACGCTGTTAGCTCGTGGTTTTAAAGTGGCCAGGAGGTGTACTTATAAAATTGTTGGTGGATTTCATTATGAACCGTACACAAAGATATTGAATAGCTGTAAATTGTAAGGAAAGGTAGTTTGGGTAGAAAACCGGTACTTACAGACGCTGGCTTGATATCAACTCTTTTGTGATCTTCTGCCATTGCTGGGACGATGACGGTCATTTTCCGCGGACCTTTGAACCCCAAAACGTTTGTTTCCTGAGAAAAGAGAAAAAAATGAAATTATTCTAAAGGCCCATTCACACACATAAAATTGCTGGAGTAGCAATTCAACTTGTATGAATAAACTGACAAATACCTCTATTTATCAGTTCTCTTTGGAGCTCTTCATTAATGAATCAACCGCACTCAATTACGCATTATTTAATCTTATTGTTAAAAATCCCATTCCATAGTTCCCCAGTGTCACTTTCGTTATTTCTGTTTAAAGGAACCCGCTCTCTGCTAAGTGGGAGGGGTGCGGACATATTCTTGGCGCTTGCTCTCTTTCTTAAAAGAGGTGAAAATTGCAAATCTTTCCATCACTGGATGCATCTCTACTACTCAGTGTCCTTTAAGACATTACCAGCTGAATTCTTACTGTAAATGTCTAAAAGGATCTGTAGAAGAGATTCATCAATGACAAGTCACGTGAGTATTTCTGAAGGGGTAAGAATATTAAGTGAACATTAATTTGTAGGGTTCGCCAGTTGTTCGTCCAGTGAAGTTTGTGTTCTCTGATTATACATTAATCAACATCACTACAATCTGAATGGTTATAGTGAAGTTGGTCAGATTTCTCAATGGAAAGACAATTCTAAAGAATTTCATTCTGAAATGTGTGCTAATAAATATACGTTTTGAATACATTGGCTTAATATCCGGACACCTGCCTTTTAGAAACTGTCCCAGCGTTACTTTGGCGCTGAAGAATTATTAACTTCGTTTAAATCTCGAAGATTCATTTCTGTATGGGATTCGAAGGGTAATTCTAAGATAATTGTTTCCATGGGATGGTTCATTCCTTTTGATAAATTTATTCGAACAGGAAGCAACTTAACATTGACAATTGAATTAAATCCTCAGCATCGCTCTATGAAATCTTCTTCGATGTGTTTTTGTTTTTCGAAATTTCAATTTTTGTAAGTTCAAATCCAAAGACAATTTGTTTCTTCACTCTTTCCATCTCTCAACTCTTAATGAGACGAGATTTGGATAAACGTTTGTGACAGGGCGGTATTTCGTTATATCCACACATTTTGGGAAAAGCTGGAGAGTGGTATACAGTGTCCAAGTATACGATAACGCGGTATTGCAATCGGAACAAATGACGTGTCCATTTGTTGAGAACTGTGCCGGTTTAAGTGGAATGTGTGTTAAAAATAGCAAAATATGCCAAATAGAACAAATATAGCAATTCTTAAGAGTTCCTACAAGGTGATTACTTACGTATACGACGGCAGATATCTCGCATCTCGTGTAGGACGTTTCGGACAGAATGCTAGCCTTCTTTGGATTCCCTCCAGAATCATATAAAGTGAACGTGGTGCCTAGTAAGTTTGACCTGAAATAAGAAAGGGGTTAGGGTCAATTAACTTCCCCGTTTAGTTGGCAATGACATTGAGTTTGTGTGCAGAGAGAGAGAGAGAGAGAGAAGGAGAAGGAAGGAAGGAATCTTACCTTAGTTTCCCAACGAAGGAATCTCCATTCCTCGAGAGATCCGTTGGGTCCACCGAGATGAGATAGTTTGAAGTAGCACTCCGTTTTCGTTTTCGGGCAGCGAGTAAAAATATCTGTAACAGGAGGCTCAACATTAATTGTATTATCAATGAACTGCGACAATATTAAACTTCTCCACTTTCAGTAAGTTATCTACGATGGCTTCTCGGCCTTTTGGCAAAGATCAAAGTGTAGTAAGTTACCTACAGATGGTTTACGGAAGTAGATAATCCTAATTAATTAGTGGGATTATCCACTTAGAGGTTTCGGATGTCAGCAGTCACTAGCCAAAGAGCTTACTTCAGAGAGTGATGATATTCCTCAAGTCCAGGGTATTGATTTGTTTATGACGTGATGTTAATTGAGTCATCACAAAGACAAACTCATTCCTTGCTGAAGCAGTTGGGGTTGTTCGATTACTGAAGGTTACCTTGCCTTTTCTAGGGAAAAAATGGTGAGTTGTAGAGTTCTTAAAAAATGGTGCCCACTTTGAAATGCCCAAACATATTAAAGCAAAATTAAATGCATTATTATTTATTAAATATTTTATGAGACCAGCATTTAACTTTAAATGCTATTTCATTATTATTTTCTCCATACGTCATATACACTACCTTCGCAAAATTATTGGGCATCTCTGTTTTCATAGTTCATTGGATATACAAGGCCTTCCCGGATAAACAAATGGCTCAGACCGATCTGTAAAGAAGGCGCATGAAGCCACAGATTAGATGTGCTCGTCATTACAGGTAGAACCGAACGAACTTCCAGAGGGATGTTATTGTCTGATGGCATGTTGCTGTCTAGTCGATTGGTGCAGTTTCTGACATCCTACAAGGTCTAAATTCGACGGTTGGTGATGTTATTGTAAAATGCAAAGCTGGTGGTACCGTCAAGCTTTTCAAAAAATTGTAAGCAATCAGCAAATTCACCTCAACAACACATAATACTTACACCGAGAGAGTATTAGTTACAGAAATTGTTCATTTAGCGATTAATTATTATTTCTACTACTAATAGTATCCTTTATTAGTAGTGTCAAATGCAAAAAGGCAAGCTTATATAGCATCAGCCAAGAACAAAAAATGAACTTTCCATTTCACCTATCTACCTCTCCAATAATTTGTCTATTTCTACCTTAAAGTTATTCAAGCTATCCACTTCCACATCAACAGATGGAAGTTTGTTACGTTCCAGCAATCAACCACTCGCTGGATAAAAGAACATTTGAGCACATCTATTCCGGACCCATCCTTCCTCAATTTGAATTTATGCTCCATCATATGTGTAGTCTGAGCAAAAGGAAGAATGCCATCAGCATTGCAATTTGCCGAACTGAAGCCTTTCTCGTCAAGAGCACCCCTCTTTTCTCTCACCAATCTCGTTGCCCTCCTCTGAACCCGTTCCAAGAGCTCTAGATCGTTCCTAAAATGAGGCCTCTATACTTGTATGTAGTATTAAAGATGTGGCCTGGCCACATCTCGTAACTGGACAGATCCCACCCACCCCAGGTATCTTTCAGCTTTAACAATTTCTCTTCCACTTTCCTCTCAATTATTACAAAATCATTTAGCTCCCCATTACTGTTTGATAAACTTCTGGTATCCACTTTACTGAAGAATTCCTCACGTGTTAATGTAAATACAAAATATTTATTCAGTTTGTCAGCAACCTGAGCAAGATAATCAACAGTCGAACCATCGATATGAAGTGGACCAATCTGATTCATCCCTTTTATTCTGGAGTTTACTTAAGTAAAGAAGTCTTTTCTGTTTATCTTTGCATCCTTCGCCAAATGGCGCACTATGGCCATAGTTGCCGATGCGCCTAATAAATCCCGAAACAAACAAACCTTCGCCAAAGATTTATCGTAATCTGCCTTAGCTTGCTTATCCTTCTTGGTGACTTGGCATCCAGTTGGCACGATATTATTTCACAACCCTGCATAGCATGTTGGTTGAAGCCTATAAAAGTAACAATATTATTTTCAAAAATTTTCCAATAATGGGTTGATTTCCTTTTCCCCTTTCTAGTAAAGAGAGCATGGACTGGTACTTCTATCCCCCAAAGGTTCTTGGGTATCAGTTTGGCAAGAGTAGTAATGATATTTTATTTTCAGTTTCAGCTTTTCTTTCCGCAGCCATTTTTTTCTCATTTTTTCCTCCTTCATATTTGTTTTAGGACAGTCAGGGGAAATGCCATTTGGTTATTGGACCAATCTCATTCTAAGTGAGGGCACAGGCATACATGAAACACCCCAGCAGCGTTGCTGTTTTCAGGATACTCATATCGGCCCGTATGGCACTCGCTACCATGCCATGTTCAAAGTAAAATAAATACATTCTCACGCTAAATTGAATACATATGTTGTTCCTACGTACATGCCCATTTGTTTTTATATTCCACATGATAAACACCCGATTCTATTATTGAAGGAACGTTCCAACGAAAGGGTTGGTGTACCTAATTTACTGACGACTCAGTGTACATTTCTCAGTCACTTGAGAAAACCAAATTCAAAACTTTTACTCAGTCGTTGACGATACTGAGTAACAATCAGCATCAGAATGGAAAGTGTTCCGGTATAAAGAGAGAAAAATAAAGTGTTGCCTTTCATAGAAATAAAATATTAAAACAAATAATAAGATAAATAGTCAAAATAAAGAATGAAGTGTTACTCCTGGCAGAACTCGAGATGTAGCCAAAGCAAAAATAAAATAAGAAAAGTGTATCATAAATAGGCTTCTTTCTTAAAAGGTATACAACGGTAGTTTCAAACTGGCCTTGACATTTTGTACAAATAAATGGCAGTTGACAGCGCATCAAAATATAACCACAAAAAAAGGCAGTTTTGGAAAACTGGTAGAATGGCTTCGAACATGTTAAGCGTGAATTAGAACATTAAATCTGTCACACACGCGAGGATCATTCACGCGGTCCAGCCAATAACAGTCCGCGTGTGAATTAGGGTGTGACGTCAGATATGGTGTAATTAGGATGTAGTTAAGTGATACAAGGAAGTAGTAGTAGTACAAATTGCCCACAGTGGGAGTTAAATTTGGTCTGCGAATTTTAATAAAGGCTTCTAATACGAAATTCCAGTTGCGTTGGGGTTGTTTTAGAGTTCCCGTCATATATTAATGTAAGGAAGTAAATGTAGTTCATTTTTATCCTTCAAAAATATCTTAAAAGACACAAAACCTACTTTACTTTAACAGGTATACATGAAACGATAAAAAGGGCCACGGGAGGATTTGGAAAATAAATAAAAAGAGGGCGTACGTGACGTTGATATTAAAATACAATCGGTGAACGTAATATTTTTTTGTTTTGGAGCAGCGCCAGTTATACCTTGCTGAAAGAGTAGAATCAGTTATAAATAAATAATATATAAAACACGTGACTAATAGAATTTATTCAGCAAATTCAGTGTAGCCCTGAGCCATAAGAAAAACATAATAATACAGAAACTTTAGCTAAAAGCCAATCGCTACATCAAGCAGCACATATGGTACGTTTTAATTTAATCTGGATTCTTAAAAGGATGAACTGAAGGATTATTATAAAAATGCCTTACTTTCTTCTTGTCTCCTCTTTCAAGATGCAAGAAGTATGTTGGAAACAGTCCCCTGTCCACCCCTTTCTTGTCTCTTGTAATTCTGCAGTGTACCGTGAGTCCCTGAGGGCAAGGCTCCATCACGAAAGAGGTCAAGTTTTCGAGCAGTAGTTCCAGTTTCCCAAGTTCATAGCAATGACCTTCCTCTTTCTTGTGGGTGACGTGATCTGTGTGGGCCTGCTCAGAACCAGAAATGCCATTAGAAACTTAAACTGGATCTTAATAAACAATAATGACGCAATATTAAAAAAACACAAACATTACAAGCTACTGTTGACCGTTTATGGTTAATCGAATAATTTGCAAATGTTAATCATTTTCTGTGTTCAGTTTGTTACTTATATTAAACATTACTGCGTTTATTTACTGACAAAAGCGAAAAAAAGTTATTATCGCCTTATATACAAAACCTCGATTTAAAATTTAAAGTAAAAAGGCTTCGCTTCTGTCATAAAAACTTGAGAGAGCAAATGGAAACTGTTTGTCGTGCGTACCTCTAGAGAATTTTCGTTTTCTGATGTTTTCTTTGTCGATCTCCTTTCTGTTGTTTCTGTAGGTTGACTTCCGGAGGCGTTTACTGTAATCATGCTCGTTCCAGCTGTGGTTAAAGCGACGGTAGGGCTCTCCTGGTCTCCTTGCCTATACTTCACCTGTGCTGGTAGGTTTAATTTGTGTAGTTTATGTTCTAGTTCTGAAAAAAAGAAAGGTTACAGGGATCAGGGTACAAAATAATATTTGATTGTTTTTAATTAATCGTGTTATAAATGCTTACTGCGAGTGCTTTTTGTTGGCTTTAAATTTGAAAATGCTCATTCTTTTTATACTAATCGGTTGATGTTCATTGAAGTTGTCAACTGTGTGTTCCAGTGGCATATACGACACTCTGACTTACTGTGTTTTGTCAAGAGCAAAGTCACCAGCCTCTTCGTGTTCAGATTGATAAAGCTTTCTGATTTCGTTTCAATAAAAAACACAATGCTAAGAGATTTGTAAAAGTTGTCACAGCCTGGATGAAAAATTGGAAGCGTGTAATTCAGTTTTTTTTTTTTGTTTCGATGAATTTGCAACAGAATCCAATATCTATGCAAAATAGGTGAAAGAAAGGAGGGATGGATAGTTAGGGCAATGTCTTTATCAAGAGACTGAAAAGCTCGAAATTTGAAATTCGAGTTTAGACATATTAATAACTGTTTGAACTATTGGAAATTTTAGAGTAAACAGAAGATTGAACTGGAATTTGATTCAGCTGGTCTGAATCATCGCTGAATGATGAAGGGTTAGACAAAATGTTAACGAGTGTGAAATAAAGGATTTCATCCCTCCTAGAGTGATTTCGATACGATCGTAGAAAGTTTTTTAGGATTTGAAATTTCTCTTCTGTCTAATTTTCAGCTTGCACAACATGCAAATAAACAAGTGGGCACAAACTCTTCTACGAACTTAATAATACCCTTCAAAACCGTATTAATTGGTGTTCCATAGCAACACGCGCACTATAGCCTGTGTAGTCAATGTACACTTCGTAACCCCCCCAAATCCCTTTCTTTCTTTCTCTAATGATTTCAATTACCCCCCCCCCCCCCCCCCAAGTGTATTAATTTATGGTTGTTATATCTCAGGTGAAAATGCTGTAAAACCTTACATGGTTGGCGCTTATCAGGAATTCTGAAGCCTGTGTAAGTCGTCCTAAGGAGACTGCTATTTGACGCTCGTGATTAACCGCACTCTCAATTCTCGCATCATCTGCAAATTATGACGTATCTATTTTATTTTATTTTATTTATTTTTATACAAAATATACTACGATGTGGTAACAAAGGAACTAAATGCTAAAAATAATTTTGATATCATATACTCGATTTCAGGAAAGTCGTGGGTACTGTTGCAGATGAAAGACTTCTGTAGAAATTGGGGAAGTGTGTCATTATGGTCAAATTACCACTATGGGTAATTTGCCCACAGTGGTTGTCAATGGACACTGTTCTTCGTGGACTGATGTTAGTTGTGGAGTCCCCCAGGGTTCGGTGTTGGGTCCATTTTATTTTCTACGTTTATCAAAGGTCCTGATATGCCTTTATCAGTACGCACTTCCTTGAGATTCGATGGACTGTCATGATCATGATCCTGGAACCATTCCATAGCGATTCGGGCTTTGTGCACCGACGCATTACCCTGCTGGAAGTAACCATCTGACAGGATAAATTGTCAACATGAACGGATGCACTTGGTCAGCAACGATGTTTAAGTACGATGTGGCATTCAGACGTGAATCTATGGATATCAATGGACCCAACGTGTGGCAAGTAAACATAACACTGCCCCTACCACCTTGCACAGTAGTGATCAGACATGACGGGTCCATGGATTCATGTTGTTTTCGTCAAATTCTGAGTCTTCCATCAACATGATGCACCACGAACTTTGACTCGTCCGACCAAGCAACTGTTTTCCAATCCTCAATAGTCCAGTGTTGGTGTTGCTGTGCCCACAGGAGTTCTGCTCTCTTGTTCTTCATTGACAACGAAGTTGCGCGATGTGGCCGTCGGCTGTTGTAGCCCATTCGCTACAAAGTGCGACTAGTGGTCCGTTGCGATATTTTGTTCTGCGCACCAAGTTTGTATTCTGAAATAATGTGCGATATTGTGGCCCGTCTGTTTGCTTACACAATTCTAGCCATCCTCCTCGGATCTCTCTCGTCAACATGCGATTTTCTTCCACAGAAATGCCGTTGAGAGGATGTTTTCTGTTCGTTGCCCCATTCTTGTTACACCCCTTGAAATTGTGGTGGGTGAAAAGTTCAGGAGAATTGCCGTTTCAGAGATTCTTTGTCCAGCACGTTTTGCACCTACTACCGTGCCACGTTCGAAGTCCATTAGATCACTCCTTTTCCCCATTCTTGCTACGGTTTGTACGCTTAACTCATACTAGAAAGGTTGTTCTGCTGCATTGATATCCACAACTGTGTTCATGTGACTTGCAATGTTGCGAGATAAACCATTTGTGTGCACAGCAGGGGTGTACCTAATAAAGTGGCAGCACAATATATATATACTACCCTACCATTAATATCCGGAGACCCCTCCATTGATGAGGAAACAGGTCCTATGCATGCAACACGTCATAGAACCTGCTATTAATATGCACACTGGGCTTCCAACAGACAATCAAAAGTGGGCATGCAAGATGACACATAGCATGTGTCATCTTGCAAGGGTTAGTGACGTCATATGCAAGTGGAAGAGAAATGGGACTGAATCTGCCAAAAAAAACGGACTGGTAAATCCCGAAAAGTAACAGAATTCGACAAGGGAATTCTGCGAAGAACTGTGTGCCTAATCGTAATTTGCTATTGTCTCAAGTCACACAGACCCTCTGTGATAGTATTGGGACTAATGTCAGCAGTACTACTATAAGAAGGGCATTCCATGATATGGGTTACAATGGTCGTGTAGCTGTTCACAAGCCATTGATCGCCTCAGAAACTGCTAGACGCCAATTAACATGGTGTTAGGAACGCGAATCCTGGACTGTAGAGCAGTGGAAAACAGTCCTATGGACAGACGAGTCGAGGTTCGCACTCTACCAGCCTGACGGTCGTTCCTGAGTGTGGCGAATGCCTGGGGAACAGTTCCTTCCTGATTGTATCTTCCCAACAATGAAGTTTGGTGGAGGCAGTGTCATGGTATGGGGCAGCTTTTCATAGTTTGGCTTGGACGCATTAGCCGTTATAGACAAAACCATGAATTCTGTGCAATACCAGGACAGCCTCGACAATTATGCACTTCCAACATTATGGCAGTACTTCAGGGAAGGCCCATGCTTGTATCAGCAAGACAGAGCTCTATTCCATACTGCTTGGGTCGTAACAGAGTGATTTGAGGACATTGGGTGTGGAAAGTTGGATTGGGTTGGCCAGCCCAGAAGTCTGATCTGAACCCTATCCAGCATCTTTGGGATGTATTGGATCGTCGGGTACGTGCACGTCGATATCGACCAAAGAACAAGGTGGCTGCGTTAAAGGCCGAGTGGAGGAACATATCACTTGACATTTATAAAAAGCTGGTTGAGAGTATTCCGCGAAGATTGAAGGCTGTCATAAAAGCAAAAGGTTTCAGCACAAAATATTAAATGCCACAATAAAAGCTCTTTTTTTTTGTCTAAAGGCAGGTGTCCGTATATTAATGGTAGGGCAGTGTATATATATATACTAACAAACAGTAAACCTAATGAAAGTGTTAAAATGTTAAAATTGACAAAAAGAAAATATCAGAATAAAAATATTTAGAATATCAGACGAATGATTGAAATCAAAATAATGGGTCGAAGTTATGGTGAATAAATTTTGATATAATAAATTTTGATCAAACAAATTGATATAAATTCAAGTTCAGAAAATAAAAACACTGAATAATTTGCGTTTTTTTCCATATTTAATTTAAATAATGAGTGAGATCGTAGGAAGTAAAAGTAACAGAATAAATTACATTTTCCCTGTAATCTGCAATCATCATGAATATTTTGTGATTTAAGACTTTATGTAGAAATTTGAGTTTGATCCGATTTCGTCTGTTCAAGTGAAACAGAAGATAAAGCGGATTAAAAAAAAACAGAAGGTAAGATAAAAAAATCTTTGAAGCTACATTAATATTTCTCTGAAAAAACGTTGGCCCCGTCTAATTTTAGTAGTAATTTTATGGATTTTTTTTAATATAGTTTAGCTTCCACTTTTGAGCCAATTTTATACTGCTCTGAGCACATATGGGCGCATATTCTAATATCGGAAACCAATCTAATATCAAGGCTGTCGCAAAAAATAAATGTCCTCGTTATTAATATTATAAGAAAATCTCAAAATGAATCCCATTATCTTGTAGGCTTTCTTAGAGGTTTCCAATATATGAGGGATAAAAGAGGTGTTCAACGAAAAGAACACGCCTAACTTATGGGAATTGGCGTGAGAAAAACTGATTGATTATTTATTTCATAAGAATGAAAAGTGAAGAGCCCTCTGGGATCTAGGACTGTGTGTACTCATAAAGCCTTGTACACATTGGCCAATTCAAAAGAATGAAAAAGGTTTCGTAAACGTCATTTTAGAATATCAGAAGCAGGAGTTGTCGAAGCATTGATCGGTCCTTGAGGAACCCTGCTTTTGACCAGTTAATTTTAAAGAATAACGGTTCATCCAAGGGACCCCTCAAGGTCTCTCCTAAATTATGAAAATTTGAGCACCAAGGAAATTGATAGCAAAAACCGCCAGTATCAACGTGTAAGCATAGGATTTGATTTTCGCCGATGGACCGGACTTTGCAATTCTGCAGCTGAAAGAGACCATGGCTTGCATATCCACCCTATCGCTTTAAAATTTCCATCGCATCACGTGACAATGATGTCTCTCCTCTCCCTAAACCTTCGCACTTCTTTGGAAGAAATCTACAACACCTTCGAGATGCACTTGAGCTACAACTCAGATGCACTGGAACTTGCATTCACCTGTGAACACAATAATGAACTGAAATATTTACAGAAAAATTCCTTCTAATCTTGATTTCATCTCGTCACATCATCGATTCCATACTGTTCAATTATTAAATTTTTCTGCAAGAGATACAAAATCGTGTGGTTTTTAAAATATGGAAATACGATTTCATTACACTTAATGTTTTCGAATTTTCTTTGGTTTTTACTTATCCCATGAGATGAACTAACATTTAGGATCCCCCTTACATAAGACACACATATCCCATGAATGTATCGATGGATAAGTAAAGGATGACTAAACCTCCTTTTTGATAACCGAAGGTAAATTTCTTCTCGTCTCCCTCAGGAGATTCCTCTCCGTCTCTGAAAGCAAGCAGTTCCAAAAATAACCTCAGCTTCTACACGGAATCGTTCTAAAATATTAGATTCCCTAAAGCTCCATATGTCATTTTTCTAATCAGCTAGAATCTCGTAACAGCCCCCCATTTCCTTTCTTTTTTTTTTTGTTTCTACTTTAAGAAAAGCTCTCTGGCAATTTCCTGAATCATTGAAAAACTTCGTCCTATTAGAATGACATTCACTAAAACTACAGCGCGTGAAAAATCCGTTTAAATTAATCGGATTTAGCTAGAACTGTACGCAGGATGAATGTGGGTCTCGTAAGATAAACGAATCTCCATCTTATTTCAACAGTTTAAGAGCAACAAAATTATCCCCCCTTTTGTGCTGGCCGCTCTGAACTTAGTACATAATTACAGATTATCCTTTAATATGTCAAAACGATCTCTCGCATTTGGATGTTCAATTCTGTTGTTTTATTTTAAAATCATTCACCAAACTCTTTTTAATCTTTCCTCGTACCGTTATTGAAAAAGAATCTTGTACCTTGCAAACTCTCCCCCTCTATTTAGGTTGAAGTTACGATAGAACGTATACCAGTTTCTTTAATAAAACCGAAACGTTAAACAAGTAGAGATGGAATGTCTTATTTTTATATGAAAAATGACGTTGCTTTTTTCATCATTCCCAGTGTATTGAAATGTCAAAAGGTATGAATGCAAATCACGTTCTACGCAGGTTTATCTTTATGTGTAGTCGGGGAGGGGGAGGGGGCAGGAGTTGTTAAGGGTAAAACAGTACGCGCTGCATTCGCATGATGCGATGTGTTCTGTCAGTCAACGCAGACGAATAATTTATGTGAACATCGAATATAAGATCGGAGGCGAGTTCATAGCTTAGAAGGAAAAAGCAATTCGGAATACAAAACACGCTGGAAGATTTATTCTTTTTAACAGGCCTTCTGGTAGAGCAATTCCTTCTAGCCATTCTGGTACGGTGGTAAGTAGTGGAGAAAGACTGATAGTCTCTGTCTTTCTTTCTCTCGTCGAGTGTCTACCCAAGGAGGAGATAACACACTTTATGCTTACGTAAGCATAACTCTTTGCTTTAGTGATAATTCTGACATCTTTGGAAGTTTGTTTGGGAACTTGCGAAATCCTCTCGTTGTGTACTCTGCTCTACTCTCATGGAACAGTTGTAGGTCGGGGGAAGAGGGAGGGAGAGTGGAGGGAAAAAAAAGGCGAAAAGTAAGAAATTTTCAGAGATAAGTACGCCCTTGTCTTTTAATGTTTTATTGGCCAGCAGCCATAATATTTCTTCCTCGTGGTTCCAAAACTTGCGCACATTCAAATAGTGATCCCTAAATGAAACGGATAACCTCATTTTTCTCAATGCTTCTGTTATTGGTGAATATTTCTTGCTTTTATTGAATTGATTCTTCATAAGATTGTATAGAGTAAGATTTAAAGATTTACGATTGTTTTTTTAAAAGAATATTGCACTTTAACTGTGGTGCTAACTCCTTATTTGGGAAATATATTTCTGCTATTGCCCTTGCCTTAATACTTTCTTAGAGTGATGAAAAAGTCTATTAATAGCCAACGACATTACCTTTAAAATCTTCCGTATGATTAATTATCGATAATGGGTTCTGTTAGTGTCAATTCCACTCGGAATTTTCTGACTCAATGTCATTCATTCACGGAAGAATTTAATAAAAGGTATGAAGAAATTCCAGCAGCTGCTTTTGATATTTCAAAGACGCTTAAAAGGGGTGAAATATAAAGGGTTGTTGTTATCCCTCGTAAATTGCTCGTGTTTTTTGACTCTGTAACTGTACCAAAAGAGGAAGTTGACTGAGTTTCACTAATCTGATGATAACCAGGTTATTAAGTTCTCTTCTTTTTTTGAAAGCTGACCTCGCAGTCAATTTCTTTATCTTTGGTGCCCACCATTTCTCCGATGAAGAAGATATTTTTTACAGAAATACCATACCAGACAAGAATAAAATCTCCTTTCATATGTCAGCTAGAATTGCCAGAATTTCACTTATTTAGTCTCCTTCGTTGGCAGAAAGCTGCTATATCATTTCTCATGTTTCTCTCATCCTGAGAGCTGCATTGCTCCTGTTTTCAAAGCACCTTCTTAAAGTTCTTTGTTTTTAGAATATTTTTATCTCCAGAAATCATCCTTTCCAGGCGTGCATGTCCAATGATGCTTTTCCTTTTTCGGCATGTTTCGGATTTTTCTTTGACCCGATTTCGGAAATCTCCCAACTCTTTGGATATTCGAACTGTAAATAACCGATGATGTCATCTATTGCTGCAGTTAGTGGAATAGGCCTTAGGAACACTATCATTATAGTCTAGTGTTTCATTTGGATACCTTCATTCATTTTAATGATCTCTTCTGCTACTTCATTGGGGAGTTTCTCTAATTCAGAAGACGTCTGCACTTCTAGTAGATCTTACCACACATTTGGTTTTTCCTCCATACACCGGGTAGAAAAGACTTGAGGTCAACTCCCGTTGACGATGCGAGGAATTTTTATGGGCCTTTTTCGCAACGTAGCTGAGTTATTCGACCCCAAGCAAGGGTAGTATGTTTTTTTCTCCCAGAAAATCAGGGTTTTTGTCCATCAAACCGGCGACAAAGCACACGCAATTTACAAACATATTACATACGGCAATATGACCTAAGTTGCTGATGCGCCTAAAAACTTATAACAACCAACCAACTAACTAAATTTCTTCAGCACCATTCAAATGGACGTTACTTTATATATCAGGAAGTTCCTATCCTTGATTAATGGACACAGACTTGCACTCACGATAAAAATGTTAGCTGGAGAATTCACCGAATCCAGAATCTGAAATGGTGGAGAATCTCCCATCACCACCTCACGTCCGTGCTGCTAATCGCAGCAAATAAATATAGACTCCTCTTGATGAGTAGATTTCTTATCACACGCTCACATTTATTAATAAGTTAGACTGAATTCTAAAAATTTCTATACTAGTCGTATCGTCTTTGGAATCCCGAAGACGCTGCCTCTTCATCCGCCTTAAATAGTGAGCGTTAATGACCACACTTGTAGGACCGCAGTGTCGCTACTCCAAGGAACCCTTCCTTATTTATGTTCTTAAGCCTTTCGATTCTTTACAAATATGTTTTATTTAATTCTTCCTAATGTATTTTCTATATCATTTTTTATTGTTAACCCCTTCTTGGTCCGTGGTGACATTCTGTACTGGTAAAGATTTATTTATCTATAATCCTTGATGGTGTTATCTTGACGATTCCTGCTGTGTTATAGATTTATGGAGTTTTCCGTGAATTCTGTACCACCCACCTGTCCACTGCAACATTGTAGAAGGACAAGATTTATGCGCTCCAATGTCAAGAGCCCGTTAATTATTCGTGAAATGGGGCTGTTATTACTCCATTCTCCCTTGCCAATTCAATCACTTCAATTGAGCAACGGCTGTTATGATTGTTAAGCAGAAGAAAAACTGACTTCGTGAAAGTGGCTTCATCACCTTCACGAACAGGTCAATTGTCATCAAATTTGCTGACATACGCCCAAAGAGTACTGTACTACCAGAAGCATCATTCATCATGCGATATTTAAAATGGATTCTAGAGAAGATTTCTAGAAGAATGGTAATGAAATATGCAACCATACTTCATTTTTCTGCAGTTGCGTATTTACTGACTTGCTTTGCTCCCAATTTAACTATTATTTTTTGTGGATTCTGCACAAATGTTGTTCTAGTCGCGTCATCAAATTCAAGATTCTTTACCTTAACACCATCAAGGATCCATAATCCTTGATGGTGTTAAGGTAAACAATTGACATAACGTGTCAATTGTTTTTGTTCTGATGAAGAAATATTTCTGCAATCACAACTGGACTTCATTGGAATTTTCGCCATCATTTGCTTTTACCTTTTTGATAAAATTAGAGACCGCAGGATATTCAATTCCATTTTAGCAACTGTGCACATGCCATTCGCTTGTTCAACTAAACAAATGTAATACTAAATGTAAATATAACACGCATGTAATGTTCAGAAAACTGTTTTTCTTGTTCTCTACCGAACCATAATTTTCTTCTGTGAACGCTGTTGTTGTTGTTGTTGTAGAGGTTTAGGTGCATTGGTGACTTGGACCACATTGCGCCATAAGTATTTTACGGTCGATTTGGCTGTTTGATGGGCGAAACACCCGAGTTCGTCCAGCAAACAGCCGATTTCATTACCATGGCTTTTGTAGAGTTTTCGGGAGAAAAAACCATGCATCCTCCCCTGAGACCGATTAACTCAGCCAAATTATGAAAAAAGTCGTAAAAATTCCTGAAGTCATTAACGTATTCGAACTGACATGTTGTATGAATGCTAATCCGGTGTGGGAAGGGAGACGGCGATTATCTCAACTGTGCTGACGCGGGGATGACATACTTGGGCTCAAGGGATTTCAGTGTATTCAGTCCCACAAAAATTTATATTAGCCTTTCTGCTATTGGTTGAAGATAAATTAAAGCATTTGTTTCATTGTTCCTCAAGCTCCCCTGCTACAGTTTTTAGCAACTTCTGGTGTTTCGGATTATCATTAAACGTTCTAAACGTGGTCATGATTTTTTTTTTTTTTTTTGTGAAAACAAAATTAGGCGAATCAACTAACCTTCTTTTTCTGACTTCCCTCCTGCTAAACATACATCAATGGAAGGTAACACCATTTCCGTTGATGTGCGTGTTTTCTGGAACTATCATTGGTGGTATGCCCTCTAGCTGCCTGCCAGATCTTCAGGTAAAGTCGGGAAATATTGTATATCAGTCAATGACCATTGAGTAATCTTATAAGTGGTATTGATTCTGTCCGCAATATAATAGTTGCGTGATTCAGAGGAGTGTTCAGAACATGCTGTTATTATTGAGCAACAAGAACTTCTATTCTGGTATAAATAGGGCAGTGTTTCTCCTCATGGAAGGAGAATATTGGAAGAAATTAGCATTCGTGCAACTTTTACTTTCAAAATATCAATATCTTTATGCTCTTCTAATCATTCTAAAATAGTGAGATTAGAAGTGAGAATCAACCTAAGGATGAAAGCATACGGGGGGGCAAAGGCAGGTTAAAGGATTCGGATAATCCGTCTTTTAAAATCGATCTAAGAACCGACCTAATCTCACAGTCACTTGCTTTAGAAATATTCTTTAGCTGTTATCGTTACATTTGAATAAGGATAGGGGATAAGGTCATCAAGCGCTTGCATATAATGGTTGTGAATTGAATGTATTCTATGGTTGGTTTCTTGTTTTGCAGATGAAAAACCATAACTTCCAGAAACTAATCAAATCATCCGCAGTGTGAAAACCCCCATGTAAAACTTCTTCTATTGTAGAAGGGCAGACTGCAATCCTTATGTTAGCTGCCTGGATGACTAGAGATGTATGAACCTTCATCTCAATGGAGTCTCGCGATGCAAAGGCGTCCATCGCTAACTTCTATTCACAACTTGTTGATAAAGAGTACACGAACCCGAAACTCACATCGTTTGAATCTTTTCTTAGACCAAAGTCACGTGCACAATTCTGGCATCCTGGTCATTATGGTTGTGGCCATAACTGAACTGGCGGTAAATTAGAGATAAAATGAACTGATTCGTCATCAAATTACACCCTTTAAAAGATGTGGACTAGCGTTGTCTTTCTTTGTTGATCTTGTTGGCCGCCTTCACTCTTAACCTTCTGGGTGATTTATGCTCACCAAGGTTTCCGAAAACCTTCACTCTGCTTTCTTAGTTGAGTGCTCGACAAATTGGCATGTATTGTTTTTGGCCGATTGCTTCACCTTACTACTAGAGGGCGAAGTTATTTCAATGCGTGTTCTTGTACTAGTGACATTGGGAACTTTTTGGTAAGTGGTGCGTCTAAAATTAATGGTGGAAATGCGGGTGGTTGCTAATTTCAAGATGTAAGAAGAACTCGTGACGAGGAAATGGCACAGGAAGGAGAAGAAAATGATATCGTTGATGACATAGAGGCACAGGTAAGGTTCCGAACATTTTGAAGATTATTTCAGAACAAGTTAAAATTTGATGGGAGACTCATTCCTATTTGCGATGAAATTCCACATGTAAGGGTACACAGGGACAAACTAAAAAGATAAACTATTCATTAGCGCTTGAAATCGCTCAAACAAACGAAAGAAAAGAGTTTCTTTGAGCTGTGTCTATGGCTAGATGGTGTGTGGCTTAAAAAAGAAGAGAGAGAGTGTCATTTGTATGTCGACAGCGAGACGGCTTTCCCTAACGCCTACTAGCACTTGCGGTACATTTGAGATGTAACGACTTCCTACTTCTTGCCAAGCAAAACAAATAGCTTGTCTCTGTTCATTTTCAGCGTTAGTTTCTTTCTGGCAACCTCGATATTAGGCGAAGAAAATAAATCATGAAATGCGAGGAAAGACTTATTCCTTCAGCGACTACATCGCATTTTTCACCATCTTAATCCAATATACCTGTCACCTCCAAATATCCTTCGTTACGTTGTTCTGGAAAATATTCACCTCAGGGAAACTGGAAAGCCACTTTGAAGTCGCGAAGTGAATAATTCTCGCGCGCCGCCTTCTTTGACAGCTCACTTCATTTTCATGCAGTTGACAGGTCCGTACCTTTGTCATCAATTTGTGTATTTGCATGCAAATTGCTGTTTGGTTCCGTCTTGACATTGGGCGTTTTCTCGCTTAAGAGAGTTGTCTGTATCGTTCACATCCTTTAGAGAAGTTTTAATATTCCCTTTAAGAAAGAAAGAAAAGTAAAGAAACGTATGCGTCAGATATTTTTAAGACTTACCTGAGTTTTAACATGTCCAAAGTCATCCAGAAGTTCAAATGAGTGTAGAAGAGTATGTATAATTTGAGCGTTAATGAAGGCAATCACCAATATGGCGATTGTCTTCATTAATATGATGTTGGAAACCTGTGATTTGCCACCATGAACAGATTAAATTTCAAAAAAAAAAAAATAATAAATTGATAAAAATTAAATGTAAAAAATATAAACAAAAATTATTAGTAGTACCATTCTTGAAGGATTCGTAGTTGATCTTTTGAAATTAATTTCTGATTGTGATTATGCTAATATAAACACACTTTAATTGGAAACTGGCAAGTGCGAATAATAAAATTAAATAAATGCGCGTTGGATTAACAGATCTGCTATTTTTATTGACTTTATAATAACGCTGAATAAACCACGTGACTTGATCTAAAACAATAATGAAATAAAACTGGTCTACATCGTGTTACGAATGCAGTTTTTGAGGCTGTAAATAAATAAATAATTTTCTCCTGTGAATGTCAAAATACAGTGGATGAAGGCGTCTGGAATAAAGCTAAACACTTTATAAATTAAAAGTTAATGTTTGGAAAGTGTACTGTTTCATATACTGCTTATATTTAAGCCAAAATTGGTAAATATAATACTCATATCGAAATATTTACAAGATTAAGGAAATATAAAGATATAAGCCATAATACATATCAAATATCAACCTTAGTATCCAACATGAATAAGTTCAATCGGATTAGAACATCATACACTTTGCTGAAGAATGGCCATCAGAGGTTTCCATTCTTCAGCAAAATATGAAAATTCGCAGGTAGTTTGCACAGATGCCATTTGCACAAATTCTTTGCACAAGTCTGCATCCCTTACATCGGTATAACATTGAAAAAGGAAAGTAAAGTAGGAAGTGAGCAATTACTATAACTTCGGTAACAATTTCAACTCCCCACTTCGGGTTTAGTCACGCTGACTAAAGTAATTGTGGAAAACGTACATTTATGTCTTGCTTATGATTATTCACTGTTGAAGAATTTTAAAGCAATAATTAATAGAACTAATTCTCCTCTTTTTCCCCACCCCCCGCTTCACGTTACAAAGTTAAAGCTAACATTGAGGGCAAAGACCATCAGCTCATAACAGGCCAAGCAAGTACGAACGAAATGAAACGCTCACGTGACATGAGAGCGTTCGAGTAAGACGAACGCCATACTTACTACGTTTCCCTGGTGCCATATGGAAGAGGCTGGAATTGCGGCTCGAGATCAGGCGGTCGACAGTCTCTTCAACCGGTACTAATCGACGTTCGGCGCAACTAATTTCTCTTAAGGAGGATCGAATCCAATTCCTAAGGTGGAGATGCCTCTTCTAGGCTACAGTGGAAGCTCCAGTAGCCGTTGCCAGGTTAGTTTCACAGCGCTTTGAGCTCGCTACATCCAGAGGCCGCGGAGAGAGACTAAAAATAGACTTCTAACAACACATGGAACCACCTGCGTGCACTGGTTGTTATGGTAACCACCTCCTCCACCTCGTTGTTCGAACCAACACGTGACGCATTGTCTGACTGTTAGCTAAGACGGAGTGCATTCGCGGAGACCTTTTCGTTCCAGTGGATCATGCACTTTGACCTAAAATGATTGTAGGTCACGATGGTAGAACGTCTGGAGGCGTGAATTTGAGTTGAAGTGCCACAAGTTTAAGTGGAACTGCGTTGTTAATGATAATTTGCATCGATTACTTCCACAGATACGTGATCGATTGATGACAGAAGGAGATCATCGGTCACATATTACTGCATTTTAGTATGCGCCCAAGAATATTAGGTAATTCATTCCTGACATTTATTATTCTCCTCTTTTTAATCCATTGTTATCATTCCCTTGTTCGTATGAGGGAATGTTTACCTTCTTACACCGTTCATTACGCTTTAGACTGTCTGTAGCTTGCTTTCAACTTCCCTAATGGAAGAACAGTTCGTTCTTTCCATGTGTTTTTAACCATTAACGAATCTGCCAGTCCCGTGATCCCTTGTGGTATTAGGAAAAATCTAGAGAGGATTCGCAATGACCACATTCATTTCCAAATTTTATTTTGACATTGATTCACTCCGTTGAGAACAAGGGGATGTATCGAAATAATCTTCACTCTCCTTCGCGGTTCCACGTCTTTTTTCGTAAAACTAATTAATTTATCGAATCCTGCAGTTAGAGGAATTCTCACTGCTGTCTGAGTTGAATACCAACTGGAAAATTGCATAGATTTTAAATTCTCGCTTTTATTTCATTTCAGTTGCATCAAAATGCCACCTGAAAAAAAATAAATAAGAACTATTCTACTTACGAGGTTTGGGTTGAATAATATGTGCTCTGAAAATACCTATTAATCTAAAATCGAATGCAAGTATAAATTATATCTGCAAGATAATTAATAAAAGATCTAAACTATACCAATGTATCAAACAGGTAAAAATTTCCTACGCGTATTAAATATTCACTTAACGTCCGTTACTACAAAAGTAGATGAAAATCAGTATACGAAGGGGCATCAAAAAATTCGTACTCTTACCTAGAAATAATAGCCCTAGAAAGGTGAAACTTTACAGGAACTTTAATCCTTTTGTATGTACTCTCCATGTATAGTAACACATTTCTCCCATCTGTGGATCAGTTGTTTAATGCCTTGATCATAGAAGTCCGCACTTCTATGATCAAGGTTCTAGATTCCACTTCAATGATGACTTTCTGAGACGAATCAAAGCGTCTCCTGATCGTACTGGTACACCCAGCATTTGTCACCAATCGATCAAAAAATTTCTCAACATCCGCATTACACAAATCCAACAGTTGGCGAGAACATTGCATTCGACATTGCTTCTGCAAAGGCGTCAGCAACCTTGGAACCCATCATGCAGAGACCTTAGACGAGCAGAGAGTCATGTAAAATGCTGTGGGCAGACTCATAACTAATTCCCACTGCATTTGCGATGAAATGAATTGTCACACGTTTGTCACTCAGCACCAGCTGCTCAACCTTTGCAACCGTTTCACTGTCTGTGGATGTTGATGATCTTCCTTCCATTTGGCTCGTCAAGGACACTTGTACGACTGCACTGGAATTCCCGTTTCCACTTTTTTACTGAGCTTTCTTGCCGTGAAAATGCAGGAACTTAATCACTGCTCGATACTCCACTTTGTTAACCATAGCGTCCTTCCTCAGATTCTGGGCTCCACCTCTGATATACGACTATTTTAACACGTGTACAAGGAGTCGTTCCTGGAATAGACTGAGAAAACATTCAGCCACCAAAACGGAGCACTACCAACACCTGTCCTTCACATTGGAACCAAATGTACTTGGTTCCAATGTGACATTGATGGCTGACATTGTCATAGCAAAGGAAGAATTTTATTTCTTACAAAATCTTCTTCTAACATTTTTAAAGCCATTTTTAAATGAAGGACTATCTTCGGCTTCAAAGCGGCTGAACGATAATTGTTATTCCCCCAACCCCACCTCCTTGTACTTCAAATAAAAAGCGCTGCCCTCGAATTAAGAGAAAATGCTGCGATTTATTTTGAATACTTTCCAATACTCAAACTACAAGTCTTCTTTCTAACGCCAGTGTCCAGTTCCCACACACAAAAAAAAAGTCTCAATCGAAATAGACGTTGGTCTAATATAAGATGAGAGCGTCAATTTCAAGGAGCACATTCTTGGAATTAAGAAGACGACGTACGTGACTATTTGGAACATTAGACAAGAGGTAATTGGACGCCTATAAGCTCTCACAAATTAGTGGCCACACGCAAAGAATGGCCTGTACCTATTTATCATATGTCGCAGAGATTTAGTCCACTTCATCCTACTATAAAAAAAGAAGTTTTGTTGTTGTAAACTGCATCTTGCATTGGTAAACCAGACCGGGAGGTAACCACTAAAAATTAACCAGGACTGCCTTGTTTTATCCTATTTATACGTCCATTTCACCACCAGACTGTACTCGTGGATAACCTTTTAGAATAGTGATGATAATAATTTCAGAAAAATCCTTTCTCTGTTTAGTAGATCAAACAAACCGGACCTTCCCACCAACCACTTCTAGCAACGTTTTCCCAAAAGGTCAACAGGTGGGTGACCGTCGACTTAGTGAGGACCATTCATTTCTTCTTTCATGAAAGCTAGTGGAAAACTATCTTTTCTAGTTCATTGTCAATTGATTTAAAATCTCCATTTGAAATCTCGTTCTTTCCCCAGAATTTTATATTTAAAAAGAGTGAGAATATAACTAGAACAGCAGACCTCAGTCGTTAGCTGCTCACCACAGGAACTAAAAATAAACGTTCAACAAAACCGACAACCACCTACGTATAGTGGTTGTTATGGTAACCACTTTCATTCGTCGAAACCTATAAATTCTGTAATGCGTTTTTCAACATCGAACTACAGCGCATTTCTTGGGGGACAATTAAAACGCCACCCGTTTAACACCCTTATTTCCGTTGCTTATTTTGGAGAAATTATGTAGCGTAGCTGAGAATAGCCATAAATAAGATGGAACTGGAACCTAAAAGAAAATTACGTTCCTCGACGCTTGATAATGGAGCATGGACTTCATATTATATTTTTTATCCCATTTTTTTATTAAACACAATAAATTACCATTTCATATTTTACAGTAACTTTCCAAGTGTGGGTTATGTGAGTAGTGGTGTTCGATCAGTCAGTTACTGGGAGGCACGATCACCACGAACGGACCTCATAGCATCTGTCCACTGCACGGGGAGAAGGACTTGGTAAGAAAGATGTCTGACGGGGCCTTTACTTCCAGCAGAGGAAGCCCTCATGAGTAGCACACTTCCTATAATCACAGTCAGTGGAAAAGACCTGAGTTATAATCCCGTCAATGACGTGAGGAATTTTTATGGGCCTTTTTCAGAAATTGGCTGAGTTAGTTGGCCTCAGGTGAGGATAGCATGGGTTTTGTTCAGAACTCTAGTTTGTCGTCCAGAAACAGGCCAAGAATAGTGGACAGAACACACGCAATTTACAGACAATATATACGGCGCAATATGGTCTGTCCCTGATGAGCCTAAAACAATCCAGCAACCCAGCAGAGCAAGGAAGGGGGCCGAAGTAAGGGAGCGAGGGGAAGACAGAGTTGGACTGAGAAAGGAAGCAAAGAGGGAAGATGTTCCGCAGACGAGCAGGAGCATTGAAAGCCGCTAGTAGGCGATAAGTCCCAGAGAACAGTGGACAGTAAATTCCAAAAGTGTGAGACTGCTGTCATAGACCATAGTCCAGGAGGTAAGTTGTGAAAGGGTAGCTGCAGAAGTCAAGAGGAAGAGATGAGCTAAAGAGATCATAATGTATCCTACCCTTATATGTGGTTAGCACCGACATGGGCGTGTAACCCAAGCCAGATTAAGATCCCATGCCTGGAAATGGCGTCAGCATATACTATCTTATGCATGTAACTGAAGTGTTACACTACATGGTTAGCTGCATTTAATCTACTAGAACCTACAATTGCTCAGTGGCAGGGGCAGCAATTGAGTTTCAATCTGTCTTTGGTGGGAATAAGCTCATTAAACGGCATGAGAGATAGGAGATTGCTGTCTAATATTCGGTTTTACCTCAAGTCCCGATAGATGTTACAGTCTTTCATCAGATGTAACCAGTCTTTTTCGTTGCAGGGTTACTGTTCGCCTTGTGTCAATCCTAGTTCCTTCACTTTCGCCTTGATGGATCCATGACTCACACCAATTCCAGATTTCGTGTGAGCCAGGTCGAGGTGTTCTTTGGAGAAGACGATTTCTGGGAAGAATTTCTTAGTAATAACAACTTTTGTTTCGTGTGCCCATCTTGTTTGCAAGGGGAGATGGATTCAGTCCATAGTCGCTTCCTTTCGGTTTTAATATACTAATACAGTCTTGTGGCAATACCCGAAGCTCAATTTCTCTATTTAGTCTGGTGTAATATGTCAGCCCACAGAAAGGTATAGTGGGAAGACATCCGGAAATTACTTCCAATGCTGGGGTTGATGTCGTCCTACACGCTCTTTTCAGTCGAAGAAGGAACAGGCGATGCATTTGTTTGAGCTTCACAAAGAATGTCACTTTGGTAATGCGTTGGAACTAGACTGGGTCCCCTCCATAGCAGACTACAGACGCTATTCTGGCGATGTACTGCGTCTGTAGTTGATTTTCCAGCTATAATCTGTACTAATTGGAAGCCGTTAGCTCATTGTTTCTGTATCGTACCTGGTTTGTAATCTTTTGAGGAAGGGTCTCCAGAACTTTAACAAGAATGGAAAGGAGCGCTCTGGGATGGTATGCGACATTATTAGGAACGGTTATAGAGACATCTTTGGACGTACTCTTAGATTAACATGTTTCTCCCTACTCGGGAAGATTCCACGGAGAAAACGAGTTGTACAGATCTTTTAATATGTTCTGAAACTTAGTCCACATTCATTCGATGGCTTTCCCCTTTAATCACGTCCACCCCAACGGTTTCACCAAGGTTGGATTTATGGATTGCATTCACGTTTGTAGAATGGGCTCGTGGAATCTGTACCAGGAACCGTTGCATGACGAATCGAATAGTTCCCATTTCGTAGACGCAAGCAGGGTCTCTGCGTTGCGTCTGAGGATTAGGCATGCAACTAGAGATGGAAAAGATGACCACTTGTGGTCAAATAGTCATGTACTGTCCAGTTGTGGATTTGTTGAGCCAGGAAAGCCGAAGTTACAGTTATATCAATGTTAGACTGGAAAAACCAGCCAAAGACTTTCTGCTCCACCATGGTGGAGCAGAAAGTCATCGGCTGGTTTGGCCTATTAGCGAGAAGGAAGTCACGAGGCGCAAGAAAATCCTCGACCATCGTTCCTCTGGAGTCAGCATTAAGGCCGTACCATAGCGTTGACCTGCATTTCAGTCTGCCGCGATTATGAAGTCGTTGGTAGCGAGTAAATCCAACGCTCTGTTAAGTTCAGCCAAGTGAGGGGAAATAATAAGAGCTGGGATATCGGGCACTCCATCCCCAGTGCAGTAGGGCTCCTGGAGGAGGAATAAATCTCTATTATGTTCCTCTTAGCACTTGATGCAGTTGGTTTTTTTTTAATTTTATTACGAGTACTTTTTGGGTATTGACCTGAGATATTTTAAGACTGTATTTATTGTACACAAAAGTGATATACAATATTCCCTTCACAGCAGCGATGCCATGGGTTAAAAAAGTACAAACAATGTGATTGCAGCCTCCCGGGAGACATCCAACTGGCAGGACTCAGCCAATCACATCCTTGATAAGCTATTTCCACCAGACGACACTGCTCAGGACTTGTCTGAACATACTGCTATTCGTACTGCAAACAACAGTTATGAATCAGATGAAACCACAGAACCTTTCACCTTGGAAGAATTATCAGCAGTTTTCCAAAATATTAACATCCAAAAATGTCTAGGATTAGATCTCATTGAATACAGTTTCATCCTCCATCTTCACAAGCTTCGGCCAGAGTATATACTCTTACTGTACAACAAATGTCTTCAGGAGGGATGTTTTCATGTGGACTGGAAGATCTTGCTACTGAGACTAATTAAGAAGCAGCACAAAAGCCCTACTGACCCGCGCTCTCATCGTCCAATTGCGCTACTAGCAAATTTTGGCAAAATACTTGAGCGGCTAATGGCACTCAGGACCAGAGCTCTCTTTTAAGCACAGAATCTCCTCTCCCCCTGCCAGTATGGATTCACTTCAGGACGATCCTGTGAGGAGGAGCTCTTCGATCTAGTTCGCGCATAGAAAACTTTGAAGCAAAATTTGAACTTGCCATCTTCATTGACTTCGAGGGCGCGTTTGACACTGTCTGGTGGGGCAGTGCTCTGGCCCGCCTCCGGACAGCCTCCTGTTCCAGCCATCTCTATAGACTTTTTCAAAGCTACTTTTCAGATAGAACATACTACCCATAGTAATTCTAAAGTCAAAATACCATCATGTCTCCAGGCCAATCACTCGGGGGTGCCCTCAGGGCTCAGTCCTGGGACCTCTCGTGTGGAATACGATCCTACAAGACTGGCTTTCCCGCTCTTTTGCCAATACCAAGATTTTTGCTTTTGCGGATGATTTCACGATAGTGGTGTCCGGCCGCTCTCGCAAAGCCATAGAAGACAATGCTAATCGTGTCCTTGACGACCTCTCTTCCTGCGCTGCACTAAATAAATTACGGATAAATCCAAGCAAGACTAAAATGATGCTCTTTAAAAATAAGCTGGACCTCAGGCGGCCTCCGCAAGTTAAAGTCTCTGGGGTACAACTTCCCATTGTCACACAGACCACTGTGCTCGGGGTGGTTCTGTATCATAAATTAAGCTTTCACCCCCCACCTCATCCATCTCAGCTCCAAGGTGAAAAAAATTTCAGGCTTAATCATCAGAATCACCAGGAACGAATGGGGCCTGTCCAAGCGGTCGCTTCAGCTGTACTATAAAGCCGTCTTCCTTCCGATCGTATCGTATGCTGCAGGTGCTTGGTTCCACCGAGCTAGATAGGTAAATACGATAAGCAAATTAGGCTCTATACAACGGACAATGCTTCTGGCTACCCATAGGGTATGCAGGAAAGTATCCACTGCTGCTATCCAGGTCTTAGCTGGGACCCTTCCACTGGACCTGTATGTAACCTTCTGTGGCCTAACCTTTAGAATCAACAAGAAAATTCCGACCAAGATCTTGGACATTGAGCTAAACCTAGACACTGACCCTAACGCAGAGAACACACGCTGTTATAATGAGATGATAAACATCTGGCAGACAAGATGGGACACTTCCACGAAGGGAGCAGGTACAAGGAGATTCCTGCCGGATGTGACTTTCCCCTCTAAGTCTTCGCAGAAGTGGCTCTCTCTAACTCTTGAGACATCATTCCTAGTCATTGGGCATGGCTCATTGAACGAGAAGCTCTTCCAACTAGGCCTAGTACTCATAGACGTTTGCTACTGCGGGGCCAAGGAGAATTAGTTCCACCTTCCCTTCGAGTGCGCTCTCTACGAGGGCCTGAGGCAAGACCTAGCAAATACCATCCCTCTCACTGAAAATCAACTGGATATTCTGTTACAAACACCACAGAACCTGGCTGCCTTCCAGAACTTCTCGACGCAAGTATTCACGCGCAGGAAAGCCTCCTACAGAATAACGCAGGCTGCGAATGGGAATCCCCAGACAGCAGCCCAAAAATTTTACTTTACTAATATAGAATTTTTAATTATCTATAATTGTTTTTATTTTATTAATCATTTTATTTATTTATTATTATTTTTTATTTTTTTATTTTATTTTATTTATCACTATTTTATTTTTCTCATTTTCTCTTCGCGCTCTGCACTAGCGTACTTGTTTTTTTTCTCCTCATTCCTCTCTCCACTAGTGTAATTTCTCTTTCTTTTTTTTTCCTTTTTTTCCTTTTTAATTACATCACGGGATTTTTTTTTATTTATTATTTCTCCCTTCCTCTGGAATGGGCCCCCAGAGGAACCTGGCCCACCTTTGACAACATCAGGTGAGCCAGAGTCTCTTTTGAGACGGTACGTGTTTTACTGGGACTGGCCCACCTTCCCGTGGTGGGGACGAGTACCCAGAATCATGTCTTGGTGTCTGATGCTTCTGGGTAGCCAAGAGGCCAGAACATAACAACAGAACACACACAAACCTACGTCACACACATGTGGCCCATTTGTAGTGATACTGTTCTTCACAGAGATACGAGGCGGAGTTGAACAGACGTTCTAGAAGCCGCCCTTTACAAAAACATGTCCACAACACACACAATTGATTTAATACTAATTAAAAACTGTTGTCGTGAAACTACAAGCACCGGCCCTGACTGAGTGGTTATTTGTCTTCATGCTTTTGCTATTGGTGCACTGTGGGGATGATGAAGTTCCTTGCTGTTGAAGTCCTTATAAAGATCATTAAAATGTTTATTGCATTGTAATAATACTACCCTTCACGGCTGGTAGCCAGGGATTTTACATTAAAAGCTGAATTAAGGCTAGAGGGCACACATTTAAATCCTGAGTCTCTAGGCTTCTATTGCAGTCTGTCAAAATATTTCATAAATTAGAGATAGACAATTAATAGAAGAATTATTACTGTCCTTCGATTACTACATAAGTATAAAGTAAGATTAAATTATAGAAATTTAGATACAGATAATAGCAGATAATGAGCACTCTCCAATTGGATTTCTAGTGATATCATGGTGTCTGTCCCACAAAATTAATCATGCAAAGACATCTTTTCTAAGCATTTTTGTTACGTATAACTTGATGGGGATCTGCATCTAGGTTCTGGACAGTTTGAAGCATGCTGTAGTGGGAATGACAGTCAGCGAGATGTCCCTCCTGACCATAGTGACTGGAGGGCTCTTTTTCAAGCATCTGGAGTAAGTGTGTTGTAACCAAGGCAGTTTTAGCACTTGATTATAGATACGAAATCCTTGAACTTGAAACCCCTCTTCCCACCATATAAATATCCTGTCTTTTGAGAGAAAAATCCTTCTTATGGTAGTGGGACCTCAATAACCCAGTTTAACACGTTGGGTGTTCTTGATCGAGTTGAGAATAACACCCTGACCTGCACCTGTGATTCCAGATCCATGTAATCTCCCAAGTTACGAGTAAAAATCTCAGTATATAACTCATGCGTAGTAAGTGAGCTATCGATATCATATAGCAGGAGACTGGGACTTTTCTGTGTGGGGATTTCCCAACTGTGACCCTGACTCTTTACAGCTTCACAGTTTTTAAACTGTTTGGCGTCATCTCTTGATGCAGTTTCAATTGCTACGCCTCTAACCCTAATTCCTTTGAAGGTGGTAAATTGTGGCCGAAGCGTGTTGACGACCTTAATTCTCACCTCTGCACTTGTTAGACGTGCTACGCTGCTGGGCTTAAATGATGAAAACATATTTGGGCTCTTGAGACTTGGTGGGGGGGGGACTTTAGCTGCCTCAGGGTCGAAGTATAGGTTATGCTTCTGTTCTTTGTGTGTTGTTTCCACCGGGCTCATTTACCCTGAGGACTCTGTCTTTTGGGGTTGTATCTGAGCACGAAGGGTAAGGATCTGCGCTGCTTAGGATCTTTTTCTGGGCTCTGAGTTGCTCATTTTCTACTAAGCCTCTACATTTTTTTTTCTACTACGCTCTACGTACGTGTGATCTTGATATCCTTGACTTTTCCCCAGCGAAGGAGCACTCATTTCTTACTTAGACAACATTTTTCAAGATGAAACGTTGTCTAAGGAGGATATTTTATGACTTTTATTACTAATAGGCATCTTATCTTCTGTAATAGCTACCCACTACGTTATTTGTAGGGACCTTGCCTTGAGTGAGAGCTTTAGATAAGAATGAAGCCTTTTGACGGTCTTCTTGATTGTAAATCTTTTTTTCAATGCGGAAGGGCCTTGTCCAGAGAGTTCCTCATTCTTTGCTTCATTGCATTCCTCTCCGATAAACTACTGTATCTCCCAATGTATTAATTTCCCTTCGTGTTCAGTGTGTCCCTACATTGTAATTTCTGTCTAATTTTACCTTTCGCGGAGCGGGGTTCCCGGAGGTTCCTCGTCTGTATCTTCTCCATTAGCGGTTGCCTCGCTGGTGACTACAACATCGTCATTTGGCACATTTTGTCCACGCTCATCCTTGGTGGGTGGTGGGGAAGACTGGAGCATCGGTCATGATTTCTTCTTGACCTTTTTCATTGGGGTGAGAAGGCGGCAACTCCTCCTCCAAGGAGAACCCTCTTGTTTTGCTGCTCTTAGCAAGACAACAGGGTTCGTACACTTGTTATTAGATTAAAGCATGATTGCCAAGTGGAGGTTGCATATTCAATATTATGGGGAGGGAAGAACATAGTGATCAAGCCTACTGAGTAAGTGCAATTATCGAAAGAGCCTTCGGTACAAAGATTGGGCGCAGATCACCAATCATAGTGGCAAGAAATGGAATTACTATCCAGAAAGGGTGGAGGAGGGAATGAAATGAGTATTGACTGGCAGAAAACACCACAGTTCGATATTTGTCTGATAGTTCTTCAAACTTAAGCCTTAATATTGACTTCTGGACTCATTGTAAGTCTTCATAACGTACAGAAAACAGTCTCCATGTATCTCGATCTTGTTCCAAAGATAATCGATAATATCTTTTATGCTGGAGCTGAACAAAACGTGTCTGGCCAGTTCACAAGCCCACGTAGCGGTATATTCATACTGAGCTGTTGTCAAGGGGAAAGGTTAAACTGGGTACCGAGAAACGTTACGGACTCCAGTGAAACATCTGCCGACAAGCGCTGTTACAGAACACAGCAGTCAATAAAGGAAGGAGAACAATATTGACATATTGCTTCTGGATAAATTCGTTGTGCCAACAGCTCATTAAGTGCTATTACCGTGTAAGTTGCCCTTCAGTTAGTCGTAGCTGCATGTGTGCCCATCCTCGTGTGGCACTGTCTTTGCGTTTGTCTTTCACCGAGAAAGAGGGGTCTATTTGGATTAGTTTTCTGCACATGAACCACTTTCAGCTTTATGATAAGGACATCGAAGAGTAGAGTTAATGAAGGTTAGTTACCTACTGGAGACTGTAACTGGCTCGTAGACGGCGACACTTGTACAGTTGGCATGGCGTCAGGGTTACCGGACACCATCGTGTACTGCAATGGACCATCGTAACCTGCAACAAGATACAGATGTAAATCGTTCAGTAAATCATTTGTATTAATCTGTATTGACTGACCTGCTTGAAGTAAAATAATCAAATATGCAAGGATGCGATCATTTTGCAGCTGGCATGTATCAGAAAGATCTTAATTGTAACTTACAGAGGACTACTCCTTGGTTGTTTTGGTCTACGGTGTAACCAGTCATAAGGGGTTTCGATTCTTCTTTTCCAGCTGACCACCACGCCTTTCCAGAAACGGGTCTACTATCTGACGTTTGGACCATTCCGGGTGTTTGTCGTTTTTGCTTCTGTTTTTGTTCCACTAGCTGGCGCTGAAAGAAAATTCGTTAGTTTTCAATAGTTTTAACTGGCAGAACTCTGTTCTGTAATTTTTATTGCAGCA